>NC_138541.1:58981322-60288822 GCF_964234715.1 Podarcis melisellensis | reverse complement strand
GCACAGAAAACTACACTGGTAAATCACTATGCCTAGTGGTTCTGCCAGGGAGAGAATACAAACAACATTGACTAAAGGTTACAAGTAGATTTCCCAAATCAGAACCATTTCTCTGTGCATGTTTTGAACTTTGCCCTCAAAATCAAGTTGAGCTGAAGTCACATGTTGTTGAACCATCCACATAGCTGGGAAGCATTTAGATAGCTATCATAAGGTGAATGCAAAATGCCGTTAAAAACTCTCTGTAAAAAAAGAAATCAGGCAAACCTACCCTATGACTGGAATAAATTATTTTTCTGTGTTCTTTCTTTTTGAAATAGTGAAGTGGTAACCGCAGATACAGTACAAATCAAGATTAGGAAGTCACAAAATCTAAATATTCCTAATTTATAACCTTCCATGTTATAGGGAAGAAGCAATGGCATCATTTCTGACATCACTGTTCCACATGGGAAATGACAATTGGCTTTCGTGAATTCTCCCACTGATCAACCAATATTAGGAGTGGACTACATGTTCTGTCGGAATTATTCATTTTATTCATTTAAAACATACCCTGCCCGTCCACAGAATGAGCTACAAAGCAGTTTACATCGCAACAAGACCCAAGCATGGCATAATAACAAAATGACAGGACAGAACAACGATAAACTAATCTTCAAGTTCCTTTACACCAGGAGTGGCGATTTATGAGCACAACACCCAATGGGGAGGAAAGAGAAGATACATAGCTGAGCATCCGATACACATCTCCCTGGGCAGAATGACTGCAGAGAGCTCACATAGCCTTCCTGCAGAAGCGGATTTAGGGCAGCGCGACCGGTTCCTCCACACTGGGTGTCGAGCCCAGGGGGTGGTGCTGGGCACCGCAACTATGACATGATGAATTGAGCAGAATACAAGGTTAGAGGTGGTGAGGAGAACTGAATTTTGGCCTTGCACAGGGTGCTGCTGACATCTGAAAGACCAAAGTCTGCCTCTGTTTCCCCGGACAAGGGTTCATGACCCATCCAGGGAGTATTTTGCCCAGCAGACACAGCCTGGACTCAAAAAGGCATCCACAGATGCTGAAAGCAGCAACTGGCAAAGGTTCCCTTAGGAGATGGGAGCTCAAGACCCACAAGGAGAAAGGGATGAATGTGGTCCATTCGTGTTTGGGATGGCTGGGGGAAATGAGATGGCAAGAGGTTAAAAAAAGGGGGAGGGGGAGCTCCCAGGATGTTTGTTTTTGCTCATTCATCCTCACGCCCATCTCTCCCTTTCCTCTTCACCCCAAATTGACCGTCACGTACACTCTGGCAGCAGCACCTACCCCTTGTGAACTTCTGAAGGCCTACCTTCTCAAATTAAAACAGTTCTAGAGTGTGCAGAAAAGGAAGAGGCACTCCCATCCAACTTCTGTGTCCAGCAGAAGCCAATGTTCCCATAAATCGAAGGAATGTAAGCTACGTTGTTATGTGCTGTCGTTCCCCCCCACCACCTGCCGTGCCCGCCCCCAGCTTTGCCAGTGAAGTGCTAGGGTGAAGCTATGAGAATCTCCCCTGGGAGGAAATTTCGCAACACAGGAATAACTTCTGATAAGACCCTATCTTATGGAACCACTTGCCTAAACCTCTGGTGGATATGCATATGAAACAGAGCCTCTGAAGATTATCAGAATGAAAGAACAGGCTGATGTGAGAAAGGGCAATGCAGAACAAACTGCACACCTACTCTCAAATAATATCATCCCCCCAATAACCACAGCCCAGACTTGTTCAGAAACTCAACTGCTATCCCAAGACTGTAACGACAGGAGAAACAGAGCTGAATATTGCAAACATGTTGGATGTCACCACACCCCAGATTTTCAGCTGCTCCAGAGATTTAACGTTAATGTTAAATAGCACATGGGGCAAGATGGGACCTTGCAGCAACCTGCAAGCCAGCGGCCATGGGGTGAAGCAGCAGAAAGCACAGAACCGCACTATGGTGCCCCTTACTCCCATTTGAGCAAGGCAGCCCGGGAGGATACAATTTCTATCAGGTTCCAATGGCTCTGAGAAGTCCAGGAGAGTCAATGATGTTATTGGAGCACACTGTGATTTACTTGATGGTGCTCTTGGAGTGCTCTAAAGCTCAATGGTTATTTTCTGGAATCGGAACTTTAAAGTCTAATGGAGTGACTTGAACACACATTCTCTGTCTTGGAACAGATGCTTGAACCACCACACTTTAGAAGGCATGGGTCTTCATCTTCAGACATCCTGACCTAGAACTTGCCCCTAGCACACGGAGTAAAAGACCCTAGCTTACATGCCGTGCAGCTTTGAAGGAGCTGGTTGTTCTCAGATGTGACATTTGGCGACTTCTTCATACAGGCAACTGGCTGGGGTGGTAGCCAGTCAGTAACGCAAAGGTGGTGAATCCGGCTTGCCAAATGTCACTGGGAAACCTCAGGCAGCCCAGACTATTGGCCATTCTGGCTGGGGCTGATAAGTGGAAGACCATGGGATCCCCAACTCTGCCACAGCGCGATGGTTGGGAGCACCGCCTTGCCACAGGTTGGGGGCTATGCTGCAAACTTTCCAAGCGGCCAACACATCCCCACAGAGAAGAATTATGCAATGGGGCTGGCCCCACTGCCGGCAGCTGCTTATGGGGCAGCACCCATTTATTACCCAGCAAGCCCACAACTTCTGCACACTCAATTTGTGCGTGTTCAGCTTTGGCATAAAAACAAAACAAACAAGGGGTCGGGCATCTGGGAAAAGACACTTTGGCAATCCCAGCCTCCACTGCACCCAGGGTATTTTGACTACACGCGACCTCGGCTTTGGACGCGATCCCTGGCTTGCTGCGTTTTAAGTCAGAAGCGGAAGTGCCACGTAGATGGCCTGTCCTAAAACGCCCCAAGCTGCCCCAGCTGAGCCCTGACTAAACCAGGACAACAACCCCTCATTCAGGCCCGGGGCCCTAACCAAGCCACGCGCGAAGCCGGCGCCGTCCACTCTGGGCTTCGTGCCCGAGACAATTGAGGCCTCGTCCTCCTCCTCCCTCCTCCTCTGTCAGCGAGCGAGCACCTCCCTTCCTTCCCTTCGGGCCTTTCTTTTGGGGTGGGGTCGCTGCTGCTGCTGCTTTTGGCCGCGGCAGGTTCGCTCGCAGGGAGGGCGGGCGCGCGCGCTAGGGCGCGTTGCGTGCGTTCCCTGCCGAGCCGGGTGCCAGAGGCGCACACGCCTCTTGGCCCCGGCGAGGGACGAGGAAGAGACGGGGAAGGGAAGGGAAGGGAGCGGGCGGGCGAAGCGCGCCGCAGCTGGAAGGGCGAGTTTGTCAGCGGGGCGGCTCCCGCTCTCTCTCTCTCGGAGGGAGGGAGGGGGGTAATTAGGGGCCAACTTGTGCGAGGCGCCGCCTTCTCGTATCTGCCTCCCGGGGGAAGGGAAGAGTCGGTGCGCGCCCGACTTGTTTGTGCGCCAGGGAGGGAGGGAGGGAGGCGGAGTGCCAGCGAGCGCCTCGCCTCGCCCCGACCCCTGACTCGGGTTGCGGTGCGCCGAGGCCTCCGCCCCAGCGCGGCGGAGAGGGGACACGCCCGGCCTGCCTCGCCCGCCTCGCCCGCCTGGCTGGCTGAGTGATTCGCGCGCCCCTCCCTGACCCTCCCTCCTGCCCGCCCTCTTAGCTACCCCGCCGGCCAAGGGAGCCTGGCAGAGCGAGCGGCGCCGGCGTCATGTGACAGCGCTGCCTAGTGCCAGGAGCCTGCCTTGGAGCTTGCTGGGGGGAAGAAGAAGAGGAGAGAGACGGAGCAGAAGGCGAGGGCAGAGGCGCGACGGGCTGACAGACGGACGCGCCGCCGACGGACTAAGCGCCCCTGCGGCCAAGCGGCAGAGAGAGAGAGAAACCCCCGGGTTTCCCCCTCGAGGGCGGAAAAAGAGAGGGAAGGAGGGTTTTTCCCGCTAGCAGCCAGAACGACAACAGCACCGCCGACCCAAGCAGCAAACTTCTTGCGGTGGTGGCGTCGTCGCCTCGGTTTCTTGGACAAGTTAAGAGAGGGGAGAAAAGTAAGTCGCGCGAAGGGAAGGGGAGGAGGCAAAGGTGGCGGCGGCGGCTCTGAGGAAAGCGACGTGTCTGGTGGTGGCCGAGAGGTGTCTGGGAGAAGGGATGGGGAAGCGGGGAGGCCGGAGGGAAGGTGCTCCTCAAGCGAGGGGGGAAATGGAGAGGCTCCTGGGCGCGCGCTCTTGCTTGGCGAAGCGGGGGCGCCCGCGCCGGCCCGGCCATTGGACTTGGGGGCGCTTCGGCCAGAGTGTTTGTGCAGCTGCAAAAGTTGTGGGGCGGCGGGGGGTGGTGGTCCTGGGATCTGTCTCCATGACCCACCCCCCGGGGGTGGGGGGGGGAGAGGCGCTTTGCCATTTGGAGTCGCCGCTGCCCCGTGAGCTGAAGGAACGCCGCAGCTTTGGCGTTCCCGTGTGTTTTCCCGATCTGCGGTGGATGCGTGTCTGTGTGTCTCCCCCTTGCTTTTCTGTTCCCCGTCTTCTGAAACACGAACCGTTCCTCCTGTCATTTGGAGCTGCTGGGGAGGAGAGCCGTCGAACAAAGATCCCATCTGCCGCAGCTTTCCTGAGGGGCTTTTTAAAAAAGAAAACACCTGGAGCTGCTGGATTGCTTTCTTTCGACAAGAGTTCGCCGCTAACTAGACTCGGGATACTTTTCTTCTCCCTCCCAAGTGGGAAAGGACGTTGCTCCATGTCTCTTTGCGTTCCTTAACGTTATTTCGGGCTTCGCTGCATAGGATGCTCAAAACAAAACGGCAGCCCTGCATCATAACATCCTTGGAGAACTGCCATTTAAATAATTAAGGTGTCAGTTGACCAGGGGGTTGCTGCTTTTGTTATCTCTTCATAGGAGCAAGAAAGGGAAAATGAGAAGCATATATCAAGATGTGTGAATTACGTCCGTTTCTAGACACTACATACCAAGCTAGAGAAGAGAACATAATTGTATAGCTTTTTTTGGTTCTGTACTTAGTCAAGTAACATTGATATGCAATGCGAGTTCTCTTAAGGTTCTACTGTTTAGAGGTTGTCCCCCCCACCACCCGAAAAGAAGGGGATAAATCTATTTCAATCACCAGTCTAGTTGCTGTTTGGGGAAGAAAACTTAATGTGCACAACGTAAGTTTGAACATGAAGTCTGTTGCTTTTTTTTCTATTACATGCTTGTCTTGACATGGAGATGTCATGTGTATTTTCAGTTGATTTACAACAAGAATAATTGCTTTGCTGAATAACTGCATTGAGCAGCCTGTCCATGTTTTATCTTCAATGGCTCACAGAGAGCAGCGTATACCCATATTATTGTTCTTTTAAAAAAACACATTCACACACTTTCCAAAGTCATCTAGGTTCTGGCGATAATTTTTTTTAAGAGAGTCTTGTGCATGACTTCAAGTGTGAATAATTGAAAGGGACACCAGCACTTGGCTTCTTTCCTTCCTGAAAGTTGCTTTCTTTGTGCTTAAAACATTACTGCTTATCTTGGATGTTTGTATTAATTTCCATATGGAACATAACTTTAGCCCCAGTTTTTATTTAGGAAATTGTGCTAAAATTCACCAGACAACTCACTTCGATTTAGATTAACATTTAGCTTTCTTCTTACTGCAGCAATTCATAAACTCTCACTTTGTCAATTTTTATTCTTATGCTGAGTTGTCTCTCAACTGAAGTGTGTGTGTGTGTGTGTGTGTGTGTGTGTGTGCGTGTGTGTGCAGCATCTCTTGCACAGTTGTGTGTGTGGCAGGAAGTGCCACAGTTCACAGGGCTCACCTTTGTCTGGTGGTTGGAGAAATCGGAACCTTGCATAGATGCAGTACTTTGAAACATTTTGAGTCCACAAAAGTGTTATTTTCTATAAAAGGCAAAAAAATTGCGGTGTAACTTTTTTCCCATAGTTTTGAGAACTTTTCCCATAGGTTGCCTAATGAGTTGCTTGCATGATCCAGACTTGGGTTTGGTTAAGATCAACAATTTGACCTAGGAATAATGTACATCAAGCTAACTTTGGCCGCTAGGCTTTAAAATGTGTTGGTCAGTTTTGTAATATGAATGCTTTCAGATAAACTCTTCTCCAATTCCCTTCCCTCACCAAAGCAAAGGTATCTAGGCAGACTTTTTACTTTGACTGAATTTTATACTGATAAACAAAAAAGCAAGATAATATCTGAGAATGACAGTTGTGTAGTATGATAAATATTATTATTATTAATAATAATAATAGAAGACCTGGTTGTAAGTGTGCCCTACTATTCTGCCTTCCTGTTTTTGCAAACACCAAAGTTATTATAAACTAGTAACATTCACAGAATGTTATTTCTTTGGCGGAGGGGGCAGACTTGTGCCACCCTAAGGCTGTAATTCTATGTGCACACTCACTTTGGAGAAAACCCCATTGATGTCAGTGGTACTTCTGAGTAAACATTATAGAATTGCACAGTAAATAGAGTTTGTGCCTATTTCTGAAGAAAATTTGAAAACTGATGTTCTGATTAGAAAATGCATGTCTTTTAGGAGCAACCATATCCAACCATGGGTCCAAACAGAGACTAGACTAGTGTTAAGAGGAATCTGTAGCAGCAAGTTTAGTGATTGAGACTCAAATCTGCACAACTTGGTTGTTATGATGCTTGTCAAGAGAATATAGGACATCCTTATTCTGCCCTTGCATCAGGCATAGTAGACGGCTACATGACCTGTTCTACTGATCTAGTTCATAATATGTGAAATATGAATGCCATATAAAGTAGTATAATATGTAGAAATCAACCAGATATAAAATGGGCAACTGGTATTTTTCTGGAGGTTTTTGTGGCCCATCTGCGGGTCCATAGCTATCATGATGGGAGCAAGCCTTGGACACTTATGGTTCCCCTCTCCCCTTTGCTCCCCCCAACTCCAAGAGGAGTTGGAAGTTTTTGCTTTTGATTAACTGCATTTTAGCATCACATCCAGATCTTCTAATGTGATTAAACTGTGCTTTATTTTCTTTCAAACAAAGACAGTTTCATAACCCATGGTTTGAAGTTGGTTTGTTTCAAACAAACCATGGTTAAATTTAAACCACCATTTGTTCGATCGGTCTCAACTTGTCATTTAAATGGAACCAGCATCCAGGACTTTCTGACTCTTCATTCTTGTCATTATTGAGCCATGGTTTATTGAGATATCCAAATAAGCTCGCCGTATGTCCTGGTGTTTTCGTCTTACAATGATCTGGCTCATGCAACATGCTAAACTTAGTGCAACTGTATGCCACTTAGTGCAACCACCACTTTGATCCTCCCTGGTTGTTTGCTGCTGAGCTAAGCCATGGTTTGCCTTAGCGTCTCATTAAAACATGGGCTCGTGACCAAGCTCTCATAGGCAAACCATGAGCCATAAACCATAGGACAAACCTTAATTACAGCTCCTGGTTTGTCTGGAGGGAACTAAACTATGAGTCTGGCTTCAGCTGACACGCTGAGCCAAGACATGGGTTAGCACAGCAGGAGAAAAACCAGGGTAGCAAAAGTGGCCTCACTCTGCAGCCTACAGAGCCATGGTACGCAGTGACTTGAGCTTGCATGTCATTCAAACCAGGCTCCTGTCTGGTGCATCAACTTTTATTTTCAATAAATTTTAGGCACTATTACTGGAGCTCCAGATTGTTTGTAGTTGTCTCTCATACTAAGGAGATATTGTACAAGTAGAGAAAGGAGGCTAGAAAGTGCAATAAAATAATGGCTGTTTTGGTTTTGGGGGAGGGGGATACTTTATTGGGAGCAAGAGTCCACCTCCACCCTTGATAACAAAGTTTGTGTTTGCATTTCAGAATTTTTTTTTAAAAAAGGAGAATGCATGGGAAGTCCAGAGTTAATTATTCCGAGCTGTCTGGAAAGGGTGGGTGCGAAGGAAATTGCATGTTGTGGTCAGCGTTTGAAACTCCCATTTTTCTAGGGGCATTTTGCAATAGGGAATTTCATTAACGCAAGCAGTTTCTGAGCTTTGGGAGCTGTACTGCGCCTAAGATTTCAGATTAAAACTCCCACTGCTGGAGCGAAAGGAGGACCTTTTTCTGCCTCTCCACTTCCAGCCACTCTCTGAGGACTGGAGAAGGGACCCTCAGAAGAATATTAGGGGGGCGGGAAGGGGAAGTATGGCTTTGTTGGTTTGCAGCCTTCAGGTGAGGACTAGACCATGTGAAAAAGGAATGTGAGATTTTAGCTGCAGTTCATTCATTTTCAACCTTGTATTCTTCTTTTAGACATTCGGTTGCGGCACCCATAACCTAGGTTTAAGGTGCCATTTAGCTCCCAGCTTTCATATCTCAGTGGTTATATTGTCCCATATAGATATTAGCCTGCTGTTTGTCAAGGGCAGGTCTGCGATATAGAGACAGGTTGTTTTTTTCACACCCAGAGAACCAAGCACTTTACAAGTTACACCCACTTTGCTTGCTTGCTTGTTTGTTTGTTTGTTTGTGAAATCCCAGCTGCACATGAATATCGGGGTCAGGGAAGGCCACCCAAATGTTTCTCTGTGCTTTCTTTCCAGCCCAGCCAGCAGAGCTGTTTCCTGTTCTTTGTTTCAAGGCTGGAGTTTGCGTCATACATTCCAAGTAGCATATGTGTGCTCTTTCCTGTTTCGGGCTGTTTTCTGGTAGATCAGTAGCCCAGCCACAACCCCTTGTCACTGCCCTACAACTCCCATTCTCCACCCAGCGAATTATCATGTCTCTACACACTCAGCGATTGCCTAAGCAGCCTGTGTTATGTCACAAGGAGCCTGTGTTAGCATTTAAACTCCCACATTCTGTGCCACAGCGCGCAATTAAGGATACTTGCTGGGAGTGGGGAGGTACAGGTTTTTGAGACTTCAGAAGGGGAGGGAAGCAGTGGTGTGAATTGGAAGTAGTTTCACTGAAATCCTTGAATGTTAAAAGTTTTTCTTTTTTTAAAAAAAAAAGCAGACCACTCACTAATGCATGTAAATTTAACATCTGTTCTGGAAGGTTTTTTTTTCTAGGAAACATCATAGTTTTGGTTAAGCTTTACCTTTCCATGGTGGTGATAAAAATGGTACTTAAAATATGTAAAATACATTCAAGTGATCAAAGCCTTTCACATTCATCATTTTAGGCATGATGGGGGAAACCTAACCCCTACCCAAAGCAAAATGTTTCATAGAATTGGGAAATTAATAGTGCTTGGAAGCACACTATATTTTAACTCCATAATTTAACTTCTGCCACAAGGCAGTGTGTCATCTTCCCAAACCACTCGTGGAAAATGACTGTCCAGCATTTTCACTTAAAACCCTAGTAAAACAGATCTCTGTGCACATCATGGAAGTGTTCCTAATCTGCATGTGAAGCAGGGAATTACAATTTCTCTTTGCAATGCGAAAAACTAAGCATTCTTCGTTTGAACGAAATAATGTATCCGATTGTGAATCAAGGATGCATTCACAAGGGAAAGAGGGAGAAAGAAAATGTTCCAAGAGGAAGTTCAGAAAGAGAACTTTGACCATCTGTACTATTATTATTATTGGGATTTACTACTGATGGATCGTTTCACAGCTAACTAGTATTCTGTATTTACCCAGATAAGGAGGTTTGTGCATGGAAGTAGGCTTTTTGCATGCCTAGCATTTGCTGGAATGGGGGCCATTGATGTAAATTAGATATACATCTGGATGCAGATGTTAACTACCTGCATGATACTACTTTCAGCAGGATGCTCATTTAGCTGCACATCTGCAACCACATTCTGGTGCAACTGGTCATGCAAAATGACATGTCATAAGATCTGGATTGGGGCTTATATGGCACAATTAGCCGAAGTTAAATATTCCCTCAGTTCCATTAATTCCAAGCAAGCATTGCCCACTCTTTCCAACTGAGATCAATGTGGGAAATTTAGTAACTTTAGGTTGTTGTGCCCATTCTTCTTAGAGATACACTTATGGTATTTTGCATTTTCTTCTTCTCAGAAGTATGGATTTCACAAACTTATTTGTGTATATAACAGAAGCTAATCTTTTGGTAAGTTTTTATTTGCAAAAAGGAAAAAAACCCTGCTTTCCTGCAAATACGTTAGATTTCTGATTGGGTTAATATTAAAATTGTGCATCATGTTAATAAAGACCAACAAAATCATCAGCTGAAATGCTGTACCTTACAAGCTGTCAGAGCAGCTCTAAGTTTAAAAAGGGAATGTCTGCTTAGTACTGTATATTCTATACAGTGGTACCTCAGGTTACATACACTTCAGGTTACATACGCTTCAGGTTACAGACTCTGCTAACCCAGAAATAGTGCTTCAGGATAAGAACTTTGCTTCAGGATGAGAACAGAAATCGTGGAGCGGCAGCAGGAGGAGGCCCCATTAGCTAAAGTGGTGCTTCAGGTTAAGTACGGACCTCCAGAATGAATTAAGTACTTAACCCGAGGTACCACTGTACTTCCTCTGTGTTAAGGATTGGAATACTAGACTGTAAGCCCTCTGCAAATTCAAAAAAGACATGTACTTTAGTCTCCTAGGATCATACCAATTCATGTAGATGGAGGTTACCTATTTAAATACACCTTCCTGCACTCTCCCCTTTTTAAAAAGAACCTGCTGCTCATTTTCTATGAGCATATTAAGGAGAAGGGTATGCTAAAAATACTTCGTCCCCCATGTGATAAGCTTTCTATAGGCAAATAAATTTGAGGCAGATAAGCAATGAAGCCTGTGACTCTCGCCTGAATTCTATGCAGGGGTAGCCAATCTGGTGCTTCCCAGATCTTTTGGATTTCACCTTCAGCTAACATGGACATTGGTCAGGGATGATGGGAGTTGAGATACGCAACATCTGGACAGCACTATGTTGGCTACACCTGACTAGTTCCTTCCATAGTGTGGATACTGGTCAGGGAACCAGTTTAGAGTTTAGAAATTTGAAGGCTATCGCCTTGCTTCACTATTTTAATCCAGTTAATCAACCATGATATTGGGAAGTAGCTAATTTTGTATATGCTTTAGTCAGGCATAACATAGTGGGTCGTTTTAATGATCACATATGAACCTAGTCCATCCTTTGATATTACACTGCCATTGCCTTTTCTTTTTTAAAATAAAAATAACTGGACTTTTGTATATTTATTTATTAGGACCATTCTTCACAGTGAACTAAAATCAGGTATTTGAAGCTAATGTTTGGAAGTATAGGTGATTTTGCAATTCATTGTAAGTCAAAGATACATAATTTCTGAGACATACTTTATAATTAAGTCATATATTTTGGAAAGACAGATTATTGTAATAGCCAATGCTTCTAACCAGCAGGAAACTCTTCTGTGTAGCCGGCATTAAAGTTTTGTGTTTTCATTTCAAGGTTTATTGCTTCCAATTCATAATTTGACATTTGGCAGGGTTAAGGAACAAATTTAACTCTTGCCTGTATTAAGGCTCCATCTAGTGCCGGGGCTTCCTTATAGGGTTTTTAATAACAGTTGTTGATGTATTCCAAGGGTAGCTATCCTAACAGTTATGTAAGCCAAACAGAACGCTAGAAGTGCTGCATATTTTAAATACTAAGGTTAGCCATAATGGAAATTATGTGTGTGTGACTGTCTGGTACATGCGGTGAGCATGTAGTTTAAAAGCCTTGGCACATCAGAGAATGACCAAATTGCTTCTCTGAAGAGAGGCACACAAAAAAGCTTATTTAATCGTTTTTCCATACCCATCATCTTTCTTCCTCCTCTTCCCTGGTTTGATTTTTCGCAATTCACATGTAATGTTCCCTTCTGATTTTCCCATCTTGCTCAGATCCAAAAGTC
This sequence comes from Podarcis melisellensis, assembly GCF_964234715.1. Classification (NCBI taxonomy): domain Eukaryota; kingdom Metazoa; phylum Chordata; class Lepidosauria; order Squamata; family Lacertidae; genus Podarcis; species Podarcis melisellensis. Next base: position 60,276,993 of record NC_138541.1, on the reverse strand, counting down.
CAAACTCCCATAAATGTTTTCACATATTGTTGCGATAGACATACACTTATCCTCTGTTAAGATCATATGAGTGGTCGTGGGACTGTGAGCTCCCAATCTCCAGCCCTTCCCATTTACAGCAATTTTTCCTCCTCCTGTCTCCTTAACCACAAGGGTTATATTGATATGTTGGCCATAGTGGTGGCAGCTTTGCACTGGAGCTGGCTGGGCAAAGGGGACACAGTGTACCAAGAGACCAGCTAGCAGCAGGTGGAGCCACAGGTCACCTTAGGCAGAGCATACTTGACTCCAGAGGCACACACGTACCGTCATACCTCCGGTTAATATGCTTCAGGTGGAGCGTTTTCGGGTTACGCTCCGCGGCGACCCGGAAGCAATGGAACACGTTATTTCCAGGTTTCGCCACTCGCGTATGCGCAGGCGCTCAAAATGACGTCAATCGCAGAAGGGGGAAATCGCGACCCACAGTCGTGGGTTGTGTTCTACTCAGGATACGAATGGGGCTCCGGAATGGATCCCGTTCGCATCCAGAGGTACCACTGTATACACGTGACACAGACAACAGTGTTTAAGTGGTGGTGGAGAGGAAGAGAAAAACTAGGGACTGGGTGATGAGAGAGATGGTGAGGCTAGATTACCAGTGGAGGAGGAGAGCAGCACTGGATTTAGGGGTTGTGCGGGTGGTTCCCCCAAACTGGGCATCAAGACGAAGGGGTGTGATGATAATAATAATAATAATAATAATAATAATAATAATAATAATAATATGCCTATATTGATTCAGGTACCTACTGGGAAGAACCCTAAAAAAGCAACCATACCCAAAGGAATTCTTGTGAAAATAAGAAATATTTGCGTGGAGGGGGCACCAAATTTTGACCTTGCTCGGGGCGCCATCACCAAAGTCTGCCACTGGGGAGGGCAAAGTGTCAAGGAGGTGTCAGAGGCAGAAATATCAAGACTGGGCGGTGGGCTGAGCTTTTCTGAGCTACGAGAAAGGAAATCTGTGCCTTTTGGAACTTTTCAGTTCTCTCCCCTCCCTTTGACTTGCCTATTCCTCCAGCTGCTCTCAAGGCAGCCTTTTGGCTACGCTCCTGTCTCTTTAACCGCAGCACCAGCAATGTGATTGGTTGAAAGCACCTTGAATTAGTTCTGATTGGGCCAGGGACACCATTCTGAGTAAACATGGGGTGGGGCTGGGGTGTGTGAATATTTTGAATTGCTTGCAGTGGATTGGTTGTGAGTATTGGGTGAAACAAACCAGTTTATGCAGATTGCAGCGAATACCTGTGCATGTAACTGTGTCGTGTTTGGCTAGGAAAGAAGGCTGCTTTGAGGGCTGGTGGGCCTTGTCACCCAACCTGAATGCCTTTTTTTCTATAGCAATTTGCTTGCTGTGGGTGGGTGGGGAGCTGGTTTTTCCTCCTCCTGGAGAGTTACAGGGTTGGGCCAGGCCACAAAAATGCAGAAAGCAGGAAAACAGGCAGGGGGAGAGGGAGGGGGAGAGTGGGCTCAAACTGTGCAGGGAAAGTTCAGGACTGGGGGCTGTTGGTGGTGACAGCTTCTTTTGCCCTTATATTGATAAAAACCCTTACTGACTTAAACTAAACCAGGGTTACTGCTTAAACAGGGTTCAAAACCACCTTTAAGTCTGGTTTCAAATCCTGGCTAATGTATAGTTCAGTTAAGAGGGGAGGGGGAAATTTGCTTCCGAGAAGGGGGACTACACATATGATGCCTAAGGGCCAGGCCCTACAATGATTTATTAAGCATGGTTTAATAGGCATGCCTTAGTGTCTAGAAGAGCGACTGGTTGATTGTTGTTGTTTTTTAGGGGGTAGAAATCCTGGTTGGGACTCAAAGAGCTATCTGTTAGGCCTGCCTACTGGGATTTGTATTAGGGACGTGGGTAGCGCTGTGGGTTAAACCACAGAGCCTAGGACTTGTCGATCAGAAGGTCGGCGGTTGGAATCCCCGCAACGGGGTGAGCTGCTGTTGCTCAGTCCCTTCTCCTGCCAACCTAGCAGTTCGAAAGCACGTCAAAGTGCAAGTAGATAAATAGGTACCGCTCCGGCGGGAAAGTAAACGGCGTTTCCGTGTGCTGCTCTGGTTCGCCAGAAGCGGCTTTGTCATGCTGGCCACATGACCTGGAAGCTGTATGCTGGCTCCCTCAGCCAATAAAGCGAGATGAGCGCCGCAACCCCAGAGTCGGTCACGACTGGATCTAATAGTCAGGGGTCCCTTTATCTTTACGTACTGGGATTTGTAATTTTATTATACGATATGATATATGGCTGGGTATCAAAGATCCCCAATTTGGAAGCCGAATAGGGCCATCAAAAAATACCATAGGGATTTGTGCACGCTTGGGGGGACTCTTCCTCCAAGTGTTTTGTAAATTAAAAGGAGGAGGACAGGAAAGGGAGGAAAGAAAGGAGTCCCTGCATTGCAGGTGGTCCATTCCAGCTCTACAAATCTATGATGCTTAAGTGACCTGCTTAGGTTGCTGACTTCTCCTAGTCTCCACAAGGTGAGTAGAGGGTCAATGGGATGTATATCACAGGGTTTAAAACCTGCCCCTCTCTTCTTTCGTACACTCCAGAAACTTCCACCCCACTCCACTGGGCTGGGGAAAGTATTCTGACGAATGTTGTGGGAAAGGCGTCTTTTCCTTTTCTTCCTCCTCACGGGCCTGTCCCAAGACCTGAATATCATTCATTGCAAGGCTCCCTTTCCAGGTGGTCTGAATCCTTGAACAGAAGCACTCCTGTTATGGGCTGGGTGTTATACCCTTCAAGTCGCTGCAGCTAGATTGTGCACATCTCCTGTGTTTTTGTCCTTATTTTATTATTATTTTTGGAAAAAGTTGAGTCTTTAAAAAAGCTGCTCTTTCACTTCTGCTTGGAAAGGAAAGACTGTCATGCCATTATATATACCTCACTTGTTTTCAGAAGCCTGCTCTTTCTTCTTGCTCAACTTTGTGTCTCTGTTTCTCTGAAAGAAGTCGCTGAGACAGGAAGGCAGATAAGGGTCTGCTCTGATAAGGGAGCACATTGTCCCATGGCAGGAGGCACTCGGTGAAGTTTAGTTAGATGTAAAAATGGGGGCGATAGCAATTGCACTGGCTTGTTTTAGTGGAAACTGCTAAATCATAGTAGAATTAATAACTAGTATAGCCAGGCATCGGAGTGTGACTGTATCACAACTTCATTACATTCTTTACCATACCATTCCTGTATACGGCTAGCAGATTTGTATTCGTAAGGCTAAAAGTTGTTTCGCATAAAATAGAATACAGGCTTGTGGGGTCTTCGTGAAACGTTTTCCTGTTGCAGACTAAAGTCCTCTGTGATTTCCTGCTTTTTCTCCCAATTTCTCAGATTTTATTTTTTGTGCCTGCAATTTATACTGGGTATATTAATCAACTAAAGCTTTAGTTGATTCATCAGTCAGAGCCAAACATAATCAGCAGGGCCAATCCATTGAGGAACACGTTCATATTTTGTGAGTCTTCTTTTGCTATTGGTGTGGAAAAGAAATTCTAATAGCTATCTAACATGGTAGCTTTTGCTTGTTACTACTCTGTTAAGTAAGGGACGCGGGTGGCGCTGTGGGTAAAACCTCAGTGCCTAGGACTTGCCAATCGTATGGTCGGCGGTTCGAATCCCGGCGGCTGGGTGAGCTCCCATCTTTTGGTCCCAGCTCCTGCCCACCTAGCAGTTCGAAAGCACCCCTAAGTGCAAGTAGATAAATAGGTACCGCTTTATAGCGGGAAGGTAAACGGCGTTTCCGTGTGCTGCGCTGGTCTGGCTCGCCAGAGCAGCTTTGTCACGCTGGCCACGTGACCTGGAAGTGTCTTCGGACAGCGCTGCCCCCCGGCCTCTTAAGTGAGATGAGCGCACAACCCTAGAGTCGGACACGACTGGCCCGCACGGGCAGGGGTACCTTTACCTTACTTTGTTAAGTAGCTTGCAAAGACACATATTCTGTGGTTTTGGTAATATGAAGAGTTCTTTCGTCTATTAAACAGTCATTCAGTGTCAATTTTCTTTTTGTTGTTGTTGTTGTTGATGATGATGATGATTCACAACCCTATTTCCCTCATCATAGACCCAGTTATTTTACTCTTCATTTCCACCCTGTACTGATTCAATAACTATTTGATACAAATGTGAAGTTTAATATAGTTAACTGTTAAGATTTGAGTGAAAACAGCAGCATCGTAGCACGTGCTGAAGACCCAAGTTACAAAGAAAAGGCAAATGTTTTATTTTACCCGCTCTGTACCCTTTTCCAAGATACCCTGAAGAATTTTAACCCAAATCCTATATATGGTGAACTGCTGGGTTTAGGTCATAGAATTTTTTTTTATTAAGAAAAATATTGAATTGAAATGGAATAGAATGGTCTGGTGCTAAAAGGACCTTTAAAAACAACAGCACATCTCTCATGTGAGTCCTGACTCTTTAAAGTTTATATGTTAATCCTACAGAGACAGTAGTAGTTCTGGTTGTATGGTTGTGCTTTCTCAACTGACTTGACACTAATATCCTTAGGTAGGATTAGTTGGAATCCTAACCTGTTTTTCCTCTTTGTCTGATTTCTATGGGGCCATTTCTGGACACCAAATAGGCAGGGGCAGAGTGTGCAGGCACTGCCTTCTCTCAGCAGAGGAGGAAAAAACTAAATTGTGGTCTAACCTCTGAAGATACAGCTCAGTTTTAAAAATATTCATAAATACATCCTACTGATTTCACTGGGACTTAGGGTGCTTCTACATAAGGTGTTTATTTCAGTTCTGTGTCCACTGATTTATAAAATTGCTGTTCTCCTATGCTCTTCTATTTCTTTGGAATTCCCCCCTCCAAAAAAAGTTTACTTTTTTAAGTTTACTTTTTTTAAGGGGTGGAACAGAAGAAGCACAATCTCTGCAAGTGTAGCTCGTAGCACCATTCTTCATTCTTTGCAAAAAGACGTCGTTTCAACAAGTGCAGTGACCCAGAATTGCAGAGCCTAGGTAGCTCTAGGAGTCGTCATTCTGGAAGCACTCTTACTTCCTGGAACACCTTCTTGGAATTGTAGCCTTAGAGATATAAGAAACCAGAGATAGTGGAAGCAGATGTTAGAAGTTTTGAAACTTCAGAAGAGTTTAGGAAACCCAAATTAAGTTCTTCCATCAGCACTTGGGGCACAAGTTTTTAAAACCATAAGTGGAACCTCCCAGCACCATTGGAAGATATTTTCTTTATCCCTGCTTACATGCGGAAATGCCGATTAAGGCGAGTTTTTCAGCATTCCCCTTCCACATAGTATGGACCAAGCCATGAATGGTGAATAGCCTTGAAATGTGTAGATGCTGGATCTCTGCGCTCTATTCTACTATATCTGGTTGCTTTCCTAGAAGCAGGCTGTACCACATATTTACCAAGATTGTGTCTCCTTCTGGTTGTCCTGAATTTTCTTCCTGTGTGTAGCAGAACATTTACAGTGCTACTAAATAAGCCTGATCAGAGCATTTAAAGGTTTTGTGCATTTAGAGACCATCAGCATTTTTGATGAGTGTATATTTTCTAGAAGAAATTGAAGAAGAAAATAAAGAGCCTTCTGGCATCTTAAAGGCTAACCACTTTGCTATGGAATAAGTCTTCATGACTATTAGGGTCCTCTTCATCAGATTTACGAAGTGCTACCCAGATTTAAAGAGGGAGAGACTTGCAAGCAGACAGATCAGAAGGAAATGAAATGTAGACAAGTAGAGAAAGGGATAACTGTGTTATTAATGCTGGTCATTCATATTTGTTGATGGGTCGGACGTTCTGGGTTGGGGTTCTTGCTTGGAGGGTTTAGTTGGCAGGGGGTCGTTGCTGTTGGGTGTTTTGTATCTTTATTTCAGATCTTGTGATGATTTATGCGGAAATGGTTGAGTTGGGTTGTGTATTTTAACGTTTATTTCTTGCTAATGACTGCTTTTGTTATGTTGCAGTTATGTGTTTTTTCTCTCCATTCTGTAAGCTGCCTTGAACATGGTTTGAACTGTGGAAAGACAGCATACAAATAAAATTATGTTTATGTGTTGGCATTGGTAGGCCACTTAATACTTGGGAGTGTGATTAAAAATATATGTTGTGCCAGTTCAGTCCACAAGGTGATGGCACTGAACCTCTTGATGTATTGTAATCCAGTAATTTCACGATGCGTTTTGAAGTTTCTTGGTTTCAGATGTGGTCAACTTAAGATCACAGTGTCCTGGGAGGCTGAAATAACCTCCCACTGGTTTCTCAATATTTCCTTTCTCATGCTGGATTTGTGTCCATCTGTTCTTTTGCGTATAGACTTTTCTGCTTGTCCAATGTGTAATGCAAAAGGTGCTCTCAGCAGGTGATTGCATATTTCACACTGGAATATTCGCAGGCGAATGGACTCCTGACGTGGACAACGTTGATTAGGTCCTGTAATAAATAATATTGCCTGAGTAGACTTGGTGTAGGGCTGGCATCTGTGTCAGCCAAATTGTGTTGTAGTCAACTAAACTACAGCAAAATAACACAGCATTAGGGCAGCATTAAACCTAAGGGAGCGTATTTTTTTTCTGCAAAGAGACACACCCCACTCTAACAAGCGGTAAAACCAAAAGCTGTTGCAAAAAGGTTCTTCAAGAGCTGCAGATATTGTATAGACAAGGAGGGAGAAAGCCCTCTAACCTCTCAGGGCAGGGAGTTGCAGATACAGGGGGCTACCACGGAAAAAGCCCTGTTGTGTCCTGTGCTGCTAGAAGGCAGCAGCCCCCATAAAGTCCCTTCTCTACAGATCTTAAAGGATGGGTACATGCATGTGGTAGAAAGCAAGACTTTCAGGTAGCTTGGAACCAAGCTAATCCATGCAGGAAGAAACAAATAGAGTCTTGATGAGGCAAAATAGGGGGGACTATTGAGTTGTCTTTGTCTAAATTGTGTATTTTGTGTTCTGTATATTGTCATTTTATGTTGTGTGCCACCCTGAGATCTATGGGTATAGAATGTTATATAAATAGCAACAGCAACATGAAAATATGTCTGGAGCATTTTAACAGTGCAATCCTAAACAGGCCTCCTCGGGAGTAAATTCCACTTGAGTCCAACTCTCCATTGAAATTAAGGAGACATAACACATCTTGTTGAAATCTCAGCTGCTGAAATCAATAGGATCTCCATGCTGGAAAAGTCAGAGCATGCTCCAAAGTACTTAACTTTGCCTGGGTCATGTCCTGACTCCGTCGGAAGATTAATCTTTTTTAAATCAAGTGCATAAATTATATTTCCCTTATCCAGGTTCCTTGGCACACGCTCTCTCTCTTTTCTAGTAGGTTACAGTTCCAGGAAGTGCCTTAGAAGTTTGCTTGGACTTTTAACTGTGCACCTGTCCTTATTTGCATGGAGAAATCAATTGCTTCACTAGCCTCACCGAAGGACAGGGTGTGAGCGAAAATTTTATCAAAGTGTGTCCTGTTTGGACAAGTCGAGTTGCCTTGGCAAAGGTCCAGAGGGTGGAGCAGCTGGGAGGAGGCTGGAAAATAAAACTGTGAGGCTTGTTAACACACACACACACACACACACACACACACGAATGTTTGCTTACTGCATCATTGCTAGTTATGTAGTTTCATATTACATGTAGCCTACATACTTCTACCTATATAAAATATTTAAAGCAAAATTAGCTTGTCTGATTTGTAGAAATTAAGCACCTCCTCTGAAGTGGTGGCCCAGATAGTTAAAGGTGGTTGTTGTGGCTGCTTTGTCTTCCAACAATTAATATATATATATATATATATATATATATATATATATATATATGTGGCGCTGTGGGTTAAAGCCTCAGCGCCTAGGACTTGCTGATTGAAAGGTCGGCGGTTCGAATCCCTGCTGCGGGGTGCGCTCCCGCTGCTCGGTCCCAGCGCCTGCCAACCTAGCAGTTCGAAAGCACCTCCGGGTGCAAGTAGATAAATAGGGACCGCTTACCAGTGGGAAGGTAAACGGCGTTTCCGTGTGCGGCTCTGGCTCGCCAGAGCAGCGATGTCACACTGGCCATGTGACCCGGAAGTGTCTCCGGACAGCGCTGGCCCCTGGCCTCTTAAGTGAGATGGGCGCACAACCCCAGAGTCTGTCAAGACTGGCCCGTACGGGCAGGGGTACCTTTACCTTTTTACCTTATATAGTGGCTTGCAAAATATGCAATATATGAATTCTCGGTGTACAGAGAAGCAAATTGACACATTACGACTGGACGCTATACTCAGAATATCATTAATGTAGTTCCTTAATTTATCTTCTTTCCCACTTGTTCCTCCTCTTTGGTTCCTCTTCTTTGGTGGAACGGTGGTAAAACTCCACTGTTTTACCAGATAACTATCGCTAAAATACTCAACATTTTTGTCCTCCTTGGTACAATTCAGTTATTTATATAGTTACCCTTGTTCAGTTACTTGGATCTCATTTTTAAAAAATACTTTTTTTGTGAATTGGGGCATTTTATCAGTACTATTGTCAATAACAATACATCTCTCATTCTTCAGTCTCCCATGTTGCTACAGGTTTTTTTGTCTCAATAGCTGCTGTATTTGCTTTCGAAGTTCATGGAAGGTTCCATCTAGTACCTCAACAGAAAGTAGATGGTGGTTCTGGTAAATATGGGACTGGAAAGGAAAGAGATGTAAGATTTACTCCTTACCTCTGTCTTGGAAAGACAATTATGAGCACTGATAGCTGGCTTGAAACCACCAAATAAGCATTTAGGAATGTTTTTCCACGTCAGCCATAATGAGTTAGAGCTCTTAATATTTCTGACGTATGCAAGGAATCTACTTGGCCTGGCCTGAGCCAAACATTTTCTGCTTACCGTTGGTGAAAAATACAACCCATTAAAGAATCTCATGTTTTGCCAATGGCCTCCGCATGATTCCTACCAAAACTTGGAGAAATGTGTGAATTGGTGTTCCATGGGTATAAATAATCATTGCTAAGACCCTTTTCTTGTATCAACCAGCCCTAAGTCTGTAGACTGCACTGCATTACTAAAAGCAGAAACTGAAACTGAAGAAAAGTCCTCTTTGTATAGCTCAGGTGGTTAAACTTTTCGACAGAGGACGGAAGTGCAAAAGTTCAAGCCACTCTTAGAGGCTGAAACAATCTTCACAAGTCTGTTCATCAAAGAATTTCATCTACCTAGCAAAACCATAAGCTATTGGCAAGGGTTATATTTAAAGCACTATCATTGTGGGTGAGCGGATATGACTTGATGGAGCATGACTTTTTTCTTACATGGGGAGGGGAGAATTAGTGACACAGCACATGTGTTGCATGTTTTAAGGTCCTAGCATCTGCTACCTTAAGGGGAACGCATTTGGGGTTAGAGCACCGGGGAAATCCTATGCTTGAGATCTTGAGTCAGGATCTGCAGTACTATAAATAATTGTGTTTTGATCCTTAGGCTGAATTCATTGCTCTGCATCTTGTCTAGGACAGGGTTGGCTCAGTAAGCTGGGGCTGCAGCAAAAAAAATAAAAAATTGTGAATTACAATGCTGCAGATGGCACTGCATTTAATCAGTTTTGCCTGTAATTTTTCATAAGATGTCATGTGCTCCATAGTTGCAACCTTAAATTGCTTGATCAGGCAAAACTTAAAAGGTGATAATGAAACTTATGCCTTCATGTCCGCCTAACCTGAAATTGGCCGTGGATAGCACAATGCCTGTCCTAAGTGATCTCTCATTCCAAATAAATGTGAAAGATAAGAATAGGTTTTCCTTTCAAGGCAATTGGCAAACCTGTCCCAGTGTACACCAGAAAATTTTAGTGCCTCCCTTTCTCTACCAGCTCCTGCCAAAGGGTCCTTGGGAGAGGAGTTTAGGAATAATCTGGTTGAAATTAATTGCTTTTGTGTTGTCCTCTTTATTCTTGTTTTATTTTATTTATTAAATTTGTTATGCCACCCTATAACCACAGGTCTCATAAAATCACAATATAAGAACACAAAATATCTTGTGGCATTTTATGTTATAACTCTTCTCTCTTCCTTAGGTGGTGGTTTGGGGTTTTTTTAAAACCCAAAGCAGTTATGGGATTGACTCAGTGTTTTACCAGTGTTCACTATGTTCTGGTTTCCAGAGGTGTTGTGTCTTTCACCATTTGTATCGTTTCCTTCGGAACCTCTGTCTACCTTGAAAAGGCTCCCTTTGATTCATTGGGCAAAATACAGAGAGAATTTCAAAAAACGACTTGTTGAATTCTATGCTTGCAGTGAAATCTACCGCAATACCCAATGGATTGTTCTTTGTTGCATATTTTTAGCGCCACCTATGGATACAAACAGACAGTGTCGCACTTAAGAACTTGCATGTTATTTAGGACAGGATTAAGTAAGGTATTGAGTGTATTTTCAGCACCTGAGGCCTCAGGAAAAAATATGAACCACCTGCAATATTATGCAGATGGGGGTTTATATGTAATGTTCATACGAGTTTAAAGATAACCTTTTGACATTTCAAAAAAATTGTTTCCTTAGTGCTTATTCACACAATTCGGCAAGACTTAAGTCTGGCAATGTGCTTTTTCTAAAAAATAAAAATTGAAGAAGGCATACTTTATTTAGATGCTAACAAAAGCTTATGGGGCACAAAAAATATCCTGAATGGGGGTGCTATAGATCCCATGCATGGCTGACATAAGTCAATCTCCGCCACTGCAATTTGGGAATAATAATGATATATCTTATTTGCACTGGCAGGGTAATTTTAAAAATGTTTACAAACCAAAGGAAGTAAATTACCTTTGTTTGTATGAAATAGGAGTTTGTGATCTAAACTCAGGCTCTGACTTTGCTGCTTTATTTTATTTTTGGTGGATGTACTGCTCTCCAATTGCTACACCAAAATCCTGGCTATCTGACTTTTTTTTCCTATGGGGCAGCAATCAGTGGCGTAGCGTGGGGGTGCAGGGGGGGCCGGCCGCACTGGGCGCAACATCTGGGGGTTACGGTTAGGGGGCGCAAATTCACGGGTTAGGGGGCGCAAATTACTTGCCTTGCCCCGGGTGCTGACAACCCACACTACACCACTGGCAGCAATCACCATTTTCCACCAAGGAAGACCAAAAGAAAAGGCTTAAAAGTGAAGCAAGAAGTTCCTTCTCTAGGCAGCAGTTGTGTCACTGTTAAGCTGCCACGCTTTACTGAACTGTCTTAATGGCCCTATCTATTTAACACAGGGGCAGATTTTGGCCAGTGTGCACTGGGCGCCAGCACGAGAGCGCATTGCAGGACTTTGCAACAATAACTGAAAGGTGGGGAGGCATCCAATTTTGGCCTTGCACAGGGCAGCACTGAAATTTTAAAGACCAAAGTCCACCACTGATTTAACAAGTCACATGTTGAGTACTACTTCTCATGTCTTTAAAATAAGTGGCCATACTGTCTGCCCTATTTAAATATTTCATTGGTCCAATATGTAAAAAAATTCTGCTCCATCCATAACATTATTCCTTTAACTCCTGTTGTTTTAATGCTTTTCCTGTTGACTCTTGGCAAGTTTGGCAACTGTTGATGATATTTAATACAAGCAATTTTATTTTTATAATTAGCTGGAGATGGGCGACGTATAATATTAAGAGTAGCTTTCCCCCTGTTGAGGGCAGTGTTAGGCTCTTGACAGTTGCTACGAGCACAATTACTGAGTTCTACTTAATAAAAGCTTTCCTTTTGAGAAATAATTTTGCCATCAATTCTGAAGCTTGATTTAGCTCTCATTTTGCTGATCCTTTCCTAATTAGCTCCCGCTATTGTAACATGAGAGGGAATTTCTTCCTTTCCAGAAATAACGGTCGCTGTATTCTGTCTGAATACAACTGTTTTGCGTGCTCTGAGCTACAGGAATGTGAATTGGAAATGATACAGAATTCGTAAGATTTGTTACCCAGAGCTTAGGCAATGCCAACTGGGACTTCTTATTTGAGGGCCCATCCTAACAATTAAAGGAGAATTAACATTGGTTTTGGGGAGCAGGGAGGATTACTAGTATTTACCTTTAATCGTAAAATTTGGTGTGTATTTCTCAGTCCTATTCTGGAATACTGAGATTGTCCCACAGGAATCAAGTGAAACTGTCTTGTTTACATCTTACAGCCTGTATCTCATGCCAAACAGTTAAATGATTTCATCTTTGGCTCCTTCGAGCTATGTCAGTTATTGCTTCCGTGGTGCATTTCAGTCATCCTTACAAAGCACTGTTCATGCCCATTTTACCTTTGGAAACTGAGGCCCTGAGCTCTCCCGGTGAGTTCACAGCTCATGCAGAGCCTAGAATCGAAGTTCCAGCAGGAGGTCTATCATCTAATCCCTAGTTTAAACTGCCTCTTAGGTGGTATTAGAAATCAATTCCAGACTTTAGGATAAATGTCGACAGATGCAAAGGCTTTCCAGCTGACAGAACAGCATGTGAAGGAACTGTACAGGATTTCCCCCATAAACAAGGTGTGTTACTTTAAGACCTCATTGCGGACACCGAACACGTGAGCAGGACATTCTGTGTGATGAATGCATTCCCTTATGTGGAGGAAATAGAAGCAAGAGTGTTTGGTAATTTGTAGCTGCTTGTTGTGCTAATTATTCTGAATTAAATCTGGATAAAAACATCAAATAGTTCAACATCTGGGAGTGGGGTTCATATAAGCCATGGGTAGGCAAAATAAGGCCCGGGGGCCGGATCTGGCCCAATCACCTTCTAAATCTGGCCCGCGGACGGTCCAGGAATCAGTGTGTTTTTACATGAGTAGAATGTGTCCTTATATTTAAAATGCATCTCTGGGTTATTAGTGGGGCCTGTCTGATGTTTTTACATGAGTAGAATGCGTCCTTATATTTAAAATGCATCTCTGGGTTATTTGTGGGGCCTGTCTGATGTTTTTACATGAGTAGAATGTGTCCTTACATTTAAAACGCATCTCTGTGGGGCGTAGGAATTCGTTCATTTTTATTTATTTTTTTCAAAATATAGTCCAATCCCCCACAAGGTCTGAGGGACAGTGGACCAGCCCCCTGCTGAAAAAGTTTGCTGACCCCTGATAATAGGACTCATGTTTTTTTCTAGCAGCTTTTAAAAAATAAAACAAGTTTCTGTACTTGATAACATATTTCCTGTTGTTACATAGATGTGTTTTTGCTTTGAAGCCAAAAAGTAGTGCTCGTGATAGCATAAATGCAAAGGAATTTCCTGAAGTTTTAATACAGTATCGCACAACTTCATACGTGGTGTCGCCCTAAAGAGTTTCTGAGGATAAGCTGCGAAGATTCACTGTCAGACTTAATAGGTGGTCTTGGGCATGCCATTATTAGCTTTTTGCAGGCACCTGCAGCGGCTACATGGAGATGGGAATGCAATTTTTAAAGTATAGAGCAGGCATAGGCAACCTTTAGCCCTCCAGATGCAGATGTTTTGGCCTACAACTCCCATGATCCCTAGCTAACAGGAACAGTGGTCAGGGATGATGGGAATTGTAGTCCAAAACATCTGGAGGTTCGAAGGTTGCCTATCCCTGGTATAGAGCTATTCTAAGGATTATGGAGATAATAATGGTGTTTTGCATGCATTACTTGCCTGCAGGCCTTGCCCAAGCACAGTTGAGAGGGGACTCATGCTTCTACGCCTGCTCCCAATATTGGGTTGTTTTTTCCAATAGCAATAAGCTGCGCCCAGTTGTTTGCATGCCGTACATGCAATTAACTCCTATGCGCAGTAATGTAAAATATGTTCACTTAAGAGCTGAGTATTCTACAGCTTTCTCATGCTTTGTCTTTTCTTAAAACCCTCTCTTGCTTCCCCCCTCGTGTTTCTAGAGTCCTGCACAACAATATAAGTAAAGCTGACTAAGAAGATGCTAATGTTTGACCCTGTCCCCATCAAACAAGAAGCAATGGAACCCGTTCCAGTGGTTAGTATTTAAACATTTTTTTAAAGTTTCTGTTGTCATGGGTTATATTCTAGTCATTCTTTGCTGAAACGTGCCCCCTGTCCCCAATTTCACAAATCGTTTCTTTCCTTGCAAACGAGGCTCCTGTTTTGTTTTGGTTTTTTTACTCCTTCATAACCAGGGGCCTTTTGAATTTCTTCAGAATTTTGGTGGGCATAGAGTTCAGCTTTAATCATCACAAAATGGGCAGGAGTTGTATGTGCGTTTATTTCCATTAAACATCTCTCTAGCGCTCTGCAGCCTTCCTAGCTGTCGGCACTTCCTGCGGCAGTAGTTACCTCACAGCATGCCCCCCTAAACTTTAATTGAATCGCAGAGTTAGGCTGTGAGGGCCTGTGATCCATGTACTTTCTGATTTTCTATTTAAGGAAGAAGGACCTTCTTTTGCCTTGACAGAATCTTTCTGCACCAGGTTCTTTCAAAGTGAAAAAGACCACACACACACACACACACATACACAGACAAATGAACAGGTGTCAGGTGCATAGTAGGCTGCTTCCCACTGCTTACAGGAAAGCACACCTGAGGATATGGGGAAGCTTTTTGGAAATGCTGGTATCCAGGAAAGTTGCAGAGTGCAAAATCTCCAGAGGGATCATTTTCACAGGAGAAGAAACGACACTCCCACAAACACCCCTGAGCTGCTTTTGAAGTAAAGTAAGCGCTGTGGGTTAAACCACAGAGCCTAGGATTTGCCAATCAGAAGGTTGGCAGTTTGAATCCCCACGACGGGGTGAGCTCCCATTGCTCGCTCCCTGCTCCTGCCAACTTAGCAGTTTGAAAGCACATCAAAGTGCAAGTAGATAAATAGGTACCGCTCTGGGGGGAAGGTAAACGCCGTTTCCGTGCACTGTTCTGGTTCGCCAGAAGCGGCTTAGTCATGCTGGCCACATGACCCGGAAGCTGTACGCCGGCTCCCTCGGCCAGTAAAGCGAGATGAGCACCGCAACCCCAGAGTCGGTCACGACTGGACCTAATGGTCAGGGGTCCCTTTACCTTTACCTTAAGCGCAAACATAAATCACTGCGCCCCACCCATGAGAGCCACTGACTAGTTAGGATAGCCTCCTTTTCCCTGACCATGGTTCTGTGTATTTAACAGGCAGGAATTCAGCAGGTTCAGTTTTCCTGCCTGGCGATGCAGTGATGCTGAGCATCAGCTATTAAGGGCACGGGGGGTCTCTGCATCTTTTTAAGTCTTTCTCTTTCTGCATTTGGTCCTGTTAGCCTTACTTGCATTTCCCATGTTTTCTCCTACTGTCGATGTTTGAGATTTTCTGCTTGAGCCACACAGAGGTTGTAGGAGAGAAGGGTGCACATTGGCAATGTTCAAGGAAATGAGCTTACGGTCTAGGATGTTCTAGGGTGAGTCTGGTGCCATAAGCCTGTTTGCTTTGTTTGCCTCTGTGTACTTGGAAAATAGTCGCAAAGGGGAAAATTTGAATAGAGGATTGTATGTGAAGGCTTGCTGGTAATGAAAAGCTTATACAATTAGATCATCTTTGTGTGTTTGGCTGCTGATATTCCTGCCAGCGGTTATACAAGATGTAAGGGTCACTTTGAAACAAAGTTGTCATGGATATTTGTAATGTTTGTTAGAAAATATCCAGTAACAGTGTTCAGCTTTTGGTTTAATTTTAATTTTAAAAAACACTCTGCTTGTGGGAGGTGGGGGACATTTCCGATAAATGCATCTTTACCTGGATATATTTTAATAAATGCTTTCATAAAGGAAGTTTTAAAACTTCTCCTTTAGTTCACACTGTTTTGGTCAAGAAAACTTAAGAACTGCCCTTTGGGAAATGGATGCAATTGCCCTCCTAAGTAATTAGTGTGGTTGATTATAGACCAAAGTACTTATTGGTTGCTGTTCCAAAAGATAACTGCTATGTTTTCCTCAAAGTAGCTGTAGGCTTATTTCTGCAGAGAGGCTGGATGTAATTTGCTAGAAATAAGTGGGAATCCATCAGCACATAATTAAAGGCTACCTCTGGCATAACATGTACGCGAGGTTTAATGCTACAACAGTGTAATAATGTGTGCATTACATTGCATTTTAGCAAGTGCATCCTTGTCTTGTTAGCCCATTTGTAGCATCCTTAAATTAAGTTTCCTTTTTTTAAAGGGATTTGCAGCCAAATTGGTACAGAGTTTGAAATTTCGGTGATGTTTAGAGCAGCTCAGAGTCCACGTGATGTTGACTGCACTTTGTGACTTCTGACCAAAAAAGAGGGATAAGCTTGCTTTGAATCACAAGTGTAGTGGTTTGTAAATAATGATGGATGAAGACCAAAGAGAGCAGTGGTATTAACAGGGAAAGTTGGGCTTCTTCAAAGATTTCTTTGTAACACGCCCATCTGTAACTGATAGCATCAGTACCAGGGTGTACCTCTAAATTGGTCTTGGATGTTAAGCGGATTGCAGCAGTGAAGATTTGGCGTGTGTTTGTTTATTATTATTATTATTATTGTGTGTGTGTGGTGGAGAGAGAATGTGTTTCGAGTGAGAAGAGGAAGTAAGAAGAGGTGATGACTTTGTGGGGAGAGACTTCAGATATAAACAGGAAAGGAGGGGTGGGTGGGTGGGTGGGTGTGCATGGTCGGAATGGTATACAGTGGTACCTTGGGTTGCATACGCTTCGGGTTAAGAACTTTGCTTCAGGATGAGAACAGAAATTGTGCTCTGGCGGCACGGCAGCAGCAGGAAGCCCCATTAGCTAAAGTGGTGCTTCAGGTTAAGAACAGTTTCAGGTTAAGTACGGACCTCCAGAATGAATTAAGTACTTAACCCGAGGTACCACTGTAAATGCATTCATACTGCTGGGATAGCTCAGTCAGTAGAGTGTGCAACTCTGAATCTCAGGGTTGAGGGTTTGAGCCCTACATTGGGCTAAATATTCCTGCATTGCATGTGGTTTGGACCCTCATGGACCCTTCCAGCTCCACAATTCTATGCTCCTGTGGTCTATGGTTTTATGAGTGACAAATTTATTTATTTCATTTTTTGGATGGCTTCTTAAACCAAACCTTGGCTTAGTGTGGCACGGCAGCAAAAGGGATCAGGGAGGAACAGAGTGGGTGTAAAACCAGAAGCTTGTGCACTCATGCCAGCGAAGTTTGACCTGGTGTGTTGGGAAAAACCAGACCCGTGTAGCCCCTGCAGTCCCCTTAAGCTTTGGAAGCAGTGGGGGAGGGAGCGAATTTAAGGCGGCAAAGTGTGTGGCGTGTGGAAAGAAGTTCAATATTCTGCCTTTGGAAGGTGGAGTAAAACTATCTCCATTTCCTCTTGCAAATCTTACAATTCTAATTGAGAGCATTGTGTTTGCTGCAGTATTTGGCAAAATTGTCACGCGGCCCAACATTTTCTCCCGCTTAAAACAGTAGTTGACATTTTTGCACCATCACATGCTGGTGAGAGTGGAGTGCCATCAGTGTGTACAGTGGTACCTTGGGTTACATACGCTTCAGGTTACAGACTCCGCTAACCCAGAAATAGTGCTTCAGGTTAAGAACTTTGCTTCAGGATGAGAACAGAAATCGTGCTCCGGCAGCAGGAGGCCCCATTAGCTAAAGTGGTGCTTCAGGTTAAGAACAGTTTCAGGTTAAGTACGGACCTCCGGAACGAATTAAGTACTTAACCTGAGGTACCACTGTATAACACAGTTTTTAGCACCAGGAAAAAGAAACAAAGTTGAGTTTTAGCAATGCTGTAAGGGTGCGGTTTTAAAAGGTTTACCACAATCGCATAATGGCAGGACACACCCACAACATTTTGTCATCTCTCTGGTGGACTGGGCAGTTTGGGGATGGTGTTACTACACACATGAGTGATAACTATATAGTAGATGTAATTACAGAGTCGCCTGAGCTCCACCCTGTTGAGTACATGTGATGTGAAATAGTTAATGTGGTACTTGTTACCTTGGAGTAAACAGTGCCACGGAAGTTTCCAGAAAAGCACAAATTAGCAGCAGATGCTTTTGCTATTGGAGTGTCTACTTTTGAGGCCTACATTTGGTGGAGAGGCAGATAGGGTACACCTGTTTTTTAAGTAAGATGAATACACAAATCTCCCACAGAAGAACAGGACTTACTGTCCGTTGTAGAAGACCTGCATAAATCTTCCTTTTGAGAGGAGATTTGATGTGAGTTCTTAGTGATGATGATTATTAATCATCACCCACTGTATGCTATGTAGCAAGTTTTGTCAGTTAACAGCAGAGTTGCCTCTTTACCAGAGCTTTCATATCTGGGCGGAGATCACAAAATGTGACCTGTTTAGCTGGACTTTGTCCTAGGTGTGGACAAGTGGAGAAGAAATACGTCAACTCCCCGGTTATTTGGATTACATTGCTTTCCAACTTATACATATTTGAAAAGCAATCTTGGTCAGGATAGACCTGGAAAAATCCCCAGCACGTGACTGATGTCTAAAAATTGGATGACAGCCTTCATCAAGAACATTCTTGCCAGTATTTCTGTATCCTCATGGAGCTTGCATATAGAAGTAGGATTCAGAGAGAGAGAGACAAATCGCCCTGAAGAATTGTTTGCTGTGCCAGAGAACATTAAGTGACATATTTGAATATTATTTCCCTTGAAGTGCTGCTCCTTTTAGCCAGATACCCTTCTTCTCTTATTATAGAAAAGCTACTTGAAAAGTTGCAGATGACTACAAACTGAGCACTTCATGCTCCTTATAGCCCAGGGTCTCCAAATTAGAGAATTGCTATTCAGCATCTAATGGTGTTGCCTTGCAATGTGTATGTGGTCGTGTAACTTAAGCAGTATTACACTTATTTCATCACTCAATGGCTTGCATGCCTAAACTGAGCATATATTCTGTCTCACTTTGTGATCTAGCTGAAAAACAGAGCACCCAATTCTGAAGTTCATCACATCCATATATTTTTTTTGCTTAGCAAAATCCAGGAGCTGGCATTTATTGGAAACAGTATACTAGGCCACAGCAGCTGGTCTAAACAAGCATCTTATCTGTGATAAAAATAGCTTTTGTGTTCAGCAGTAGTTTGTTAACTACTTCATACCTGTAGGTTGTTTTTGAATATTAATTAAACCAGTTTATTTATTTATTTTGCTGCTGTTCCGGTTTGAATGATCAAATCCAGACTTAACCAACTATGCAGTTCTGCGTAGCTGCAACGCAGCCTCTGTGTTGGTAGGGAGGCGAGCCATCGTAAACCACAGCAAACTGAAAACATGGTTAATGGTTTCCAAATCAGCCAAACCGTTAACCATCGTTTCTGGTTCAGATTCATGCAGCAGGACACCTGGTTTGATAGTAGCTTCCTGACATCTTTTCCTGCTCACATGAAGGGAGCAAAGGAGAGCTGCGCGTGGATCAGTTTGTGGAGGTTATACATAGCCTGGCTAATTAAGCCAGAAGTTAATTAACTGAATACAGCCATTGTTTCCACATACTATTAGGATAACTCGGGACTCTGCCTGGCAGGCTTAAGACCCAGTATGCCATGTAATCGCTGTGATCGTGCTGTTTCTAACTACGCTGTACTAAATGTAAAACTTTCAAGTAATATAGCACAGCCACAAAGATAGTTTTCATGCAGGGACTATTGTTGTGACTGGGTCATACTTGCTTTTATTTATTTCATAAATGTAAAGTTGCAGAATAAACTCAATTTATTGCTAATAAATTATTAGAACACCCCACCACCACCACCATTTCTTCTAATATGATAACATGCAATCAGCCAATTTAGCTTCACTGTTTTCCTGTCACAACGCAAACAACTTTAGAATCTTCCATGCAGCCATTCAGACAACATGAAAACAATAGGTACAACTCATATATATGTATGTATGTATGTATGTAAATATACCATAGGCAAAGCATCATTAACATCCTGACATACACACATGAACGTGCAATCGCGTGCACGCACACACACACACACACACGTCCTATAAACTCGCGTCTCTACTAGTAAAGGTAAATTGGAAAAACGCCTTAAACTATGTATAGAAAGTTTACAAATGCACCATTACATATATATATATATATATATATATATATATATATATATATATATATGCTTTCGTAGATTTTCATGGGTACAGGAATGCAGGTTTTGGTGTCCTCGGGTGTCTTCCCGTGTAAAAGTTGGGGTGTCTAGGCGACGTTTCGACGAGGTCTCACTCGTCATCTTCAGGCTGGTGCTTTCGGCTTCTTGTTACTGGAACAGAGCTCTGTTCCAGTAACAAGAAGCCGAAAGCACCAGCCTGAAGATGACGAGTGAGACCTCGTCGAAACGTCGCCTAGACACCCCAACTTTTACACGGGAAGACACCCGAGGACACCAAAACCTGCATATATATATATATATATATGCTTTCGTAGATTTTCACGGGTACAGGAATGCAGGTTTTGGTGTCCTCGGGTGTCTTCCCGTGTAAAAGTTGGGGTGTCTAGGCGACGTTTCGACGAGGTCTCACTCGTCATCTTCAGGCTGGTGCTTTCGGCTTCTTGTTACTGGAACAGAGCAGGATCTCAGTGTTTGAGTTCCTATAAATACTGTTGAGGGGGTGTGGTGTATAGCCTCCAATGTTCTGGGCAGAGAAGAAGTTCCCAGGCTAGTGTGCCTTTTCTTCTTTTGTTCCTTAATTACTTGAGGGATATCTTGAGTGATTTCTTGAGTGATATCCTGAGTACCACTTAGGTGGGTCATTAGGTGTGGATTAGTTGCTAAAGTCTTTGTGTCTTGACCTCTTGAACTTTGTGAAGAGTTTTTCTGAGAAGATGGCTGTACTGCACTTAGTTGTGCTCTGGCTTGGCTTCGTGTATAGGGGCGAGCTGTGGTTTTGTGGCCTGTGTCAGCCAGATCTGTGTAGGGATTGCAGGGGGGTGCAGCATCCGGAGGTGCCACCATGGTTTGGCTACTGGATGGTGTCTGTAATTTATCTGTGGAGAGGGTCTGGGTTTGGGTCTGGTGTGGTTGATTGGTGATGGCGTTCTGTGTGCCTCTGGATCTGGTGTCAGTTTTTGTGGGGAGGGCTAATTTCCAGATGTCTGGCAAGCGGGATGTGTCGTCACGCTTGTTCATGTTGTGAGGGTGTTTCTCTATCTCGATGGCTTCCATGATTATTCTCTTGTGATGTTCCATGTTAAAGAGCAATGTCTGCCCAGCCACGTACATTGGACAAACAAACAGACGAATAAATGCACGTATCGCAGAACACAAGAATGCCGTCAAAAAAGAAGAAAAAACTTCCTCTCTTTTCCAACACATGAAAGAAACAGGACACGAAATTAATTTTGCAGATTCCAAATTGCTCTTTAACATGGAACATCACCACAAGAGAATAATCATGGAAGCCATCGAGATAGAGAAACACCCTCACAACATGAACAAGCGTGACGACACATCCCGCTTGCCAGACATCTGGAAATTAGCCCTCCCCACAAAAACTGACACCAGATCCAGAGGCACACAGAACGCCATCACCAATCAACCACACCAGACCCAAACCCAGACCCTCTCCACAGATAAATTACAGACACCATCCAGTAGCCAAACCATGGTGGCACCTCCGGATGCTGCACCCCCCTGCAATCCCTACACAGATCTGGCTGACACAGGCCACAAAACCACAGCTCGCCCCTATACACGAAGCCAAGCCAGAGCACAACTAAGTGCAGTACAGCCATCTTCTCAGAAAAACTCTTCACAAAGTTCAAGAGGTCAAGACACAAAGACTTTAGCAACTAATCCACACCTAATGACCCACCTAAGTGGTACTCAGGATATCACTCAAGAAATCACTCAAGATATCCCTCAAGTAATTAAGGAACAAAAGAAGAAAAGGCACACTAGCCTGGGAACTTCTTCTCTGCCCAGAACATTGGAGGCTATACACCACACCCCCTCAACAGTATTTATAGGAACTCAAACACTGAGATCCTGCTCTGTTCCAGTAACAAGAAGCCGAAAGCACCAGCCTGAAGATGACGAGTGAGACCTCGTCGAAACGTCGCCTAGACACCCCAACTTTTACACGGGAAGACACCCGAGGACACCAAAACCTGCATATATATATATATATATATATATATATATATATATATATATATACATATATATATACATATATATATATATATACACACACACACACACACACACACCGTATTTTTCGCTCTATAAAACGTACCAGACCATAATACGCACCTAGTTTTTGGAGGAGGAAAACAAGAAAAAAAATATTCTGAATCTCAGAAGCCAGAACAGCAAGAGGGATTGCTGCGCAGCGAAAGCAGAAATCCCTCTTGCTGTTCTGGCTTCTGGGATAGCTGCACAGCCTGCATTCGCTCCATAAGACGCACACATATTTCCCCTTACTTTTTAGGAGGGAAAAAGTGAGTCTTATACAGCAAAAAATACGGTATATATTTCCTTTGTACTCTGTTTTGCCTGCTAAATGCTTGGCAGGAGTTTATGCTGCAATGAATATGTTAGACTTCAAATGGTCATAAAGTGATGCTGTTGAGAGTAGCTTTCAGATCATGGTTGAATATTATGTTCTGTTAGACAGATGTCACTTGTTAAGTTTGTTCATAGTGACATGGTTTTGTTTGGTTATTGCCTAATGCCCATTAAAGGGCTACAAATTATTTGTGTGGGGGTTTTCTTGTTTTAGGTAATAACTAACCAGATGTGTCCTATCGCACTTCTCCTGTTTTTGCACTCTTACTTTTCTTGTTTGCTATGATGTTCATGATCTTCTACTGGAAATGTGCAGCTCAGTAGAAATGTGGAAAAGAAACCCTGTCAAAATAAATCGGCTTCTTCAGACTGGCACGAAAACAGCTGACTTGGGTGAATTCTGTGCTAGCGTAGCTAAACACAATGAAAATTCTTTCTCTCAAGCTGAGAAACAGAGAGCAAGTTGAATCCCTAGCATAATTTAATAATTTTGTGTTTTTTCTCCCTCAGCAGTTAGGTATTTCCCACTGGAGTTTGTTTGCTTAAGCATTCCATGGTTGCCTTAACATCTGAAGCAAACGGGACTTTTAAAATTTAGCTTACAAGTTACACATGACCTGTAACCTTTAGAGGGGGGAAAACGTGCTACATTATAGCTCAACTATAGTTCTGTGCTTTGGTTTGTACATCCCAGACAATGCCTGCCTAAATTACTGAAGTGAATGGGTTTCTGTCCTATAGCCCAGTGTTTCCCAACCAGTGTTCCGCGGCACACTAGTGTGCCGCGAGACGTTGCCTGGTGTGCCGTGGGAGGGAGGCAGGCGAGTCGGGCGGCGAGAGGCCTTAGGCGCCCTGCAGAAAGGCGTCCTCTTTGTGGGTGGGTTCTCCCCCCTCCCTTAGCGCATCGTATTTAGTTGGGGATTCTGGAGAGGGGGGCGGGGGCGCGCTGGCCCCGAGCGGAACAGACGCGCCGTCGTCCCCACCTCCCTCTCCTCAGTAGCTCCGAGCCGACTGACTGAGGGTGGGACGCGGCCAGCGGCCTCTCTCTCTCTCTCCGCCTCCCAGCACCGCTTTTCCCGAGGCGGGCGCGCGCCTAAGGCTGAATGGGAGCAGCCTGGAGGCTTGGCGGCCTCTCAGCGGCTCATGACGGGCGTCCCCGAGGCGGGAGGTGCTGAGCAGGGGCTCTGCGAGAGGGCGCGAGGGATGCGTGGTGGTGCCTGCGCGCGTGACTTAAGAGGGCGACCTGCTGCCTCTCCTCTCTCTCCCCTCCCTCCCCTCATGGGCACGGAGTCCCCGGCACAGCTTGGCGCTACTACAGCTACAGCTGCTGCTGCTCCTGCTTGGATGAAGGCGGCTGCTTCTTCCTAACGCCCAGCCTCTGAGGGACCGCAGTCTCCTGCCCCCCCCTTTTTTTTTGGCGGGATGCTGAGGTAAAGGATCCCCTCGCGTGCGGGCGGGCATCTCTTTGGGCAGGGCGTGTGTGGAGGCTTAAGGTGGGGAGTGTGGAGGGGTTGCCGCTTGCGAGGGGAGGGTTCATATTGTATTGGGCTGCGGTGTGGGCGACACGGCTCTCCAATGGCCAGCCCGCGGAGGAACATTGAGTTGGAGCATTTCGAGGAGAGGGACAAAAGGCGCACTGAATAAAGTATTTTATAATTTTTCATATTTCTGTTTACTTACTATTTCATAATAAAGTAATTATAAAATACTTTCTTTGTGTTTATTTGATTCCTATTAAAGAGAGTTACTTTATATATAGTCAATATAGGCACAGAGTTAATTTTTTAAACATTTTCTAATGGTGGTGTGCCTCGAGATTTTTTTCATGAAACAAGTGTGCCTTTGCCCAAAAAAGGTTGGGAAACACTGCTATAGCCCACGTGCTTTTCAGTGGGGGCTAAGCACACGTGACTCTGTGCAGTTGTACAGATTTTTGCAGCCACATTTAATGGGAATAATAATAATAATTTATTATCTATACCCTGTACCTCAGCCACTCTGGGCGGCTCCCAACAGAATATTAAAAGCACGATAAAAGATCAAACATTAAAAACTTCCCTGAACAGGGCTGCCTTCAGGTGTCTTCTAAAAGTCAGATGGTTGTTTATTTCCTTGACATCTGATGGGAGGGCATTCCACAGGGCAGGCACCACTGCTGAGAAGGCCCTCTTTCTGGTTCCCTGTAACCTCACTTCTCGCAGTGAGGGAACCACCAGAAGGCCCTCAGAACTGAAGCTCAGTGTCCGGGCGGAACGATGGGGGTGGAGACGCTCCTTCAGGTATACTTGTCCAAGGCTGTTTAGGTCTTTAAAGGTCAGCACCAACACTTTGAATTGTGCTCAGAAACATGCTAGGAAGTAAGTTGCACTGATTTCAAGGAAGTCCACTTAGGATCAACAAACTCAATCAAAATGGACGGAAGGCTATTTTAATTAGAGAGATAAAACGTGGTCTCTTACCATCTTTCCAAAAGGCATTCCTTGACATGAACGGTTTTGAACTTCAAAATGGGTGAAATAAATTCTTACGGGTGAGGTCCAACAGAGCCACTCTATTAATGGGAGGAGAGTTGCACACACAGAAGGACAGCTTCTGTGAATGCAGCTGTGCTCGCCTGGATGAAAGCTCCATCAGTGAATGGAGCAACAACATTGTCTCCCATCCTGTATTTTTTTAAAACTTACGTTCCAGTTGCACTCACATTTGAAATCCATTACCTGATGTTCCAATCCTATAGCCATGAAACAGTGCATTGAATCCCTTGCATTGATGTAACTAAAGGTGTGTCTTCTCACTAGTGGGGCAAGTTCATCTTGCCATGTTGCCTGCCAAGGTGTGCTCCCATTACATGCAACCCAATTTTGAGCACATAGGGTTGCAGTTACACAGCTGGCTCCTGCGGTGCTTGAAATCCCTTTTGGATGTTGTGCTTGTCTCCGTTTCTGTCCCAGATGCCACACCCTGCCTCTTTTCAGTTCTCAGCTTCATAACAACTTATGATCATGTATGGTGTGTTTTCCCCCCCTGCTAATAATGGCATTCGACTGTGCTTGATTAGTTTGCCACACTTGTCATAGCACTGCAAATGTTTGCTTTTGCAGTAGCTTATAGTACCAGGTCACAAGACGCTGTATTTCAGAAATATTAATATTATTATTAAATTTATGTGCCGCCCTTGCTTCCAAAGAAGTCTTAAGTAGCAAACTTTTTTTAAAAAAAAATAACAACAATTTAAATATTCTGAAATCATTTCAGAACACTCAGATACCTTCACAGTTGCTCATTTCAAGTTTGTCGGGAACAGTATATTTCAGCCATCAAAATACCTGAGCAAACAGGAAAATGTCTGTTTCATGTGAGTGAAAAGCATTCCAGGTATCTTGAGCTGCCCTTGATTGCATGATTAGACCCACCTCAATGCATTTGCCTCCCTGTTACCACCACAGCATTGCACTTTTTGTTCTGCTAATGGTAATGCAAGAGTTTAATTTGGCCTTATTGTGGCAATTTAATCTTGTGCAAGCCCGACTGCACAAGCAACCCAAGCAGTGGTTTTGAGCAGCACAGGACTGGTGTGCAATCCAAGAGGTGTGCCCCAGGATCCCTTGCAATATTGCAGGGAGTGCTGGGGTGGACCTCTTGGATTGCTTTGCTTGGGCCAACCCTGGGAGCTAGGTGCTTGGTGCTGTTTTAATTATTAGTGTCTCCCTAGTCGGTATCCTTGAATAATTATCATAATTCCCTTGCTTCAGTGTTCTTTTGGTTGTGACAGGCATAAGATTGCAAATGAAATAGGCTTGATGGGGCAGAGGCACTGAAGTGTTGAGTTTGGAAAGATGATTGAGCAAATAGTGCAAGTGGCTCTCGGCAGTGTTTGAAATTAGCCAGGTACTTTTTGTGCCTGGCTTTTGACTACTTGCAACCAAGCGAAGGTGCCTGGGCACCAGGATAGCACCTGACATCTTCACCATCTGGGGATCATTGGATTTGGAGTGTAATACCCCCAACCTGGAGAATTCCATCAGTTATATTTTTATCTGCACAATCGGAATGGATTTCTGGAACCAAATTGCTTTTTCTGTGCAGCCTGAGCAGGAACAGTCACCATTAAGAAAAAGAGGTCTGAATAGGCCAATATATATGTGGACTGTTCCTGGGAAAAGTGACTTTTCTTCTTTATCATCTGAACTAGCTAGATGTTTAACTGAGAATCAATCACTATTATTATTATTATTATTATTATTATTATTATTATTATTATTAATTCAACTTATACACCACCCTATACCCAGAGGTCTCAGGGCAGTTCACAACAAGACCACAACATATAAAATAAAACCAAAAGCAATAACCCATCATTTGAAAAAGTGTGCCTGGCCCAAGGTCACCCAGCAGCTGCATGTGGAGGAGCGGGGAAGCGAACCCAGTTCACCAGATTACGAGTCTACCGCTCTTAACCACTACACCACACTGGCTCCTCTAAATAAGACTTTAGAGTTGTCTTGCCCCCAAATGGCAACTAAACAGTCCATTTTGGTGACACTGCAACCTTGGTTTAAGGACCCCTAACCTATAAGCCATCTGCTTCATGGGCTGTATGGTTCTGCATAAGCAGAATTATGTGTGTCTGAGCTTCCCACTTCAAAGAATATCTGTGCAGGATTTCAATTCATATTTGAGTCCAGTGGAATTCAGTTTAAAGCATCACAGAGATGACCCCTTATTTAACAAAGTGTATTTTGTGTCCTGGATTCCATTTCACCTATTTCTTCCCCTCTTTTGCACAGTCGTTCAGCTCCAGTTACATGGACCAAATGAACCACAACAAGTACAGTGTCATTTATTCGACGCCAAACATGGTGCCCAGTAAAATCTACCAGATTTCGGAAGGGTTTTGTAACGGAGTGCAAGTTGAGCCTGTCGACCTCACAGTGAAGCGGAGCTCGCCTCCTTCGTCAGGAAGTTCTCCTTCTCCTTCGCCCCTGAAATTCCAGCCCAGGAGAGGCTCGCCTGGATTAAATCTGCCCTCACCCAGCCCACCAATGAAGAAACTGCAGCCTTTCACGATGCCATTAACTATTCCTCCGGTAATGGCAGCTCTTTCTCGCCATGGACTTCGAAGCCCTGGGATGCTTCCAGTTATACAGCCCGTCGTTGTGCAGCCTGTCCCTTTTATGTATGCTCCTCCCCTTCAGCATCCTATTATGGTGTCCACGGTCCTTTCAGAAGAGTTGGAAAACCCAAGTAGCATGCCAGGTAAAGGTTCTGGTTTTTGTGGACTTCCCCATCCCATTTTTTATTTTTTAAAAGATAAATTTAAAAGGAACCTGATGTTCTTCTGGTTAAAGTCATGCCACAATCTCTCATGGCAAAACTGCTTCTGTTTATCCTTTTACAAGGGGATACGGAAGATAAATGTTTTCAACTAAGAGCAGATGAACTAGATTCCTACTTCATGGACCAGGTATTTAACTCTGCATAATCTGCGTCACAGTTTTTGTGACAATAAAGGGGGACGGAAAGGCAGAAACAAGGGATGCTGTCCTGATTAGGGCTGGGTGATAAATCAATATATCGTCCAAAACTGAAGTCCATATCGTGATACTGGTTTTGTACTTTTTGACCTGGCAATATATTGCAAATCATGATGTATGTGTGTCTGCTAGGCAAAAATCATGAAGTGGGGAAAACCGTGAAGCCAGCCAACGCCTAGCTCCATCCTTATTTCAGACATCGTGATATATCGGTATATTGTGCTGTTTAGCTGGTGATACATCACGATGTTGAAAACCATGTATCGTCCAGCCCTAGTCCTGACCTCCTTGCAGGAAGCAAGGGCAGTAAAAAATGCAATAAGTAACAGTGTTTCGAATGCAGAACTTATCAGCCTACAAAATATATTCAGCAGTTGACTAACTTCCCAGGAATATCTTATTTTAGTTACATGTAGCATGTAGAAGATGGGAAAATGTGTTTATTTGCTATGTTTTTCTTGTAGTGTCTGTTATAGAATCTTATGAGAAGCAAGCCCTAAGGAAATCTATCAAGGTGGAACCAGGCATGGAATCTCCTAGGAATGACTACTATCCTGAACAAATGTCCCCTCCGCTGATGACCTCATTGTCGCCTCCTCAAGCAATGCTTCAAGAGTAAGTAGCTAACTGGAGTCTTATGCTACCTCATTTGAGCATAATAATTAATTGCGTCCTCATCGTAGATTGCATTGCCGTGTTGCATTCTATGCAGGGCTGCCCTGGAGACAGCAGCTAGTGCAAAATGCAGCTGACAAGGCAGAATATTGCATCCTATTACACCACTGTTGAAAGAATTGTGCTAGCTGCCAATTAGCTTCTGAGCTAAGTCCAAGGTGCTAGTTCTGGAGTAAACAGCCCTATGCAGTTTGGGGGTCAGAATACCTAAAATACAGGGTTGTCTCTTACACCCAACCAATCGTGTAAATTGTCTTTTCGGTGCCTGTTAAAGACTTTTTTCAACCAGCCTTTTAAAGAAGAGACTTTTATCACAGTTGGTATCTGAATTAATTTGAAATTGTTGTGTGTGTGTGTGTGTGTGTATATATATATATATATATATATATATATGCTTTCGTAGATTTTCACGGGTACAGGAATGCAGGTTTTGGTGTCCTCGGGTGTCTTCCCGTGTAAAAGTTGGGGTGTCTAGACCTCGTCGAAACGTCGCCTAGACACCCCAACTTTTACACGGGAAGACACCTGAGGACACCAAAACCTGCATATATATATATATATACACACACACACACAGACACACACACACTGTTTTTATATATGCAGTTCTGCATATGGCTTTTTTGCAATGTGAAAACGCTTTGAGATGCTTTGTAGGGTGTGTTTCATAAATCAGTTGAATGTTGACTAGCACTAGATGATCTAAAGTGTTGCATGATTTAGTTGGGTTTATAAAGAGATAATAGCTCGTTCTCATTCTCAAAGGAGACAGGATAAGTTTCCCTGGAAAACTTCTTCAGAGACTTTTAAAACATTGCTAGGAAACTTAAAAGAAGGTGATCTGTATTACTGAAGTCAATCTAATGGACACAGCTAGTCTTGTACCCAAAACAATTCTTTATCCCCTCCCTCAGGCCTTCCACACACCCCTTGACTGAAAAGAAAGGGGGGATCAACCTTTCACTATCAGTTGCAAGACATCTTGCTGAGTTGCACTGGTGCAGTAAAATATCGAAGAAATGTGCAGATGTAACATCTCAAAACCTCATTTGTGGGATCTGTACCTGCTGCAGTTAGAGATGTTGTAGATTGCACTCAGTTTAGTTGTGGTATTTAAAACAAAAAATAAAGACACCATGCGGTCAAAAAGACTTTTAAAAAATAAAATTTAAAACAAATCAGATAAAAGAGCCTGTGGGCTTTCCCTCCCTAGTCCTTTTATTTTGGCAATTTGGCTTGGCTCTCTTACTTGAGATCTGGAGCTATTGGTTTGGATAGCTGGCAGAACTTTGGTCTAGATAGGGTTTCAATTTCAATTCTTTATTTATACGGCTATTAGCCCATAAAGTATGTACGAACATAAAAGCACAGAAGCATAAAGACCAATACATCTAACAACAGAAGGTGAACACCACGATGCAAGGGTGGGTCATTGAGCAGTGACAAATAACAGCTTGGGGCCCGGAAAGATCCAAGGGACGGTTCACAGAAAAAGGAGAACTGGAGACGAGATCCGTCATGCACTCTCATCATAACTGTCCGATTAGTTTTTGTTGTTGTTGTTGTTGTTGTTGTTGTTGTTTGGTGGTTTTTGTGTGTGAGATAATCGCATTCAGGAATCTCGCCACCTGCAGAGTTACAGAAGGATCTGTATCCTGCAAAAGCAGGATACCCCCTAGATAGGGTTTGGTTCTTTTTGAAGTCTGTGTGCCCTAGTTTTCCTATTAGCTCTGCACCATGATAAGTTACCAAAAGCACTCTTTATTGATTGGGCTTCATGACATAGTTACCTCTGATATGTTGATAGCTCTTCTACATTATTCCTCCTCATATCACCACTTGTACCATACAGTTCCTTTTTAAAAAAACAAAAAAAAACCGTCTTGCAGAAATTGCACAATCACTTACTGAAGTCCCACTTTTTTTTAAAGACAGAAGTTCTAGATGCAGGAAATAAGAGATAGGGCTTTCTGCTTGCTAATTAGAAATAATGAATGGATAGCTGTCTTTTCTATAAACGTGTACGGATACAGAACTGCACAGCTGTTACTGCCGGCTTTTAAGGGTTATTCCTAGGCCAAATGCTCTTAGTGTGCATAATGTGCTCTTGTAAGGCCACACGCCTCCAACTGATGGAAGCCTAAGAGTCGATTTTTGACATCCTGTGGGTGTGGCACATACAGACTAAACTCTACTTTTAGGGATTGACATCAGTGGCGAGGAGAGACCGCACCCTTATGCCAGCCCTAAACAGGAAATTCTTAATTGGTCTCTAGGGGAATTGAGAATAAAGCCTTTTAAGAAAGAACTGGTGAGTTTAATAATGTAAAAAAGCTGTGAGCCAGGTCATTTTTAAAATTTCTTTCCTAAGAAGAAGGAAAATATGTCAACAAAAGCAATGGACGTTCATTGGAAGCACTAACTGAGATTTTGAAAATTCTAAATACAGTTTGCTTGTCTGGGAAACAAGATCTTAAAAATAAACGAAAAAGCCTAGCTCGCTCTGGAGATTTTTGTTGTTCCTCCCACAGAATGAATAAAACCCCCAGCAGGGAAGAGAGCCAAAATATTACCACGAAAGACCATGAAATTTGCTAAGCTTGCTTGAATTCTTCCACATGCATGTAATGTTGTTTAGGCTGCCAAAAGACAAAGGGGGTAGTGAATAAAGGAGCTCTGTGGTCTAACATTAAGGGCGATGTAGCTAAGCAGATTTCATCGTTGACCCTGTGACTTAACTTCATGCAGGAATCACCCTTCAGTTATCGTTCAGCCTGGCAAGAGGCCTTTACCTGTGGAATCTCCAGACACGCAAAGGAAGCGCAGAATACACCGATGTGACTACGAAGGCTGCAACAAGGTTTACACTAAAAGCTCCCACCTGAAAGCTCACAGAAGAACACATACAGGTATGAGGCAGAGCCCAAGAACACTTGTTCTCTTGTCACAACCCAACTCAGAAGTTTCTAAGGGGGGGAAATAGCTCCATTATCATACAGTGTTGGGTCCTTGGCAGATTAAGATTGCATTGAGACCTAATTTCTGACTGAGCCATTATTATGCCAGCACTTTTCCTATAGATGTAGAAGTGAATGACACAGAGTATAACTGCACAAGGGTCGTTGTGGTGCTCTGGAAGAGAAGGAGTGGGAACAGGGGGTGTTAATAATAATAATAATAATAATAATAATAATAATAATAATAATAATAATAATAAATATCCTGCCAATCTGGCTAGGTTTCCAAGAGATATAAAAACATAACAAAACATTAAACATTAAAAAACCTACCCTATACAGGGCTGCCTTCAGATGTCTTCTAAAAGTTGTGTAGTTCTTTATCTCCTTCATCTGATGGGAGGGCGCCACCACCAAAAAGACCCTCTGCCCGGTCCCCTATAGCTTCACTTCTTGCAGTGAGAGAACCACCAGAAGGCTCTCGGAGCTGGACTTCAGTGTCCGGGCTGAACATTGTGAGTGGAGACCCTCCATTTGTAGTATGCTGCTGGCTTTTATAGTCCATAGGAACTGCAAAGGTCAACACAAATGCACATGAGCCACTTCTGATTGTAATGTAAAGGTTAGGGATACTTTGGCAGGGGAATATATTCAATTTAATTTGACTGGAATGGTTTTGCTCTAGCCATGGGGTCGTAAATAAAGCCATAAAGCAAAACTGACCATGGCCCTGTCTACCCATTAATTATTGGCAACATGCTTGCTGTCAATAAACGCTATTCCACCACTGTGGCGCTCCATATTTTGTTTTATTGGCAGTGTATCATGTGTCTTGCTCAGGTTATTGTATTTTCATACCATGGCAGTGTCACTTATCCCTTTGGTGCCAGGAAGTTAATGTGCTGTACAGCCGATGGCATTATCACTTCTTGTATTTCCTTAGTTTCTGGAGTGGCTCAAATTAAGGCCACCCTACCACTCTGTAACATGTGTCACATACCAGAAAATTTCTCAGTCTGGAGACTGAAGCTTCAGATATGTAAAATGTGGAATACTTGCCTGTATTTTTAATTATTTACACTTCAGTCCAATGAATATTTACTCAGAAGTAAGCCTTGCTGTAAGGGACGCGGGTGGCGCTATGGGTTAAACTACAGAGCCTCTTGGGCTTGCCGATCAGAAGGTCAGCGGTTCGAATCCCCGCAATGGGGTGAGCTCCTGTTGTTCGGTCCCAGCTCCTGCCAACCTAGCAGTTTGAAAGCACATCAGAGTGCAAGTAGATAAATAGGTACCAATCCGGTGGGAAGGTAAACGGCGTTTCCGTGCGCTGCTCTGGTTTGCCAGAAGCGGCTTAATCATGCTGGCCACATGCTGTACGCCGGCTCCTTCAGCCAATAAAGTGAGATGAGCACCGCAACCCCAGAGTCGGCCACGACTGGACCTAACAGTCAGGGGTCCCTTTACCTTAAGCCTTGCTCATTGGGGCCTATCCCCTAGCAGGTGTTAAAGGATTTTAGCTTTGGTTTTTTATTTTCTTTGGCACACACTTTTGCTTCTCTGAGTGGTGGCTGGTTTATTTTTCTTATTTTTCTACTGAATGGCCCTAGTACCACACCACACCCTTCTACATCATCACTAAATTTGTCTTGGATACAGCATTCTCTCTACAGATCTTGTTCTCTGTTTCTGAGCTCTGTTGAAGGATGGCTCTTTACTCCAGTGAAGGCTTTCACAAATAGAAAGGGTGCAATTTTCACAAATTCCCCTTTTCTCCCAACTCTCTAACCCCGTATAGCATGCTGGCTTGTGGGAAGGAAGGGAGAAAACAACAAAAATAACCTCACCATGGACAAATAATGCCCACAGGACTGAAGTGCTTTCAGAGAGATGCAATTGAATGTAACTCAAGATTAAAAGCAACAGTTAGGGCTAGTGGACAAGTCAGTTATGGATCAAATATAAAGACATTCTAAGGCCCATTTTTAATCCAGAGAAACCTGTTTTACTAGAACATCTGGTGTAAATGTAAAAATATCCTGTAGTTTTTATGTAACAATGCTGTTGACAACGGAGGCTTGCTTTTCTTATGTGTTCGTTGTGTAAAATGAAAATATGTTCCATGAGTTTTTGTTTTGCTTCGGTTTTTTAATTGCCTTCCTTCTTTTTTTTCTTCTTTTTTTGGCCTCAGGTGAAAAGCCTTACAAATGTACTTGGGAAGGTTGCACATGGAAGTTTGCTCGATCTGATGAACTCACACGGCATTTCCGGAAGCATACAGGAGTCAAACCTTTCCAGTGCCCAGACTGCGACCGTAGCTTTTCCCGCTCCGACCATCTCGCCCTCCATAGGAAGCGCCACATGCTAGTCTGAAACACTCTTCCTTCGTCTCTCTTCATTATTTCTTTTCATTTTTAACCTGTGCATTTTAAGTTGGATTCAGCGGGCCTGAATCTCTGGATTAATAGCCTTGAAACCTTCCCTATGGTCAGTAAGAGATGTTTGCTTGACCCTTCTTTGCCCATGCCACGGGTCAGACCTACAGAATGTGAACATTTTTTTTTCTCCTGGGGGTTGCTAAGCAAACCCTTGCTTGCCAGCATGCAGATTAAATTTCTGTGAGACTTAAGAGATCTTGTAATCGAGCTGGCTAGTTTTGCCATTTAATTAACCAGCATATGTTGATCATAGTCACTGTTGTTGGAAATCCAGCCTGCTATTCCTTGCCAGAGACTCTGTACCCTGTAAAGGATGCGTGTCTCCTTTTGATGCTCAGCAATGCAACGAATGGATCCTTTTCCAATGTGGTTGGTTGTAGAAGCGTGTTCCACAAGACACTTTTTGGATGTGTTTAAAAAAAAAAAAAGAATCCTCAAACTGGGAGTGAATGGAACAATTTTTGACTGATGAGTGGCTGTTTATCAGCAGAAATGTTGTCAATGTATCATGTTGTACATCCTGACCGACATTGCCTCTCTTTTGTCTGTTGTGTAGAATGCTAGCTTGTGTTTGCCTGGATAATAGTGCCTCGGTAGATTCATTAAGCAAAGACCTTCTTGTAGTGTAGTCATCTGTGTTTTGTGTTCAGCTGTATGAATGGAACACACATGGTACTCGTATGATGTGGCATTCGATGATACATGCAATAATCTACCTCACTGAGGAGGTGTGGTAGGTATATTATTTTCTCATCACTCCTCTGCATTTCCTGTTGTCTACACAAGGCCTCTGGTCCTTTCCCTGGCACAGTTTAGAAGCAGCAACCTTTTCAGCAAAATGAACCTGAACTGCTGGAAGGCACCACCATATTCCTAAGATAAGTGAGGAAGACAACCTCTGAATTTAAGCACTTCGGTAGATCTCAAAATTTGAGTATCGCAAATGGAAAAGGTACACTTTGATCTCTCGTTGCCATGTTTCATAGAAGATCTTCATGAAGTCCCTCAAGTGATTTGTAATGCAGCCGTGCTGGGAGTGGTAAAATATACAACCAAAAAATAGTTATTTAAAAATCCAGCATGGTTGATACTATTCCATATCCTCTAGAGATTTCATGGAAAGATTTGAAGGAAAGAAAAATTACTCCTTTCACCAGTGTGAGCTCTTGTTAGAATTATGGGTCATTTGGCTTTCATATTTTTAAAAATGGAGATAGATAGATATATTGAGGCCAGCAGCAATAAGGGGAATGAACAACAGAGGAAAGGAACTCATAATGTGCTAGGAAACACTTTATCGAAATCAACTGTTGTAATCAAATGCATTTTGAGTTAACCACCCCTTCAGGGGCAACCTGTTTCATTCAACACTGTCAAAGTAGTAGTGTGCTTCTACTGTTTCATAAACTGTGTTGGGCTTCCATAGTTCATTTCTATAAACTATTTTCTAGCACTTTTTGTAGTCCTGTCTCCTCTTTTCTTCCACAGAAAAATAAAGTACAGCTGGGTGCTTACTTAGCTTGGTGACTCTCTCCCATGGAAATCAGATGTAACGAAGTAACTGTGGCTGGATCATGGCCATCATTTTTTGTGTCATGCACTCTCTATCTGCACACATTTTTTGTGTCATGCACTCTCTATCTGCATTTTTTGTGTCATGCACTCTCTATCTGCACACCTAGATAGGCCTTGTACATTTTTTCTCAGATTCAATTTGGTTTGTAAATCCCAGGTAACTTAAGATTGATTGAGGCTGCAATAATTTACACACTCATGGCAGAAAGCAACATTGGCAAGCAATGGGACTTATTTAAAATTAAATGTTATATTAAAAAGTATAAATTCATAGCAATAAAGGTTCGAACACTGAAAAAAGAGCAATAACAGCGATAGAGTCTCTCCCACCCTGCCCCCTTCTACTCATCATGGTTCCTTCCATCTAAATTTCATGCAGGATTGAATTCATCTCTTCTGTGTTCCATAACTAATAGGCAAAAAATCATGTGTAGATCATCAATTCAGTAACTTCATTAACTAAGGATCAGTTTAAAAAGAGGTACAAATTGGGGCTTAATTTTCTGAGTAGACATGTATAGGATTGTGCTGTGACATTTTCTTCCCTTCAAGAAAGCATGCACTTTCCCACTCCTGAAAGGAAAACGTTCGCAGAACATGTTAGAAGGCTGATACGCAAGAGTTGCCACTTAATTAATGGCAAGGAAGTTGAGGCAGGCTGTTGAGAACAGTATCTTAGCTGAATGCAATAATAAAACGTTCTGCAGAGTGACAAGTGCAGAATTCAGCTTGTGAGTTGCTATTGTGAAAACAGAAGAATAAAGGTAAATTTGGGAAGGAAGAGATAAAGAAATGCTTTCTACATTTCTTTAAACTTTAAAGCAAAACCCAGAAGTATTTGAAACTTCACCTAGTTGGATGTATAGGTGCTTCATACAAATTTAATCTCTCTCTAGAAATTAAACTGACAGAGCAAGGGAACTGTTGCATTGTTCAGTGTAATCAGCCACGTGTGTATGGTGGCTGTTTCACAATCAAACCTTGCAAGAATTAGGAATGTTTAAGACCAGCCTGGAAATCCAAAGAGACATCCAGTTAAAAGTGTGGCACATTTTTTTGCTTTGCTAATAGCTAGTTTAAACCAGGAATAATTGTACTGAAGCATCTGCAACCCATTCCATCAAAATATAAATGGAGCAAGAAAAAAACCTCTCTAGTGTTGCCAAGCAAATCTGGGAAACACATTATTTTCTGTTGTGTTGACACACTTAAACTACTCTGTTGCTAACATGGAAAAACACTGAACGTGGAAACTTGATGAGATTTCTAAGTGTCAGCAAAACAGGAGTGGGAACTGTGGAGCACAGAGTGCCATAGTAGGATTCGAAATTTAATTCCTTTGGATCCCATCCCTCCAAAAATAAGATATATTTTTTCCCTTCTACATTAAAACGTAACAGATACAAATTACCAGCATATGAAAATTGGTAAACTGTGTCTAAGCATGGCTGAAATTGCTTTTTTCCGTTTAGGTTGTTTAGCAGTGCTTGGCTTAAAGTGCCTTTGATTTCAATTCCATACGCGGAGAGCTACCACTTTCCGAGCTCATCAGATTTGTCGTTCAGATATGTCTTCAAAGACTCCTTCATTTGTGGTGCTGCTACATGTTATCTTTTATTTTTTAAAAAAATACTTTCTGCTAGATTAATTATTCTCACAATCTGAAGTTGTTTCAAGTGTGTAGCAACATTTGAGTTTATCCTATAAAATGCCAGGAGGGAACTTGCCCTTGTTTTTAAGAAAAAGTTTCTGGAATGCTCTACTGTGTACCAAATACATGGGCTTAAAAAAAAAAATCGCAGCAGGGTGAGCAGAAAATGACCTGCAATACAAAATGGAAATGCCCCCTTTAAGATGGTTTATTAATGCCACATAAAAAAATTATGTGACTAGTTAACTTCAGGCAAACAAAGTTCCACATTTTATCTGCATGCTTCTGTATATAATTCTGGGATTCAAAGAGCAAACAGTATGGCCAAAGGCTTGCTTAGGTGTGATGAGATTTTTATCTTTTCTGCACCATGGATTATTGCTAGTTGCAGTCTAAATCAGGAATAACTATTCCAGCTCAAACACTCTTTGTTTATAGGTCCCCTCCGCTTCAAAAATGTTTTTCTGTGTAGTGGGAAATTGGAAAACACTGATGTTTAGGAAATAGGAGTCAGAAAGCAAATGGAACTGGTTGCATATTTTCAATCGGGGCTTCAGGCTCTGCGTTGGATACAAAGGTTCTCTTCTGATTGAGTCTTCCTCCAGCAGAGGAAGGGAACTTTGGATATAATCCTATATTTGCATATTCCTAGGGAGATAAGATGCAGTCCTAAAAGCCCTTACACTGGAGTAGCTCTGTTGAAATCAGGAGATAAGAATCCATGCTCTGATACGACAGTCAAAGTCTAGTCTCCCACCGGCTTGGAGGTAGCAGCATTGCCCACTTTAATTCTGTGGTTCTTATGGAGGGAAGCAGGCCTGTTTTTAGTAAGTGTAAGCCATGCAAACTTCCTCATCTCTAATCCAGATTGTAACACGTGTCTTGAGTGTGCCAGAAAAATGCAGGCAACCATTGGCCAGAGAGTCAATTCGAATTCCACGCCCCCAAAATACGGCTTTGGGGACACTGCAATAGCCCCATAGAACTTCCTGCTACTACTTGTCCTTCACTATTGCAAGTGGAGGTCGTCTTTTGCCTACTGGGGGTGGGGGACATGTAATTGCAAGAGAAGAGGCTCAAGCAATTTTCAAAAGCAAGTGGTTAGCAAATGAGGAAGATTCACTTGTGTTTGGAGAAAGAGTACGCAGTCCAAATAATTAAAAGTTACTTTTCTAAACAAACCATGTGCACTAGTAGTATTCCACTGTACAGAATGCAACTTTCAGGATACTGTTGATCATGTTTTCAGTTAAATAGCATTATGGGTTTTTCCAAGAGGGATTGTTCAGAGCGAAGCTGATATTTCTATCATGTGGTTTTAATTGCACACTGTAGTTCCAGTTTTAACACACAACACAAAACCTTCTAATTGCAGGATCTTCTTTGTGTTCTGTTCAAACTTAGCAAGGTGTAGATGAATGCAAATCCTTTCCTTTTAAACAGAATTTGCAAAAGTATTTTATACATATTATTTGAAAAGGGCTATAATAATTCCCATTACAATTTACAAATATTAGCACTTTCTTGATATTTATGTATTTTAAATGTTATACGGTCAAAATAATCTTCCTGCTTAGCATCTCTTAAAACTTTACCTGCAAATGTAGCAGGGCTATTACATTTACTTTAATACTTGTATAAAAATATGCAGAATTTTTTTAAAAATAAAATGTAATATATTTTATAAGCTAATAATAATCGGGTAATTAAAGGTTTCTAGCATGCATTCCTATCATTTGCAGATACTGAAGCATTTTGGTAATCTTTCTCACTAAATATGTGAATGTTTTAATGTAACTTCACTTTCTATTTTTGGTAGTCCAATGGGAATTCAGTAATGACATTTTGTCATGTCAAACTGTGAACATAATTTGTACTGTACAGTCCTCATATGTTATATATAGTATACTATATGTATTATACTTGTTAATAAAACAAGACAAATATTAAATGTCAATATGTAGTTAAAACTATCCCTCAAAACTTGACAAGACCCCCCCCCCCCGAATCTTGATTTCACCAAATGGCAGTTGTCCTTAGACACAGCCCTGTATTCTTTAAGGTAAAGGGACCCCTGACCATTAGGTCCAGTCGTGACCGACTCTGGGGTTGCTGCGCTCACCTCGCTTTATTGGCCGAGGGAGCCGGCGTACAGCTTCCGGGTCATGTGGCCAGCATGACTAAGCCACTTCTGGCGAACCAGAGCAGCGTGCGGTACCTACTTGCACTTTGACGTGCTTTTGAACTGCTAGGTTGGCAGGAGCAGGGACCGAGCAACGGGAGCTCACCCCGTCACGGGGATTTGAACCGCTGACCTTCTGATCAGCAAGCCCTAGGCTCTGTGGTTTAACCCACAGCGCCACCCGCGTCCCATGTCCACTTGTATTCTTTAGGAGCGCTTATTTATTACTTCTTTATTTTGGTGACTCACCTAAGAAAGTTGGTTGACTGCAAATATCACAGCAGATCGTCATATTCAACACATCTGGCACATGCAAAAGGCCATTGCACATACATAATTAGCCAGATCAGGAATCATGGACCTGAAATCTGTGCTGCATTACTATCAATAAAATACACATTCGGCTTTGCATTTTTATTCTGGCCAACTAGTCACATGTACAAACTCTTGTTATTTTTCAAAATTATTTTATGCACAAGTGAAGTTGGATTATTTAAAGTGCACTTTACCAAACGTGAATGTTTCTCTGCTTGAATGCCCTCGCGTTAATTCCCGTATACAACAAAAGATACCCATCTTTGCATCACTTCCTTATATTTTCTGCTTTCATTCACAAGTTACCCCATTAAATTGGTCTTGTGAGTCCCCAGGAGTTACTAGCCTGCAAAACAAAATAAAAATAAAAATGAAATACTAGCCTGCTGGGAGCTGGCAGAGGAGGAACCGAGTGCTGAATTTCTTATGGGTGTTAAAGAAGGAACCTGCCCCTTCTAGCTTCCTGCTTGGTTTCTACCAAAGTGAAAAACACCTATGAAGTAAATATTTAATAGATGGATAGTCATTATGAAGTGTTCAGCAGAGGAAAGGTCTTGTAGGATTTTACCTGAAGAACCTTTCATTGAATCAAAGGGTCGGTTTGACCCTGTTTTTTGGTTCTTGGACATCGTGGCACTTGGGCATGCTGTATTTTCAGGACAATAGTGAGGTTGGGGTGTCTGCCGCCCTCAAGTCTATGCCAGGTACCTTGCAGCTTCCCACCTCCCAGTTATTCACTATCCTCTTTATTTGTTTAAGGTAAAGCTAAAGGACCCCTGACAGTTAAGTCCAGCAGCAGACAATTCGGGTTGCAGCGCTCACCTTTCTTTACAGGCTAAGGGAGCCGGTGTTTGTCCGCAGACAGTTTTTCTGGGTCACGTGGCCAGCATGACTAAGCCACTTCTGGCGCAACGGAACACCAAAACCAGGGCAGCGTACGGAAACACCATTTACCTTCCTGCTGGAGCAGTACCTATTTATCTACTTTTTGGGGGTGCTCTCGAACTGCTAGGTTGGCAGGAGCTGGGACTGAGCAATGGGAGCTCACCCTGTCGCGGGGATTTGAACTGCCAACCTCCTGATTGGCAAGCTCAAGAGGCTCAGTGGTTTAGACCACAGCGCCACCCGCATCCCCCCCTCTGTTTAGATATTAAGAAAAGCACGTAGGCAGTACGCTCGCCCACCAGTGAGACAAGGTGAGGACCACCTCAGGTAGCAGGATCCACAGGGACAGCAACTCCTGATGTGGATCTTTATTCCACACCCCTTTGTTCCTGGTGTAGATCTTCAGTCACCCATTCTTCCCTGGTGGGAAGCGGGGGCGGGGCATTTTGTGGCTTGCCTCAGGCACCAAAATCTCTTGGACCAGCCATGACTCTACCCTGTTTAGTAAGAAGCAAATCAGCTCCAGTCTTCTGAACAAAGATTGCAAATGTATTGCAGGGAGTGATGAGCATCAGGTACTTGTTTTAAAATTTCCTAACAGTTTTTTCCCCAAAAAAGGTTTAATACAATTAAACAACAGGCTACCAGTTTTGCAAAGACATAAAGGAATTTATTACACATTTCAAGTTTATTTATCCAACAAAAAATAACACACCAGAAGAGTAAATAGAAGGTAACAGCTCACCGAATCATACAAAATTATATACTGATCAATTAAAGTTCCAGAGCCTCTTGCAATGTGCCAAGTTTCCAAATATCCCTGATGCAATTTTTGCATATCATTGTTGAAAGCATGTGCAATAAAAGTCCACCAGGTGGCGTAGAAAGTGTTTTTTCTTTTGTCTTGCATACAATGCAACATCATTGTTTGGTCATATGAATAACAAGAGTAAAACAACTCTGGTGTAAATATGATGTTAGCAGTGGTGATGCTCAGTAATTCCTGACGTACATTAGACATGGATATATAGGGATTAGTGTCCCAAAGGTTATTTCCTGTATGCATCTTCAAAGCCACTTCTGTACTTTCACAACTTTTGCAAATAGTAGCCAGCTTAAAACATAGCCCATTGAAACCTGACTTTAAATGTCAACTCTCAAGCCTGTAAATTCATAGCTGGTCTCCTTTAATAAGAGTTATGCAACTTCACCCAATAATAATCTATTATTTGTGCTACTCACTAAAATCGCCTTAATTCTAACAGTGAAGAATGTTGTTTAGACTGTGTGCCCAGCAAGGTTATATAAGGCCACAAGGGAGTGTGTAAATATTAAATCCAAAGGTTTTTTCCTTTCAAAAAATTGTTGCATGTGGATGATGACCTAGTTTAAGAGCAGGTTTTCAATCAAGAAATCTGATTAATTAGTCCTATGTCTATTTAGTCCTGTGAAGCCTATGAGTTAAATAATGAAGAACAAATTGTATTGATCCTGTCAACAGAAGCGACGATAAAGACACAGCAACTGCTTCTGACCTACTCTTAAACACCAACTCCAAACAAAAACGGTGGGAGTGGACTGTGAAATAAAGCCCGCTCAGACATATTCATGACTTTTATTCTGAGGAATGCATTTTGTTTACATAACCAGCTCCTGGAATGGCTTCAGTTGTGACTGGTCAGCTTTCCTCAGATTATACCAAGCCTTTATTGCCACCTACTGCTTTTCAAATTAGAGTGCATGTATATTCAGAATCCTAGAGTTGGAAGGGATCTCAAGGGTCCTCTTCAATGCAGGAATCTCTGCTAAATCATCCACGACAGATGGCCAGCCAATATCTGCTTAAAAGCTGCCAAGGAAAGAGAGTCTGCAACTTCTCAAGGAAGACCGTTCCGTTGTCCAACAGCTCTTATTGTCAGATAGTTTTTTTCTGATGTTTGGTCAGAATCTCTTTTCTTGTAACTTGAAGCCATTGGTTTAAGTCCTA
Source organism: Podarcis melisellensis (assembly GCF_964234715.1). NCBI lineage: Eukaryota > Metazoa > Chordata > Lepidosauria > Squamata > Lacertidae > Podarcis > Podarcis melisellensis. The sequence continues at coordinate 60,234,338 of NC_138541.1, read as the reverse complement.
CCCTCCAGAGAAAAACTAGATTAGTTGGAGAATGAGATCTAATATAAGTCGTAACTTTTGAGCATCATGTGCAGTTTAGGTGCTATGTTAGGTGTAACATCTAGGGATGAGGGAGAAATTTGATGCAGTTTGCATTTAAAGGTCAACGTGCCTAATTCAGTTTCCAAAACAAAGTGTGAACCAGAACACAGCCACCCTTCAAGATTCACATTTCTCCAGCCAAGCAATGTGTACAAAAACGCATGTACAAGGGGAAAGTGTGGGTATAAATGCACATAATAGTTTAAAAAACATACAAAAGCCATTATTTTAGGAGACACTGCTTTGTTAAAAAAAAAATGTATGTAAGGTGAAATTGCATACGAAAATGTATATATGAGAACACACTAAAATGCAGGTGAGTTTTCATGAGGACATTTTGGTAGAGATCTGATCTTAAGACTGGAAGTAGGATAAACTGAGAGAAACCAAAACTTATTCACTTATCCCGATAACTTTCCGTGTATTTGTCATCTACTTATGCCAAGAGCCAATCATGCTTTTGATGGGGGATTTGGTATCACACTATACCTTCCTTATAAGTGGGCCTTCCCATATTTATCCTTTTCTAAACCCACAATTGTTTTGCACATATGCCCCCTATTAGCTTTTCTCATTTCTTAGCATCTATTCTAGGCCCTCTATTTTACTAACATGTATATTGCAGACCACTAGATGGCACCAACTTTCCATTAAAAGACTCAATGTATACAAACAGTAATGCTGAAGAGGGCAGAGTCATAAAATTGAAGAGTTGGAGGGGACCATGAGCGTCATCCAGTCCAAACCAATGACCCTGAGATTAAAAGTCTCATGCTCTACAGATGTCCCAGATGGGCCCAACCCATCTTAGGTGTGCACTATGTATTATTCTCGAGGTTAATTTAAATTGTATTAAGAATATAATAATGTCCTCAAGTGGATTGCCTAAGCAGAATTCAGCATTTACTCCATTATTTTAAAAAATTATACCACACTGCCTTTCAATCAAATGAATGTCAAGGAGGCTTACAAGAAGCAGGAAGTCTTACATGGCAAGGTTGATACTGATTCTTCATCTAGTGACTTAATTTTGAATCCTTTGGTTCAGGAATTCAGGGCTTGGAACAGAATCAATGCAGTCAATCTGTTTCTTTTCCTAATGTATTTTTTCCTCTGCACTTATATAGCAAAATTATACTTGTCCTTTCTCCAGAAATATTATAGTACAGCATTACAGCAACATAAATAGCTTATTTTCCAGTTAGTTTACCAGTCTTCCAGCTTCATCAAACTTTCCCTGAATTCAAAAAATACATATTGTAATTGTGAGCCATTTCCACTGAAAGTCTCATACACAATATTCAGCCATACAACATGAACATTACTGATATAATGAAATCTGCATATGATTATTTTAATACAAATTTAAATCAGTGAAAATGCTCTCTCTTCTTCGTTGCTGGACAGTTTAACGTAAATGGCTGCCCGAAGATTAGACCAGAAAAGTCCATGCTTGCTTTTCTCCTTTGGCCACTCCAAGTACGTTCTCTTGGCCATGAGAGCTTTCAGTTTGTGGTACCTGGTAGGAATGATGTATGCAGGGATTGGTTCCAGCACAATCAGGATTAAACTGTCAGCATTTTCACTGAATAACTTGTGATGGGCAAAGTAGAGCTCATAATGACACCATTCGCTCTGCACAAAGTAAGGAGACAGCACAAAGATCGACTTGTAACTTTTCTCAATGCAGTCTATGATATTCTCCACAATGCTCTTGCCTGCAACAAAGTTCCTCTCGTGCTGGCAGATCCGTATGGAACCATCCTCCTTCTCCAAGTTTGGAATCAATACGTTTTTCACCCACTCAGAATCATGTTCACTATAGGAGATAAAAGCATGGAACTCTATGTTGGGGAGCATGTCTTCAGGATTACTCTTCCGAATCCTGTGTTTTGCTTGAGTCCACTTCCACATCATCTTCAAATACCATAGAACGTCAAAACGGATGCAGAGGAAGGAAACAGTGGCTACTAAGACCACGGTAATAATTATAACTATCGTAATCAGAAGACTCACGTTGCAAACAACTTCAGAGACGTGAAAGTCCTTTAAAAGGGTCCCCCTTAAGTAGTCTGGGTACTCGCACACATAAGCGTCAGGCCAATCAACCAACTCCATAGATCCTTGCTTTTGAAGACTGATGAACTGTCTTAATTCACAGGTACATGTGAATGGATTGTGTCCTGCTTTTAGCTGTTTGATGCCTTGACATGTCTGATAGAATTCAGAAGATGGTGAGACAATAGAGTTCATTTCTATATTCAGGAACCTCAGATTTCTAAACTGACCACATCCAGGCAGTTTAGCTAGTTTATTGGATGCCAGATTTATTTCTTCTAAAGACGTCAGCTCAGTAATCTCTTTGGGAATGCTTGAAATGGGATTGTTTTGAAGATGAAGAATTTGAATATTTGCTGGTAAACATCTAAATACTGACTCCGACAATTGATTAAACGCCAAATTCAATTTAATCATATTTTTACCCCAGTGGCAGTCATTCATGTTATCTTCGTATTGCAGCAAATTCTGACTCAAGTCCAAGTGTTTCAGTGAGTTCATGTGACTTGTCATTAAACTCATTTTGGCAAGTTGTTTAAGTTGATTGTTTTGTAAAATGAGTGTTTCTAGGTTGGCTAAGTTCTTGCAATTTTCAAAAATTTTGTCAGTCAATGAATTATGTGAAAAACTTAAATAAGTAAAATCACTGGGTTTTAAAGGACAAAACATGATTAGTATCCCCGAATGAGAAATTGTCAATGATGCAATATTCATTTCTGAAAATGTTCTGTACACATCCTCTTGGTTAAACATCTCTGAAACTGCAACAGCATGTTTAATTGTCAATGCTTTTAGTGAGGTATCAACGTAATTGAGAGATTGACTTGTGTCTTCAAATATTAAAATGTTCACATAGTTGATGTTGAAATATTCAATGGAGGATTCCCACACCTTCTGAAGAATAGCTGTGAGGCTTAGCCAGGATAGTTGTATATTATTCAATGTTAAGTTTAGCAATTTCCCATTTTTGCTGGGTTGTGACAAAAATGTTATCAAGTCACTGACTTGCTTACCTTGGATATTTGAAAGTTCTAAGCTTTCAGTAACATTGAGTTCTAGAGACACAAATTCTGAATTTTCAGGGAGTGCAATCCGAAGCTTCTTTGTGTTAAATGCTGGAAGACTTCCAGGGACAGATTCAGTGAGGTGTTCTAAGCCCAAGAAGAGAGTATCCAGTTGTAAATTAGCAAGAACTCTGAAATCTGATTTCTGTATTGTTCTAGCGCTGAGGCCAAGATATTCCAGCTTCACCATTTTGCCAAATGCCTGGCAGGTGGGCATGCCCATGAAGTTATTGTAAGAGAGATCTAGATGCCTGAGACTTGTAACAGGAATGCAAGAAATAGTCTGCAGTTTGTTGTGTGATAGATCCAGATGTTCTAAGTCTTTATTGTATTGGAAAATGCTGAAGTCAAGCTCTCTAATCAGGTTATGAGAAAGATTTAGTACCCTGAGTTTGGAAAGAGAACTAAAATCAGAAATCCGAAGTTCAGAGATACTGTTGTATGACAAATCCAAGTCTGTCATTTGTGCTGGAAGATTCTTGGGAACTGTATCTAAGCCACTCTTTGAGTAGTTTGCTTTAAATTCATTTTCTGCAGAGGTATAGGTATTGTTCCAGAAAGTTATTGTCAAGATGCAAATACAAAGGAAACCATTCCTGTCTGGACCGTTCATTTCTGCCATGGCATCTAAAGATCTTTAAAATGTGCTTGGCTGAGTTCTTGTACTCTGTATTAGCCTCAAACTCCTGCAAAAAGAGTTCACATTAAAATATTAAGTACTCTAATGGAAACATTAGCTCTCCCAATATTCATTCTTATTACGGCAATAGAAGACACTTCATAATTTAGCAGAAAAGCAGAATCAAATGACAATTTAAAACATAGTTATGAAGAGATTTCATGATGGCCATATGTGTTTTTTGCAGTTTAAGATACAGAAAGCCTTACACAGCTCCAGGAGTTAGTGAGACATCTCTCTGGAAGTTTGAAAAAGGATGAACCACTGTGAATCTGAAAGGAATTCAGTTGCATGGATATATATATATCCATATATATGAGATCCTGCTCTGTTCCAGTAACAAGAAGCCGAAAGCACCAGCCTGAAGATGACGAGTGAGACCTCGTCGAAACGTCGCCTAGACACCCCAACTTTTACACGGGAAGACACCCGAGGACACCAAAACCTGCATTCCTGTACCCGTGAAAATCTACGAAAGCATATATATATATATATATATATATATATATATATATATATGCATATTTTGGGTCTCCACCAGCACTGATTTCTTGTTATTTGCTTGTTATCCCCATTTCTTTCTCAGCTGGGGCCAAATGAGATGTTGTGGCAATATACAATTATAGAATCACAGAACTGTAGCATTGGAAGGGACACCAAGGGTCATCTAGTCTAAACCCCTGCAATGTACTATCTCAGCTAAAGCATCCTGTACCATACATACCTGCATTATCTACAGCTCCCAGATGTTGTTGGAGTACAACTCATCCTCCCACACCACTGGCCATCTAGCTGGCATTGACAGGACTTTTGAATTTAACATATGGAAGGCCACAAAATCCTTATCTTTGATATACCACCCCCCCACCCCCCACCCCAGCAGGGCACAGAGAAGCTTGGAGGGAAATGAAATTTGGGGAAATGGTGCGAGGAAAAGATTTGTTTTTTAAAGCCCTTTCACAGTGCTAACCAGTCACCACACACACACACACTTTCACCAGCTTTTACCTGCTATGCTTTGCTCAGAATAGACCCATTTAAGTAATTGGACCTGTGTAAAACTAAGTTGGAGACCACCTAGCAGGTCCAATCATGGATTTCATGACATCACATGCAGTTCAGCCCCAGAAGTTCAGAATTTGCTTAAATAAAAGTAAGTATCTGCTGGACACACTCTGAACAAAGTTTAACTCTGTCTATGTGTGACGGGGGAGGCGAGAGAGAAATTATTTTGAAAATAATGGAACACAGCTGGAAAATGAAAAAGCCTAAAGGGGATTTTTTTGCAGTTGGGTGTGGGGCATGGGTTCTCTGTAGGTGTTGTTTGCTTTGGGGGGAACTGATGCTACTTTAAAGATTACCCACATTCCTTTGGGGGTTTATCTGTTCCCTAATGCAGCCACTCACCCCCCTCGGGGGGGGGGGAATTTTGGAAACTGTAGCTTGTTAAGGGTGCTGGAATTTGTAGCTCTGTGAGGGGTGATCTACAGTTCCCACATTTGGTGGGGGGTGTTTAAAATGCATGGTATGTACAGAGCCTTAGTTTCAAGAACATTTCCTCACAAAGAAACTTACCTTGTGGATAAAGCTGCCATGGAAAAGTAATACTGCTCAGGGAGTGGTGCAGAAAAAAATATATATTAGGTTTAACTAAATAGCCCTTTAAAAGTATTTAGTATAGACTCATCCATTTGTCCTGTTATTCCTAGGCTTGGGTCAGAAAAGTTTTCCTCCCCCCAATCCATTGCTTTTTCTAGGAAAACTCGGTGTTTGCTGCTGGGCTGGAATAAATGTCAATTGAGTTTTCTGAGGATTGGTGTTTTCTCTGATTCAGTGGTGAATCATAGAGTTTGAAGGGACCACAAGGTTCATCTAGTCCAACCCCCTGGAATTTTTTGGCCAACGTGGGGCTCAAACCTGAGATTAAGAGTCTCATGCTCTTCCTTCTGAACTATCAGGATTCTCCCAGGGAAAATGACGCTATGAAAGAAACACCATTTGGACCTGTGTCTAGAAACAAAAGTGTGGGTGAGCCCTTGATTATGGTGAGGCAATGGTGCTGAAGAAAAATGTTTCATTTCTGTAATGGTTATAGGGGTTGCTCATGCATAAGTTGCCGCCACTCCTGGCTAGGTTACCTGGTTAAACCCTTTCTGTCCGGATAGCCCTTCACTTCATGGCTGTTTCAGTCGCTGGCAGAATCCATCAGTGGGCGTTTCTTGAACTTATTTCAGCAAAGAAGTCTCTGCCTACTCTCCCCGCGCGGAAATCTTCTGCACAGGGTGGGTGTGGGCAGCGGAGGACCCGTGCTCTCTCCGCTGGTCTCCAGTGAAGAGTCCTGGAGCCTCCTCTCTGATTCCCCCATCTGCCCCCCTTCACCCCTGGTGTTACGTTGATTTCCTTCCCCAACAGATGGGCTTCCTCTTCCTGCTGGGACCCTCTCCAGCATCGCTCGGGAGCCTTGCCTCCGCCTCTAGCTCCGATGGCAGTTCCCTGACAATTTCAAAAGGTAATGAACCTCAAGGTATGTAGCAGACCTGAGATTAGATCCTCAGGACTAGCTTTTCATACATAATGGGCAGGACTAAGGATGGGAGGATCTGTCAATTGCGGTTCTCTCTGTTTCCCATTTTTCCAATCTTAAATTTGCTTCTCCACATTTCTGCACCAATTTGGGCATTTTTCAAAAAGTCCTCAAGGAAACTCTTCAGCAATTGTGTGTGAATTTCTCTTAACAGACACATTTTTGTATGTAGTTTTGACCAATGTACACATTTCTGAATGCATTTTTGTATATTACTTTCACTTACTAATGTTTGCACATAATATACATGTTTCATCAGCACTGTTCGGTTGGAGAAATGCACAGCAAAATTCAGATAAGTGCAAATTTTGAAGGATGGGTGTTTTTGGTTATCAATTTGATAAATTCAACTTTAAATAAGGACTTAACCAAATCCCCCCATGCCTAATCAAGGCAATAAATCACACTGAATATTATTATTATTATTATTACTATTAAAATTTGTATACCAGCATATACCCACAGGTCTCAGGGAGGTTCACAAGATAATCCTTCCAAAACCCTGTGCCAAGAGGTGGTATTAGATAGAATAAGTGACTATATACCATCGACCATAACATCCTTCTGGACCGTCTTGAGGGGCTGGGAGCTGGGGGCACTGTCCTACAGTGGTTCCGCTCCTTCCTCCTGGGCCGTGTTCAGAAAGTGGTGGTGGGGGATGAGTGTTCAGACCCCTGGGCTCTCACTTGTGGGGTGCCTCAGGGTTCTGTCCTCTCCCCCATGCTTTTCAACATTTACATGCAGCCGCTGGGAGAGATCATCAGGAGGTTTGGGCTGGGTGTTCATCAGTATGCAGATGATACCCAGCTCTACCTCTCTTTTAAATCAGAACCAGTGAGGGCAGTGAAGGTCCTGTGTGAGTGTCTGGAGGCGGTTGGAGGATGGATGGCGGCTAACAGATTGAGGTTGAATCCTGACAAGACAGATGTACTGTTTTTGGGGGACAGGAGGCGGGCAGGTGTGGAGGATTCCCTGGTCCTGAATGGGGTAACTGTGCCCCTGAAGGACCAGGTGCGTAGCCTGGGAGTCATTTTGGACTCACAGCTGTCCATGGAGGCACAGGTCAAATCTGTGTCCAGGGCAGCTGTTTATCAGCTCCATCTGGTACGTAGGCTGAGACCCTATCTGCCTGCGGACTGTCTCGCCAGAGTGGTGCATGCTCTGGTTATCTCCCGCTTGGACTACTGCAATGCACTCTACGTGGGGCTACCTTTGAAGGTGACTCGGAAACTACAACTAATCCAGAATGCGGCAGCTAGACTGGTGACTGGGAGCGGCCGCCGAGACCATATAACACCGGTCTTGAAAGACCTACATTGGCTCCCAGTATGTTTTCGAGCACAATTCAAAGTGTTGGTGCTGACCTTTAAAGCCCTAAACGGCCTCGGTCCAGTATACCTGAAGGAGCGTCTCCACCCCCATCATTCTGCCCAGACACTGAGGTCCAGCGCCGAGGGCCTTCTGGCGGTTCCCTCATTGCGAGAAGCAAAGCTACAGGGAACCAGGCAGAGGGCCTTCTCGGTAGTGGCGCCCACCCTGTGGAACGCCCTTCCAGCAGATGTCAAAGCGATAAACAACTACCTGACATTCAGAAGACATCTTAAGGCAGCCCTGTTCAGGGAAGTTTTTAACGTGTGATATTTTACTGTATTTTTGGTTTTTATGGAAGCCGCCCAGAGTGGCTGGGGAGGCCCAGCCAGATGGGCGGGGTATAAATAATAAATTATTATTATTACTATTATTATATTTAACCAACACTGTTAAACAGATGTCTGTTAAAGCAGCAAAGGGAGAATGGGGGTTACGTAGTTTAGGGGTGGGGAATGGGTTCTGAAGTACAGCCATCTTGGATGCTTTCTCTGCAAGCCCCTCCTCACTTTTCATGGGATACACAAAATGCACGTCCAGGAATCTTAGCTGGATGAGAGGGATCTTGCAGGGGAAAGGCAGCGGGTAAGAGAAAGTTTAAGCAGCCATGTCTTCAGCCAGCACACACCCTAAGGCTTTATAACTGTTCAGCAGTCAGGGACTACCAAAGCCATGCCTATGGCTAGATACCAAGTTCAGCCACAAGGACAGAAAAGTAGATCCCGTGTTTTCACAATATTAGACCCATTCATGGGTGTAGCCAGGTGGGGGCAACTGGTCCCCCTAGATCCACAAAAAGTACTGAAAAGCATTGAAAGTACTCAATTAAGTGAGGTTCTGCTCCACCCCCCACAAAAGCGATCTCCTAAAAAAACCCATTCACCATTCACAATAAAAGTTAAGTGAAGGGCAAAAAGTATTCAAAACTTTCTCATGTTACATGTTTTAAAATCATAACACCTACCTTATGCCTTTCAGCAGCAGGAAAGAGCGTGTTTCTAAACAAGAGTGTCTTAAGAGGAAGAATGCTGTTGCCTTAAAGATGGGGCAGAAGATTCTCTGCCCCACTTTTAACACAATCAAATTTGTCAGCCTTTGCAGTAAAAGGTAGACAACAACAACAAAATGAATTAACAGTGGGAGAAAACTATAGTATGTGCAGAGGAGATCACAAACTCAACTAAAAGAAAAGGAATGAGGAACTTGTTACAACTTGGCCACAAGCTAAAAATAAACATTAACTTGGCGTAATTTACAGGAAATCTATGCCACTGTCAAGACTTCCTCTTTACCCAAAATGGTAGTTTCAACATGTAACCTGATGGTGCATGTTTTAAAACTGGTGCTTTTAGTTCTGTTTTGATAATTTTATGTTGATTTGTTTTAAAGTTGGCGTTGGCAACTTGGCACGCTTTAGAGATGTAATAACAATTTGTTTGCTTCGTCGACAATGTTTGAGATATCAAAATTCCTCAGACAGCCTCCATGCAAATATTCCCGGTTACAACCTGGAGATGTTACTGTTACATATCCCTCTAAGTAGGGGGGGGGGGGGGGAGTGTTTGCAGCCATGATTTAAATGACATGATCTGGATTGTCATTTGATTTGATTTCTATGTGGATTTTAAACCCCCCCCCCATATGAATATATTTTGCCTTTTTAAAGCTACATTGCGTTCTTCAACATAGAAAGGTGAAGGAATTTTTTTTTAAATGATAGACGACATGTGAAAGGATCCAGCCCACCATCATTACACAATGGGATTTAAAAACATCAACACACACACACACACATGCTACTGGGTAAGACTTGGCTTTTCTGGCAATGGCAGACGTTGCATCACACACACACACACAGGAGAGAGAGTATATATATTTGCCCCTGCAGGATGAGCAGTACCTGTTATAATGCCCTCTTCTGCACAAAGATCAAAAGTGAGAGAGACTCCTGCCTTCCCCTTTTTCCATTCCTCCACCTGCCAAACCTCAACCCTTCATGTTGTTTTTCAAAGCTGCATGAGAGGATCGGAAACCCAGATCTCCACGAAATCGCTTTGCAGGATCCAGCACTGCAAAGTCCTTTTAGTTGCAAAGGGAGAAGCAAGTGAGTGACATAGGGGACATTTTTTTGAGACGAAAATGCCCTTCCTTCCTTCCTTCCTTCCTTCCTTCCTTCCTTCCTTCCTTCCTTCCTTCCTTCCGCAAGCTTGCAATCCCCTAAGAAAAAGCAAGCGGAGAGATGGAGAAGTACTCGCGCCCCTGGAGTGTTGCCCAAGTCCCAAACGACGGAGAAAGTTGGTTTGGGTTTTTTTAGGCGCCATTTTTTTAAGAGGCAGGGGCGAAGGGGAAAAAAAAACACCAAAAGGCGGCTTGAAACTGTGCGCGCGACCCGAAGCGCCGGCTCCGTTCCCGCCTTTTTTAAACCGTTTACCTGCTTGGCGGCAAAGATAAGTCGCTGGTCTCTCGGGGCTAAAGAAGGACAAGCGAAGCCGCAGGCGGTGGCAACAGATTTCCCCACAGGAAGAGAAACCGCCTCCCCTCGGTCGACCGAGGGGAGGACGGACCAAATGAGGGGAGGACGGACCAAATGAACTCTGCCCACTTGCCCCCCCCCGGTCATGGTCACGGGGATGTGAAATACGGGTTTCCCCCACTTCAGTTACAAGGAATAAGTTATGGGGTGTGTGTTTTTGGCTTTTAGAGGAAGTGCTCTTTGAAGCAAAAGCACCTCAGTCCCTGGTTTGGTTTTGGGCAGTTGGGAGCATGTTTGTTCCTGCCCAAGATGCGCTTCGTGCTCATGGTGAGCCCAGTTACGAAACCCAAAGAAACCTGGAAAGCAAGTAGGTAGGGGCTTGGTTGTCTGGAAAATTGGTGATAATTGTGTGCAAGGCAAACAAAGAAAGGCAAAAAATGCCAGTCCAAAAAAAATTACCGCAATAAAACCCAAAACAGCAACAGCTGCACTCAAATTTATCTTGTCTAATAATAATAGAAATAATATTATTTTATTTATACCCCGCCCATTCGGCTGGGTTTCCCCCAGCACATAAAAAATTGTAAAATATTAGACATTAAAAATCGCCCCATACAGGGTTGCCTGGTGATTTTATGGAGAGCAAAAAACCATCCTAAGCTGCTGAGTGGAGTACTGCTTCTTATTTGTGGACCTCACAGCAATAAATACGAATTTGTAATTCCGCTTTGGCTAAACAAACTATATACTGTACACACCAACTTGAACCCCCTATATAGGAACATTTAATCACAGTCATGGCTGCAAGCCTAAACATGTACATACTACACATTTAAAGCACATTCCCCCCCCCCCAAAAAAATGGGAGGAGTGTAGTTTACTCCTCAAAGAACTACAATTTCAATTCCCATACCAAACCACAGTTCTCAGGACAGTAAGGAGCTTACATCCGAGTGAACATACTTGCTTACATTTTTCTAATTGAAAGAAATGAGAAGTTAATGATCCAAACCTCAGGTCATGGTTAAGCTCTCTTCTTTAACCATAACCCAATAAGACACAAAAGGAAAAGCCACTGGCAGAAAGAAGAGGGGGAATTCAGGCAGCAGTTCTTAAGCATTTGAAGTGTTAATAAAATAGTATTATTATTTCACTCTTCCTTCTATTACTCCTATGACTAATCAGCTAAACATTATTTTACTGGCAGGCAGCCCTACAAACATTTATAAGCCATTTACCTGGAAGTAAACCCACTGACTTCAATAATACGATTCCTAGTGTGTACTTCAGAAAGGGATGTCCAAAATGTAAAGTCATATAGATGAAAGGGGCTGAAAGCTCCCTCCCCAATACAGAACCATTTATCACACACTGGAAAGCACAGAGTACATTGCAAAAGTTTGGCTACATGCCACAAACGTACAGGATGGTAAAGTGTGGATCATCACTACTAGCCAATCTGGCTTATTAAAAAACAAATTTCAGCAACCAAATATAGTAAAGTGTTGGGTTCGGGTCAGGAAGAGAAGGGTCAAAATCTCTACTTAGCCATGCCACAGAGATGGGCAACTTGTGATCCCCTGGATGTTATTGGACTACAACTCCTGTCGGTCCCTAACCATTGGTCGTGCTGGCTGGAACAAAAGGCAGTTGGAGCCCAGCAATGTCCAAAGAGCCACAAGTTCCACACCCCTGGTCTTGAGCAAGGAACTATATCTCACAGACTTGTGAAAACAGGATAATGACCTGGGTCCTTTGGTCTGGCTTCGCAACCTACTGTATAAATTATACTGCTTGCCCCCTACTTTCTGACATTCTTATATTCAAAATAGGAATTATACAAAATAATATGCACTGACTCTCATTCAAGAAAGGTTTGGTGTAGGAAATAAGGCTTGGGTGTATTACTTTCATAGGTCAGCAATGTATAAAACAGTTTCTAGACCTATGCTCATATGACTGCTTTTTCCAAGTAATCTTTTTCTTCCCCAGGTCATGTGGCAACCAGAACTATACACTGCAACATCTCAGAATATAAAACAAGGCAACGAACATGCGTAAGTGAATGAGTCAATGAATGAATTTATTATTACGATCACAGACCAGTTCTGGCTCACTTACAATATCAGGAAAATCATAAAGCACGATAGGGATACATTGAATTGCAACTGGGTATAACAGGGACAATACAGATATAGCAGCAGTTAAAAATATATAAGTGAAATCTTAATCACTAAAATATAACCTAAAATTGTTATTTATAACCTTAATCATTTTGGTAGTACAGTCATACCTCGGGTTACAGACGCTTCAGGTTACCTTTTTTTGGGTTACAGACCGTCGAAACCCAGAAGTACCAGAACAGGTTACTTCCAGGTTTCAGCGGTCGTGCATGCGCAGAAGCGCTAAATCACACTTGTGCATGTGCAGAATCGCCGAAACACAACCTGCACATGCACAAATGCACCGCTGTGGGTTGCAAATGCTGCGGGTTGCAAATGTGCATCCCACATGGATCACGTTCGCAACCCGAGCATCCACCGTACAGCTTGTTCCCTAAGTTTTAGGGCAGTCGCACAGAATTGGGCCACCCTTAGCGTGATCTTTGGCTCCTTGTCCTCTACCAGGAGTTTTAGACATTGAAGTTTGGACCCATTTGGAGATTTTTGTATAACAGGGGTGATAAATACCGAGCATATATCCCCAGAGAAACGGCAGCGTAACAAGACATGAGAGACAGTTTCTACCTCCATCAAGCCGCAGGGGAAGACTCATTCCACGTATGGTTTGCCCTTGAATCTGTCCTGCAATAAGGCAGATGGCAGCACGTTGAACCTGGCGAGGGTAAACAACCGTCTGTATTTAGGTATTTGTGATTTGGACAGATATATTGCTGAGGTGAACCCTCTCCCATTGTCTTTTATTGCTGGGTGTTTATTCATCTCACTCACATGGCATTGTAGTTCCACATCCCAAATTCATTGGCGGATTATTGCTCTAGCTTTCTCATAACCTACAGCTATCAGGGCCTGTGGGGAAAACCTCAAGCCTCTTTGCTTTTCGTGCAGTGTAGCTTTCCATTTGGATTGGTAGGAATCCAATAGGGTTACAGGTGCCAGCCCGACAGGGGGAAAAATAAGTTTTAACCAATAATGGATCTTCAGGGTACATATCCAAGCACGGACAGGGATTTGCCCAACCTCCTAGCGGACAGCTATGTTAGACACGCAAGAAGGGATCCCTAACAGGATTCTAAGGGACCAAGATTTAGGAAGCTGCAAATCTTGGAGCTGTATGTCAGCTGTGTAAATACTTTTGTAACAAAGACCTGAGAGGCTGCCTGAATATATTGACCCCCTTTTCCATATAAATACCTTATAAGGGCTTTGGCAGATTTTTGGGCATTTGCAATAGTATTTTTAACTTGGTAATGCTACGACCCCTTTTCTTGAAAGGTTATGCCCAGGTATTTAAAAGATGATACCTGTTCTATGGGTCAATTATCAATTCTCCATTTGTGTCTCATTCTTTTTTTAGAGAAGACCATGACTTTGGGTTTAGTGTAGTTGATTGTTAATTGTTCGGCTTTGCAATGGGCTGTGAGAGATCTTAAAAGTTTTCTTAGGCCCACACAGGAGAAGGAAATTAGAACTGTGTCATCTGCGTACAAGAGAACCGGGAGGGGCGTACCAGTCAATTTAGGGGGGTGGGCATTTTCTTTCTCCATGTTTCTACTAAGGAATAAATATAGAAGTTGAATAAAATGGGAGCAAGGACACAGCTTTGTTTAACACCATGGTAGGTTTCTATTTCCTTAGATAAATGGCCCTGTCGGTCACACCTAACCTGGGCCCGAATGTTTTCGTATAAGCTGTGGATGAGACGCAGTAGATGTCTGTCTATGTTTGAGGCACTTAGGTTTTCCCAAAGCCTATCTTGTGATATTAAATCAAAGGCAGATGAAAGCTGCATAGAGCTGCATGAAAGCTTCTTTTCTTGAGGTATATTTTTCCGCAAGATGTTGGAGTACTAGGCCTTGGTCTAAAGTTGATTGGTTTGCCCTGAAAACCAGCTTGTGCTTCTGAAAGGACATATTCTCGCTACATCCAGTCCTCAGGTTTATTACATAAGTGGGCAGCACAGAGTTTACTAATAATGCTTAGGAGACTAATTGGTCTGTAATTAGCAGGGTCAAACCTGCTCCCTTTCTTGTATATTGGGAAGATGATTGCTAGCCCCCAATCCTCTGGGATAGTAACCGATTGATCTATGCTGGTAAATGGCAGCAAGCACTGGGCCCACCATTCAGCATTGGCCTTGAGGAGCTCAAGGGAAATATTGTCTGTGCCAAGAGCTTTGCCAGGTTTAAGAGACTGAATAAGCCTGCAGGCTTCTTCAGTTGACACTGGGGGCCACTGAGCCCTGGTATCACTTAAGAGGTAGGGACTGAGCCTGTAGATGTTTTTTCTGTATAGGGATTGGAAGTATGACTCCCATGCCCCAACAGGGATGGAGTATTCCACTTTGGAGGGGGAGTCTTGCCATCCCTTTGCAACAATTTTCCAAAAGGTAGCTGAGTCTCTCCTTCGAGAATGCATAAGTGAGCTCAAACGAGTTTAAGTGCAAGGGTAAAGACTTAAGGTTTACCAGGCTTTTAGCCTGCTGTGGTTGTTTTTAGTGCTGCCTTTTATTTATTTATTAGATTTTATTGGTGATTGTAAAATGGTATGAAGATTTTTAATGGAAGAGTAATATAGAAATGCATTAAATAAATAAATATATTGCCTGCAGAAAGCCCCAGAATCAGTCCCTGGCATTGCCAACTAAAAGGATCAAGCAGTGGATAATAGGAAAGAGTATCTGCCTGGGACCCTGGAGAGCCAAAGGCTGTCAGAGTAGACAATACTGGGGTAGATAGACGAATACTCTGACCATTATATGACACCTTCATATTTTTTCAAAATAGCTGGTTTCCTACAGCTAGGCTATATTGAGGTTATTATAGGTATAATAACTATGAAAGCATAAATACAGCAAGCTTAATATGAATTCCTGTCTTAATATGTACGAATAAAACTCTATGCTTCCTATTCTCTCTTGCTTGGTCTATGTGGGCTCCCTTTGCAATGTCAGCTTTTAGTATGTGATACCTGGCAGGAATTAGATATGTAGGGATACATTCTAACAAAATGAGTGTTTTCAGTAAATACCAGTACTTTTTTGATAGGCATTCACAATGCACAAAATTGGAAGACAGCACAAAGACTAACTATTCACAAAGCAGTCTCTGATATTTTCAACAAAAGTTGAAAATGCACAAAAGTTCCTCTCATACCAGCAGATCTGTTTATTTTATATAAATTCAGCTCAATGAAAACTGACTTTAATGCTACAACTCTAAACAACTTCTTCATTGTTTGGAAGCTTAACATGATTATTCAACCATACAACAGGGGTTAGCAAATTTTTTCAGCAGGGGGCCAGTCCACTGTCCCCCAGACCTTGTGGGGGGCCAGACTATATTGGGGGGTGGGGGAAATGAACGAATTCCTATGCCCCACAAATAACCCAGAGATGCATTTTAAATAAAAGGGCACATTCTACTCATGGAAAAACACGCTGATTCCTGGACCATCCGCGGACTGGATTTAGAAGGCAATTGGGCCGCATCTAGCCCCCAGGCCTTAGTTTGCCTACCCATGCCATACAACATGAACGTTACTGATATAATGAAATCTGCATATGATTATTTTAATATAATTTTAACTCAGTGAAAATGCTCTCTCTTCTTCGTTGCTGGACAGTTTAACGTAAATGGCTGCCCGAAGATTAGACCAGAAAAGTCCATGCTTGCTTTTCTCCTTTGGCCACTCCAAGTACGTTCTCTTGGCCATGAGAGCTTTCAGTTTGTGGTACCTGGTAGGAATGATGTATGCAGGGATTGGTTCCAGCACAATCAGGATTAAACTGTCAGCATTTTCACTGAATAACTTGTGATGGGCAAAGTAGAGCTCATAATGACACCATTCACTCTGCACAAAGTAAGGAGACAGCACAAAGATCGACTTGTAACTTTTCTCAATGCAGTCTATGATATTCTCCACAATGCTCTTGCCTGCAACAAAGTTCCTCTCGTGCTGGCAGATCCGTATGGAGCCATCCTCCTTCTCCAAGTTTGGAATCAATACGTTTTTCACCCACTCAGAATCATGTTCACTGTAGGAGATAAAAGCATGGAACTCTATGTTGGGGAGCATGTCTTCAGGATTACTCTTCCGAATCCTGTGTTTTGCTTGAGTCCACTTCCACATCATCTTCAAATACCATAGAACGTCAAAACGGATGCAGAGGAAGGAAACAGTGGCTACTAAGACCACGGTAATAATTATAACTATTGTAATCAGAAGACTCACGTTGCAAACAACTTCAGAGACGTGAAAGTCCTTTAAAAGGGTCCCCCTTAAGTAGTCTGGGTACTCGCACACATAAGCGTCAGGCCAATCAACCAACTCCATAGATCCTTGCTTTTGAAGACTGATGAACTGTCTTAATTCACAGGTACATGTGAATGGATTGTGTCCTGCTTTTAGCTGTTTGATGCCTTGACATGTCTGATAGAATTCAGAAGATGGTGAGACAATAGAGTTCATTTCTATATTCAGGAACCTCAGATTTCTAAACTGACCACATCCAGGCAGTTTAGCTAGTTTATTGGATGCCAAATGTATTTCTTCTAAAGCCGTCAGCTCAGTAATCTCTTTGGGAATGCTTGAAATCTGGTTGTTTTGAAGATAAATCATTTGAATATTGACTGGCAGACATCTAAAGACTGATTCAGACAACTTATTAAATGACAAATCTAATTCAACCAGATTTTTACCCCAGTCACAGTTATTCTCATGGTCTTCATACTGCAATAAATTCAGGCTAATATCCAAATATTTCAAAGATGCCATGTGACTGGTCATTAAACTTACTCTGACAAGTTTTTTGAACTGATTACTTTTTAAAATGAGCTTTTCAAGGAATATTAAGTTCTTGCAATTTTGAAAAACGGTGTCTGTAAAACTGTTATTTGAAAAACATAAGTAAGTAAAATGACTGGGGTTTGAAGGGCAAAGCATGTGTATCAAACCTGCATCAGAAATGGTCAAGGCTGTAAGGTTCATCTCCGAAAACAATTCCAACATATATTTTGCATCAGAACGAAACGTAGTCAATGTAGTTTGCTTAATTGTCAAAGTTTTGAGTGCAGTTTTTGTATACTTAAACTCTATTGAATTTGGAGCTTCCAACTGTGATGCATTGGCTATAACAAAATATTCAATGGTTGATTCCCATACAGTCTGAAGAATTTCAATGAAGTCTTCCCAGTCACATTGTATATTGTTCAGTGTTAGGTTTAGTAATGTTGAGTTTTTGTTAAGTTTCAGCAGGAAAGTTCTTAAGTCATTGACTTGTGATTCTTGGATATTTGACAGCTCTAAACTTTCTGTTATATTGATTTCTAGATCTGGCAATACTTGATAATCATTGTTTGGTGGGAATATAATATGAAGGCTCCTTGTATTGAACACTGGAAGATTTCCATGGATATATTCAGAGAGGTCTTCTAGGCCCAAGAACAGAGTTTCCAGTTGTAAATGAGCAAGAACACTGAAATCTGATTTCTGAATTCTTCTAGCACTGAGGCCAAGATATTCCAGCTTCAACATTTTGCTAAATTCCGGGCATGTGGGCATGTCTACATAGTTATTGTAAGAGAGATCTAGATGCCTGAGACTTGTAACAGGATGACAAGAAAGACTTTGCAAGTTGTTATAGGATAGATCTAGATGTTCTAAGTCTTCATTGTACTGGAAGACACTGAAGTTCAGCTTTCCAATGAGATTATGAGAAAGAATTAGTACCTGGAGCTTAGAAGAAGAACTGAAATCTGAAATCTGAAGTTCAGAGATACTGTTATATGACAAATCCAACACTGTCATTTGTGCTGGAAGGTTCTTAGGTACTTTAACTAGAAATCTGTTGGAAAAGTCCATAATCAATCCTTTCCCCGCAGAACATTGGATGTTATTCCAGAAGATTATTGCAAGGAGGAAGGCACTAAGGAAATGGTTGGTGACTGAACTTCTTTCATCTACCATTGTGCATGAAGATACTTTAAATGTTTTTACTGGTGACTTTCATCACTCCACATTGACCACAGGCCTGTAGGAGGAGAAATGCAGCAGCATGTTAATGAAATCACACCAAGAAGTTCAAAATGAATTATAGCAGCTATAATTCCTGGATGCCTTGGACTCTTATTTCCTATTTGTTTTAGTTGATGAGAACCATGAAGATGTATGTGCATGCACACACACACACAAGCAGACACATGTTCTGAAGAAACATATTCTGATTACAATGAAGTTTTGATACTTAGGTGTGAAGGGGTGTCTACCAGGATACACACTACCCTGGTATGGGTGCCCAGGGGATGAGAAAGAGGAGATGGGAAAATTTGACTTGGATAGAGCATGAGACTCTTAATCTCATAGTCGTGGGCACAAGATTCCTGCATTGCAGGGGGTTGGACTAGATGACCCTTGTGGTCCCTTCCAACTCAACAGTTCTATGATTCTGTGACTCCTTTGAAGCCTTGATGTCCCTCAAGGACAGCATTGTTGTTGGTTTTTTGTATCTTTATTTTAGATTTGGTTGTGATATATGTGGAAATTTTTCAGTTTGGTTTTGTATTTTTTAATGTTTCATTTATTGTTTATGACTACTTTTGAGTACACTACTGTTATGACTACTGTTGTGGTTATGTATTTTTTTAATGTTGTAAGCCGCCTTGATCATGGTCTGAACTGTGGATAGGTGAAGTACAAATAAAATTATGTATGTATTGAAAACAAGTAGACTTACTTTTGAGTACACTCATACCGGGCTGCACTGTCAAAGGAACTTGGCATGTTCAGGTTATGATTCAAGTTTATGGCATTTGACAAGTTATGTTGAGGGAACTTGATGTTTTCGTCAGTTCCAGCAACAGAAACAAAAGCTGAACGAGCCCCTCTCTTCCGGGTGGTGGGGAAAAGGGAAGTGAAACTAAGGCAGCAATCCAGACTCACCTACTTGAGAGTAAGTCCCATTGAGTTCGAGGGGTCTTGCATCCGAGTAGAGGGGCGCTGCACAGGATCGCAGGGCACTCAAGAAGGGAAGGCGCGTGATGCAAAGAAAACAGCACCACCCTCCACCACGGTGGTCTTTTGCTCTCACTGCCTGCTTTGTTCACCGTGGGAAACAGTCGAGACGGAGTTCACTTCTGGCCGCTGAAGCGCACGGGTGCGGAACCTCAGCTACCGCGACTGGCTTGCTGCTGCTGTGAAGTCTGCCTGCTTCAGATTTGTTGGGGAGGGAGCTAGAAAAAGAGCCCCGCCCACTACTCTTGTCCGACCCCATTGCCTCCCCACACCTCCACCCCCGCTTTCCGTCAGAGAAGGGAGAAAGAAAGCGCAGAGCAGCGCGCAAGCTCAGTGACTGGGGGCCTTGAGAGGTTTTGAAGAAGAGGTTGGATGGCTATCTGTCGTAGAGGATTTAGCTAAGATTCCTGCATTGCAGGACTAAGTGACCCTGGGGGGTCCTTTCCAACTACAATTCTGTGATTCAACAACAAGAACACTAGCCCAGAAGTAATAAAATATGTATTTGTTTGTTTTCCTGCTTCCTTTTAAAATACAACTGCTATTGCTTTTACACTATCTGTCACTAGCTCTCTACTGAGTTGGTTGCTGTCGTCACCTCCCCATATTAATTTTTTTCTCCGCTCTGATCCAGTGGTGTCCAAACTTTTTTCAAAGAGGGCCATATTTGATGAAGTGAAGGGCTGTGAGGGCTGACCAAAGGGCCAACCAATGTTGTTAACCTTTTTTTAAGATTGACGTTGAGCTTTTTAAAATTATTTTACCCCAAAGTTGTTGAGCTGTTTTTAGGATTGAAGTTGTAGAGGTTTTTTAGAATTTTACCCCAGGAAATAAACTGCCACAGGGGCCGGATTAAACCAACCAGCGAGCTGCATTAGGCCCCCGAAACAGACTTTGGACATTCCTGGTTAATATACCATCCGGGAGTTCCCCCTGCCCCCCCGCGCATGTTAAGGAAAAGACAGTGTTGCCTGTTCAAATGGCATTCCCGGTTTCAATTCCTAGCAGTTCTTTTTAAACACCCTTTTGTTTATTTTGAAATATGCTACTTACTGAGAAGGCTGCGTTCATTCTTGCTTTTGAGAAACATCCGAAGCTCCTTAAGAGCAGGAATCAGTCTGGCTCAAAGAATGGTCTACTCCTTCCTTGTTGTTTGAGGTGCTTCCATGAGAGATAACCCCATCCCCACAGATGTTGCAGGTGGCAGTGGTGATAAGAGTGATGGAGACTGGGTCATGGATAAGAGTGGGAGAGACTGCCAACCTGATGCCCTCTAGATATAAAGACTGCATCTCCAGGAGTGCCTTTTGCCAGTTTTGGCAGATAAAAAAAGCTACAGCCATTTCTGGATTGGTATAGCTTGTTCACAGCACTGGTAACTTCAAGGCTGGATTACTAGCATGCACTCAATGTACCTTTGAGGTTGGTCTGGCGGCTGCAGCTAGAGCAGCACCTGGTGGCTAAGTTGCTTGGAGGAGTAAACCACCTCCAGCATGCAACATCTTGTTTGAGGGATTTGCATTGGCTGCCAATTTGCTGCTGGGTTAAGGTTTTGGTACTGTTATAAATCACCCCAATCTAACCCCAGTGTGAGATTCCAGGGATCCAGGTGTTTTGCATTTCCTTTGAAAATGAGGCACAACGGAGACTGGGGTGTCTTTATGATACATGGGATATTTATACATCCAAACAACCTGACCCTATGATTGGCAGGTTCAAAGCAATACACTCCAAGAGGGTCTTGTTCCTCGCATTGCTGCAGTCTTGGATTCAAAAAGAAATCAAATGTGGCTCTTTGTCCCTCTGCTTAGCTTGCTGTGTTTAACAGACTGACACTTTTTCTCTCTAGCTCACAACCCAGGCAACTGCAATCCTAAAAACTCCATTCTGCTTTTTCTCTTTTAACTATCTCTCAGTGGAAGGAGGGGCTCACACCCATCTGGTGTCCAGTATATAGTATTCGCTTTGTTAATTGCTCATTACCTTCATTTTGTTCTTCTTGATGACTCTTCTCCCAGGCAATTTCATGAACATGGAAAAACTGGTTTGGTCTCTATTTTGATACTGCTAAATTCAGCCTCTACCAGTCCATCTTAATACTCTAAGCATTACTTAAACTCTAACACTCACTAGACCCAGTAATTTAGGGGAGTCAAGGCACTCACAAACTCATAAAACTAACATGCATGACCCTATGCAGTTTGGGACTAAGTTACTTGAGATACTGCCCTTATCCCTTATAGACCCAGCAGGTCACTGTTTTACAGGAGAAATTCTAAAATATGAGAGGTCCTCTCGATAGCAACTCAGAACAGGGTTTTCAACATGGCTGCCCATTTTGTAGAACAGCATTCCATCTGAGATATGACAGCCCCTCACTAGCGGTACTTTCTGAAAATGATGGAAGACATTTTTGTTTCAACAAGCTTTTTCAGGAGTACGAAAAGTTATCTGCCTTAGCTGTTCATTCTGTATTGTTTTTAAACCTATCCTTAGTTGTTGTTATTTTCCAAACTATTTTTAGCTGTTTTATGGTATGCTTGTAAATCACATTAAGACACACATGTAAAAGGAAATTTATAAATTAATAGATGGTGATAACAGTGATGAAGATATCACCCATCACTTTTTCTGTATTTGAAGAAAATAGGCACTATACAGAAATATAACAATATCACATCTTACTAGGTTGGAATTAGTCTGCAATTAACAGAAGACAGTAAAATGCACTGAAATGTTTTACATCTCTTTATTGAAAAATGACAATTTGGAATTATAAGTAAAAAAAGCAAGGGAAAAGAGAGGAAAGCATGGGTGTTAACATGTTTGATAAAGAATGGGTATGTAAACATGATTATGAGATTATTTACATAAAAAATACAAGTCGCTAATATGACGCCCATGGGTACAATGGCTGCACTGAGGTCTTCTCCTGGTGTCCACAAAGCCTTTAAGTGCACACACACACCATAGTGCCCTCTTGAGCATAAGGTGGTGAGCATAGTTACCTTTTCCTCCCTTGAAAATTAATTAGAGCTAAAGGAAGAAGTTGAAAGAGTGACACTCCAAGTGTTTTCCAGCTGGGTTAGGTTCTTTAGGATAAACCAAGTTCCTATTTGTTTCTTAGGTCACTTGGTTTTGCTGGGCTGACAGAGTCATAGTAGTATTTCACCATTACAGCAGCATTCCTGCAGTACAAGAGAGATCAAGCTGGGAGCTCCTTGTGCCTATGAGCTGCCCCGGTGGTGCCAATAGCAGGCCATCTGGGTGTTTTGGCTTGAGACCCTAGTCCAAGACCTGTGATGTCCTGACCTAACACTGTTTATAATCAGGGAAAGTGCTTCATTTTGTAACAAACATAAACTGGATTTATTCTTCCCTAAGACCCAAAGGTGGTGCTATTTGGTTAATTATAGGACAAGGTGGAAGTTAGTTATATTAAATAAGTATTAACAATATTAACCGTGGAGCACTTGTAGATTGTCCATGGAAGATTTCAGGAGTGAAAAATAAATAAATAAATAAAAAGTCTTCTTACCGCCCCTGTTAAACCTGAACAGTAGTACTGCAATGTTCCTGATGCTGGCTGGAGTCCTGAACAGGACCATCATGTAGCTATCCAGCAGTTCACTGCAACATTTTGGGGCATTCTCCCACTTCTCCCAAAACTAAATAGGGTGGTCCTGTGCTTATCAGCAGGACAGTGAAATGGGGCCACCACCAGAAACTCTTCACTTTCTTACACTCCCACCACATATGATAAAACGTTCTTTCTTTTTCTTTACATTTCCAACACTTATTACATGTCTTATACATTTTTGCTAATTTTACCGGTGTGATGTACCATCTATAAAACATTTTCATCACGTTTTCCTTCAATGCCATGCATGCAGTAAATTTTAGATTTTCTTTCCACAATTTTTCCCAATCATCAAATTGAATATTATACCTGTCCTTTCGGGGCAGAATTTCTACGATAAAGATGAGCGTGCTTCCAAAGATACTATTTCTATTTCAGACTATCCCTATTATAAAGGGGGTAGGGATTTTTAAAGAATGGCAAAGAGTGATTTCAAGGTATATCTGGCAGGGGGGAAAGCCAAGAATAAAATATAAGTTACTAACAGATGCAAAAGAAAGAGGAGGCTATGCCCTGCCAGATATGAAATTATATTATGAAGCAGCATGCCTATGTTGGTTAAAGGAATGGATAAAATTAGAAAATAAGGAATTACTAGATTTGGAAGGTTTTGATAACAGATTTGGATGGCACGCATATCTATGGTATGATAAAAAGAAAGTTCATAAAGGTTTTGAGAACC
Source organism: Podarcis melisellensis (assembly GCF_964234715.1). Lineage (NCBI taxonomy): Eukaryota > Metazoa > Chordata > Lepidosauria > Squamata > Lacertidae > Podarcis > Podarcis melisellensis. The sequence continues at coordinate 60,210,518 of NC_138541.1, read as the reverse complement.
ACATTTTCAGGAATTCGTTAATAGATGTATGGGACAGGTACAAAAATTTATTGGAACCAAAAGTACCACATTGGTTATCTCCACTGGAGGTTATGAACGTAAAGAAAATAAATATGAGAAGTAAATGGATTACATATGGTGAAATAGTAATCAAAGAAGGAGGAAAATATGAAACCATATGAACAAGTTAAAGATTATGTATACGATTGGTTGCATTATTTCCAAGTAAATGAAATGTTTAGAAAAGATATAAAAGAAAGTGGTTATGAAGAAAAAGATTCAAAGTTTCAAACAGACATAATAAATAATGAATGTAAAACTTTGTCAAGATATTATTGGAATGGTATACGAAAGATGAAGAGGTTAAATCGGTAATGATACAATGGGCCAAAGACTTCGGGTACCACCACAGACAATTAAGGGCTTCTTATTGCATGAGTGGTTCCCCAGCTTTGGAGAAAGAAAATATTAGACTGTGAATTAAAAAACAAACAAACAAAAAAGAATGAGTATGGTCCTGGGGAAGAGACACAGAAGATGAGAGCAGCTGACCACCAGTTAAAAAGGAAAGTGGGGGCAGGGAAGAGGAAGAGGAATGGCCTGGCTGAGACCCTGATAGCTAACCTTATAGTATTTTGGAGGGAGCTGGAGAATTTAAGCTGAGGCAGGAGCCACAAAGCATTTTACAACCATGATACATTTGGATTTCTGAGTTCCATGGACATCATCCCTTTTGGGTCACTTTTTTCTCCTGTCCCCTGACATCCCCACTCAAGATACGGAGGCAGGAAGCTCCACTCATCTTTCACTTTTCTAAGTGATTTGGGTAAAAGTCAGATTAAGTACAAAGCCACATAGAAGAGGAAGTAGTAAAAAGCTTCGATCATCAACTTTCCTCCTTCAATACAATGTACTTTTCAAGTAAATGTGCATCTCCCATCTCTAAAAGCCCATTTCTAAACATTTAAGTGTATCAAGAAATCAAAAGTTATCAGCTATACAGAACCAGGCAGGGCAGGAGGTGAAGAGTCACTGTGCAATCCTTATACTCAACTAAGGCCAGTCCACCATGAGGCAAGGTGAGGCCACCACCTCAAGCAACAGGATCCACAGGGACAGCAGATCCTGATGCAGATCTTTATTCCCCCCTCATTCCTGATGTAGATCTTCCCTCACCCCTTCTTCCCTGGAGAAGAGGGGGGTGCCATTTGGGGGTCTGCTACAGGTGCCAGAACACCTCTGGCCAGCACTCCACTCTGCGGCAAGTCCTATAAGGTATGCAAGATATAGGACTAAAGCCGAAGCCCGCAAAACTTACGAGGAATTCACTTATTGAAGAAACATTCTTAGGGCAGCGCCATATGAGATGCTAAAAATATACCCCCTCACCCCGCCATCCCTGCACGGTTGCCAACAGACCCTCCAAGGGTCCCTGTTTTCCAGGGACAGCCCCAAATTTACAAAAGCTGTCCCAGCAGTCCTTTCTTTTTTTTTCAGGGGGTAGTCAAGGGTACGCAGTACCAGCACCTCTTACAGGGAACCAGGCAGAGGGCCTTCTCAGTAGTGCCACCCGCCCTGTGGAACGCCTTCCCACCAGATGTCAAAGAGAAAAATAACTACCAAACTTTTAGAAGACATCTGTTTAGGGAAGCTTTTAATGTTTAATAGGTTATTGTATTTTACTGTTTTGTTGGAAGCCGCCCAGAGTGGCTAGGGAAACTCAGCCAGATGAGCGAGGTATAAATAATAAATTGTTGTTGTTGTTGTTGTTGTTGTTAAAAAGTGTGGCACTTACTATAACAACTGATGACTGTAGGCACCTATTTGTCTAGAAAAGCTCTGCATCCCAGTTTCTGATTTGATCCGGGAATGTCCCGCTTTTCCTTAGGACGTCCCTATTTTCATCGGAGAAATGTTGAAGGGTATGGAATTATGTGACCGCAGAGCCAAGGAGATAAATAAACTATGCAAACTTTAGAAGGCATCTGATGGCAGCCCTGTATAGGGAAGTTAAAAAATAAAATAAAAATGTTTTGTTTTGTTTTTATATCTGTTGGAAGTCGCCCGGAGTGGCTGGGGGACAACCCGGTCAAATGGGTGGGGTATAAATAATAACGATGATGAGGGTGGAATAGGAAGTCCCTGTTTTCATTTGAGAAATGTTGGAGGACATATGCCAAAATCTGCCCAGAGCTTCACATCGAGTCTTGTTGCCCTTTGGAAGAAGGCAGAGTAGGGAAAGAAGCGAAAAGTTTGGGAACTGCCCCCAAACTGAGACGCCAGCGGGCAGCTTTCTCCGCCTGCTCCGTTCCTCGCGCCAGAGGGCATAGTCCGGGCTTCCCTCCCTCTTCGCAGCAGGGTAAAATCCGAGCCCGCCGGCAGGCGGTACCCGCTTCGTGTCGCGCCGCCCTGCTCCTTCGGACGAGCAGCAAGCCTGGCGGTGGGAGGACCAGGCCGGAGAAAGCTCTGCCCCCCGGCCCGGCCCTCCGCTCCCGCCCCTCGGCTCCTCTCCCTCTCCCGGCCTGTGCCGACGTGGCCGGGCGGAGAGCGGAAGGCGCCCGGGGCGCGCCAAGCAGGCAGCGGCTCAGCGGTAAGGGGCGACGCGGCTTCTCCTTGTATTTTGTTCCCCATGGCGATTTGGAGACTTTTGAAGCGCCCCTCGCGCCGAAAAGTTTCCTTCCTTTCCCTTGGCGATGCTGTTCAGTATTGATGGGCGAGGAAGAGCCCGGCGTAATCTTCTGCCTGCGAGAAGTTTGCAAGCGGGAGCAGTGAAACTCGCCGCAACCATAACTCAAGCCTTTGTCCCGGGGAAGGGTGGGTACGGGGGGGGGACTCTCTGTCGTCTCCAGCCACGGGTTTATGTGGGTCCACTTAGGGGAGAGATCTCCAAAGGGCAGCAACCGTTGGATGGATGGAGGCGTGAGAGGCTTCCCCTAAAGCCATTCGCGAGAACCGCTTGCAAATCGGTTTGTTTTAAGGAAGGCAGACCCCGTGTGCCAAACCGAGGACGCCTTTCGGTGGCGCCTCCCTGGGAAAATAGGTGCGGTGCGCACCTATAAAAAGGAACGGGCAAGAGGGCAGTCGCCTTCCCATCAAGTAAATAAATAAATAAAAATACTTAACTAAAAGTAGAAATTGTAGGAAGATTTTTTCCCCTGAGCATTTGGGGTCCAAATAAAGTAATTGAAAACAACTGTTGGGGAGGCAGTTCCTTCCAAATCTGCTAGACAGGTGACAGGGTTCCTGCTCCCACACCATCCTGGCTTCCTACCCCTCCACTAAAATAAATCCTGGCTGCGCCCATGAGAGGTAGAAAAGTGTGCTTCCTGCATTGCAAGGAGTTAGACTGGATGGCCCTCAGGGTCAATTCCAATTTGATGAGTCTGTGTCCACTGATGTAAAAGGTGTGTGTGTGCACAACAAGGCACTGATGACTGGCCTGTGCTCCCTGCCACGTGTGCATGTCTGTAAAAGGCACGCTTCTTTCTTGTAACGTGTGAATCGGCCATTCCTTTTGAAGTGTGGATTAAGTATTGAAGAACACTGCGTTAAGGCGTTAGTTCTCAGCAGATGTCAGTCTAATCCAAGGCATAGGCTTGTTTAATTTATACCTGTTCATAGCATAAAGGTAAACTGGGCGGCAAACTAGACATAACATGAACAGCCATGCTTGTTTATTCATGTGTCTATCCCATTCATGTATAACACAGGGAAGGGATTTATCATTTTAACAGCAGTAGCTGAATGGCTTCTGACACGACACTTCCCCCCCAAAGACAGCTCACTTCTAGAATAGGTACCACTTATTTGTAGTGTGGGAAGCTAAGTTGGACAGGAAGGAGGGTTCAGTTTGCATTACCTGCAAACACTTTCTGTTGTAAAATGTCTCTTTATTGTAAAATGTGTTTCATGTACATGGACACATACAAACACTGTATAGAGCAGTCATGTGAACCAACAAATGCGACTACCCATCACACATCTGGTTGGAACTAATTATCTGTAAAGATAGTTTGGTTTGTTATTTTGCTGTTTGCGTTATGGCATAAGATATTTCAGAGGGTTGCAAAAGCTAAACAAAATAAAAAGTATTGTAGCACCTTAAAGACTTAAGAGATTTATTATGGCATAAACTTTCATGGACTCAAGTCCACTTGGGCAGGTGCATGATAAGATATGTAGCTTATTGATGTAACTTTAATTTATTATGTTGTGAGTGGCTCTTAGGGGCTGTCAAACCATATTAATGGTAAAAGAAATCTTTTTTAAAAGTCTGTAATAAATCAAAAGTCAAGACATTGCAACGTCAAAGAGTTCTACATTATAGGTCAGTTTACTTGAATGAGCCAAATTCTGCCAAGTGGCTTTGTATTTGGATAGTAAAGCAGCCTTACAGGGACAGTATATGGAATAAAAGATGCCTGGCCCTATAGGTAAATTGGGACAGTCATATTTTTTTTCTATACCATTATCCAGGAAGGAGTTGTTGTTGTTGTTGTTAAATTTTGTGCACGGCCTTATACCTGCAGGTCTCAGGGCGGTTCACAGGATAAAATCACAATATAAGACACAAAATACATAATCAAAATAAAAACAAGAACGACCCAATAACCCAATATGTACTGCTGCTTTCAAGGTCTCCCACCCCCGTTCAAAATGTTTCAATGAGTGCAGAAAGCACCATGCTTCTAGCTGCTCCAAGCAGCTGCAAATTGTTCTTGAAAAGAAGAGCCGTGGAAGCCTTTGCACCACCGTGTAAGTGCTTTATAATTAAAACAAAAAAAAATTACTGTACTTTTCCGTGTATAAGACTATGCTTTTTTCTTTAAAAATCATGCTAAAAAGTGGGGGTCGTCTTATACATGGATAGTGCATAGGGTGGACGTTTGATTGGTTGCTGCCGTGGCTGTCAGCAGCTATTGTGCATGTTATTGGTTGCTGCGTCAATGGGTGGTGTTGATTGGCTGACATTCTGGCAGTTGGGTGGGCAATTGGCAGCTTCTGCCGGTGATGGGACAGACGGGAGGCGGATTTAGCGATGTGTGTTGGTGAGCAATTTTCGGCAATCCCCCCTAAAAAAAAGCTCAACCCTGGGTAATCCCCACAAAAAAGCTCAACAACTCTGTGCCATCTCCCCCATTTTCTTAAATTTGACTCCCCCAAAATAGGGCGTGTCCTATACATAGTACGGTAATTTGAAGGGTGATACATTGAAACAATTGCTGAAATAAAGGGGGGAAACCTTTATTTTAGCAGCACCTTGCTATCTGCATGGTGCTTTGAAGTCCCAACTTTGGGGCCCCAAAGCTCAGCCAAATTGAGCAGGTTCAGGTGCACAAGAGACTTTCCTTCACAGCAATGTTGTGTGCCCAGACCAAGCAGGATTGACCTCCTATGTAATGCATAGGAGTAGAATTCTACTTTATGCAAAGCTTCAAAAACTGCTGAAGCACTTTGTAAGCTGCCCAAGGGGGCATTGCAGCTGGTGCCAATTTGGAAGCAAATCTTTCTGAACCCCTTTTAGCCATGCCTTCATCCCAGTCTAGATGATAGGAGACACAAATATGTTCAGATAGAATAATTTTTATTTAATTTTTTAGTTTTCATATAATCACAACATTGTATTACAAACATGTTGATTTCTTTTCCTGCAGAATTTTCTTTAAAAAATGTCAGGTGACGGAAGTGAAGTGTTTACGCAAGAGAAAATATTGGAACATGGCAGCAATGTTTCAACTTCTGAGAGAGCAATGCAGAATGAAAAGACGGAACAAATACAAGATGATAAGAGGCAACGTTCTGAAAGCTCTAGCAATGAACAGGAAGGCGACCAGATGTCTTCAGGGCATCCTTCAAGTGTGGAACATTCCAGCGGAGGCATAACTACAGATGTTCCTACCGATTGCAGTGAATCTGTGAGCCTTGAACCAGAACCTGGATCTGAAGAACTGAACAAAAATAATGGCCCAGTAAGAATTTTAAAAATCTCTTATTTATTTTGTTCATGCAGTATACAAAGTTGTGTCATAGTTAGAACAGTGATGCAGAGTCCCTAGATGACCATACACAGAGTTGCTGGTTATAGAGAGAGGTGGGAGACAGTGACTCAGGGCTGCCATTTTCAGCAACAGGGCTGAGTGGGGTTGCCTTGTTCTTCTAGTAGTGCCAATCCTTCATAATGTGCCTTGCCAGCCCTTCTTCCGGCTGCTTTTGTTAGTTGTACACTCCCATATAGCATGCTAAAGGAATGTGCATTGCCATCGATTACTGTAGTTGGCATTATATAAAAATCAGTTCAAACAGAAACAACAGACTATGCTTTTGTCCCTGTAATGTGTGTTTGCATAATATTCTTGCATTCTTCCAAGTGTGGGTTACTGTATGCCTTTGGTTTCTGTGAAGATATGTTTGGGAATGCACAATAGTTTCTGTCTTTGGTTATCAGCGTTCCAAGTCAGCAGCAGTTGGTGGGGCAGAAAAGGCAGAGTGCTGTTGTGCTGCTGGAACAAAACCATGTTGGCTTCCTTCCTGCCATGTTTCAGCATGTTTAGGGACTATCTTGCCTGTAGTAAGAGATTCCAGAGAGGCAGTAATTCGGATTTTTTTAGGGAAGATAAAACATCCTAAGATTGCCCCTTCATAGCTAGCTTGCCTCTGGCAAACCAAGAATAAGCAGGGCACACTACACCGAGAGCCCAGAATGGTCAAAAGCTGAAAGGTAAAAGCTAAGCTTCATGTATGATTGAACTTTCCTTGGTGCTAAAGTTTCACGAAAGTTAAGAGTATGTCTGTAGATGGAAGCATGGAACTGGCAGCAACATCATTATTGCTTGTGTGCCTATAATAAATAATAAAACTATAGCAGCAATAGCTGCTTTTTCTCCAGTCAGCAGAATTTAATCAATTTTCAATCAGATTGCATTCAGCTAATTCTTCGTGTAAGCTGAAAAGATGCTTGATTGATTTCAGGTGAAAGGGATATAAACCAAAGCCTGCAAGAGGAGATTATTCATTCACTCCATCTGACAGTGAGAATCATACATATACAGTAAATAACTTCCCTTCCCACCTGCCACCCAGCATTCCAGTTTTGTTTCAGCCAAAGCACCTGGTCCCTGTTAAGGCTGGCATACTTAAAATGTGGGAAAAGATCTAAAAGCGCTCTAGGATTTTTAGCTTCCGTAATACTCTAGTGCAGTTACGCTTCCTAACTTCACAGTACCCTTTCTGTTTTGATTTGCTTAGAACCCCTGTGCGCTGCAGGGGATACTAAGGAATGTGTTCAGGATCACTTGTAGCTGCAGAAGAGCATGAGCCAGGCCTGTTGAGCCTCACCACCATGCTATGTCAACAGAATTTATGCCTTACTACATACCTCACAAGGGACGCGGCTGGCGCTGTGGGTTAAACCACAGAGTCTAGGGCTTGCCGATCAGAAGGTTGGCGGTTCGAATCCCCGCAACGGGGTGAGCTCCCGTTGCTCGGTCCCTGCTCCTGCCAACCTAGCAGTTCGAAAGCACCTCAAAGTGCAAGTAGATAAATAGGTACCGCTCCGGTGGGAAGGTAAACGGCGTTTCCGTGCGCTGCTCTGGTTCGCCAAAAGCAGCTTAGTCATGCTGGCCACATGTCCCGGAAGCTATACACCGGCTCCCTCAGCTAATAAAGCGAGATGAGCACCGCAACCACAGAGTCGGCCACGACTGGACCTAATGGTCAGGGTTCCCTTTACCTTTACATATCTCACTCTTCTGCAGCTGTACATTCTGGAGGCAAATGTTAATGGCAGGCAAGTGGTCCTTTGGTGAAGGTTGTCTGTCACTGCTTATCCTGCCATTAGGAAACCCACAAACTTCCAAGGAACCCCGAAATTTTCTGGAACCTAATTAGAAAACCACTGTTCTAATGCAACCTTGGTTATTGAATCAGTTAAAAGACACTCATTGTAGGCCAGCTGTTTTTTCCCAGAAGGACATGCTGCATTAAGCATGTGATAGTTCCATTCAAAAATGAAGAATCAATATTCATGGTTTGGGAGGAACAGACTATGAGATCTGGCTTGCATATAACACTAAGCCCGGCTTTTGGGTTTGTTTTCCTGGCACCAGAAAGACACACTTGGACAGTGTGCACCTGCATGCTGTTTGTTCATGGTAAGCCCTGGTTTATTTCTGTCTGTAGCCTAGCATCATGTGTGAACCAGCCTAGTTAAGGTGAATGGGGGACATATCACCCCTATTATTCTTTTTCTAAAAATGGAAGTATCTGTATTGGAAAAATACAAATTGTGCTGACAGTATCCTTAACATATCTTTCTGCAGGACACGGATTCATCTCCTAAAGGGAGTGGATGGACAACCTGGGGATCGTGGGGCAAATCCCTGCTTTCAACAGCTTCTGCTACAGTTGTTAAGTATACAAACCATGAATATATAAAATATTTTAAAGTAATTGATTTGATATCTAAAAGGTATAAATAAGCCCTTGACATCAGCAGGTACTGTAATACACTTCTCCCCCCTAACCCTTTTTGAGACAAAGTAAAAATGATAACTGAGACGAATATAACATCAGTCTGGCAGCTGCTTAAGACTTCTTGCTAGCATGTTTCCCCCGAAACCCCTGCTCTCCCGGCCACTTTTCTTTCTGCAGAGATTCAGACCCATGTTTGCAAATAAACACAGGGCTAGGGAAAATTCATGGGAAAAGCTTTCAAAGGAAATATGTTCCCAGGAAATGAGCTAATTACTCCCTTCCATGCCATCCCTCTATTGCAAGTCACCCTTTTCCCAAAGATCCTTTATGAGGAAAAATATGTCACTGGGCCAAAACTAGACTTAGCTATGTTGTAATTAATGCTTGGTTAAAGGATGCCAAGAGGAATAGTTCCATCAAATGGCAAGAGGAATAGTTCCATCAAATATAGGCTGGTTCTCGTGTGTATGTACATAGGCCAATAAGGCATATTATATGGTGGTTGGTTGATTGCTTGGTGCTTCTCATCTGAAATGTGTGAACTCTGTATTAAAAAGCATTGTGTTTGTAAGGTAAAGGTAAAAAGGTAAAGGACCCCTGGACGGTTAAGTCCAGTCAAAGGCAACGACGAGGTTGCGGTGCTTATCTCGCTTTCAGGCTGAGGGAGCCGGCGTTTCCGGGTCATGTGGCCAGCATGACTAAACTGCTTCTGGCACAATGGAACACCGTGACGGAAACCAGAGTGCATGTTTGTAGATGCTATATGGGATATGAAAACTCTGTCTGCAGTTCTTGATCTATGATGGCTCATCAAGTCATCTCTTGAGGCCTCACTTCCCTCCTGAGAGAGAGAAAGTGGACCAGGCTTCCCCATCCCAGGGAATCAAATATCACTGTTACCTTACAATTATTCTGTTGCAGTATTCATCTTGTATGGCCTGCAAAATCTGGTTTACTCTGCCACATAAGAGAAGTGGTGCCATAGCCATATGCTAGAGTTAAACTCGCCCCCTCACAGCTTGATCCATAAACCAGTTAAAGTAGAAAGTGTGTGGATTTAAATCCAAATGGTTTTGTGACAGATTCTCTCCATGATTCAGCAGTAATAATCAAAGCACATCCACTAGAACAGGCAAGAGAGTTTCAGTTCTGTTCCTTGTCCTATTACTTAGTAATTATTTTACCACCAGATTGCTGCTTGCCCACTCAAGCATGACAAATATTTGCTGCATCTTGCTTTATTTGTTAAAACTCCATGTCCTAGAAGAACTGCATTTGCAGCTATGCTCGATCAATCAGATTTAAAGTAATTCTTAAAAGGATTAAATTTCTTCAAGGTAAAACTGAAATGCTTGTTCAAAATTGATATTGCAATGCCCCGTTTCTCTTTCAATCAGGTTATTTTTTATTTTAAGAATTTCTTTTCTTTTTCAACTGAGAAGCAATTTCATCTTCAATATTTTCAAGCAAGAATTTGTATTCATCTAATTATTGTCCTCTGGTTAACAATCTTTATTATAAACCCAACAAATTAATCTTTCTCAACAGAAGAGCCAGCAAAAATCCTAATATATTGTTTCATGCTTTTAAAAATGCTGAGGTGCCAGAAAAAATGAATGATTAGTAAAGCTATTGGTACATAGATTTTCTTGAAAATGAGAGCATGCATGGATTTTAAAAAGAAAATAGCTAAGGAACAAGAGAACTGCAGTAACAGAAAGTAATGGGTGGAGTGGGCTGCGTGGGAGAGACATTGTTCTCTCTGGAAAGTCTTGTGGAAGAAGAATAGCCATGAAAAAAGAAGCTGTGTTTTAAAACATATTTTATGGTTTTCTCTTGTTGCCATGAAACGTAATAACACATTTCAGGCTATGGTATATTATATAGGAAATCCAGGATTTATATCAGTAATATGGGAGTTCATATATACACATACATTTGCGCTCTCTCTCTCTCTCTCGCTCTCTCTCTCGCTCTCGCGCTCTCTCTCTCTCTCTCTCTCTCTCACACACACACACACACCAGTGTTGCAATCAATTAAGGATTTGTGCTTCTGTTAGATATTGATTTACTTGTAATATGTTGTCAGAATCTGAAAAGGTGCATCCCTGAGGAAATGAGTAATTGAAATTGCTATTAGATTATCTCTTCAAAGCATACTTAAGAATATTGGAATGTGAGGAATATGAAATTAGTTGGTGGGTTCAGAATTAAATGAAGCTCAGAAAGCGGGTCAGTACAAGCAATACAAATGTTTATGAATTTGCTGAAGTTAATCTGAAGTAATTAAATCCCCAGGAAGCCAACCCAAAGACCTAGAGGAAGTGAATATTGAAGTGGTGATGTTTGTTGATGATTCAAAGCAATTTCTAGATGATTAAAATAGATTCTGAGGGAATCCAAATGGTTTTCATAACACCTGAGACAAGACAGTTAAATTAAAAATAGAATTTAATGTCAATGACTCTGAAGTGATGCACATTAGAAAAGAAATCCAATCTGCTTTATCTTTTGAGGGTGGGTTCTTAATTAGGTTCATGTACACAGCAAAGATAACTTGGATTAGTAAGACTACTCCTCAGAAATATCAGTATATTGCAGTATATTGCTTGGTTATTGAGTGGAAGAACTAAAGCTGAATGGGATTTGCCTGCTTCCAGAAAAGTCTCTAGAGGGCCAGTGGCCCTTTCTGAAGAGCATGTGATGAGGAGTGATAGGCTGCGGTGGGAAGAGGGAATTGCCCAAAATCAGCTGTAGGCCAAGTTTGAATGTGATGTCGCTCATCTGCGTTGCGGTGGTGGGCACCCACAATCCTTCCAGGATTGGTATAGTTTTCCAAACATGCCAGGATATTAAACCAACTTTAAGTCAAGGCTTAATATCCTAATTTGTTCAGAAACCATTACCCATTGTTTTCCAGTACAGACTCAAAAGGAAACTAGTTTACTGAGACTTCTTGACTTGTGTAAAGGGAGAACTGCAGCAGTTGCATGTGAGTTTATATCTTGGCTTATTAAGGTGAAAAATGATTGTCCAAATGCCTCCAGTGGCTTGCCTAAGGCCACCTTGTGAGTTCTTTTTAGAGAGCAGTTTTGAACTGTGGGCCTCTGCCTCCACAATTTAATTACTTAGGCACTTCATCAGCACTCAAGAGCTGTCCCACTAGTCGTCATGAAGCATGACATTATACTAGCACATAGGAAAACTGCAGATCTCATAAATTCTGCAACACAGACATTTAGGATTGCTGTGTGAGGCAAGCATCGTCTCTTAAACATAGAAACCTGAAGCACTGGGTTGCTCCGTTGGTGATCTAATGTACAGTACTTGTCATCTAAATATTTGGTCTTCATCTGATGAATCATGACCCATTAGAGGGTTGCAACCTGGTCTAAGGTGGATTGCATAGTCTGCTAACCAGCAGCATAGCAACTGCCATCTATGTGTGCTGTAGCTTAAGATGGACCATGGAGGTGCTATGGTAAAAAAAAAAGTTTTACTCTCCTTTATAAACTAGTAACATAGCTACCAGTGTGGTGTAGTGGTTAAGAACGGTAGTCTTGTAATCTGGGGAACCGGGTTCGAGTCTCCGCTCCTCCACATGCAGCTGCTGGGTGACCTTGGGTTAGTCACACTTCTTTGAAGTCTCTCAGCCCCACTTACCTCACAGAGTGTTTGTTGTGGGGGAGGAAGGGAAAGGAGAACGTTAGCCGCTTTGAGACTCCTGAAGGGTAGTGATAAAGCGGGATATCAAATCCAAACTCTTCTACCAAAATAAATACTTTCAGAAATCTTGTAATTGCTTTGTTTGACCGAGAGAAGCAAGACAGAAGAGGCACTTTCAGTCACATTCTTGTGAGCAGACCAAAATGCTTGCTTGCCAGGTATCATGGTTTCAGTGCATAACACCCAGCCCCATTGTAGATTATAAAGTGCCAATTGACTGCATGGCCCCACTAGACATTCTGATGCCAGTGTAACACAATGGCAATGATGGCGATACTCCCATAGTACCCATGCAAATAAGACATTGTCAGTTCCTAGCTACAAGGATGCTATGATTATGATGGAACTAATCCATACTTAGTGATGTATGGAACTAAAAGCTGGACCATAAAGAAGGCTGATCGCCGAAGAATTGATGCTTTTGAATTATGGTGCTGGAGGAGACTCTTGAGAGTCCCATGGACTGCAAGAAGATCAAACCTATCCATTCTTAAGGAAATCTGCCCTGAGTGCTCACTGGAAGGATAGATCCTGAAGCTGAGGCTCCAAGACTTTGGCCACCTCATGAGAAGAGAAGACTCCCTGGAAAAGACCCTGATGCTGGGAAAGATGGAGGGCACAAGGAGAAGGGGACGACAAAGGACGAGGTGGTTGGATAGTGTTCTCGAAGCTACCAGCATGAATTTGACCAAACTGCGGGAGGCAGTGGAAGACAGAAGTGCCTGGCGTGCTCTGGTCCATGGGGTCACGAAGAGTCGGACACGACTAAACGACTAAACAACAACAACAGCAACAACAATCCATACTTCCTCCAGCACATGAAGCATCCCATGGTCCAGTTTAGGAGGACAGCAAGTAACCCATGATAGCCACAATTTTCAGAGCTTCCCTATGACAACGGTTCGGATGTCTTCACAGTTAAAACACAACCATCAGCAGTTTGCAAACCTTTGTTAAGCATCCTTGCTGAGGCTTCTATATTCCTCCAAGTGCTCTGATTGGCTGCTCCTGCACAGACATTTGGGATTCTCCATTAATGCCAGTGGGAGAATGTGGCACTATGATTCGAGGTGGGACCAACTTGTAAGAGAGCATAGTATCTGAGCTAAACCCCTGCCTTGCATAAAGGTAAAGGTACCCCTGCCCGTACAGGCCAGTCTTGACAGACTCTGGGGTTGTGCGCTCATCTCACTCTATAGGCCGGGAGCCAGCGCTGTCCGAAGACACTTCTGGGTCACATGGCCAGCGTGACAAGCTGCATCTGGCGAGCCAGCGCAGCACACAGAACGCCGTTTACCTTCCCACTAGTAAGCGGTCCCTATTTATCTACTTGCACCCGGGGGTGTTTCCGAACTGCTAGGTTGGCAGGCGCTGGGACCGAGCGACGGGAGCGCACCCCGCCGCGGGGATTCGAGCCGCCGACCTTTCGATCGGCAAGTCCTAGGTGCTGAGGCTTTTACCCACAGCACCACCCGCGTCCCCCTCTGCCTTGCATAGTGTAAAGCAAATTGGTAAAGATGTTTCTTTCAAGCAGTCAGCAAGGTAAAATTCTGCTTCTAAACTGACTTCTCAGTTTGACTCCTTTGAGTCGTCATCCCCCCACCCCAATATATGTTTTTGCCCTTAGGTGCAATTCCTCAGCAGTTCTGTTTTATAATGTTGCAATATCTTATGTAATGGAATGATGTTTGGTGGATAGTTATTATTGAATTCATTGGTACATCTCATGAGTATTTTCACTAGTGATCGCAAAACCTTGAAGCATTACCGGAACCTTTCTTCTCATCCATATTCCTAGCCCTTTATTGCATCTTGTTCTAATTGGATTTCGCTGAAGCGTAAAAATATAAATAGTTTGTTCCAAACCAATAACAATCTATTTTACCACCATGGCAGTTCCTCATAAAATGCTTACTTATATTTTGATTTATAAACTCCACTCAATTAACCACATCTTGTTGATAGCAATAAAGGGAGTGAACTAGCGAAGTCAAACGTAACGCTCTCCAGTTAAAGACAATGCAGGGGCAACACAATCCCATGTGTATTTACTCAGTTTACTTGCAAGTAAGTATTCTTAAGTTGCTTGAAAAGTGCTGACATTTGGATGGATTGTGCCCCCAAGAAATCCTAGCATTGATTGATGTTCTTCTATCTATATGTATGGCTGGCCAAACAGGAATAATTCTATAACAGTACAACAACAACAACAACTAGTTTTATTATTTATATGCTGCCCACCTGACTGGGTTGCCCCAACCACTCTGGACAGTTGCCAACAAAACATTAAAAACACAATAAAGCATCAACCGTTAAAAACTTTTCTGAACAGGGCTGCCTTCGCTTGTCTTCTAAAAGTCAACTAGTTGTTTATCTGTTTGACATCTGATATGAGAGTATTCCACAGAGCGGGTGCCACCACCAAGCAGCCCCTCTTGCTGGTTCCCTGTAGTTTCACAGCTCGCAGTGAGGGAACCATCAGAAGACCATCAGGGCTGGACCTCAGTGTCCAGGCTGAACGATGGAAGTGGAGATGCTTCTTCAGGTATATAGGGCCAAGGCCGTTAGGGCTTCATATGTCAACACCAACACTTTGAATTGTGCTCAGAAATGTACTGGAAGCCACTGTAGATCCTTTAGGGCTGGTTTTATATGGTCCCACATTCAAGCTATCCTAAAATCTTAGCCTTTTATTTACTTTAGTTAAAATTCTCCTTTTAACTGGGTTATTTAGCTCATTTTGCAGAACTGTTGTGTATGAAATATTTGTGTCATTGCAGGCCATGGGCTAACAGCGGTTAAGGAAAAAGCAGCCACTCTCAGAATTCATGTCCCGGGAACATCAGAAGATGTACATCCTTCTGACCCAGCAGAAAGCCCCATCCCAGGTGATAAACATACCTTGCCTTGGCAAAATATTCTTAATAGGAACACAATACTATTGTTTTAACCTAGCACAAACTTGAAGTTTGAGGTCACATACCGGCATTATTTTCATTTGGCCTTTCTTCTTCTTTCTTGAAGACATGGACGAGACCACACAGGACAGCTCTTCAGAGAACACACCTTTGCCTTCATCTCCTTCTGCATCACGTGGAATGTTTTCAACCATCAGTAGTGCCGTACAGAACACCGTAAGCAATTCTAGTTACAAAAAGAGGGGAAAGGAGTGTACTTGTTATAGAAAGGGTTTTTCGTTTTTTTGATAACTACAAGTAAGGAAACCCAAGAAAACACACCACGGAAAAAGTATGATATATACAATATATTTTTTTAAAGTGATCCAGTATTTTAAAATTCTGTCCAAAAGCGTTACCTACAAAACTCACAATTTAATATGTTTTTCAGTACATGTTTTTGAGATAATTCTTTTGGATTGGATTGGATTGCCTTTGGCAAATATAGGATTGTAGCCAATTCTAGTCCTACTAGAATTATGCCACCCAGTCTCTCCCTTTTAAAAATATACTGTGATGGAGAAGGAAAGATTTGAAGTAGAACTTATTTATATCCTAAAAGAGTTGATACCATTTCAATGTAAGACAGCTTTTCTCATAAGGGTCTGTAGCATGATTTTATAAGTGAGAACTTGGCAGAAAATTTTAAGTTCCTGGAAACCTGGCATACCATGATGGCATGAATGATTGTCGTACCCTAATGAAAATTCAATCTATTCCAAGTACCTCTTAATATCTTCAGGGATAGAATGGGCAGCTCACCAAAAAGTGGCGTGTACAGCCTTGAGAATCTGCGTGCCTAGAAATTGACTCTTCCTGCTTGTTTTTTTATTTTAAAAAATGTAACACCATGGGCTTTATGGGTAGGATATGCCAACTTCAAAGCAAAAAAAAAAATCCTGTTAGGCAGTTCTCTCCCCCCCCCCCCTTGTGGGACACATCAGGCTCCCTAATCTACCCTGCGGACGACTTTGGAGTTTCATATCCAAAGCCAAAAGCAGCTGGACTCAGCCTGATCTGAGTCTCTTATCCAAAGTAGCAGATGCTAGAGCTTTGTTTTCACTGACTATGTGTTATAAATGCTTCAGAGATTCACAAACTCCCAAACCATATTGATAGCAATAGAAGCTGTCATATCTGTGAATAATGCAGATGTTTCTATAACACCTTGTCAGGCTATATGTATGCAAGGCATGGGATTGATCATCTCAGCCTCAAACAAAGACAGCCTTAGGGCAGTGCAAGCAATTTATTATACAAAGTCTGCTTGCTTGCAGAATTGGCCAAACAAAGGCTGGCTCTGTGTGAACAGACCAAACGTTTGGGCTGCCAATCCGTCAAAATCAAAGATGGCATCCGTTGCCTCGTCCCTCTCAAGTGCTATGGATTTGTTTCTTTGCTTGCTTGCTTGCTTGCTTGCTTGCTTTGGAGATACCTTGCAGAATCTTGTGTGATCCAGTGAATATTATTTAAAGATGGAAATTTAAATGCCTATGAACTCCCCCACTGCTTTCCCTAACACATTTTGCCTTCAGGGAATTTCTTTGCACATCATGTTTTCTGCCATGGAGCCTCACCACATCACGGCAGAGGATTCTCAGGAAGGGCGAATGGTTCTAGGGTGTACCCTCTGTTCAAGTGAAACATTAGTCAGGTCTGATGGGTCTCACTATTGTCTCATGTGAGCTGAGATGGCACCCAATAAAATGCCCAAAGCTCCCCTGTGCCTTGCAAGAGATGATCAGTCATGGAAAGCAAGCTGTCTTTCAAATAAGTTTATTTTCCATTACTGATCTTCTCACCAAAGGACAAAAGACAAGCCGCTGCCTAAAACAAAAATGATATTAATAATTTTTTATGCCTGTGTTAGTGCTCCCTTGTTCTATTTTATTCCACGGAATGCTTTTCTTTTAATTAACTTAATGTGTTTAACCGTGGTACTTTTTCACCTGGAATCCATATTCAATATGAGAGATGACTAATGAAGTCATAAATCCTGCTATTTGCAAGGGGAGAAAAAGCAGAGGGTTGAGCAGTTATGAGCTGCAGATTCAGTGTTCCTATATAGCTTTATAGCTACATACTTAAAAGGTGTTTGGAACACAAAGCAAACTTTTTTATAAAAGCCGTTAAAATTAGTGGGATTTGCTTACTTACGTATAATAGTGTTTAAAGTGTCCATAAACAAGCTTATTTCTCCTCTGTTTCGTGCAGGGCAAGAGCGTCTTAACTGGTGGCCTTGATGCTTTGGAGTTCATTGGCAAGAAAACTATGAACGTCCTTGCAGAAAGTGATCCTGGATTTAAAAAAACCAAAACATTGATGGAACGAACTGTTTCCTTATCCCAGGTGAAATAAGTCAATTTTGATAATAATGCAGTGTTCGAAAGTGGTGTAGACAATTACGATGACTGTATAATTGACTGTGGTTTTGATTTTTAGAGGAAGGCTCTTGGAGTTTTGAAGAGCCACATAAAATCATAGAAGTGTAGAGTTGGAAAGGACCCTAGTGGTCATCTAGTCCAACCCCCTGCAATGCAGGAATCTCTAAAGCACCCATGACAGATGGCCATCCAACCTCTGCTTAAAAACGTCCAGAGGGCAACCACTTATTCACCATCAGTATGAATGAGTGAGGGTTGCTTAATAGGCTATCTTCTATGTGGCAAATTTTCACACAAGTTTCTCTTAGGGGGTTGGACTAGATGATCATGGTTCCTTCCAGCTCTACAATTCTATGATTCTGGTTGCTGTTGTTTAGT
Source organism: Podarcis melisellensis (assembly GCF_964234715.1). Classification (NCBI taxonomy): domain Eukaryota; kingdom Metazoa; phylum Chordata; class Lepidosauria; order Squamata; family Lacertidae; genus Podarcis; species Podarcis melisellensis. Next base: position 60,192,601 of record NC_138541.1, on the reverse strand, counting down.
TGTGTCTGACTCTTCATGACCCCCTGGACCAGAGCATGCCAGGCACTCCTGTCTTCCACTGCCTAGCACAGTTTGGTCAAACTCATGCTGGTAGCTTCGAGAACACTGTCCCACCATCTCGTCCTCTGTCCTCCCCTTCTCCTTGTGCCCTCCATCTTTCCCAACATCAGGGTCTTTTCCAGGGAGTCTTCTCTTCTCATAAGGTGGCCAAAGTATTGGAGCCTCAGCTTCACAATCTATGATTCTATGGTTCATAAATTACGTAACAAACCAGTGCAGCTACCTTTAAACTCTTAAGAAAAAAAGAAACCTCCCATTTCAGGGGAGGGGGAATCTGTACTGGTTCTCTTGCCCTGCTTACACCTGTATATTTATGCATCGCCTAGAAGCTGCGACTTGGGACAACTAACAAATGTAATAAATAATACCTACCAAAGTATGCCAGGCAGGAATTCACCCAGAACAGCGTGCTCATGTTGAACACACCATGTTTTCTTCATCATGCTGCCATCCAGCTTTGCTTTTCTCTGACCCCCTCTCCCCCAGCAATAGCTCACTGTGTGAACGCAAGGGGTTGCAGTATATATTACTATCTGTCACATTTGAGCTTTGCACTTTCTACACCAGTCAAAGTGATAGATGTCTCCTGTGATATCCAAAACTGGCATGGAGACCCACTATATGTTTTCAGGAGTTTGCATGTGATACACAGTTTCATGTCTTACTTCCTCAGTGGCATTAATTTGCAGTGTTCTTCAGTGAAGCATCTTCTTCAAGAACGACCATACAGCGTGTTATAATCATGGTTCGTTTAGTAATTCATGGTAGATTTGTTGCTTTGTTGCTGTTTTTTAACTGTTTATTTGTGTTCTTATCTCATATTTTTATTTTGTGAACTGCCCTGAGACCTTTTGAATAAATCTAATAAATAAAATGAGATAAATAAATAAATATCAATGTTACAAAATATGATCAAAGATTTTAGTTCCAAAGTGTAAAACTTGCTTCTGAGGATGCAGTTGTGTATTATACTGAGAATGGGCTACAAAGAGAAACAGTGTAGTAAGCAGGCTGTTAAGTTGGGGTAAGGGTTGGAATTTTTGCTCTCCAAAGTCAACTGTCCCAAGCAGACAGATCCTTCAAAAAAAAAGAACAAAATCCACTAGAGAGAAAGCTAGAAAAACTACCAGAAAGCAAAATCACAGACAAAAAAAAGTGCTGGCCCCTTTAAAAAAAAGCAACAAGAAGAAGCAAGCTATAATCACCACTAATTGCAAAACTCGTACAGAGAATACTGTTTAAAATGTTTTATTGGACCTGTTGTAATACAGTGAAGCATTTTACCTCTGCTGGTAAGATCTAACTCCAATTTTTATTCTTATTGCCCAGAGGAGCTGGGACTGAAGGTGATAAAATTTGTCAAATCTGCCATGCAACCAATTAACCAGCAGCTATGATCTATATTTCCACAGCTGTTGCGAGAAGCCAAAGAGAAAGAGAAGCAGAGGCTGGCCCAGCAAGTGACATTTGAGAGGACGGCGCATTATGGGCTGCTGTTTGATGAGTTTCAGGGTCTGTCTCATCTGGAAGCTCTAGAAATTCTGTCTAATGAAAGTGAAGCCAAGGTACAGTATATTGACTTTATAAATCAAGGTAACAGGAATGCTTTCTGGGACATATTTCTCAAGAATATCTCCCAGTAAGATTGAAACCCTATCTCTAGCAGGCTCCTTAGGAGCAACAGTTTGCACTTATTTATGTAGTCATTTGAATTTATACCCTGTCCTAGCCTGCAGGCTCAGAGTGCCTTACAATATTTGAAATTTCTACACCATCTCTGGTACATTGTGCCCCACAGCCACCAACGTTGCATTGCCCCTGTATTTCTAACAGCTGTGCTCATTGCTTCCAATAAATAAGTAAAACATTTCTGGATGTAGATATATGCAGCTTGTAGGCTTTTGCAGATATAGATACATACAAGTACAAAGCATCTCTATTGCTCTAAAAAAGTTCAGCAATTCAAGACACAACACTGGACCAGTAACACTGACTAACAGACAGACAGAATAACTGCAGACTACTGAGCTGAAATGTGTTAATTACAGATATAGTCAGGGCACTGAGCCGTTACCATAGTAACTGGCTTGGCGGACCTTGTACCTGTGATTAGCTCATCCATAGGTTGATTTACGCTCATGAAGGAAATTAACTCCTTTTCATGTTCCATTACTCCAGCACTATGCTATGTAATGCTACAGTCGGTATCACGTTGCCATTGAAGACAGTCCCACAGTGCTGTATTAGTGCAGCAGTTTCGGTTGGCCAATGGTATGGATGATGTAGACGCAGTTGGATGTATGTTACAAATTGTTTTTCAGCGCAGAATAGGGCTGACAGGTGCAACCGGATACAGCACTTTACCTATGCAGTAGATTAAAGTGTCTTATCCAACAATACAGTTTCAGAGAACAACCAGAAGGAATGAAACATAGTACTGCTGCTGAAACTAAGGAAGTGTGGCCCTATACGTTTTGTGGTTAGGAGGCAGCTGGTGTACACAGCTCTGAGCTCCAGATCTGTTCCAGAGGGCCCTCCAACAATCCATAAGAGATTTTGAGGGGCATTATAGGAAGCAGAATCCCTTCTACAAGCTCTGCCTGTTCCACTGGATTTCACCCAGTGATTGCAAGCTGTGTAGACACTGAAACTGTATTTCTCCATTTTTCTTGCACATTATGTGCTGCAGATACAATGAAATGCTCAGGCCCGTGTGTGTGTGTGTGTGTGAGCACGCGCACGCATTTATTTATTCATTCATTTATTCATTTATTCATTCATTCATTCTTTTAGATACAATCATATTTAACATCCCTTGAAGGAGAGGAAATGGAAAAAACAAAAGATGCTTTAATTGCTATTAAAGCAGTCTTCCTTCCAGAAGAGTCAGAAAATGAAGACAACGAAGGAAAGAAAGGTAGCTGCAGAATTGTCTGTGCAGAATTGTCTGTGCAGCACATGCCTGTGCAGCACATGCCTGATAGTGGAGTCTACATGTTTAATTAAAAACAATTAAATCAGTTATGAATGACCTAATCCTCAAAGTGATGTTTCTGAAAAACCTTCCCACTGAAGATACTGGTGTCCAAGTCAATATTTATTTGTTTGTTTCATAAAATCATATACCACTTGATTGTTTAAAAAAACACACTCAGAAAGGGTAAAACATTATCGTAAAGAATATATGCGGCACAAAATCAAAGAGACTTATACATGCCTTAGTAGAAGACTGTACCCACTGTTAGCAGTCTCTAGGGTTAGGAATAGCAAAACAAGGAATTATAGATCAGATCAGCAGCAACTCACTGATGGGTTAGATCTAGGCACATTCTGATGTTGCCCAACCCCCATGTCAGGCGCGAGGCAGTCCTTCTTAACTGGCAATTGCTCCCCTCATTTGCTACTGAGAAGTCATCTCAAGGGCTTTCACATCATCTTGGGGGCCTTGGGGCAGCCATTTATTCCCCAGTGCGAGCAGCACCTGACAGTTAAGAAGCCAATGCCTCATGCTTATAGCTGGGTTGGTGCCACTCTCTCTATATAAAGCTATATCAGAAATGTTGTAAGACAGGAAAATAGAAAACTGGTAACCAATCTATTACTTACGACAAGAACTGAAATTGCTTCCAAGTGGAAAGTGGAAACTACATCTATTGAAGAATGGCTTAGAAGGTAGAATAATGTGATGAGGAAACTTACTTATTTGCTAAGATTTAAGGAAGAGAGCAAGAAGAAATGCCTTTATAAAAAAAAATTGGATTCATGTTTTTTGGGAACGGAATATAACAAAATATTTCAAGGGTCGTTTTTTCTTGTTTCCTTTTTACTTTTGCAGCAGATGCGGGAGATGAGTTTGTGACCATGCTTACAGAATTGCTCTTTGAATTACATGTTGCTGCCACTCCTGACAAACTTAACAAGGTGGGTGACTTTGTTTGCCTTTGGGGGGAAAGGATTCTGCCCTTCTTCACCAACTCAGTTCAAAAGTTGGGAGCATACTGGTTTTAAATAGCTAGTGTAGCACACTAGGAGGCAGAGCAGTAGTGCAATTGCAGCTTTGGTAAATTGGTGGCTGTAAGCCGAGAGAGTTGTAATGAAGAATTATGAGTTAAACCGAACATAATTGGAAAAAGAGGTTATCTGCCTGCACTGTAATTAATATGGCCACATATTGTTCACATCCAGAAAATAGGATTTCTTAGAAAAAGAGATCTTAATTGCACATTTCAAGTTTGTGAATCCTTATAGACTGTTTCTTCAGAATGTGACATAAAAGCTACTAATGTCTGAGGCCCAAAAAGTCTAAGTCAAGCAAACCCAAATTATTTATTCAAAATTATGCAGGTCGTAATAACAAGGGGTGAAATCAAGCAAGAATGGTGAGACGTTTGGGGATGTGAAAGACGTTCAAAACAATGAAGGAAGGAAAATACAGTGGTGCCTCGCAAGACGAAATTAATTCGTTCCGCAAGTCTCTTCGTCTTGCGAGTTTTTCGTCTTGCGATGCACGGTTTTCCATAGGAATGCATTGAAAATCAATTAATGCGTTCCTATGGAAAAAGCCTTCCCCCAACCTCTTCTGGCGGGCGGCATTTTAAAATCGCCCGGGACAGCGGAGGACTTCTCCGCTGTCCGGGGCGATTTAAAAGCCCCTGGGAAGGCAGGCAGGGGGGACAAAGGCTTTCCCGCCCGGCCGCCCGGCTTCGGGACATCGTTCCGATGCCGGGCGGCTGGGGGAGGCTTTCCTGCCCCACCGCCCGGCATCGGGACGATGCCCCGAAGCCGGGCGGCTGGGGGAGGCGTTCCTGCCCCACCGCCCGGCATCGGGATGATGCCCGAAGCCGGGCGGGGGGGGGAGGCTTTCCCGCCCGGCCGCCCGGCTTCGGGACATCGTTCCGATGCCGGGCGGCTGGGGGAGGCGTTCCTGCCCCACCGCCCGGCATCGGGACGATGCCCCGAAGCCGGGCGGCTGGGGGAGGCGTTCCTGCCCCACCGCCCGGCATCGGGATGATGCCCCGAAGCCGGGCGGGGGGGAGGCTTCAAAAGCCGTCCGGGGGCTTTTAAATCGCCCCGGACAGTCCCGGGGCGATTTAAAAGCCCCCGGTTAGGCAGGCAGGGGGGGCAAAAGTCTTTGCCCCCCCTGCCTGCCTTCAAAAGCCGTCCGGGATAGCGGGAAGCGCTTCCCTGCTATCCCGGACCGCTTTTAAAATGCTGGCGGTGGGGAGCAAAGCCTTTCGCCCCCGCCGGCCTTCCTGGACCTCTTCTGAAGTCCGGAGGGGGGGGAAGGCTTTGCTCCCCACCGCCAGCATTTAAAAAAAGGTCCCCGAGATTTCCCTATGGGCTTTCGTCTTGCGATGCAAGCCCATAGGGAAAATCGTCTAGCGAAGCGTCGCAAAAACCGAAAAACCCTTTCGTCTTGCGGGTTTTTCGTCTTGCGAGGCATTCGTCTAGCGGGGCACCACTGTAGCCACTAGCATTGTTCTGCGAATGCTTGTACAAACACTTGCAGAAATATTCATGCACTGCTTAAACAGTGGATGCCGTAGTTTCATGCTTCCATGAGACAGTTTTGGCCAGTGAAAAAAATCAGGCAGCCTCTTTCACACAGTACTCAAAATATGTCATTCTAATGCATATTGAAAGAGGAAGTCATTCTTCATGCTAGGTTCTCTTTTGTTCTGATTCTTTTGCAGGCTAGAAAGAAAGCTTATGATTACCTGGAAGAAGCTAGACTCCCTGAATCTACAGAAAAAATGGAAGAGAACAGAGAAGAGAAAACAAAAGTAGATGAAGCGAACCAAGAAGGTGAAGAAAAGCCTCAAACAGGTGAATCTGGAGACACAGAAGAAACAAAGAACAAAACTGTAGAGGTGAGAGATGCGCAGATTTCAGTTTGTCTGTCTATCATCATATTTTGTTATTACATGTAAGTAACCATAGTACTAAGGGACACGGGTGGCACTGTGGGTTAAACCACAGAGCCTAGGACTTGCCGATCAGAAGGTCGGTGGTTCGAATCTCTGTGACGGGGTGAGCTCCCGTTGCTCGGTCCCTGCTCCTGCCAACCTAGCAGTTTGAAAGCACGTCAAAGTGCAAGTAGATAAATAGGTACCGCTCTGGCGGGAAGGTAAATGGCGTTTCCGTGCGCTGCTCTGGTTCGCCAGAAGCGGCTTAGTCATGCTGGCCATATGACCCGGAAGCTGTATGCCGGCTCCCTCGGCCAATAAAGCAAGGTGAGCGCCGCAACCCCAGAGTCGGTCACGACTGGACCTAATGGTCAGGGGTCCCTTTACCTTTTACCTAATCATAGTACTGATTAAGTTGTATCTGTGTGATATATAGTTTGACTATTTCCAGGAATGAAAACTGTCTCTGTCTCATCTGAATATGATTTCAAATCAGCTGGGTCATATCCATCACATTTAGCTTGAAAAACTGTGCCTATTATGGACTTAAGTAAGTGGGATTAAAATACATTTCCCACAAATCAGCAAGGAAGGTTCATGAACATAGCAGACTTAATGCACATACAGGTAAGAGTTAGGTGTGCGTCCTGTGCACATTCACATTGCAAGGCACATGCAGATCCATTTGAAATGTCTCTTCCAGATGTTTTGGACTACAGCTCCTACAAGCTGTGCTGACTGGGGTCAATGGAGTGGTAGTCCAAAACGTCTGGAGGGCACCAGGTTGAGGAAGGCTGCACCAAACAGTGGTAGTTGGACCTTTCTAAAATGCATACACATGGAAATCCTGCAAACCAAGGTAGGACCTGACTTCCCTTTTCCTATAGTATTTCCCACCACTACCTTCTCTCCTCCTTTTCTTCATTGAACAGTGCAATTCATCATCCTGAGCCTTTTGTTTTTCTTTCCAGGAAATTTACATGTTGTCTATTGAAAGCCTTGCCGAAGTAACAGCCCGCTGTATTGAACAGCTCCACAAATTAGCAGAATTAATCCTTCATGGACAAGAAGTTGAGAAGCCTGCCTTGGAACAAGCAAAAGTTCTAACAAAGTGAATATATTGTCATTCTGATTCTTTCAATGTGTGTGCAGTGCTTACTGAATGCTGTTCCTTGCAGAAGATGACATTCAGTATTGTTTTGTCTTTCTGCTGCAAGAATACTTCCACTACTGCATCATTGGTGGAGAAGTTTTGCAGGTGCTGCAGGTGGCAAATCCTATTTTAAACACATTTCTGCTGGTGCAGCACATCTCTGAATCACATACCCAAGTCCTTGGATATGCCAGATGTCAGGAAATGCAAACAATTCTAGGAATTCAATCAATCGTTTGTTAGAAAGTACCGTATTTTTCGCTCTATGAGACACACTTTTTCCCTCCTAAAAAGTAAGAGGAAATGTGTGTGCGTCTTATGGAGCGAATGCAGGCTGCGCAGCGATCCCTCTTGCTGTTCTGGTTTCTGGGATTCAGAATATTTTTTTTCTTGTTTTCTTCCTCCAAAAACTAAGTGCGTCTTATGGTCTGGTGTGTCTTATAGAGCGAAAAATACGGTAATAACTAATAGAAAGTACAAAAACTATAAAATACAAAATCACATCATGAAATGAATCAATTGTTAATTATTAACACTGACAATCTAGAAACTAACAATCATATCAGGACAGAGATGTGGCAACATTCAGCTGTTTTTGCCACCTGTTTGGTAATAGATTTATTAGTCTCATCAAGGAAGATACTCAAAAGAGTATCCTTAGATTGACCAGGAAACCTAATAGAATCCTAGGAACGGAAATTGCTTAGATGCTCAAAATTCTGTTAAGAGGCTCTTCTAACCTTCTTCAAAGAGTTTCGCTTTTCAGTGTACTGGATGGTTAAGTCCAGTCAAAGTTGACTATGGCATGATGAAATCCAGAGCACACAAAAACTCTGTTTACCTTCCCGCCACAGTAGTGTCTATTTATCTATACACTTACATTGTCATGGCAGTATGAGAATGCCCCTAGAATGCTTTCTTACATAAGCTGCCATTCATTTCAAATCTAAGAACAAAGGAAACTGCCTTGTACCAAGTTAGACCATTGGTGTGTGTGTGTGTGTTTTAGCTAAGTGTTGTCTAGAGCAGTGTTTCCCAAACTTGGGTCTCCAGCTGTTTTTGGACTACAATTCCCATCATCCATGACCACTGATCTTGCTAGCTAAGGATGATGGGAGTTGTCATCCAAAAACAGCTGGAGACCCAGGTTTGGAAAACCCTGGTCTAGAATGACTGGCAATTGGTCACCAGAGTTTCAGTCAGGGGTGTTTCCCAGTCCTATCTGGAGATTGCAGGGATTGCATCTGGAAGTTTCTGCAAGCAACTCTTGTGTACCATTGCAGAAATTTTAAGTCTTTTAGACTCAATATAACATTTCTCCTACTGCATAAATGATGTTGCTATTACCGCTGTTGTTTCAGTAGCAATAAACATGTTGGTATGCCCTTGACAGTACAATACTCTTATAGAGATGTAACATGGTGCATATATTGATTACAGCAGTAGCAGTTAATTCATCTGTGCTGTAGTGAAATAAATGTATTATTGATATTTTATTGTTTCTTTAACAGTTTAACAAGTACAATGTGTAATGAAGTTTCTTCCCTGTCGAAAAATTTTGCTGATTTCTTAACTTCAGTTGGGGTAAGTTATTATGCAGTTTTATTCATTTACAAGTCACTTTTTAATCTCTTGAAGTCTTCTTCCTTGGTTGAGTGAGAGAACCAGAAAGTAGGTACACAGAAATCCTATTTCCATTGATTATTGAACTTCACCACGGAGCCATAAGCATAAAAAATGCTTGGGGATCTATTTTAACTATGTCCTCTACTATGTTTGCCCAAGTTCTAGGTCTTCATTTTCTAGGTGCTGGGCAAGCGAAGTGTGAATGAGCCCTAGATTGTGATAGATATTATGGGACAAGACGAGAAGATGAGCCCAGGGAATGAATTGAAAAAAGAGCAACTTCTTCTGGAATGGGGGTGGGGTGGGGGAACCCTGAGAAATGCAAACATCCAAGACTGCAACTAAAGATAGATCATGTCTGGACTATCAACACGATTTTGAACATATTAGTGCTTGAAAGGGACTATCTCTCAAAAAGATGAAAAGCAAAGCAGGGAAACTTTTATTTAAAAAATAGTAATTCCAGTACAGAATTTCAACATGCTTCATTTTTGTTTGATGGTAGAATTTTAAACAAGGCTCCTGTGAGCCATTTTCATCTCCCTTGCATCAGCAAGCATCTTTTCAGAGTTTCTTTTAAAATAACATAATTTAATCATATTGCTTTCACTCTGAATAATTTATGCTGGTGGCAAGTTACAGGAATTTGTCTATTTCTGCATTTTCTCTGCGTGTTTTATCATATTTCTCCGAGGCAGTCTTGATAAATATTTATATCAAACCCAAAAATCCAGCGTGAAATATTAATCTGATCCAACTTCAGAACCAGGCATCTTACATGACTTTTAGTTTTGACCTTGGTGCCTCTGCACTTCAACAGTTTTGCTTGATTTAAGCACATAATTTAAAAGAGATTCAGCTCTGACTTGCTGTGTGTTCATAGCAAACAAGTCCATATATAGCTATGCTACCAGACTGGAAGTTGGTGCTGAGCAGCAAAAGCTTTAGCCCTGGAAGTTGGGCAACTTCTTTCTGATGTGAATGCGCCTTTTAATGTGAAATTTCCTCTCTAGTAAGAGCGTATGTTTACTAGCCCTCTGAAAGACACCAAGTGATGCACATTTTACAGGTGTACATATATTTTGTACTGAGATACCAGTATTTGAATTTTAATGTAAAGTGAGTAGAGATCCACCTTGGTCACGTTGAAATTAATGCCGTTACCACATTCATAACCAGACATACAGCTGGGACTGCAAAGGACAGGATGGCATCTCTCCTATTCCATACAGGTGAAACTCGAAAAATTAGAATATCGTGGAAAAGCAGTAAATGCTGCTGCCCCATTGTCCAAGCACAGTGGACCAACACCAGCTGATGACATGGCTCCCCAAATCTCTTTTCTGATGAGAGCAGCTTTTGCATCTTATTTGGAAACCAAGGACCCAGAGTCTGGAGGAAGAATGGGGAGGCACACAATGCCAGATGCTTGAAGTCCAGTGTGAAGTTTCCACAGTCTGTGTTGATTTGGGGAGCCATGTCATCAGCTGGTGTTGGTCCACTGTGCTTCATTAAGTCCAGGGTCAACGCAGCCGTCTCCCAGGAGATTTTGGAGCACTTCGTGCTTCGTTCCACAGATGAGCTTTATGGGGATGCTGACTTCATTTTCCAGCAGGACTTTGGCACCTGCCCACACTGCCAAAAGTACCAAAACCTGGTTCAATGCCCATGGGATTACTGTGCTTGACTGGCCAGCAAACTCGCCTGACCTATGGGGCATTGCCAAGAGAAAGATGAGAGACATGAGACCGAGCAATGCAGAAGAGCTAAAGGCTGCTATTGAAGCTTCCTGGTCTTCCATAAAACCTCAGCAGTGCCACAGGCTGATAGCATCCATGCCATGCTGCATTGAGGCAGTAATTGATGCAAAAGGGGCCCAAACCAAGTACTGAGTACATATGCATGCTTCTACTTCTCAGGGGTCCAATATTGCTCTATTTGCAGTCCTTGTTTTGCTGATTTCATTTAATATTCTAATTTTCTGAGTTGGTTAATTTGTGGTTTTCATCAGCTGTACGCCATGATCATCACAATGATAACAAATAAAGGCTTGACATATCTCGCTTTGCATGTCATGAGTCTATCTCATATATTAGTTTCACCTTTTAAGTTGAATTACTGAAATAAATGAACTTTTCCACGATATTCTAATTTTTCGAGTTTCACCTGTATATAGCAACCAGAGTTGCAGCTGTATTACTTCAACACTGGCAATGGGGCAGCAGCATTTACTGCATCTGAGAGCAGAAGGCTGGCTTAGAAGGTGGTGGGCAGTTCACATGGCAAACACTCCTCTGTCCTTCAACATCTCACCACCGCTCCCTGATCCCCAGCATTTGCTACTTGAGCTGGCCACCTCACACTGCCCGATGGTAGGGAAGGCCCTGTATACAAATGAGGCCAAAACTGTTGGCGGTGGTTGTTTACAGATGTGATTGCTCTTACTGAACTAATTTTAAGTCAGATAGCAAGGCCAAGGAATAACTGCAAGAGGACCATATAAACCAGTCATTATGTAGATTTAGAGCAGATGAGGCTCCCCAGATTAATAGCATCTCCACACAACTGCTAAACAATGCTGTCATTTAATAACCACATTGTAACTCTGTCCTTCTCATTTCAAGAAAACAGTTATTGAGAAACAATAAATATTTTTATTCTTTATCGCTATAGATCTCCTTCACAGTGTTTGCACTAACTATTGATTATATCAATCAATATTGTTTTAACAGGCAATCATTTCTTTATGTTTCAGGGGCTTGTATACGCTGAAATAAACAAGGGGATGGGTATTGGGTTTTTTTTTAATTACTGACTTTGAAACAGTATTGTTGTTTTTATTATTTCAGGGCTTCCCCCCCATCTCTTTTTACAATCTCTTTGGGGCTGGCATTATTTTTAGTAATAATCATCACAACAGCAGCAGCAGTAGTAATAATAATATTTGCTTAACACTTGCTGTGCATGGTACTTTATAGAATAATGGTAAAAAGATATATTTGAACCCTGAGGGGCTTAAAATTTGACTAGGGAAAACAATAAATAAAGGGGGAAAGAACTAGTGGGAATGTAAATGAAAAGAATATGTGTTCCATTCACACATATTTAGCCTTAGTTTCAGTACAGGATGAAAAATAAGACTTTATAATATTATTTTAATAATATTTTTATTACTTATACCCCGCCCAATTCAATTCTTTATTTATACGGCTATTAGCCCATAAAGTATGTACGAACATAAAAGCACAGAAGCATAAAAACCAATATATCTAACAACAGAAGGTGAACACCACGATGCAAGGGTGGGTCATTGAGGAGTGACAAATACAGCTTGGGGCCCAGAAAGATCCAAGGGACGGTTCAGAGAAAAAGGAAAACTGGAGACGAGATCCGTCATGCACTCTCATCATAACTGTCTGATTAGTTTTGGTGTTGTTGTTGTTGTTTGGTGGTTTTTGTGTGTGAGATAACCGCATTCAGGAATCTCGCCACCTGCAGAGTTACAGAAGGATCTGTATCCTGCAAAAGCAGTGCGGCATGTGACTCAACAGGCCTGCCAACCAAGCGCAGTAAAGCAGGACCCAGGAATTTAGTCCTGGCTATGCTATGTAGGGGACAGTTGAACATTATATGTGGAAGAGATTCAACTGTTTTCCCGTCACACTCACATAGCGGAGACACCAAACCCTTGGAAAATCTGTGGCTCAGCAGGTTCGATGGAAAAACATTGAACCTTGCACGAATAAATGCAAGTCGGTGTGGTACAGATGAAAGAGATGACATGTATGATGGAAGGCCAAGTGGTGGGGTTATTCCGTGATACCTGGGGGAGCAGACACCCCCACCCCTGGAGAGGTTGTGTTGATTTTCAATCTCTGCTAATCTTTGCTCGATAAGGCTTTTGGCTGAGCGTAGGTTCATCGCCCCGCCCATCTGGGTGGGTTGCCCCAGCCACTCTGGGCGGCTTTCAACACATATAAAAACTTAATATAACATCAAACATTAAAAACTTCCTGAATCAGGACTACTGCCTTAAGATGTCTTCAAAGAGTTGGGTAGTTCTTTATCTCCTTGACATCTGATGGGATGGCATTCCACAGGGTGTTCCATCATGGACAAGGTAGATTTGAAGGGAGGCAGATGTCACCAGGTAGGGGTTCTGGAAGGCAGTGCCCAGCACAAGAGGAAGCAATGGATGAGGCCACATCTTTTGAAAGTAATGACAAGGAACTTGTGCTGGATCTGGGAGTGGACAAGAAACCATTGTGGAGATTCAAACAGTGGTGGGTGGTGGTTTGGGGTAGCATGGGGTACGGATGAAGGGAAATTGAAGCGGTACTAGCAGAGCTAATCCTACGCTCCTCTTAGTGCATTTTCATCACATCAGCCTCCCTGCTGCTTTGCCTCTCTCCTTCCTGGTAAGCAGCAGCCAGTCGGCTATCAGGAGGTCAGGTGAACACCATTGCCCCACTGCTGGATTTAAAGGAGGGAGACTACCAGCAGTGGGCCAGAAAGGAAGAGTGGGGAAGAGACTGAGGAAGCAATTTCTATCCACAACCTCACCATTGGAAAAATAAATACAGCTCGCTTTCTGGGATCCAAAGAAAGTTGGTTGTGTTGAAGACCAGCTGAGATTGCTGAATATCGCCAGGATTTAAGCAAGGCTGAATTCCTCGGACTTGTTCCACTGTCTTCACAAAGCCTCGAGCATATTTTTGTCTAATCTTTTAAAAAAATGCCCTTTTTGCATCAATGAAAATGGTATTTTGTATTTGACACTGAACATGTGCATATTTTGCTTATACAGTAAGCCAGCACCTTCAGAATCTCACTCTTCAAAACAAATGTATTACTAAAGCAAAGAAATGTTTTATTACCACTTTCTCAATGTATTATGCATTGAACCTTGCCTGTGTTTTCATCTGAGCAGAGTGACAAAAAAGCCGAAGTCCTTAACCCAATGGTCAACAGCGTACTATTAGAGGTAAGTGTGCCGCTATTTTACATAAGGAACCACTTTGCTGTCTTTTTCAAATGAAGCTAGCATACATTTATGTCCCTATGAAGAACCATAAAAAGTAATGGTTATCACTGTAATTCCGTGCCATTTCATAAACAGTGTCATTGTGCTTTAATCACTCATCTGTGAGAGCTTAGCCATAACAACCGTGCTGCGTTTTCTAGGAACATTTGTAAGACACGGGTGAAACGCTTCTTCCTACCTCTTACCATAATGCTTTGGAAAGAACTTACTGGACAATTTACAGTTAGTTCAGTAAGGTAGCTTTGCTTTCCATTCCAAAAAAAAATGCCTAGGAATAGACTCTGAACCTTAATAAAGTTTCTGCTGCTCATAAATCACTAAATATAATCTCTGAACTAAGATGAGTGCTGGAGGACATGCCATTCAGTTCAATGGAGCTTGCATAGGCAAGGTTCTCAGTAGGCTGCACCTATTTATTCATGTTAAAATTTATAAATCAATCTTCATCTAGAAATGAATTTCTGGGTGGTATGCAAAGGAATTTGAAATTCCATGTGAAACCATGATTGCACTGTAAGGGCCTTTTGCATTATTTTGCCTCTAGAAATCTATGGTCCCTACAAATGTTGGTACTCTCAGAATTCAGACAGCAGATAACTGGCATTTCCATTGTCAGAAGTTCCAAAGGGAGGCAAACTAATGTTTCCATTTTATATATATAAATTGTATTCCCCTGGCTGTAATTCACTATTGGTTGTTGCTAGGAAATGACCATCAGCCTGTTACTGTGTCAACTGCAGGAGCGTCTACAATGTAGGATATGTATCTGCAAATTCTTGGGTAGGATTGGCTAGTGTTCTTAAAGTTTTTATAAAAATATATATAGTAAGCAAGACAATCCTTCGTACCTACTTTCTGTGCTCTGTTTTGAAGACTTCGTTGTTTTGTCTGTCTGTGACTCAGGAGTTTATTATTCAGATGGGCAGCATTCCGGAGTAATTAAAGGGTGGTATTCAATTAAGTGTTACTCAAAGTAGCCACACTGAATTTAATGAAACTTACGTTATCATGGTCATTAATATTAGTAGATCAAGTCTGGGTAACAGTTACCGGTAGTTGAACAGCACTCTCAGCATACTTTTCTTCTTCAAAATGCCCCTGCTGGTGTGGGGTAGGGATTTGTTTCAGAGCTGTGGCACAGGTGGAGGAAGGATTAACCAGATTGACCTCTGTCATTTTCCGAAAATGGCCACGGGAGGGAGGATTCGTGCCCACAAGTGTTCTCCTCCACAGATATTATTTTCTCTGGAAAAGGAATTTGGATTAGGACTGTGACATTGCATCCATATCATTTTCCTCACACTTTTTTGAAGAAGAAAACCAACCCAATTATTTTGCAGCAAATGCCAGTGTTCCTTCAGCAAATACGTAATGTCACATACACATGTTCAAATAACTGTGTGCATGTGCTTTGGAGCCTCATCCAGATTAGATTTCCCATGTGGACATGTTTATGGCATCATCATATTATGTGCTTCCTGCGGCAGTGCATAATGCATGTATCTCCCCGCCAAGCTGGAAGCAGACCGCACCAATTTCAAGATAAGTGGGGTTGAAAGGCACTGCAATATGAAATACACTGCAATATTAACATACATTTTCTTTCCTCATCAGGGTTGTAACAGCACCACTTACATCCAAGATGCTTTCCAGTTATTGCTTCCAGTTCTCCAGATCTCTCATCTCCAGAATGACTGTTCAAAAACACTACAGTGACCACTTTGCATTTAAAAGAACCATCAGCCTAATAATCTCTTGGTTGTGTTTACAGTTCAAAAATATGTCTGATGCCTTTAAAAGACACTAAATGCAATTTTGCACATGCAGAATGAGTAATACTCTTGTATTTAGGTAAACCTATTTAAACATACAGTTTCATAATAGGGGGTGGAAACTGTCATATTCCTTGTATTAATTTAAGGTAAATCGTGTTTATTTCTGTTTTATTGGTTGAACTTCATTTTGGGATATTGCTGTACTACCTTGCATCCCATTTTGAAACATTTGCACTGGCCTATTTGCCCAGGGTGCCATAATGAAGTCTCCTGATCCAAAATCAGTGTAAAGAACTGAGGCACAGTTTGTTACACTCCAAACTAAGTAGTCTGGGGATTCAGCACCTAGTAGGGTAGCTGTTCTCTGCATGCATGAAGGTGAGGCAGCATCTCCTTATTTAAGTTCAACGGCACTTTTCCCATACCAACAGTTTCATGTAGCTTAAATGTAACAGAAGTTTTCTTGCCTTAATGGAATCATGAACTAATGGCACTGCTTCTTTCATAGATACAAAGTCACAACCTCGTCCTTTAGATTGCTGATTCATTCAGAGGCCAGCATGAATCAATGATAGCATCCATTCATGCTTGTATGACAACCATTGTGCAGAATGCATCATGAGATTGTCTGCACTTCCTGGTCTGGACCAAGCTTTCTACTGCTGCTTCTCCCCAGCGGCAATCTCCAATATGTAAGTGCTTTTTAGAAGGGTAGCCGTGCTAGTTTGTTGCTGCAGAAATGACAGCAGCACCGTAAAGATTGACAAATTTATTATAGCATAAGCTTTAATGGACTATATACTACTTCATCAGATATGTGATGGTGTTTAGATGACAGAAAAGGTTGACAGTGGGGTCAAACAATGAAATGCAAAATGTGCTGTCTGAAAATTCAATTAAGGCATGAATGTGTGCAAAATAAGCGCACTGACAATTTGCAACAGCACTAAGTGTTTGTGGCAGTGAAGTCCACCAATTTCCACATGCTACTCTGCCATTACTATTGACTTCAGGGTCTTTGTGGAAAATTGTGATTTATCATTACTGTAGACACAGCGATAGTGTTTGCTGCCTCAAAGTGGAGTGCTGCTGTCATATGCCAAACCAGTGCATTATTTATGGTAGAAGTCCAGTCTCTGGTTTAGACGAGGCTATTCAGAAAACTAAACTTACTAGCAAGTATGGTGCCTTCCATTAATCCAACTGAATAATTGAATAATTATTTTGTTAAACACTACCTTTTTTAAAAAAAAAGGTCCAAGGGCAGATTGTTAAGTCCTCATCTACCCAACTTATTGACAAATGTCATTTTCTCCCCTGAAAAGTATGTGCATATAATCATTTCTAAAAATTGATATTTTACATCAGAAGCAGTATGTTAAGATTTTATGTTGCTAAAATTCACGGACAATTTTTTTAAAAAAAATCTCTTGTGATGTGTAGCGCTTATTGCATCCTGCATATGGGATTCTCCTTTCATGTTTTATCAACTAATATAAACATCAATAAAGCTAAAAACAATGTTTGCATCCAGTAACTAACTAAATTCAGAATATTGTAAAAGTTGTATCTGCTTTCTTCTCTACTTTTCTTGCCGGCAAATTCTGATAGGAGATTATCAAAAGACATTTCTCTTGTAAGATAGCGAACAGATACAGCATTGTTGACTGTAATTAAAGACAACTTGGAGAATCCTCTTTCTCCCTCACAATTTGAAATGGGCAGGGCTAGTTAGATAAAGGCAGAAAGCTTCCAGATCCGTACTGTAAATTATCTTCAAGCCAGCAGCTTCAGATCCTTCACATTTCTCTTCAGTATTTAAGAAGTGAGATAATTTCTTTTAGCTTAGTAGACAAATGGAAGGACTCACAAAAGCTTCTGCATACTTTTCTGCTATACAGTGATTTTTGGGGGGAAGAAAGGGCCAGCCTTGCCAGGAATCCAAATAAATTCACCACTTCAGTGTAAGCACAGAAGCACTTCTCCAGTTCTATCTGCCCATATACTATCATATGTTTCCAAACTGAGTTTGCCTCTGTCATTAACTTCTAGTCACTTTTTCCATCTGGGAAACTAATTTCTGTCTCCAAGCTGCTGAACTTTCATCTGAATATGTGGCTTCAGTATTCATTTCTTTTACGTCTTCAGTTTCTTGAAAGGTGATGAAGGAAGGGAAAGCATTTTTTCCCCCGACATAGCACCAGGGCATGTTTTTCATTGGCACAGACAAATCTGTGAAGGATTTTTTGCCAGAGTGTTGTCTCAACCAAAGAGTTTGCTTCTAAATTAGCCACCACATCCTCTTTGGAATAATCAATGATATTATGTAATAATAGAAGATAATGTTTGTGTGATATCTTTTCTGCAGGACCATATGGTTTGTGACCAGCTTTTCAAGATGATCCTTTGTGCAGTAGTAGTAGTAGTATTTTTTTACCATTGATTAATATTGGCTCGAAGTGTTTTCCATCTGTGAGTAGGCTTGACTATGGTTGGATAGACTGCTGTTATTAGCATTGTCTGCTGCTGCAACAATCATTCAAGAAGTTGTGGACTCTGCTTCCTTGGAGGTTTTTAATCTGAGCTTGGATGACCATCTGTCATGGATGCTTTAATTGAGATTCCTGCATTGAAGGGGGTTGGACTAGATGACCCTAAGGGTCCCTACCAACTCTATGATTTGCTCATGGAGTAAAAGGACACACTTATGTTCCACCCACCCCCACTAGATTTATAGAGCTCCTTAGTGGGATTCAAGAGTCGGGAGAGAGAAAGTTTATTTATAACCCATTTCTCAGCCGGAGTTGCTCTCAGTACAGCTTTCAAATTAGCCCACCTGCTTACAGTCTTAAAGGCCACGGCACAAAAGACAAAAGGTGCAAGGAGGGAAGAGGAAAGCAAGCTAACTCAGGTGCCAAATTCTTAATGTTGCAAGGTTCTAATAATGATGCAATTTGGGTGGATATGGGCTGCTTGCAGTTCAAAAACAGGCCTTGGTAGTATCTGGGGAGCCAACCTTCCTGGAAGTGGCCATTGCAGCCAAACGTGGTTGACTTTGCAAGATGGAGCATTTGTCTTCAGGAGCCTTGTTGGAACATGCTAGTTTCTTGCCATTCCCATCACAGCATGTAGAGTCATAAGAGGCTCTATTGATACCATCATGGCCAGCACAGATGGTTGGGCAACTCTTACAGGGCAGATGGAAGCGACGGCCTCTACTAGGGTCTGGAGGGGCCCAGCCCAGCTGGTGAGATGTCAGTTCTATGCTATCTGCTGCATCTAAAAAGTCAACAACAGTGCAGCAGTAGTAATATTAATGTGTCCGCTCCATGTGTGAATCTGGGGCAATTACCGCTAGTGCCTCCCCTTTAAAAGGCCCTGATAGTGCACAAGTAGGGTTTTGCTGGGACGCAGGTGGTGCTGTGGGTTAAAGCCTCAGCGCCTAGGACTTGCCGATCGAAAGGTCGGCGGTTCGAATCCCTGCGGCGGGGTGCGCTCCCGCTGCTCGGTCCCAGCGCCTGCCAACCTAGCAGTTCGAAAGCACCTCCGGGTGCAAGTAGATAAATAGGGACCGCTTACCAGCGGGAAGGTAAACGGCGTTTCTGTGTGCGGCTCTGGCTCACCAGAGCAGCGATGTCACGCTGGCCACGTGACCCGGAAGTGTCTCCGGACAGCGCTGGCCCCTGGCCTCTTAAGTGAGATGGGCGCACAACCCCAGAGTCTGTCAAGACTGGCCCGTACGGGCAGGGGTACCTTTACCTTTAGGGTTTTGCTACAATATTAGGCATGTTCATGATATGCTGGGAAAGAATCCTCTTTGGTTTCTATGAGCTCATTCGGCGTGGAATACTCTTTGAGTTGAGTTAATCCAGGGAGAGAACAACCAAGAGAAGCGACAGAAATAGATTGCTTTAATAGAGGTGAACTTTTAACTAAAGGTTGTGCAGGAATATGTTGTAAGCCTTGGGGGACATTTTAAAGAGATGGTAGGAGAATCGTTTAAAACGGTAGATAGCTTATTTGAAACGGGGCTTCCTGTAGGTTTTTCCGAAAAGGCTTAAATTATGCATGTAATGGGCTACCGCTTTGTCCATCGGGAAAATGAGTAATACACTGCTGAATGAAATACAGGGCAAGCTGTCCCCATCTGATTCTTTAAAATACATTTCTGATTACTCTTTGTGCAGCTACTTGTGCTAGGCAGCCTTTATGCACCTAAAATCAATTAGTTCATTTAAATGTAGTTTTCTCAGTGCATACTTGTGTACAAAATAAAGTTCCTGATACAACAGCAGTGGCAACAGCAGTGGTGTATTAAATGTTTTAGGCTGAAATTCTATACACTCTTGGGTTGAGAGTTAAGTCCCATTTGACTTCATGGGACTTACTTCTGAGTAGACATGCATAGGATTGTGTTGTAAATGAATTAATCATTAAATAACACAGGATTTGCCAACTTCAGAATACTTCCTTCCACATCTTGTGACTTTTATTTTTCGAATGACGCATTAATGGAAGCCAGATATAAAGAACCAACAGTCTGTGGGACCATTTGCCAACCTGGCTTAAAACAAGGACTTTCCTAAAATCCGTTTGAGAATTCATTTTAATTAGGACTCAAAGTTCACTTTTCCTCTAAGAATTCTTCTCCTGCTCTCTTACTGAACCCAGTTTTCTCTTCTGCTTGTTGCATCTGTTAAATTAATATTGAAGTTGCCTAATCCACTAAAGTGGTACTGAAATACAATTCCTGCTGATTTCTGGTGCAGTTGTAAAGTGACTTCACTCTAAAGGTTTCATGTAGAATATCTTGCTTTCTCAAACCAGCTTAACCCTTGTTTTCTATTAAAATCAGATTTTTGCTTGTTGCTGTTTAGAAGATTCAGAATTGCTTTCATTACTAGTTTA
Organism: Podarcis melisellensis; assembly: GCF_964234715.1. Lineage (NCBI taxonomy): Eukaryota > Metazoa > Chordata > Lepidosauria > Squamata > Lacertidae > Podarcis > Podarcis melisellensis. The sequence goes on along the minus strand of NC_138541.1, from coordinate 60,172,129 downwards.
GGACTCCAGCCCCTTGGGACCACATCTCATGGAAACACTGTTGAAAATTAATGATAGCTGTATGGGTCGTGTTCATCTCCCACTCATTTTAAAGGGGATTCTGCAGGAGAGTGTCCCAGTGGTTTATAGTTTCAACCTTTTGCTGTATTTAACGTGTCATTTGGCTTGAATATCAAGCGGGGGGAACATTTTAAAACATTTGCAAATATGCAGGAATTCTGGGACTGTCATGATGATGATCTTAAAGTGGTTGTCTAAGGCAGCAGATCAAAGAAGGTGTTCACCTGGGGAGCCTGTCTAGCAGCCAGGAAAGAGTTCTTTGCGTCCAGACTATTATTGCATACTTCCTGACAAGGTCCTGCCTACGGATAGAAGCTTAAAGGTAAAGGTAAAGGGATGCCTGACCATTAGGTCCAGTTGTGGCCGACTCTGGGGTTGCGGCGCTCATCTCGCTTTATTGGCCGGGGGAGCCGGCGTACAGCTTCCAGGTCATGTGGCCAGCATGACTAAGCTGCTTCTGGCGAACCAGAGCAGCACAGGGAAACGCTGCTTACCTTCCCACCAGAGCGGTACCGATATATCTACTTGCACTTTGACCAAGCAACGGGAGCTCACCCCGTCGCGGAGATTCGCACCGCCGACCTTCTGATCGGCAAGTCCTAGGCTCTGTGGTTTTGTTCCACAGCAAATACCAGCTCCTGGGGCAATTTTCATGAAGAGACTGGCATGATAGAAATGATGGTAATGTAGCTTATTATTTTAAATTTTAATAAAGCTATATTAATATATGAAAATGAGATCATGCAAATGGAATCACTGAAGTGGAAAAGACTGTCCGGCAGGGACTGTAGAAAAATTGAGAGCTTAAAGCTAAAAGAAAGGCAGCCAACATGGTACCCCTTCAGATATTGTTGGACTATAACCCCCACCACCACCATCTCTGTCGAAAAATGTGGAGAGGCCATGCATGGAGCAAGTGGAAGATGCCAGCTGAGGCAGGGGGTGAAAGAGATCCATACAGACCTGTGCATGGCAAAATGCAGAAAAATAAGCCACAGGGTGAAAGAAACTCAGGAGGGCATTTACTAGTGCATCCGGATTCTTGTTACTCCTCCTAGGAAACTGGTGGTTTCAGAAAGCTATTTGATAAGCCATACTTAGGTTCAGCATATGTGGAGCACAAATTTTGTAAGGAACCCAATGGAGCATACTTCTGAGTAGGTATGTAGAGGGTTGCACTGTTCCTTAGCTTTCCTCTCTTTCTTGATTTGTATAGTAAAACTCTCTTTTGTGCCGGCCACGCTATAGAATCATAGAGTTGGAAGGGTTCCCTGAGGATCATCTAATCCAGCCCCCTGCAATGCAGGAATATGGAGCTGTCCTTTATGGCGATCAAACCTGCAACTTTGTTGTTATCAGCACCACACTCTAACCCCCACAATTTATGGACAATGTTGAAAAGGAAGTTCTTATTATGTATACTGGAGTCACCCAATGAAACGGGCGAGCTGTTTTTTAACTCAGCTATGAAACCTAACATTTCCTTTTCCAATTGTAATGAATGATATTGGCAACAGTCCTGTCTGCGGTTTTTCTTCTTTAATTCATGTTGTTTTCCAAGCAAGGCTCCAATAACAACAGCGAATCTGAATGGCATTAGAAGCTTTGGCACATTCTGGTTCACACAGCTTGTGTGACTTATCAAGCGAAACATAACCTGAGCTCAATAAACCTATTTTATCAAGAACGCAGCAAATTAGCTTTTCCTGCCTCCCAGGGGCTACAGAAACAAGCATGTGGCAGACTATACATAGAGGATAATGGCAAGTAGTAATGATGATTATGTTTGATCCAGTATCAGAGGCAGTATGTTCTGAATCAGTCCTATTTTTCTAGAAAAAGAGGTGCCGGACCTCACCATGAACGTCTCCCTTGTTCTCTTACAATGGCAATAGTGCCCACCTGAGAGGTGCTGCAACTGAGTTCTAGTGATTTCCAGCTGGGGGACAAAGCTCTGCCTTGAATACCAGTCGCTGGGGACATGAGCACAAGAGTGCTGTTTTGCTCATGTCCTGCTTGCTGACAATTATTCATCCATCCAACTGTTTTGAAGATTCATACTCTGACTTGATCAAAATATCATCAAGGTATTTTACAACAGATTGCAAAAATGCAACTCTATCCATACAAAAATAACCCAAAAGCTCAAGTCTTTGAGCCATTGGATGAGGCCAGAGCATAGCTGTCAACCTTCCCTTTTTTTGCGAGAAATTCCCTTATTCCAGCGCTATTTCCCACTGCTATCCCGGATTGTTAGATATCCCATAGACTGTCCCCGGGTGAGGCTGCTGATCCCTTATTTTCAAATCTGGAAGTTGACAGCTATAGGCCAGAGTATATTTCTTGGTAAATATCTCCTCAAAATCCCACCACTTCCTTCTCATGTTCTTTAACCATTTATACTGGCTCGGCCTATCCTACTCTGAACATGGCCACATTTCATCATCATCATCAATAATAATAATTAAATGTATATACTGCCCTTAATTGTAATATCTCTAGGTGATTCACAGAATATGATCTCAGGTGATTCACAAAATATTCATTGGATGCCAGGACTGCACATCCACTCTCCCATCAGCTCTGAATAGAAGAAAAGTGTAAAGAATTTCTCTCTGGAAGTGAGGGTAGCAGTGGCTGATGTAGATGTTTTTCCTTTCCATTCATGGGAGCAGGGCTTTATTTCAGCCAGAACTCACCGGAACTCAGTTCTGGCACCTCTCACGTGAGCACCACTGCCATTACAAGAGAACAAGGGAGTTCCAGCCCCTCTTTTTCTAGAAAAATAGCACTGCATGGGGTGGCTGTTGATGACCATAGGTGCCATCTTCCAGGGGCTGAGAACCTTTCAGCCCCAGAAAAAAATATTTGAACCAGCAGAGCCCTCCCCCCAAGTTAATGGATACCCCACAAGCCAAGAACCTCTTGTTGCTCTCTGCTTGGAGCAGCCAAGAGGTTCTTGCTGCAAGGGTTGACAGCAGCAATAGAGCTGTGAATTTGTAGAGTGGAAGGGAAGGCTGAGAGGAGTTTGTGGTTACACACACAAACACACACACTTTCTAGCTCTGCCTCCATTACTAGAAATGAGAGATGGAAGTGAAATCAGAGAAGTCAAGGAGTCCAGGCTAAGGAGCACAGAACCATGAGCTCTTCGGTGGAACACCAACAACCTGAGAAGCGTTGGGACAGCCACACACCCATCCACGCCAAAGGTAGGCAAAAAAGACCAGCCCAGGTTCCATCAGACAATATTTTGTACCATTTGTGTGTGTTCCTATTCCCCTTGCAGGAAAGGAAGTCTGCAAATGCAATAGATAAAAAATAGATTAAGGAGGCCAGGGCAGCAGATTTGGGGTATGTGTGTGATAAGGTGAGGGAGAAGAGAGTTTCAGCTTTATTCAAGTTGATGCCCTTTGTTGTTGATGACGTACCATGAATTCACCATTTTGTGGTCCTCTCCCTTTTTTCTGCTCCCTTAGGTGGGGCAGCTGTTTTGTTCTATGACACTCACCAACGGCAGCCATCTTGTGACTGGCACCCATGGTGCTTTCTCAAAATTCTAAATTACCTCACAAGTCCCAAACAGTTGGCACCCCCCATGGCATCCCAACAGCAACTGGAGGGCATCGCTTTGATTAACCCTGTCTAAGACCTTTCTTGGTGCTTGAAAACCTTTTTGTGTTAGGGTTTGCTGTGGGTACTCCTGCTGTTGTTTTCACACACCGTGACTTGCTAGAAGGATTACCTACCAAACATTCCAATTTAATTCAGATAAGAGCTGCTGTCTGCTCTATCGGTCTCAAAAGGAATATCAAAGCTAGAAAAGGACTCGAGAGCTTTCTAAAAAGAATAATCTCTCAGCATGTCTTAATAGGACACTGTCAAAAATTCAGGCTGCTTTGAAGTGGCTAGAATCTAACTGCAGCGATCTAATCTTACTTAGATGAAATAAGCAGGTACTACTGAGAATTTGAAAGAAAACAGCTCTTCTGAGCTATCAAAATATGCCGTTTAATAACCATTGTACATTCTTAAGCAGAACCTAGTTATAATGTGCACACTAAAAAAACAGAATAGTGAACCTTTTACAACCTGGTGGGCAGACGGAGCAACAAATGTTGTGTGTGAGTGTCTCTGTGTAACTAGCATACTGCAGATATATCTACAGTTATACCTCGGGTTGAATATGCTTCATGTTGAGTGCGTTCGAGTTGCACTCCGTGGCAACCTGGAAGTAACGGAGTGGGTTATTACCGGGTTTCACCGCTTGCGCATGCGCAGACACTCAAAATGACGTCACACACATGCGCAGAAGCAGTGAAAAGTGACGTGCATATGCGCAGAAGTGGCATCGCTAGTTACGTTTGCTGCTGGATGTGAACGGGGCTTCGGAACAGATCCCGTTCATATCCCGAGGTACCACTGTATATCTATATTATCTATATCTATATATTTTAAGAGGTACTTTAATTAATTGATTGCCTGTTTTTATGTTCTTATGTTCTTTGTATACTGTGTTAGTTTTATGTTAGCCATGCTAAGCCCAGCTCCAGCCGGGGAGGGCAGCGTACAAATAAAAAATTATGATTTATTATTATTATATCTGCAGTATGTTAGTTACACAGAGGGACACACCCTGCTCTGTGCTTCATCCAGGCAAACGAGAAGCATGATCAGAGTTCACAGACACATTCCAGCCACACAAGAGGGTGAAGAGAAAAGCAATGAGATGAGGGGTGTGGCTTAGGACAGGATGTGGCCTGGGGGATTCCCGGGGGCCAAAGAGAGAGATCTAGAGGGCCATGCACTAGAGTAGAAATGTAAAAAGGAGGAGGAAGGGAAGCTAGTATATTGTAAGAGGTGGGAAGGAACAGCAAAAAAAAGAATCTTAGTGATGCTTTGAAGGGACTGCATAGTATTGATCAGTAGGAGATAACTGTTCTTGAAACCCAGTGTTTCTGGTGTAATAATAATAATAATAATAGTGATTATTTATGCTCCGCACATCTAGCTGGATAGCCCCAGCCACTCTGGGCTGCTTCCAACACATATAAAAACATAACAACAAACATTAAAAATTTCTTTTAAAAAATGAAATCAACCCTGAACATAAAAAGGGGGCAACATTTAGAATACTCATAGACCTACTGTATATATCTCTATTCTGTTCAGTGAGACTTACTCCTTAGTGAGTGTAGCTAGGAATGCACCATATAAAAAATAAAACACAAGGACAGAGAAATTGTGCTTTTGTAGGTCTGACTAAAACTGGTCTAAGAAGTTGCCTTTCGCTGCATTTCAAGAAAATCTTCTGAGCTGCAGCTCTTCAATGTACAATGTTTGGGGATTGTTCCATCTTTTCAGGTCATCTTCACAGCATTTAAATACAGTTTTAAAATAGTCTTTATCAAGGATTCCAGTGGTGGGGCAGAAGGGGGGGAGGACAACACTATGTGAAGCCAGAGCCTATGACAGACAGAGCCACTATTTCTAGATTTGTCCCAATCCCTTTCCTCCTCTTTGAGTTCTTCTAGGACAACCCTGAGACTAAGAAGGAGGCAGATGACAGGCAGTTCCGCCCCCTAAACTTGTAAGCAGAGTCACTTAAATAATGCAAATGGAGTCTAGAGAGAAAAGAAACGGACGATACGTTACAGAGTGAACTGAACAAATACAGTTTGCACATCCTGCTTCTCCCAGGACAATACCCTCCCTGCAAAAAAGGCTTGCCAGAGTGTCTCCATAATCCTGAAACCAGCACCAATTCACTGTGGAAGGATGTGTGGATCCAGAATTGGCCTCCACTGTCACTTCCAGACACACCGTTAAGACTGTGTTCATGGAAGACCATCTTACTTGGCTACGAGTGATTGCCAGAGAAGAAAGAAGATGATTTATTACATGCCTTGCCACAGTGCTGTTTTTCTAGAAAAAGAGGTGGTGGAACTCACTATGAACACCTCCCTTGTTCTCTTATGATGGCAATGGCATACACCTGAGAGGTACCAGAGATGAGTTCCAGAGAGTTCTGGCTGGAAAAAAAGTCCTGCCTTGCTAGTCTGCTGTTCTAAGATAAACGCTCATCAAAAATCATCTGTACAGTACTTAAGGCCCTTAGATGGTACATATGAAATAATGTCCAAAAATGTTTCCCGCTGCTTCCTGCTGCTATCTCGGATTGTTAGATATCCCGTAGACTGTCCCCAGGACAGGTGAGGCTGCTGATCCATTATTTTTGAGGTTGCTGATCCCTTATTTTCAAATCTGAAAGTTGAGAGCTATGATGCAGCCCCTTCCAAGCATGTCTACTCCAAATCCTATTGAGTTCAGTTGTGCTTACTTCCAGGTAAGTGGGTAAAGAATCACATGAAGCTACATGTGAAGAACCAAATATGGATATGGGTGATCAGTGATTTCCCCCAGTGTTTTTGTAAGAAAAATGAAAATGCAGAAACACCCATTTCAAACTTGCCTGTGTAGATTTATTTTAATGACTATGTCCATTTCAGACTTAAGCATTCTTTAAAATATGTATTTGCCGCTCTTCTTATTAAATCTGAACTGCTAGGCATGGCATATAGCAATGAGAGAAGCAATTTCCAAATCTTCTGGAGGGAAAAGCCATATAAATGGAAGGGATTGGCGTTATGAAGTATTAACGGGATGTTAAATTGCTGCATATCATATTTGCAATGGGCAGTTTACAATCTGTTCATCCTGATGGATTTAGCACTAGGGAGTCTGAAGCCCTGGCTCGGCAATTTCTGTCTGCTGTTGGTAATTTATGGTGAAACTGTACCCACAAATAATGTGTTAGCACAGAATGAATTTGGGACCCAGCTCTGCCCAAACAGCTCCATTATGTTCTCAGGGGCAGTAATGAATGGGAAGTAAGGAAAAGTTGCCGTAGAGATAATGAATCTGAATACTAATGGCTTGTGCTTGCGCAAAAAATAGGATTGCAATTTATCAGGCATTACCAAATCCATTCGGTGCCTCAAATGAGGTTTTTTTTAGAGGAAAAAGATGCCATCATTTGAGAGCAAGTTAGGTTTAGTTTTGCATTTTACTGTAACCCTTTAATGACCTGCGTGCAAAAACTCAAAATGGAAACACTGTGCCTCTGGTCTCCAGATCCGCACATACATTTTGAAACTGCCTGCCTGCTTATGATCCACCAGAGAATCTATTGTCTAATAGAATGGAGGTGGGAGTGCTGTTCTTTCCCCTCAAAGAGATGACCAGGGTAATAAACAATGTAAGTCCCAACTCAGTCCTCAAGGATCACCCTCTTGCAGACAGTGCAACTCACTTTGTGCTGGATGCCAAATCCAAGTCATAGTGAACGTATATTATTTCTTCCCCTGGTATGGAGGAATCTGCTTTATACCAGTTAGATCTTGGGTCCATTTTGCCCCGTATATTGTCTACAATGACTAGCAAGAGCAGCTTTCCAGGCTTTCAGACAGGACTCTCCCATCTCTACCTAGAGATGGCAAGAATTGAATCCAGGCCATTTTGCATGCACAGCAAGAGCTGTATCACCTCTACAAATGCAAATCATTTTGACATTGATGCATAAGTGATGGAGAGAGGACCTATACATTGCAGGAACCAAGCACAGAAACACCAAAGACTGAGTCAGACCGTTGGTTCATGTAGCTCAACCTTACACCAGGGCTATCTTTAAAGCTCCATTATCAATTCATTCACTTCATTCATCCAGTTACCCTGGCGCTCTGGCAGATGTCATATTTGCTCCTGATCTGGAAAACTTCCTGCAGTTATGCTCATTCCTCTGCATCTCTGCACCACTGTTTTCAGCCCTATGTGGAGATTGCAGACTTTTAATCTGGGATCTTCTCCAGACAAAGCATAGGCTCTACCATTGTGTAACAGCCGTCTCAGAAAACTACCTCTGCAGTTTTAAAAATGATCAATCAGAATACACCAGTGAGAAAACAGGGCTGGCTCACATATGCATTGCTTGATTTCCCACCTAATTTTTATTCCTTTCAAAGTTTAATTTGCAAACGGATAACAGGTAAGAGATGAGAAGTTGAAAAAAGAAGTAGCATCTATCTATCTCATAAAATAAATGGGGAAAATAAAATTGAGAATAAAACATATAATTACTAATTACATAAAAAGCAGTAACATTGACTACTGTCATTGGGAAGATTATCTTTCTGCTTAACACAGCTTTTGCAAAACTGGAGAAGAATTGGTTTCTTCTCACTTGATTGCTTAGAACTTGATGATTGGCAGTTAGGCGTGAACCCTTTACATGTACTGCTTTTGAAGTGACATTGGGTGATAGGAAAAGTTTGTATGAAGTGTTTGACCTGCAATGGCCCAATTACACATGCAAGCCATTACTCTCGTGTCACAGCCACACTTTTAAAGCACTATTATGCCACTTTAAACAGCTATGGTTTGCCCCAAAGAATCCTGTGAACTGTAGGTTTTTTGGGGTGCTGAGAGTTAAGAAATCACTATTCACCTCAGATCACAAAACGAGTTAACAACCCCCCCTTTCCAGAGACCGAGAATTGTAGAGAGGAATAGGGGTTTCCTACCAGCTGCCACCACCCCTTTAAAAAAAACCTACAGTTCCCAATATTCTTTGGGGGAATCCATGACAGTAAAAATGGTAAGATAATGCTTTAAATATATGGTGCAGATGAGGCCTGTGTTGCAGTTATCATGAGATGAACATGTGTGTTTGAATTAGCTCTGTGACATTTCTGAATAATGCAATATACCGGTAAGTGGTTTTAAGAGGACCAAACAGAGTAAATTAATGTTCATTTCAATGATCCAATGGCTGTGGCCCAATACAATATCATACCTATTTTGCATTTCCAGATATACGTTCTTTTCTCATTAAAACTGCTTCACTTAAATTACTTTTTATTCAACCAGGGCATATTCCTTCAAAGCCTACAAATATGCTTCAGCACCGATATTTCCTTGCAAGACTCATGAAAAAAGAGGTACACACTGAATTTGAATTGGAATATGTCTATAATTTCCCATGGCTGAAGGCTACAGTATAAGGTTGATTTTGCCACTAGTCAAAAGTTGAAAGTGTAAACACCTCAGTGGCTTCTGTAATTTCTAGAGTTAAGAAGCTGATGCTTGAGATCTGGAGGAATGGCTTCTGTAATTTCTAGAGTTAAGAAGCTGATGCTTGAGATCTGGAGGAATTTTTCCCCTATAATATGTTTCAGGAATTCTTTTCGAAAGGAAAAAAATATGATCACAAATAAAATTGGGAGGAAAAATTAAATGTGATTTACTATTACGTTAGGCTCTTCTATGTTTTCTTCCAGGGGTGCCATCTTGAATAAAATATTGTGGGGGCCCAGGTAAGCCCCATCCCACATAATCAATCACATGATGCAGTACACACGCACTATGCGAATGGGAATGCCCATCAACTTTGTGGGGGCCTGGTCCCCTCAAATATTTTATTGTGGGGGCCGAAGCTCCCACGGCCTCTAGGAGTTGGCTCCTATGTTTTCTTCAGTTCTCATGTTTTTTCTATCTGGGTGCACTAAACATTCCTTTTTATCGTAAAAATAAAAGGCAGATGATTAATATTGCCAAGTGAGGATGCAGAACAGAATCTATATTATGCCTCTGCCTTCAGGATGACTAGACATGTATAGAAACTTAAAGTGAGAGCATTTGTCATTGAGACAGCTACCAAATCAATTATCAGGAACTGATGAATGAAACCCCAAGAACCTATCCTTAAAGCAGTGGGTCGCAAACATTTTTCCTCTGGGCCACACTTTCAGAATAAAAATTTCCTCACGCCACTCCTTTAAAAAGAAGAAGAAAGAAACAACTCCTAGCAGTGCTTGGTTTATAACATACAACACAACTACAGTGGTACCTCTGGTTGGGAACGGAATCCGTTCTGGAGGTCCAGCCATATCCCAAAGTTTTCGCAAAGGGAGAGACTGCTTCTGCACATGCGCAAGCAGTGAAACACTTCCGGGTTTGCCACTTTCGCAACCCGAAGTTTATATTACCCAAGGGTAACATTACCCGAGGTTCCACTGTACTTTATTATATGATCATGGGGCATCCAGAGCTTATAATGTGGATACATAAGAACATGAATCATTCCCAAAATATAATTGTAAAAGTGTACCTTATGTATGTATATAAACTCAATGAGAGGTATGAGCTTGCTTTTGCGGGGTAATCTCATTTATATTAGGTCTAATCTGAGCCAATCAAACCCATCTCCTCATCAATACAAAGAAACCTTTCTCTTTTCTGATCTTTCATATTTGTCAGAGTTGAAGATCCCTCTTCACAACAATATGTCTGAAATATACTCAGTTGCGTTGTGATTTCATGCTCTTTATTGCAGCTCTTAAAACAGTGGATGAATTTCCCCTCTGGCTTTATATACATTATTTACACAATGGGTCCCATCTGACTGGCTGATTCTGCTTCCCTCCTGGAGCCTGATTGGGCTGCTCCTGCAGGCCAATCAGTTCTTGCATTCTAGGATTCTACCTGCCTAATAGGCTGATTAACTTCCTCCTCGGGCCTGATTGGGCTGCTCCTGCAGGCCAATCGGGTTGTTGCATTCTAGGATCCTACCTGCCTATTGTTCTAGGATCCAAGCTTAGTACATAACAATGTCTGTAGAGCATATACTGTAGAAGAATAGCCAATGCTCTTGAAGAGAAGCATGGATGCTGTTTCTGGTTGTATATCCATACTACACTGAAATGTTTAAATGTTTCTTTGATTGCTCTTGAATCTTCCTGCCATGTTTGCCATCCTCTCTTGCCATACCCTTTGAGCACTGCTGGCTGAAAGCAACATGCTAATTTCCCATTCTAAATTGCTGGTTCTTTACCTTATCAATAGCATCTAAACTGGACCGCATTCAGCCAGTATTGGGAAAGGAGCACAAAAAAGATTCATAGTCTGAAGAGGAACTGAATCCTGGCTTCCTGCTAGAGAACCAACCACTTTAACAAGTTGGGAGCATAGCTAAAGAGGTAAGGGAAATGAAGGATTATGATAGCAAGGAAGACTAGGCGAAGCCCTTAATCCAGTGAAATCCCTTAGAAATCAATGGTGGAGGTTAGCTGCAACTATGTTCTGTCTACACACTATACATTTAAAGCACCTTTCCCCAAAGAATGCTGGGAACTGTAGTTTTTGTGCTTTGAATGTGTACACAGCCTAACGTTCTCAGGATTGGGGCCACTTTTCGTGAAATTATACCACTGGTACATCCACCCCTTTACTCTGGGTTTATTTCCTTTGTACAACCAGCTATCTTGAAGCTGCAATCAGTAATAGCTCAGTCGGTAGAGCATGAGATTCTTAATCTCAAGGTCATGGGTTTGAGCCCCATGTTGGGCAAAACGATTCCTGCATTGCAGGGAGTTAGACTAGATGACCCTTGTGGTCCCTTCCAAATCTACAATTCTTGCAACACTATTGCTTGTGAACCAAACTAAGACAAAGGATTTTCAGCACATGTTATGTGTCAGTTGGCTTACCAACGCCTGGGCGTCGTGTCATCAAGAAACCAGTGTTGTTTTTGTGGTCTCTGCATTGCTAATCTCAAGGCTTGATTACTGTAGCACACTTTATGTGGGGCTGCCCTTGCACCTGGTCTGGGAGTTGCAACTAGTACAGAATGCACTGCGCACCAAAGCAGATTACTGGCTGTGTGTTACTCCATTGCTGGCAGAGCTGATTCTCTGCCGGGCCAGGCTCAAGGTTCTTGTGTTAATTCACAAAGCCCTAAACAACTTGGGACCTTCTGATCTCTTATACTCCAGCTCGATCATGGAGATCCTTTAATGGAGATCCTTAAATTCCACTCCCCTGAGGTTCAGTTGGCCTTCATTTAAGGACTGAGCCTTTAAGACGGCAGGCGCTGCCCTGCCTGTAGGGGTTTGGCAGAAACTACCACACCTTCTTTCAGAGGGGTGACTGATTGCACATGAGATGGCCTTCTTTGTGGTGGCCCAGGTTGTGGGATTTCTTCCCTCTGAGATGCATCTTGTACTAGCATTGTACAGTTTTCAGCATCGCACCAAGACACAGCTCTATATCCAAGCTTTTGGATGAGTGGATGTTTTCTCTCGTGCTACATTAGTGCAATCCTATTTTGCTGCTCTTGTGACTTTGTTTAGCTTTGTGGTTTCCCCTGAATGAATGGTGTTGTTGTTGTTGTTTAGTTGTTTAGTTGTGTTCGACTGTTTGTGACCCCATGGACCAGAGCACGCCGGGCACTTCTGTCTTCCATTGCCTCCCGCACAGGCGCCGACTCCATGGGGCCTGAGGGGGCCCGAGCCCCCTCAATAATTTTTTTGGGGGGGCTCAGCCCCCCCAATAATCTCGGGCGCCCCTCCAGCAGAGCGCCGCCGCCGTCCCCTGCCTCCTCCCCACCTGCTCCCTCGCCAGCCAGCCAGCCGCGCGCCCTAACCGGAGAGCCCCGGCTGTCCCCTGCGAGATTAGGGAATCCTCGCTGTTTCACCGCTTCGCAGCACCACTGCCAGGGGGAATTTCCTTCCTCCTGGTGGTTTCAGCCCCCTCGAGAACAGGGGAATCCCGACCGGCCACGCCTCCGAGCCAGCCAATCGGCTGGCTGGGGGGCGTGGCTTTCCCTATTTAGGGCCGGAGCAGAGGGGGCTCGCCCTCTCTTCTCCGGCTAGCCCCCACGTTTTCGGAGGTTCCTCTGAGGTTTGATACTTGACTGGGCCGCCCCTCCCCCAGCCCAAAATGCACAGGCTGCATGCCTCCTGCCCTCCCTCCCGAGCAAAAGCTCCACCCGATTTCCTTTGGAGCTGATTAATAGGCGCAGCACGCTCTCCCCTATTCGCTCACGAGGAGGCGGCGCCACTTTATTTGCATATTCATGAGCTTATTTATTATTCATGAGCTTTCCCGGGCCCCCCCAATATTTTTTATAAGTCCGCGTCCCTGCTCCCGCAGTTTGGTCAAACTCATGCTGGTAGCTTCGAGAACACTGTCCAACCATCTCGTCCTCTGCCGTCCCCTTCTCCTTGTGCCCTCCATCTTTCCCAACATCAGGGTCCTTTCCAGGGAGTCTTCTCTTCTCAGGAGGTGGCCAAAGTATTGGAGCCTCAGCTTCACGATCTGTCCTTCCAGTGAGCACTCAGGGCTGATTTCCTTAAGAATCGATAGGTTTGATCTTCTTAATGAATGGTATACTGTGATATTTTATGCAACCTGCCCTGGGAGTATCCAGGGAAGGACAGGCTATAATTATAAGTTACCACATAAAATAAAGGAACGCATAATCTGGACACGGCGGGCCTACCAAAGCCCATGTGGAAATCTGTCTTCTTGCACCAATTTGGCTGCTTATTTCAAGCTGCCCAAAGAAAGGTCACCATAAATTATTTTGCCTCCTTCAAACAAATGCTGACAGTGGTTATCAAACATTCAGAAGGGCATTTGGCAATCTATGACTTTAAAAGCCAAATGAAGGGCTAAATACGTAACGCATTTATGACCTCCATTCATAATTATATCCAGCATCAAGCTGACTGGGCGCAACGTAACTTTTCTAGTCTGGCATTAAGAAAATAGCTGTGCAACTGGTTTTTCCCACGACACCATTGTTATTATGGTCGATGGGACCATATGCAAACCTGAATCCGTGCCAAGCCTGTTATGGATGGGGGCTTAAGGGCACTGTAAGGGGTTGAGGCGGGAGAGAGTAATGTGGCAAAACCTACTGACTGACACATCCAATTTTGCATTGCTTGTAAAAGCAATGCTTCACCGCATGTAGCTATGACTATATATAACATGCAGCGCATTCCTAATCTTCCCCAGAGTCTGGCATTTTATATTTCCACCTCAAATATCACTCCCACTTCAAAAGCATATTTCTGTGTCCTTATCACTGATACCTACTAAATTTAATTACACTGTAATACAGGTCAATGCAGGAACCTCCGCACTCTGACTTCCCTGAACTGGAATATGTTGTCGCAGAGAATATCTTGCAAAGCCAGGGTGGGATGTTTGGGTAAGGCAGGGCAGAGGATGGACTTTCAGCCCATACCTATGTAGGTTTGCTAGGAAACAAACCTCACTGAGTTTAATGAGACTTGCTTCCAAGTAACCTCGGTAAGGACCAAAGAAGCGGCAGGATGCAAAAGTGATAAAAGAAATACAGTGGTACCTCGGAAGTCAAACAGAATCCGTTCTGGAAGTCCGTTCGACTTCCAAAATGTTCGGAAACCAAGGCGCAACTTCCGATTGGCTGCAGGAAGCTCCTGCAGCCAATCAGAAGCCACGTCGCGTGTTGGGGTTCCAAAGAACGTTCGCAAAGCGGAACACTCGCTTCCGGGTTTGCGGTGTTCGGGAGCCAAAACGTTCGACTCGCAAGGCCTTCGGATCCAAGGTAGTAGCATTTCATAAGAAGAAGGAGAGAATTGCCATAGCTGTTCAGATTCAGCCAGCCTAAGGTTGGTTGGTTTATGAATCGTTTCCTATAAAATATTTTGGAAGTAAATTAACAAAAAAGACATCAACAATAAAAACATATATAAAACAATTTCATATATAGGGCCTGAACAACTTGGGTCCAGGGAGGGAGCCTCTACCCTTATGGTCTTGATCCAAAGATTACACAGGACATTTCCCTCCTCCTGCTTCATAGTACAGGAGCTCCATGAATGTGGGTAACTTCAAGAATTTTTCCAGGAGGGCAGGCAAAGTAAAACACTGCAACGGGGCTGCAAGCTAATTTATCACCCCAAAAAATGAGGGCCAGCACATTTTGCCTCCTATCTCAGATTCTAGAAATGCTAGAAGCTTTTTTTAAAAAATGGAAGCTTTAGATATCTAGATTATGCTTCATTTTGGTGCCAGGGGGAGGCTGCACCCTTCTGTGGACACCCATGTCCACATGGAGGATAACACCAGTGAAATAGTCATTTTCTTTGTAGGTAAGATTCAGAAAGGGACGCGGGTGGCGCTGTGGGTTAAACCACAGAGCCTAGGACTTGCCGATCAGAAGGTCGGCTGTTCGAATCCCTGCGACGAGGTGAGCTCCCGTTGCTCGGTCCCTGCTCCTGCCAACCTAACAGTTTGAAAGCACGTCAAAGTGCAAGCAGATAAATAGGTACCACTCCAGCAGGAAGGTAAAAGGCATTTCCATGTGCTGCTCTGGTTCGCCAGAAACGGCTTAGTCATGCTGGCCACATGACCCGGAAGCTGTACGCCAGCTCCCTCGGCCAATAAAGCGAGATGAGCGCCGCAACCCCAGAGTTGGCCACGACTGGACCTAATGGTCAGGGTCCCTTTACCTTAAGATTCAGAAAGTATGTGAAACAGAGCTTCTGGAACAAGTCCTCTGCAGGAGATCTCAGAGTACAGAAGGGTTCGTATGGAACAAAATACCTTTTCGGTTTTGCTTGTATAGGCTGTTTATATCTTGAATCGAGCCTTTAAATTTAACTGGCAACAAATGAAGGGTTCGTCAACTTTGGGCTTGTGTTTGTTCTCCTCTGTCTGCTCTATGGAATATCCATTTCCTTCTCAGCTTTTTACGGGTGATCAATCTGTAGAATGGTGTATTATGCCTTCGGTTAATGGAGAAGGATTTCCTTCATTACCAGTTAGGATTGTTCCCACATTAATATAACGGTTCAGGCCCACTCTTACTAATAAAAATGAATGCTTTTAGGGATATTTTTAAGAACCTGTGATAGTCAAAGAAGTAGTTGAGTGACGCCAGAGGGCCAATCTGGTGTGGGTGTCTTATATACAGCTTCCAGATCTGGCCTACTGTCACTCTGGGCAAGTTTGATTTTCAGATATCTGAGGGGTTGTCTTGCAGAAAGCAGAACTGGAAGCAACGGGTGGCAATTGTGGGGAATCAGATTTTTTTTTTTTTAAGTAGGACAGTAAAATCTGTTCAGCAGTGGAACTTTCTGCTATGGGAAGCAGTGGGGTGGGGGTGGGGGTTTGCTGAAAAGAAGCTTGCATCCTGCTTTGCAGATCCTGCACTGAGCAGGAGGTTGGTCTAGATGACTGCCGAGACCCCTTCCAATTCTATAATTCTCCCTCGTGCCTGACTGCAATCTGACTCTATCCACCAAGGCATTTGGGCCCCCTTGGGCATTAAAATGTCTTAGCCCGATAAAAAGTACTATAATTCATGCAATAGAATCATCAGTGCCCTACAGCTAACAGTCTGTTGGATTTTCTTGCTGTATACATTACGCCAGCAAATATGCATTTCAAAATAAGTCTCATTAGTGAGATCGTTAGGAGCTCCTACCCAGTCTTGTGTGCCTCCCGGGAGCTCATCTCCTGTCAAAAATAGTTGTCAGTAAGATACCAAAATGCAGACCAGCTTACAATATTCTAGAGAAGAGGGAGTGCAAGGCTTTGCACTCAAGCGTTTCAGGGGTACAGAAGGTTTTACAGACTCAAAGATTAGCTTATTGATCAGTCCTACTGCCCCGGAACAATATTGATTTGTATTTTCTTCTCATTTAACTGCTCCTGAAACATATTTTCAAGTTAATTATCCTCGCTGCCTTGGCTGGAAGGCAGATGCAATGTGCTTTGGATACATGGTGACACACAGGTTTAATCTGTATATTTTAATGATCAAAGCAGTGTCATCGGAGGACCTGAGCTTTAGTGTGCCTGCTTAGGCTGACGTGATAAGCTGCAGTGAAAAGGTACTTAACTCTGGGACTGGAGAAAATATTTCCGCTATTTGTCTGAAACTGGCCACTTACCTAGTCCTGGGGATGGTGGCAGTTGCAGCCTGTCATGGCAGGCATTGGATCTGGAGAAGCAACGCTGGACTAGATGGCTAGCCATTAGGAAATCCCATTGGATTGGCGGCTTTTTCCACCATCATGAGTTTGAAACTGGCCAATCCTGCCAGTCCGGTTGGGCGTGACTTTGGGAGCGAACTGGAGTAGAGCACCATTTTCTTTTGATTTCCTGGGCAGGAGAGAAATCAAAACCGTTCAGCCAGACATGTGCATCAAGCCAATGTCTTATAACTTTAAAAGGCAATTTACAGCCGATTGTGTGAACTACTTCAGTCAAACAGAATTGTGTTTTTGAGATGATACCAAGCGGTTGCTCTGTGATGGCTATAACACATGATGTACCGTATTTTTCACTCCATAAGACACACTTTTTTTATTCCTAAAAGGTAAAGGGAAATGTAAGGAAAAGACACTGAGGCAAACAAGAGGGAAGGGAGTGTTGAAACAAAGCTGCTGAGCAGCTGATCGGCAAGGGATCGGGAGGGACATAAGGGACTCTAGAGATAAAGGAGGCTGCCTGGGAGCAGGGAAGTAAAAGCACATGGATCCTCGGGATTTTTGCATTGGGTCACCCCAAATTCACCATCAGATCACCTAGCATGTCCATACTATAGCCTGCACCCAAAAAATACGGCATCCACTGTTTCGTGGGGCCGCAATGGCACAAAAACGTGGTTACAAAGCACAGATCCACATGGATCCTCAGGATATTTGTATTGGGTCACCCCAAACTCACCGTCAAATCACATATCATGTCTGTGGCACAGCATGAACCGCAAAAATCATACATCCACTGTTTCGTTCAGAGTATTTTTTTTCTTGTTTTCCTCCTCTAAAAACTAGGTGCGTCTTATGGTCAGGTGCGTCTTATGGGGCGAAAAATACGGTAATCATCATTTGATATTGCAACAACTGAGTGATGAGCATATGTGTGTGGACTGCCCAAGAGAAAATGCAGGTGTCCTGAAGTGACAGCACTATTTATTACACAGCATTTCTGTGGCACTTGTTTTTACATTCAGATAGTAGATTCAGTGGTGGGAGCTGTGCTGGACATGGGATTGTGGCAGAATGGGCTCCCAACTTAAGAGCGTGGAGAAATTGCATTTATTGTCACCAGAACTGGAAGCCCTACACTCAATTCCATGTTTTACTGCTTCTACAGTGGGATAATGGAAGAAGAAACTTTTTAAAGAATTGTAGCCGAATTCTCACACCAGAGACTTTTATTAGAGTAATTTACCAATTCAGATGAAAATAAGGCCAGACGTTTATGGGACTAAAGACATACTAAATCACCAGCTGCTTTGTCTTTATATACTGTCCCAAGCCCAGGAGCATACATATTATAAATTATACTCAAAAGTATAAGACAGCTCCATTTTCTCATCCTAGATGAACTCAAAGGAACCTCTGCACTTCATTTCACAGATATGAGACCCTGTTGTCTGCCTTCCTAAATGACGGTTTCGAATCAGTCAATTTAGTTGTCTCACACAGGAATGGATTTTACCCCCATACCAAGCTATATTCCAAAAGTAATATTGATGAAAGTATAAATATAAATTAGCCCCCCCCCTGTTTGAATAGTATTTCAAGATTCATATTACAGTTCCTTAAAATGCAATATATTAATAATCTTCTATTTAACATAACATTGGATCTACTATAAAATAGCATACTATTTTTTCTTTACATCAATAGTTTTTTAATACCTATAATCAAAACAAAATGACTTCATTAATTAGATCCACATTTCATTTTTCTTAATTTATCTAAACCTCCTTCAATGGATCCTATTTTCTCTTTAAAAAACCAAACCAGTTTATATCTAGTAGGAACTGTTTCACCAAATTCCTGGCTATTTACAAAATCCAAATACCAGTCTGCTAAAATCTTGTCCATCGTTCTTTGACTTCCCATTACTTCAGGTTTGTGAAACAGCCTTTCCAGGACTATGTTTTGCCAAACTTTACCGTACCAATATAAGAATGGAAGATTATCATTTCTGAATAACTCATTGTCTGCAACAGGATAATTACATATTGGCTGAATAAGCTGAGATATGACCAAGTCTTTTGCTCCTCCCCACAACAGCCCCATGACTTCTGGTAACCATAGTTTCCCATTTTTCCTGAGCTGAGAAACCATGGTTAGCACCAGCTTCAGAACAAGCCATGATATTAAACCATGGTTTGAATTTAGTGGTGCTGTCAGGGCAAGACTTTGGGGGCAGAAGTATTGGGCTCCACTTTGTAGGAAAAAAAGGAGGACCCCCACATTTTAAAGCAACCGAGGCAATGCATGTTACCATCTAAAGAGGGAACTCCCATAAAACTACCAAGTCCAGATCCTTCCACCCCTAGTGAGTGCTCTGCATGAACAAATATATTGCAATACTGCCAGAAGTCAATTTAATGTCTTGTTCCAAAGCTGGTCCAAACAAAATGGGGGACTGGTTAATTGTGGCTGCCCAGTTTAATTACAGCTCTCATGAAGGGAGTGAAAGGGCTGTGTCTACAGGGTGAAGATTCTTCATTTTTTGTATTATTGAGCAAAGATATGATCATCCACACCAGGTCTCTTCTTGTAGAATCTACATCAGTGGTTTTTCAAGCAAAGTTCTGGAGAACCCTGGAGTTCCTCAGTGAAAGTCCAATAAAAGGAGACAAGTTTCCCCACAAGGTCTGTTGCCTTTTGTTACCTATTATCACCTATTATATGCAATTACATGAGACTCATGAGGTTTGGCTAGCTAGGGAGCAGAATTAATTAAATTCAGTTTTTATTTAAAGGTGAATCTATTAAATTTCCACTTTTTGAGACAATATGCAAACCAAAACACAACTATCCTTTGAAATTCACACATATCCAAATGTTGCAGTGTAGTTCTCCAACCAAACAATGTTTACAAAGATGCACATATTAGTGGGAAGGGCACTTAAGAAAAAAAATACAGTAGTGAAATTAAGATACAAAAATGCATTGTATTAGGGGAAATTGCTTGCAAAGTGTGTACATTAGTCAAAACTGTAAACAAAAATCTGTTTATTTGGAAAAATAGTCAGAAAAATGCTATTGCATGAGAATTCATGAGAGATTGCAAATAAAAAAAAAGCAAATTGCTGCAGAAATTTAAAGAACTGTATTTTATTTTGGAAAAATGAGAACCTGGGATAACTGAAATTGACAGATCGTTCCATCCCTAGTAAGTGCCCTGCATGAACAAAATAAATGTCCTAGTAAGGTAAAGGTAAAGGGACCCCTGACCATTAGGTCCAGTCATGGCCGACTCTGGGGCGCTCATCTCGCTTTATTGGCCGAGGGAGCCAGTGTACAGCTTCCGGGTCATGTGGCCAGCATGACTAAGCTGCTTCTGGCGAACCAGAGCAGCGCACGGAAACGCCATTTACCTTCCTGCCGGAGCGGTACCTATTTATCTAATTGCACTTTGACATGCTTTTGAACTGCTGGGTTGGCAGGAGCAGGGACCAAGCAACAGGAGCTCACCCCGTTGCGGGGATTCGAACTGCCGACCTTCTGATCAGCAAGTTCTAGGCTCTGTGGTTTAACCCACAGCACCACCTGCATCCCTAAATGTCCTAGTAAAGGTCCCCAAATCTTCTGGGATGAGTTGGGATTCCATCTCAGCCACGCAGGGTTTTTCAGTATTAAGTCAACTCAAGGCAGAGCACATTTTCTCATAGGCTGAGGGCCTGTGCATGCATAGTGCAATACATCCTAATTGCATTTCTCCACCAAAACAGGGACCCAGAATGTGTGCTTAAATGGTTACATTATTCCCAAACTAGCTATGAAACTGGAATGTGATATGCATGTGGTCCAAACTGCTGTATAAGTTTTTTAAGTGGACATTTGTACATATGCCAAGCAAAACATGGGTTATAAAATTTACCTTCATGCACTATAACACAGGACAAGTCAAGCATGCGAGGTGAAGTATCGGGGTGCAGGAATTCTGTTCCTGCTTCATTACACACTTCAACCGGCCTTGGATTTGAGGGAATTGCACAATTTAAACTTCATTTATTTGCTGTGTATCGTGGCAATGAAGGGTCCAAGATCTGGTGTTTAAGGGTGACAATTGCTTTCCTTTTCTGCATAAGTTTCATTTACTCGCTGTGGTGGTGTCAGACTAGTACAAACAGGCCCATATTGTCTGAAGAAGTAGTTTTTTTATAAACAAGGAGCTTATTAGTTAAATGAATAAACCCAAGCAGAAGGACTATAAATGTATAATGAACGGATTGGCAATTTTCCTCTTTTCTTCCCCAAGCTTCTCTTTTCATAAATCTCTACGATCAAAGAAGCCTTTAGACGCACAATAGCAACCAGTGCTATTACGCGCCGAGTGATAAAGCAAGGGCATTATTAGTTGGGGCTACTAAAGACAAAAGATTGCAGCGAGAGACAGATTCCTTCCTGGGGGATGAAAATAATGGTCTCATAAATACATCTTCCAATGTTAGCCACCACTTTAAAACTTGCAAGTATAAATTGTGTTCCCGGGAGTGCTCACCCAGACAAGAAGCTATTGACTCTTTCTTTTTTTTTTCTTTCCCCTAGCTAAGATTGAAATGCCACAAGTTACTCGGTTGTAGAGAGGAATTATTGAGAAGCTTGCAACTCCTGGAAAAATTGACAAGACAAGGCTATCGGTAATATAGCGAATGAACGGTGAGTTGCCCAAGCCTAGACAGGTTAAAAACTGCTTTCTCCATTTGCTGACTTTGTAATTGGTTTTTTGCCATTTTAAGCTATTGCTCAGACTTTCTGGCTCATGGTAATCTATAAAAAAAGATAAGGATTCTTCAGTGAAGCCACATTACGAAGGATTTATTAAAGGGTTTTCCTCTTGCTGTAATATCAATACTGTGCGGAGAGATGTGGGGGTATGCTTTCCATTAGTATAGAGAGGGTTATTGAGCATCTTGGAATGCCTTCTTGGTTTGATCCCATTTGACAGTGCAGTAAGTTAAGCCCAGAAGGAAGGTCAGTGCTAAGCTGGCATTTCCAAAGGTCATATCCTTGACCCCATTTTTATTCAGTTTTTGAAAACTGATTTTTGTTTGTTTGTTTTGGTAGCTATTTCATGGAACAGTCTAGCATAGGCTATGGGACTGTCAGGTACCAAAGATAAACTTGTAGTTGAATGCAGCTTAGATATCATATTTGCTGGTTACCAAAACCTTCTGTTTTTGATGCCTACCTGTTGTTGTTGTTTAGTCGTTTAGTCGTGTCTGACTCTTCATGATCCCATGGACCAGAGCACACCAGGCACTTCTGTCTTCCACTGCCTTCCACAGTTTGGTCATACTCATGCTGGTAGCTTCGAGAGCACTGTTCAACCATCTCGTCCTCTGTCGTCCCCTTCTCCTTGTGCCCTCCATCTTTCCCAACATCAGGGTCTTCTCCAGGGAGTCTTCTCTTCTCATGAGGTGGCCAAAGTATTGGACCCTCAGCTTCAGGATCTGTCCTTCCAGTGAGCACTCAGGGCTTATTTCCTTCAGAATGGATAGGTTTGATCTTCTTGCAGTCCATGGGACTCTCAAGAGTCTCCTCCAGGACCATAATTCAAAAGCATCAATTCTTCGGCAATCAGCCTTCTTTATGGTCCAGCTTTCACTTCCAATACATCACTACTGGGAAAACCATAGCTTTAACTATACGGAGCTTTGTTGGCAAGGTGATGTCTCTACTTTTTAAGATGCTGTCTAGGTTTGTCATTGCTTTTCTCCCAAGAAGCGGGCGTCTTTCAATTTTGTGGTTGCTGTCATCATCTGCAGTGATCATGGAGCCCAAGAAAGTAAAATCTCTCACTGCCTCCATTTCATCCCCTTCTATTTGCCAGGAGGTGATGGGACCAGTGGCCATGATCATCAGTGGTCATTATGCCTACCTAGGACTACAAAAACAGGTAGTTGGCGTAACAAGCAGCTGGCAGGCCACAGTACCATACGGTGGGTGGGCTGTGTTCTGCTTAGTGGGTCACAAGTTGTACCCATTTTCACTAAATAGAATCCAGGGTCACTAAATATGTATGAGGCATGAGGCATTAGAAGGCAAGGACAGTGCAGTCCAGTGGTCAGAAGCGCTCTATGTGGGGCTACCTTTGAAGGTGACCCGGAAACTACAACTAATCCAGAATGCGGCAGCTAGACTGGTGACTGGGAGTGGCCGTCAAGACCATATAACACTGGTCCTGAAAGACCTACACTGGCTCCCGATACATTTCCAAGCACAATTCAAAGTGTTGGTGCTGACCTTTAAAGATCTTTAAAAGCCCAGTATACCTGAAGGAGCTTTAAAAGCCCAGTATACCTGAAGGAGCTTTAAAAGCCCAGTATACCTGAAGGAGCATCTCCACCTGCATTGTTCAGCCCAGACACTGAGGCTCCAAGGGCCTTATGGCGGTTCCCTCCCTGCAAGAAGTGAGGTTATAGAGAACCAAGCAGAGGGCCAAGTAGTGGCGCCCGCCCTGTGGAACGCCCTCCCATCAGATGTCAAGGAAATAAGTGACTATCTGACTTTTAGAAGACATCTGAAGGCAGCCCTGTTTAGGGAAGTTTTTAATGTTTGATGTTTTATCGCTTTTTTATTATTATTAATATTCTGTTGTGAGCCACCCAGAGTGGCTGGGGAAATCCAGCCAGATGGGCGGGGTATAAATAATAAAATATTATTATTATTAAGGTGGAGTCAACGCACTGAAAGCTAGCGTAAAGAACAAGAGTGTATACATGAACCAGCGGGGTACAAATATAAGAATGATAATGATGATAATGATGATGATGATATCATCACTGTATCTCCACTGTCAGAGACAGTATGCCTCTGACTGTCAGTTGCTGCTAATCACAAGTGGGGAGATTGCTGCTGAGCTTAGGTCCTGCTTTCAAGCTTGCCATAGACATAGGAATGCCCACTATGATAACAGGAACCTGGACTAGGTGGGCCATTGGCCTGATTAACAGCCTCTTCTTATTGTTACAAAAGTTGGGTGCCTCCCCCTGTAGTAAGATTACAGAGGGTTTCAGGCATTCACCCTGAGTCTGTGTTCCTTTGGAGGACCAAGACACGGTGGAGACAGCCGTAGCTTTAAGAAATATGGTTTATTCACCTATTCATGCCTTCAGTCTGCATGGAGGGAGCCCAGATCTTACAGCATGGTCATTTCAAGAGGGGTTTGTCCCCCACAGCAATGCAGCCCTGGAGTCCAAGGCATCTCTCCCAGTCAGCCTTCAGCCAGCCTGCCCAAGATGGATCCCAGCTCCCCCTCCCCTGTTTCTCCTTCCCAGAACACCTTTCTTAAAAAAAAACCCTCTCTTTTCGCCTCACTTCAAACACCCCCCCCCATCATTTTGGCAACATCTGGTTTGCATAAGCCAGCCCAGCGATTCCTTGTCTGGCACAGTTCTGCAGCTTGTACTTTCATCCATATGCCAATCAATCAGAATCCTACCATTTATTAATTTCTAGGGTTGGGAGGGGATCCCCCAAATCTAAAACATTATGTTCTTACTTCTGAGACTCCAGTTTCCCCTCTAACATCGAGGCTTCAGATAAAAGGCGTGTTAATCTTTTCTTTGCATATTCCTTCTCACGAGAGCTCTTGAATTAAGGGCACTATAATTTAATTCCCATTTCAGAACCAGAGGTAGTATGCACAACTCAGTTGATTACTGAGCTGCTGATCGAATTTGGATAATTCATTACCTTTGGAGGCAGAAGCAGCACTTAATTCTTCCATACTCTTTCATGCTATCCCCCCTCCCCCCCAAGTCTGATGTGGAAGAAATAATCTCAGGAGCAAAAGCTGAAGAAAGTGCACATTTAATCACCAGGTTTTCCACTGATGGTCCCAACTAGGGACCAAAATTACTATTTTGTACCTGGGCAAAATGCAACCCAGTACGCATGTTGATTATCTGTGTGGGGATTTTATCTTCAACTAAGTAATGATTTACTTTTATTCATCACTTACTGCATAAAATGTCTCATAAAATAACTAGATTCTGCAGTTTTCTTTCAACTTCCTTTGTTGCATTTTCCTGAATTGGCAGACATTCCCGTGACATGGGAATCAGCTTGCATGAGTTGATACTTGATGGACTGAGACTACCCAACCAATTAACATAAAATATCTCTGCCAATTGTTAGCTTGTTCAGCATACAAACAATAGATCTTGTAAGGGGCCTGAAACCAAGCCTATCCCTAAACAATATCCAATAAGCCAACACAGAATAGAGTACAGGGAGTTATCTTTCATCCACAAGGTTTTATAATGTTTTCCCTTTACCTATATGTTCATTAGGTGGCATCAACTAGGTACAGTGGTACCTCGGGTTACATATGCTTCAGGTTACAGACTCCGCTAACCCAGAAATAGTACCTCGGGTTAAGAACTTTGCTTCAGGATGAGAACAGAAATCGTGTGGTGGCAGCGCAGCGGCAGCGGGAGGCCCCATTAGCTAAAGTGGTGCTTCAGGTTAAGAACGGACCTCCAGAACAAATTAAGTATGTAAACAGAGGTACCACTGTAGTGCCTGAATCACAGAGAAGACACAGTTGGTTCAGTAGGGATTATTGCCAGGTTAGAACAGCAGCCTAAGTAAGCAATAGCACAATCCTGTGCATGTTTACTCAGAAGTAAGTGTGTACAAGGAAGCTTATTGATAGGTTAAATGTGCAGAGGATCTCAGTGTAAGTAAATAAATACATGTTCTTCCACATTTAAATCATGATGTAACTGTAAACATGCTTTATTTGACACACACACACACACACGGTGGAATCTCTATTAGTTACAAAAGTGTTACTTTTTATTTGAAAAAAATAGAATATCCACTACTGCTAGCACACAAAAAGCCAAGAGATCTTCAATTCAGATAGCAGACCTGTTATTAAATGCAACGCAGTTGTGATGAAGCAGGAAATGAATTTCCCCCTTTTCATCTGCCTGCCTGGCAATCCCGTTCTCATCTCCTGTGATATGTGAATGCTTTACACATTTTGAAGAATTGGTCTTCAAAAGACCCAGGTGCTTTGCTGCTATTTTTTCCTCCCCACCTCAGCCTTTCAGACAGAATCAAGGCTTGCTGGCAATTTAGTTTCATTGTGATCTGAAAGCTTGACACTCCAAACAGTACAGGCTTAGCAGGAAAGATGACAGAACAGCTCATGTGGTTATCTTCAACTCCCAGCTAAAAGTCCTTGATGCATTCTAAATGATCTACAAACCATGCTGGAAATTCTTTTAAGCAAGGCATAGGAGAGAGACCCGTCCATGTCTACACCCACCCACCATGCGCTCATTCCTGAATGCTGCTTTAACATAAATGATTTTTTTAAATGACAATAAAGGTAAAGGTAAAGGGACCCCTGACCATTAGGTCCAGTCGTGACCGACTCTGGTGTTGCGGCATTCATCTCGCTTTATTGGCCGAGGGAGCCAGTGTACAGCTTCCAGGTCATGTGGCCAGCATGACAAAGCCGCTTCTGGCGAACCAGAGCAGCACACGGAAACGCCGTTTACCTTCCTGCCAGAGCAGTACCTATTTATCTACTTGCACTTTGATGTGCTTTCGAACTGCTAGGTTGGCAGGGGCAGGGACTGAGCAACGGGAGCTCACCCCATCGCGGGGATTCGAACCGCCGACCTTCTGATTGGCACGTCCCAGGCTCTGTGGTTTAACCCACAGTGCCACCCGCGTCCCACAGCGCCACCCGCGTCCCTTAAATGACAATATTCCCCACTAAATGGAAAAGTTGACTGTTATAAAATATCTGCTGTGGAGAATTATACAGGAGAGATATGTTTTGTTGCAGCTGAGGAGGATGAATGTGTCCAGTTGTGCTGTTGCAAATGCACCATGGCGTTTCTTCTCTCTGTGCTCCTCCCAGCGGTCATGCCCCTTCTGGTCACTGCTATGTATACACGACCTGCCAATTTGTCTCCAGATACCGCGGTCTCTTGCAAGGGATTCCCACATGGCAGGGCTAATGTTGCCAGCCTTCAAGTCATGTTTGAGACATCTTTGTAACACAGAGTTGGTCTGCCAACAGGCCTCATGCCTGATGCCAGCTCCCTGTAAAACACTTCCTTGGGGATCCTGCCATCTTCCAGTGTAGACGTCGCTGAGACGGCAGTATGAACATGCTGGGATTGTGTGCTTTAGAGAGCAAATATTTGTTTGAGACTCTGTCCTTCCTTGTGATGCCCAAAATCTTTCTGATGCAGTGCATCACTGGCGATGGAGCAGGTTGCTGGTTTATCGGGTCCTCCCTTAAAGAGGGCACGTGTTGCGTTGAGACCTGGCAACCAAACCCTGTGTTTTGGGTGGGTTGATTGATTGATTAGCCACAACACCCAATTGGTAGGACCCTTGATGCTGGGTTTAATCAGGCCAATGGGATGCAAGCTAAACGGATCAAGGGAGCTATATATACTCATGCACACGACCCAGAGCTTCCTCTTTCGGCTTGTGCATCAGAACACACACCCCCACCTCTCCCTATATTTAGGGCTGTGTGCTTGACCTTGCTATGCCGTCGTGTGCTGTCTGTCGTTGGGACAAGGACACGGCAGGAATTTTCCCCACTTGGCCGATTGGCTGGTGCCATTTGGGTTTCGCCTGCCGCGTAGCAAATTGTCACAATTTGTAAGGTTGCGGATAGGCCCTGGTTCAGGTGATAGGGATGGGAGAACGCTCTTGCCATCCCTATGCGAAGGGTATTCCATTAAAGGAATCCAGGGACTGTGAGGGGGTTGTGCCCGTGCCTGAGTCCAGGGGGCATTTGGGTGGTGGAGATAGCCTGTTCCCGGCTTTCCGCTTATCCAGGTGTTCACCCTAGGCTGGACTATGCTGGTGCCCTGGGTCAGCGCTACCTGCAACGGTGCAGGGAGCTAGTCGAACCAGAGCCTATGCAACCATTCACTTGCTGCAATCAATAAAGTTGTGGCCTAAATTCTGCCAAAAACCAAACCAAAATTTGAGACTTGTCTGAATTTATTTAGGGAGAAGAAGAGAAGACTTTGGATTTGATATCCTGCTTTATCACTACCCAAAGGAGTCTCAAAGTGGCTAACATTTTCCTTTCCCTTCCTCCCCCACAACAAACACTCTGTGAGGTGAGTGGGGCTGAGAGACTTCAAAGAAGTGTGACTAGCCCAAGGTCACCCAGCAGCTGCATGTGGAGGAGCGGAGACGCGAACCCGGTCCACCAGATTATGAGTCCACTACTCTTAACCACTACATCACACTGGCTCCACTGGGGAGGTTTAAAGGTCTGAACACGCAATGGTGGAACCCAGGTAGACAAAATTGTCTACCATCTCAAGTGTGCTGGCAATGTAACAAAGATAAGGCAACAATACACAATGACATAGTTAAAATCAATCTGTGCTATTTGTTTACTTACATTAATTATGTCATTCTATATTTCATTATTGCGGTATTGTGTTTTAACTGCATTGTAAACCACCCTGGGATGATAAATCAAATAAACCAAAATGTATCAGTAGGTTGAGAACACAAAATGAGCAGTAAGGGGCTTTGTTACTCCCCTCCCCCATTTGTTCCTGTAAAACATACTGGGAAACTGTCTTTAAATTATTACCCAAGGAACTAAGAAACATCAGTTACCTGACAGCAATAGCATTACTCTGCAGCTTGATTGAAATTTTACCATATCCTATGGGAATACTTTTAAATGGTTGCTTAAGGCAACTGATTCCTTGGTGTAAGTTTCACGTTATTTCCAAGTTTGATTTCCCTTCTGATTTTCCCTTTCATAACTTGCTTTCGGCATGAGCCGAAATATTGATACAATTGTTTTGGTCTTCCGTCATTGCTGCTATAAACAGGTGATTCATGCTTTCTTCTGCAAAGTTTCCTCTATGGGCTGCTGTTGAATTTCCACTGCATAGTTTCTTCACTCCTCCTCGTTTTCTTCGTTTAGATTAGCTCTGATGATATTGAAATGTTTATGGAACCAAATAAAACCCTCCCTTCTTCTTTCTAATGAACCTTTCATTTCTGAACTGAAAGTGAACAAGAAAGATTCAACACAGTCTCATCTTTCTTAAGAAACAAATAGACTATAATTCACTATTTTATGCTTCCATTCATCCAAACAAACAGCAGGGAACCTAATAAAAAAGAAAGAAATCTGGGTCATGAATACTGGAGGGATCTGTGAATTGCTTTTTATGTAAGAAATATGTTTTGTCCTGTATAAGAACCATAGTGAATTATTGTAGTCAGAATCCAAAAAGCTACTTAGGTTCACTTAAGGGGCTTCTGTTAGTCTAGTGCAGGGTAGGCAACCTAAGGCCCATGGGCCGGATGCAGCCCAACCGCCTTCTCAAACCAGCCTTCTCAATCAGCGTGTTTTTACATGAGTAAAATGTGTCCATTTATTTAAAATGCATCTCTGGGTTATTTTTACATGGTGTTTTTACATGAGTAGAATGTATCCTTTTATTTAAAATGCATCTCTGAGTTATTTGTGGGGCATAGGAATTCGTTCCTTTTTTCCCCCTTCAAAATATAGTCCAGCCCACCGCATGGTCTGAGGGACAGTGGACCGGCCCACGGCTGAAAAAGGTTGCTGACCCCTGGTCTAGTGCAATTAAAGCCCCATGCACACATTTTATTTCTAAGGTGACCTTCATGCCTGTTTACAACTGCTTTTGAAACTTCCCTGGTGATTGCAAGGCTAAAACCCTTTTTGGACTAATTAAAATGTAGACGTTTGCTCAATAAGAGTCAGACCAGAAGCGCCTGAAGTCCAGCATCCTGTTTCAAACAATGGACAACCAGATGTCCCCATAAAGCATACAAAGAGAGGGCATGAAGCCAGGTATTTGGTATTCAGGGGTATGAGTGGACCTGACGACAAAATGTCTCAATGACTGCTCCCCACATTAAATGGAGGGTGCCCTTTGCATGGTCGCGCGCAGCCCCCTGGACCCTATGCAGCACCATTAGCACAGGCTTGGCTTCACCTTCCCCCAGGTGGGATACCTGGAGGTCTCCGCCTACCTCAGCCAGTTGCCCAATCCTGCCTGGGGAGGTGTTGCCAAGGTGACCAGGCCAGGTAGGGGGAGGGACTACCTGCCCACACAATAGAAGGAGGATCTTACCTGTGAACCTTCAGTTGGCTCCAGAGCTTCTCCCACCCTACCCACCCTCAGTTAAGACTTCTTTTGCAGGTTAACCTTTTCTCCACAGGTATGTGGGCGCTGCTACGTCAAGGTCGCTGTTGAAGGGCCGGAAAGGAATTCTCCTGCATTGGCAGGTTTGCCTTTCCCATAGCTAAACGTCAGTTTTTGGGCGGTATCAGGCCTTGGGCAGAATCCTTTAGTCTATCTTCCCTAAATGGGGGGGTGCAGCGGTGACCCACGCCCCCCTCCTCTTTGCGGCGGCAATACCAGGGTTCCCCGTTAAAGGGGTTTGAGGGGAAGCTTTGGCCGTAAGCCTAGAGGTTGTCATTGCTCTCCCCTGCGATGGAGGCGGGCTTTCTCTGCTTGAACATATTTTTCTCCAGAGCCAGCCCATCCCCCCCCACACACACACTGGATAACCCTGATGTTCCCCAGATCCCCGGACTGGGAGGGATAAACGCCCAATGCCTGAGCCAAGGTCTACTCACATCTGAAACATAATAAAGTTGTGAGCTCCCGGGGTGAGCTCCCGTTGCTCGGTCCCTGCTCCTGCCAACCTAGCAGTTTGAAAGCACGTCAAAGTGCAAGTAGATAAATAGGTACCGCTCCGGCGGGAAGGTAAACGGCGTTTCCGTGCACTGCTCTGGTTCGCCAGAAGCGGCTTAGTCATGCTGGCCACATGACCCGGAAGCTGTACGCTGGCTCCCTCGGCCAATAAAGCAAGATGAGCGCCGCAACCCCAGAGTCAGTCACAGCTGGACCTAATGGTCAGGGGTCCCTTTACCTTTACCCTTTACCTTGGGTTACATACGCTTCAGGTTACATACGCTTCAGGTTACAGACTCCGCTAACCCAGAAATATTACCTCGGGTTAAGAACTTTGCTTCAGGATTAGAACAGAAATTGTGCTCCCGTGGCGCGGCAGCAGCAGGAGGCCCCATTAGCTAAAGTGGTGCTTCAGGTTAAGAACAGTTTCAGGTTAAGATCAGACCTCCAGAACGAATTAAGTTCTTAACTAGAGGTACCACTGTACTTCCCAAGGAGGGAATATACCAGGAAGATCCCAGCCTGGCTGATCCTCAGCAGCTAATGATGCATAGCAATCAAAGCTGGTCCAGGAATGCTCTCTTCTGATCCTCAGAGAACATCTTCCAACCAACATAAAACCAGATGTAGCATAAGTTTTTATCTATAAATACAACCTTTAGTTATGAAGTGCCTGTTTTCAGAAAGATAATGCACAAGTGATCACACACACACACACAAACACACAGAGGGAGAAACTTCCAAACCTTTCTTCTCTGTGCTCTAAGGCAGTAAAACGCTCGTGTCTGAGCTAGCTGCCAGCTTTCGGTCTGAGCTGTTTATTGCTGCTGCAGCAGATGATGGAATTCCTTAGTCTGTTTTTCTCTGATGCCTTCAGCACTTACTTTTATTTCCCCACCAATCTGTTAAGGAAGGTTTCTTTTACTGGCGGGCAATCCTATGTTCAATCCATACTAGCATGTTTTGAAAAGACAGTAAGATGTAATAATAATAATAATAATAATAATAATTTATTATTTGTACCCCGCCCATCTGGCTGGGTTTCCCCAGCCACTCTGGGCGGCTTCCAACAAAGATGAAAAATACACTAAAATGTCACATATTAAAAACTTCCCTGAACAGGGCTGCCTTCAGATGTCTTCTGAATGTCAGGTAGTTGTTTATCACTTTAACATCTGATGGGAGGGCGTTCCACAGGGCGGGCGCCACTACCGAGAAGGCCCTCTGCCTGGTTCCCTGTAACGTGGCCTCTCGCAGTGAGGGAACCGCCAGAAGGCCCTTGGAGCTGGACCTCAGTGTCCGGGCAGAACAATGGAGACGCTCCTTCAGATATACTGGCCCGAGGCTGTTTAGGGCTTTAAAGGTCAGCACCAACACTTTGAATTGTGCTCGAAAACGGACTGGGAGGCAATGTAGGTCTTTCAAGACCGGTGTTATATGGTCTCGGCAGCCGCTCCCAGTCACCAGTCTAGCTGCCGCGTTCTGGATTAGTTGTAGTTTCCGGGTCACCTTCAATGGTAGCCCCACATAGAGCACATTGGAGTAGTCCAAGCGGGAGATAACCAGAGCATGCACCACTCTGGCGAGACAGTCTGCAGGCAGATAGGGCCTCAGCCTATGTACCAGATGGAGCTGGTAAACAGCTGCCCTGGATACAGATTTGACCTGTGGATGTCTTTTTGATTTTCGTATGTATGTATGTATGTATGTATGTATTGAACGTTATTAATTCTGCCCTTCCTCCCAAAGGAGTCCAGGGTGGCAATTTCTCCAGAAACATATTTCTGTTCTTTATTCATTGTTTGTCTCTGTGCCATATTCTGACAAAGTTGGGCTACGCACTTGCAGTTGTTCCATCATCTCAATATGGGTTGTCATCCCCATCTGTTGACATGGAATAACTTTAAGTGCATGGTTAGCAGGATTGCTCAGCCTCACAGGAATAAGGCCGTGTTCTGCTTCCACCAAATTCCTTCTTATTCTCCAAACATGTGATCCCATGGAATCCTCTAATAACAAGAACATGTTTTTGGGCCCCTTGGGGACTCTCTACTCTTCCCATCACAAACTTTTGTTGAGCTGTCTATCACTATATTAGCAACATTAGTGACTACCCTGATTGTCCCATATGTCTGCATGGCTCAAATAATCATGAACCCCACACATTTCCAGGCTACCTGATTTGGTTCTCCCTCAATCTCCCTCCATTTTCCTCTAAGATACAGGGGCAACCAGATAGGCTGCAGAGTGCTGAAGAAGTGTTTACTGGAAGGTAAAATGAATTCACCGCTCCTGGCCTCTTCACAATGGTAAGGTAAGCTTCAAAACCCTCATTTAGAATTTTCTAAAGAAATTCTCATTTGTCCTTGGAACGAGGTATAAAATGGAAGCATAAAAATGGAAGCCTCTGTCTCAGAGGAAGACAACTTTTGATAAACTGCAGACAGATTTTGGCCCAGCGCTGGTTGAACGAATGGTCATAAGGGAAACATAGTAAATTCAAATCTCTATAGGAACAAAGAATCACTGACTTGTTGAAACAAAACTGCTTTTTTCCTCAGGTTTGGGGTGAGCATAGAACCATTCGTTCACTACGAATATAGTGTGGCTTATAGAATTCCCCTTCACATCTCACATTTTTATTGATTGGACAATAAATAAATCACTTCTTACTACACTGTGTAATTCCTATCTGGACACATAAAGAAGATTATTCCCTTTAGGTTTCAAAACTCTGCATTGGCTCCAGCATTCAGTCAATGTGACATTTTGGAGAACAGCTGCTACCAAATATAAACCTGTCTCCGGTAATAATGCCGCTATAAAATGAAAAATTATATATAATCTGAACTCTTTCTACACTGCGGTAACTTTTATATGTTCCAAGACACATAAATATTATCCACCAAGTTTTACATTCTCTTTCCCACAGCTTCAGCTTCCTGGAACTGCCTCAAAGCCTCCCCCCTCCCCCATTTGCTTACACTTCCTGGCATTGGCCTAGTACAACTGAGGGCCAGACTAAATGTAACACAGGAGATCCATGATTAGGATATCCTAAACAGCCTTGGTCCTGTATACCTGAAGGAGCGTCTCTACCCCCATCATTCTGCTCGGACACTGAGATCCAGCACCAAGGGCCTTCTGGCGGTTCCTTCATTGCAAGAAGTGAGGCTACAGGGAACCAGACAGAGGGCCTTCTTGGTAGTGGCACCCGCCCTGTGGAACGCCCTCCCTTCAGGTTTTTATTCCAGCCAAGTTAACAGCTTGGTTTTTGCACACATACACCCAAATGTCTGCAGTGTTTTTATTCCATCCGAGTTGACAGAGCACCAGGAGACTTTCAGGGAATCCCAAGCTTCACTTGAAGGCCTTGGAGCCAACTTCTAGGAACCAAGAGCCCCAATAAAATATTGAGGGGGGTGGGACCCTGCAAAGTTGATGGGCATTGCCATTCAAATGGGGGGGGGGTGTCATGTCATGTGATTGTGTGGGGCAGGGCTTACTTGCCCCCCCCCCATTTTATTCAAGTTGGCACCCCTGCTTGGAGGGTCCAAAATGAGATACCCCAAATCTGGTTTATAAGCCACTTCATATTCCTAGCAGATACACACTTTCTAATGCAAAAGGCAAAAGACCTTTACTCTAAAAATGAAATGTTCATTTTATCTGATTCAATGCAGCTGCTCATCTTCATTTCTAGCTGACTACTGCCAGCTCCATAAATAGAAAAATATGCATTCAGCTCCCATTAGCACCAATGGGACGTATATGGTTATAAATCCTCATTTAAAAAAATAGAAATATATCCCTTAACAACTCTACCACTCCAACTTGCATCCTTATAGTTGCAATACGCCATCTGTGCTGGCATCCAGGAATCAGTCATATAGGAGAAAGTTATTTTTCCCCACTCGCACTTTCCCCCGTGATAGCAGTAAGTTAAAAAATAATTGATATCCCATAAAACGCAGCAAATGAAGAGAGCATTGCAACCATAAATGCACCAAAGAGATAAATTCATTCTGATCATTAATAATCTGAGAACATTAAAAGAAAAACAAGATGTAAACGCAAAAGAAAAGTCAGTCTCTCATTGCATTATTACACTTTTCCCAAAACCACGAGCACTCAGACAATCTAGGGGCACACAGCACTGTGATTTTCTTTGGACTGAGAGATCACTTATGGTGCTTTCAGCTTACTTACAAATATTCAGGTTGAACAGAGGTGGAGGTGGACACCGTCAACATCCCAAGAGCTGAAAAACTGTGCTCTACTTCAGATCTTCCTGTACTCGGAACAGGGAGGATGGGCGGGCATTAGACTGATGTTTTCTGTGATAGGAATTTTGAGGTCTTAGATATATGGTAATATTCATAAGTGTACCAACCAAGCACATAGATCAGCACAGGAAGACCAACCTGAAACCATTTTGATTCCCAAACTGACCAAATGTTTTCCCTGCATGGAGGGGGGTGTCAGGGAGCCTTTCCATTGTCTCAGGAATTGAGTAATCAGCATTTTAATGGGTGACAGACTATCAGGAAAGACGATCAGATAACCTGGCAAACAGGAAAAACAACATTCAAATTTCTGTTTTAGACCGCCTTTTCTGTGAAGTAGGTATGATATATCTGGGGGGTGGTCTTAGGTTACACTCCTTCTGTGATGTATGTATGATGTATGGAGGAGTGGTCTTGAGCTCCAGGGCAGGGAATTTAAAATGTCTATATAAGCCCTTGCGCACCATTGTTCTGGGTTCCTCCTCCCTCCTTTGTGTGGTGAGTGAGGACCCTGTTGCAACAGATCAATAAAGATCAGGCTTACTAGCTACTTTGCTTCTGAATATTCTCTGGTTGGCCTCTGTTATTTTCTCCTACCAATAGGGAACCTATATAAGGACTCTATATGGGCTCTTGGATACCCCATAAGGGAAAAGGACAGATTTTGTTTACGATATTGCTATAATATAGGATCCTCATATATAGGCTGAATCACTTCTCTAAGATTGATTCCAGGTGGGATTTTATATTTAGAATGTATTGTCCGTATCTTGTTTTTCAGTGTGTGTGATTGGCATCTTAGGTTCCACACATTTCGTTCTTCCAGACATGGATATTCATTGCTATGCAGTCACAACTCTTGCTTCATCCTTCTTTACCCTTTTCTGCTTCTGGACACGTGGTATTTCTTTATACGTGTGTGTGGACAGATTTCCACCCGAAGTGCACAAGCAAATGTTACCGGCCCTTAGTTATGCTGTTTTTCCATGGGCAAAATGGAGGGTTGTGCATTTCAGGCAGAATAGCAACAATATACATTTTAATTTAATCTTGTTGTGTTTTATTAAATACTGTACTGAGGTCTTGCGCAAGAATGACCGCTCCCCACATTAAACGGGGGGGGGGTGCCTTTGCGTGGTTGCGCACAACCCTGTGGAGCTCCATTAGCACAGGCTTGGCTTCGTCTCCCCCAGGTGGGATACCTGGAGGTCTCCGCCTACCTCAGTCAGTTGTCCAATCCCGCCTGGGGAAGCGTTGCCAAGGTGACCAGGCCAGGTAGGGGGAGGGACTACCTGCCCACACAATAGAAGGAGGATCTTACTGGTGAACCTTCAGTTGGCTCCAGAGCTTCTCCCACCCTACCCACCCTCAGTTAAGACTTCTTTTTCAGGTTAACCTTTTTTCACAGGTACGCAGATGCTGCTACGTCAAGGTCACTGTTGAAGGGCCAGAAAGGAATTCCCCTGCATTGGCAGGTTTTGCCTTTCCCGTAGCAAAATGTCACAACTTTGGTGGTATCAGGCCATGGGCGGAATCCTTTAGTCTATCTTCCCTGAATGGGGCGGGGGCATGCAGCGGTGACCCACACCCCCTTCCTCTTTGCAGCGGCAATACCAGGGTTCCCCGTTAAAGGGGTTTTTGAGGGGCGACTTTGACTGTACGCCTAGAGGTCGTAATTGCCTTCCACTGCAACGGCGGCATAACGGGGGTGGCTATCTCTGCTTGAACAGATGTTCTCCAGAGCCGGCCCATCCCCCCCCACACTGGATAACCCTGATGTTCCCCAGATCCCCAGCGGGGGACTGGGAGGGATAAACGCCCAATGCCTGAGCCAAGGTCTACCCACATCTGAAATATAATAAAGTTGTGGCCAATTTTAATCCCATAGCACGTTGTCTGGAGTCGTTATTCCACATGGGGGGGCGCCCAGGGTTTTGGGGACTCCGCCTGTCCACGCAATGTTATTTGGCTGTACTGATCTGCTATTTGATCTGTTGGGCTGGGGTAAGTGGCAATGATCCAGAAAACTAGGAATGCCACATAGGCCCTCATAACTGTTAATGGAACAACCATGCATTCTACCCTCTCCAAAACCTTCAGCAGCAACGAAACACCAAAATTATGATAAGTCTTATGCAAGACCTCTGTTTTTTGTGGTTGCAGTCTCTGAGGTAATCTCCCACATTTACCATGTTGAAATGCTGAGATACGGGCATGGCCAAACTTGGCCCTCCAGCTGTTTTGGGACTACAACTCCCATCATCCCTAGCTAACAGGACCAGTGGTCAGGGATGATGGGAATTGTAGTCCCCAAAAAACTGGAGGGCCAAGTTGGGCCATGGCTCCTCTGAACCAGGTTGTTCAGGTGCCCCTTCAGCATGCAGCAATCCATGAAAACAGGCATTTCATTTGGCTTTGTGGGCTGCCAGAAACAAAACAGGTTGTGCTCAGAGAAGGAAGAAACAGAAGTAGGTTGTGGTAGATAATATCACTAAAACCTCATCACACATGTGAGAAAGCACTCACCATATATATATATATACACACACACACATACACACGCACACACACACACAGTGGTTCCTCGTGTTACAGACGCTTCAGGTTACAGATGCTTCAGGTTACAGACTCCGCCAACCCAGAAATAGTACCTCGGGTTAAGAACTTTGCTTCAGGATGAGAACAGAAATCATGCTCTGGCGACGCGGCAGCAGTGGGAGGCCCCATTAGCTAAAGTGATACCTCAGGTTAAGAACAATTTCAGGTTAAGAACGGATCTCCAGAACAAATTAAGTTCTTAACCCGAGATACCACTGTATATATGTATATATGTGTGTGTGTTTGTGTGTGTGCGTGTATATATATATATATATATATATGCTTTCGTAGATTTTCACGGGTACAGGAATGCAGGTTTTGGTGTCCTCGGGTGTCTTCCCGTGTAAAAGTTGGGGTGTCTAGGCGACGTTTCGACGAGGTCTCACTCGTCATCTTCAGGCTGGTGCTTTCGGCTTCTTGTTACTGGAACAGAGCAGGATCTCAGTGTTTGAGTTCCTATAAATACTGTTGAGGGGGTGTGGTGTATAGCCTCCAATGTTCTGGGCAGAGAGGAAGTTCCCAGGCTAGTGTGCCTTTTCTTCTTTTGTTCACTATGGAAATAGAAGCCAACAACCAACTTCCCTTCCTTGACGTCCTAATCTACAAAAAACCTGATGGCTCCCTAGGACACACTATCTACCGGAAAAAAACACACACCAACCGCTACTTACATGCACAATCACACCACCACCCTGCACAAATAAACTCCGTAGCCAAGACTCTCATCTCCAGAACCAAACGCCTGGCTGACAAAGACCACTTGACAACTGAGTTACAGAATCTCTCAAATGTGTTAATTGCCAATGGATACCAGCAAAACAGGGTTACGAAGCTAATCCAAAAAGAAACACCCCCCAAAAACCAAGACACAGAAGAAAACAATGGCATGGCCCTCCTTCCTTATATCAAGGGCACTACAGATAAAATTAGCAAAATCCTCCATAAACACAATATCAAAACAGCCTTTTGCACCAACCAAAAAATAGCCAATATCCTCAGAAACCCCAAGGATAAAATCCAGTTGGAAAACCAAGGGGTCTATGAAATACCCTGCAAAGTCTGCCCAGCCACGTACATTGGACAAACAAACAGACGAATAAATGCACGTATCGCAGAACACAAGAATGCCGTCAAAAAAGAAGAAAAAACTTCCTCTCTTTTCCAACACATGAAAGAAACAGGACACGAAATTAATTTTGCAGATTCCAAATTGCTCTTTAACATGGAACATCACCACAAGAGAATAATCATGGAAGCCATCGAGATAGAGAAACACCCTCACAACATGAACAAGCGTGACGACACATCCCGCTTGCCAGACATCTGGAAATTAGCCCTCCCCACAAAAACTGACACCAGATCCAGAGGCACACAGAACGCCATCACCAATCAACCACACCAGACCCAAACCCAGACCCTCTCCACAGATAAATTACAGACACCATCCAGTAGCCAAACCATGGTGGCACCTCCGGATGCTGCACCCCCCTGCAATCCCTACACAGATCTGGCTGACACAGGCCACAAAACCACAGCTCGCCCCTATACACGAAGCCAAGCCAGAGCACAACTAAGTGCAGTACAGCCATCTTCTCAGAAAAACTCTTCACAAAGTTCAAGAGGTCAAGACACAAAGACTTTAGCAACTAATCCACACCTAATGACCCACCTAAGTGGTACTCAGGATATCACTCAAGAAATCACTCAAGATATCCCTCAAGTAATTAAGGAACAAAAGAAGAAAAGGCACACTAGCCTGGGAACTTCCTCTCTGCCCAGAACATTGGAGGCTATACACCACACCCCCTCAACAGTATTTATAGGAACTCAAACACTGAGATCCTGCTCTGTTCCAGTAACAAGAAGCCGAAAGCACCAGCCTGAAGATGACGAGTGAGACCTCGTCGAAACGTCGCCTAGACACCCCAACTTTTACACGGGAAGACACCCGAGGACACCAAAACCTGCATATATATATATATATATATATATATATATATATATATATATATAATGCATTAATGAGCATCCACATCAGTGGTGACTACAGAGGTATAATGGGCTACTTTTACTTGCTGGATTTTCCACGGTAAGAAAAAATATATATTTAAGCAGAGAGGAAAGTACAGGCTGGCATTTTTATGGTCATGATGTTGCATAGACACTCCAAAAATAAACCTCCATTTGGAAGCACCCCAATCCCACAGATTCAAAGCCTTGTGTCAGCTCAAATAACTTTAATTGTTAGTTATCGTACATTCAACTTCTTTAAAAGCTTCTTACATTGTCTTAATAATAGACATGTGTTTTCATTTACTGAGCTGCAGATGACTTTAAAAAGGTAAACATTTGCCAATTATGGTATATGACAGCTCCATTAAAAGCCATGTAGCAATGCTCAAACATATAACTGGGACTGAAAAATATCCTAGGAATAGTCTACAGTGACAAGGATTTAGATAAATGTATTCAAATATTGTATTCAGAATTAAATTAGTACAAAAATAAAATCCAGAGAGGTTTAAAATGGGCTTTGAAAAAATGCTTTCATTGCCAGTTACTATGTTTAAATATTTGTACAATGTGATATATTCAGTGTAGCACATTTATTCTCTGTATGCAGGCAGATTGCTATGAGCCATCATAACCAAAGGCAACAACCCAGAAATAGATGCTTGCAAAGAAAAATATAATAAAAAACACACAAAATCACATTTCATAGCTTACATAATGTACGTCAACCAAGAACCTACAAGAATAACCACAGCTGCATCAATCAACAATATCGCAACATGAAACTACTTTGAGATTATTCTAAATCAAATTTCTACCTAGCCTGGAAAGTCACATATCCTTAAAACCCAGCAGTTTCTAATATGATGAGCCATTTTCAAATCCACCTACAAACCATCAAATGAATAAATACATATTGTACTTTAAGTAAAGTGCTAAGAATCCGTCATACATTATCTCAGTTATTTCCAGACTGGTAGCCAAGGTGTGTGTTGCAGCAAAAAGAACAAAGTGTTGTTGTCTTGTGGCTCCTTTAAGAAATTTATTATGGGGAAAGCGTTGGTGGACTTCCTCATCTGGCAAAGTGGACTCTATAGTCAACAAAAGT
Organism: Podarcis melisellensis; assembly: GCF_964234715.1. NCBI lineage: Eukaryota > Metazoa > Chordata > Lepidosauria > Squamata > Lacertidae > Podarcis > Podarcis melisellensis. The sequence continues at coordinate 60,131,502 of NC_138541.1, read as the reverse complement.
TCATGCCAGAAGACAGGAAGAGTAAGGCTCTTTGTTCTCTCGGTAACATTTACATAAAAAAGCTATGACTGCGGGCAGAGTTTTCTCTACACTTATCACACACATCATTTAATGGCAGCCTATGGCACCGATCGAAATGCAGTTGTGAGCATTAACATGTTGCTAAGAATGATACACATACGGAGAGTTGACCTTGTAGTACAAAGAAAGGTCATCTTAGATGTCTTATGTCTGTAGGTCAGTATTTGATCTGTACACATGGATCCTATTTCAACAAAATAAAGAGCCCCTACATGTGTAGAGCAACTGTTGGCTAAGGACCATTGTATTTGGTTCAGGAGTTTTATATTAGGCATTTACTTACTTCTGTAATTGGAAGAGACAATAGTTAATGTATTGCATACATATTTATTATTTTATTTATAATAAAGATTTTTGAACTATTAAGTGCTTTTAAATAAATAAAATCCTCATATACTACAATTTCATTTTTTAAAATGTCAAAGTGGTTTGCAACAATTACCTATACCTAAACCATGTTGAGATAATCTTATTTCCTAGATTTTCAATATTAGCTGGTTGCGGGGGGCGGGGGGAGAAAGGACCCTCATTCTGAAAAATGCAGTGCAATTAAATATTTACCTTTTGGAAAGACTTGCTATAAAATTACTCTAACTAATGAATATTTAAGTTTGACTTAACTTACATACTCTCAATAGCCTTAATTAACCCAGAAAGCTCTCTTCAGTACCGTTCTTCTAAAACCAATTAAATATTGAACATACACTGTCAAAGTGAAGCAATGTTATTGAACTCAGAACCACACAGAAAAGTGGCCTTTTCATCCCCATTTAAGCAAAAGCAACAGTATAGTGGAGCCAGTTAATGTCTTTACTAAATAAAATTATTTAGCCAACTTGGTTATTTATTTATTTTTGCTTTTGAAACACCGTATTTCAAAAGCACCAGTTTTCTAACCAAAAGGATACAACGTTCAGCAAAGTTTGTGACAATTTAATGACACAAATACTTGACATAATTACCTGATCATTTACATCACATGCACACTAACCCATGCAAGTGTCTGCTTCAAATCTGTTCTGTGCCGCACCAGCACTATGGAGCACTGGATCAGTTATTTTTATGGTGCAGTCTGTTCATACAGATACGAAATGTAATTAGATTATGGATATGAAGCATCTGCCTATAAAAATCATGAAGACCCATCAGGACCTGTGATTCAAAACTTTTATTTTTGTGCTGTAAAGCATTGTAATTTTATTTTTTAAATGATGGATACACATTAGACTGGACAATGGAATTGTGATGCCTTAAACACACGCACACACAGGTTCAGGTATTGGATCTTAATTTCTGGACCGGAAAGGCTCCACAGAGGCCTGCACTATTTTACAGAGGACATGGATTGGGTGTAGTAAATAAAAAAGGGATCCTCTGGAACTTGTATGAATTTTACAAGAGATAAATCCCAAACAGGCATCAAGTTACAAGCACATTTGTTCTAGTGGACTGAACTGCAGTGGCGTAGCGTGGGCTGTCAGCACCCAGGGCAAGGCAAGTAATTTGCGTCCCCTAACCCGTGGATTTGCGCCTCCTAACCCTAACCCCCAGATGTTGCACCCGGTGCGGCCGGCCCCCCCTGCACCCCCCACGCTACACCACTGCTGAACTGTAAAAGGTGCACTTTCAATGTTTTCTGAGGCGATGACTGGCTGAACTCTCATGATTTTTTCTCATGATTTTTACATAGGATGCTATCCAAAGCTAAGGTCAATGAACACAGAACGTACCATAAAAATCACATGTCTGGCACTTGATGATGCTGTCATAGTCCATACACATGACTCGTCATCTGGATTTTTATATGGAGTGTCTCAAAAACCACAATGAACTTACAGAGATCATATTGATATCCACAGACAGACTGTGAAACGATTGATAGTAGTGCTTGTTGGCACTATCATGAGGGAAAACCATACATCTGGAGTGTGCATCCTGTGGATTTTTGCAATGATGCTATACATATCAGTGTCAAATAACCAATTGTGTCTATATTCACAGATCATACCACTGTTTTAAAATCATGGATCCAGTGTTTCACAGCACCTATGATGCAAAGCTATTGATACAAGACATGTCAACTTAGACCACATCTGTACTTTTGTACTACAATTTAGAATCACAGATCTGGGGTTTCAAAGTGTCACTAGAGGGGAAAAAAACCCCAAGAAATGGACAACACAGGTGATCAGTGCTTTGATAGTGGTTTTGATGGCATCCCATATTGTATATATAGCAGTCATGGATTCATGCTTTATGGCGATGAAGCACCAAATCCATTATTTTACTATGCATTTTGTGGCCATGGACATACTGTACTCTGTAATTTGGTTTGTTTTGGTGGGATGCTGTGTAAAAAAAGATCCACAGTGGATCCATGTTTTGTGCCATTGCAGTGCCGTGAAGAGCAGGATTTGTGGTTTATAAAGTTCTGTGGGTATGGACAAGATTATAGCTTTGGCACAGATTATGGAGAGCATATGTGTAAAATTAACGAGGATCCATGTCTTGGTTCCTTCTTTTTGCATCATGGCAGTGCCAGAAAGCACTGGCTCCACCATAGCCACAAATGTTCTCTTTCATAACGTAATTTAAAAGCTGAAGTAATTTGTTATATTTAGAAAAATTATTATCCTACTTCAACCTTATGGTAAGCTAAGCATACAACTAGACTTTCATGAATAGGTCCATTAGAAGTAAACAATATTAGTCTTCTATGTACATCATAGTTTACAAAATGGAAACTTTGATAGTGGTTGGGGGAATGGTATCTTTTTTGGGGGGGATCATGCAAATTCAGATGAATCTATTTTAATTCTACTGGATTTTACTTTTGACCAGTCTGTAAAGACAGATGAAATGTGTTTTGACACTGTTTTGGGGAGGATCCCAGATTGAAAACAATCAAGATCTATTGGGCCCCATGGTCTGATCCATGTTATTTGCCATGGCAGCAGCAAATGGCAGTGTACTAATTATTTGTAAGGGTGATTCCCTTGGGGGGTAGTTTTAGCTGTTGTTTGATATGGAGGAGGGGTGGAATTAAAAATAAATATTAATAAGCATATTGAAGAGGATCGTTTTGATTTTATGTATGCTTCTTTTTACCACTTTCAACCAGGAAGTTCAGACCCACAATCTGATGTGTATTGAGGCAGACAGAGAGAAGGCTGATTGTTCTGCACATGCTCAGGGGCACCTTTGTCATTAATCAGAGATTGTGATACAGAATGAGGAGCGGCTTTAAAAATGGTTCTCGGGGCCAAGCCTTTCAGCAACGGTGTAAATAAAAATGTAATAACAATAGCTGTAATAATGTAATAATAAAATAATAATAAAATAAATAAACTTTGGCTGATTAACATTTTATGACCTTTTGGGAATTATAGGGTCAGAACTACCAGTACTGTATATTGTAGAAGTTTATTCATGTATGCAACTACAGCAACAAGAATGTTACTTGCTCAAAAATGGAAAGAAGCAGAAGTCCCAGCAGAGGAAGAATGGATATAATAACAGATGGAATATGCAGAAATGGTGAAACTTACCGGAAGAATAAGAAATCAAGATAAGAAACTTTTTTAAAAAGAAGGGAAATGGTTTGTTGAATATTTACAGATGGAATTGTAAACAGATAAGAACGTTGGCGGGATTATTGTAATAACCTGCAGTTTTATAAGCATATATTTAAAGAAGATGAATAAATGAGCAAGTTAATTTGGATAAGCAGCCGATATTAAAAATAAACTTAAGGAACCGCCGAAAGAGGAGGAAGTCAAGTTTTTGAAATGTTAAAATGATTGTAAAATGAGTGGGTTTGTTTTGTCCATGTTTTTATGTCGTGTTTTCGTACTTGTATTTTAATGCAGGGAGGCGCTCGGGGGCGCACAAATTTAATTAATAAATAAAACAAAAAAATAACCCAGGCGGCTCCTTCCCTCAGGCGGCGACAGAAAGCGTCCAGGCTCCTGCTTTGCATAAACCCGCCCTCCGGGCCATCCCATCTGCCGCCTCAGCCGCCTCTTCTTCCTCGGAGCTCGCGGAAGTAAACGCTCCGCTTCTTGCCCGCCGCGCTTTGCCGTCGCGAGCGCCTGCGGGCGGTGGTCGGCGCGAGACCAACGGCCGCCTCCCCAACTCCCGCTTTCCTCGCCGAAGCAACGTTCGATGTGGCAGCGAAGGGGCGGGGAGGCGAAGGAACCGAGGCGAGTTGGCGGTTGGTCAGGGGGCGTGGCCAACGCTCAACCGCCACACAGCTGGTATCGCCCCGCCCATTGGGAGGCGTGGCCCAACGTTCCCGAGGAGGAGGGGGGGGGCTTTGTTGTGAAATTGGGAGTTGCCGCCGGCGGCGGTCGGGGCCGGGAAGGGGGCGCCCTCTTCGCCTCAACTTGCCTTTTTCCTCCCCGAGAGGGACGGGGCCGGAGCCGCCTTTCCCTCCCAGGGGGACGGCAGCGAGGTGAGGAAAGGGCTCGGGCGGGGGAAGCCGCGGCAGGGCGCCGTCCCCCTCAGCTCCGGCGTGTGGCGTCCTGAGGGGGCGGCTGGCATCCTGTGCCTTCCTGCAAGGATTCTCAGGGGAGGCGGTTGGCGGCGGTTTCTCCTCAAGGACGCGCGTCAGGCAAGGGGCGGTTGGGTTCGAGCTCCGGAAGTTTCGCCTCCCCTCCCCGGATGCGGGAAGCGAACCCCGGAGTTGGCGCGAAGTCACGACAGAGGAGGAGCGAGCGCATGAACATGTGCAGAGCGCCTTTCCCCCGTGGTCGCTTAAAGTTAGTGTAGGATTGCCATCTGTGGACCACCCTCGACCTAACTGCCTACTGGGTGGCAAGGGGGAGGCGTTCCCACGTACTCTTTCATTGCATGCTTGTAGGTGAAAATTGGACTCTCATTGTTTGACAGTGGACTTCCTCTGGAGGTAATGGGGTCTCCTTCCTTGGAGGTTTTTAGTTGAGATTCTTGCATTGTAGAGGGTTGGGCTAGATGACCCTCGGGGTCCCTAACTGCTCTATGATTCTATTAAACTAGCCCGCTTTAAGTGATGTCAGGGGTTTGTTTTAGAATTGCCGCTGAGCAAAAGCTAATAGAATCCCATTAGAGAGTCCAAATCCGTTCATCTGACTGGGAGTAGAGAATGATCAAAAGACAGTCGTTTTGAATTAACATTTGGAGCTAAAGGTTGCATTCATGTGGTGTAATAGTCTTGAACTAAAAACTTGTGGATCTCTTACTCTGCCGCTCCCAGTCTGTTTTAGGAGAAAGGGAGCTGATATTTTTGCCCCAAATCCTTACCCTTCTCCTTGCACTGGTAAATTTAAAGTTTTGATGAACTTAGGAAGTATTAGCAAGTGTTGCCTACTTCTCTAGGAATGGGAGCCCTTGCACCACCATCTATACCCCAGAGAACCATGTTACTTATGGCTCAGTCAAGATTTATGACATTGATAGGAGCTACGTTTTTCAAATTCAAGCTCAGTTATGTTCCGTTGGCAATTTATTCTATTCCTTTGTGAGTGTGTGTAATATTTTGTAACCCGGGGCATCTCTCATTCAGGTGAATGAGTCATCTGATCTGGGGAAGCTAATGTAATGCAGCATTAAAAGTAATCAAAAATTAATTGCCGTGGACTGTGGTTCATGACCTGTGCAAAGATTAAATGGGCCTCCTTCCCTCATTGCTTTATTTTGCTCTATTAAGAAAGACAGATTCAGACTGTGCGAGAGCTTCGGTGGCAGGGAGAAGTGTGTGTGTGAGTGACATCTGTCTCGTTGCATTTGAGCTGCCTTTTCCAGCCAATTTGGTTTGTATGATGGACGCGGGTGGCGCTATGGGTTAAACCACAGAGCCTAGGACTTGCCGATCAGAAGGTTGGTGGTTTGAATCCCCGTGACGGGGTGAGCTCCCGTTGCTCGGTCCCTTCTCCTGCCAACCTAGCAGTTCGAAAGCACATCAAAGTGCGAGTAGATAAATAGGTACCGCTCCAGCGGGAAGGTAAACGGCATTTCCATGCACTGCTCTGGTTCGCCAGAAGTGGCTTAGTCATGCTGGCCGCATGACCCGGAAGCTGTACGCTGGCTCCCTCGGCCAATAAAGCAAGATGAGCGCCTCAACCCCAAAGTCGGCCACAACTGGACCTAATGGTCAGGGGTCCCTTTACCTTTAAAGAAAAGCAGAATATCCATATACGTAGTTAAAGTCATTTTACACTCCTAGTTTAGAAAACATCTACAATAAGCCTACAGTTTGTGGGGGTTGCATTCTGCTGATAGTACATGAAGCCAAAATCGCTTATAGTCAAATCCCATTGGATTCAGTGGTGAGTGGGATTGCCAAAATCATTTCCCCCAGAACCCTGGCCCCTTTCTTCTTTTTTAATTTTTACCATGTGCATATAGCTGAATGTGCACAGGTTAAATGTGCATAAGTTGCAGGTTTGTTGTATAATGAAAACAACTCTGCAAGGAATGTTTTCTGTTGTGCCCTTTTAAAACCAGGACCCCTTTACACTTTGCTTGGGGTGTGTGGAAATGGCAAGTATACATGAGTAAGTTGTGCTGTTGGGATATTACATTAGTATTCCTCCACCAATATTTTCTCTAGGAAGCATGACTCTTACTGGAAACAATAATTCTGTTACATCCTGAAAGTGTTTTTGTTTTATTTCATTTTTTGTTTTGCTTCTCAGTTCTGTGTGGCTCTGTTTTGAATCACTAAAATGACTTCTGGCTTCATATTATTGAGATAGTAATATGTAGCTTGTCCATTAAACATGATCTTGCATCCGGATATAGTTATGCTGCGGACAAGCCCAGACAGGATGCTGTGAGGGTTTTAGTGTCAAGCCCAGAGTTACATCTAAACTGCAGGAAAGTGCTGGATTTAGGGTTCATCCACACTTAACTTATGCCCCATGCTTTCTTGGCACAGGCCTGTGCTTTAAAGCTCCTTGGCCAAGTGCACTTTTTTCCATCCCTCTGCTTTCCCCAGGAAAACCCACTTTTTAACATTGAATCAGAACAAGTGGCAATTCAGGTTTTCAATGGTGAAGAGTGGGTTTTCACTAGAAAACAGCTAGGGCAAAAAAAAATGTTTAGAAACAGTACTTTAAGGCACAGACTTTGCCTAGAAACATTGCATAAAAGGAAGTCTGCATGCGCCCTTAGCCATAAGATTTTTCTCTTGAAGCTCCATGTTTCATCCTACATACACAAGGTCACACTCTAAGCTTTGTGTTACTCAAACTGGAATAATTATCCTTGACACTCATGATTTCCCTTCAAGTAAATATGGTTTGCATCAGAGTAGTTACTGTTTTGTATGATGAAGTGTCAAATACAGTAGAACCTTGGTTCTCGAATGGCTTAGTTGACAAACAAATCGGCTCCCGAACACCTAAAACCTTGGAAGTATGTGTTTTCAAATGTTTTTCGGAAGCCAAATATCCGGTGCGGTTGTTGGCTATTGTTTCCAGGGCGCCTGCACCAATCAGCCTTGGTTTTCAAATGTTTCGGGAGTCGAACGGACTTCCGGAACGGATTAAGTTTGAGAACCAAGATTCCACTGTACATAGATTTTTAGAATGCCTAACAATCAGCTTGAAGAGAGTTCAATTTTGGGGTCATGTGAGTCTAAAATGGGGAATACAGTGGTACCTCGAGTTACAAACACCTCAGGTTACAAACACTTCGGGTAACAGACTCCGCTAACCTGGAAGTACTACCTCGGGTTAAGAACTTTGCCCCACGATGAGAACAGAAATCGCGCCCCAGTCGTGCGGCGACAGTGGGAGGCCCTATTAGCTAAAGTGGTACCTCAGGTTAAGAACAGTTTCAGGTTAAGAACGGACCTCCGGAACGAATTAAGTTTGTAACCATAGGTAACACTGTAAACACCACAATTGGAACCTCCAAATAAAAAGGTTTAAGAGTTGCTTCTCCAATCCCCACCCATCCATGCAACATATAGTGGGGAAACCATAGGTCAGTAGCAGAACCTATGCAGAGAAGATTCCTGGTTCAGTGCCTGGGATTTTCCATTGGAAAGGGTCAGCTGTCAGGTGATGGGAAAGACCTCTGCCAGAGACCCTGAAGATCTGCTGCACGTAAATACTGGACTAGAAGGACAAAAAAGTATGAACTAGTATAGGAACGCAGGAAATTGCTCTAACCCCCTCACCACATGTGCCCTGTGTTCAATCAGTCCTTACACTTTCATGAAGGAAAACATGGCAACCAGTCCTGGTTCGTAGAGATGGCACAACCAGTCTGGAGGGATCAGCAAACAGTGGTTTTGAAAAAGTAGCTGATTTGAAATAGAGTAGTTCAGGGGGACGGGGGAGTAAATAGTGCAAGTCTTGTTTTTTTTTTTGATCATCTGGTGCTGCTTGTGAACCAGTTCAAAATGTCATGCCCAAAAATAAAATTTCACAAGAGCAACCAATGGGTTTGGTATGTAGCTCCAAAAATAATAATAATGCAAAAAAAAAATGTTCAGCAGGTTTATTATAAATTTGGCAATGCCTTATGTGTTCCTTATACATTGTTTACATTGACATATATTTATTATGTATTTTTACTTTTTCTGAGTAATCTTTTGATGTTTTTTCTCCCTTAAGATTCAACTGGTGGGCTGGAATGTCTTGAAAGAGATGAGGATGGAACTGCATGCCATCTAAACAAGAATATAGGTAACTTTTAAAATATTGTTACAAATTATGAACCCATCAAGCGAAAGTTTAATTCTTCAATCCCATTGATTTCATGCTAGAAGTCCACAGTGTTTTACACTAGATAGCAATTCAGTAATAGTTGGATTCAGAGGAATCATGCATAGGATAGAAACCAAGTGTAGCATAGAGCTTCAAGTCTTTCATTGAAACTATTGGGATTTCCAAGTTCTTAACTTGGCAGAATTATGCCCTGTGGGTTTTTGTAAAGCAAGACAGTAACACCTGTTTTATGCATGCATGCTCAGAAGGATGACTCATTTAAAAATAGCTGTTTCAAACTGTTTTTATTGATAATTTTATTGTTCTATTCTTTTTGGAAACTGATTTGAGGGTTTAAAAACACACACAAATAAAATAATTTTAATTTAATCTAGGGAGACTTGTTCCCTAATATAGAAATATAGGATTGCAGCATTATTTCAACTTACTTTTTCATTGAAATCAGTGGGTCTTCATCAGGATTAACTTTTCATATGGGTTCTTTATAATCCAAGTTACATTAAATCTGAATCCAACCTCTTGTAAGACTGCCTCAGAAAATGAGGGGTGTTTGGGCACATTTGAACTTGTCTTGTATAAGTTCCCGAACTTTTAAGTTACATTAGAGGTTCATGATTTTCCAGAGGAAGGAGTCCTTCCATCAGAGAAAAAGAATCAGAGAAATGTAGAGTTGGAAGGGACCACAAGGATCATCTAATCCAATCTCCTGCAATGCAGGAATCTGTCGGTAGTCGCACCATCCCTGTGGAAAGCCCTTCCTTCAGATGTCAAGGAGATAAAGAATTACATAACTTTTAGTAGACATCTGAAGGCAGCCCTGTATTGGGAAGTTTTTAATATTTGATATTTCACTGTGTTTTATATATGCTGTAAGCCTCCCAGGGTGGCTGGGGAAACCCAGCCGGATGGGCGGGATATAAATACAATCATCATCATCTTCACCATCATCGTCTTAACTAAAGCATCCATGGCATATGGCCATCCAACCTCTGCTTAAAACCTCGAAGGAAGGAGAGTCCACAGCTTCTGGAGGTGACCATTCCACTGTTAAACAGCTCTTTCTGTCAGAAAATTCTTTCTGATGTTTAGTCAGAATCTCCTTTCCAGATTTGGAAGATATGAAAGGGGAGTAGAGGGACAGGATGAAAATGGGATAATTTCACTGAATGCAACCCACTAGCAGGGGTCCCTAGTGCTTTTTGTACTCCTGAAAATGTTGTTGTTCCGCTGATACCACCTGCTTGTGCATTGGTTGTGGTGTTTTGGCTACATGCGCATCAGCACTCACTCCATGAAGTTTGCAAATACAAGTCATGATTTCCTAACATGATTCTGAATGGCACCACTATTTTCTTAATGCTTTTGGGATCAGCATCTTACCTGGGTCAGACTTGTGGCATGCATTCTTTTCACAAGGTTTAAGAAATGCCATCATAAATATTTTTGAATTTGGAGCAAATGTTAAATAGCTTAGCAGGCCCAAAGAGCTTAATGAACTAATCTGGAAGAACTTTACATGCAGTTAGCGAGAAAAACTGTTGTAGTTTATATTGATTGTTCAGTACATTGGCCAAACAGACTATTTGGCCTGATTCAGCATTACAGAAGAAAATGGTGCTGTGTGGTAATTAGACAGATGTTTTTTCAAACATTTTCAAAGTTGGAGGGCATGGTTGTATTTTGTTTTAACAGTGTGCTATTAATGTTGGGTTAGGAAGCCTTTGGTTATTCTCTAAAGTTCAAGAGTATCTTTTTCATATTTATAATAAGACTAGACGCTCTTTCAGACCAAATGTGAACTTCACCCTTTCAGTTCCTGGCCATCTGTGCTTTCCTCTTTGCATATTTTTGTCAGAAACAAAAAGGAAGAGAGTATTACTTGAGCATAGAAATAGTATTATAGCATTAGCTTGCAGAAACAACAAATTAAAAATGCTTAGAAAACAATATTTGTATAGTGTCATCAAGGTATGTTAAAATGTATGAAAGGATCCCTTTCCCTCTGGGACTCATAATCTAGCAAGCAGGCACAACAAAGGAAGAGGAGTGAAATGGAGGAAGTGAAAAAGAATATGTAGTTGCCTCCATATGAGTGTTTGTTGAAGAGTGCAGGTTTTTTTGCAGCATCCGCACAATATTATCAAAAAGCCAATCTGTCTTAGGTAGTTTGTTGCAACTTTATTGATTGCATTACCACAAAAGACCATTGTTGCAGACCGCCATTCACTTACAGTTCATAGTGGAAGGATTCACTGGAGTAATTCAATTCAGGTTATGAATTGGTAAGAGGGACTGTAATTTGTAAATGACAGTGTACATTGATTTCTCACTGGCTCTTCTTGCTAGGGCTTATTTTTGTTTTTTCTTATTTGTGTCATATTTCCACAAAAGAAAGCTCTTGTTTGGGGTTTTATGTTTGAAAAAGCTAGTTTGTATATCCTCTCCCTATTTAATCTGAATGAACTATTTCCATTGAAATTGTGATAGGCTTAAAAAAAAGCCTGTTGTCAATTATTCATTAGCCATATTTAAATGTTATGTATGCATGTATGTATATTTGCAGTAATAGCCCATTTGCAATATTAAGTCTGTTTGGTATATATAGATCATAATTTTAGATTGTTTTCTCAAATGTACTTAATAACCAAAAACAGTCTGATACCTTGTATTACACACAAGTTTTTCCATATTAATGAACTTTTATTAGTTGTCCATGCTTTTCTTTGTGATATTGTCAACGAAAACAAAAAACATTCCAGACTAATGTTATATTATTTATTACCATTATTATGCAGAACGTGTTCTGAACTAAGTGGCTTACAGCCCAATCCAGTGCATGTTTAATCTATAAGAAGCCTCGCTGTTTTGTAATAAAAATCCTGTGAAATAGGTTAATATCATATTTTACATATCTTGAGAGATGACAACATTCAAGCCCACCTAGTAAGGTTGTCTGATTGGATGAAGGTGTTTAGTTTCTATTTCTTTGACCCATAAAACTGTCTTCAAGCTCATAGAGGCTATTTTTCCAATAATGAAATAACATCTCTGGTGGAGAGCTCTTTCTTTCTTTGGCCAGGATTGAAAGAGCTTCTTTATGGCTCAGTCTAGCAATAATTCTGAACCATGGTTGGCGCTTGGACTGTGACGCTAGAAGAGACCACATGCCTGTACACTCCCTCCTCCTCTACTGTACTTAAGGGAATGAGTTATTTTCTGGCTTGTAGCAAACCATTACACCCAAGCTGTCAAACTATGGTTTGTGCTTGCCATGCAGACCAAGATTCAAACCTGATTTCTAGGACAAGTGCAAGTTAACAAGTTTAGATATAATGCCCAATGTATTCTTTGCCAAAATTGCTGAATGAACTAATTATGCCAAACTGTTTTAAAAAGCAAAAATCACTGCTTCCTTCTTTCCCCCTTCCCCTTCTTTTTTCCAAAGCTCCCTTGTTGCAAGATTATGTGGATCCAGTCCTTGGCTTGAAACTGTTAATGTCATTCATGAATTAATGAGATAGGCATGTGATATTTAGCAGTGTTTTACAACTTAATGGCCCGATTCTCAAACTTGTTGAGTCAGTAAATGAATGTTTAAGATGGATCTTATGACTGCTGCACTAATGTGCTGTCACAAGTTATGACATTATATTGGAGTTGCAAGGATGCTTAGGCAGATGTGCGTGCTCATCAGGAAGTTCACATTACAAATGTGTGTTGTGTTGTATGCATTATGTTTTAAAGCTGTAAAGGAGCGTTCTCTGTCAGCTTTCCTACAACAGGAAATCCTTTTTAAGGAGACTTGCCTTAGCCAGAAAATCTTTTAGAAGAATCATAAAACACTTCTATTTCATCTGCCTTCTGGTAGTGTGTGTGTTTTGGTGTGTGTAAGTTAAACAATTTATAAATTCACAGTATTAGTGCTTATTTCCAACCGGTTTACAGGAGAAAAGTAGTCATGGTGGTTTTGGTGTTGCAGTCTTGACAATGAAGAATTTTGATGAATTATGCATGTTTTCAGTTGCGATAAATCTACTTGTTCATCTAAAGTGGCTGGTTTGAAAGAAAAAATAACTACAGTAAACTACCGTAATTTATTTGTGGTTGAATATTGATCATTCGCTAGAATGGTAGCCACCTTAATCCTGTACTTAAAAAATATATATTGCTCACGTGAGTAAGGAAATTTAACTGCAGCCTCTCTGAATGAGGCTTTTGGAGTGATACCTGCATACATGCACTATGTACCAGATTTTATTTGCATACTCTTTTATCTTTAGCCATTTGTTTCTTAAAATAGATATATGGGGTGGGGATTACCTTTTCCTCTTGCATGTATTTTATAAAGCAAATACACCTGTGCACAATTGGAGCATGCTGTATAGTCTGTATTTCTTGTACTGTAGTATAAAATCTTGTTTGAACTTGTCCTTAGGAGGTAGATTTTTCTCCTAGTCAAGGCCTTAACTATCTTAATTGATGATATAAACTACAGTTCAGGTTTGCGGTATTGGACTATAGAGTCCTAAACTGCTTGAGCCTAGGTCATTGGCAGCCAGCATGGTGCCTTCCAGATACAGTTGTACCCCCGCTTACATATCCCTCTGGATACGTAATCTTCGGGATGCGAACGTGCCAAACCCGGAAGTATTTTTCTGGGTTTCATCGCGCGCACATGTGCAGAAGCGTTAAACTGCGCGCATGCACAGAAGCGGTCATCCGGTTGCAAATTCCTTGGGATGTGGCAGGACCTCGCGAACGGATCCCGTTCGCAACTGGAGGTACCAATGTATTGTGAACTGCAGCTCACCTTGGTCCCATCAAGCATGGCTATTGGTCAGGGATGATGGGAGTTGTAGTCCACAACATCTGGAGGGCACCGTGTTAGTTACCCCAGGAGTAAGTTATTTGAGATAAAAACCTGTCCAGTTAGTAAGAGCATGTACTGAAACCTTCCTGGTGCTGCTGCAGCCTGCATCAACTTATCTTACAGCAACCAGGGAGAGGGCCTTTTCTGTTTTGGTGCCCCCTCTTTGGAGTAGCCTTTTCCTAGGGAAAAAATGCACCAGTGACACCAGAAAATTAGCATTTTATCCAGACCTTTGCTGGTTGCTATTTTTTTTTAAAGTTGATTTTTGTACTCACTGTTAATGTTGCCTTAACGTTTTTATAATTCATCTCTTGAAGATGTACGTGTTTAGGCAAACATTCCAGAACTTGAACTTTCTGATTACATTGTTTAAATTGGTTTTTAAAAAAACTGTTTTAATTGCTGTGCCTGCAGCAGCCTCGTTTCATAATAAATTTTAATTGTCAATCTCTATAATGTTCTGATGGAATTTTGATGTAATTTAATTTGAATTGAAATGTGGAATTGTATTTTGTGTTTGGATTTTATACTTGAAAATATTTTGGCATGTAAGCAGTATATAAATTTATATAAATACAATACCAATTATAAATTGATAAATACTACTACTAGGTGATATATAATTATTTTCAATAAATGCCATATAGTAGAAAATTCTGGTCAAGTTGTCTAAGGCACTGAGTTCCATTTTGTTTTAGGAATAAATGCTTCAGAGCAAATTATTCCTCTGAAGATTCCCTCTTACGGTGTCTGTAGTATAACCTCTGTGCAACTTTGCACAGCTAGGTATGCAGATAAACAGATCAAGCATCTGAGTGATAAAACGGGAGCAAGGAATAAGCATAGAGGTTGTTCAAAGGGAGCCTTTTTAAATGGGTGAGCAGTTTTCAATTTGCATTTCAATTATTGGTGTAGAAAAGTTTAATATAATTTGCATAAATGTAATTCTAAGGGTTGTTGCTTCCCCAATCCAAGTGAATAATGCATGCCACAGTAGCTGCACTTTTGCATCCAGTCAGTAATAGGCTTCAGGTCTTTTTTCAGTGTTGCAGTGCAACATGGAAGGTGTTTTCTGTGACCTCATCCCACAGACCCAGGCTGTGAATGGGGCCAGCTAGAAAGGTTCTACTCACCTGATCATTTCTCCAAACCAAGCTGGAGGCTGTTGTGTAGGAAAGTCCCTTGTGATTGGCTCCATCCGTGTGATGCAAGCCCTTGAAACATCATAGCACTAGCAGAGGTTAAAGCCATAACAAAACTTCCACACAACTTGGCTCCCACTCTAAACGTTGGTAGAAAAACTTTTGACAAAAGAATTTACATGCTGGGGGAAAAGCTGTTGTCAGCTTATGTTGTATTTTATGCACTGACTGATTTGGTCACAGTTCACAAATGAAATGAATGAAATCATGTAAAATCTTGAGATATTCAGACTACCTTGTTTCATTTCCCCCTTAATTTCCAAATCTTTTTTTAAAAAATAACACGTTCCCCACTAATAAAAAAACCATGCAATGCCTTGAAATTTCATTTGATGGAAAGTATATTATGCTTCTAAAGCAGAGTGGCATACAGTTTAGAAGAGTCAATTGACTGTTTTGATTGGTTAACTAGAATGTCATTTGCTTGTTTTTTAAAAGAAAGAATTGCTTTTAGGGTTTGAAATCCATTTGTTGATGGCTTTAAGAAAAATAGATGCCAATTTTGTTAATATTTAAAAATGGGTAAGACCTTCGGAAGTGTTAGATATTATAAAGGAACAACTTCTAAGTTAAAAGGATGTATGTATGGAATTGTATATATATTTCAGTCATTGTGTTTGTATGGTAAATTGGTGTTGTAGTGTTAAATCACCACAAATGCAATTTGATCCAAAAGTAGACTATATATGAAGCAAGCAAACAGATCTTTCTGTGTTTGTGAAAAGCACAAATTGCATCATTTCTCCCTCTGCCATGATTGGTATTGTTATGAATTTGTGGGTGCTTGACACCCTAAATTCCTGGATTCAGTAACTGTTAAAATTCGGGTAGTGTGCAACAGTATCTCTGCTATGCTACTTTCTTGCGTAGTGAAGCTGTTGTACAAGGCAGCTGGGGAGAGGACAGACACTGGGGTAGTTTGTCTCAAGCCAGTAGGGGAGGGAAGAAAACAAGGGTCAGCAAACTTTTTCAGCAGGGGGTTGGTCAACTGTCCCTTAGACCTTGTGGGGGGGCCAGACTATATTTTTTTGGGGGGGATGAATGAATTCCTATGCCCCACAAATAACCCAGAGATGCATTTTAAATAAAAGGGCACATTCTACTCATGTAAAAACACGCTGATTCCTGGACCAACCACAGGCTGGATTTAGAAGGCGATTGGGCCGGATCCGGCCCCCTGGGCCTTGGTTTGTCTACCCATGGAAGAAACAGTTGCACATGTGGGAAGGAGGGAGGGATACCAAACCACAGTTTGTCATAGCCTATGAACTGTCAAAGTGAAACTCTTATTTTAATCCAACTTTTTGGAGAGTTGGAACTTGAGCCCAGAATGCATATGTTTTTATGAGAAATGGACACTCACCAAACACACCAAGCTTTGGGAATTTCATTTTAGTGGAGTGGTCAAGGTTGCCATGAATTGACAGCCAGAATCAGAAGTGACTGTGTGGATTAGCTCTCAATGCCAGTTATTTTGCATGGGGGGGAGGTGGCTTCTTCAAGAAGAATGCCTGTATTTTACAAGTGTGTCAACAAACCTGTTTCTTGGGGGAAATTTACTGGATACACAAGCATAACTGCATTGGACCTGATGGTTCCTAGAAATGTCATTCTAACCTTTCTTAATTGGGGGAATTAGTGAGGGGACGCAGGTGGCGCTGTGATCTAAACCACAGAGCCTAGGGCTTGCCAATCAGAAGGTCGGCGGTTTGAATCCCTGCGACGGGGTGAGCTCCCGTTGCTCGGTCCCAGCTACTGCCAACCTAGCAGTTCAAAAGCACGTCAAAGTGCAAGTAGATAAATAGGTACTGCTCTGGTGGGAAGGTAAATGGCGTTTCCGTGTGCCGCTCTGGTTTTGCCAGAAGCGGCTTAGTCATGCTGGCCACATGACCTGGAAGCTGTCTGCGGACAAACGCCGGCTCTCTCGGCCTATAGAGCGAGATGAGCACGCAACCCCAGAGTTGTCCGCGACTGGACCTAATAGTCAGGGGTACCTTTACCTTTAGTGAGATTCACATGAACTTCCTTGCAGTTAGTGAGGAAAGACCTTAACCACAGGTGACCTGCTCAGCTAAACCTAAGCTTAGGTAAGTGTGCTGCAGAAGTAAAAAAAGATTGGGAAGAGCAAAGTGTCTGTGCATTCCTCTCCAGGATCCCGCACATTCACACTGTCCTGGTAAGCCATTGTTTGGCTTACTGTGCTATGTGAATGGGCCATTGTGTGTTAAATTGTATTTTACCATGTAAAGACACCCCCAAAACAATGCTACCAGTAATTTTATATAAACATCTTAAGTAGAATAAATGAGGGGGGGGGGAATCAAAGGCTCAATTGAAAATACTGATTATAACTTGCAGTCAAGCTAGGGACTACTGATAATTGTTTTTTTGTAGAGGAGGTAGGGCTTATATAGATAGGTAAAGGACCCCTGGATGGTTAAGTCCAGTCAAAGGCGACTGTGAGGTTGCGGCGCTCATCTCGCTTTCAGGCCGAGGGAGTAAGCGTTTGTCCACAGACAGCTTTCCGGGTCATATGGCCAGCATGACTAAACAGCTTCTGGCGTAACAGAACACTGTGATAGAAACCAGAGCACATGGAAACGCCATTTACCTTCCTGCCACTAAACAGCTTCTGGCGTAACAGAACACTGTGATAGAAACCAGACTTGCACTACCTACTTGCACTAGCGTGTTTTCGAACTGCTAGGTAGGCAGGAGCTGGGACAGAGCAACAGGAGCTCACCCCATTGTGCGGATTCGAACTGCCAACCTTCTGATCGGCAAGCCCAAGAGGCTCAGTGATTTAGACCACAGCGCCACCCACATCCCTTCTTATATAGGTAACCACTGTTGGGGATGTGAGGTTTTGTGAATCTCTTCTCAGCTGTTCACCATGAGTTGGATGGTACCGGCATATATGAATAAACCTTCATCAACCTTTAATCCTTCTATCCATCCATCTCGCACAACTTGTGCTAGATTTTTAACAACAGCTCATAATGATTGTATGAGGGCAGTTTTGCACATCGTTTTAAAATTGGTTGTATGAATCAGGCCTCACACTCTTAAAATACGTTGCATTGACTATGTGAGTTTTTATCATTAAACTCCATACTTCCTGTCAAATTTAGGATTCTGCTTTGATGCAAAGCCTTTTTTCAGTCTGCTTATTATTCAGGAGCCACATATGTTGAGAAATGATGATTAATTACATTGCAAGTTGTTCTGCTGTCTTATCTTTTAAAACAGCATGTGCTGAGCAAAAGTAGAGCACTTGGTTGGCAGCTCTAATTTAATCAATTTAGAAACCCAGTGCAATATGGAAAATCCCTGCTTTTTTAGCCCATGCAAATTTAATGTTAATAGAAGTCAATACTCTGTTTCAACAATTTTGCATGTGTGGAAACAATTAGAGGGGGTATAAATTCTTCAGAAAAATCAACCCACCTATTTGAATCTAGCCAAAGCATACCTGGGGTTGCTGAATCTCTAATTGGTTATCTTTTCTAATTTTCAGTGCAATTGCATGTTCTTTTTTTTTAAAAAAAAAATTTATTAAAGGTTTTCTTGTTTTACAGTGTAAGTGTAATGCCTCGTATTTTTTCCCCCTCCATGTAACATTTTTACAAATCCGTTTCATTTGTTGAGGCATTAGGGGGAGAAGAAAAAAAAAGAAAAAAAAGAAAGGGGGTGGAGGGAGGGGAGATGGATGGGGGTGGGGTCGGGTAGTGGTGTTTCTATTATGCTTAATGTATGTAGAGTTTGGTGTCAGCGTGCTTGTGTTGTTCACTTGTGTTCCTTGGTGGTGAGAGAGGTTGGGGTTGGCCTACGGTGTGATTGTTTGCAATTGCATGTTCTAAAAATTTGTAAGTTACAGTTCTTACAGAAGGTTCAGACAATGTAAATAATGTTTTAGAGCTGTTATGCCTGCATAATGGTCTAGGTTTCTAGAATGCTAGTAAATATGTATTAGCTGCGGTATCGCAAAAATTCAGACAGTATCAGTTGAAGAGGACCAGCTGACCCAAAGGCTGAGCGTAGCATATACTGATTAAGGCTGCTTATGTGATGCAGGACTGCTGAAGGAACTGGAAGCCCTTGGCCTGAGATTAGCTGAATTGTCTGCCATGTGTGAAATGACTCTGTCACTGAGGTAAAAATGTAATGTTACCAGCCATAGTTTGGGGGAGAGAAATCTGCAGTGACCTTCCTCTGAAAGGCAGTGCTTGTGGAGTTGTATTTTCACAAGTATATAAACTTGACGGGAAATGCTGATTCAAGCTGAAATAAGCACAAGCAAAAGATGAGCAATTTTTTGCCCCCCATTCATAAAAGGGCAAATCCTCATGGCTTGTAGTAGTCAGAAAAGTTTTTGTTCATGTTTTATTATATTTGCTTTGCTTTTTCTTCTTTTAGACAACATTCAATAATTGAAAGGAAGAAACCAAGGGAGGGGGGATGAAGCAGGAGCCATGCTTGAATTACGTTGCTGAGAAAAAGCACTGTTGGGCCACATCCATATTACTTAGTTACTCTGAAAATAATAGACTATGCATATATGTTAACATACTCTGTCCAAATAAGTGTTTGGAAGTTGCTGTCTATAGTAAGCTGTACACTCAAACATGGAAAAGGGTTTAGTCAGAGAACCTGGGTACTTGCTAGTTCCGAGACACCAGTGATGTGGGGTGGGAAATTGTCCACAGAGGCATACCTATGGGTTGACTAGGTTGGCCCCCACCAAGTGTGTAACCCCAGGCTCAAAAATCGTGCCTCTCCACTCATATTTGTTTTGTCAGATTTGTGTTCCTGTTTGTTCATGTCATTGGGGGGGAAGGCTTGTCCCTTCTAAAGACAGCCGTCTTGTGTGCTTAAAATAACTGATAGGGGAAAGCCTGCAGTTCATTAGCCATCTATTCTCTTTTTTAAAAAGTTACATCAATATTTTATAATGGAGAAAGACACAATAGAAACCAATTTTGGAATTGTTCCATGTCCAGTTTACCCTGTATTGGAATGACTCTTACATATGTGTGGTCATTAACTGAAGCAGAATATTTTAGTGGGTTTTGAAATCATGGTGGTGATTCAGTTCTTTCTCCCACTTCTCTCCCCCCCCCCACCCCAATATTTGTAAAGGAAAGGGTTAACAGGATAAGTAACAGAGCCTCTGAGAGAGCATAGGAATTGTGATCTTAGTCATTTGTGGTTTAGGAAAAAGAGCTTGTGGGCAGTCTCTGAAAGTGCTTTTATACAAGCTGTTAGTGCTGGCAGGAGTTAATGGTAAGAGGATGAGGAGACAAGCGAGAGAAAAGGCAGTAGATGCTTTAATGCAGCTGATTAGTGTCCTTCCTGATGAAAGTAGCAATTCAGCCTTCTCTGTTCGTTTTCTTTTTAATTACCCCTTCTAATTATTAAGATAAGAGGGCTTCCTACAAAATTCTGTGCTCCATATTTGAATGTAATAGTATTCTTTCAAAAGGAGGAAAAGGGGGAGTGACAACCATCTACTCATAAACAGGCAGACCATGTGTTTCTCTTGTCCTGGTTGGATGAACAAATCTTCTTTATGTGCATTGCTGCTTGCCCTGTTGCCTAGACGATAACTTGCTCTCACTGAAGATGTCTGGCTCTCGTAAAGAGTTCGACGTGAAGCAGATTTTAAAAATCAGATGGAGGTGGTTTGGGCACCAGCAATCTACTCCTAAACCTAGCATCGACTGCCAGCCAGGAGACTTCTGGGACAGAGGACATAATGCAACTACTGGTGGGATAAAGTTCCTGAACCCGGGCACCCTACCACTGCCTTTTACATCAATTGGTTTTCCGAAGTCCAACCAACAGGCTTTCCAGAATTCACCTTCTTGGCCAATGGCATCCAGCTCTGAAGTGCCTACATTTGAGATCACCGCAGAGGACTGTGAAGGTGCACATTGGCTTGAAAGACCATATGCTGAAGATGGAGCTAGTGAAGAAGAAAATGTATCTGACAGCAGTTCATGCAGGTTGTTACTTCCTTATTGTGAGAAATTAGTTGTGCCCTATTTTTATATGCATAAAATGGGGGAGGGGGTACACCTTCCACTGTGGTGCTGTAAAAATACTTAACCATGGTGCAGCCAAGGAACTGGAATTCTAACTATTTTGCAGTGTATATATAATGTTTCTTTCACTGGTACTGGAAACCTGTATCAAAAGTATTTCTAAAGAGGCTGGAGATGGAATTTGCATTCTGTAGCAGCTACATTTTCAAGGCTCTGTGAAGAAGGGTTGATGGAACTAGGAGGCAGATATTTTAGCTGTAATCTCTAGGTATGTTCTGCATTCTAATGTGTTACCTTGACCTATTTTTTTCTGGAAATTACTACTTGTGTTCTGAACATGAGGCAGAAACAGAGTAATATTTAAGGTTAGTTTTTGAGGCTGTTTGAACCAGTCTAGCCGAAAAAAGGCTGGGTGTCATACTGTAGAGAATATATGACTGGGGTTGCATTTATGGTAAAATTAAAATAATATTTTGCCATAACATTATGCTAGTTGAACATTTTAGGTATTTTGTGGTATTTGAGACAGCAATCCTATATACACTTACCTGAGAGTAAATCCAATTGAACTTACTGAGAAGACATATATTTGATTGCTCTGTAATAATTTACCCTACTGTGTTTATTTTCCAGTAGAATTTTTTTAATTGCAATTTTATTTTGGGGGGAGGTGTCAAGTTTTCTTTTATCTTCTTTAATTTATTCAGCTGTATACTACAGAAGTGGTGCTTTTAAAATGTATTTTGCTACTTTGCACTTTGTAATGTTGTGTATTGGTGAAGCTAGTTGCTGATTGATCCCTCCAGTCAAAGTGTATTTGATTTTTTGCACTGACAAGAAATCATATTTCAGAAGGGTAGGAGAGTTGGAAGGAAAAACACAAATTTGACTTATTTTTTCAATGCATTTTTTAAGAAGTGCCATGTGGAAAAATTGTATGGAAGCTGAAGGTTTAAATCCAAAATGTTTGAAAAAGTAACTAGGTAAATAATAAAAGTAGATGGCTAGAGTAATATTTGTAGCTCAGGCTACATGGACTGATTTTAGTGTTTAAAAAAAATCTGTTCAGTGTTTGTACAAAGACATTACTGTTAGTACACAAATTATTTGCAAGGTGTCAAATGAATTATGTAAAAGAAATGTCCCATTCTTGTAGAGATGTTTATCTGGAGTACTAAGTAGCACAGAACAGCAATTCTGGTTTCTTGGTGATCATCATTAAAGTGGTCCGGGGGCTGGTTAAATAATAAATGTGGAAGAAAACATTAGCATCTCTCCAGATACAGCATCCCCAGATAATAGAGATACTGTATCCCCACCACTACCTCCATTTGCACTTGCAAACATGCTAATGTATATGCAGGTTAATGGGCATGATCCAATCCTATGTTTGCATGCAATGGAAGATGACTGTAGAGAAGTGCAAAGTCTGGAGGTCAAGGGTACATGCCATTTATTCATCCAGCCCTCTGTAGCTGTGTGAAGTTACAAAACAACACCAGGCACGCTACAATAAAGTGCTATACACTTTCCAACAAGGTGTCAATCCATTCTTGCAGTTCTCCCCTTACGGCTGCCAGCTCCCAGCCCAGGCATGCATTTTGCCAATAATCACAACATGCTCAGTGTCCAGCTGCATCAACTTGATTAGGAGTAAGAGGGCCTATTGTGTGAGATGTGGCCACCACGTGTGTCTCTGACCCTACAGGATTTATCACTTTAGCTAAGAAGAGGTGGAAAGGTCTGGTAGAACAATGCACTCAGGTCTTAAGTCTGCTGAAGGTTGGGTCCAAAGTGGTCAAAGCATTCTGGTTCAAAAGGCTTCCTTCTCCACTATTCTGGCTGCTTAGATTGCCTGCCTAGTTAGGACTTTTTGAGATTCCCCCCTTGTGATGCCACCTTCTTGCATGAAATCCATTGGCATGGGGAACAGCATGTAAGTAGACATTCATCTCTTTGTTTATAAAGGCTGGAGTGTTGCCAGTATTTAGTATTTTTTCCCTTCATCTTTTTTTAATTTTACTTATTTTACTTTTACTTGCTGTCAACGAGAATTTTGGTTGTGTTTTCTTGTAAAACAAGGCATAGCTTTCTTCATTAGAAATATTTTATGATGTCAAAAACTTTATCAAAATCTTTTGCTTCATAATTTTTACTTAAGATATGAGTAGTGAAAGATGAATAAAAACAAAAATAATGCACACCTATGTCTTTCATTAGCATTTAAATCTCCTTTCTCCTATGGATCTAATGAAATGTAGACTTTTCCTGTGGAATTCCATTTGTAGTGTTACAATTGATAGGGACCTAAGACATACCAGAAATTGCCTAGACTTCTGGAGTTGGATTGCAGAATTACTGTAGTATCTTAACAACAGAGATGCTTGCAGTTCAGAAACAGCTAAAGCTGGTAGCTGAAGCATTCATGTAAATAAAAGTTGTGATGATGGTGTCAATGTGTACTACTATTTGTTCTGGGGATAATTAAATTACCTGCCATGTTGCTGGAAATAGAACCTAACCTTGGCGTAGAAGATTTTCTTTCGCAACCTCTCCTGGGTGCTATTTCTTTAAAAATGTAAAATTATGGATGCAAAATTTAGCCAAAGGTGCTGTCTGCACCTTAGTGTTCAGTTGTAGGTTATGCACATACTTGAAATGGTTGAAATAATTTAGTTGCTTTATAGTGATGTATTTTCTGTTTGTTTGTTTGTTTGTTTGTTTGTTTGCTTGCTTGCTTGCTTGCTTGCTTTTTTTAAATTTGAGAATCTCTAAATTATCTTATAGATATGAATTGCAAAAGTCTCAGAACAAAGTTAGGATTGGAGAAACCAATTTTTCTCTGGTTTATGTCACTTTCTCATGTATTCACCCAGAAGTCCATTCTATCTTGTTTCTGCATTAATCTCATGCACAAAATTGCACCTTGAAGTACATTTCTACGTTAATTTTCTACCAAAATATGTATGTTTTTAATCTGTTCTGATTTTCTTTTAGCTGAGAACTGTACTAGAACATTTGGGAAGTGGGAAATACAGTGGATAGCCAAGTTTGATGTATAGGAGGTGCAATTTCTAGTTGAATTTGTAAAGATCAAGTTCCTCAAGTATCCCTAAACTAATTTGGCAAAAATAATAAAAATTACATGCCACTTTGAGATCTTGCATACTGTATATGGTTATAAATAAACCTGTAGTGAAGTGACAGTTGCACTCTCTTACATTTGTTCATATTTCAACTGCACTGTGTGTTGTCAGAAAAGATGTTTCTCAAGCATCTTTTTTTCAAGATCTTGTATATGTGCTTTATGTGGGTGTGGGTACTTTATTTGACCCCCTTGGTTGTTGTTTGCAAGGATAGAAGATAAGAAGTAGAAGGGCTCTTGTGACCATACCATGCTTTTCTTCTTTAAATTAGCAGGATTTGACAGTAGTGTGTTTGTAACAGATTTTAAGTGTTCTTGAACAACAGACTTCACACAAGACTGTGGGTGGTTTCATTAAATTGTATATTTAAATCACCTAGCAAGTTTACTCTTATATTCACCACCAAGTGAACCAGCTGCTTGTGGTTTATCAACTAAAATCCACATCCTTTTGAAAGAGTCCTTTGAAAAAGTCTCTGCACTTGAAACATGTTAGGATGAAAATATAAAATTTAATTAATATTTTTATGTGCACCTTCACTCTTGCAGTAGATTTAGGCTGCAACCTTATACACAAGTACTAGAGAGTATGACCTATTGGACTTAAAGGTAAAGGTACCCCTGACCTTTCGGTCCAGTCATGGACGACTCTGGGGTTGCGGCGCTCATCTCGCTCTATAGGCCGAGGGAGCCAGTGTTTGTCTGCAGACAGCTTCTGGGTCATGTGGCCAGCATGACTAAACCGCTTCTGGCTAACCAGAGCAGCACATGGAAACACCGTTTACCTTCCCGCCGGGGTGGTACCTATTTATCTACTTGCACTTTGACGTGCTTTCGAACTGCTAGGTTGGCAGGAGCTGGGACAGAGCAACAGGAGCTCACCCTGTTGCGGGGATTCGAACTGCTGACTTTCTGATTGGCAAGCCCTAGGCTCTGTGGTTTAGACCACAGCTACACCTGCGTCCCTTTCTATTGAACTTAGTTGGGCTTAATTTTGAGTAGATATGCACAGAATCGTGCTGTCAAAGATAGTTACAGAAGAAATATGACATTTTGTGTAATGAACACAGTTGTTCAATTGTTGCAGGGGAACTGGGCATCTTTCCTCAGGATACTGTAAGCGTATGACCCTAGAATTCAAACTGATACACTTTGATCTGAAAAAGATGTAACTTCCCCACCCATCTCAGTTGACCGAATTCAGATTTTGCATGGTATTGGAAAGTGACTAGAGAGGTTTTCCTCCCTCTCATTATTCTAGAACCCAGGGTCATTCAATGAAGTGGAGAGATGTTAGATTCAGGGCAGACAAAAAGAAGTACTTCACACAGGGCACTAAACAAGAGGTACAGAACTATTAGTCCTCCAGATGTTTCTGAATGACACTTAACATCCCTGACTGCTGGCTATGCTGCCTGTGACTGATAGGAGTTGTAGTTCAAAACATCTGGAAGACATCAGGCCTTAGCCCCCATGAATTTGTCTCTCAGTGGCTACTAGTCCTGATGGCATCCTGGATCAAAGGCAGCGTGCAGCTGAATACCAGTTGCTGGGGTCCAACAATGGAGGAGTGTGTGGTAATGTACTGACTGTGCTGATGTCCTGCTTTCATTAGCTACTATGGAAACAAATGCTGGACTAGGGTCTAATCTATCCGGTCTCCTCTTTTATGTTCAGGTTAGTGGTGTGAATGTTGGGAAGAACATAGTTGCTCATGTCTATGTCATCTAGTGAATGCTACCTTGGAGTCCATCAGCATAGTTGTACTACACACACACACACACACACACACACACACACACACAAACAAACGTCTGCACTCACCATATCACAGAACAACAAACCATAGTTTGGCATTAAGGGATTGAGCCCTGTGCTTGTATACTTTCTCCTCCTTCCTTCGGATCTGCTTAATTATTTCGTTCCTGGCTTGCAGCTAACCATCATTTGCTGTTGCAGCCAAGCACCAAAACTACATTTTGATCCTGGCTTTCAGTCTTCTTTGACAAGCGTAAGCCACAGCCTTCCTGTTCAGATGCATTGGCAAATGGATTTGCTGCAAATCAGAAGTTTACTAATTTCATGTATTCCCCCTGTACAAAATTGGCAAACACCAGCATGAGTAACTTGGCTTCCATAGCATCACACTGACATTTTGTGAACTTTTTTTGCTGTTTAAAATAGTTTACATAAGCTGTTTCTCCTCTCCAGTGCTAAAGCATACAATTGATTAGATATGCTTTGGTGCAAACAGAATCCTCGTTTAGCAAGACTACCCTCTTCCACTGCAGAACATTGCATCGTTGATGCTGGATCAGCTCTAGTGCCAATTGTAGCACTAATAGAAAAATGTGGGCTTTTGGAAATTGTCTGGTATGACCCTCCTTTGTCATATCATTGACCTTTTTATTGTTACTTTGTAAAATATCAGACCTGCAGTTGCCTTATTCAAATGTCAACAAAATTTGAGTATCCTGATGTGAACCATGGTATTATTTCCACCTTTACACACAGGTATTAAGGCTGTCATAGAACCATAAAGGCTTATATTACCATGTTCCTAATTGTGGTTGCCCAACTAACTACAGTGGTACCTCGCAAGACGAATGCCTCGTAAGACGAAAAACTCGCAAGACGAAAGAGTTTTTCATTTTTTGAGTTGCTTCGCAAGACGAATTTCCCTATGGGCTTGCTTTGCAAGACGAAAACGTCTTGCAAGTTTGATTTTCAATGCATTCCTATGGGAATCCGTGCTTCGCAAGACGAAAAAGCTCGCAGAACGAATTAATTTCGTCTTGCGAGGTACCACTGTATAGCCAAACACTGGAGTACATTAGCAGGCAATTTAATCACAAGTTAAATCAGTTATCCCATATACAGGCAATTTAATGATGGAATGGACTACCCAGATAAGGAACTTGGCCTTGATAGAAAGTATAACACACACAAAATGGTGCTCTGCAGACTGGGAAAGTTTATTTAACTTGGTGAAGCTTGATAGCTTATGTGACTATGAAGAAACATGATTTTTGTCTGCCTGGCTCCCATGGTTGCATGTGGGAAAGTACTCTGGGTTGATTTTTAATCTTTTATTTCATTGATGGCTGACCTTTCTGAGGTGGGTGGGTGTGGAGGTTGTGCAGAGGGGGCTTGTTTCCTCCTTCTTGCTTATTTACCTTGTACTCCTTCTGTATTCTGTGAAAACAATTTAAAAATGCAGTTTGCGCCTGCAAAATACTCAGTGTGGACATGCTGCTTCATCAGTGCATGTCCCATTATGTCCTGCTGGAATCCACAAATGTTCTCTGTGTGTCTTTCCTGCTTTTGTTGTGTTTTAGTGCTTCTCCAGACGCCAATAATGTGAAAACACTGGGGATGCATTGCATAACAAGTAATAAAACTAAATGATGTGTAGGTAGTCCTGTATAACTCCACCACTGATGCACTGTTATTGTGTGAATGACAGCTTGCAGAATAAACCCACACTCGTTGGGGGGGAAGGGACATGACTCTTCTCTATTGTGCACTCTGTTAGAAGTGGACGATGGCCCTTCTCTCAAGCATGTATATAGTCATCACTCATTTAAAGGCATAGGTGGGATGGCATCGACACTTAGCTTCTTCCAGTCAGCAATGTGTGTGGGTTTTTTTACTCCATACTGCCTGCAGCCTTGGCTGTAGCTGAGCCTCCTGCTGCTTTGCTTCTCGCTGGTGTGGGAAGACATGTTAGAGGTCACTGCTGCTTTCTTTCTACCATCCATCTATATATCTTCTTAATAGGCTGTTAATTTTGAAACCTAATTATGATCACATAATTGCCAGAGGCATTAATTGCATCTTTGCTGAACAATTAACCACTTTTCCTGGCGTAAGATGTTCATTAGCATGGTGCTCCAGTTGCCTTCAGAGAGATGGCTGGAGCTCATAAAATGATGCTTGGACTTCAGTATCTCTTTGGTTGTACGTGCAGGAGAGTGTTTTTGTTTTGCGTACACCTAGCAGCAAAACTGTAAATAAAATAAACTGCTCTGTAAAGAAGTCTTTGTTAGCTAGTCTGACTTCTTTGGTATACTGTTCTATAAAAATACTGTCATGTACTTTTAAACCATTTCCACACATACACCTAGTTTTATATTGACAAAGTTCAATGGGAAAATAAAATTACATTGGAAATACAAGAGGGGAGTGCAAGAGGCATTTAAATATATATGTATTTTGTTGACCTGTTACTTAGTTCATGAATTGTGGTTATTCTACATTGTATGGTTGCTTTAACTGAGTAGCACTTGAAAGTGGAAACTGAATAATACAAATGGAGTACAAAGGCAGTTTGCAGTGTAGAACAAACTGGCATGCCTTTGTTGGTGGGAATGCAATGATTAAATGCTGTAAGAATTATAACTTTTTAAAAAAATTCTCATGATATGTGTCATTAGTATCCAATCTTTTGTCAGTCACAGCAAGTCTTATATGGAAGAAGCTGTTAGAGATTCTGTACTTTGTCAAAAATGCCTACAAATGAATTCGTCTATCATTTTCTGAAATGCATAATACAAACATCTTTTATCTCAGGCTGTGAATATGAGTTTAAAATGTATATCTTTTGTGCTTCCAGGACTTCTAGTAGCAGCCAGACTCTGTCATCGTGCCATACGATGGAGCCTTGTACATCCGATGAATTTTTCCAGGCTCTTAACCATGCAGAGCAAACCTTTAAAAAGATGGAAAACTACCTGAGACACAAACAGTTATGTGATGTAGTATTAGTTGCTGGTGACCGTCGGATTCCAGCACACAGGTAAATATGCAATTAGACTTTTCTTAAGTTATAACAAACTTCCCAAATTGACTGTTTGAAAAAGTTCCATAACTAGTCCACTTGCAATATGTTCATGTGGTGATTTGAACCAAAAATATTTTTTTCTAACAACTGTCAATGCAAAAGTCTTGTCCAAAAGAAATATTTGCAGTAATTTGAAAATCATAGAAAAACTAAGCACATGGGTAGTTTTTACATAAATATTTCACTGCTTGTGAAAAAGGAGCTGCTGGTGCATATTTGTCTGTAGGTAAGGTAATAATTTTATTTATTTAGCTAAAAGCCATAACAAAGCACTTGTTTGTAAACACATCTGCTTATAATGGCAAATGTGATCTACATGGCAAATTTTATTTATTGAATTGTTGCTAGCCTTTTGTTTATTTTTCATTCATGAACTTCCCCATACCATTTGGTTGTCTATTATTACTACTAGGAAGTAGATGTTTTCACCCATTAGGGCTGGGCGATAACTGGTTTTCAACATCATGATATATCACCAGGTAAACATCACGAAATTTCATGATATCTGAAATAAGGAAGGAACTACGCAGAGGTGAACTGCTACTGCTACTACATAAGGGTCTAAAACTGATAAATGATTATATTATCAATCACCTCATGGTCACTTTCAGCAGCAGGCAAGCCAAAATGCATCCAAATGGGACTTTTGGTTTTGGGCTTGGCTACCAAATGGTGATATTCAGGGCAATCCAAAGTACGGTGATGATTGAATACAAATAATCTGGGACTGCCAGCAGGCCTACTAGGCAGCAGCAGCAACAGCCTAGCAGCGGCAGAATCAACGTTGTTGGGGGGGGGGTTAGAAGCAGTGGCAGCCTGGCAGTAGTGGCACAATAATCAGCAGCCTGTTAAGCCTCACCATGGCAGTGGGCAGGGTTGGCAGAAGTGGCGGCAGCCTGCAAGGTCTTGCCGTGGTGGCAGCAGTAGTGGTGGTGGTCTTGCAAGGCCTTGCGGCAGTGGCAAAAGCAGCAATGGCCTGCAAGGCCTTGTCATGGCTGTGGCAGTAGCGGCGGCCTGTGAGGCCTTGTGGTGGCGGCAGGAGACGGTGGCAGAAGCAGAGGTGACCTGCAAGGCCTTGCTGAGGCAGGCTGCCACAGCTTCTGCCACTGCCTCCCACTGCTGCCAGGAGGACTTGCAGGCTGCCGCCACTTCTTGCCACCACGGTGAGGCCTCGCAAGCCCCACTGCTTGTGTCGCCACGAGGCCTCGCAGGCTGCCACTACTATTGCTGCTATCTCTCGTTTTCGTCGTAAGGCCTCGCAGGATGCCGCTACTGCTGTCACCTCCAGTCACAGTCACGAGTCTCTGCAGGCCTCTGCTGCAAGTCCCTGCAGGCCACCACTGCTTTTGCTGTGATTTTGCATTGCTGCCGCGAGGCCTTGCAGTCCGCTGTTGCTGCTATCATTCCCTGTCACTGCCCTGAGGCCTTGCAGTCCCAGATTATTTGTATTTACTATGTCTCATCGCTGTACTTTGGATTGTCCTGAATACCACCATTTGGTAGCCAAGCCCAAAACCAAAAGTCCTATTGGGTTGCATTTTGGCTTGCCTGCTGATGAAACTGTTTGTGATGATTGATAATATTGTCATTTATCTGTTTTAGTCCCCTAAGTACTAGCAGTTGCCAGGACATTTCGCCTCTGTATAGTTCCATCCTTATTTCTGACATTGTGGTAGGTTGCAGTGTTTAGCTGGTGATATTGTAGGTGATAACATTGCACCGTTGCTGGTGATAACACTGCAAGGTTTAGCTGGTGATATTGTGAGGTTTAGCCGCTGATAACATTGCAGTTTTTAGCTGATGAGTTATCACAATGTTTAGCTGGTGAGTTATTGCAGTGTTGAAAACCAGATGTTGCCTAGCCCTTATACTCATTGTAATTCGCGATATATTGCCAGCTCAAATATTATGAAACAGTTACCATGATGTGAACTTCAAACTGGTTTTGGATTATATATTGCCCAGTCCTAGAACCCATTGAACTGCATTTCCGCCCAAAAGTTCTTATTTTTGTCTCAAAATTCAGATTAGCTTTAAGTGGTATTTTTTTATTGGGCAGTGAAGTTGTAAAGCACCAAAGAGGTAGGGTAAGAAACATATTGAGAAGTAGATGATATCATAGTTTGTCAAGTTCAAAATGTTTTCAGAAATATTCTTCTTTCAAGGTGGTGAATAATGAAGCCATTAATGTGAATGTCATTTTCACTTCTTTTGTTTCATATGGTTACAGATTAGTGTTGTCTTCTGTCTCGGACTACTTTGCCGCCATGTTTACTAATGATGTAAGAGAGGCAAGACAAGAAGAAATCAAAATGGAAGGTGTTGAGCCAAATGCACTATGGGCTTTGGTGCAATATGCATATACAGGTAATGACAGTGGCTGGTAAAGCTGTCTAATGTATGTACATTTGTTTATTTTATTATCTTTCTCACCTGCTGTGAAGGGAAGGGGCTGTTTACTCAAATATCAACAAAACCCAACTCCTGATACAGTGGTTCCCCCAAATCTGTACTGTCTCATTTATTTCCTCTTACCAATAACCTGGTAACTGTGGGGTACATGTTTATTCTGTTTTGCGTTATTGGTGTTTATTGTTAACCATGCTGATAACTTCAGTTATTAGCAGTGTGAAAGTATAAGTAAATATATAAATAGGGAAGACTGCAAAAACTCCTTTTTATGGCCCAGGAAAGGATTTGAGTGAAAAGGTCTCCTTTTGGCCTGTCGGAGCTAGTCTCATCCCTGTACCAGCCAGGGACACAGCTCCGACCTGTAACTGGAAACCAGGCAGCTAAAATGGCAACACAGCTTCTTCCCTCTATGCACCTCCAACCTCATGAACACAAAGTTGTCCTTGCTGGAGGCTAGGAGTCTAGCTTATGAGAAAAGACTAGTTCATTTGGGGTTTCTTCATTTAGAAAAAATATGACTTAGGAGGACATAATAAATAGAGGTTTGTTAAATTTTGAATGGTGTGGATAGAATGGGTTGGATGGGTTGCAGACTAACTAATTTGCACTTCCGCTAAATTCCCATTGAAATCAATATAACTGGTCATGACTTACTTTTCCCATTGATTTAATTGGGACCCAAGTTCCACTAACTTAGTCTGGGTCCACTCCAGAGCTTTCTCTCCCCTCCCTTGGATTGGTCTGATCTAGCAGCGTTGCTCTTGTAATATTATTATTTCCTAAATACCTTAAACTTCTTTCTGACTCTTCTAGGTCGCC
Organism: Podarcis melisellensis; assembly: GCF_964234715.1. Classification (NCBI taxonomy): domain Eukaryota; kingdom Metazoa; phylum Chordata; class Lepidosauria; order Squamata; family Lacertidae; genus Podarcis; species Podarcis melisellensis. The sequence goes on along the minus strand of NC_138541.1, from coordinate 60,099,369 downwards.
TTGAATTAAAAGAAGATAATATTGAGTGCCTGTTATCTACAGCATGTATTCTTCAGCTCTCTCAGGTTGTAGAAGCTTGCTGTAAATTTTTAATGAAGCAGCTTCATCCATCAAATTGCCTTGGAATCCGGTCCTTTGCGGATGCACAGGGTTGCACGGATTTGCACAAAGTAGCCCACAATTACACCATGGTAAGTTGTTTATATGTGCATCTACTGTCTGTTTATTAAGGAAGGAATTCAACATTGTGTTAAGGTGATCATTCTGTTAGAGCAAGCATTTTGACTTGCCAGACCGAAGGATTCCCCCCTCTCCCCCCCCCCACTCTTCTGCAAGTTCTCTGACTCACAGAAACCAATTTCAGTGGTTGCAGGGGGAGGAAAGGGACAGAAAGTCCCACTGCTCAAGCAGAAACTCTTGTGCAGGGCTTCCATTGGTAGGACCCATTGAATTCTGCCCTCTGGATTTATTTTATTTTATAGGGATCTAAGGAAGAGAATAACAGTCCCCTGAATAGCTGGCATGGCTTATGGATAATATAGTGAGCTGGAAACTCCCAGTTCACGTAATCTCTGCTGTTAACTGATTTGCTTTGGGCAAGCTGCTCCATGTCTGACATGAAAAAGAAATTTGCCTACCCTAGGGGACTGATGATTGCTGGGATAATGATATTTGTGGTGATGATACCTGAAGTGCTTTTAGCACTTAGAAAGAGCACTCCTATATACACACACACTTGGGATGGGTCAGTCGTTTGGTATTTTCTGTTCCACTTTCATCTGGTATTTTCCTTTCTGATGCAATTGGTTTAGCACACTCACTGGCAAAGCAATCCAAAGTTTCAGTTGCTGTCGCTGAGGCTTTCTGGAGCTGAGTTGCTCATTGCAGCAGCAGTGGAAAAGTGGGCAAAGGGGACAGGCAAATCAGGCACGATCCTTGCACCAGCAGTTGGTCTCACAATGAGCCTGTGCGGGGTATGAGAGCAGCTCAGATCAAGTGAATTGGAGGCCAGCTCAGTTCCACCTTCAGAATGACCTCTTTTGGGACTTTCTGTCATCAGGGATACTGCTGGCAGGCCTTCCACCTTCCTGCACTTTCAGGCAGAAGGGAAAGGTCTGGGCCAGTGGAGTGGTAGGAGGCTGGCAGAAGCAAGCAGAGGAATGCCACTGCTCAATCCAACCCCGCCCCCCAACCTGATTTGTATATGGGGGTTTGATTGTATTCTAATAAATATTTTTCATCTGATTTAATGATATATAAACTTTCGATATTCCTGTTTTTAAAATGTTTCAAATACATTATCTTTTTTTTTTTAGTATTATTATTTTTTTACTAGTTCTTGTGTTTTCCACCCTGCGCTCCTTTGGGTTGAAGGGCAAGTTATGTATTTAATAAATTATATCAGTATACAGTGGTACCTCTGGTTGTAAACGGGATCCGTTCCGGAGCCCCGTTCGCAACCTGAGCAGAACGCAACCCGCATCTGCACAGATCGCGATTCACCGCTTATGCGCATGCGCGTGACGTCATTTTGAGCGCATGCACGAGCGGCGAAACCCAGAAGTAACCCTTCCGTTACTTCTGGGTCGCCACGGGACGCAACCTGAAAACGCCCAATCTGAAGCTTCTTTAACTTGAGGTATGACTGTATTCAGAACAACTTGGCAGATGTGTGGTACAGAGATAAACTGATCTCTGTGTTCTACCACTCACCTGCCATCTTGCTCTCAAGTTGGGTTACTTTTGCAAAATATGAAATTGGTCCTCAGTACTTCCACAGATTTGCAGCTATACGGTGAACCTGTTGTAATGTGTAAAGTACATGCTCTGAGCATCTATACAAGAGAGCTTAGTGGTGCCTGGTATTCAGAAGTATGTATTCTATTTGGCTATAATAGCTAGTTGCCATTGGTAGACCCTTTCTTCACGAATGTCTCTAATCCCTTTTGAAACCAGCAGCCGCCCTTGCATCTTCTGGCAGGGAATTCCATAAATCAATCATCTTATGCAAGTAAGTACTTTCTTTTGTCTGCCCTGACCTGTTGCCAGTCAATTTCATTGGGGTAATCCAATGCAGGTCTAGTACTTTGCACTTGATCCTTCACCTTTACTTGCCCACATAATTATAAGTAGGTTTGGACAGTTCTCCAGTAGCACACTTTGAGCATAACGTACTCTGGCACAGTTTCAGCGTACAAATAACTAAGATTGAACTGATTTTGGGGGGTGACCCTGCTACACTTCCTGTGCATGTGTGCATAGAACGAGAGAGTAGACAGTGCTCTGTTGAGCCTATGCAGTATCCGCAGTAGACTAGTTTGTATCCTTTCCATCTGTCTGAATTCTCCCTAGAGTAATGTTAGATTCAAACTGTTAAAGAATTGTTCCTACTTTTGCTAAAGATTTCATCTCAAGAATTCAGACAGGCAAGGTATATCCTTTCTGTTTTTCCCAGTGGTTCGTGATCATTTGCCTTTCTATCTTTTGTATGCTTTTGATGCACCATTTCCTCCTCTGTTAAGAAGCTTTTGAGACAAATTATAAAGCTGTGGCCATTGAAATAGCTACCTTGAAGCTATTGACACTGCAATAAACAGTGACACAATTATAACCTTTAATAGTTTGACAGAAATGAAATTTAAATTAGTTGGATTTTAGAAAGCTATTTTCCAGAGTAATTAGTTGTGCTAGATGAACCCTTCCAAGGGCCTTTTTTAATGTTGTTTAGTTCCAACAGAGACGTGAAATTCAATTTTAGTAATAATGGTTTGAAACGAATGTTGCCATGGAAACAGAATAGAAATCTGTAGTTCAATTGAATGTTCATGTAGAATAAACCCCCTACTAATTTCATTTGCTTAAAAACTGCTTTAAAGCAAGGAAATGTTGGCAGTAAAAACAGCAACCATTTTATGTTTATTTTTAAAAGTATTATAATAAGTGTGCAATGTACCTATACCAATGCTAAAACACTGTACCTTATTAAAAGCAGTTTATTGTGCATTGTGTTTCACAGGGTGGTAAATAGCAGAAAAGGCAAAGTAGGGAGCATTTGTGCATGCTTGCTTCATTTGTTTATTTAAAATATTTACACTCTGCCTTTCCTCAGTGTCCTTTAAGGAGGGTAATTAGTAAAATACAACTCAATACAAACAGTACAAAGCTGTGTTTTCAGAGAAAGGTTACCCCATGCAGCACAGGTTGAACTCCTATTTCTAGATCTCCTATTCTATTAACCAAGAGCATGTTGTCTTGTCTGGATTAAGTTGTAGTTTTCTTGCTATCATTCAATCTATTACCAACTTCATACACTGGTTCAGCACTTCCACAGCTTCCCTGGAATGTGATGGAAAGGAGGGAGGGAGGGAGGGAGGGAGGGAGGGAGGGAGGGAGGGAGGGAGGGAGGGAGAGATGAGTGTCATCCACCCATTGGTGGCACAGATTCCAAACATCTTTATGACATCGCAGCATGGCGGACAAACAAAAAAACCCTGGAACCCCACAGGCCAACAGCCAAGGGGGTGAGCAGGAGTCCCCCCCCCCCCGAGCCGCTTTCTGTTGCATCTCCACACTGTTTTGCTTCTTATGAAGGCTTAAAAAATATTAATGTATAATAAATGTGAAATATTTATAGTTCCATTTAAACCTGTTTTGGCATTCCAGTTGGCCCTGTTCATATGTAGCCTTATCTAAGCAGCTGTTTACTCCATGTAGGATGTATATATATGCAGTTAAAGCATCCAGTCTTATAAAAAGATCTTTTGTAAGGCTTTTATATGAAACTAGGAGTTGTTCAATAATGCAACTTCACAACTAATTTTAAACGAAAACAACTGTGTGCAGGCCTGCCAAAGATTCACTTGAAGTATTTCTTGGTTTATGAGATCTTCGAGCAAGTAATCTCAAGAGGACTGATCTAAACTAATAGGCTTTCATTAATGGAACAGTACGTTTAGTGTTTCTTGAAAAGGTTGGCATGGTTTTGTTGAACGTACCAAAGCTTGACATATAAATAAGTAAGACAGATTTCAGTTCTGTGTCACTTCAGTTTACAAGAGGGTGTTGCTCCTGTATTAAAATAATATAATGTTCCTCAATTTTTATACTCTATTCATTGCACTGTTCATTTTAAGCAATAAGATTTATATCTTTATTATATTGTTAGAAGCCCAAGTGCAGAATGTGATGTGATGTACAAAATTCAGTGTTCCACATTTTAGCCCTTATGGTGGCCAATAGGAGCTTGAAGTATATGAGATAGTTGATTCTACTTGCAATGTTTTTGCAAATTTTCTGCAAGTGTGTTGGCAAATGGAGCTTGGGCTGAAGTCATCTATCTATACTCACTTGCTAGGGAGTAACCCCATTGAACATAATAGGAATTAACTTCTAAGTAAATATGCAAAGATTGCATTGCAAGAGGGAAATTGGTGACAGTAAATGGGAGGCATGAATTCATTCAAACCAAGTGCACTCACTAAGTACTAGGGTGTAGGAGCTGATCTGCAAAACCTAATCCTAGTACCTCTCATTTGCTTCGAAGCTCAGCATATTCCCTGCTTGTCTTCAGGCAGATCAGGGTTATGGTCTGCCTTAGCTTAGCAGATCTGGATCTGGCCAGTTTGAGGATAGGTGCACTACATGCATGGCACCATGGGTTCCATGATAGAGGTAAAGGTGAGGTATAAATGTGAGAATAATAAATAAATGTTGGGCAGATGGTTAAGAGTCTAGAGCTTTCATCCACATTGTGGTCTTCTCCAAGTATCCAGGATTTCAGTGACAGACTTTTAATTGTTTGTTTGTGAGGTCAGTGATTTATGATGCATCCTGGCACAAGTATTTGAGGACTGTCTTCATGGATACCTTCTGACCCATGCTTTAAGTTCTACACATGTGGTCCTACTAGTTCTGTCATTAGTGGACAAAAGCCATGGCCTTTCTTCTGACAACACCCCATCTATGAGACTGCCTCCTGCTCAAGATCTAATTTCTCCCCACATTGGTGGCAATAGGAATCTACTCAAAATGTATTTATTTTGCCAGGCTTTTGATGGTTACGTGCAAATTGTAATAGAAATGTTTTGACTCTGTGTTGTTGATTTGTTCATGAATTTTAATTTCTCTCTGTGTGTTTGATTTGAGCGCAAGGAAGCAGTACCACACAAGGGCCTTACCTCCCATCCAGTGACAGCAGCTAGGATAGAAATAGCAGTGCAATGGAAAGAAGATCCCAATCTCCAGTGACATTGTGATTTTATACAGACAGACCTGAGGCATAGGAAGCTGCCCTATATCAAGTCTATTTGCCCAAGTAGCCATCTACTCTGACTGGCAAAGGCTTTCTGAGGTTTCAGATAGAAAAGATTTTTCACCATTCACATAACCTGCTATCTGATCCTTTTCTGTTCTGTCATTTCTGTTGTAAGCCTTTGGGTAAGGACTGTCTTGTATTTTTAATCTGTGCACTGCAGTTTATAAATGATTAATAATAATATAGTTTAGCTTCTCTTTATGTCAGTTTGTGAACCCTATATATACTATGGGAGATTTGTCCCCAGTTAAAAAATTTGTTCTTTACTCTTTCTCCTATCTTTCGTTTTCTGTTTTGTTCTATGTATTAAATGTATCTTTCATTATTTGATGTAATGTTGAAAACACCAAATAAAAATTAAAGATGTGAAAAGAAAATACATGGGCCATATCTGATGACTCTTAAAACTCTTAAGTAATGACTGAATAAGATTTCCAAGTGTGTGGTATGATGCAGACTATTACTATTAACCCTAGAATAGTGGGCATCTGTCTGTCTCAAGAGACAATGGAGTGTGCCTCCAGGGGTGAAGTCCAACTGCTGTGTTAGCAGCACCAAACTGCTGTGTTAGCAGCACCCGTGGCACAAGCCTGGGCAGTATGTATGTTGGTCCTGGCTACCCACGTCCCAAGAAGATTGTTGTTATAATGCCCCAAGGTTATCAGTCAGAGGGAATGCTCGTTCTCTGGACCTGCTCCATAAAACATAGTGCCTTCATTTATCTTTCTTCTTGCCAAAAATTCCAAATTTTCCACAAGCCTTAAACACACCGATTCAGGGAAGAAAATGCAAATCCCTGTACAACATTAAAAACATTCACAAAGGAGCATGTAGCTTGTGCTACTTTCTGCAGACAAATAATTTATCTGGGTAGCTTTTGAGTGCTGAATGAAGCTTCCTCTGTTTGCTTTCTTTATATACTTCCTTTCTCCCATGCCACCCAAGGCAGTTGACAGTTTTAAATATACATAAATGCTACATATGTTACAAAATAAAGAATAGGGTTCTCTCAGGAGCTGAGAGCATGAGATTGCTGGCCTACGTCTTCTTGCTTCTGTTTCCTTCAAGGACACAGAGCCCTTAAGTACCTCCAGGGAAAGGGGAGGCTACCCCAACTTTTCTTAAGCAACTCTTTAGGAGTTGCTGTTATGTGCATCCTGACCTGGACTTCTCCCCTTCTGCCTTTCTTCAAGGCACACAGGTATTTGCAAATTTAAGCTGGGGTTGTAAGCTTGTTGTCTGGCCCACAACTGTAATGCCATACCTACCAGCACTAACTCCAGAGCCATGGTGGCAGCAGTTTCCTGCCACAAGGGACTGAGACTGAAAAGAGGTAAAACTTCTTGGTAAAACTGGAGTGGGAAGTTACATAACAAGCAGTTCTTATTTTCCAGCATACATATCCACCTGCAGCTATACCTTACAAGGTCTGTCTCCCCATTAATATCGAGATGTTTTGTTTGTTAAACTTTGTAGGATCATTTCATGGAAGTAATTAGAAACCAAGAATTTTTATTGTTACCAGCCACTGAAATTGCAAAGCTTTTAGCAAGTGATGATATGAATATTCCAAATGAAGAGACCATCCTCAATGCATTGCTTACATGGGTGAGACATGATTTGGAACAAAGAAAGATGGATCTCAGCAACCTCCTGGCATACATCAGGCTGCCATTACTTGCACCACAGGTAAATAAATGCTTGCAATCTGTACAGCTCTTCTTTCATCTTTCACCAATTGATACCAGTAAATTAAGGTGATATGGTTTGGTTGCCTCCCACTTGGAAACCTCTGCATTCATGCAGGGAATCAGCTTACCATTAATACAGTGCCACCCATAACACACTGTGGTAATGTAAGCTTTTAACAATTAGGAAGTGGCTTCCCCCAGGACCTATAGCTGAATTGGTTCTTTTATAAATAAATGTTTGTTTTGAACATCTTTCATCTTTTACATTTACTCAATGTTCTTAAGACAAAGATTCTGATTAATTTTGTATATGGGTCTTGTGTAGGAAAAGAAACTAATTGCATCCATGGTTATTCTAGAGGAGCAGTAGGGAATTGTTTTGGTTCTGTGGGGCAGATCTGTTTCAGGATTGACATCAAGGGGGGAAATTTGGCATGTGGGCAGCCCCACCTGTCGGATCACCTGATGTCACAATGTTGTCAGATGATTTGGCACTTTGAAGTTCTGATATCTGGACTTCCAAGCACTGGGCAAACAGCAAGGTGCATCTGCCCCCATCACCAATCAGAAAGCAGATTTGGCTTTCCTGTTTTATTCAGTTGTCCATCCTTGCTCCAGGAGTGATTTCCACTGAAACCACAGCTAAAATTGAGTGTGTCCCCCATTTTAGCAGGGGTTTCAATTACTAGGAAATGGTTTGTATCAATTGATGCCTGGGGAGTTCAGTCCTGCTTTCTTCAGGAAAGGCCAAAGCTGGCCTGTATGCTGGAATTTCCCCATCCCTGTTACAGAACAAGCCAGTGCAAATTGTTTTCTCTTTACCCTGCCCTTCAAAACCAATTCCCAGGACAGCTTGCAAAAGAAAATCAAAATTTAGTAAAACACTTAAAGCTAATGAAGCAGCATATTCAAACATGATTCACCAAGATGAAGGCCACCTGCCATGAACATCTTTCTAAAAGTATGCCTTATAGCATGTGATAATAAATAACAAGATGAAAGATGGAAAATAATTTTTTTAATGATTCCAGTGGCACCTTTAAGATCGACTAAATATAAGCTTTCAAGGTATGAGCTTTCATGTGTAATACACACTTCATCAGATACTAATTACCAAACTAAAAACTATGGAGAGACATGGTCTTAATAGGGATACTGGATTCATGTCCCTTTATACATACTAAAGCTAATTTTGGTCATCTATCCCTTTAAAAACCCCTTGCCCTTCCCTATGGAACCAACTGCCATAACAGTCATCAACAGTTATAAGGTTGAAGCGACCTCTGCTTCAGAGTATCTGAAGATGATTTTTTCATCTTTCATCTTGTTATTTATTATGACTATAAAAGATCAACACGGCTATCCACCTGAATTTGTAGCATGTGGTTGAAAGTGACCAAGATCAAAACTAAGATAGACAGTATGCTGAATTATTAATGGTTTGCATACAGCAAATGTTACATACTGCAAACTGAAGCAAGATTCACTAAATCAAGAATCACAATAATTTATTCAAAGGAGCCATAACATTATGGGAGAAGTGTTATGTTGCAGCCAGTACAGGTATGTTAGGAACAAAGCATGCCAAGTCAACCTTGACCAAGGTTTATTGGTCTTTGTTGAAAACTGACACAGTACAATGTGATTTCATTCTGTATTCTGTTCCTTTCATTATAAAGTGTTATGGAGGATGGCAGTGGTTGGAGTCTAGCAACTAGATAGCAGTACTGTATAAAATTTTATCTGTATGTTTGAAAGATCATAACAATAGGAAGACATAAATGCTGTTCCAAATGATGGGCATGCACATACGAAAACCTGTGTACATGTAATTTCCTGTAACAGAACAAATAGCAGAGTGGGGTGTGTGTGTAAATTTTAATCAGGAAAACAGCCTTAGTACTGCAATACTGATCCAAATGCCCACCCAGGGAAGGTATTAGCTAAACTTTAAAGAGACAGAAGTTGTGTTCATTTATCTCTGTAATCTTCTCTATCAAAATCCCTGCCTTTACACCAACATTTTACTCTCTGTATTGATTGTGGGTTAGTTGTGTTAATTTGGCATTTTATGTTCAGAATATTCCTGTTGCTTTACTCAAGTTCAGCACATCGTCTTCTCCTTTTTCTAGTTTTTAGCAGATATGGAAAACAATGCACTCTTCAGAGATGACATTGAATGTCAAAAACTCATTATGGAAGCCATGAAATACCATCTGTTGCCAGAGAGGCGGCCCATGTTGCAAAGTCCTCGTACAAAACCTAGAAAATCTACAGTTGGTGTGTTGTTTGCAGTTGGAGGCATGGATGCGACTAAAGGTAGGGATTATAGGATGCCTGTACTACAGATGAAAATGCACATATAACTTTGAGAGGCTAATTTGTAAGTGTTTTCACCTGCTCAGTGCAAAAGTATATTTTTTGCTCTTTGTGCAAGAGCTGAAAACTGGCCCTACGAATGTGTGACTTAGTTTCAGCCAGATAAAAGCCGGCTGCGAGGCTGCCTGTTAGCTAGCATTTTGTAAATACCACCCTGTTCTCTTCTCTCCCCCCCCCCACGTCCCCCCAAAGGAAAACATGTGAAGCACTATGCAACTGTGTTTAAAATATTTGTGGCTTATAGTAATAAGATTAAGTATGAACATATAAATGTATATCATTTTAATGTATATCAACCACGTAACCCCCCCCTTCCTGTAAACCCACCTGAAATACAGGAGGGTGGGGTTTGGGTGGGTGGAACTGAAGGGTTCAGCTTGCTGGAATGTATGTGTTCCATGAAAATAGCACACCTAGGCTTACAATATGGATGCAGAACTTCTCATTGCTTTTACAATCTCATATCTTTCTTCATCTAATAAATGATCAATGGAAACATAACCACATGATGGCCGTTATATTACAGTGGTGCCTTGCAAGACGAAATTAATTCGTTCCGTGAGTTGCTTCGTCTTGTGATTTTTTCGTTTTGCGGAGCACGGATTGCCTGGGTATTAACGGCTTTAAGAAAAAGGAAGCAAACCCACAAGACGTTTTCGTCTTGCGAAGCAAGCCCATAGGGAAAATCATCTTGCGAAGCAACTCCAGAAACAAAAAACCCTTTCGTCTTGCGCATTTTTCGTCTAGCGAGGCATTCGTCTTACGAGGTACCACTGTATTGGTGAAAATATACCAGCCTTACCTTAATCAAGTTCAACAAGTTTGCCTGTTTTGATTAAGAAAAAATGCAAGTGAAAAAGAAGTTATAGTAAACTATTATATGATATTATTTCACCACTGTGCACACAAATATTCAATGCAATAAGACTAAAAATAATCCTAGAAATTAATATTGTTAATAAAGATGTATACATACAATGCTGTGTATTCGTAGTTCAAAAAACCCCGAAGCTATCTCAGTATATTTAAATAATTACTAGTTACCAAAGTATTTTATTTAAAAGTTCTTGTAATGATTGCATTCAGGTGAAACTTGGAAAATTAGAATATCATGGAAAAGTTCATTTATTTCAGTAATTCAATTTAAAAGGTGAAACTAATATATGAGATAAACTCATGACATGCAAAGCGAGATATGTCAAGCCTTTATTTGTTATAATTGTGATGATCATGGCTTACAGCTGATGAAAACCCCAAATTAGCCATCTCAGAAAATTAGATTAAATGAAATTAGCAAAACAAGGATTGCAAATATATTAGTTTCACCTTTTAAGTTGAATTACTGAAATAAATGAACTTTTCCACGATATTCTAATTTTCCGAGTTTCACCTGTAAGTGACCATTCATGCTGTGTTGAATATGGATTCTGAATATACAGCTGAACTTGCAGAACATTTCTTTATAGCTTCAGTTAGTATTTCATATTGCATGAATGAAGAAATTTTGTTACACATATTGAGGATAGAGCACATATAAATTCCAGGAAAGTGAGACAGAACATAGTTCTACAAACTAGTTGATTTTATATCTGTCCATAAATTGTTGTTCACAGTCCATTCAGATTTGGTAGGACAAAATATTTAGCAAATGATTATTTGGAACCTTATTTATGTAATCGCTATTGACATCACATCTCAAGTATGCACTTTGAAACTACATGAGAACTAATGTATCGTGTGTGTATGTTGGGAATAATTCTTTTTTTAAAGAAGTAATCAGATTGTTTATCACTATCTGAACCAAATCTATTGTATTTTTGTGGACAGTGATCACAAAGATTTGAGTTTTTAAATTAATATTATTTTATACTACTGCTAAGGAGCAACAAGCATTGAAAAGTATGATCTCCGTACCAATATGTGGACTCCTGTAGCAAATATGAATGGAAGAAGACTACAATTTGGAGTGGCAGTATTAGATGATAAGTTGTATGTTGTTGGTGGTAGAGATGGACTGAAAACACTGAATACAGTGGAGTGTTACAACCCAAAAACAAAAACTTGGAGTGTGATGCCACCTATGTCCACTCACCGACATGGTCTGGGTATGTATCTATTTTTATAACTAAAAGCAAGATATGTGGTGTGATCAGCTCATTTCAATGACATGCTTCCTTGAAATTGCTACTTGGGTTTCTTTGGTACATTTGATATCAGTAGTAGGTAATTTGTAAGAGACAAAAATCAGAATCAAACTTTAAAGGTTTTAATTTAATTGTCATCTCCAGCATTATCCTTTCCTATGTGTCATGCTTGGGAAGTAAAAGTATGGTCACTATATTGCATGTAGGTATGTGCAGTTCTCTGAGACACTTTTTATACGGCATCTTAAAACACACACCCCCAAATACAGTGGTACCTCGGATTAAGTACTTAATTCGGAGGTTTGTTCTTAACCTGAAACTGTTAACCTGAAGCACCACTTTAGCTAATGGGACCTCCTGCTGCTGCCGCGCCGCCAGAGCCCGATTTCTGTTCTTATCCTGAAGCAAAGTTATTAACCTGAAGCACTATTTCTGGGTTAGCGGAGTGTGTAACCTGAAGTGTATGTAACCTGAAGCGTATGTAACCCGAGGTACCACTGTATCGAGATTGACTTTCCTTTGAAGAGTGGGAGAAAGTCACTGGACCTTCTTTTGACAGAAAGAAGACTGGAAACATTGTAGCAGTCAAAACCTAATGGCTCCAAAACCAAGAGACAATCTCTCCCCCCCCCCCTTTTCCCATTTCATTAATTTTGAGTGAGGGACTGGAGAGTTTTCGTATTCTTAATTGGCAGTTGCAGGATAGGGATATTACAGAAATATTGTGATATGTCTGCTTGTCAAGGCTCAAGTGTTTCTCTGTTCCTGTACATCAGCAGCTTTTGAACTTTGGGGTGAAATTATCAGGATTCTTAAATGAGGTGATCAATGACAGTAGGCAGGCTTTCCTGAGAGGCAGTTTATCCATCCCCATAAACACTGCAGCTTCGGTTCCTTTGGCAGAAAATTAATGAATTAATTACTAAAGGAATGAATGGATGTTCCTTTAAAAATATGTTGTAATGTAGTGAAGATACGGATGGACAAGTTGTTGAATGTATTGTAGGATGCCTTTCAGTAGTTTGGCCAGGGTTCCATCTGAGTCTCAAAATACTCTGTAGAAGCCCTAGTTCCAATTTCCTCATCAGAAAAATAGACGAGGGAAGCATTTTTGATGATGTGACCGTTTGAAACCACTGCGGTATGTCATACACAATTGGGCCATTTCACATTCTGAAATAATAGTGTCTTCTTAACTCAAAGGGGTGGCAGTACTGGAAGGTCCTATGTATGCTGTAGGAGGACATGATGGCTGGAGCTATCTGAATACCGTCGAAAGATGGGATCCACAAGCACGCCAGTGGAACTTTGTGGCTAGTATGTCAACCCCAAGGAGCACAGTGGGTGTAGCAGTATTAAGTGGAAAGTAAGTAGGACTAAAGAGAGAAATAAGGGCAAATATTCCATAACATTTTACTCAAAACTCATATATAAAGGAAATTTAGTAACACTGGAATGAAGTCATCTACCAGAAGTTCAGCGTGTCTGGCTTTTGAATGATGCTGTGTATGCATGTTTTTGTCCTATCCACTTCTTGTTAAAATATTCAGTGGGTATCAGGAAACATCCAGTGCTCATTAAATCCTTACTGTTAATTTCCTTTTGGATGTTTAATAGTTTCAGGACTGCAGGCAGGACTTCTTTTGTCCTAGAAATGGTTCCAGTAATTTGACTTAGTCAAATCTAGCAATGTATTTTTAATAACAAATAACTCAAATGGTAACATAAGCAATTGTCTTTAGCAGTAAGATGGCTGAAGAGAAACTGACAATTTTATCCACTTTAAGAAAGAAAAACAAGAAGTTCTTGTTTTTTCTGAGAAATATTATTCCTTCCTTGAAGTATCGGAATAGCTATCATTGTAGGAAACCCTCTTACTGTGTTGTTTTTTATAATGCACTTTTTCATAAATTATATGCTTCCTTTTTTGATATTTTTGAATTTTTTTGCATCTTCGTTTATTTAGAAATGGAAAATCCCACAAGTAATGGGATGAAAAATGTAACATATATAAAACTTTCAAATCTGTTGTACAAATGAGCCCATAAATGTGCTTAGAATTACATTATTACTTTCAGATTTAAATGCAACATCAAAGGGCAAGCTGCACCACCTACTGAGGTGGAAATGAATTGAGACAAAGATGTTATTTAAAACTGCTACTTTGTTACCAAGAAACTATAGGTAGGTTTTAAGAGAAGCATCAGAAAATGGGTGAGACTTACTCTTTCAGAAATAGGATCCCAAGAGAGTTCTCTCTGAAGCAAAGGCAGCAGCAGATTTCGTTGTCCCTGAGGAAGATTTTAAAGTGTTAGACTTAATGCTATTTTTATTCCGCAGTAAGCCATCTAATTCAATGCCTGCTTGACTCTTTTGTGTGTGTGTTCAGAAAGTATTTCATACACGTATTTGTATGCTTACAGGTTATATGCAGTTGGTGGTCGAGATGGAAGTTCTTGTCTCAAATCTGTAGAATGCTTTGATCCTCATACTAACAAATGGACACTCTGTGCTCAGATGTCAAAACGAAGAGGTGGCGTTGGGGTGACCACCTGGAATGGGTTTCTCTATGCTATTGGAGGCCATGATGCACCAGCTTCCAACTTGACATCCAGGCTGTCTGACTGTGTGGAAAGGTATTGTAATGGTTATAGGGGTTGCTCGTGCGTAAGTTGCCGCCACTCCTGGCTAGGTTACCTGGTTGAACCCTTTCTGTCTGGGCAGCCTTTCACTTTGTGGCTGTCTCAGTCGCTGGCAGAATCCGGCAGTGGGCGTTTCTTGAACTTCTTCCAGCAAAGAAGTTCTTTGACGCCAAGTCTCCTCCTACTCTCCCTGCGCGGAAGTCTTCTGCACAGGGAGGGTGTGGGCAGCGGAGTACCCGTGCTCTCCCCGCTGGTCTCCAGTGAAGAGTCCTGGAGCCTCCTCTCCGATTCCCCCATCTGCCCCCCTTCTCCACTGGTGTTAAGCTGATTTCCTTCCCCAGCAGATGGGCTGCCTCTCTCCCTACTGGGACCCTCTCCGGCATCCCTCTGGAGCCTTCCCTCCACCTCTAGCTCCGATGGCAGTTCCCTGACAGGTATTAACGCAATAATGTGTTGCTATGAAGATACTTAAGGTTCTCGCTGTCCCATTTCCCTCATTTACAGCATCCTAAAATTATCTGCATTTAACACTTGAGCATATAGTGCAGGAGGATGCAGAAAAGGAGGTTAAAAAGTAAAAGATACAGGTTATGTAGAAGCAATTGATTTGGAGTATTTCTGCAATGGTAGCACTTTTTATAGAACAGTTGCAAGAGACACCATTCAGAGAGATTTGGCATGGGCCAGGGTTTGTGTTTCACCACAACTGGAGATTTGTTGTGTGGCTTTGGGCAAGATGCTGTTAACTAAAAGGATAGTAGTAAAAATCCACCAACTTGGGTCAGAATGTTGGTAAACAAAGACATTAGTTAACCGAAACAGAAGTGCAAATTCTATGGAGGATATTTTAAAAATAAAGCAGCAAAAAAGAAATTATATGAGAGATGTCAAATTCTATAAAGAATTCGTTTTCAGAAGCAGTCTGCAGCAAGAGAATCTATCATACGTCTCACCCAGCTCAGATGTAGATTCCTGGCTTGCTAAGTCAGTTTAGTAAGCTGGCAATGAGCACCAGGCCTGTGCTTTCATTCCTCTGCTCTCCTGTTTGTATTCATATCTTGGTTAGCTTAAAACTACAGTTCTCTATTATGTCCAGAATGGGGAGACGTGGCCGAATGTCTGAAAACATTATGTTGGACCATGGCATTAAACCACAGATCTTCATCTTGGACAAAATGGGGAAAAGTGGATTAAGCTGATTCAGATAAATGTGTTAAGGGGTAGGATGAACATGTTCTCAATTTGACAAATAGCTTGCCGGGAATGCACTTCCAAACAGGGTCTGTGTATGTGTAAGAACGGTACCAACAGTGATGAAAGAAAGCAAAAGATCTAGGTGAAGTTGCAATGAAATCCGTCAGAAGAAGTTCTGAAATACTACAGTATACGGGGTGTGGAGTAACAGGAAAAATTAGAATAGCATATATAATACTCTCTTGGCAGAACTTCAGACATATGGAACTAACCCTTACACTGTTGTTTTTAATTCAGGTATGATCCCAAAACTGACATGTGGACTGCCGTAGCTTCCATGAGCATCAGCAGAGATGCAGTGGGAGTCTGCCTTCTTGGAGACAGATTGTATGCTGTTGGGGGATATGATGGACAGACCTACCTTAACACGGTGGAGTCTTATGACCCCCAGACAAATGAGTGGACACAGGTATTGCTTAAGGTTTGGAGGGTTCATACATCAATGGTGGGTTGAATTTCTGGCATCGTCTGTTCAAGTTTGGCTGGCAGAGCTCTCTGTGACCTTGGGAAGGCCACTTCAAGTCATAGTAGTCAATAGCAGGTAGTTGGCTCCATCAACTCAGTTAGTAGAAGGCAACATCAGTGTTCAAGTGTTGCTGTTTTTAAGAGTAATCTCAGCCTCTTTGAGAAGCCTGCCTTCAGCTCAAATTCAGTCATCCCAGGTGAGTAAGTGAAACCATGTGTAAATAAGAATCACAGAACTGTAGGGCTGAAAGGGACCTTGAGGGACATCTAGTCTAAACCCCTGCAATGCAGGAATCTTTTGCCCAATGTGGGGTTTCAACCTATGACCCAGAGATTAAGAGTTTCATGCTCCACTGATTGAGCCATCCATCATGAACAGACTTCTGATTCTTCTGCTACTTCCTGCCCCTCCCTACATATGATTGAGCAGCATGTCAAACATCTTCTTTTCCTGATGCAACCAAGCCTCTGTCCTTTCCTACATGCTTTCTGAAAGAAAAGGGAAATGCGATTATTTAAAATGGGAAGTACTGGAACCAAAAAACTCAAGCCTACCAAAAAACTGATTCCATATCTCAAAAATTCATCATCTGTATGTGATGACAGATATGTGGTGAAAGCATTCTCCATATATGTAGAATCGCTCGCATTTTTATCCAACTTGGGAGCACAGAGCAAACCTTACCATCTGCCCCAGGATAGGTAGCCCCTTCATATCCAGTGGCTACCACCGGAAAGTGCAAATGAAATCTAAACTTAGAAGTTGCTCTTTTTGTTCTAGCTAAGTAATCAAGTTTTTCTCTGTAAACCCAGCAGAATAATTCTAATGTGGGGGCACCTCACGCCCAGGGGCTAAATGCAGTTGTCCAAGCCTCTCTCTGGCCACAACTCCTCCTTGGCCATGCATCCTCCACGTTTTTGCCTGGATGGAATATGTCCTTGAACTCTGGTAATGCCTCTTGCTTGCTTGAATGAAGAACAGAGTTGCTCTGTCCATTTTTACCTCTGGAAAGGTAAAACAGTAAGAGCTCTCTAACAGTAAGAGCTGTTAGTGGGACAGACTCCCTTTGGAAATGGTAGATCCTCTCCTTCATTGGAGGTTTTTAAACAGAGGTTGAATGGCCATCTGCCACAGATACTTTAGTTGAGATTGTTGCATTGCAGGGGGTTGGACTAGTTGACCCCTGGGATCCCTTCCAACTCTATGATTCTGTGACCCTAACCATGGCTGGAATATGGCCCCTGAAATCCTAGAAGGTAGTGTATCCTTGATCTGATGTATGCAAAAGGTGGCATAAAAAGTATAATCTTCCTGTCCCTGCTAACAGGAAACCTATGCCCTGTATTAATGTCCTGCTCCATAATTTATATAATTGAGCGTTGACATTGTATATTAAAAACGATGGGGTTGAGTCCAGGTGACCTCTGGCTCAAATTAAGCGCAGATTGAAAAATAGGTAGCAAGTGATTCGTTCTCTTGCTCAACATTCATATTACTGTGGCTTTAATTTTTTAAAATAAAATATTTGCGACACTAGCAAGCGTGCTTTGTCACTGACCCTTTTCCACCTTCTTCTCACCATTTCAGGTTGCACCATTGTGCCTCGGAAGAGCTGGGGCCTGTGTCGTGACTGTAAAGCTCTAATTACAAAGATATCCTTCTCTTCTATAGACTCGGGGGGGGGGTGCCCCCAAGTTACTAAATTATAATCATATAAGGTACTGTGTATCTTCACAGGGCAAAGAGTTTGGTCTTAATCTATTAGCTAAAATGTTTTTTAATTCAAAACGGACCAACATTATGCACTTTTTAAAAATGAGTAATGCAATTTATGTACATTTATTTGTAATGGAATACTCTGCAGCCAGCTGGCAGGTTACATTAGAAATGCGGCAACTGAAAAATAATTGGCGCTTACAAATTTTGGTTCTTGCTCTAGGAGGCCCTGAGCTCTTTGTTGTAATAAGCCTGGGCACAGTACCATTTCCTTTCCATTTCCATATATGTTTTTGGCATGTTCAGGATGCAGGTATTGACATTGCTTTCATTCCAAATAATTTGTCTTGACTATTGGAATATTATTGTTACTATTTTTACATGGTACAAAGACAAACCAAATGCAGATGGAATCAGAGTCTCAAGGGTACCTCTTGCTTGGGAAATGCTATACATTTGATGCTTGAACTCTTCTCACCACAGCCGACATTTTGCAGCCTTTGTTTTTTAACCAAAGCCTCACTTTAATTACTGACTTAGTATGCTATGGAAGTGTTTGTTCTATAGGATACTTTCTTCAAGAGCTTTTCAGCATCCACCACACTTACTGGATTTTCTAATCTTTTATGGAACTTTCTCTCTTCTATAAATATTTATATATCATTTCATCCTTCTGAGCCTGATTGCAGTTTCACTGAGTGGTCTCTTCCTGAAAGAAATTCAGAAGTTGGAGTTGGGGGGGTGCATTCTAATGCATCATTAAAAGTGACTTTCATTTGTGGTTTTTGAAGCATTCCATGATCTGAAATTATATGTAGCTAACTTTAATTTACTTTGAAATAGGAGTTTGCACAAATCTTAATACACTTTTATAAGGTGAAAACTCGTGCCATTTTTAGCAAGTGTTCCTTTAGCAAAAAGTGGGCATTACCCTACAACTGGTGCATCCTTTTGGGGTGCTCAGCTCCTTCCAAAAAGACTGACAGTCTTTCCAAGGATCAGACTTGCATAACTAAATTATTTAATACTGTAATAGATTTTCTTTAGTATTTGCCTTATGTTGACTTGTTACACTACTCAGAATTACTTGGGCGTTCCAAGTGCTCTATGAAACTTTTATATTTTCTTTTGTGCCTTGTTTCTTACGTGTTCAAATATGTTATGTAACATTCTGTTGTACTTTATCTTGAAAAAATCTGAATATGTAAACTAAAGGATTTCTTTTTTCCTGAAAGTAAATGGAATGTGTCTGACGAATAGTCTTTGCACACTTGTATTTTTTTAATACAGTTCTGAACTTTGAAGTTCACAATTAACTATTAGTTTAAAGGGGAAATGGCATTCTACTTCAGTGTATAAGTCCTGTCCTGTTTGTTATCATTTAAAAAATGATTTTGTGATGCCTTATTCATACAAGTACACACACACAAATGATAAGTATCATAACCAATACCCAAATTGAGTAAGGTGTGAGCTGGCATGAGTGTTATGGCTGTCTTACATTAAACCTGCTTGGTAAAAAAATGCATTGGCATAAATGTACACATATAAGGTTAGTTGTCCAAAAACAGATGTTTGCAGAGTCCGATGTATAGATGTGGAAAAGGTTGCCCAAAACATTGCTCAAAATTATATAGCGTAATCTACTTTATCAAAACAGAAGGGTGGCACCTGTGATGGAGTGGGTGCAAAAAAGCACACTATTGGCACTGCAGAAGCATGTCACTTGGGCTAAATTCTCCTGCCATCTATTAATGGCAGAAGGCCAAGTCTTCAGGCAGTGGACACTACTCCTGTTACATGTTCTGGGTTGTGACTTCACCCAGGTTTTGACATCTAGATAACTTCTTATGTAGTTTTACCTTGAGCAGTCTTAGCCACCCATTTTTTTAATGCATTAAGAACAACATTAAGGGTTCATCTACACTGGAGTTTAATGTGGATTTGATGCTGCTTTTATGTCTTCCCTCCTCCACCCCAGCAAACCCATGACATTGGCCTCATCCAAGTGGAAGCCTGTACCCTCCCTCCAGGAAATTTGGATTTTCCAGATCTACGGATGATTCGTTAAGGGAAGAAAATCTATTATAAAATTGTGTGTTGCTCAAATGTGGATGCACTGTGTGGCTGGGGTGCTTTAAAAAAAAAACATTTCAGGTACCATGCATTGCTGCACCCCCTACTTACATTCTGTTTCTTTCAGCTCAAATGAGAGTATGCAACCTACCATTTTTCAATAGTTGTTACTAAAGACACATTTGCAGTATTTTTTTTAAATCAAAACAGCTCTTTTGCACAAGCTGTTCTTGCACTGATAAGCTGCATTAAAAATAAAATTTGCCCTTGCTGGTACAGGAAGCAGGAAAGGAAAAGGCAGTCTTTCATAGAAGCAACTCCAAATCCTTCCTGGCCTGGAGCAACACACACATTTGTTTATTATTGCTCTTTTGTGTAAATCTGTTAGTATTTCAAAAATGAAATAAGTTCAAAAGGTGTGCATGCATAGGTAAACAAATACCCGCGTGCATGCCAAAATGGACCTCCGGTTTCAAAATTTTATGGTTGGTTGGGTACTAGAATATATTTTTAGAAAAATTAATGCAGGTGCCTTTCAGGCAGATCACACACAGTCTAAACCAAATTTCAGGGAGAAAGAATGAGGTTATCTGATGTATGTCATCACAAATAATGTGTCTTAAAACACACGATTTACTGTAAGTGGAGGAGGGAGACCATCCTAATCTGTATTAGGTTTACTGAAAGGACTATACGCTGGCATCCACGTTTAGAAAGAAGTCAGATATTTTATCTCCTATAATACAGATTGCAAGAAATATGTAGAAACAAGTGGTGGTTATTCAAAAAGATTTCTTTAAAGGCTTTCTCCAATAATTTACATTTCTCAATGTAGCATAATCTGAGTGAAAAATGGGGGAGGGTATTTATTTGGAGATGAAATCACTGTGAAAGGAAAAGTACATTGATAAAAACTACAATATGTAGCAAGCCATTCCAACCAAATACTAAATATTACTTATTTAATTTATGAATTGCTTCCTATCAAGCACCCTGAAGCAATTTCACAGGACAGTATAAGCATATATTAAAACAACTGCATCTATAACAACAATTTCAAATCCAACACAGATACCAGCTGGCATATATGTCTGTATGGTGCCCATCCAGTTTGAACACTGTAATTCAGTCTAGCCAGTTTGGGACAAACAAGGCTTCTGCATGAACCTGAGCACTGGATTTGCAGCGATAGGAGGAAGTGTTTTGTAAGGAGTTTTGGTTGGGAATCCAAACTGGTCCCAGCCCCCACAACCTTAATAGTGGACACAGTGTCCTTTGTGACTGCCCCCCTAAACAAAGTTCTCCAGGGTGCAACTTGGGGTTTATAATACTGCCGAATTCTGCATGCCATCCACTGGGACAGCTCAGTCAGTAGAACATAAGGCTCTTAACCTCAGGGGCGTGGGTTCAAGCTCCACATTGGACAAAGAAATTCCTGCATTGCAAGGAGTTGGAATAGATAACCCTTGTGGTACCTTCCAACTCTGCAATTCTATGATTCTATGCTCCTCTCTTGGACCAACCTGCACAAGACATGGACCTACATCACAGAGTTGTTGGACTATATCAACCGTCAGTAGACTACATTGCAGGGTTGTGGTAAGGTGGTTTCTTTCAGCTGCACCGGTACTGGCTGCCAGGCAGTGCCGGATTTACGTATAAGCTAAACAACCTATAGCTTAGGGCCCCACTCTCTTGCCCCCCCCAAAAAAATCACTATTAATAGACTTAATTGTATTTCAGTTCAACAATTACATTGATAAAATACATATTTTGTTATGTGCAAATGGATTTAGGTATCTATGTCCATAAATTACCATATAGCATGGTAAAAACACAAAAAACAGCGATAATTTGTTGTTGACAAAGGACAGCTGGACATATAAAGGTAAAGGGACCCCTGACCATTAGGTCCAGTCGTGGCTGACTCTGGGGTTGCGGCGCTCATCTCATTTTACTGGCCGAGGGAGCCAGCGTACAGCTTCCGGGTCATGTGGCCAGCATGACTAAGCCGTTTCTGGCAAACCAGAGCAGCGCATGGAAGCATCGTTTACCTTCCTGCCGAAGCGATACCTATTTATCTACTTGCACTTTTATGTACTTTTGAGCTGGACATATAAAGGGCCCCATTATCTTCAGTAGCTTTGGGCTCATCAAACCTGAATCCGGCCCTGCTGCCAGGAATGCCAACTTGGCCCCACGATCGCAGGTGCCATGCAGCATGCATGGCCCGGGGGTACAGAAATTTGTGGATGCCAGGCCCCTTAATGGGGAATTTTGTGGGTGCGTGGGCACCCCAGGGAGTGGGCACCTATGCGACTACTTGCATCGGAATTTGGATTGGCAGAGCTGCACTGCAGAGGTGGGAGGGATCCAGAGGGTCATCTATCTAACCCCCTGCAATGGAGGAATCTCAACACGGGGTCCCCCACCCATTATTATATATACCACCCTATACCCGGTATATATTACCATTAAAAGTTATTATATACCATTAAATGGTATATAATACCATTAAAATAACCTTTTAATGAGGGTGAAAGAGGAGAGTGCAAAATATGGTCTGAAGCTCAACATCAAGAAAATGAAGATCATGGCCACTGGGCCCATCACCTCCTGGCAAATAGAAGGGGAAGAAATGGAGGCAGTGAGAGATTTTACTTTCTTGGGCTCCATAATCACTGCAGATGATGACAGCAACCACGAAATTGAAAGACGCCTGCTTCTTGGGAGGAAAGCAATGACAAACCTGGACAGCATCTTAAAAAGCAGAGAATTCACCTTGCCAACAAAGGTTTGTATAGTTAAAGCTATGGTTTTCCCATATGGGAAAGTGAGAGCTGGACCATAAAGAAGGATGATCGCCGAAAAATTGATGCTTTTGAATTATGGTGCTGGAGGAGACTCTTGAGAGTCCCATGGACTGCAAGGTGGCAATGGATCAAAAGGTGGCAATGGATCAAACCTATCCATTCTTAAGGGAATCAGCCCTGAGTGCTCACTGGAAGGACAGATCCTGAAGCTGAGGCTTCAGTACCTTGGACGCCTCATGAGAAGAGAAGACTCCCTGGAAAAGACCCTGATGTTGGGAAAGATGGAGGGCACAAGGAGAAGGGGACGACAGAGGACGAGATGGTCGGACAGTGTTCTTGACCAAACTGCGGGAGGCAGTGGAAGACAGGAGTGCCTGGCGTGCTCTGGTCCAGGGGGTCACGAAGAGTCGGACACGACTAAACGACAACAATCCGGGGGTCTCTATATGAAACCCTGCAAGCCTTTTATTATCACGCCACTAGCAGACACATTGAGAAATAGCAAACAATGCTTTCCTACGTAAAGCTTTCCAAAAACAGAACCTCCCATATCTTTGCTGCTACTTTTTTGGGGGGGCCGGGATTGGACACCCAAGACTTCCGCCACTGGGCTCTCTTGAAAACGGCTTCTCGAGACGCGAACCAGGAAGCGCCTTCTTTCAGGTCAGCGGCGCGCGACTCTTCTTTTTTCGTACCTCTGCGGCTGCGATCTCCTGGGTGACGCGGACGCGGTGGAGGCAGTTGAGCGCGCATGCGCGCTCCGCCCGTTGCCCTCCCTCACACCCCTCCGTGCGGCGGCCCCCTTTTAAACAACGCCATAGCGAAGGCGAAGGATGCAGGTGAGGCCCTGAGGGAGAGCGGCGGTTGGGTGGCGCGCGCAAGCAACGCTGTGCCTCAGGGGTGGGCCGTGAGGCCTATTATTAGGCAGAGCAGCCCCGCCGCCCGTGGGGGCCGCTTCTCGGGGCTTCTCTTGGCCGCTCCCCTTCACGCCTTCCGCGGGGAGAAGCGCAGCACGAAGGTCCCCTTCAAGGACTTTTGGGGCTGTTCACTTTTTCTCCCGGGCTCTCTGTGCCTTCAAAAGCTTCGCGTCAGGCAGACGTTCAACAGGTGGAGTCATCACCTGTGGGGGGAGAGAGCTGTTGGATATTGGGGAGATTATTGGGCTTTTTGGCGGGGGGCTTGAAATAATAATATTACCTGCCACGCAGGACCCTGCCAGAAAAAAACAAACTATGCATTGGCCTCCGCCTGTCACAGCTGTGTAGCAACGGATTGGAGAGAGAGAAAATCCAAATCCCTGCCTATTTTACAAAAACTATACCATTCGGTATTCCATTACCACATCCATCAAAACTTACTTACCCTGCTGATTTTATATTAAGGCTGCCAGCGTTTTCAGCTGTGCAGTTATTTCCCATATATTCAATAAAGGTTTCCCAATCTTCTCAAAAGGTGGCAAGTGATTATTCAACAGGTGAAGTTTAGAGATGCAGCATTATATTTAAAAAGAAAAGAAAGCACACGATATCCGACAGAAAAATGTGGCAGCTCTCACGAGGACTAGGATCATCATTTGACTAGCATTCAAATCTTGTTCTGGAAAATATTGCTAATTTAGGGGGGGAAATGCCTTTTGGGTACCTTTTGCTAGCTAGCTGGTTTTAATCTGTTCTGGCAGGAAAAGGCTGCTTTATTATAACTGACAGAAATGTAGTCTTCCACTACAAAAGTTTGTGCTAGATTGAAGCTGCAATACTATACCTAGGGGTAAGCCACATTAACCTTAGTTGGACTTACTTTTTTGAGTAGACCCCTGGAGGATTAAACCAAAATGAATTTTATAGATTCCAGAGAGAGTGCTTAATTTCTAGAAAAAGTGATGCTGGGGCTGAAAGTACTTACTTTCTCAATATTTTTTTGTTGATTTTGTCAACCAAAGTACTTCTGATCTTCCCCTTAATCCCAGATGAGTGGGGAATGTTTAGTGAGGAAAACACTTTCCACTTGCTTGGGGTACTTTAATTTGCATCTTATGTTCTGGAGCTGAGCAAGAGTATTGAAAATCAAAATACATCTGACAATGAGCCCTGGGAGAAATTAAACCCTCCAAGACTTTTTTTTGCCATAGAAAACAGTTATTCTTTTGGGTATCTAAACATCTAACAATCCTAAGAGGTCTTATTGAAGAGATGCATACGCAAAGCAACTTATTTTTCTTTATGTTGTCATAAGGATAGATGTAAAAGTGTGTGTGTGTACTGCTTATAATAATTTGTCTGCTTCTCAGACAACTTTAAAGCATGTATATTTAAAAGGTTTACAAGATGTACCTTGAAGAGGAATTCCTTTGAGCCGATTGCTATTTAACTGCTTTTTCTCCAAATGGAGAATACACCTGAGAAATGGAGCATCAGAGGAGAATCAGAATACAGGCAGCAACCATTTTAGGTGCATCCAATTGATGTGCAATCACTGATGTGTGGGTCCTTTTGGACCTGGAAAAAGGCAGAACAGGGGGACGGAACAGGACAGGGAACATTTATATGTGCTCTACGGACGTACATGGGGGCCAGGAACCGAACCCCAGCATGAAATTATCACCGCCTATATATATGAGACTTGCAGAACATACCAGTTACCATTAGTTCTCTTCACAGATCTTGCTGCAATGTGTATATGGATTTTGTGTTTCCTCTTCACTGGTATTTTTTTCCATTTCCATTAAGGATTTTGGAGCAAGAACTGCAGGAAGCTGTTCTTTTGGAATTAGTGCTAGGAATTCCAGTAAGGGTTGCTACAGTTACTGAAAACTTGTTGCATGGCATATGCTTGCACTCTCAGGCCTCTCTGTACTCAGGTCTGTTCTTATTTTTATAACAAACACTTCCAGAGAACTGTTCCTCAGTAATCTTCAATATGAAATATGTCTTTCAGCTTCTACCCATTTTACCTGCTGTCTCTGTCTTCTGCTGCAATAGATATATGGGCGGGAAGAGTAGAACTGAAATTAGGGAAGATGCAATAAAGCCAAAATACATGCCTTGAGTTTTCTTCCTATGGTGCTTCATTCTCTCCTTTGATACAGTCTTCCTGTGCTATTTACTGCCCAGCTTTCCAGTATATTGTCAGGGTGTAATGCATACATTTCTACATGTACTATTACTGATACACATGGTCCTCCCACCCCTTAGTTAAGTGACATTTATACTGGATAAATTAAAGCAGGTTTCCCCAAATGTTTTGGACTATAAATCCCATCATCCCAACCACCATGACCAAATGCCAGGGATGATGAAAACAGTAGTCCAAAACATCTAGAAGGCATCAGGCTGGGAAGTCTGCTCTAAAGCAGGTGTACGAAACATTTAGCCCTCCAGATTTTGTTGAACCACAATTCCCATCAGCCCCAGCAAGCGTAGCCAATGGCCAGGGATGCTGATCAGAGTTGTAGCTCAGCAACACCTGAAGAGCCAAAGTTTCCATACAGCTGCTGTAAAACTTCAGTTCCACAGCTGTCACCTGTTTGGGTGATTATGCACTTTTGCTTGTTTGTCTCCAAAATTTAGCAGAAGGTACTTAGAACAGATTCTGTCTGTATGCCTTTATAAAAATATATTTCTTGGTTTCTCTAGCATTGCAGAAACTTGGTAATTGTTTTGTTTCCTGAATTAGGTATGCCTTGTAAATGAAAAAAGAAAAATTGAAAACATTTAATAATTGTGCGTCTTTAATTGTCAATTTCTTTCCATAGCGAGTATTTACCCTGTCTGAAAGGGATGCACCTAGTTCACCTGTGCAATTTGCTTGGCAAAAAACTGTAGGAAACTACATTGCTGTTGCAGGGTAAGTTCATAAAGATTTCTTTATTGTATATGTTAATTAACTAAACAGATGAATCAGATTTTGTCATAGAAGCAGCTTACAGACTTTAATAATATTTACAGATGTATGAAAGATGACCACCATAATGACTATTCCTCTTCTGTTCTTTTTTTTTAATTTTTAGACACAATCACACTGTAAAAATCTTCGATCGCCATGGTCAAAAGAAAAATGAAATTATTTTACCAGGGTAAGTCTTGTACAATTTTGTGAAAGCAAAATATTACTTTTAGGCAAATTCAACATTAGATTATCTGATTTGTTTGGCATAAATGCCTTCAAAAATGGTGGGGGAGAGGGCTATGAAATTGCATGAGATTAGACTGTACTTTATTTTAGGAGAGCAGAATTATGGGGAATGGATATCTCCTTCAAGGAGCTAGTCAGGCTTGCATTTCCACTCAGTTTCATATTTTCGAACCAAATATTGGAACATCCGGTTAATCCTTTCTGTGTTTCCTTAGCAACTGCATTGCTATGGACTGGGATCAAGATGGTGATACCTTAGCAATAATTGCTGATAAGGCCATTTGCATTTATCTGTGGGATGCCAACACAAACAAAATCAGCCTGATAGACACTAGCATGAGGTAAGCAAAAAGTGTGCTTTAAGAAAAAGTATATTTCCAGACCAGTTTATACATTTAGTATAATTGCAACCTAAAATTAATACAGGGCATAGGTTGTCTTGTTTAAATGGGAGAAGTTTTCAGTTGTAGTTTTATGAATGATTTTTTCTTGCTGGTAGCGCAGGTTCTGAAGGATTGCCATATTTCATTTCCTCCTAAAATTGTTCAGAGCTTTGGGGGGGGGAATCCAAAAGTTGAGCCCCCCCCCCCGAAAAAGGGATTTTTTTAATTGACTTGCCTAAGATCCAGAACAAAGTGCCAGCTTTTGGAAATTTCCCCTAGATGTGTATTCTGCTTTTGAAATCCCAGTAATGTCCAGGAGAATCCGCACATATGGCAGCCCTAGGTTTTGTATCTGTACCACCAAGCTGAATGGTGCAAGAAGGGCACAGATCTAATTTCCTCATCTTACGAAATTCTTTCCAGAAGAAACCTTTTTAGAATACGGAACATTGATCAGTCAGTTCTGATTGGCACTTTCAGCTTGTTCTTCGTTGTTACTTATATTGCCATCTTCACGGATAAAGGTAAAGGGACCCCTGACCATTAGGTCCAGTCTTGGCCGACTCGGGGGTTGTGGCGCTCATCTCACTTTATTGGCCAAGGGAGCTGGCGTACAGCTTCCGGGTCATGTGGCCAGCAGGACTAAGCCGCTTCTGGCGAACCAGTGCAGCACACGGAAACACCGTTTACCTTCCTGCCAGAGCAGTACCTATTTATCTACTTGCACTTTTGACGTGCTTTCGAACTGCTAGGTTGACAGGAGCAGGGACTGAACAACGGGAGCTCAGCCTGTCGCGGGGATTCGAACCGCCAACCTTCTGATTGGCAAGTCCTAGGCTCTGTGGTTTAACCCATCTTCAGGGATATGGGTGGGTAAAAGAGAAACCATGTACAGATGACAGGAGAGCAGAGTGTTCTTGAGCTCAGGTACTACTTGAGGGGTTTCCTACTGGCATCTGTGTTTTTTTGAACTAAATCTAAAGTTGCCTGATTTCCTCAATGGTGGCTATCTAGTCTTTTATATATTGTATGTGTCTGTATTATTAATGTATTTGGAAGACTTTGTTTGATTTTATGATTTTATTGTTTAAACTTCTGCCAATAAAGGCCAGTAACAGTAACAATAACAACAGAATGCTGGACTATATGGGCCATTTGCCTGATCCAGCAGGCTCCTCTTATTTTATTATGAGTGTGTATTGCTAATACAGAAAAGGAATGTGACAGAAACTATACCAGGAAACAAGAAGTAAAGTAAGGATAGGTGAGATGTTAATCTAGGAAATGTTGTAGAGCAATTTGGCTTACCCTGTTGTGCAAACCAGGCCATCTCTTGAATGCCAATCATCAGTTTTCTACTACAGAATCATAACTGTGCCTGCTTTTCTGATCTTGAACCAAGTACTTTCTCTCCTTACTGCTGTTTCCTTAAATATTGTCAATAAAAAATGGTAATCCATTCAACACTCTTGTTGTTACAGTGGAACCTGGTTTTTTGAACGTAATCCGTTCTTGAAATCTGTTCAACTTCAGAAATGTTCAAAAACCGAGGATCAGAGGGTTGTCAGCAAGTTCGGGGGGGGGGGAATAAGAAACACACCTCGGAAGCTGTTTGACTTCCGAGGTGTGTTTGAAAGTGGAAGCATTCACTTCTGCGTTTTGGTGTTCGGCTGCCGAAACGTTCAGCTGCCGAGACGTGTGAAAACTGAGGTTTGACTGTATTGAAAGCCTATTTCCTTTTTTTATTACAGGGAACCAATGTCTTTCTTACGTTGGTCGAAAGCCGAACCCTTACTTGCTGCTGGAACAGCTAAGGGAAATGTACTAATATATAACCGCCAAACTTCTCGCAAGATTCCTATCCTTGGTCAGTACCATTATAAAATTAGTGAACGTCTGTGTGGAGAGAGAGCAGAAATTTGTTCGCTTTATTAAAATCTAGTTAATATCTTTCTTGTGTAAGTACCGTATTTTTCGCACCATAGGGCGCACCGGACCATAGGGCGCACCCATTTTTTGGGGGGGAAATAAAGGGGAAAAAATTATTTTCCCCCCCCAGGCGCGGGGCTGGGGCGGGGGAAGCTCGAGCTTCCCCCGACCCCAGCCCGCAAACAGGCAGCTCTCTGCAAGCCGTGGGAGCACTCCCGCTGCTTGTGGAGAGGTCCGCGAAGCCTGGGCGCGCTGAGCTCAGCGCGCGCAGGCTTCGGCATGCTGGCAACTCCCCGCAAGGAGCTGGAGCGCTCCGGCTCCTTGCGGAGAGGTCCGCGAAGCCTGGGCGCGCTGAGCTCAGCGCGCGCAGGCTTCGGCATGCTGGCAACTCCCCGCAAGGAGCCGGAGCGCTCCGGCTCCTTGCGGAGAGGTCCGCGAAGCCTGGGCGCGCTGAGCTCAGCGCGCGCAGGCTTCGGCATGCTGGCAACTCCCCGCAAGGAGCCGGAGCGCTCCGGCTCCTTGCGGAGAGGTCCGCGAAGCCTGGGCGCGCTGAGCTCAGCGCGTGCAGGCTTCGGCATGCTGGCAACTCTCCGCAAGGAGCCGGAGCGCTCCGGCTCCTTGCGGAGAGGTCCGCGAAGCCTGGAGAGCGTGAGGGGTCGGTGCGCACCGACCCCTCTCACTCTCCAGGCTTCAGCGAAAGCCTGCATTCGCACCATAGGACGCACACACATTTCCCCTTCATTTTTGGAGGGGAAAAAGTGCGTCCTATGGTGCGAAAAATACGGTATTTCACCATGTGTAATTGTAGATGAGGAAACTGTGATCTACCAGATGGTGTTGAACTTCATCATCCATCAGGCCCAGCCAGCATGGCCAATGGTCAAGGATGATGGGATTTGTAGTCCAACAATATTAGGAGGGCCGCAGGTTCCTACGCTATTTGTCTGTTTTCTTTTAATAATTCACAGTTTTCCAGCTTAAAATGATAATTGTATTATTTGATATCCCTACTTGAATCACATACTTAACGTCCATGCATTGTTCAATATCTTTAGTGAGCAAATTGTGATTTTTTCCTATGTGAATTTGTTTTACCAGGTAAGCACACCAAACGGATTACATGTGGTTGTTGGAGCGGTGGGAAATTCATAGCATTAGGCGGTGAGGACAAACTGGTAACAATTAGCAACCACGAAGGAGATACAATCAGAGTGGTAATAAACCTACATTGTTGTTATGCACAAGATTATAACAGTTAGTTATATGAAAAAATGCCTTCGCCACCATTTGCTCTATGTGATAATGTTAATGTGAGAGAGAAAGCAGAAGAGAATTGGTTACAAACCAAATGCCTGTTTGAGCCAGTTGAAGTTTCGCATTTGAATTACAGGCTCAGGAAATGAAAAAGACCAAAAACTATTTAGTGTGTGTAAAAACATCCTGGGTTAATATTCAAGAATCTGTGTAGTTTAAACATTGGTTGCAGCTTTGCTTTTTATTGGACCAACTTCTATTAGTGAGAGTGCCCAGTCTTTAAAAACAACAACTTTAAGATGCTTGAAAGGTCATCCATTATAACCAACACCAGTTATTTTTGTGAAAGACGTAGATTTTTGTCCCTGTTTTTTCTCCTTGTCTTTCCTTGCCTCTTTCTCCCAGAGGGCAGTGAAGGGGCTAATTAACTGATAATGAGGATCTCCATATATATAGATAGGCAGTATCTAAGTCCTAGGATACAGTCTGCTAACGATATTATTGTATCATTTTGGTTTTGTGCTTATTTTGTATAATATGTTATTTTGTTAGCCGCTTTGAGTTCCTCAATGAGAAAAAGAAGCAGGATCCAAATTTTGTAACTATAGGAGAAACTAACGTCAGAAATGGTGTAGCTGTTTGTGGTGATATTCTAAGAATTAAACCATTGTGCCTAGCTGGCTGGGATCAGCGATTTTCCATGAAGGCATTGTTTAAAATCTCAGGCCACATGTAATTCTTTCTTCCTTGACAGAGTCTTAAGGCAAGCAAATGAAAGGCTTTATAAGGTGGAATGGAGAAAATATGACAGCTGTGTTCCAAACATTATATTATTGTAGAGAACAGGAAGCACAGCCAGTTTGTGCATCTAGTTCCTCCACACAAAGTTAGTGTCCAAAGCTGCTTTTGGAATTGAGGTTGATAGCTGTTAATATTACTGTATTAACACCTGAAAAATCATTGCATTGTTTTGTGGTTTTCCTGTCAATGGCCTAGTTTGCTCTTAGCACTAAATCATGATTTATTAAACTTAGTAGTATGTGTGAACCCAGCCCAGTGACTTAACTGTGGTACATTTACTGCCAACAAGCCATTATCTGAACCTAGACTTTTGTTTTTGCTTTACTTTACAAACCTTGCTTTGTTTTAACTAATGGCTTCGTGTTGCATGGGAACTCAGCACCCTTCCTTAACCAGGCTATAAAGGCATGAGGGAAGAGTGGCTGGAAAACAAACATTGGTTGGGGGGGAAGCTATAGTTTGCTTATCATCTGTGGGACAACTTGTGGCTAACTTGTGATTTATTAACAAACCATGGTGTAGTGTTATGGGTATACCAGGCCAGTGTAACTGTTTCAAAAAATAAAAATTACTTATTCTATTAACCTTGGAACCTTATTCTTGCAGACAACAGTAAGAGGAGAACCCAGCGATATGGAGTTTATAGTAATGAAAACGGATGATAGAACAGGAGGAAATGAGACCACAGTAAGTATTTAACAACATAGCAGTATATATTGCTTGAAACCAAAGGGGCTTTGCAAAGAAAGTAATAAGGGAAAGTTATAACACAAGAAAATAAAGTATAAATTTTGTTTGTCATAAGAATTCCAAAATTAGATTGCAGCTCTGAGACGTTAGTGTCATTCTTATCGTGAGAGCTTTATTGTGTTACTTGACAAGGCACAGTAAAAGATTTAAGATAGGTGTCTTTGATTTTCTTAGCAGTTGATGCTTACAAAGGCTGTCTTAGAAATAAATAATCATGTCAGGAGAATAATTTCTAATCCTCTTAAGGAATACTACCATTGCATTATTACCATAAGATGATTCTGGTCTTGTTCAATATATTATTTTCTTCTCTCTCTTTTTTTCCAGGTATGCATTGTCGTTGCTCAGAAAACCCTGTATATTTATAATTTCAGAGATCCAGAGAACCCAATTGAACTGGCGTTTCAGCCACGCTACGGGAACATTGTCTCTTATAAATGGTAAAGCTATTCACCAAACTAGTAAGATCACATGAAAGAGAGTGCTTGAGCATTATAAACATTTCCAGATGGGTAGCTGACAAGCTGTATTAATCTATTGAAGCAAGAACAGCTGAGAGTATTATTATGCCATAACCTTCCACGAACATTGTCAACTTCAGCAGTGCACAAAAACTTCTGCCATAATTAAATTGCTTTTATAAATGTTTTGTGCTAGGATGGGTTTTGTGCTGTTACTTTAGTCAGGGAAGTCTGAATACTTTATAGCAGAGTGAAGAAGCTTTGTCTGTCTGGATGTTGCTAGACTGCAACTTCTATCATCCCTAAGATGATTGCTCATGTTGGCTGAGGCTGATGGCAGCTGAACAGCTGGAGGGCAACAGGTTCTAAATCCCTGCTTTTATAGACTAAAAAGTCAGTGTTCTTAAAAAGAGACGCAAATGCAGTTGTTCCAGCGTTTCCTAGTAGTTTAATTTTGAAATAGAATTTGGTTTTCTGTGAACAATCCCATTCCCCACCCTCCCCAGCCAGCTGACAATTCTGAGATTGTGTCTTCAACTTTTCTTTCTTTCTGCAGCCATGTTGCTTGAACGGGTTTTGATCATATTGTTGAAATCTTTACAGGTATGGTGATAATTACATCATGATAGGGTTCTCACTTGGCTGTTTTGTGGTGATTTCTACACACGTTCGAGAGATTGGCCATGAGATCTTTCAGGCATATGATCATAAAGATAACCTGACTAGCATTGCAATATCACAGTCACTAAACAAAGTTGCATCATGTGGAGATAACTGGTGAGTCATCACGTTTTCATATGAAGCCCTTGAAATACAAGCTATCACAAAGAAAGTGCTAATATTGACTCTGAAAATGCTGTCCTAGAACAGTTTGAGGTCATGTTAAGACATTAGTACCATGATCAAGAGATCTGTTTGGTTTCTGACAGAAGCTGTTATCTTTCATGTGCCAATATGCTATCTTACTTATTCCAAAGGAGAAAGCAATTCTTCACCAGCTGTAACTTTTATACCCTCTTCAAGGGCAGCCCCACATAGAGCATACTACAGCAGTCTAATTGAGATGTTATCAGAGTATGTAATGCCATAGCTAAGCTATCCCGATCCAAGAACACTGAAGCTGATGAGCCAGCTTGAACTGGGTATAGGTACTTCATGCCATAGAGCCACTTTTGCTTTTAGTGACAATGACTCCAAGAGTACCCCAGGCTAGAAATCAGCTCCTTCAGGTGTGTGTGGGGTGCAACTCCATCTAGATCAGGTTGTCTGCCCAAGTCCCAGACCCAGGAAGTACTCAGCAACAGTACCTTCATCTTATTATGTTGTAAGTTAACACTGAAGGAAGTGATTTTCTTTTTATTTTAGCATCAAGATTCATGAC
This sequence comes from Podarcis melisellensis, assembly GCF_964234715.1. NCBI lineage: Eukaryota > Metazoa > Chordata > Lepidosauria > Squamata > Lacertidae > Podarcis > Podarcis melisellensis. The sequence continues at coordinate 60,065,784 of NC_138541.1, read as the reverse complement.
TTGTCAGATTTGAATGAAATGTATGCAATAATAAACTTGGAGGATGAAAATAAAGGTATGACCACTTCCAGATTTACCTGATTGCTTGTCAAATCATATAAGGCAGATTCTTAATTTGCATTAGCAATTTGCTTATATAAAGAAATGTGATGCAGTAACTACAGTTTGTGGATTGGACCAACCAGACTTGGGTTCCAACTCTCACTCAGCTGAGCTTTGCTATTAATAACCTTAACGTGACTTGTGACTTTCTTAAGACAGTCCTTCAAACCATACTGTGGAGTAGTTGAAACCAACAGTGACAAGCCTTGGATTAGACATAGCTGCAAACCACAGTTTGCTGTTTGAATGTGCCAAACCATGGTTTACTCAATAACTTGCCCACTGGCTAGGATCCTTGGGAAGGGAGAGCTTTTTATCTCTTCCCCACGTGTATGAAAGGAAGGTGGGAAGCAGCATTGAAGCCCAGTTCTTGCTGCTTTAGCTCAGACTAGCCTTCCTCATTGGGTTGTGGAAAGGATAAAATATGATAACACCATATAAGCTGCCCTGAGATTCTTGAACAAAGGGCAGAGCAGAAGTGCAATTCATTGCTAATATGCCCATTGTAGCTTACATAATTCCCCAAAGACTTGGGGACAAGAGCTAGCAACTTAAATATGGCATTAGAAATAAAGGTATATATTGTTGTGTGTGACATTGTGCTGATCTGACACAGGTAGGTTACTCTTTAAGACACAGAAAATACTTTTTAGTGATGAAGGTATTGCTTCTTGGATTTCTAAGACAGAATACTGTTGTTGTTACAAAACCTCGTTGATATTTTAGGTCTAGATCAGTTGTCATGGACAGACGATGGACAGTTGCTGGCAGTGTCTACGAAGAAAGGGACTATCCATGTCTTCTTGACAAAACTTCCCATTCTTGGAGACTCATACAGCACACGGATCGCGTACCTCACCTCGCTCCTTGAAGTGACAGTTGCCAACCACATTGAAAGTGTATAGTACTTCATTCATTTTAAAGTTTAGTTAGGTGTAACATTTTGTTTTATGGTAAGCAGTTCTCAGCAAAAGCGGTATGGTCTGTCTTGGCAGGAGCTACCAATTACAGTTTCTGTGGAAGTTGAGCCCAACTTCGTGGCTATTGGCCATTATCACTTGGCTGTTGGCATGAATAATCGGGCATGGTTTTATGTTCTTGGAGAGAGCAGTAAGTATATCTCTAGTTCCATTATTCCACACTGAAGTAGTGTAGCACTGCTGTATTTTATTGAATTACTGGTTATTCTATAATATGTTAGTAAGTTTATTGCTTCAAATTGTACCCTTAGTGTCACAACAGGTAATTATACCTCTTGTAAGATGTTACAGGACACACAATTTAGATGATGTAAAAATAATATGAAACGATTATTATTGGGATTATGGAAGAAAGATGGAGCATTTTGTCTTCTTGTGGGCCAGATAGCATTGTTCCATGTGGGCCAGATTGCATTGTTCCAAATATTTGAAGTATTTTAAGTGGCCAAGGACATGTTCAAAAGAGAGAATCACAACAAAATTTCATTCCACATTTTGCAGGTGTAAAAAAGCTCAAGGACATGGAATATCTTGGAACAGTAGCCAGTATGTGCCTTAATTCTGACTACGCTGCTGCACGTTTTGAGGGTAAAGTTCAGTTGCATATGGTAAGTATATTAAGCAGCCTGAACTCCCAAGAGTCGCATGAACTGCTATAATAGAGCTGGACGAGAAACTCCTAATTATGTAATCTTCTGTGATGCATTTGATCTAGATAACCAGTTAATTTCCAGTCTAATTTAGCAGCTGGTTACTGGAGAACAACAAGAAGCTAAATGCACCACTGAGATTAGTCGCAGGCAACTGAAAGGCAAAAAGTTTTGGATAATTACATAGTTAACAGAGTTGGTGTGAAAAGTCCTCTTAAGATTCGGGGTGGCTAGTGGAGATTTATGACTCATTAAAGGGGGAAAGGATGAGGCTGAGATTGATATAGTATGCGGCTAGCTTCCTTAATTTTAGATTATGAGCTGCTGAAACCTGTTCACTTTTTATTGCTGATAAAAAAACCTTACTTTGCTGTTTTATTTTAGATAGAAAGTGAACGCTCCAATACCCAGGAAGAACGGGAAACTAGACTCTTCCCAGATACAGATGATAAAAATAAAATTTTGTGCCATGCTTTAACCAATGATTTCCTCATCTATGGTACTGATGTAAGTATTTGTCTGTTTCAAACTGTGGATGCCATCTTTGTAGTATAAAATGTTAATTATTAAGAATACCAGTTGCATTTTGTGCATGTACATTTCATGACACTCCTTGGTTCTTTTCCACATTCTCTTATGAATAACCAAAACAAGATACAATGGGAGGAAGGGGGGGCAAAAGAAAGAAGCAAAATTCATGCCCCCTTTCCCCTTCCTGTGGCCACATCTCTCTGTCATTCATCTCTGATCGCATTCTCCCCTCTTGAAAGATGCCACTTGGTGTCCTGCTTTTTCAGCAAACTTAGTGGTCTCTTTCAACAGGTGGCCACCTCCTTCCTTTTAGCTAACAACATGTAGGAGAGGGGTAAGAGTTTTGTAACCTTTCTTTTTCACGCTTGATCTTTTTCAGCAGTGAAGGGTCAGACAGCCCCACCTCTCACTGCTGAAAGAATCCTCAATACCAGTTGAGAACCAAAGGAGTATGTCCCGAGAGCAGAGGTTTTCAACCTTTTTGAGTCCACGGCTCCCTTGACCGACTCCCATTTTTTTCTGCGGCACCCCTGTGGGGCTCAGGAGCCCAGTTATGTCACCCCTTGCCATCAGAGCCGGCAGCCTCTCACCCCTTTTCAAACACCCTCCCTTGTGGAGTGTTCCCTCAGCCTCCTCTCCTCTCCCTCTTGGGAGTCCTCTGGGCAGCCACCGCTGCCACCCCTGGTTTCTGAGCTGCTCCCCTGCCCCAAAGAGAGGTGCCTCTTCACCCTACCCCACAGGGGCCTGGGAAGAGGATGCCTCCAGCCTTAGTGGCCTAATGGAGACTGGCCATAGGTGAATCTGAGGCCAGCACCTTAGCTTGGGAGGCAGCAGTATCAGCAGTGGGCACTGCTGGGCCTGCAAGGCAGAAAGGCTCCCCTTCAGCTCCAGATTCTAAGCTCCCAGGCAGGCCTTTCACACAGCAAGCACAAGAAAGGCCAGTGCAGCACCTTCCTGCCTGCCTGCCCAGCCTCCTACTTGTCTGTCCATTCACAACAGCAAGGGTTGGCTGGCAACTGGGATTCCTCACCCGCTTGCTTGCTTATTCCAAGGCTGCCTCAGCTCCTGGCAACAGGCACCCATTGGCCAGCCCCAGAGGCACCATTCATGTGGGGAACTTGTAGCCAGGGCTGTTGCAGCAAATAGCTGTGCAGGTGGCAGAGACACAAGCGGGGACCGGAGGAGGGAGGAAAGGAAAGAGGAACAAAGGCCAGTGTTCCCTGCAGCTCCCCGACTATCCTTCAAGGCACCCCAGGGTGCCATGGCACACTGGTTGAAAACCCCTGAGCTAGAGGATAGGGGACTATCCTTGGTCTGGGTGAGTGAAAATAGGTTTTTTGTAGGGATGTAGTAGAAGGAGAGGGACGCGGGTGGCACTGTGGGTTAAACCACAGAGCCTAGGACTTGCCAATCAGAAGGTCAGCAGTTCGAATCCCCGCGACAGGGTGAGCTCCCGTTGCTCGGTCCCTGCTGCTGCCAACCTAGCAGTTTGAAAGCACGTCAAAGTGCAAGTAGATAAATAGGTACCGCTCCAGCAGGAAGGTAAACGGCGTTTCCGTGTGCAGCTCTGGTTCGCCAGAAGCAGCTTAGTCATGCTGGCCACATGACCCAGAAGCTGTACACTGCTCCCTCGGCCAATAAAGCGAGATGAGCGCCGCAACCCCAGAGTCAGCCACGACTGGACCTAATGGTCAGGGGTCCCTTTACCTTTTAGTAGAAGGAGGGAAGACTCGGAGTTGGTCCACCCAGCCAATATAATTGCTCCACCCTCCAGTCCTTGCACCTTATTATCACCATCTGTCTTTGGTATTCTTCAGTGGCATACGGAAAGTGTTCCTCTGCAATATTTGTCCAGATCTGATTTGAGAGTTGGTTGTTCCAAATGCCACTCCCTAATATGTTTCTTCAAGGGTAGGGACTCCCTACCTTTTTCCTGCGGTGGAGGAGGGACTCCTCGGATGGGTGGACCTTCTGACTCACTCCACTAGGCAGGGCCATGCAAATTAAGCAAATCTTACCTCACTACATGGTAGAGTGACACCCCCCACCCAACACTAGCCAACCTAGCTATCTGTGCAGGTTTACTTTGTCTTCCACTGTTTCTGAGAGTCCTTAATCTACACAGTACTTGTCGGTGGAGAGATAAGAGAGAAAAGGTTCTGAGGGGAGCAGTTTTGGCTTGGCCGTAGCTCAGAATCCCTTGAGGGCTCCCAGCCTGATTTTCTCTGCAAACTCTTTGAAGCATGAGGTGTCAGGAAGAGAAGCTGCCCAAGGTGATGGGCCTGTCTACCCAACAAGAGCAGCTACCCTCACTTTCAATGAGGAGCTTGTAATTAATTGTTCCATTGTTGGTTCTTAAGCCAAAAATGTTCTGCTGGTCTGGTTGTCTGGATTGCCTACTTCAGCTGCAAATGCATTCGTTTGTCAGGCTCTAATGCTAGTATTATGGCTCTTGTTTTGTTGGTTGTTAGACTGGTGCTATTCAGTATTTCTACATTGAAGATTGGCAATTTGTGAATGAGTACCGCCATTCCGTCAGTGTGAGAAACATCTTCCCAGATCCCAATGGGTCTAGATTAGTTTTCATTGATGACAAAAGTGATGGATTTGTTTACTGTCCGGTAAGTTATTTATTCCATTCCTAATTTACAGGTTGCAGCCTACATATTTCTCCCTTAAAGACTTTTGCTTTTTTTTCTCATTTTAAGTCCACCAATCTTCTAAAGATAGTTACTTAGTGTAAATAGGTTTATTCTATTTTATTTTCAAAAATCTGTGAGGTCATTGGGATGAGAAACTGACATGCTTGATGCCACAAAGTAGGCATTTGAACAGGTGTCTCCAGTCTAGTACAAAACAATGGTCTATTGAACTATGCCAGTGCTCTCCTGTAGATTGTGAAATTGATTGTGGGCTTTGTTACCCAAAACCACACACATTTTGAACTGCTTTAGTTGTCATGGGGGGCTTCCACTGTTCATGTCCATTACTACTGTTCTCTGATTATGCTTCACCTGCTTTAAATATCACTAAACCCCTGGCCTGCCCTGAGACTAGGTTCAGAGGCAATTCTATCCTGTCATGGCTGGTAACAGTCAGATAGCATGTACTGTAATCCTTTTATCTGCCCCACTTCCCATTTCCTTCACTGTCCCTCCTTACAGGAAGCCAACAAGATGGGGGGAAGCCTTGCCAACTCTACTTTGCTTTTTTTATTGCCATTTTTTTATTGACTTTCCAATATAAACCCAATTACACAAATTAGTTCAAAATTAATACAATTTTGTTAAGAGGCTTCCCATGCACCATTCTGGATGGATCTTTATGATCTAATATTACTTTGTTTCATATTCTTACTTATTTCTATTACATTCCATTTTTCAAAATTATCACATAATTAACAGCTGCACTCTTTGTTATTTTTATTCTTGTTACTATATTATTTAACTTCCAGAAAAAGTCTTCAAGTCAGCTTTTTCGTTTTCATCCTACGTGTGTCCAAAAGTCAGTTGTTGATCCTCTTGGCCTTATACGTCTCTCTGATCTTTTCCTTTTTCCTGCGGCATTTGGGGCTATCTCCATACACTGTTGTTGTATTCCAGCCTGGTTGGGGCAGAGCTGCAACTTCAAGGTTAAACCCTCTTCTTTCTCTGGCTCAGGTCCTTCCCATAATACTCAAGCAGTTTCCAAATCGGCAACCTCTTTCACTGGCACCAAATCAACAAGTTCCAGAAATTCAGCAGCTGAGAAGGGAGGGGAAAGGTGGCACCATATATCTTAAAATTCAATATTAGAGGGTTGCTGAACCATAAATGTAAAAACTTCCATAAAATATACCAGAGTACCCCCTTCTCCATCCATCCATCTCCAGCACAAGATAGAATCTTCTCCCAATTTCAAATCTCAGTTCCATGCAGCTGCTTGTCCGTGGTTATAATGTCCATCTCCTCTGGTGTGTGCCTATTCTTAATGCCAATTAAAACCCAATTATAAGGAGAAGCTCCGCATCCAATGGCGATTTTTTTTTTGGGGGGGGTTGCATCAAGCGAAGTGCAGTGAGCCGTTAGGACCCATGATCACCTATACCTCCCATGCCCCAAAAGGTTTATAGGAGATTGTTTAACCCCTCCATTTCCCTTTTTCCCCAGCCTGTGCCTCTCTCCAGTGTTGAGAGACCCATCGCCATGGCATGGGCCAAGAACCAGAAGCCCACTTTGCTTTTATTTTAAATTACATTGTTTGTATGAGCACCAGTGCCTGCCTGCATGCCCTTTTGGGTATGTGGGTATGTCAGGGCAGGTTAAGGGGACCATATGAAAGGGACAAGACTTTTCCCTTACCTTCTCTGTTTCACTGAATAGAGTGAAGGAAATGACTGTGGCAGAGGTGCTCATATTGCTAGAAAAGAGGAATTGAATAAGAGAGCAGTGCGTTTTAATAGTAACCAAACTATATCCTATTTTCAGCACTTTTTATTGCTTTTCTTAGATGTCCATATTTCTGTTGCATTGTGACCAAAGGAATTGGGGGGGCGGGTATTTGAATCTGTAAGTTCAGGTTATTCTCAGATCCCCATTGCAAACACCTTAGATTGCAGCTGTTAATATGGGAATGGGGTGCATCTGACTCTTTTAAAATGGTAATTTAACTCCAAAATTAATTAGATCTCATTAACATTTTTATTTAGAAATTAATTTTTGCACTGCTGACTTTTGTAGGTAACTGATATTGCCTTTGAGATCCCAAATTTCCAACCAACCATCAAGGGTATTCTGTGGGAAAATTGGCCAATGGACAAAGGTGTCTTTGTTGCTTATGATGACGACAAAATATACACATACATTTTTCACAAGGATACTATACAAGGTAGTGTAAAGTTGCATTATTATTCCAACAGTGTACATTTTGCAGAGCAGCTGAAAGAAAACCCCTAGAAGCTTACAATATAAAATAGATGATTGGTGGAGGAAAGACATAACAAAACACAGAACAAATGGATTAATGGAATTTTAGGTTGGTTGTGTAGTTCAGTAGTGCTCAATATTTATTTCGTACCCTTGTGTGAATTTGGTTCTATAGAACAATGAACAACCGTAGAACTTCTGGTGTTAGGTTATTTCAATGGGCTTTATTCTCAAGTGACTGTACGTCAGATTACAACAATGATGGAGTATAAGAGCCGGATAAGCCACAAATTAGGCTGTGCCAGTTAGGCTGTGCCAATTAATCTGATTTTCCTCTTAAATACATGGTCATAACTGCTAGGAACAAAATTCTAGAAAGTAGAAATTCTAAACTAGCTATGGCTATGCCACCGCTTTCGTTGTGTAATCCTTTTTTTGGCAGTGTGGGATATATTTCCCATATGTTCACATTGTAGCACAATACTTTGATAATTATTATTATTATTATTATTATTATTATTATTATTATTATTATTTATATCCTGACCTCCCTAGCCGAAGCCGGGCTCAGGGCAGCTAACAACAATCAAATAATGCAACATTCTAAAAACATTTCATTATAAAAATTAATTAAAATCAATTGATGGCAACCATTAAGCAAAAATTCTGTGCAGATTGCCAAAGAAGGGAGTCAGGCTGTGCCCTGACCAAAGGCCTGGTGGAACAGCTCTGTCTTTCAGGCCCTGCGGAAAGATGTCAGGTCCCGCAGGGCCCTAGTCTCTTGTGACAGAGCGTTCCAGCGTTTAGTGTTTATGCCAAGCTGGTTTTATTTGCTTGTTTGACACTCGTATGTTCAAGGAACATTTGTTTTCTGGTATAAATCTGGCATTGTAAATATAGGGGGTGGGGAACCCTACCCCACACATTCAGCCCTAGCTGGTATGAGCCAGCACTGCTTCAGGTGCAGTGGAGAAGCCGCCACTCTCTGCTTCCCTGCTCCCTTGTTAGGATTTCTCTGTTAGTCATTCACCGGCAACTAAGAGGGTTTTTTTTCTTTTGATGGGCAAGTTCGATAATTACTTTGTTTTCATTTGTAATGTAGGGTCCAAGGTAATTTTGGCCGGAGGCACCAAAGTTCCTTATTCTCACAAGCCATTGCTACTATATAACGGAGAATTAACTTGTCAGACTCAAAGTGGGAAAACCAACAGTATCTTCCTTAGTACGCATGGCTTTCTTGGCCCATTGAATGACTTGGAACGTAATGAGCTGAAACAAGTGCTTATACAGACTTTAATACTAAAAAGGTAAACTTCCTTTCAATTCCAGTACACCATCGATACCCAAACATCCGAGATCTGACCATGCTTATTGTAGTTGTTGCCTTTGTTTTGTTAAAATTTTTGCATAGGTTTTCTGAGGCTTGGGAGGTGTGCAAACTTCTGAATGATCATTCAAGTTGGAACGAGCTTGCCAGAGCTTGCTTACACCACATGGAGTTGGAGTTTGCGACACGTGTTTACCGGACAATCAGAAATGTGGGAATGGTCATGTCGTTAGAGCAAATAAAGGTAAAATATACACATTTAAATATTGCAGTCTGTTTGTTTGTTTGTTCATTTTACTTAGTTGCTGTGTGGGATTATTCTAGTCCATTGGCTGATATCTCAGAGCATAAGCTTGGGCAGAAGAACATGGCTTCAGGCCAAGTGCAAAGTATGATGTCAAAATCATTAGCAGTTAAATCTGGTAATAAAAACAACCCTGGTAAGAGGATAAAAGAGCTTCCATTCCATACCTGGCAAAGTTCAAAAGCTTTCAAAATATTTTTAAGTGAGCTATGTCAATAAAATACAGTATTCTGATCTGATGACTTCTTGAATTCATGAGGACTCTTATTCCACATGAATCCTCACATTTTAAGTTCTCCTTTCCACAATCCCTGTCTAGGACTTTTCATTCCTTTGTGTATGAGCCGGGGCAGATGAAGCTCCTTTTCCCTGAGTCTTTTCTGACTTCCATATGCTATAGCAATACGTCTCTGGCAGCTTGTCTAATGTTAATCCAATATAATAGGGACTTCACACATTTCTGTGTTTTGTTTTTCAGGGCATAGAAGACCACAACCTTCTAGCGGGGCATCTTGCCATGTATACAAATAACTTTAATTTGGCTCAGGATTTATATTTGGCGTCTTCTTGCCCAATTGCCGCACTTGAGGTAATCAATTGAGCCACCTAATATTTAATCAGATGGGGCAGGGGATCATAGGCTTTTCCATTTAAATCAATACTTCTTTTGATAATAGATGAGGAGAGATCTACAGCACTGGGATAATGCACTTCAGCTAGCTAAACGCCTGGCACCAGATAACATCCCCTTATTATCGAAGGAGTATGCTGTGCAGCTGGAATTCACGTATGTTCTCTCTTAAAAGCCTATCAAATCTAGCTTTTGTCATAAGCCAACGGTAGAAAACTATTATTGGGCTTGCATGGTGTTGGAAAACAAAGTTTGGAAGCAATTGAGAAAGGGCAAGGTTGTTAGTGTAGCTCAGGCCGGGCTTTGATATGGGGATACTGGCTGCTGTTCATGTACTTTGTAGAAGAGAAGTCTGGAAAGTTAAAACCCCTTTATCAAGCAGCCAGGTCACTATAGATCGGTGTAGAGCCAATGTAGTGCAGACATTTTAGACTACAACTTTCATCATCCCTCAGGTGTTTGGACGGTTTTGTTGGGTGGGGGTTATTGCTGCTGGCTTTTTGTATCTTTATTTTAGGTCGTCTTGTGATTTATGTGGAAATTGTTCAGTTTGGTTATTTTTAAAAATGTTTGTTTTACTGTTTTTGACTACTTTTTGACCACTACTTTTGTAGTTATGTATTTTTTTTCGTGTTGCAAGCAACCTTCGGTATGGTTTAAATTGTGGGAAGGCGGCATACCAATAAAATTATGACCGTTGGCCTTGCTGACTGGGGCTGATGGGAATTGTAGTCATCAGCTGGACACCATGTTGGTTACACCTGCTCAAATCGATCTCTTTAAACATTTTAAAAAGGTTGGGTTGAGAAAAATTAGAAGTTCTGGGAATCCATGCTGAGGTGCAAGGAGCCAGCAACTTCTACCAGCATCTATCTGTAAGCTAAACCAGAAAAGGGGTTGGGTGGTGGTACCTTAATGAAGACCTAACAGCTAGTGAGGGTGGGCTTCCAATACAGGCAATTGTTTGGTTGGCTCTATCTACCCTTGCTGCTCCTAGCAGCAAAAGCACACAGCTCGACACAGTCCTCTTTATGACTTTTAGGTGTCACTTCTGCTGATATTGGACTTCACACTCACAAAGCCATCTATCTGGAAGTCCCCTAAGAATCCCTTCAGTGTCTCATTCATGTCATAATATATCACTCTATGTCAATATACGTATAATACAATCTGACTTTTTATTTTAGGGGTGATTATGTGAATGCTTTGGCCCATTATGAGAAAGGGATTACAGGCGATAGTAAGGTAACGCTCTATTGTTGGTGATGACATTATGGTGGACTTTCACCCATGTAGTTAATTTTAATGATTTGCTTTATAATCTTATTTTAAAGCACTGTAAATATTTATTTGGCTGAGGCTGATCTTGGATTAGAAATGCGTTTTGTCACTTGAGCTGCAAAGCAGGAAATCGCTGTTGAAATAGTCGCTTTACAAACCCCTGATTCTTCATTTACCACAATTTTGGCACAGAAGAATAGCGTGGTTTGTTTTGCTCACTTAATTAGATAAATATTTGCTTTGTATTTATATTATTTTAAAGGGTAACTGGTAGAACAGTTGATCTGAGAGAACTCTTGTTTATAAGGGAGTGTATTATTTTATCTTCTGTGGATGCGTTTGAAAACTAGTATGGTGCATCTTAACTATTTTTTGCTAATGGCAGTATTATAAACAAAAATAGTCTAGTCTAGTCTAAATAGGAAGAAAACCCTTCTATTTTTAACTTCCCCCTTCAATACTCCCAGAATAATGGTTGCTGCATTTTCAAACTCTGTCTTTATTTTCTTTAAGCGTGTGTATTTTTCCCGTATTTTTTATTGATGCATGTTTATGCTATACTCCTTGTTGCCAGTTCCAAGAGCATGATGAGGCCTGCCTAGCTGGAGTTGCCCAAATGTCCATTCGCATGGGTGACATTCGCCGGGGTGTTAACCAAGCCATCAAACATCCGAGCAGGATGTTGAAAAGAGACTGCGGAGCTATTCTGGAGAGCATGAAGGTAGCTAGTGCTTTGAATACAGAAAGAAAAAGATTCACGGTATGAGCTTGCATGCTTAGACTAACTTGTGTTTCCCTGTTTGTTTTACAGCAATTTTCAGAAGCTGCCCAGCTCTATGAAAAAGGGCAGTATTACGACAAAGCAGCATCGGTATATATCCGGTGCAAAAACTGGTAAGCACCGGTGTGGCATTCCTTTAAAATTTCAGCACAAGGATAGGGAACCTGTGGCCCTTCACACGGAGTTGGATTCCAGCCCCCATCAGCCCCAGCCTGCATGAATAATTGTCTGGGCAAGTGTGTGGATAGCTCAGTTGGTTAGAGCGTGGTGCTGATGACACCAAGGTTGCAAGTTTGATCCCCATATGGGACACCTGCATATTCCTGCATTGCAGGCAGTTAACCTAGATGATCCTCAGAGTCCAACTCGACAGTTCTAGGATTCTCTTGCTTTCCCTAACCGGTGATAACTTTATTTAGTCACTTTTCTAGCTTTTTGAGATTTCATTCAGTTCCCAAGTGTATTATCTCAGCTGTTAAGAGCTGAAACTTTGCTTTTTAAGAAGAAAGAAATGTAAAATTCCTGGGAAGCTGAATTACCACATTCTGCACTTTTTCTGCACTTTTTTCTGTGAACTGAGGGGCTGAGATTTAGCGGAATCCCCACTTATGGAACGAGCAGGGGAGCTGATTTCCACTAGTTCCCCCTTCCCCATGGAACCTTCCCCACTTCTCATGCTGCTCTGAAGGTCCTCTGACCCCCTGGACCAAAGAGGAGATTGGGGGTGGTGCACACAAGGCTACAAGGGGAAGGAGGAATCAGCAAAAAACCATCTTCCCTCCATTCTGTGAATGAGTGGTCTGTGGATGGAGTTTTGTTCACGGAACCCTGTGATAAATTTTGTTGCTTAGTCGTGTCCGACTCTTCGTGACCCCATGGACCAGAGCACGCCAGGCACTCCTGTCTTCCACTGCCTCGCACAGTTTGGTCAAACTCATGCTGGTAGCTTCGAGAACACTGTCCAACCATCTCGTCCTCTGTTGTCCCCTTCTCCTTGTGCCCTCCATCTTTCCCAACATCAGGGTCTTTTCTAGGGAGTCTTCTCATGAGGTGGCCAAAGTATTGGAGCCTCAGCTTCAGGATCTGTCCTTCCAGTGAGCACTCAGGGCTGATTTCCCTAAGAATGGATAGGTTTGATCTTCTTGCAGTCCATGGGACTCTCAAGAGTCTCCTCCAGCACCATAATTCAAAAGCATAAATTCTTCGGCGATCAGCCTGTGATAAATAAGATACCCAATTACCCTATCTGACTCAGTTTGAAGCAGTGCCCTATGTTCATCAGTTATCTTAATTCTTGGTATGATGGCATTGGGGCAAATGGGGTGAGAGAAAGCAATTAAAATAATGTGTGTGTGAAATTACAGTTATAAAATAGAACTGTTTCTGTTGTCCAGGGCAAAGGTTGGTGAGCTTCTCCCTCACGTATCTTCTCAAAAGATACATCTTCAATATGCCAAAGCAAAGGAGGCAGATGGCAGGTATATATATTCCTTTCTGCAGTCAAATCTGATGCAACAGTCATACTTACATTGGAGTTCGGGGCGGGTTGCTCTGCCAAGTTCAGCAGAACTTGGATCAGAGAAAGTGTGGGAAGGGTAGCAGCCGAACATTGAAACATTTGAGGACTGAAAATTAATTTTAATGACTTATTGCTGTTATTTCTGTCCTGCTTTCCGGGATACAAGTCCACAATAAACAACATTATTAAAAACTCATCATGAGCCTTCCCAAGGCAGCTGATGGTATAACAGTCCTCCAGTGAGGAGGGAATAATCCAGCCAGAGCAGATGGAGGTGGTATTTGCCTGCCTCCTGCTCTCCTAGAATCCCTCCCACAGGACAGCTAATGGAAGAAAGGCCCTCTTTTTTCTGCTGAAGTTTTTAAATCAATTACCAATGTGATGCAACATGTTGCTTTTCCTTTAAGGAACAACCAAACAAAAAACTTGTTTCCAGAATTAATATTGCCTCTTGTTTTTATCCCTTACAAGAGCAGACGGAAAAGGCGCAAAAAGAGTTTGTTCTCCCCGCTCCATCTCCCTTATTTCAGATTTGCTAACCTCTGCTAGCAACTTAGCATCTATAGAGAGAGCATGAAATCACTGCCCCCTGCCTCATTATTGTTCAGTTCATCTGGACTTTGCATGTGATTAAATTTTATATAGCAAAACTTAGGCAACAATAATTTGTTTAGTTCATAAAGGGTGTGCTAATTTGAAAGTTATTATTTCTTGTTAGAAGGAATTGGCATCTTTAATAGCCCCTCCCATCAAATATGGGAAGGTAGAATACAGAATATTTTTTACCACAGTTTTTAAAAAGCCTTTAAACCTGGATACTCACCAATACTGGTTGTTCCTAGTTTTTTTTAAGATGGAATTTATTTGACAACTGGTTTTGATTGTCAGTTGTTGAGAGAAAAAGTGTTATAGTCTAGCTCTATAAGGGAATATTTGCTGTTGCTAGGTACAAACTGGAAGAAAACTCATCTTTAAATTTTGTCAGAGTCAGATTTGAGACAAGACGCTTATAAACAGAATAGCATCAATATTAATAGGAGCCCCTCCCAAAAAAGTTTTGGGAACCATTTGGCTCCATGAGTCTCTGTGGTAAGAGTTAATAGTACCTGATATAAGGTATAAGGTATATCTGATATAAGATCGCATGGGGTTGTTTCCAGACTTAGTCACACTTAAAGTAAACACACTGAAATCAATGTGCTTTTTGATAATAATAATAATAATAATAATAATAATAATAACAACAACAACAACAACAATAATTAATCATCAATAATTAATAATTAGTCATGATCCAACCTATATTGTATAAATTGGTTACCAGATACCAGCAAAAGAATAATTTATCCTTATTTAGTAAAGTGTTTTTAAATGAGTAACAGCCTGTAGCCCTGGGAGTTTTGAGGACTGAACCTGAAGTGTCTATGATGATCTCTCTTTCTAGATACAAAGAAGCCGTCTTGGCCTACGCAAATGCCAAGCAGTGGGACAGCGTCATCCGGCTATATTTGGATCACCTTAATAACCCAGAGAAAGCTGTTAGCATTGTCAGGGAGACGCAGTCACTTGAGGGAGCCAAGATGGTAGCCAGGTAACTGCAGCTATAGTGACTAGTTTTCAGACTTTGAACAGAGTTCTAACTCTGTAGAATTGGTCAGATGATATATGTGCAAAACCCAGTCTCTACAATTTGCTTTTAAAATATTTTGTTTGACTCTATTCAAATGAGAGAGGCTAAAAAAACCACATTTTTAAAAACAATAATAGAAAAGAGCCCCTAGCTTTTGGAAAAGGTTTTTTTTTAAAAAAAAATCCATTTCAAACAGTTCTGATGGAGAGTCTGAGCTTTAAGAGTATAAATTCCTTTTGACATGTACCAACCCCATTTAACTTTTATTTTAATATTTGCTTTCTAGTTGCAAAAGCAAACTTTTATTGATTCTATGATACGATTTTATGTACATCTTTATATGCAATTTACATGGATTTTGTTTTGTTCTCTTTTGATGTTGTCTAAGACTAATTTCAGGAATAGAAAAGAGCGTATGGAAGATTTTTTTCATAAATTTTTCCCTGAAAGTGCCAGATACAATTTTGTATCTAGTTTTCCTGCAGAAAAACATTTCAGGACTAATGTGATCTCTCCAAATGGAGTATTTCACCTTCCACCCCAAATCAGAGATTGAGAACCTGGGGCTTTCAGCTGTGAATGGGTTCCCAGTTCCCATCAGGCCCAACCAGCATGGCCAGTGATCAGGAATAATGAGAGTTGTAGTCCAGTAACATTTGGAGGTCAGCATCCCTGCCTTAGATGAAGCACCAGAGAACACGTCAGCAAGGGGTTGAGAAGGGCCCTTCCAGTTATAGGAGCCTGGAGGTGTTCCATAATTCAACCTCCTTTGTACAGAGCCACCAGCATGGCTGCAAACTTAAAATCTAGGGAGCTGGAGTTGCCTAGTCGACCTTATCCATCATACTTGCCATCTGAGACATTGCCAACCATATGTATGTATCCTTGGCATGTTTCAGGTTAGTGTAGCCTGGCTGGGAGATTAAGTGGAACATGATTGCAGAGTGGGAGGTCTTTTTCCCCCTCTTGCACCCAGCTAGCAATAGTGTCTGGCATGATTGAGCTGCTCGTGTTCTTCAACATTAACTTCGTTGGACTGGTCATGTTGTTTGGATGCCTGATTATCGTCTTCCAAAGCAACTACTCCATTCCAAACTTAAAAATGGAAAGTGTGATTCTGGTGGTCCACAAAAGAGGTTTAAACACTCTCTCAAGGCAAATCGTAAAAAATGTAGCATAAATACTGACAATTGGGAAACACTGGCCTGTGAGCGCTCCAGTTGGAGAACAGTCTTTACCAAAGGTGTCATGGGCTTTGAAGATGCTTGAACTCAGGACGAAAGGGAGAAATGAGCTAAGAGGAAGGCACATTTGGCAAATCCACACCATGATCAACTCCCGCCCGGAAACCAATGTCCCCACTGTGGAAGGACGTGTGGATCCAGAATTGGCCTCCACAGTCACTTAATGAACTCACTGTTATGATCATGTTCATGGGAGATAATCTTACTCGGCTATGAGTGATCACCAAAGAAAGAAGACTACTATTTTGGGGGGGCTGAATAGGAACCGACTCATGCGGCTCTTCTTGCCTGACTCCTAATGAGCTTGCAAGCATACAGAATCTCTGCACCTGCCCTCATCATAGCATTGCTGGGAGCAAGATCATGCCCTTGGTTTTTAAAATAGTATGGAAGCCTATGCACAAGGCCTGTCTTGTTTGGTTAAAGCACTGTATAGCATGTAGTGTTTTTTTAACGTGTTATTAATGAATAATAATGATATAGTAGGCTCAGAGATATGATTGTTGAAAATCTGCTCTGAAGAGTAAGCTTAAGGCAGCTTACAACTGGTTATGGGATGTAATGAGAAATGCTGTTTCAGTGTTAAAAATATTGTGGATGCTCCTGCAAATCATTACATGGATTTCATGGATTCTGTACATTATACTTTAAAATAGTATAACAGATTTGTTTAATTTGGTTTAGATTCTTTCTACAATTGGGTGACTACGGGTCTGCCATCCAGTTTTTGGTGATGTCCAAGTGTAACAACGAAGCTTTCTCGCTGGCCCAGCAGCACAATAAGATGGAGATCTATGCTGATATAATTAGTGAGTATTGCAGCCTCTTGGATACTGTTTACCACTGGAAAAACACTGCCAGTGCAATCCTATACATGTACAATCAGAAGCAGGAGCAACCCAGTCAGTTGGATGGGGTACAAATAATGAAATTATTATTGTAAGAAAGTCCTATTGACTTTCTTTCTTCCTCCCCCCCATCTGTTGCAGGTTCTGAGGACACCACTAATGAAGATTACCAAAGCATTGCCTTATATTTCGAAGGAGAGAAGAAACATTTTCAGGCGGGCAGATTCTTTCTTCTGTGTGGTCAATATGCACGGGTTAGTATAGAAACTTGCTGAGTCAGACTAAGGGCCAACCTAGACGGGACATGGGAGATCTGTGCTCTTCCAACGTCATTTTCTTTGCATTGGGTCTAATTTAGATCAGAACTGAAATGTAAAAAAAATTGTCCATGCCTAATAGCAGCTTACAGATATTTAAAGGAAGTGGTCAGGGCAGGGAGAGGAAGAGAGAAAGACATAGGGCTCTCCCACTATCTTCTCCCTGTAATTTCATTCAATAGCAGCACTGCTCCCAGTTCCACGCTTCTCATTAGCCCAGTTCTGCACATTTCTCGTGTTATTCTGGCTGAAAGGTGACTCTTGCCTGACAGAATGGAGAGAGAGGTGTGTCTGACCACACCTGCTTTTGCCACACTCGCCATTGGTACGTGGACTTGGGAAGGTTGTCCACGAGGAAATGTGGCCCTCATGATTAAAAGAGGAGGCGAGATTTAGGCAATACATTTAGCACCAAAGCTTCCTAGACAACTGTTTAGGAGAGCACAAAATGCTGCTATATTGTGTGTATTATCCAGTTAAGAACCTGAACATCTTTCATGAAGTAGAGACATTGGGGAATTAGGCTGATGCTGTGTTTTGGGGGCATATCTAGATCTCCTGGCCATTTTTAAAACTACCAACCTAGTCAGCCAATTGGTTAACATTAATTTCTAGCTTTTGAAGCACTTAGTTACATAAGGCACATTCTCCTTAGAAATGCAGATGATTTGAAGAGTAATTTGTTTGTAGAGAAATACCCAGATATAAGGCATTAAATGCTGTATATGGGTTTTTTTCAGGCATTAAAGCACTTTCTGAAAAATCCAAATGCGGATGATACTATGGCTATAGAAATGGCAATAGAAACGGTAAGAAACATCATTTAGGAAGGGGAAGATTCTTCCTTTTACCAGAAACTCAGTATCATTGCTATAATTGATTAAGCAGAGAACCAATGCCAGACTATTTGTTTTATATTTATTTTACAGCCTGTATTTTACTTTTCTTCCAAAATTGGAACCCTTATTATGTTAAATATCCTCTACTTTAGACCCTTCAATGTGGTATAATTACTTGTAATTAACAGATTTGTAGGCCTGGGATACCAAATTATTTGCGGCTTGACTGTATAAGTGTTGTTCATTTCACATAAAAGAACCTTCCCTACAGTGTGTTGTGTTACTCCATTCACAATTTATTTTCAATAGGTAGGACAGGCGAAAGATGAAGCTTTGACCAATCAGCTTATAAATCACCTTATGGGAGAGAGTGATGGAATACCAAAGGTACTAAATTCCAAATATAGACCTATGTTTAATATAATTGTTCTTCTATTAGTTTGGGGGTTTTTTAAATGAAATGGCCTCTGGTCTAGATTTTCAAACTCAGACCCTATCTGCACTATACATTTAAAGCAGTACCATACCACTTTAAACAGTTGTGGCTTCCCCAAAAGAATCCTGGGCAGTGTAGTTTCTACAGAATGCTGAGAGTTGTTAGTGGGCCACTATTCTCCACACAGAACTACAATTCCTAGAGTCCCTTGGGAAGAGAAATTAATTGTTAAACGTCTTTGACAATTGGCAAACCTAGATTTGCCTTAATGTAATGTAATGGGTTGTAGAGCATAGCTATCAACTTTTCCCATTTCTTGTGAGGAATCCTATTTGGAATAAGGGAATCTCCCTTTAAAAAGGGGGAAAGTTGACAGCTATGGTGTAGAGCGGCCCTAGTTTCAGGGTAGCAATTTACCTGTACAGACTGTTGCTTTTTTTTGTCTGTTTCTGAGAGACTGACTGTGTCCATACTGCATTAGACCTGAGTATGACTCCTGAATTTTGCCTGTAATCTGTGGTTCATTGGCAGAGAAATTGGAATAAAAGCCTAAGACAAGGAGGCAGAGGAAGCCTGACAAATTGTATAAGAACTGAGCTGTGGATGTTCCTGGCAGTATACCAAAAGCTAGTTTCCTTAAAAATATTCTCTGTGCTAAGACTGATGTTGGGTCTGGTTCTATTTTGCTGTGTATTTGTCATCTCTGCACATTTCTTCCTCTTACATAAAATTGGGATGGGAAATGCTTTGAAACCAAATCCATTTTTAATAGTAGACATAGTTTTACCTTGTGTAATCATGCTCATTACTTTATTTAACAAGTTTTATTTGGAATAGTTCTATTTTCTCATTTAAAACCTTTGTTCTTCTAACTGCTATACTGCATCTGCCATAGTCACTTTCTGTGAGTAATTTTTTTTTTTAATTTAACCAATCATAGCTGCTATTTAACTTTTTGTTTTTAAAATAATTTATGAGGCTGCTTCCTTTAATATATGCACTTACTCAAGTGTAAGACCCATTGAACTCAATGCATAGGATTGTGCTGTAAAAGGACAAGACTCTACACTCATTGTTTGCATCATTTGTGGAAAATGACTTGTAGCTTTTGTGAACCCCTATCCCACAATGTTTTAGGATAATTTATAATGCTGGGGTTATGCTAACTTAACTAGTTTTCAACCCAGAACATATTTACAGTATCTAAACTATTTCAATCAGTATTAGCTAGATAACAGAGGAATATTAACTAATGTATACTGTAATACCTGCATGCTACAGTGTTCTAATGCCATTTATGGCTTAACTTGTCCAGTTTAAACATAGCTTTTTGGCATAAACTGATTTGATAAAAAGAAACTGAAATGTTTTATGTCTGGAAACTTTAAAGACAAATGCATATTTATTTTTTAAAAAACTATTACTAAAAATGGGAGGGAAAGCTGTATTTTTAAAACAGCTATCACTAAAATATTTTTTCAGCTGACTGATTTTATTGTGTATTGCAAAATAACACTTTAAACCTGTGGAAATGTTCAGATTTTATGCGTGTATGGGAAGCTGTTTGACAAACTAGCTCAATAGTGTAAAAAAATTGTGGAACCAAGGCTTTCCATATGCACACAGAAAACCTGGGCAAACAAGGCTGTGCTTAAAGCTCAGCAGCTCCTCAGCAGTTCTGCCTGAAGTCTGGTTAAGATGCATGTGTGGATAAATAGACACTGTCTTCTCTTATTCATCTGTTTCCTTGCTTAAATAAAGGAAGCCAAGTATCTGTTTCGGCTGTACATGGCACTAAAGCAATACCGAGAAGCTGCCCGGACGGCCATAATAATTGCCAGAGAAGAGCAGTGCGCAGGTAAGGCACTTACGCTTCCAGCAGTCTGCGACGTTCGTGCACTTCTGTTTTGTTTGGAGCAACAAATACGACAAACGACAAGAGCAGGAGGGCGAATGAAGGGGAAGGAGACGACAGTGTGAAGCACCTTCAGTGCATTGCCTTTTCTCTGCAGAAGCTAGAACTGGCATGGAGTTGAGATTTGTGCCTTGCTTCTCATTTTCTCCCTGCGCTACATCATTTCTTACTGCTTGCATTGCCTACCTGTAGGCCTCCAGGTGCTTTTGGACTCCAGCTCCCATCAGCCCCAGCCAGCATGACCAATGGTCAGGGATGATGGGAGCTCTGGTCCAACGGCATCTGAAGGGCCACAGGTTTCCTGTCCCTGCTCTAGACGTTGGTGGCAGGAGATGCAAATGGTTTTGGTGAGCATGATTTCACTAGACAAGTAGTGTCCATGTAAGATGCCTTATATGCTGGCAGTTACTAATACAGTCTTGCTAAATTTACTTAAATCAGCTGAAATGAAGAGAAGCTGGAATATAAGGGGGCGCAGTAGCCTTCTGAAACCTAATTAGTATTTTTTGTCATTTATTTATAAAAAAAGGGAACTACCGAAATGCCCATGATGTTCTCTTCAGTATGTATTCGGAGCTGAAAACCCAGAAAATCAAAATACCATCTGAAATGGCTACAAACCTTATGATTCTGCACAGCTATATTTTAGTAAAGGTAAAGCCTTGAAAATATTTATGGAAACTTGTGAAAAATGAAATGCATATTGCCCACCACTGCCTTTTCCTGATAGTTTAAATGGATTCCTGATCACTTTGGGAAAATGTGTCTAAGAAAAATGCTTCATTGTTTAGCTCCAAAGTTCTCAAAGGGCCTCACACACTCTGTGTGTGTGTGTGTGTGTGTGTGTGAGAGAGAGAGAGAGAGAGAGAGCGCGCGCGAGCGCGAGCGCACACCACATGTTTAGCTTTGTGAATAACTCACATTTCTCTCTCAGATTCACGTTAAATGTGGCGACCATTTGAAGGGAGCACGTATGCTCATTCGTGTGGCCAACAACATCAGCAAATTTCCATCCCGTAAGTGTTAACTATACTGGGAAGTGGCACCTGCCGTTCTCAACCTTGCATCCCCAGACTGATGGTTGGACTACAACTCCCATCAGCCCTGGTCACTGGTCCTGGTAGCTATAGAGATGATGGGAGTTCCCATGACATCTGGGGACCCAAGGTCGAGAACAGCTCCATTATGTAGACCAGCTGTTAATGGGGGTTATTACTTCCTCTTTGTGTCATATAATTGATCAGATGACCAGAGAGGGGACGATTGGCTTCCCTGTCAGGGCACTGGATGGGCAGAAAGGCTAAACCTCTGCCAACTCCATCAATATGTCTACTTCAACTTTTCTTTTTGCTGCCACCATCCCAATTGATGTGGTCTTGAGTGGGAGCAGAAAACTTGCTTGGGGGCCTATACCAGAGCGCCAGGCCAGGGGTTAACCATTGCTGCTTTAGGAATTACTCCCAGTTAGTGAATTGCCCAAGGGCATGTAACTGAAATTCAAGCATTGGTAGAGATGGTCCTGGAGCAAGTGGAACTTCAGTTTTACCCAACGAAACATTTCTTTCGTTCTTAGAATAATTGCATGAATTTACTAGAAATATACGCAGCTAATTGATGCCAGCTGTTGGGTGTCGTTGCTATTCCTATCCCTTCCCATGTGTTTTCTCTAAAATTCAGGAAATTCAAATCAATTAGCGGCTCTCTGGAAATCCGGAAGCCAAAAATGAAGGACCATAGCCCAAGGCTTTCTATCGCCATTGGAAATAAAATTATTGCCATTGTTCTTCTTGTAGACATTGTGCCCATCCTGACTTCAACAGTCATTGAATGTCACAGAGCAGGACTGAAGAAGTCAGCATTTGGTTTTGCTGCAATGTTGATGAGACCAGAGTACCGTAATAAAATTGATCTGAAATACAAAAAGAAGATTGAAGCCATGGTTAGGTGAGTTGTCTCTGTATAACTGAAGTTTGGACATGCATTGATAAAAGTTAGCTTGAAAGCATTGTGGCAGTACTTGAAAACTGCAATTTGATGCACACTTCCTTGGGAATAAGTCCTATGAAATGCAGTAGAACTTACTTTTAAGTAAATATGCATTGGTATTGGCTGTTAAGCAGAGTTATCCACAACCACAAATTTTAGTCTGTGCCCGAACCCTACAAGCAACACAAGTAATAATATTACATGCAAAAGCAGGATCCAGGAGACATTTCAATTGTTTTGTTACGTATCAACCTGATTTATTTGAAGACAACACTCTAGAAAGGTTTGATGATGTTGCCAAACCACCATATATGAAAATAAGTACCTTTGACTGTGCACCCCCTCCAACAAGTAGCGTTGACTTCTTTAGATATTTGGGGTAGCCTCACCTGTGTATAATGCCACCTATGCAGAAGTTTTAATAAGTATTTCCTGAGTTTTGCAGAAACCGATGTAAAAAATATATTTCATAAGTACTAGTGTTCCAGAGGCAGCTAATAGAGTCATTTACAGTAATAACTGTATTGCTAGGCCAATCTGCTGAATTGTCATCTGGTTGGAAGGATAAAGGCACTGTGGCTCTCCAGATGTTGCTGGATTATTGGAGTTGTAGTCTAAGTTTAATCTTGGCTTCCTGCAGACTCTGGTTCACATGCAGCATAAAGCTAGCCTCTGGTTTGTTTCCTCTAGCCTGGCAAGGGAGCAGAGAAACAAGTTTGGAACTTTTGAGCTACATACATCAGCATGCTGCTTATTTGCATTAAGCATCTTTCATTACATTTATTCTCATTTATCATTAGCAGAGCTAAGCCTCTGTAAGCTAGGAACGCACTTCTGCTATCCTCGTAGATTAAAAAAACCTGACCGTCTTTGTTAAAATGTCTTAATGGAATTTCTTTCTACTAACAGACGACCTGACACAGCCGAAGCGGAAGAGCCCACCACTCCATGTCCCTACTGTGAATTCTTGCTGCCTGAATGTGAGCTTCTCTGTCCTGGCTGTAAAAACAACCTCCCATACTGTATTGCCACAGTAAGTATCATTTGAATATAATAGACTACTCTTCAAGAAGGTGTAACTGTTCTTACCTTAAATTTCTAATGCTGAAACTGAAAAATCCTATTATTTGAAACTGGTTCACACTATTTCACGCTATTTGTTTCCGCTCTGCAAAATCTCAGAATTTTCTTGCTTTTTGAATGTTACTTTTAGATTTTGCACCCTTTGGTGCCCCCCTGCTACATGTCATTGGTTTAGAAACAAGTCACTTGCAGCATATGCGCCCAGTGGCCCCTGTCCACCATAGTAATAATAATAATAATAATTTATTATTTATACCCCGCCCATCTGGGTGAGTTTCCCCAGCCACTCTGGGCGGCTCCCAATCAGTGTTAAAAACAGTACAGCATTACATATTAATAGGTTGATGCAGAGCAATTTGGAACATTTTCCACCAGGTTTAATCACCCTCTTCGTTTTAGGGACGACATATGGTAAAAGATGACTGGACTGTGTGCCCCCACTGTGACTTCCCCGCCCTGTATTCAGCATTCAGAAAGTAAGTTGGAATCTCTTTCATCTTCCTTTAGGATATTACTTAAAATGCCAGAGATGTTTACCATGATCCTCAAAGCAAACCAGACTAGATTGATTCAATATATACATGAGATTTGCAGCCAATCATCTGTCAAGTTTATTTTGAATTAAAAATTGAACTTCATCTTTCCTCACCCCTGAAACTCTTGGCCTTGCACACCTCTTTTGTACAACTGTCTACACTAGATTTCCCTTCAGCTAGGTGGCACCATAACCTATGCCATCCCTGCTTAGCCAAATAAAATTTGCCCTTCAGATAGGCACCAACCATACTTTTTCCTTTTCTGCTCAGACTTCTCATTATATCAATTCTTTAAGCCAACATAAAGCACCATTACTTTCTCAAGGACCCCTTTCCTTTCCTAGGCCCCCTTTTGCATAAGCCCTTCTGCCTGCCCTGCTCTTCTCTAGGATCATTGTATTCCAGCCAAATAGAGAGACCTTATCTGCCCTGCAGTGTTTGTGTGTCTGTCTGTCTGTCTGTGAGTTCTTCATTAACATTTTAATATGTATTGACTGGCTAGGATCATGTCCAAGAAGCATTCATTTCCTTTATTCTAAACCAGCTTTATTTGCCCTCAGTGAAGTCAGCATGTGGTCAAAATTTACTGCATACATAACTTTGTGGCATCCTAAATGATCCTAGCCGTCTGCAGTGGAATGGGGAAAACAATGCATATAAACATATTTGAGAAGTTGCAAATTTGCACGTATGATGGGTTTGTGGGGAGAACATCTCCACTTTCTGGCCAAGCACTTTTAATTCTGAAAATTGAAATGGACATTTATTTAACACAACCCTAGGAATATTTCTGAACATTTAACTTGAGTTGTACAACTAGTATTACAAGTTCTGGGGATCATCTGATAAAGGCAAACAGCCTTTTTTAGTGGCTGGTCTCCCAGAGTGTTCTGGACTTCATGTTAGGACAGAGCTGACTCTAGGAGCAGTCCATGTGTTCACTGCATTTTTGCGGTAGGTGATATTAGGAATCTATTCCTGTTTGGCACGTTCCAAGTGCTGAAACCTGACAACAGGGGCAGCGATACTTTTTAAGGGTATGCAGCCTCATGTACCTTCAGCATCAACAAAGCACTTGGACAAAGAGAATCCCTTCTTCCATTGCCCCAAGGTGCCAAAATTATTCACCTGTAAAACCAGGCATAGGCAAACTTCGGCCCTCCAGAGGTTTGGGACTACAATTCCCATTATCCCTAGTTAACAGGACCAGGGGTCGGGGATGATGGGAAATGTAGTCTCAAAAACATCTGGAGGGCCAGAGTTTGCCTATGCCTGTGTAAGACTAACTATTTTGACCAGTATAAAATAAGCAAAATGACAGGGCACCCTGTATTAGGCATGTTGTGAAAATGTGTCTTTCTTAAACAGCTTGTTACAGTATGAAAGCACATGTCCCATGTGTTCAGAAAAAGTTGAGATTATGAGCCTTAAGAAAACTGCTGACTGTACACCATACCTCAAGCCTGAAGTGGAGCAATGATTGTAGTCGGGTAAGTGTTTCAACCTTGTCTCATTTCTGGAACTTTATAGCATCTTATGGACAAAATTTTTATTTAGTTAATGTCTAAGGGAGCAAACTGTCCAACTGGTGTCTGGTTTCTCTGGCAGTGATGAAGGGATGTGGTTCTTGTTCTGACTTCCTAATTCATGACCTATATAATCACAGAGCCACCAAAATAAAAATAAAAATAAAAATGTGGCATAGGTTTAAAATGGGTGCACTGCGAAGTTAGGAATCCTAGGGCTCTATAC
The DNA here is from genome assembly GCF_964234715.1 of Podarcis melisellensis. Taxonomy (NCBI): domain Eukaryota; kingdom Metazoa; phylum Chordata; class Lepidosauria; order Squamata; family Lacertidae; genus Podarcis; species Podarcis melisellensis. The sequence goes on along the minus strand of NC_138541.1, from coordinate 60,040,188 downwards.
TTCTTTTCAACCATCAGGTTGTGGTTACCTCTGAAATGGCAGCAGCCTGTGTTTCATATGGCACAGGACACCCAGACAGGATGTTTTGAGATCTTACTGGGTGAAAGGCTATGAACGTAGTAGTGCAGTGTTGTCTGCATCATGTTGATTTGGCGGGGAAGGAATGCAGAGAAACCCCCAAGAGCCATTAAAGAGGTGATGTGAGTACAGAATCAGAGAGTTGGGTTGCTAAGGGCATCTAGTCCAACACACTGCAATACAGGAATCTCAAAAATTTAATGGAACATTGACTACTTTTAAATGCTAAAAATAGAGGGTAGTTTGTGGTCTTACATAGCACGGAGGGGAATTTTATAGGAGAGTTTGTTGAAATAATGTAGAAACATAATTTTAAAAGTTTGCCAATTGTTCTCGCTTTCCCAGAATGTTGAATCTATGTAGTTTGCGACATTTCATGTTTTTAGCTACCAGACTGGTGTTCTCCAGTACAAAATGTTCAGAGTTAGAACATCTGTGTTTATTTTCAGGAGATAGTGGCCAGCCAAATGCTGCAACGCTAGAGGATGCTTCAAAACTTTAAGCCCAGTTGGTACGGCTATGCTTGAAATTATTTTATAGTTTATCAGATCTGTGAAACTGTAAATATTTCTTTTATAGAAATTTTGTACTATGGCCTTTTTGGTTTACAATAAATTTTTAATGCTAAAAATTAGTCTTAAATCTATGTAGATGGCAAGATTTCTTGAAGATGGCAAGGGCAGGGTCGAAGTAGAGAACAAATTTGATTATTTAGGCCAGGGCCTAAACCCCAGTCGGTGTAAGATACAAGAAGTAAAAAAGAAAAATTGGTTAAAAATAGGAAATTAGTTTTATTGCAATTTTTAAACATTGCTGTGTTCTTATAATGTACAAAAGAGACCAATCTATATACTATATATACAGGAATTGACAACATAATAGCTATTTTTAAAAAGTATCAGCTTTGCACAGATGAAATATTGTAAATGCAACAAACAGGCCAGTGTTTATTTTTTCTAGATGTTGTTAACAAAGCCACTGTGCATACAAATCAATAGACAGAGAATTGCATTTAGTCCTATTTATTCAGTATATTACATATTTGTATTTGTGTAGTGATGATAAAATGACTAAGCTTGTTTTATCAACACCCTCAGCATAAAGTAACAGTTGCATAGCTGGTTCGGAGCATTTGTCAGCACTGAACCATTTATTTAGACTTCTTCTTGGCTTTCCCCTTTTTAACATCTCCGTTCCTTTTTGGTTGCTTAGCAGTCTTGGTTGTCTTCTGCAGAAAAGAAAAATCAGTTTTTAAGTCAGATGGAAATATTTCTGTCCCAAGGAATACTTGCAAATTGCTTTTAAGGTCTCTAAAAGCACTAGAGCTGGGCAATATGGTTATCAGCATTGTGATATAGCAGCAGCTAAATGCTGCTATACCATACAGTGGTGCCCCGCAAGACGAACGCCTCGCAAAACGAAAGTTTTCTGTTTTTGAGTCGTTCCGCAAGATGAATTCCCTATGGGCTTGCTTTGCAAGAAGAAAGCCCATAGGGAAATCTCCGGGGACCTCTTTTAAATGCTGGCGGTGGGGAGCAAAGCCTTTCGCCCCCCTCCAGAAGAGGTCCAGGAAGGCCGGCGGGGGCCGAAAGGCTTTGCTCCCCACCGCCAGCATTTTAAAAGCGGTCCGGGATAGCAGAGAATTGCGCTGCGCTATCCCGGACCGCTTTTAAAATGCTGGGCGTCGGGAGCAAAGCCTTTCGCCCACTGCCGGCCTTCAGAAGAGGTCCTGGACCTCTTCTGAAGGCCGGCGGTGGGCGAAAGTCTTTGCTCCCCCCTGCCTGCCTGCCTTCCCGGGACAGCGGAGACTTCTCCGCTGTCCCGGGCGATTTTAAAATACTGGCGGGCGGCAGCGAAGCCTTCGCTGCTGACCCCCAGCATTTTAAAAGCCCCCGGGACAGCGGAGGCTTCGCTGCCGCCCGCCAGCATTTTAAAATCGCTGGCGGGCGCAAAGCCCTCCTGCCCCGGAGCTTGCGGGGCGGGAGGTGGGGAGAAGGGCTTTTCTTCCCACCACCAGCCTTCAGAACAGGACAGACTGTCCCCGGACCTGGTCTGAAGGCGGTTTCCATAGGAAATCAATTAATCAGTTGATTAATTGGCCCACCCCCAGTAAAACAAAACAATGCATTCCTATGGGAAACCGTGCTTCGCAAGAAGAAAAACTCGCAAGAAGAAAAAACTTGCAGAACGAATTAATTTTGTCTTGCGAGGCACCACTGTAATGTCTGAAATGTATCCGGCTGCTTCCTCCTCTCCACCTTAGGGAAGGTAGAAGCAGCCAGCTACATTGGCTGAGCAAGTTACATTACCATACAAGCTGGAGGGTAGGGTCCCAGGGGCTTCCTTAACCTGCTCTGTGTGTTGCCTCCTCATGAGCAGTTGGTCACTTGGGAGTTATAAGACCAGCCACTTGCTTGTGTGGATGACTGGCTGCCTTCATCCAGGGCGTGCTGCATCTTTACCCTGGTCAATCACCCTGGGAGTAAAGACTCAGTCTATCCAGCCAGGTGGCAGTAGCCAAGCAGGTGGAGCCTGTAAGGCTTTGGTTGCAGGGTTTCCACCCACCGAGGGACACACAGCTGCCCCGGGGGGGGGGGGGCTTGATCAGCTTCTCAGTTGGCCAACGTGCCCCCCCCCCCCGGTTGGGGCTTCATTAAACTGCTCCACTGCAGAGCAGCTGAAAGAAGCTTCCTGCAGGTGAAACAGCAGCCACTCCTGTGTCCCTCTGGTGTGGCAGAGGGACTCAGGAGCAGCAAGTGTCTCACCTGTGATACACCACTGAATGAAGCAGCCATCATGGTCTAGCCCATGTATCAATACCCAGGCCAAAAAAGCACACAACATTTCTTTTTTAAAAATACCACCCCTCCTTCCCAAGGGAAGCTGTAAGGAAAGAGAAAGTACGAAGGGATAAGTTGACCAGAACAAATAAATAAAAGCATCTTTCCTGTAATACTGCCCTGCTCACATTTCTAAGTTCAGTGAACATTTAGAAAGGATGGGAATTAAAACCAAATGATTATAAGGAAAATTATACAGATGAAGAAAATTAACGTCACATTTTATGCTTCATGCCAGAAAATCAGTAGTATTGAGGACAGTTTCTATTAAATAGCAAGGTTTCACAACTGCAACACTGCTAGCATGTCTCACGGCAACATTTCTTCAGTAAGGAAATGTGGCATATGAAGACATCAACTTGCCAGTTTTCTGAGATGTTATAATACTAGTTTGCTTTCAGTGAGACAAACCACAATCCTCGTAGGTTTAGATGTACTGTAAACTATCACCCATGCAAATAAGGTCACTACTACATTTACTCAGGGTTGGTTCCCCACAACACACACAGTATGCAGTGGAACTGCATTCCATGTGTCTGTCGAGAAATGCAAAGCTCCAAGATAACTACTATTTCCCACTTGCAAATCTTCCCTGAAAAGTCTGTCTGGATTATTAATTTTCACATAACATTTTCCACACGTACACCTCCAGAGGAATAATTCCAAAAGCTCTTGTGGAAAGCAAACATTCAAAGGCTACCCTCAGCTTCTAACATTATTAAAACATAGGACAGTATCAGGCTCTAATTTATTTTCCTGCTATGAACAAGTCTGTTGCAAGCCAGAGTGTTGGGTTTTTTGTTTTTTTAACTAAGGATTTAAGACTCAAGGTGTCTGAACACTTTTGGCCCAAACTTCAGACCAATCACTTTACTGGTGTAAACAAGACTTAATAAGAACACACACTGGCAGATGACAGAAGCCTTGCACAAATCAGTCCCTGGTTTTATTAAACCTTTAAAGATGGTTTGATTTCCCCTGGCGTTTAACTGCCCTGTCAGCCAAAAAAATGTTACCTTAATCATTGCATCATTTTCAATAGTGTCTTGCTCGTTCTCAGATGGGATTTCTTCAGCTTCCAGTTCTTCATCCACCGACGATCCTGCTCGTCGATTCACCTTATGCACCACTTGCAGAGAATATGGTGTAAGGTGGGCCTCTTTGTTATAGGCTCGTGTGAAGGCAGATTTAACCTGCACACAGTAAAGGAAAGATCTGGAGTGAGGCACTGAAGTTTCCCTGTGGCCACTTACCAGCTATGAGCAGCAGTTTTGAAGCAGCATTCTGGGGAATTCAGGAGTACCTTAAGGGCAATAATAGCAGACAAGGTTTTCTGAAAAGACAGCTTTTTCCATTACTGCTGATCTTTTCAAGTAATGTGCAAATGCAGAAGGCAGGTGTTTGCCAGAATTCACTCGATTCACATGAAGTAATGGAGTCCAACAACCCTGAACACCATGCCTTGGAATCCTCTGCAACACACAGCGGTTGCATGAGAAGATGGAAGGATTTTTGAAAACCAACGTGTTGTTAGCTAGGACACATCATCCCCCAGTAAAACAAAACAAGGGTAGAACATTTTGAAGAGAAAGGGAGATTTCCATTTTCAATGAGAGGAGGAGGAAAAGGGTCCCAGCCAAGGAGAACAGTCCAATGTCAAGAACATTTCCTCAGGATAAAAATCATTCAAGAGGTGTTTATCTGACTTGGGGTGAATGGGAGTAGAGTTGGTGGATAGATCCAAAGCTAAAGTTGTTGGAGTGGAGTGGAGCTACCCATTTCCATTCTGTCAAACCTCTCCCTTCTTTCTCAGCCATAAATGGCTGCACAGCAGTTAGACTTGAAAAAGGTCCCATTTATGGCCAGGGCAGGGTAGGGCTAACCCTCCCACCACAATTAAGCCTAACTGTTGTGTGCAGGGGAGAGATTGTGGGCTGGGCTGCAAACATGCTGTGGGCCACATCAGACCCATGGGCCAGTATTTTCTCATCCTTGAAAGGGAATAAAATCTTCCTCTTAAGAATACTCTCTCACTTTTGGGAGGTTCCCAAATACTGACAAACTGGCCCAAGTATCTGAACATGTGAGCTCTAACCCACAGAAACTGAACCTTGCCTGTTACTATCTTCCTTAGGGTTTCTGCTCGCTCTTCTTTACCTGCAAGGGCCTGTCTCATGTATCAGCCAACCCAAAGAATCCCATACGGCAAATCTAGTTGACTTCTGAAGCAGTTGATTAATTGGCCCAACTACAACCTTATCTGTTCTGCTCTGAGCTTATTTGAACAACAAGATCTAAACATTCTTTTTAAAAAACCCCACCGCTTATATAATCAGCCTAGTGACTAATACCATGCAAAGGCACTGACTTCAGCTAGCTGAGTGCCTTTGTATGTTAGGAGAAAGATGAAGCTATACATGCCCTGTTTAGTGTGGAAGGCACCTGGAAGCAAGTGGGTAAACCCCCTATATGGTTTAGGCTGGGAGACGTAACCCCCTCCGCCTTTGATTCTCCCTTCACATCTGCTAGAAGGAATATTCGCAGTAAGTAACCTGTGTTCCCAGTTGGCATGCAGGAGGCACAGACAATGGCAGAGCTTCAGGTTAAATCCCCCAATGACTCATGCATAGACAGTGCGAGGAAAGTTAACTCACTCGTTTTTGGATGCCTCCTAAGGTAAAGGATCCCTGGACGGTTAAGTCCAATCGAATTAGACTATGGGGTGCAGTGCTTATTTCGCTTCAGGCCAAAGGAGCCGGCGTTTGTCCACAGACAGCTTTCCGGGTCATGTGGCCAGCATGACTAAACCACTTCTGGCACCACAGAACACCGTGACGAGTGCCAGAGCACACGGAAACGCAGTTTACCTTCCTGCTGCAGCAGTACCTATTTCTCTACTTGCACTGGTGTGCTTTCAAACTGCTAGGTTGGCAGGTACTGGGACAGAGCAACGGGAGCTCACCCGCCATGTGGATTTGAACCGCCAATCTTATGATCAGCGAGCTCAAGAGGCTTGGTGGTTTAGGCCATCCTCCCAAGGATGCCTCCTACATGCAGCAGACACAACATTCACAGCAAACACCCAATGTTCTGTTTTGAAATAGGTTACCCGGGGGGGGGGGGGACGTATGAGAATCCTATTTAAGGAAGCCCGTAAAATGTTTTTGGCAGACAATAATCCACGTAAGAGCAACTTACCTTGGAATCAACTTTAGAAAATTCACTAGGTTTGCCTCCCCAACTGGTTACTTCCATTATGCTTTCGACATCTTCCTTCATCAAGCAGTAAGTATCCATAAATGCTACAGCATCCTGCACTCCATCTGTTCCCAGGCGAGTCAAAGGTTTCACAATTGCATCTCGTAAGTATGACAAATAGTCCAGATTTACTGCTCTCTTGCTTGCATGTGTCCTATAGGGAGGGAGAAGAAGCATTATGTGGGTTTCCCCCTAAAGCCTTTCTGAAGGCAGGGAGGGCTCGTGCCCTGCATAGAGGCAATCTCAGGTCCCATCGTTGCCATACTCTAGTGAACATCACTCAGTGGGTTTGAGGTATGGCCATCCTTCCAGACTGGTATAAAGCAGATGTAAGTTCATCTGACGGCCAAAACAGAGGCAGGAGGGCGTGCTTAGCATGTTGGAAAGTACTTATGTGCCAAGGAGGCAATGCAGCTCGAGGGACTACCAATAAAGGTTAGGAGTCATGCAGCAGGACCTTCCACCCAAAGAATACTCTCTAAACCAGAATTGTTCTGCCCAAAGGACACCCAAAATACTATGAATGCAGCAAATCTACCCAACAAGGTAACATGTTTAAGATCTATCTTGCAGAATGGGAATACCAGTTTAATGCAAAATCAAGAGAGAATGCCGGTACTGAAAAAAATGTGTAAGAACTCAGCATATTGACCCATTCCTGTTGATAAATTGTGTTCTGCAGAATTCTAATTACAGAAGATTATACAAAATGCTTTACGGGTTTCAGTAACCAGTAGTAAAAAAGAATCTCACATTATAAACCTTTGGCAACTTGATCACGGTGGCCATGTTTACACAATTAACAACCACCCTGTGAGGTAGATTAAAAGGCTGTGACTGACCCAAGGTCACCCAGTGAGCTTCATGACTGAATGGGGATTTGAACCCTGATTTCCCAGGTCCGAGTCCGACACACTAACCACTACACCACCCTGGCTTCCTACAGTCCTTCTGCTATGGGAGCAGCTATATAAATTAAGTAGGTAAATAAATATGGGGAAAGCAAAATGTCACTTAGAGAAGGATATGAAATATTTCCCCTGAAGCTTGCATTTGTTTTATTTGATGTTTTAATGTGTTGCTTTGAGATTTTTAGAAAATATAAAGCGGTGTAGATATGAGATGAATAGTAACAATAAATTTTAAAGGGGGGGGGGAGGCGGTACCAAAACATTCTGTTGTGGTGACCGTAACCTAGTTTCAGGTGCCTTTTGGCTTATATATCTCGAGTTTCTAACACTGTCCATAATGGGGGAATTTGCAACAGTCACCAGGATTACCTGAGGCTCATATGCATCGACAGCTCTTGCATGATACGATCGTGCTTTCCTGTTGATGAAAATTTGCCCAGCCAGCTTGGGAAATTTGGGAATTGTTTCATGTAGCCTCTCATCAGCTCCCCGGGTAGGACACTTGAATAAATGGCCTGAACAATGAAGGAAACATCCATCAGTTTTCCCTGGAGACTATAATGGACACCATTATTTTCTAATACGCTACACAGAAAAAACAGAATGGTACCCAAGGCAATAGTAGCAGAACAGAGGTGAAGATGGAAGTACCATCACCAGCACAGGCGTAGGGATCCTTTTCCAGCCCAGGGCCCCCATTAATTCCAGGGGTCATGTGTTGGGCCCAGCAAGAGGCAAAGTAGTGGGCTGCATTTCAGCCATGTAAAAGACGAGGTTTCTGCAAACACATCTCTCTGTCCAGGAAAGCTAGAGGCATCACAGGCTAAAGGCACATTCCAGCAAGGCAAAATACCATATTTTTCGCTCTGTAAGACACACTTTTTCCCTCCTAAAAAGTAAGAGGAAATGTGTGCTTCTTATGGAGCGAATGCAGGTGGGAGGCTCTGCTCAGCGCTCCCTTTAAAGAGCCGCGTGGAGCGTATGTGCGGCTCTTGGGGGCTTTTCCCCGAAGAGGGAAAAGGGCTGTCCTCAGGGAAAAGCCCCCAAGAGCCACATACATGCTCCACGCACTCTTTAAAGGGAGTGCGGCTCTTAGGGGCGCCTTCCTCCCGCTGCCCGGGAGAGGCTGCACGTGGCTATCCCATAAGCCAGGACAGCAAGCGGGATCGCTGCGCAGTGATCCCGCTTGCTGTCCTGGCTTCTGCCTTAGCCACGCGCAGCTTCTTCCAGGCAGGGGGAGCCTTCATCCCGTTGCCCAGGAGTGGCTGCGCGTGGCTATCTCATAAGCCAGGACAGCAAGAGGCTATCCCATAAGCCAGATCCCTCTTGCTGTTCTGGCTTCTGGCATTCAGAATATTTTTTTCTTGTTTTCCTCCTCCAAAAACTAGGTGCATCCTATGGTTTGGTGCGTCTTATAGAGCGAAAAATACGGTAACTTGAAGGTACAAAGCTTGGAGAGTCTCAAGGACCAGGCAGGCCAGGTCACATGTGAAGGTTCAGAGAAACGTCCAGAGGAGAGGTTGGTGCTTACTGGGAAGTAGCCACAGGCTGTGGCTGTTAACTTTGATCCCTGTATGTAGCACTCCTGTGCTTTGAGATGGAAATTGTGCCAATGATTACCAGCACAATAACTCAGTTGGTAGAGCATGAGACTCTCAGGGTCATGGGTTCGAGCCACACTTGGGGCAAAAGATTACAGGGGGTTGGACTTGATGAGTCCTTGTGGTCTCTTCCGACTCTGAGATTCACTTTTGAAAGTGCTTGCTGCCGAGACAAATCCCTTCCCACCCTAGCAGGAAGAGAAAAGGCCTTTGAAATCAGGAAATTACACTGCTGACAGCCAATACAACCCCTGCTTTCAAAGCTGTTCATGAGGACCTTTCAAAGTTGAGAGCATCCACCCTCCTTCAGTCACTTTGTAAGAGTTTCTCACGGACAAAATTCTACCCCTCCAAAGTTTTTCTGAAATTCTCCCCACCTCTCCCTGGTTTTTTAGCTGGCATGTTTTCACTCCTCCCTCCCGCAAAACAAACTGATGGGGAAAAGTATGGCTGAAAAGTTCAGCCCCACTCTACTTTGCACAAATCCTGGGCTTTTTTCTCCTGCCACAGCCTGCAACAAAGCAGCAGCAGATACCCCTCAGGCAGCCACACAATATGCTCTGGAAACTAAAGAAGTGGGTAACCTGCGTAGGTAGAAGGCTCCAATTTTGTCGGCTGCGAATCTGCCGGTCAACTAAGTCGCCATCGCAAATACTGTCAGCTGCTTTGCTAAGCAACATCAGGTGTTTCTTCATGTTACCCCTGGGGGGAAATGATGGCTCACATTACTCACAAACAATTGTACTTTTGTTAGTCCTGATGCAGCTACACAATCCAAATTGTTCAGATTCATTTAACTCACCCTGCAGCAGCTGGGGTCACGTGGATGTAGTTCTCCTGGACAAAGAGCGGGGCGAGAGAGTAATCGTGGAAGAAGAGGTCCGATTTGTCTATAAGGGACATGTGAGAGGTCTCTTCTCCGGTAGCAAAAACCTTCCTGACAACATCGAAAGGGCCCTGCAAAAATAAACAGGCTCTGAATTCTACCATCAAGCAAAGCTTCTGTACCAATTGCAGAGATTAGCCCTGGAATAATCTGGGCAAGCATCCACTACAAGAGCTTTTCTTACTCTTTATTAAATTGATTCAAAGATCACAGGGTGGTTCACAACATAAAAATATAAAATGAGAACACAAAAGACATTATAAAACAAAAACAAACCAATAATGCCGCCCCCCGCCCCCGACGCATTTAAAAGGTCATAGAATGTTTAATCACCCAAAGGACTGTAGAGAAAGGTTTCTGCCCGGGGCCTAAAGATATGTAATGACGGCAACAGGTGAGCCTCCCTGGGGAAAGCATTCCACAAATGGGGGGCCACCACAGAAAAGGCCCATTCTCCTATTGCCACCCTCTGGACCTCATGGAGGAGGCACACAAAGAAGGGCCTCAGATGATTATCAAGGGATTCAGGTTGGTTCATATTTTACATTGAACCTCAAGGACTCCAATAAGTAAGACACTCTGCAGCACAATCGTTGCCACGTTTACCCAGAATTAAGTCCTACTGAATTCACTGGGCCCTACTTCCAGGTATGTGGGATCAGGACTGCAGCCTTAGTCTGATTTGGCTCAGTGTTTACATGTTCAAAGCTAACAATATCTGGGGTATCATGAGCTTCAGTGCCTGTTCCCAATACTATTACTGTACTTTTCTTTTTTAAGGCCAAAATTAGACGTACAACTTCTGGCAAAAATCTAATTATGCAGGTCCTGTTGCAAAGCAAGCTGGCACAGACATGGCATTCCCCAAGCCAAACTTCATCCTACCATTTTGATGTCCTTTTTTGCTTTGTTAGCATCCTCTTTGACACCATCGTAGGTCAGAGATTTGCTCCCTGCACACCACATGCTGAGATTATGTAAAACCTGAGAACAAAACAGGAAGGTTAGTGCTTCATTTTGGTTTCTGAAACTCCATCCGCCATGGATAGAGAGCAGACTAAATAAATGACTACGGATTAAAGGCTGGCACTGATCAATAACTCACTTGTCTGATATCCTGATTGGCTGCCAAGATGACTTCATTCATTGCTGGTGGTGGAATCTTTAACCCCTCTTTAAAGGCAATGGACATCATGGCACCCTGCGAGAAGGAAAGTAGAGAAATTCATGAAGAATAGATTTATAAGTGGTTGTTATCCATGACAACTACCGGTAATTGGAATCACTTCTCTCTGATGGTACTATCTAAGGTAATGACCCCCCCCCCAAAGTTGGGGAAAATAAAGCAACACTGTTACACCCTGCTTTTAAGCTTCCTGGAAACATCTGTTGGATCTCTTGCAGAAAGGCTTTGGACTGACCCAGAAAGGCAATTCTTACTGTCCTACTTTAAGAGAGTCCCAGCATATTATTTGTCAACCGCCTACCTTAATCTGCTCCACGCGTGGTCTGTGAAAGCGAAGATCAAAGCAGTAGTGGACAAGGGAACGCATCTTTGGGTGATTCCGATCATTACACATACAAATTATAGGAACCTTTGTATGTTTAATCAGGTCAATCAGTTCCTGCAATTAGAGAATGCAACCCCACTATGAAGCCATTTGTGTGGCTCTGCTGGTACCAACCACAGTGCTATGCAAATTAGTGCAACTTGATGCAAGTTTGCCATGCATCTCATCTAGCTTTCAGACATTTAGGATTGACCCAGCTGCTTAACAGCTCAAGCTGCTGTTAGTGAATTAGTCTCAAGGAAAGCAAAAGCTTTCTAGTAGACCAACTTGATAAACCAAAGCAAGGTTGAGCTTTTTCCTTACATTTTTGTGAAAGAAGCGGTCGGCACAAAATGGAATGATAAAATATTTCTGAGACCAAAAAGACATGATACTCATTTCCAACCAGTTGTCCTTTAAACTAAGATCTGTTCCTTGTGCTGTCTGAACTTCCACCCCTCATTCCCCCCCAAAAAAACTCACAATAATCACTTTTACACTTTTCATGGACGTTATTCTACCTGGATGCCTCCCCTGTCTTCGTTGCCAGCCATTCCATCCACCTCATCCATAATTAGGACATGCTTTGTGCTGACTGAAGATGATGTGCCTGAGGATGATGGAGGAAGAGTAAGAAAAGGCAAAGTGATCTTCTCCCCACGCAGTACGGCCGCATTCATAGTAAGCCACAAAGTACAACTTACTGTGCACAAGCAAACCACACCCACTTCACTCCTTCCAATTCGTGCAGGGAAGAAATAAACCACCACCTCATTACATTTGAACCAGGGATTATGGTTTGTTTCATCCCAAAGAAACTCAGTTAGTAAACCAAGACTGAAGCTTGGTTACAGATCATGGTTAGTTGGATGCAAAGCAAGCCATGATCTGTGGTATTGCTAAGACAGGGATTGTGTTTTATTACATTCTAGGGCAACAAACTGTCCAGAAAGGCCCAGTTTCATGTCATGGTAAACTGTCTGATGTGAACCTGCCCATCTCCTGAAAACGCTGCTGCTTACAAAAAATCAATCCAAGATAGAATACCATTTTTTGAGCAAGAGGGAATTATTAGGGCCTAACTGTGAAATTGGTGACAGCGAGTCCACATTAATTGTTCTAGCCAGTAAGAAGGAATGCCCAGAAAGGGTAATGAAGATACCTGAACAGAATTCTTTGATGCTGGTGTTATTTAGAGATTCGGCAACCACCTCCTTCAGGCTGTTCTTACTACGAGTGTCGCTGGCATTTAATTCCACATAGCTCAAGCCCAGTTCCTAAGCCAAACACACAAATGAAACAGCAGTGTCAATAAGACAAACAAAAAATGTTTATACTGTATAGATTAGTCCAGCAGCCAACAAGAAGTCTTATTCTAGGGATACGGTCAATAAGATCAATAACCACAACCCCCAATCTTCTATGCACACCACTTGATTCCAGTTAAAAGTTGGGGAGTCAGAAGGTATTCCTCAAGAGATCAGCTGTGGCCCTGGATCTTCTCTAAACTAGCCATTGTTTTTGTGATTAGCCACCAATATAAAAATGACCCCAGAGAGAAAATGACGACCTGAAAAAACTAAGCATGCAACTCTGCTTTTAAAACAGTAAGTCATAGTGGATTAGGTCAACTAAACAGATGGACCTGACCCACAGAACAGGATACCACAGAACATTATAATTCAACTTTTTTAAAAAAAAAATGCAGTTGCAGTTACAGTTGCAACCTTGTTTTTTTAAAAAACAGACTTCAGAGTCCTATATAGAAATGAATTACCATATTGGCCTGAATATAAGCCACCCTTTTTTCCCCCAAATTCTGACTGTGAAAAGTTAAAGTGCGGCTTAAATTCACAACCTTACAAAAATGGGCTTTTACGATATCGCTGCTGAAACAGACATACTGTAAAACAGAACGGATGTGAGTGCCTGCAGAATTTTAAGGGAGCGGCTTATATACAGGTATTGTCTTTTTTTCTTTCTTCCCTTTGAATTTTAAAGCTGCGGCTTATATTCAGGTGCGGCTTATATTCGGGCCAATACGGCAAATCAAAAGCAAACAATTGTCCTAGCCCCTCTAATTCTTAGGGAAGCCAGAGGGAGAGTGACAAGTGACAGTACAGCCAAAGCCAGTCCACCTGCATACAGTAGAACCTCGGTTTTTGAACATAGTCCATTCCAGGAGTCCATTTGACTTCTGAAACGTTCAAAAACCGAAAATCAAAGGGCTGTCGGCAAAGTGAATGGTGAAAATGAAAGCATTCACTTCAGGGTGCAGCTGAGACAATCGGCAGCCGAGACAATCGAAAAATGGTGTTTGACCGTATTTGACTGTAGTCGCCTCCAGTAAGTGGGGGAACTTTCAGAACTCTCTAATGGCCGAGGTGGATGCTGTTACAGTGATACCTCGGGTTAAGTACTTAATTCGTTCCGGAGGTCCATTCTTAACCTGAAACTGTTCTTAACCTGAAGCACCACTTTAGCCAATGGGGCCTCCCGCTGCTGCCACGCCACCGGAGCACGATTTCTTTTCTCATCCTGAAGCAAAATTCGTAACCTGAGGTACTATTTCTGGGTTAGCGGAGTCTGTAACCTGAAGCCTATGTAACCCGAGGTACCACTGTATATGGTGTGCACTGACATGCAGGCCAGCTTTGATTTACTGATAGACTTAAGCAGGAAAGCAGCTGTCAAGGTCCACTGCAATACCAGAAAATGCATTTCTGTTGTTGTTCAGTCACTTCCTCCATCAAACAGCCCCCAAAGAAGTTCATCCCAATGCTCTCGTTTCCTTCGCATGCAGTCCCCATTTTGGGGGGGAAATGCAACTCACTTGGCAAACTAGGGAAGCAGTGGTCGTTTTGCCAACCCCCGGGGGGCCAGACAGCAAAGCTGCTTTGGAACTAGCACCGTCGTCTTTGATTCCAAATTTACTTGGTTTTGCTGCAGGGAAAAGAGAGGGAAGCTTTAGCCAACCATGTCATATAACAGCCAAGAGGAAAACAAGCAACAGTTTAATGAGATTGTTCAATGAAACAGAAACAAAGCAGTTTCAAAACAAAAAACCCAGATACAAATCCAACGAAGGGAGTGCCATGTTGGACATCTCTGCCCATCCCAAAATTATTTTTAAAAATCCAAATGTAGAAAACCAGGCTACATGTGCTAGTGTTTTCAGTACGTCTTTTCGTTTTACATGAGATAGTATCTAAATGCCACCTTCAGAACCTTCAGTAGTAAAACAGGATGCAAGTATTTAAAATGAATAAACTCACCACATGCAAGCCTCCATTTTCAATCTAAAGTTGTACAGTCCCAACAGGGGCACACAATTACTCTGAATATGTAGATTAGTTCTTAATGCCAGAAAAAATGAACTTTTTAAAATAAAAAAAAACACTGCAGAATTCAAGCAAATTTACTCTGAAATGTCTGTGGGTTTTGTATCAGTTTGAAATGGCAAGGTATTAAAGGTTTTTTTTTCAAAAGCAAAACTGAGCCTGTAAACCTATAAATACCTAATAAGACTTAAACTTCATGTTAGATTTAAGTTGCTTCAACTGTAAAGAATACCCTCAGCCAGACTTGCTTCAAGGGCAACGCTGAAACATGGTTTGTGTTCCTTAAACCAAATTAAATACATTGGATGTGTTAAGCTGGGAAGCTAATTAGAAAACTCTGTTTATAAATAGCTTTACTGGACTGAAACCATTAATACTGGTTCACTGAATGCAGTATTGTATCTATAAACAGTGGTTGAGGCAGTAAGAGAGCTGTGTGGGGTAGCAGCTATGGACTCCTTGGGAGGGGAAGGGAACCCACGACAAAAGCAAAATTCTGACTCAGTTGTACACTAACATTGCAATGACCAGATCCAGAACATTAACAGATTAAAATAAAACCAGGTTTCAATGCTATCTGTCAACCAGGCTACGGTTTGGCATTAAGATGTACTGTGTAAATGTAATATACATCATCAAGACCCTGGAAAAAGGGTTCAAGTTCCAGAAGAATCATTTATTGCACAATTACCGTGTTTGTCCTGCGAAATATTCCTGTGCCAGTTTCGAAGCCAACGTAAGAGTTTATTGGCACAGCTTTGGTCACCTTGTTGCCCAATGATTGTTTTAAGGGATGTGGGCTTGTATTTGTCCACCCATAATAACACCTCAGCTCCTTTTTGAATTGGGCTCCCAGCATCCTTTGGATCCTTTTTCTCTGGTGCTTTCTGATCAAAGTCCAGACCTCTCCTTGCTTCCATTGTTTGCTTCTTGGGAGATCTGACGGTATTGTCCTTTTCAGGAGTGACTTTTTTCTTTTTGGGTTCACTCGCTCTAGTTGGAGGGCTAATTTTTCTTCTTTCCGCTTCAGTTTTCGGTGGGGTTTTCACACACTTGGATTTGGCCTTCTTTG
Source organism: Podarcis melisellensis (assembly GCF_964234715.1). NCBI lineage: Eukaryota > Metazoa > Chordata > Lepidosauria > Squamata > Lacertidae > Podarcis > Podarcis melisellensis. Next base: position 60,024,651 of record NC_138541.1, on the reverse strand, counting down.
CCTTGAAAAGGAAAGACATGCCAGAATTAGCAGGCCTGAGCTCGGAGACAAAAGCTTTCAAATGGTGCTTCTAGAAATTCAGGGATTCTCAAAAAGATCAGCAACGGGAGCTCACTGGCTTCGATCAGATACAACACTAAACGATCAGATACAACACTAGTTTAAGTATACTAAATCATACCTGAGCGAGCCCTGGGCTTGCTCCAGTCCAGTCATTAGAAGGAGAAAGCTTTTTCTTCTGCTTTCTGTTTTTCTGTTAGGTCTGAACCCTAACTGTGGTTAAAACCAAATTACAGTTTATTATGTCCCTTTAAGGCTACCAGGGACACACTGCAAAAAAAAAGTTGGCTGCCTCCACAGCAGTCGTCCTTTTCTCCATACCGTTACCAGGAAGGGGTGGCATATCATAATGTACAATGGCTTCCGGGGACTTTTAAATTAGAAGTTTTAAACAAGTGTGGCAAAGTGTGAGGCTGTTTCAGGATTTTTCCTAAACTCCACACAGATTTGCGATGGCACAGACTTACCAGTCTGCTCATGTGCAAGGGACACACATCAAATTAAGATTGTTTTCTCCAACCTTAATTACAATAGAATACCTATTCTGTCAGATGGATAACCTTTTTTAAAAAAATCACTATACATGGCAATAACATTAAGTCTCAGTGTCAGCACACAAACTAGGAGGTTATTCATCCACTTTTAGTTGGGTTTTTTTTTGTCTCTGCTGTGTAAGGAAAGAGGAGAAAAGCCAAAGATTTCTGTAATTTTTCTCCCCAGCTTGGAAGAATACTTTTTCTTGTGAATACGGCTTGTGAGGAAAGGATAGAGCACCCACTCGCCGTGGAAAAATGCTGCAATCTAATTCATAGCCCCCACCCCACGAGTCCACAGTCCTTCTAAAGGCTGTGCAACAACACAATGCCAAGAAATGTGATATTGAATCTCCTGGCATCAAGCATTCTTTGGCCTTGAGGTTATTCAAAAGAACAACTACTTCTGCAATTAAAAAGAGAAATAAGAGAATGTTGTCAATTAAACTATTTTGTACAAACCTCAGCTTCAGCTGCCACTTCATACTTTGACTTCTTGCCTGGCATGCTCCGAATCAGGTCAAATAAACCATCTTCATCAATTATTTTTGTCCCTAAAGCTAAGGCCTATAAGAGAAGCCAAAGTCTGCAGTTATTCACATTTATAGCGCTCAGTGTCAGAAAGTAGCACAATCGCACCCAGCTAACGTGTTCAAATGCACCAGATGTAGAACCTGGTTAAGCAAATAAAATATACCTGAAATCAGAGGTCTCCACTAATTATTTCCCCACCTCAACAAGCAACCTTCAGCTCCAGAAGAAGAGAATCTGCCTATCACAAAGATCTGGCCTCATATTGCTGAGGCTAAAAGCCTTTGAGTCTTAAGAGTTGTACTGTTGATAGTGCTAACAAAATGGAACTCAGAAAAAGGCCATTTCACTGAATGCAGGATACATTTAAAGTTGTAACCCTAAGCACATTTATTTGGAAGTGCCCTTGAATTTAGTGTAAACACACTGAGGAGTGCACTTTTATTGAGCAGCTGCAAGGTGACAATTGTACTTGACTAAAGTAGCGCAGGAGTGAGGACGAATGCTGATTTCCAATAATGTACAATACGATGTACTGGATAAATATCTCTATAGATAGATAGGACAGATAGATAGATAGATAATTTATTACGGTCGGAGACCAGCTTATAAAACACACTTGGGAATACAATCCCAGAAAGAAAACAAACAGTTAAAACAATGTACAACAATAAATTTAAAATTTATAAATGTGATAAGCATATAGACACTTAAAACTTTAAGATAAGCTACCGCATAGATATGACCCAGAGTTACCCATGGACAGAATCTGGCGACCATCTGGGTCGTCTTATGATCTTTGCCTAATAGGAAAAGGTCGAATTTTTGCTTTTCCAGGTGGTCGGTGAGCCTCACCAGCAGAGGATCAATGGTCTTACTACATGCCTCTTCATAAAAGGGACATCTAAAGAACAAGTGCTCTGGGCTTCCTATATCCCCCAATGAACAGGCGCAGAGTCTCTGAGCATATGGGACTTTTTTAAAGGCTCCTTCCAGGACCAGCGAGGGCAGAGCCGAGGTTCTGGCAAGTGTAAAGGCCCTTCTAGCATTTTTGGATACGAGAAAGAAGAGATATGCTACCGGTGCGGCTATATCTCTCTCGATTTCTCCAATTTTATAGTCGGGGCACCTTGAGCAGTCCTGTTGCCTCTCGGGGTCTATGATTCTTTGCCTGACCGTAGCTTTTGCCTGGCCCAACCCTAGGCTTAGAAGGGCTTGAGGGGCAAAACCCAGTTTCTGAAGGGTGTTCAGGACAGCTGTCTGCCAGCCTGACTGGAACTGGTCGCAGAGGATCAGTGGGGATATTCCTCGGGGGAGCACATTCAATGTCAGCCATTTGTAAACTGATGTTAGGCAGAATATCTCTTATCTGCAAGCGCCAATCCCCCATCCCGGGATGAAACCATTTCAAACCCAAATGGATCTTCCTCAAATGAACTTCAGTGTGTTCCAGAGGGCCTCCTGCATCCTCTTCAAAAGGAGCCACACAAAACGAGTACAGTGGTACCTTGGTTCCCAAACAGCTTAGTTATTGAGCAAATTGGCTCCTGAACGCCGCAAACCCGGAAGTGTTCTGGTTTTCAAACGTTTTTCAGAAGCCAAACATCCGATGCGGCTTCCAATTGAGTGCAGGAAGTTCCTGCAGCCAATCGGAAGCCGCACCTTCATTTTTCAATGGTTTCGGGAGTTGGACAGACTCCCAGAATGGATTAAATTCAAGAACCAAGGTACCACTGTGCCCTGCAGAGAGTTGTCTGGAAAGAAAATTAGCGCGCACACACAAAAAAAACTATTTCAAATAGGCTGGGGTTGTGGTAAGACTTAATTTTGAAGTGAAGCCATTCTGTTCTCAAGACCGGGACATTGCTTGATAGGAGAAGAGGATACACAGGTCAGGGAGGCAGGAGATCGCTTGTTATGACAAAGCAAGGACTCCATGACCACACGGTAACAACTTACCTTGTCAGTCTTGGCTGCACCACAGTCACGACCCTTCACAAGATAGTCTGTCTTCTTGCTGATATTCCCAGTTACTTTCCCTCCATAGCGCTCAATCAGAGATTTGGCCTCATCGCGTTCAATGGATTCCAAGATGCCTGTGATCACAAACGTCAGGCCTTCAAAGCAATTTTCACCACCCTAAGGAGAAAAAACGGTGCCAACGAGCAGCATTAAGTTTAATGCAGTTGAAGTGAAAGCTACAGCAGCCGTGTTCCAAAGAGAGGAAAAGTAAAAAAGCGCTGCTTGAAAAATGATTTTGTTCTTCATCATGCTGAAATTAAAACTGATCTTTGGCACAGTATAAACATACTGCTGGCTTGCAGAACAGTCTGCAAACCTGAAGACAGCTTTGTCAACAAATATGCACGATTTCAGCTGTCTGGCCTTAAATGCACATCGATTGTACAGTATCTGGTTAGAATACAGCAGGTGTCCAACAGTAGGCCTGGGAGAAACAGATGAGAAAGTCTGGAAGGAGTTGCTAGGCCCAATAATACTAGAAATACCAATCACTCGTAATATGTTTCTGCAAGAAGATGTTTGCACTTACTTGTGGGATCTCCTTAGAGCCAAGCGCTCTTGGGCCTTCACGATTAAGATAGCTTCTATAAGCTTGATAGTTGGCTCGCTTCTTTTCAGAGTCCTCAGGACTTACAGACTTTGAAAAGAAAAATCACATAGCCATCAGGTTCCGCTCAGTTCAAATAATGTAAAGAGATGAGCAAACATTAATAGAGATAAACCCAAATACAAAATATTTGTACACCAATCATTTAGGGTAAGTTTGAACACACTTCTGGGATGTTAATCTTTACTCAAATTAAGGCCTATTTTTTTAAAAAAACAGTTGTTTCTTCAAGGACTGATGCTACTCTTTCACGCTCCCTGAAGAGAAAAAAATACAAGCAGCTGGACACACAAACTCTTGTGTGTTGAGCAGCTGATCAAGATCTTTCCCCATTCTGAGCAATGTCTTCGGTGCACATAATTGTGCAAAAAAAAGCTATAAACAGGTGGCTAAAATGGACTCTCATCTCTGCAACTTGTCCAAAGCCAGTTCACAACACAGATGAAATTAATGTTGGAACTGAAATCTCCCCTGCACCCCAATACAGTCCTGTATTATTCACGCTATAGTGTTGACAGCAGGGAGTGCGCTGGAAGAGCACACTGTAATAGGGATTGAGGATATCCAGCCTGTTCAGCTAAATTCTAAATCTTGTCTGGCAAAAAGCATTCTCCTGGTATGCCCCACGGAGGACCTTAAGGTCCATAAATAGCAACACCCTAGAGGTCCCGGACCCTAAGGAAGTTATATTAGCCTCAACCAGAGCCAGGGCCTTTTCAACTCTGGCTCTGGCCTGGTGGAACGCTCTGCCTCATGAGACCAGGGCCCCGCAGGATCTGATTTCCTTCCGCAGGCCCTGTAAGACAGAGTTGTTCCAGCCTTTGGGCTGGAGTCAATTTGATTCCCTCCCCCTCTTTCTTTTTTCCTTTCTCCTCCTGTGATGAGGCTGCATTTTAGTGTTGTATTTTAATCTTGTTTTTAAATTGTATTCATTCAACTTGTTTTTATTATTGGTTGTTAGCCACCCTGAACCCGGCCTTGGCTGGGGAGGGCAGGGTATAAATAATAATAATAATTATTATTATTATTACCATGCCAAGGCATTGGATCAATCCATGTCAGGCCACACAAGACCTTTCAAGTTCCATCAACATGCATTCAAAATAATGATGAAATCTGCAGTTCCTAAATTGTGGTCTTCAAACTTACCTTAGATTTTGGGGGAGTAACTTTCTCCTTTCGAGGTGTCTCCTCTGGTGAAACCGACTTTACTTTTGGAGTCCTACTTCCATTTTTTATCGTTTCTCCTTTTGGAGTTCCATTTTCTACTTTAATACTTTCTGATTTTTGCTTCAGCACAGCCAACTTGGAACTTGGTTTTGAGGGCAACAGCTTATTCCCCAAATCCTTCCTCTCTTTACTAACAGAAGACTCAGGGTGCTGACTCCATGTTTTTGTACTTTCTGAGCAAACCTGGTCCTTTGCAGAATTAGGCCTTGTGTCCACAGTTGAACTGGCAGGTTTTACTGGAGAGAGAAGAACATGTTGCAGATTAAAAATTAGTGCTACCACCTCAGCCTTGAAAGTTAAATTACTATTTTGCTGGACAAAAAATACCTTTAGGAGCCTGTTTATGTTTTTCTGCTTCAACTGGACTAGTTTTGATTGTTGAAGTTATCTGTTTCTCTTCTGGATCTTTTCGAGGCTAAAGAGACATGTGCTCATGAATAACTATTATGATGAAGCTATTACAAATAGGAAATAGGAATCTATTTTTGTAAATAAACAATCAGTCTGAATCATTTTAAGATGATGTCCAATTCTTTTACTGTGTTTTAAATAAGCTGAATACAAACTGCAAAGTATTTTAAACAGTCTATGTTTAAAACTCGGCAAAACAAATAGGATATTAACAGATTTACACTTAAGATGTTTAGGGAAGTTTTTAATGTTTAATGTTTTATCGTGTTTTTAATAGTCTGTTGGGAGATGCCAGAGTGGCTGGGGAAACCCAGTCAGGTGGGTGGCAAACAAATAATAAAATTGTTGTTGTTGTATATGGGGTGGAATTCAGGCTTATTGGCAGAAAGTGACAAGAGATTATCACAAATTCATAGTCACTATTGAGTGCACCCATCCCAATCAAAACAAGACTGTGCTCATGCAACACAAGGTAATCAGATGAACTTCTGTACTGCCACATTCATCTCTATTGCATGAATCATTTGACCAGAGGTTTGTGTGATGAGCATAGGACAGGAGTTGGCAACCAAGCCACCAAGCCAAACCTCTGCAATAGTCCTCAACTTGGGTCTATCGGGAAGAAGAGTTTGGAAGAGGTACACAAAAAGAAGCAGGCTCTTTCTCAAAATAAAGAAACACGCCAGAGATAACAAAGCCTTCCACTGTCATACCCACATCATATACAAGGTGACTATGATCCGCTGTCAGATTTCCACTTGCACCCACCCTTCGTGAAGTAGTTGCACAGAGCAACCAGTTTGTAAGATGTTACCTTTTTCTTCTTTGGTGTTTCATCCAGCATGGCCAGAGTTCTGGCAAATTCTTCATCTTCATGCAGCTGCCTCTCCAACTGAAATAAGAGATTAATGCATCACAATAAGTAAACGGACACTGCTAAAAATCAGAGGATTACTATGCTACCTAAACTAGGGATGTTACTGAACTTTGTAATTCATTGCCTTGGAATATAAATCTTCCTTGCCATTGACGAATCTTCCTCAACTCAATTTGATTGCAACCCAAGGCAGAGAAGAACTATTTTCCTCTTGCCACCAACAATGGTCCCAGATTGCCGTATTGCTGCTATGGTAGTAAGCCAAGCACCAGCAATGCTGGGAAATGTAAATCAAAGTGGTCTTCACCAAGTGATGGGGAAACTACATTTGCGACACCTGGCTTGTTGCGTAAGTAGCACGAAATAGGAAGGTATACCTGCAGATCAGTGATGGGATGGAGTCTGAAGGGGTGCTTGGGGAAGGAATTGGACTATGTCACTATGTCCTATGGTCTGATTTAACTCATTGGCTCAGAAGAAGACAACCTCCCCCCCCCCCTTTTTGAGGAGGCAAGATCATTATCCCAGCATTTTTTGAGCCAATCTAAGGAAAACCAAAGAGGGGAGGAAGTACTGCTCATGGATAAATTTAAATCAAGCGTTAGCTAACCACCACCACACCACAAATAATTTCATCTAATCCTTCTTGCAAGTAGCAATATTAAGTCAGTTAGCTGGCATTTATAAATAAGACACATCAGGTCCTCCAGCTCCTCAACTGCAACCCCACCCATTTTTGGTACAACCTGCCTGAAATTGTCAGAGGAAAGTTCGCCAAGGCCGTGCTCACTTTCACCCTAAATGTGTCACACTGTGACTTTACTGCGCAGGCTATGAGAGGAGGGTATAAGCCGGAGTGCAGACTCCTTTTCAGTATGAGGAACATGCTTCCTCATGGCAACCTTCTAGGGCATGAATACCAGTGGTGGGCATGGCTAGAGGCTAAAAGCTGGTGTAGCAACAGATGGGGCTCTTGCCTTTGCACAACAGGATACAGTCAAGCCATGCAAAATTCAGAGATTTCTAGGCAAGTATCTATCCATCCATGCAAGTAAGAAGCACCATTACAATTAAGGACACATTCAAGCCAAGCAGAAGCACAGAAGGGAGGGATTAAGCAGGAAGGGATTAAGCAGGACCAGTGAGGGGTATGCCCTGGAGAGAGTCTCAAGGGCCAGGCAGAGAGGGCTGAGGGCCACATTTTGTCCCTTGGTCTGAAGTCCCCCACCCCTCATATAACACAACACTTCCTCAACCCATTTCAAAAAGCTATTTTCTGAAATGGCTTTCTTTCCTAGAACAAATACGCACTCAAGTTTCAGTCAAACACAATAAGGAAAAAACAAGTGAATTTCTCCTTCATTCCGCCCTTAATGCAATAAATACAGCATTTGCTGCATCCTGCTATTATCAAATATCGTTTCTTAAGAGGAAAGCTAATTTGTTCTTGCCAAGAGATTTATTGATAAGAGCTGTTCTGCACACATTACACAAATCCAATCTTTTGGCAACAATGAGATCAAAACTTGCCTCAACGCATGATTCAGACAGATAACTTTATAAGCAGAAGAGTGCCACAGGGTTTACTTTTATGCAATTGTGAGCCACAGAAGGGTATTTGGACCAATGAATAGCATTAATCTTTCTTGTTTTCCGTATGAAGCTGAATGCAGACAGGCCCAGCAGCAAAAGCGGAAGTCAGGCAAAGAAGTGAAAAGCTCCCATCTATAGTGCCTTGGAACATTATTATTTTCTTTAAAAAAAATCTTGAACTTCACTAAAACTAAACCACCGTTCCAAATTATCAATTTCTTTTACATGCTATTTAAACATAGCATACATAGTTGAATATTTAAAATGCATAGCGAATGTTCATTTTCAGTGAACAGGATGGCTTTTTGTCTTCAGCGAAATCCTGATAATCTACAGCTTCTATATTTCACCATGAAATGCTCAAGTTTCAGCACCAGCAAATAATCCTTTCCTTTTTCTAAGACTGTACTCTGACTGGTAGCAGCTATTGGTGTGGCTGTGCCAGCAGACAGGAAAAGTCCCCTTTCCTCTTATAGTTTGTGGGGAGCTACAGGATGAAACGCCGGAAAAAACCTTCTAACTGTGCCAATGCAGAAAGCCAAGTCAAAACAAGTATATATAAAATTTCCAGAGTTTCACATTTTAGATATTTTTCCAAATATTGTATTTTCAGTAGATTTCCACTTAGCATAGGATATTTTCCATCATGGTCCAGAGACTGCTTTTGGTCACCTACTCTTAACAGTTTCAGAACACCTCTGGAGGCCTTAAATCTCTGTGCAAGACCAGAGCACCCAGATCTCACTCAAGAGTGCAACTACACCACTCGTGGTTTTCAATAATAATAATAATAATAATAATAATAATAATAATAAATTTTATTTATACCCCGCCCTCCCCAGCCAAGACCAGGCTTAGGGCGGCTAACCACCAATAATAAAATTGGCAGGGCTGGCTAATCCATAGGTTGCAGCTGTCCCCCCAAGTCTACAACAGGGAAACACCAAGTAAAAGTAAAACTTCCTCTGAGCTTAGCAAATACTTTCCAAGTATGCTTATGAAGCTAACCAGTCAAGGCTACCCACGAGAGCCAACCACTTTTTAAAAAAACCTCCCCTTATCAAGGGAATAATTTCCTTTGAAGATAGCATGACTGTGCAAGGACTTTCTCTAGTCTGCGAGGCACAACCTTTGTCCTATACAGGTCTTTACAGTCTTAAGATGGTTACAGAATTAAATAAAGAGCACAGGAGTCTTTCTTCTTTTATCATATATTAACCCTAGAACTAAATACTGTGTCTTATTCATGTGGGTGGCAATATCTATGGGGGGACAAGGCAATTTCTTATTTGTTGTGACTACTCCATGTTGTGAACTACTACTAGGGTCTAGAAAGAAGAATCAAATTAAACTGAGAAAGGGGAAGAAGGAAGAGGAAAGAAGAGTCAACCTAGAAAAATGCTATAGAAAAAGGAAGGTTCAGCAGGAATGGCTGTACTGCAACAAAACAGGCAAGAGGAGCCTTTCTTATTTGTTATCAAGGAAAACTATGCTTAAAAAGCCAGCAAAGTGCACATGCTTATTTGTCTGTTGTTACCTCCGTATTCTCTTCAAGCTGTAGCTGCCTGGCGACAGCCTCATCATCTAGTGTGGGATCCCTGCTTTGTGACAGCTGCACCGCAAAGAGAGAAGAATCACAGGGGAGCTCACAGTGAACCCATTACTTAGACAAGCATCATGGAATAATGAATGAGAAGAAAAATCATAAAGCCTCAACCTAAATGCCTGTGCTTAAAACAAGAAGCAAGTGGAACAGGAATTGTACAGGGAGGAAATCTAATTCTAGGTGATAAAGACGTTTTCAAAGCAACATTTCAGAGAACCCAATGGCAAGAATATTGATCACATATTTTAGTGTGCCGACATATTGATTCTGGACATTTGTCACATTTTATTGCACAACAATGCCACGTTCCATAGGCAGACACCAAAAAGCTAGGCAAAGACAAGGAAGAGGGCTTTGCTTTCCTCTTCTTCCTGACTGGCACAGACTCAAAGCGCATGGTACTTCAACAATGGAAAGTCAGCACTCCCCACACAACAAATGGACTTATGTTTTGCATTCCTTGCCCCAATCTGAATTGGCCTTCTGTCAACAAGAGTGTAAAGAGGACAGATATGAAAGCATCTGGTCAGCTTGTCTTGAGATTTATGGTCAATGGTTTAAAGCATTCTTGTATCACTTTTAACAGTCATGACGGATCCTGGAAACTGTAGTTTGTTAAGGGTGCTGGGAGGCCAGAATCCTTAACAAACTACAGTTCACAGGTTTCTCCATGGTGGTTATAGTGCCATAAAAGCACTTTAAATGCATGATGTAGCTGTGACCATAGTTTCCTATTCCATTCATGCATCTTAAATGACATAACCCACCTTCCTCATCTCTTATTTGTATCATAATCTCTCTTCTTTTAAAACGGAAAATGAGCAGTCTCCCTCATTTTCCTTAATTGGATATTACGTGGCAAACTGCCATTTCCAAAATCCACTTAAGGTGCTCTTCTCACACCCTAATAAAAGGAAGTCTAGATGACACACCAATAGTTTCTTCATGAAGTTCATGAACTTTTCTGCTCATAAGCACACATCAGCTAGAAGAGTCACCCTCTTGCGTTACTCACCTCTTTTCGTTTGCTTGACACCAGTTTCTTCTCTGATCGCTGAATGCTACCAGTTCCAAAGTAATCGATTACAGAGGTTGGTGTCAGTTTTACTGGAGATAGGGGTTTATTTTTCAGTTTTGGTTTGGGATCAGTCTTTGATGCTCCAGATGTCCCAAAACGAATAGCCACAGATGTCCCATTTTCCTTGGGTTTGGGAGCGACCTTCTTATTAACAAAGTCCTCTTCTTCATCTGCATGCCAAAAAAAAGAAAAAAGAAAGAAAGATACTTAATTACTCCTCAGCACCAAAACACCAACATGAAAGTAATGCTTCCTTACTATGGAAATATAGTGGGACGCGGGTGGCGCTGTGGGTTAAAGCCTCAGCGCCTAGGGCTTGCCGATCGAAAGGTCGGCGGTTCGAATCCCTGCGGCGGGGTGCGCTCCCGTTGTTCGGTCCCAGCGCCTGCCAACCTAGCAGTTCAAAAGCACCCTCGGGTGCAAGTAGATAAATAGGGACCGCTTTCTAGTGGGAAGGTAAACGGCGTTTCCGTGTGCAGCTCTGGCTCGCCAGAGCAGCGATGTCACACTGGCCACGTGACCCGGAAGTGTCTTCGGACAGCGCTGGCCCCTGGCCTCTTGAGTGAGATGGGCGCACAACCCCAGAGTCTGGCAAGACTGGCCTGTACGGGCAGGGGTACCTTTACCTTTTACCTTACTATGGAAATATATATATTTAAAAAATGCAAAGGGCCCAAGGTCTCAACCTGGTACAGTGGTACCTCGGGTTAAGTACTTAATTCGTTCCGGAGGTCCGTTCTTAACCTGAAACTGTTCTTAACCTGAAGCACCGCTTTAGCTAATGGGGCCTCCTGCTGCAGCCGCGCTGCCGGAGCACGATTTCTGTTCTCATCCTGAAGCAAAGTTCTTAACCCGAGGTATTATTTCTGGGTTAGCGGAGTCTGTAACCTGAAGCGTATGTAACCCGAGGTACCACTGTATTAGGGCTTTCTCAACCACTTCCCTCTCACAGAAAGAAAAATATTTTCTTGGGTATGGCCTTGGAAGATAGACCCTATGCAAAAAAGATGGAGATTAACTCCATCTATTTGCACAGGTGCTGCTTTTAGAGGCTGCACCCTGAAAAATTGCTGCATGAAGTGCATAACTCCACTCTGCACAATGACCTGTGGTCCAAAGGGTATTTGGTAGTGGATGGCTGTTGGGTCTCTAGCAGGATTTATACCATATGCAGCCTTTCAAAACAGGGGTAAAGGGGGAAATCTTGCCTGCCATGCATTTAAATCTGGGTGCTTTCAATGTTCACATCTCCCCTGCAGAGACCTTGATCAAGCCCACAAAGCTCATTCTCAAGCCTGACCCCAACAACCTTTAGTGACATTTCAAGAACCAAGCTAATGTCCACATTGAACAGCTGTGTCTTTGGCAGCAATCATTTCTGTGATGAAAATGAAGCACAGCCTGTCCTGAACATGGAGATCCTTCTTGTGACATTAAACCTCTTTGCTTGGTCATCACCCTGTTCTCAATGCTATGTGAGCAGGCCTTTTCCTCCAGAGATGCAAGAATTGCAAATTATACAACCCTCTTATCTGAAGAGAAATGTTAAAACCCTGAGCTGCAATAAAAACATAAAACTGATCAACTGAATCTGTTTAAATATAAGTCCCATTTTATTACTTCTCCAGAGAAATTAAAACAAACACAGACATGTCTTCATATCACAGCAACAGCCATCCTGGCTACTGCGTCCTGCTGCCCATACACTATGATCATAAAAATAGCACGTGTAATTCCTAATACAGTAACTTGTATTTAAACCGCTGAACCAGCTTCCAGGGCAGAAGTGCCAGTGAATTCTTTGGTATATGAGAATCAGTAAGATTTTATTCTGCTCTCTGTGAACTTTGTTTTCAGTGTTGCAGAATTTCCAGTTTCCAATAACCACCAGGTCCTTCCTCAAAAATCTTCCATGATCAATACTGTAAGGAAAGTCTGATCCGGCAAATAGCAAGCAGTTTTGTTGAAAAACAAAGCTACCCACCAGCTCCGGAGACACAAAACCAAACCGACTAAGGAAATGCCAGAGCTCAACGGGGAAGAGGTAAAGAGGTGGGATGGATCTTTTGCTTTAAATCACAGTCAATTGATTTCCCAAGACACTCCAATGACAGAGGTTTGGTGGGATTACAAACTGTTTTCCTGTGGGTCTATGCCTTTCTCTATGGAAGTAAATGGAGATCTGCATTTTATTCCCAAAAATCCAAGGTAGTAGCAGAAGCCCACACTCACCAATGACTCTAAGGGTAAGAAGGTTCTTGCTGGTGGGTGACATTGATCCCGTCTCAGTGTTCCCTGGGGATCCACGTTCTTTTTTCTAACACCACCCTATGATTCCTATTATAGCCACCCCCAAACTGTAAAGCCTGCCTTTACAAAAGAAATATTGTTGCTCTCTTGGCAGATATCATGCCCTCAGAAGGGATAACAATGCCTGCAAATTGCAGCCAAATCTGGCAGAAAACAAAAAAGTTATTGACTTTTCTATTGCTTTTTAGCAAAAATGAAACTTCAGAGGTGCAACACATAAAAAGCCCTGGGCATATTTACCCAGAGTTTGGAAGCTTGCAAATTTTATTCACTTCTGTGGAAAGGAAAACAATTATTGCCAGAACTAGATTCTCTATTATACTGAATGGGGACCATGGAACTTTGCTTTCAATCCTGAATGCTGAGCTGAGTTAGAAAAACACAGAACAGCCAAAACAGATAAGGTTTCTTTCCAAAGCTATTTATTCAATGTGGCAAAAGAGGTCCCTCCCAAACCTACAATTTTGACAGGTGGAAAGGGCCACCTACCTCTCAGTCACATGGCATCAGCATGATGTCAGATGACTGACAGTGGGTGGCCCCACCCACTTATTATACTTGGCCTGCAGGGATGAGTAAAGATAGATATTTGTATAGAAAAAATGGGTACATAAAGCATAGTAAAGTTTTGATACAAGTGTACTTTATCAAACAAATCGGTCAAAACACTCAATTATTCATTAATGAACAGTCAAAAAAGCACTCGAAGAAAAACCACAGCCCTTGCAAATTAAAAGCCACTTATGAAACTGAGCAAGGTTCAGTGCAGCAATAAGAGGTCATCTTCTACAAACAACATTCAAGGTCCCATACTTAGCTAAATAGTGGTGCATGTGAGTTAGTGAACACGCTCAAACATTTGGATGTCTCCCAATATACTGGGCTAATTTACCAGAGACTAGTTAGAGACAGAAATATTTATAAAACCACTCTGCATATTCCCATCACTTGTGAGAGACATTGTGTTCTCCAAGAGACATTGTGTTCTGTCTTGGACAATCAATAACCTAAAAGGAAAAAGAGGCTGGTTTAATCAAACACAGTAATGATGAAAAGTGTTTCATGAGGATTTAAATGATAAACCTAATGACCTGTATGGCACTTCCTACATTAAAGAGAGAATACAATTTTTCACGTGATCATCACACACTTTAGAATTTCATCTCCAGGAAGCCAAGTTCAAGAGAAACTGAAATGGCACAGGCCAAGAAAACATTAATCTCATGTTTGCCTAACGATTTTCAGAAAGTACTTTAGCTATAATTTGGAAACTGACAAGCAACGTCATTCAACACAATAAACCATTTCAGATGCAAATAGCTCAAGGACCACCATTTATCTGCTTTCAGGACTGAATCCAAGCGAACAAGTTAAGAATGTCCTGACCTTGCCTATTAGATCAGATTTTTAAAAATCCACCTGTTTTCCACAACTAGTATTCAGAGGAACGCTTCCTCTGAACTTAGAGGTGTCATACAACAACCATTTATAAACCTACTCTTCATAAATCCTCCAGAGCTTAGACTGTTTGGTTGTAGAAGAAAGAAAAAACTTCAAGTCAGGATTGTGTGAAAAAATATTTATTTCTGCTGGAAACAGTGCCAAAAGGTACACCCAAAAGGATTACGGTGGGAAAATAAAAATAGCTTTAAAATTGAGTGGTATTTATCACTGCTTTCAAAATGCACGTTATTGGGCCAGAATGAATGAGATTGAAAGCAGGTAAAACAGTTTCCCATTTCTATAATACTGTACCTATATACAACACAGCAGAAGGAAAGGAATCAACAGTCTAAAAACACACAGTACCTCAAGTCAAATCCAAGGAATTTCTTTTTCTGCAAGGTGAGGGACAGAACAGTATAGGAAGCAAAAGATGGTCAGTTTCTCAGCAGATACAGCCCATGCTCAACACATTCCTTTTCTCCTTCCGGGAAAAAAAATACAAAATCGTGCTTTGCACTATGGACAGCAGCAGAAATCATTTTACTGCTGCCACTGCATGTTATTTTAAATGCAATGCTGCAATCAGTCTGCTTTAGCACCAAAACAGTGCTATTTAATTTCTTTTCCTCTTCATTTGTATCAAGCTGTCTACAACCGCAAAACACAAAGGACACTAAAAAGCTTCAACATTAATGGCACTAATGAGCCCACTGTTTCCTTTGGACAACATACCCCTCAGCAGAGCAACAGTCAGAGTCAAAAGAGAAATCTCCAAAAAGTTTAACAACCAATACAACTGGGCTCCATGAATTCCTAAGGCTGAACCAATTAGCCAGAACCCCATGAGCACTTAAGGAATCTGTATTTTCAGGAGTTAATTAGTTGATCGTGACAATTACAAGATTTTACAATACCCAGTAATTTGAGATACTCCAGTTGATGGTCCTAGAACCATGAAGTCTAGAGCTGGCCCAGAATGAAGCCAATAATAATAATTTGTATACCACCCTCCAGCCATAGATCTCAGGGCAGTTCACAACACAAAAATACAAGATAAAAACCCCCCAGAAAGTACATAATAAAAACAAGAACAAGAACAAACCAATAACCCACCCTCACCCCCAATAATAATAGGTCTGGAAGACCTAAACAATGCTTTAGATCTGCTCAGTCATGGAGTCTGTAGTGCTGTAAAGTGGTTAATATAGAAATCAATTATGCACTGCAATATCTTCTTTCATTTATTTCAAGGCTGAGACACGCCTATTGACCGTTTCAGAGTAGCAACATCAATTGTCTGTAAAAAAAAAACTGCTGAGCCAGGGGACAGATCAACCATACACAGCTGATCAGTATGTGTTTCAAATTAAGTCGTTAACTCTAACTACAATCACTAGATAAGAATAACCTTGATGTGCAACCAAGACACTCCACAATTAACCTTGACCAAATGTTTTCTGGCACGTCACATGCAGAAATCTTTAACTACACCACTCAGGTTACCTAATGCAGAACACCTCTGGTTGCCTTACTCCTGGGCACATCCCCAAGGACATTCTATAGATATATAGTTATAAACACACACAAGTCTAAAGAGAACATACATCATGAAAATTTCAAAACCGTTCAGTCCAAAGCTCAATGAGAATGGAAATTAATTTTCAGTTTCAGTCATCAAAAATAGTCAGTTTTTCATCAACCTTATTATTCCCATTCTTGGTGCAGATTTATCCACCTGTCATTTAGCTTGTCTGACATTACACCCCACAGTGTTTAACACTCATTCCAAAAAAGGGTGTTCTGCTAAAAATATAGAAAACTGCATGTTATTACAAAACCATGCAGTTCTTTGTTTGAATAATTATACTAGAGCCATAAACAACCATTCAACCTGGTTTACTGTAGAAAGTATAAAATGTTTTCATACTTAAAAAAATTAACCCCCTTTTAGACCACAAATGACCTAGACCCTATCCACCCTATTTAAAGCAGGCTCGTACTTTAAGCAATCATGGCTTTCCCCAGAGAATCCTGGCAACTGAAGTTTGTTAAGAGTGCTGAGGGTTAGTAGGATACTCCATTCTTACAGAGCTACAATTCCCATAGTTCCCAGGCAAGAGGGATAGACTGTTAAACCACTCTGGGAATTGTAGCTCTCTGTGGGAAATAGGGGTATCCCAACAACTCTATTAACAAACTACAGTACCCAGAATATTGAGGGGGCATCATGACTGCCACTGCTTTAAATGTATAGTAAAGCTTGAGAATTCTGGCATGTTTTGGTCACAGTCAATAACTTGAAAGAGAATAATCTGTAAGTAAACAAACTGTGTATATGTTTCTTGTGCAGGTTAAAGCACAATAATATCATAGTGTAGAGGCAAGTTTATTTTTGCATTGCTTCCATGAACTTTTAAAAGCCTTTTTTTTACATAAGCATTTTTTAGTACAGCGCAAACCCCACATATGAGCTGCCTTCAGGCTAAATTCATTACCTGTCTCTGAAACATAAACAACAGGGTCCTTCTTTAGAATCACATCAGGTCTTGAAGACTGTTTTCTATCTGATGGCTTCTTAGATTTCTTCACCACCTGGACCTCCTCTTCAGAATCTGCAATTTAGCACAGTGGTATCATTTAATTCTGCCATATCCATCTAAAGAGGAAAACATCTGTCAGGGAACTGCCATCGGAAGGACAGGTGGTGGAAGGGCTCACGGAGGCTAGGAGAGACTTAGCAGCCGAAGAGGGAACCAGCAGGGGGAGAGAAGGAGCTCCGAGGGAAAGTGAGTCGGAGGGATGGCTCAGAGACACTTCCAGCGAAAACAGTGGGGAGGTTTCAGGACCTCCTATAGGGACACCCACCCCTCGCCGGAAACTGTCGCGCCAAGAGTCCAGAAGACGCGTTTCCGTTAAGGAGCTTTTATGTTGGAAGAGATTCCGTAAACGCCCACTGTCGGATTCTGCCAGCGATTGAGGGAGCCATGCTTAAGGGGCTCCGTTATACACAGAGGTTTGCTAACCTGGCCAAACTCTGAGGGACTAAGCTTTTACGCACAAGCAGCTCATCATCCCATCACAACATCCAAAGAAGAAAACAGCAATTCTGCATTCACTTGAGATTCTGACTAAAGCTCCCTTCTAATTCAGAGACAATGAGCCTCTGATCTGCAGGCCTAAGTAGGTCCAGCATAATCCCAACTTGCCCCACGAGGTCATTTCCCCAAATCACCTATGTGACGTTAGGTGCAGGCCAGGACATGACTCCAAAGGAACAACTAGGAGCTTCAAATGGGCTCCTAATGGTTGCTTTGCAAGTAGGTCCCACCAACTTGCCAAAATTGGCCCACAGGGGTATGAGAAATAACATATAGCAGGCCAGGTTTTACATTTACATTGAAGCAAACTTGTGCAATTTCTTCACCCACAGAAGAAATATGCTTCAGCAAACAGTAAAAAAGAAATATCTAAGAAGCCTGTCACCTTTTTGTAGTGTTTTAACAGCCTTTAAGAACGATTCTACTCAGTCAGTTGATGGAGGTCCAGTCCACAAAAAAGCTGCACAAACTATTTGGAATGAATTTGTTTATTTATTGTTTAAAAAATTAAATCTGAGTGCATGTAAGAAGTTGGTAACAGGGCTGAGAAAGACCTCTGCCCAAGGGCTTGGAGAGGCATTGTCAGTTAAACTGGGCAATACTGGGCTGAATGGGACAACAGCCAAATATAATGTTCAGCTGTTCATATAAAGAGGCAGATATACAAGCCTAAGAATGCAATCCTAACCATGTCTACTCAGAAGTAAATCCTACTGAATTCAGTGGAGCTTATTTCTAGGTACAGTGAGGGGGGAAAGTCTTTGATCCCCTGCTAAATTTGCCCATTTGCCCTCTGACAAAGAAATGACCAGTCCATAGTTTTAATGGTAGGTTTATTGTAGTTGTGAGAGACAGAATAACAACAGGAAAACCCCCAGAAACCAGAAGACAAAAGTCAGCGATTGATGTGCATTATAATGAGTTAAATAAGTATCTGATCCCCTATCAAGCAGCCAGGTATCAGGCTACCTGGTATCTTCACTGTATGTAACGAGCTGAGATTAGAAGCACCTGCTGTAAGGGAGAGATCTTACCTGTAATTCCAGCTCGTTACAGTACCTGTACAAAGACACCTGTCGACAGAAGCAATCAATCCAGCAGATTCCAAAGTACTGTAACCACCATGACCAAGACCAAAGAGCTGTCCAAGGATGTCAGGGATAAGATTGTAGACCTGCACATGGCTGGACTGGGCTACAAGACCATTGCCAAGCAGCTTGGTGAGAAGGTGACAACAGCTGGTGCGATAATTCACAAATGGAAGAAACACAAAATAACTGTCAACCTCCCTTGGTCTGCGGCTCCATGCAAGATCTCATCTCGTGGAGTTGCAATGATCATGAGAACAGTGATGAAGCAGCCCAGAACCACATGGGGGGAATTTGTCAATGATCTCAGAGCAGCTGGGACCATAGTCACCATGAAAACAGTTGGTAACACACTACGCCGTGAAGGACTGAGATCTTGCAAGGTCCCCTTGCTCAAGACAGCACATGTACAGACCTGTCTGCAGTTTGCCAATGCACATTTGAATTACCCAGAGGAGAACTGGGTGAAAGTGTTGTGGTCAGATGAGACCAAAATCGAGCTCTTTGGCATCAACTCAACTAGCCGTGTTTGGAGGAGGAGGAATGCTGCCTACAACCCAAATAACACCATCCCCCCGTCAAACATGGAGGGGGACATAATATGCTTTTGGGGTGTTTTTCTGCTAAGGGCACAGGACACCTTCACCGCATCGAAGGGACAATTGACGGGACCATGTATCGTCCAATCTTGGGTGAGCACCTCCTTCCCTCAGCCAGGGCACTGAAAATGGGTCGAGGATGGGTATTCCAGCATGACAATGACCCAAAACACACGGCCAAGGCAACAAAGGAGTGGCTCAAGAAGCATCACATTAAGGTCCTGGAGTGGCCTAGCCAGAAATGTCTGACCTCTGTAATTGCCAACAAGGGTCTTGCCACCAAGTACTAAGTCATATTTTGCAAAGGGATCAAATACTTATTTCACTCATTATAATGCACATCAATCTCTGACTTTTGTCTTCTGGGTTTCCGGAGGTTTTACCTGTTGTTATTCTGTCTCTCACAGCTACAATAGACCAGTCCATAATTTTAACGGTAGGTTATTTCTTCGTCAGAGGGCAAACAGGCAAATTTAGCAGGGGATCAAATACTTTTTCCCCTCACTGTAAATGGGGTTAGGATTACAGCCCTAAACATTAACTCTATGCTATGGAATAGCAATATTCACCATGTGACCTAAGGGTCGTAATAGATACCATCACTGTAGACACAAATTTTGCCTAATTTATGACTGAAAATTATTTCATTTGGGAGACGACACGTGCCAAGATTTTGTGAGCCTCTCTCAAAAGAATCTCTAGCAGAGGAAAGTTATCTCAAAGATGGAAAAAACATAGCAACAGAAGTCATAACTCTTACCTGAATCATAGATTATCCTCTTTTTCTTGTTCACCTGTTTGTGCCCAGAATCCTCTCCACGAGATGAATTCTTCACCTAGTTGAAATGGTTTGTTAGTTACTCATCCAAACAATTCTTCCAACATTAAATCTTGTTTACCAAGTACAGTGGTGCCCCGCAAGACGACTGCCTCGCAAGACGAAAAACCCGCAAGACGAAAGGGTTTTTCGGTTTTTGCGACGCTTCGCTAGACGATTTTCCCTATGGGCTTGCATCGCAAGATGAAAGCCCATAGGGAAATCTCGGGAAGGCAGCGCTGCCTTTTCCGCTCTCCCGGAAAGGCAGGCAGGGGGGAGCAAAGACTTTTGCTCCCCGCCCGCCTTCGGAAGAGGTCCAGGACCTCTTCCCAAGGCGGGCGGGGGGCAAAAGTCTTTGCCCCCCCTGCCTGCCTAACCGGGGGCTTTTAAATCGCCCCGGGACTGTCCGGGGCGATTTAAAAGCCCCCGGACGGCTTTTGAAGCCTCCCCCCGCCGCCCGGCATCGGGGCGGGAAAGCCTTCCCCCGCCGCCCGGCTTCGGGGCATCGTCCCGATGCCGGGCGGCGGGGCAGGAACGCCTCCCCCCGCCGCCCGGCTTCGGGGCATCGTCCCGATGCCGGGCGGCGGGGCGAGAAAGCCTCCCCCCGCCGCCCGGCATCGGAACGATGTCCCGAAGCCCGGCGGCGGGGCCGCGAAGCCTGGGCGCGCTGGCAACTCTCCGCAAGGAGCGCTCCCGCTGCTTGCGGAGAGGTCCGCGAAGCCTGTCCTGGACCTCTTCTGAAGGCAGGCGGGGGGCAAAAGTCTTTGTCCCCCCTGCCTGCCTTCCCAGGGGCTTTTAAATCGCCCCGGACAGCGGAGAAGTCCTCCGCTGTCCCGGGCAATTTTAAAATGCCGCCTGCCAGAAGAGGTCGGGGGAAGGCAGTTTCCATAGGAACGCATTAATTGATTTTCAATGCATTCCTATGGAAAACCGTGCATCGCAAGACGAAAAACTCGCAAGACGAAGAGACTTGCGGAACGAATTAATTTCGTCTTGCGAAGCACCACTGTACTAACTTAAGAGAGACAGCCCAATAAAGTTCATTGTTGGATCAAGGGACCGTCACATACATCAACAAATTAAAAACAAAAAATGTCATGAGATGGTCTCTGAATTCTGGAGTGATTTTTTTTTTTAATGAAGGGTGATTCAAGCAATCATTGTCAAAGCCACAGGTAAACTAAGAACAGGAACACTAGGCAAAGAAGTAAAGATAAAAGCACATGACAAAGCTGTAACAGGCCTATATATCTGAACAGCATATACCCACCTTGATTTCCTTCAATTTTGACTTTTCACCTGAAGCCCCCTCCTTATTTTGGGGTTTCTCATTCTTTCTGCTAGTGTCACAGTCTTGTTTATTTCTAGGAATTACTGCTCCAAAGAATTTCCGGATATCCTAATAAAAGTGAAACAGTTAAAAAGGTGAGGTATAATTTAAGGGTCTGTCATCTTCAAAAATTTCAGGGTACAAGTCTGGATTTGCCAACCAAGATTTTAAAAGGAGAAGTCAGATAACACAGTGTTTAAAATAAGATTTTATTTTTTAAAAAATGTATTTAAAAGACTATCAAGGTGGCACATGTGAAATCTGAGTAAGAATGCCACTGAGTAAATGGAAAATTGTTGGAGTTTGCCCAATATTCAAATCTCTGAATGGCCCAGGAGCCAGTGGTAGCTTGAGCAGCACCTCGACTCACATGGCTGTTGTAAATATGACATTAGAGAGGTTACAATGAGCCTTCTTTTTTTACAACAAACCTGTTAACTAAATGAAACAGTATTATAGAGAGACCTAGTTGTCCAAAACATTGTGACTCAAACTTATGTTTGTGAATTCAATAATTTTCTAAAGCAAGAAGAGGGAACATGTGGCCTTCTAGATACTGTATTATTAACTCCTTGCCCCAGTCAACATAGTTAACAGTCAAACATTATGGGAGTTGTAGTCCAGCAACACATGGAGGTCCAAAGATTCTCCAGTCCTGCCCTAAAGAGTGCCAGACTCATAATGGTAGCCACAAAAGTTGGAAAGCCTTTACCCGCAATGTTTTACATACTGAGGGCACCCTGTATAATCTGGGACTTTGCACAGTTACTCAGAAGTTAATTCCCACTGGGTTCAATAGAACTTGCTCCTAAATGCATGTCTAATTGAAGACCTAATCTGAACCACTTTTACAAGCACGGACTACAGGTTGGTGTCCTTGCCCTATCCCTCTCAACCCAGGGCGGTATCAGGTAATTGCTGCTAATCTGTGATTAGAAAATTGCTTCCTGAACAGCTGATGGCAAGATGCTACATGAGTCATTTTACTCAGACTGTACCTAGGAGATGCACACTTTTTTCAAGCTAACACCCAAAGAACAACAAATGTTCTTTCTAAACTTAAAGCTAAATGCATTCTAACTTTCAAAAGATACTTGTAACTGTTTCTAGACTTTTCAGCCACAAAGAGGAGTATATTTTACCCAGATGAAACTGATTACATCAGATAAGATGCCAGGGAAGAAACTATCTAAAAACAAAATCTGTCTGTTGAACTTGATGGCAAGCAGCTGCTCTCACCAAAACCACCTTTGTACCAACCAGTTTGAAAAGTAGTGTAAACAGGAAGATGAAAGCACTGAAGCATTTCTCTACATATGTTGCAGGGCTGCTGTAGGCAAAATTCAACCCTCTCACACTAATGAGGAAGTTTTTCAACAGCAAAAATAAGCAGCTCTGAACTAAAGGCTACTATTCCTAATTTAATCCCAACAAGAAACCCCCTATACCTTAGATTTAAAATTATGAAATTTAAGCCTCTGTGGATGTCTCTTTAACAGCAACCTCATATACAGAAATTTGCAGGTGGAACACAAGCATCAGAACAAGCCTGAGTCACACCTGCAGGCACTGGTGTGAAAGTTCACAAACGTTAAGGGAAGAATGGCTGGGGACATCTTTTAAAACCGCCTTTTAAGTTGATGCGATACATTTTAGAAAACTGTAATTCAGTTTTATATTATTCAACAGCTGTCAACTACTAAGAAACTATGTTCCTTAGCCTTCAAAGCAAGCCATGTGGGAATAGCCCATCACTTTAATAACTTTATTTATTCTCAGGGTGGGTTATAGCATTAAAAATTGCCAAAAAGGTATCCAAGTTGTGCAATATACGTTCACTTTCACAGGATACATAACAGTAGCATCTAGCATACAGGTAACTCATCCAGATGCCCACATACATACCAAAAACTGTGCTGCCAGGACCACAGAAATAACTGTCAGGCAGATGTGGCTGTACCCAAAGATAGCCCAGGTTATACAAATTGCCATCTTCAGAGAAGATGCAAAGTGGGGCACAGCATCACTTAACACATAGTTTAGATATGTAAAGTGCACATATGTCAAAAGAATGTTTGAAAACATGTGTATCATACAGGCACATTAGTCAATGAGTCCCAAAGTACACTGTAGCTCCCTACTGAGGCTATACTTTGTGACAAGCCTGAATTTTGCTGCTGTGTTATGTGTGAAAAACCCCTGAGCATGCAGCTGAAGTGAGCTACGAACTCAAGAAGTAATCAGTCTTTGGAATAACAACGCTTTACAGGAAGCTGTAGTTCAGTGGCAGAGCATCTGCTATGGATGCAGAAGGTCCCAAGTTCAATCTTGTGTTGGGAGACACCTCGGTCTGAAACGCTCAGGAACTGCTGTCAGCTAATGTAGACAATACTGAACTAGGTGGACAAATGGTACAAGTTAGCTTCCTATGTCCCTACATTTGTTAAGGTCTGGAACATGATGTTCCAAACATCTCACCAAAAAGGAGAAGGGGAGGGAAGAATGAGAGACAAGGGTTCAAGTTGTAAACTTCCCTGTTATCACTGGATGAAGGGGTGGTAGATAACAACAACAACAGCAACCCCTCTTCCAATGGCAGAATAGGACACCTTGAACTTTTCCAAAAATGAGGGGTTCTAAAAACTTGTAACATGACTTAGGAACACAAAATCTATTTTGATAAAATTAATGTAATTTAGTATTGCTTGGTAAGTAAAATTGCATAAAAATAATTCCCTGTTTAGGTTAGTTTTTAATGTTTGATGTTTTTAATATTCTGTTGGGAGTTGCCCAGAGTGGCTGGAGAAACCCAGCCAGATGGGCGGGGTATAAATAATAATAAATAATAAATGATTGCAAAGTACCGTACTGTACTTGCATATACGTGTGTAGACATATACACACCCTATTTAGCATTACCTGACATTTTCAGGAGGCAAAATTAAAAGCCTTCGCTTCTCCAAAAGCAGTTTCTGTGCTTCTTCCTCAAGCGTACTTACCGACCTAAATGTTGTCCCATCGCAAAAACAACAGCGTGTTTGAATTCCTCACACACACACACCCAAATTTTTTTCTTAAGCCTCCCTCTCTGAAGTAATTTGCAATAATTATGTCCTACCTTCCCCCCCCCCCAAGTCACTCTCTAATAGCAGAATAAGGTTTGGGGAGGGGATGGGGCATTGGGGTTGGAGTATAGGGCTTAGGCAAGCGAGGGAAAAGAGGTCATTTCGTATCAATCCCTCGCATGCACCGCCTCATCAAGTTTCTCGCCCTCATGGAGCACAAGGAGGAGTCCCACCCGCGACCTCCCGCCTCGGCCCCCTGAGAGGTTTCCTCCCAGAAGGGTCGGGCCCCCCGCTCGCGCTCACCATGCCTACGCCTGGCCGAACCGCCTCCCGCGACAACGGTTTATGCCGTTGGCAGCGGGCCAACCGACCCGCGCTCCATCCCCCGCCGCCAGCTTCGCGCCAATGCACGAACGCTGGGTCCGAGTGCGCAGGCGCGCGCGGGGTGATGGCGTCACGGGCGGGGCGGGGGGAGGAGGAGCGTGGGAGAGGGGAGAGGCGTTCGCCTGAGTAGATTCCCGCGCAAATGGGGCCCGGCGGGTCCAAGCGAACGCGCGCTGACGAAGCTCCCTTAGATCCAGACTTCGCTCCCCGCCCCCCGAGTAGCAGCAGTCTGGATTTAAGATTTAAGCGTGTACTTTGTTAGCTCTGAAATTAGCGCTTCGTTTTGGCTGGATCTTGCCCACGCGCGTGTCTATGTGTGCACATAAAATCAGAGTCGGAAGGGTTCCTGTGTGTTATCTAGCTCAACCCCCTGCAATGCAGGAATCTCAGCTAGGCCATTAAATAGCAGGTCCCACCCCCCACCCCCCACACACCTCTGCTGAAAAGCCATCCAAGGATGGAGAGTTGTGCCACCTCTCTGGGAGAGACACACACACACACACACACACACACACGGGTAGCTTTTCAAAATAAATAAATAAAAGTTAGGTACGCCTCTGTGTTTTTGCTCAATAAGTGTCTTAACAGTTGTCATGGCGTGCATATCTGGTTTTCCAGCTGTGAAGACACCCAGACACAGACAAGGCAGCCCCAAGGACAAAGTCAGGGCCGTCTTACCCATAAACGCTAGTGGTGCAGGGCGCCAAGGTGCCAAGTTCTGGAGGGCACCAGGCGAGAGTCCCGGGAATATCAAATGAGCGCACTGAGTGAGCAAGGGTGCATGCACCACTCCCGCCAAGCGTCGGCTCGGTTGTTTTCCCTTTTAGCCTGCAGGTGCCGAATTCTGCAGGGTGTCAGAAGGCTAAAAGGGGAAAAAAACAAGCCAACGCTCAGCGGGAGTGACGCACATGCGCTCGCTCGGCACAGGCCCGCTCACTCGGTGTGTTCACGTGCCCAACGGGTTGAGGCGCAGGCTAGCCGTCTTCATCTTCGAGCTGGGCATCAGGCGCCATGGATCTCCACGGGGCCGGTTCCCCTGGCCCGCTCGCTGCCCTCGCCCACCATGCTGCGCCGAAACAGCACCACGCCTGCCGTGGTCACTGTGGCACGAAGCGTCCAGTTGAGCCAAGAGGCACCGCGTCCAGCTTCCGCCTCTTCCCTGCCAGAGCTACCCCCTCCAGCCACTGCCCACCTCCTCCAGCCCTGCACCGGCTTCCTCCGTTGGTGCTGGTGTTCCCTCCCTAAATAAAGGTTGACAACCACAGCACCGGATATGCTTAAGAGGGCCCTGGACAAAGTACTGCCTGGTTAAAATAATAATAATAATAATAATAATAATAATAATAATAATAATAATAATAATTTATTATTTATACGCCGCCCATCTAGCTGAGTTTCCCCAGCCACTCTGGGCGGCTCCCAATCAGTGTTAAAAACAGTACAGCATTACATATTAAAAACTTCCCTGAACAGGGCTGCCTTAAGATGTTTTCTGAATGTCAGGTAATTATTTATCTCTTTGACATCTGATGGGAGGGTGTTCCACAGGGCGGGCGCCACTACCGAGAAGGCCCTCTGTCTGGTTCCCTGTAGCCTCACTTCTCGCAATGAGGGAACCGCCAGAAGGCCCTCGGCGCTGGATCTCAGTGTCCGGGTTGAACGATGGGGGTGGAGACGCTCCTTCAGGTATACAGGACCGAGGCCGTTTAGGGCTTTAAAGGTCAGCACCAACACTTTGAATCGTGCTCGGAAACGTACTGAGAGCCAGTGCAGATCTCTCAGAACCGGTGTTATGTGGTCCCGGCGGCCACTCCCAGTCACCAGTCTAGCTGCCGCATTCTGGATTAATTGCAGTTTCCGGGTCACCTTCAAAGGTAGCCCCACGTAGAGCGTGTTGCAGTAGTCCAAGCGTGAGATAACTAGAGCATGCACCACTCTGGCGAGACAGTCCGCGGGGAGGTAGGGTCTTAGCCTGAGTACCAGGTGGAGCTGGTAGACAGCTGCCCTGGACACAGAGTTAACCTGCGCCTCCATGGACAGCTGTGAGTCCAAAATGACTCCCAGGCTGCGCACCTGGTCCTTCAGGGGCACAGTTACCCCATTCAGGACCAGGGAATCCTCCACACCTGCCCGCCTCCTGTCCCCCCAAAACAGTACTTCTGTCTTGTCAGGATTCAACCTCAATCTGTTAGCCGCCATCCAACCTCCAACCGCCTCCAGGCACTCACACAGGACCTTCACCGCCTTCACTGGTTCTGATTTAAAGGAGAGGTAGAGCTGGGTGTCATCTGCATACTGATGAACACCCAGTCCAAACCCCCTGATGATCTCTCCCAGCGGCTTCATATAGATATTAAAAAGCATGGGGGAGAGGACAGAACCCTGAGGCACCCCACAAGTGAGAGCCCAGGGGTCTGAACACTCACCCCACACACCACTTTCTGGACACGGCCCAGGAGGAAGGAGCGGAACCACTGTATGACAGTGCCCCCAGCTCCCAGCCCCTCAAGACAGTCCAGAAGGATGTTATGGTCGATGGTGTCAAAGGCCGCTGAGAGATCCAGCAGAACTAGGAAACAGCTCTCACCTTTGTCCCTAGCCCGCCGGAGATCATCAACCAGCGCGACCAAGGCAGTTTCAGTCCCATGGTGAGGCCTGAATCCCGATTGGAAGGGATCCAAATGGTCCGTTTCCTCCAGGCGTGCTTGGAGTTGTTCAGCAACCACCCGCTCAATCACCTTGCCCAAGAATGGCAGATTTGAGACTGGGCGATAGTTGGCCAAATTGGCCGGGTCTAAAGATGTTTTTTTAAGAAGCGGTTTAATGACCGCCTCTTTCAGCGGGTCTGGGAAGGCTCCCTCACAGAGGGAAGCATTCACCACCCCGCAGAGCCCATCGCCCAGCGCTTTCTGGCTCGCTTTTATCAGCCAGGATGGGCAAGGATCAAGGAGACAGGTGGTCAGTTTCACTCGTCCAAGCTGCCTGTCCACATCCTCGGAGGTAACAGATTGGAATTGATCCCATATAACAGGACCAGACAGAACTCTAGCACTCTCCCGTCCTGGCCCTGCTCCCACGGTGGAGTCTACCTCCTTCTGGTTTCCTTTATTATCCTATCATTCCATTTCCTGTCTTTGAAAATGATTCACTAGTTAGGGCATCAAGAATCATCATTCAGCAGTTTGAATATTCAGATACTGTATTCCATTTTTGAATATTCAGACATAGATTATTGAAAACGAGCAGGTCCATAAAGGACTGAATTAAACGCTCATAGATCTCACGTTTTGCACTCCTGGCTTAGCAAAATACTCTCAATCGTTTAATGGATTAAAACCGACAGTTGAGTATGATTGCTTGGGAAAAAAGAAAAGAAAATGATGTTTTTATTGTTGGTTACTTTATTGTATTTTATTGGTGTATCTTTGTACACTGCTCTGAGAGCCTTGCCTGATGATCCGCTAATATATATTCTAAATAAGTATATAAATCATAGACCAAAGGTCACTTCCTGAGGAACTCCTTAATGGCTTAGGAAGGTATGTTGGCATTTTTGTTTGGAAGTGAGTTGGGATGCCTTATCACTTTTCAGGCCAACCTAAAACCATCCCACTTTTTATCAGTGGATATAACTGTCTAGCCTAACCATCCAACTTCAAGTATAGTAGCTAACATTAAGGGCTTAAAATTACGTTTCATCTGCGCTTAAAGCAGTATCATGCCATTTTAAGCAGTCATTATTTCCCCCCAAAGAATCCTGGGAGGTGTAGTTTGTTAAAGGAACTGAGACTTGTTAGGAGACCCCTATACACCTCACAAACTTGCAGTTCCTAGGGAAGAGGGACATACTGTTAAATCACTCTGGAAATTGAAGCTCCGAGAGAGGAATAAGGGCCTTCTCAGAATCCTTAACAAACTACATTTCCCAGGATTCTCTGGCAAAAGCTTTAAATGTGTAGTGCAGATGGAGCCTTAACCTCACCAGCTGCATTGTATAAAGCACCAGGATGCACAGGTGCCTTAAATAATAGTCTGTCATCCAAAGTTTAAGGGGGGCACAAATCTTAAACAAAACAGACCAGCAACAGAAAACTCTGAACCCCAGATACAGCTCAGTTCAGTGACACTTTGTGGCTAAACTTATATAATGACACTGTCCACAAAAAGGCTTTGTGTGCTTCCAGACATGCTATTTTCAGGTGGGATTTAATCACATACCGGCAAATTCAGGTTGCACAATTAAAGTTGATTTAATGATCTTGCACAGCAAGCCCTGCTTCTCCAAAAGATAAGGCTTTTTGCAATAAGGAGAGTGGCAAGCAAAATGCACTGCAAAGTCTGGGATAATGCTTGACGCATTGTCAAATAACCTGCCTCACCCCCAAATAAATCAGCATGAAGCTTCCGTAAATAAGCCATCTGGAATCGACTTCTGAATAGTAGGCACAAACAAAAGAGGAAGTCTTGTGCCTTCATCCCATGCTTAGAAGCTTTGTAGAATCTGCATCTGGTTGTTATGGAAAATGGAATACAGGATCCGAAGGACTTTGGGACAAATTCAGCAGAGCTCTTCATTCGCTTGCATATTCACTTGAGCTAAGATGCATTCACACTGCTTCAAATGTTGAATTTCTAGAGACCTGAGGCAGTGAGCTGATACATAGCTACTCTAGCATGCACTAACATTTTTGAAGGCACCCCAGAAGAAAATGGAGGGACAGTAATTCACCAGAAAGTGGAACTGTATCTAGTAAATGGTGATAGCTGGAACATGTTAGACCTGGTCTTTTTGCTAAGATCAAGCGTAGAAGTTGCAGGCTTGTAATGAGCCTCCATGCATTTTAGTCTGGAATTAAAGCGCTGGCAGGTTAAGAAAGAGGAAATGAGTATATACCGCAACAGAACTTTGCATATCAAGGTCCTAGAATTCCACTCAACAACCAACTAACTAAACAACAATGATGAAAAAAATATGGGAAGTAAAGGGGTAAAGTTATGGCACATAGTTTGGCTCCCCTTAATCTCCTATTAGGAGTCCTTGTCAACTGATAGCTATGTTCCAGTCACGTATAAAAGTGTCTATTTAATCTAATTGTAAATACAGTATATTGCTTTTTTATTCCTCTTTTTTTATTGACCAGTTCCTATATCACTTTGTGTGTTTTTTAAAAAATCCCTGCTGAGAAATACGCTATTGCTAGGAACAACTGCCTTATTCTTGTATATGTTTGTTTTCTTCATATAAGGGATGCTAATTAAGATAGGGAAGGAAATGCTGGTAAGATTTGCGATGCCTGTTTCATGCTAAATTCTCCTAACTGCAGCCTTGCACAGAATTTACACACTCACTGATGTTTCTGTAAGACAAAAGCATGTAAAACCACCTGTAAGGTTATTGCCTTTCTATTTGGTTTGATCTCTATTTGATATCTGTAAAGTATCATCAAGAACAATCCCACAAAATCCCTTATTTACAAGCAGGGTCACTGTGATTAATAACATTTCTAATCCAGCCTTCATTATTGTTATTTATTAAATTTGTATACCGCTCATCCTCCATAGATCTCAAGGCGGTTCACAAGATAAAATTACAATATACAAACCACAAAACAAATAATAAAAAATCAGGACAACCGTCTTGCCATGGTGAGCAACCTGCTGCACTACAATTCTGTGCTAGCTGAATTCATACCACAGGATCCCAGGCCTTTATACAACAAACATACAAAATACAGTACCTGAAATACTGTTATGTACTGAGCTTGGTTCCTAGAACAATAGGCAGGTAGGATCCTAGAAGGCAACAACCTGATTGGTCTGCAGGAGCCACCCAATCCAGCTCCAAGAGGAAGTGAATCAGCCAATCACACTGGACCAATTGTGTAAATAATTACAGTGGTACCTTGGGTTACAGATGCTTCAGGTTACAGACGCTTCAAGTTACAGACTCCGCTAACCCAGAAATATTACCTCAGGTTAAGAACTTTGCTTCAGGATGAGAACAGAAATCGTGCAGCGGCAGCGGGAGGCCCCATCAGCTAAAGTGGTACCTCAGGTTAAGAACAGCTTCAGATTAAGAATGGACCTCCAGAACAAATTAAGTTCTTAACCTGAAGTACCACTGTACTGTATATATAGCCAGAGGTTTTGAGGGGAAAGAACTCTCACTTTTTACCATGAGCTGAAATAAAGAGCATGAAATCAACACTCAACTCCGAGTATATTTCAAATACAGTACATTAAAACCAGTAAGCAGAAGCATAAAACCAAATACAGCAAATACCAGTACTTTACCAAAACATTCTTAACCACAACTACACTCCGCTTCTGCCTAAAGAAAGATGTCTTGAGTTGTCATTGAAGACGACAACCATATTTTCACATGGCAGGACCACGGCAGAGAAGACCCAATCTCAGATCATTGCATAATACATAATAGCTGATGGGACATGAGCAGAGTCTCACCCTCTGTAGATTATAAGGTTTGAACTAGCAGATGAGGAAGCCAGTGTGGTGTAGTGGTTAAGAGAGGTAGACTCCTAATCTGGGGAACCGGGTTCGCTTCCCTGCTCCTCCACATGCAGCTGCTGGGTGACCTTGGGCCAGTCACACTTCTCTGAAGTCTCTCAGCCCCACTCACCTCACAGAGTGTTTGTTGTGGGGGAGGAAGGGAAAGGAGAATGTTAGCCGCTTTAAGACTCCTACGGGTAGTGATAAAGCGGATATCAAATCCAAACAACTCTTCTTCTTCTTCTTCTTCTTCATCATCATCATCAGATATTTGGGTCCTATGTCATAGAATGATACAATTGTAGATTTGGTGGGGTCTGATCATGAAATAATAGAGCAGTACTACTATTATTTTCCTTGTTCCGGACCCTATATTTCTATTGATGCAGCCTAGAATAGCCTTTTTTTTGCTGCATCACTCTGCTAACCCATGTCAAGCTTGTGGTCTACTAAGACCCCTAGATCCTTTTCACGTGTATTCTGTCAAGCCAGGTGTCCAACATCCTATATTTGCGCATCAGCGAAACATTGAAGGGTATGCAGAGTTCTTACCTATAAAAGCTCATGCTGCCATAAACTGTCTAGCCTTTCACAAATCCTCGTGTAGCTGCAGGGGCTTCTGAAGACAATTCTGGTTGGCCTTTCCTCCTATTAATTACCGTTTATTTGATTAAGCAGTGGCAGCATGTTTTCTGCATGTGGGTAATTGTGTCAAAAAGGCAATTTGTCTCTATTCCCTTTAAATGTAATTGGATCAGCCGCTAGCATCCTCTGACAGACAGCTGCCAAGACTGCCGTTTCAGACATTCAGAACAACTAGGCATTGATGAAGAGAAGCCTTCGTGATTCGAACCTCTTTTTTTCTGCTGCAAAAAAAGAATCTCCCTCAGGTGTCCTAGTGGTCATGAGAAGGTGATCTCCCTGGGATTATGTTGCTTTTTCGTGACCCATCCTAAGTCTTGCAATGCCAAGCTAATCATTAACAGGGTTTTTACAGTCACAAGCTTGCTTTTTCCCCCTGCTGAAGCTTTGATAAGACACTCCAGCAGTTTTGTGGCAAATGAAGACAAGCTATGCAGCAGGGATCCCGGGGAATGGATGCATTTCCAGGCGCCGCCAAAAAGAAAATGTGACTTTTAGTGTACACTCCAGAAAGGCGCAATGTTTATGCAGCAGCTGAAAGGATCGCTAGCCTTGTGGGCGTTCATTTTTATACCGACAGTTGCTGGGCTTGACAACGATGGAAGATCTGTGTGGGGGAAAGAGTCCAGCTCAAGTTTTGTGAATGAAACCCAGATGTTTCTGCAGGACACATTCCCCAAAAAGTTCTTCTGGGGTGTGGGGACCAGCGCTTTTCAGGTGGAGGGTGCCCAAAGGAAAGATGGAAGGGGACCGTCGATTTGGGAAGAGTTCGCCCGTTCAGAGCTGAGAGCTGGTTCCAGGACAGATGACTCCAGTGACAGCTACACTTTTTGGCAGAAAGATTTAGCAGCTCTGGAATTTTTGGGAGTTTCATCTTACCACTTTTCAATTTCATGGCCACGGCTCTTCCCCACTGGGACGGTGACAGCTGTCAATGAAAAGGGGCTTCAATACTACAACAGTCTCCTAAATGCTCTGGTTCAGAGGCATATCGAGCCTGTGGTCACCCTTTACCACTGGGATTTGCCCTGGATTCTGTACGAGAGGTATGGAGGGTGGAAAAACGAATCCCTGATCGGTGTTTTCGATGACTATGCGACTTTTTGCTTCCAAGCTTTTGGCGATCGAGTTAAGTACTGGATTACAATCCACAATCCTTATTTAGTTGCTTGGCATGGGTATGGCACAGGGATTCATGCGCCCGGCGAGAAGGAAGAAAACACTGTCCCTCTGGTAGGACATAATCTGATCAAGGTACAGTACAGAGAGATTTCACTGTCACAGATTTAAGTTTCACTGCTGCTGGAGAGCCAGTATAATATTTATACGATGACTGCAAAGCTGAGAGTAACGCTTGCGATAATCAGTATTCTTGTTGCAGGCTAAAAGCCTGGGCAGAAAAAAACGTGCTGTCCATGTAATGATTTCAACACTTGTTTTATTAAAAGTAAAAAGAAGCAGCAAATTTGGCCATGTTCCAGTTGTTCCATGTTCCTAGATCAGTTGTTTGACTGATGTTCCATGTTCCTAGATCAGTTGTTTGACTGACAGCTAGGGTCTTTCCCATTGAATTTCCCCCCATCCTTTTTAATTGGAGATGTCAGAATTTGAACCATGTTGCCAACCGCTGAGCTCTGGTCCCCCATAAATTAAGGACTTATTGGGTTATAGCCAATGCCAGTCCTACTCAGAGAAGACCCATTGAAGTTATTGGATATATACAGTATGTCTAAATTTGGGCCCATTAATTTCAGTGGGTCTGCTGCTCTGAGACGAATTTAGTTAGATATGACCCTTTCAGTACCGGTGCCATAAATTTCAGTGAGGAACTCAAGCATGTGTCTCTTAATCTGCAGTCCCTGACTACGGGACCAGCTTAGTCAAATTCAGTAGGTGTTACATTTTGAGCAATGCTTATGATGGCACAGTATATTCCCATTCAAATCAAAATATGTTTACAGCAGTTGAAGTTTGGTTGGATTGTAGCCTTAATAACAGCTTGTCTGTCAAAAGAAAAAACCCTTTCCCTTCCTTTCATGCTTGTTTGCCTTGGACCATAAGGATTACCTGCATATGCTGATATTATCTGATTGCCCTAAAAGAAACACATATTAAATAGTCCTAAATCTGACAAATTGTAGCTTGATGAAGCAATCAAACATAGAGAACAATTAAATAATGCAGCCGAAGCTGATACAATCACACCGCAAATAGTAGCCACTATACTGAACAAACAATGTTACCAAGTATTTTTTAATTGTCTGAAGAGAAATATCCTTTATGTCAATATTGAAGACCTGAAGAATGACGTCAAACCAATCCTGCTTTCAGCTGTTTATTAGAATTGAGCTAGGGTAGCTACCCCTCCCTTAGCTGAATTATATATTCAACAGAAGTTAGCTTCTTTCTGTTGACTTAGTTATCGTTTAGTGAAATCAGAGCACTTATTCCAATTGCGGATCGTGCCCTAAAATTTGTACACAGAAATACCGGTACTCTGCATAATTTGGGGGAGGGGGTATTAGAAGAAAAGTACAGCCTCCACCACAACTGCATCATTTGAGAAAAGCATCCCTTGACAGAACGGCCAAAATAATATCCATTGGTCTTTCTTGTGGTAACTTAGGGCTTGTCTACAATTCCACATACACAATCATTTTGCAATTCAGCACACAAAAAGTAACTAGGTTAGCGGTTGCAAATTTAGTGCCTTCCACGTGTTTTGGACTACAATTCCCATTAGCCCTAGCAAAAAGGGTCCTTAAAATCTGAGTTCCCTTGAAGTGATTCTTTCATAAGTGGCTATTGCCAAGCCTGTCTTAGACATTTTCCTAGACAGGCTCAACAATGAGTGAAGGCAAGGGGAGGAGTTTGGAGAGGGTTGGTCCATACCTGCACATTGCAACATCAAATGATGACCTGATTGAATAACTGAGCATCACAAACCAAACACAGCCAGAATGTCCCCCTCTCCAATATTTTTATCGGTTTTCAGGCATTTCACATTTTTACTTCTTTTCTTGTAATTTTTATTATTTTTCACCGTAGCTCTGCTGTGATACTCATAAACTAATATCATGGCATAATCATCAGGACCGTAAACAAGGTTAAAGTAATTTGACATTTGAATAAGATATATCCTATCCATAAACATTGAAATTATATTCTGACATTCTCATGATAGCCAAACATTCTTATTTGCTCCTGGAATCAATACATTTAATTTATTATTATTAGCATATTGTATAAAATCCCACCAAACTGCACAAAATTCCAAAGGTTGCACCTTGCCTTGAATTAATTTTAAACTAAATGTATTTTTTTCCTGAAATTGCAATGTTCCACACATTTAAACACAGAATGTTAATGTCACCTTGTTCTGTTCAACTGTAAGTCATCAGGTGGTGGTCTGGAGCAACTGTCAGGTACACTGGGTGTGAGTGTGTGTGTGTTGTGTGTGTGTGTGTGTGTGTGTGTGTGAGAGAGAGAGAGAGAGAGAGAGAGAGAGAGAGAGAGAGTTAGTTTAAGGGGAGAAAAAGCAGCACATGATATAGTAGAATGGAAAGGAGGAAATCAGCCAAATTCTGGATACCACCACCACTGTAGGAGCCAACAGCAGTAGATGTACCGTATTTTTCGCTCTATAAGACGCACCAGACCACAAGACGCACCTAGTTTTTGGAGGAGGAAAACAAGAAAAAAAATATTCTGAATCTCAGAAGCCAGAACAGCAAGAGGGATCGCTGCGCAGTGAAAGCAGCAATCCCTCTTGCTGTTCTGGCTTCTGGGATAGCTGCACAGTCTGCATTCGCTCCATAAGACGCACACACATTTCCCCTTACTTTTTAGGAGGGAAAAAGTAAGTCTTATAGAGCAAAAAATACGGTACTTAGGAGCTGACCATTTGGCACTTGATTTTCGACTACATAACACAGAGAGTTACAAGTCCCATTTATCCAGCAGAAAGCAAGGCCTTTAAATGTTGTCCAGTGATCTCCTAAAACAAGCATGAAAAGGAGCCGATCCAATGTAGTGTTTAAATATCTGAATCAGTAGGAAGTTCAGGTTCAGCCCAGCCTTTTTAGGTTGAGCGTCACTTGGAGAGAAAGAGTGGATATATTATGTGGATAGCGTCATTATATTGTTTAGTCACTAGATGGCACTGGACTTTGTTTTCTGTATCTATTCTGCTCTTGCTTGTGATACAGAAAGTTATTGTCCATCTTGCTGACTGGTACGCCCTCTAAGCCTTCCATGATACTTAAAACAGGTTTTGCTGCTGACTTTCTTTTTTAAAATCTGATTTACACTTTTGCTCTCAAAACAAAAGAAGTGCAGGTGCCAAGTTTTCCTCCATTTGGCAGAAATTAAAGAACACGATGTGCTCTATTTTTATAGCAAACTCTCATGTTTTGACCTCCGTTTGGAGTCAGTTGGTGGGGTTCCCTCCACCTGTCAACAAAGGCAGATAAGAATTGTTTCACCAACATAAGTTGAATGAGTCAGCTGGACTTTTCCCTGTCTTACTTTCTTTCAGGGCAAGGTAGCAACATAAGAAGCTGCCTTATTGCAAGTCAGACCAATAGTGGCCGCTCACAATTTCAGGCAGGAGTCGTACCCCAGAGATCCAACCAAGGACCTTCTACTACTGAGCCACATTCTGCTAATAATTGTATTAGGAATACTCGTTTTGTTTAACCAGGAAAGAGAGACGCCGAATGTAAGATCGTGAATGTCTCTGGGTTAAAATGCATGTTCATAGGAGCTGTGCAAAAATAATAAGATAAAGGAATTTTTACTTTATTCAAGTATAGGCCCTAAAATCAAGGAATGATTTACCTCTAATTTGTCACAAGATATGCAAGAACCCCATAGAGAAAACACGTGGATTATCATGCCCATTGTACTACTGATATCGCACCCTTCCCAGACAGTTGTTCACTAACCATTTGTCACAAAGTAATAAACTTGGAGACATACATGTTGCTAGCAGTGGAAGCCAGTCAATTAATGACTACAGTCTCTTCTCTTATGGAATGTTATTATCTCCATAAGAAACGTGGTGGGCATCTCCAGGTAGTAGTAGTAGTAGTAATAGTAGTAGTGGTAATATTATTATTATTATTATTATTATTATTATTATTATTATTATTAATAATAATAATAGATTTATTACTTTTACCCTGCCCACCTGGCTCGGTTTCCCCAGCTACTCTGGGCGGCTCCCAACAGAATATTAAAAACACGATAAAACATCAAACATTAAAAACTTCTCTAAACAGGGCTGCCTTCTAAAAGTCAGGTAGTTGATTATTTCCTTGACATCTGATAGGAGGGCATTCCACAGGGCGGACACCACTACCAAATAGGCCCTCTACCTGGTTCTCCGTAACCTCGCTTCTTGCAGGAAGGGAACCACCTGAAGGCCCTCGGAGCTGGACCTCAATGTCCGGGCTGAACGATGGGGGTGAAGATGCTCCTTCAGGTATACTGGGCCGAGGCCATTTAGGGCTTTAAAGGTCAGCACCAACACTTTGAATTGTGCTCGGAAACGTACTGGGAGCCTATGTAGGTCTTTCAGGACTGGTGTTACAGTATATGGTCCTGGTGGCCACTCCCAGTCACCAGTCTAGCTGGATTAATTGTAGTTTCTGAGTCACCTTCAAATGTAGTCCCACGTAGAGCACATTGCAGTAGTCCAAGCAGGAGATAACTAGAGCATGCACCACTCTGGTGAGACAGTCTGCAGGCAGGGAGGATCTCAGCCTGTGTACCAACTGGAGCTGATAGACACAAAATTGACCTGCGCCTCCATGAACAGCTGTGAGTCCAAAATGACTCCCAGGCTACACACCTGGTCCTTCAGGGGCACAGTTACCCCATTCAGGACCAGTGAGTCCTCCACACCTGCCTGCCTCCTGTCCCCCAAAATCAGTACTTATGTCTTGTCAGAATTCAATCTCAATCTGTTAGCTGCCATCAATCCTCCAACCACCTCCAGACCCTCACACAGGTCCTTCACCGCCTTCACTGGTTCTGATTTAAAAGACAGGTAGAGCTGGGTATCATCCGCATACTGATGAACACCCAGCCCAAACCCCTGTTTGAAAGCTGCAAGCTGACCTTCCCTGAATATTCTTCAGTGTCACAGTGGACCTACTAAGGCAGAGGTGTCATGACCCTCCGGTGGCCTTCAGCTTCAGAGCTCAGGTGTCACCAAGGGTCAGGGCAACCTACAACAAAAGAGTTCAAGGCTGAGGATTGCTTTGAAATGACACATTACATTAAATAATTTGGAGTGTTTCTGTTAAGCCCCGGTTTCAAAAAGCTAGCCATGTTCCTTTCCAGGATACTCCATTTGCACCCCCAATTTTCCATTTCTCCTCCCAACAGATGCTCTGCACTCTATTGCTCACTGAGCACACTCTCAGCCCTCACTGAAATATTTTGGGTTTCACCCTGCCCTTTCAGTTTATTTTCCTACAGATTTATTTCTCCAAAACCAGTCCTACTGATACTTCCTTTTGTGAGTGGATGGCACAGTTTTGGCTACATAAGGATCAGGACTCAAATAATGACTTTGCTGTTAGTGTAGAGAACTGAGGCTACACTGACTTGGGTTGGGCAGAAGCTGAGTCGAATTCAATGAGATTTTCAAGCAAGTAAACATGTATAGGATTAGGCTATAAGAGTTTCCTTGGTGTCATATGCTTTTTGATGGAAAACCACAGACATTTGTGGCATTTGCTGTTCATGGTAAGTAGTGCATAATCTGAGTAAAGTTGTTTCTGAAGAGATACATTGTGGTTGGAATTCAAATTTAAACCATGCTTGCTATTGAGAAAAGAGAAATGAAGTGGGGTGAAGGAAGGCTAGATTAATCAGCAGTAGGCTAAGCAAGTTGTTTAGCTTCTCTCTTTTTTTGGAAAATCTTCAAAAAAAAAAAAACGAAGTGTTTGAGCTATTTTTAAGGAAATTCACCAAAATTTAGACTTCCAACATGGAATGTCTGGATTTTCCCAGACATTAAATCAATTTCCGCCCAGACACTGTTTCCAACTGTTGTATTCTAGCTATGTCTGGGAAATTTCGGACATACGGCAACCCTTATAGAGTTGGAAGGGACCCTGAGAATGATTTCGTCCAACCTGAATATGCAGCTGTCCCATACAGGCGTCAAACCTGCAACCTTGGCAGTGTCAGCATCAGGCTCTAATCAACTGAGGTATCCTGACATATAAATTTAACATTCAGTCACAAATGTGACTGGGGGCATGATGATAGAAGTGTAAGTTTTATTTTGTCTCAACCACCGGAGGTCCGTTCTTAACCTGAAACTGTTCTTAACCTGAAGCACCACTTTAGCTAATGGGGCCTCCTGCTGCTGCAGCGACGCCGGAGCACGATTTCTGTTCTCATCCTGAAGCAAAATTATTAACCTGAGGTACTATTTCTGGGTTAGCGGAGTCTGTAACCTGAAGCGCATGTAACCCGAGGTACCACTGTAAGGCTGAAATGAATTTGGAGAAGGACCCCAATCCAAAGAACTGTGGACAGAAAGAAAATAGCCACTCACGCTGGTCAGCAAATATGCTTCACATGATAACTTGAAAGCACCCGTGGAACACATTTCCCCCTCAAAGAATTCTGGGCACTGTAGTTTGTTAAGCATGGCTGGGAATTATAGCTCTGTGAGGGGAGAACTAAAGTGCCCAGAATTCTCTGTGGGAAAGAATGTGTTTTGAATGTGCTTTGAAAATGTAATATATACACAGCCTTGAATGGGAGCTTCTGCAAGAGTCTGCATAGATAAGATTCTGCCGCTCTGGTCCTGTTTCCATTTGTGCAAGAGTTTGCTCAGGGTGTTGTTCAGGTAGCAGAACATAGCTGCTTTAGTTTCACTTATCTCAACACTGCACATTTATAGGCATTCAAATTTGGATTTTGCAAAGGATTTAGGCCCTTTTCACCTTGTGAGCCAGACTATGTGTTTTCTGTCTATCAAGGCATGGTAACTGGGCACTCGGTTATGGCCGGGTCAGGGAGCAGATTGCATTCCAGATTACAAAATAAAATAAATGCAGAATGTACCTCCCCACCCCATGAGTTCCTATTTACTATAGAATTATAGATAAAATCTTGGTTATCTAGTAACCACTGAAATTGCTGGTAGCTGGCAACCTAATCTGGGGTATCTAGTCGGCATAAGACCTTTGATACTTGGAAAGGTATTGTCACTCCTGAGTTGGTCCTTGGCTTAATTAGGATGAAAGATGGAGTTTGGTTAACTAGCGCAATATCACTCGATCCCTTAGTTTCTCTTGCACAATAAGGAAGGTGGTTGAAGATAATCTTTTGCCCAAGGACTAGATGCTATCTGTGTTTGGTCAACACTAATTAACTGCCACATAGCATCTTCCACACAAAAAGGTTAGGACTTATTTCCAAATGGTAAAATGTAATCTATAATATATTGTAAGTGTACCTCTGTCACATCTTTCAGTTATAAAAAAAGCATGGCATTTCTTTTTGCTACACCCCCAGCCCTGTTGCAGACACTCCAAGTGTCCCTATTTTCCAGGGATTTCTCTGATTTACAGAAGCCGTCCTGGTTTCTGATTTGATCCTGGAATGTCTCACTTTTTCTTAAAGGTAAAGGGACTCCTGGCTATTAAGTCCAGTTGTGGATGACTCTGGGGTTGCGGCGCTCATCTTGCTTTATTGGCCGAGGGAGCCGACGTACAGCTTCAGGGTCATGTGGCCAGCATGACTAAGCCGCTTCTGGCAAACCAGAGCAGCACATGGAAACGCCGCTTACCTTCCCACTGGAGTGGTACCTATTTATCTACTTGCACTTGGACATGCTTTCAAACTGCTAGGTTGGCAGGAGCTGGGACAGAGCAACAGGAGCTTACCCTGTCGCAGGGATTCGAACCGCTGACCTTCTGATTGGCAAGCCCTAGGCTCTGTGGTTTAGACCATAGCGCCACCCACTTTTCCTTAGGACGCCCCTATTTTCATTGGAGAAATGTTGGAGGGTATGGAGTTATCCGATCCCCGAGCCGTCTGAAGGCAATCATGTATAGGGAAGGGTTTTTTTAAATGTTTAATGTTTTGTTAGGTTTTTTATGTATGTCGGAAGGTGCCCAGAGTGGCTGGGGCAACCCAATAAGGTGTGTGAGGTATAAATAGTAAAATTATCTTAATGGAATGGGACGTCCCTATTTTCATCGGAAAAATGTTGGAGGGTATGGTGTTGGCTTCCAGTGACTTTTGGAGAAAACCGTTAAAACATAGCAAAACCAATTTTTGACAGATGACATAAGTGCAGGGTAGGCTTTTTCATTTTGTTTTTCTGCAACAAAGGCTCAGAAGCTAACAGGAAACTGGAACCGTCACCACAGCACAAGTTTTTACTTATTTGTTTCATTTCCCTATACAGTGGTACCTCGGGTTAAGTACTTAATTCGTTCCGGAGGTCCGTTCTTAACCTGAAACTGTTCTTAACCTGAAGCACCACTTTAGCTACACCCCCAGCCTTGTTGCAGATACAGTGGTACCTTGGGTTAAGTACCTAATTTGTTCTGGAGGTCCGTTCTTAACCTGAAACTGTTCTTAACCTGAAGCACCACTTTAGCTAATGGGGCCTCCTGCTGCTGCCGCACCGCCGGAGCACAATTTCTGTTCTCATCCTGAAGCAAAGTTCTTAACCCGAGGTACTATTTCTGGGTTAGTGGAGTCTGTAACCTGAAGCGTATGTAACCCAAGGTACCACTGTATTATGGGTAACCAACATGGTATCTGCCAGATTATGTTGGACTCCAACTCCCATCAGCCCTGTTCAGCATAGCTAGTGGTAAGGGCTGCTGGGAGATGTAGTCCAACAAATATGATTTTGCAGGGTGGGGCACCAAATTAGCTCCCCCTGCTCTATTTCAGTTTTACCTTTTGGCTCACAAGAACCCCTGCTCCTCCTCAGATGGTAAACAAGCAATGGGATCAGAAGAAGTAGTAGCCTAAGGGAAAATAAATATCGGCTGGAGCAGATGAGCTGTAAGTGCTTGTGCAAGCGTTCACACAATCCTACAATATGCAGCCATCCTCCAGCTGGGACAAGAGGTTGTGGACACCCTTGCAGAAGCAGAAGATAATTTGGATTTAATTTTGCCGCTTCTTTGTTAAATTTCACATAGCCAGGGTACCCCAGAAATATTCAAAATTAGTGATATAAACAAATCAAAGCGAGATAAAGCAAGGCGTTGAGATCAAGAAATGGCAATGCAGACTTTTTAGTTAAGAAGAGAGTTCTGTTTCAGGAACTTGTTTAGTCTGTTACAAGCAGTCCACATGTTGTGAACTACAAATAGGAGCTGCTGCTCGACTCTTGCAATACTGTAAAAATTAATATATGTTCAGAAGTACATTCCTGACTGCTCTACGCATTCCTAATGGATTTATATTAACTAATTTCGCATTGTACATCAAATGCACGAGGAACAGGGAAATGTGCAGAAAATCCCGTGTACCTGCGAGGATATAGCACCTATTATTGATTGTACCCCCACTATCTACTTAGCCTTTACATTCAGCCTTGATCTTCAAGGTGCAAAGCAGATTAGGTATCGAGCAGCAAGCCGGGGGGAAAGAACAACTGCAATCAAGATCTGCTCTAAAAAAAATAAAAATAAAAATCCATGCATTGTGGTCCGTCTTAACTTT
The DNA here is from genome assembly GCF_964234715.1 of Podarcis melisellensis. Classification (NCBI taxonomy): domain Eukaryota; kingdom Metazoa; phylum Chordata; class Lepidosauria; order Squamata; family Lacertidae; genus Podarcis; species Podarcis melisellensis. The sequence goes on along the minus strand of NC_138541.1, from coordinate 59,982,095 downwards.
TATGCTTGTTTGTTTTGCAGTTAATAATCTGTTGCTGAGGTCTATCAGTCAGAGCATGAACCAGGTTGAGATGTCAGGAATAAGTGCCAGAGGTGGAAAGTTACAGGGTGTCTCCAAATCTTGATTTTTATGTAGATCACATTTGTATCTAATTCTTTCTGCAAGGAGTTCAGAGCAGTGCACGCCGGGTACAAGAAATACAAGAGGCAGCCTCATTGTTAAATGGTGGAGTTTGCTACCTCAAGATGAATCGATGGCGCTTTCAAACAGTCGCCATTTCCCAGTGGGATTCCTTCAGACACTGGCAAATTCCAGTTGAGCAAATACAGTGGTACCTCAGGTTAAGAACTTAATTCGTTCTGGAGGTCCGTTTTTAACCTGAAACTGTTTTTAACCTGAGGCACCACTTTAGCTAATGGGGCCTCCAACTGCCGCCGCGCGATTTCTGTTCTCATCCTGAAGCAAAGTTCTTAACCCGAGGTAATATTTCTGGGTTAGCTGAGTCTGTAACCTGAAGCGTCTGTAACCCGAGGTACCACTGTATAGTCGATTGAGAAGTCCTTTGCAACAAACCCGCTTCCCCCCAAATATCGTATGTTTTGTGTTATGTACTGAGTTGAATAGGATCCAAGATGCAGCAGTCTGATTGGTCCTAGAACAATAGGACGCAGAATGCAGCAGTCTGATTGGTCCACAGGAGCCACCCAATCCAGCTCCAGGTTGAAGTGAATCCGCAACCTGATTGGCCTACTGGAGAATCCCGGAATTAGCCAATCACATGGGGCCCATTGTGTAAATAATGTATATAAAGCAGACATTCTGGGGGAACTTCCATTCCTCCTCACCACTATGAGCTGAATAAAGAGCATGAAATCCACTCTCGACTCTGAGTATATTACATTTTGCAATAAGAAAAGTGATGGGAACATGCACCATAATGTGTGAGAGAGCAGCCAATGCACCATTATCTAACCTCCTCACAAACAAATCAGGATGAATGCTTACTAAATAGCCAATGTTATCTAGGCCTAGCAGTTTGAAAGCACGTCAAAGTGCAAGTAGATAAATAGGTACCGCTATGGCAGGAAGGTAAACGGTGTTTCCGTGCGCTGCTCTGGTTCGCCAGAAGCGGCTTAGTCATGCTGGCCACATGACCCGGAAGCTGTACGCCAGCTCTCTCGGCCAGTAAAGCAAGATGCAACCCCAGAGTCGTTCCGCGACTGGACCTAATGGTCAGGGGTCCCTTTACCTTTATCTAGGGCTACCATACGTCCAGGATTTCCCAGCCATATCCGGAATACTGCAGCAGTTGGCAGCAGTGTCCGGGCAGAAATCGGCGAAGTGCTCGGGGAAATCCAGGCACATGGCATCCCATGTCGGCAATGCTGTTTTTGCCGACTTCCCATTAAAGCTTGGCGAGTTTTCTGTCCGGATTTTCACTTTTTGAAATGCGGCATCCCTAATGCTACCTAACCTTCCTGCAAGCAAATCAGGATGAATGCTCAATAAACAGGCCCTCAGACAGCTTTAAAAGGGGATTAGACAGATTCAGAGAGGAGATCTATTTCGCTATTGCTTGTGGGTTTCCCGGAAACATCTGATTGGCTACCATGGGAAGCAGAATGCTGAATTAGACAGTCCTTTAGTATGATCTAGTAAGGTTGTTCCTATGTTCATATCCCGAATCACTCAACAATCTACTGAGTCCACTAGACACCAACCATCGAGTTTCATGGTTGAGCAGGGATATGACTCATTGGTACATGCCTAATAATAATAATAAATAATTTTATTTATACCCCGCCCTCCCCAGCCAAGACCAGGCTCAGGGCAGCTAACAACCAATAATAAAAAAAGTTGATTGAAATACAACTTAAAAACAATATTAAAATACAACATTAAAACAATTAAAACATTAAAATGCAGCCTCATCACAGGAGAAGGAAAAAAGAAAGGGGGGAGGGAATCAAATTGATTCTAATCCAACGGCCAGGTGGAACAACTCTGTCTTACAGGCCCTGAATGCAGACTTCTCCCCCTTTTCCCTCCATCTCAAAGGTTAATGCTAATGTCTAGACCTTGGGCAGATGTCCTGACATAGATTGCGGCATTGGAAGCCCATAAAACAACTGATAGCAGATTCTTCCATGATGCCAGTCTGAAGCAGTCCTCAACTTGGTTGCTACGTTGCTATTTGAATCAAGTTCTGCAACTAGAATCAGCAGTACCAAGCTATCTGTGACTCGATTGGTCAGTTAGTTAAGTATTTTTTTATTACTTACTTGATATGGGGGGCAGCCCCCGGCTACACCCATGCATGCAACATGAGTAAGAATTTCAAAGTAAACTAATTTCTGAGCAGAATTAGTTTGCTGAGTCATTGACGGTTCGGCTCTTGAGAAGCGTTTCCCAACATTGGTCAGCATTTTCTCCATATGTAAAGAGATGTTCTCTTCAGACAAAGGCAAAGAAGCCCACGTCAGAGGCAAAGGTAAACGCTAGATAATCTGGCATGCACCTTTATCTCAGGAGGAGAGTTCAAATTGCCTCGTGGAAGTAAAATACATTTGAAATGCCCTTCATGACCCTTCTAAGCAAAACTGATACTCTCTCATCCCATTCCAAACATTGTTTTGCTTTTTTCATGCTGCTGGTCTTCCAGAGATCACAGTGCTCGAGTTCAGGGATAACTTACTCAAATAAAGAACATGAAGAGTAAGATGTGAAACAGGGACCTTTACCCATGCTATTGATAATTATGTTGTATTAACTTATGCAGTGCTATTTTTCTAGAAAAAGAGGTGCTGGAACTCACCAGGAACAACTCCCTCATTCTCTTTGAATGGCAATGGCGCCCACCTGAGGTACCAGAACTGAGTTCTGGCGAGTTCCGGCTGAAAAAACCCCCCTGAGTTTATGTACATCACTTAGGTTTATATTTATTAAACAGTTTACTTTTTTCCTAAATAAAATATAGTAATAATAATAATAATAATAATAATAATAATAATAGGCATGTATGTTAGCTACTTCATGTTCAAGGTTTTTGTGAAGATAAAATGGAGAGAGAATCTTGTGTGCTGCTTTGAACTCTTGTGGAGCAAAGGCAAGGCAGAGGTGTAATAAATAAATAAGTGGTTCAATTATTTCATTTATTCTATTTTTGTCATTCAGACGTGCCCTATAATTGTATGTCTCTGAAACCAAAATATCTTGAACTGAACTGATTTTTGGCTCGATATGAGGCTGCTAAAGGTAAAGGTAAAGGGACCCCTGACCATTAGGTCCAGTTGTGGCCGACTCTGGGGTTGCGGTGTTCATCTCAGCTTCTGGGTCATGTGGCCAGCATGACTAAGCCGCTTCTGGCGAACCAGAGCAGAACATGGAAACACCGTTTACCTTCCCGCCGGAGCGGTACCTATTTATCTACTTGCACTTTGACGTGCTTTCGAACTGCTAGGTTGGCAGGAGCAGGGACCAAGGAACAGGAGCTCACCCCGTCACGGGGATTCGAACCGCTGACCTTCTGATCAGCAAGTCCTAGGCTCTGTGGTTTAACCCACAGTGCCACCTGCACCCCTATGAGGCTGCTAGCAAACAACAATTAATAATGAGCAATTAGACTCTCATTTGACTATGTTGCCAATCTATTTGCATCTCTGTAAAAATGATAATAAAACCCCGTCAGTACTGTAGTATATTAACACCAAACCCAAAATACTTACTGATAGGACGTTTCCATTTCTATTTTCTCCTTCTTCTTCATTAGGCACATGCAAGAGTCTGGCATAATTACAACAAGCATTTCCGACCACAACAGAAAGGGTTTTTGTCGATCACTTTGGGATCCCACTGGATCGAACCGAGCAGATCCAAGAATGAAGAAGACATCAGAAAGTGTCAGCAGTCCATGCAGAAAGTGCTTGGGTGGTTTGCCAAGCCAATACATGGAGATGGAGATTACCCAGAAGAGCTGAAGACAGAATTTGCCTCTCTCTTGCCAAACAGTACTGAGACTGAGAAGAACTACATTAAAGGGACCGCTGACTTCTTTGCATTTTCCTTTGGTCCAAATAACTTTATACCCCCAAAGAAACTACCCAAAATGGGACAAGTTTTCTCGCTCGACCTGAGGGAAGTGTTGAACTGGATTAAGTTGGAATACAACAATCCTAGAATCCTGATTGCAGAAAACGGCTGGTTTACCAACAGCCACGTGAAAACGGAAGACACCACAGTGATCTACTTGATGAAGAATTTTATTAATAAGGTCTTGCAAGGTTTGTGAAGCTACTGAGTTTTTGAATGCACCCAACAGATCTGAATGAATGTACATGCAGGTCCCGCTATTCAAGCATGGAGATTCACTTATCCAAACAGGAATTTGTACCCAAACCTCACTCTACACATCACAGATTCATACATGCAAACAGTCAGGCTCACGTGTGGTACTGTAAACAAATAAGCAGCCTTAAACAAGCTTATGGTTTATGTACGTATGTACGCATGCAGCCTATTGCAGTTTTTTATATGAAAAATGCAGTTGTCGAGGGGGGTGGAGATGACTGATAATTAAGAGGATGACAGCAGGCATAGAAAGGGAATTTAACCACTGCAGTCCTGAGGGGAAACCCTGAAGCTAATATCCAATTAGTTTAATTCTGTTCTTAGTAGTATATTCACATGGTCCTATCCTTTGATCACTGGAAGTATCTGTGACTTGCAGAATGAAAGCTACATACCTCTTTTGGTCCATAACTGTCCTAAGTATGTTCAGAAATATCACCACATACTTGGCAAGTTAAACATTGGTTTACTTACAAACTCTTCAAAGGTCAGGTTCATGTGCTTTTCCATGCATCAGTCAGAAAACACAGGCAGTAGAACTTGGTACCAGTGTAGGCTTTCGTTCAGAGCAAATGCCTGCTTCAAAATAGGGTTCCCCTCCGCCAGAGAATATGTCTTTAGGAGAAGAGTCAGTCACTGACATCTCCAAGTAACCTTGGGAATAACACTCTCTGAAATAATGGAGAACCATTACCATCCAATGGAGACAGTACAAAGCTATACAACTCAATTGGCTGACTGAGTATAAAGGAACTTCCTGAATATCCTGTTTCAAAACCATTTTACTGTGCAAACTTTGTAATGCATATCATAGTCTGGTTTTCTAATACTGTCCCTTTACTTTCATTTCCGCTGTGCAGCGATTAAATACGATCAAATCGATGTATTTGGTTACACGGCCTGGTCCCTCCTCGATGGATATGAATGGCAACATGCCTACAATAACCGACGTGGATTATTTTACATAGATTTTAATAGCAAAGAAAAAGAGAGGATTCCCAAATCATCCGCATTTTATTACAAGGAAATCATACAAGAAAACGGCTTTCCTCTGAAAGAACCAGCTTTCCATGGCCAGTTTCCCTGTGACTTCTCCTGGGGTGTGACAGAGTCAGTTATTAAGGTAGGCATAATAAAAAACGTAAGCATCTCAAGTCTCTCCTTGGACTGAGCTAAATTTAACAGCAACATTATCTTCCTGCAGTCGCCAAAAAGTCACAAATGCATCTAAAAGACCTATTTGAGTTATTAATGTTATTTCTTATTTAGGGTAGAGATGGATCTGTTGCACCTTTAATAGTTATGTAGAATTTCAATAGGCATACCCAGTTCTGCAAGCTCTTCTACTCAACTATTAGGAGACTTAGGACTCAGCTATACAACTGCAAATAAAATGTTTTAAGTGTGTTGTAAAGTGCAATATACAAATGTGACACTAGATGGCAACAGTGAGCTATGGAAAATTCAATGCATTTTTCAAAACCTTTTTTTTTAAAGCATTTTCACAGCGTTTTTTAATATGTGTGTAGATTCCACCTTATTCTCTTTAGCATCTTGCCACCCAGTTATAATAGTTTGACAAATGAATCTAGTTTGAAGTTTCTCCCTAGATTTGTATGAACACTGTGCCTGGTTCATTTTGGAAATAGAATTATTGCAGGCATATATCCATGCTCCCTGCTTCCTCGAGTGGCATTTTACTTATTTACGGCATTTGTATGCCATCCTCGTAACGCAGAAGTAGAAAACAAATGAAACGCAAAGGCATAAAGCTGTTTAAAAACAAAGGGATGGGGAACTCTATGGGTGCTTTCAGATAGCTGCTGTTTTCAGGTGGGATTCAGCCGCATAGCAGCAAATTCAGCTTGCGAATTGAAGTTGATCTGGAGATCCTGCACAACAAACCTGCTTCCCAAAAAGTTAAGATGTTTGCAGTTACCTTCCCGGTGGAGCAGTACCTATTTATCTACTTGCACTTTGACGTGCTTTCAAACTGCTAGGTTGACAGGAGCTGGGACCAAGCAACGGGAGCTCACCCCATCACGGGGATTCAAACCGCCGACCTTCTGATCGGCAAGTCCTAGACACTGTTGTTTAACCCACAGCGCCACCCGTGTCTCTCCTGTCAGACATATCTCTGTCCAATTCCCTTAATTTGGGAGGAAATGGGTAATCAAGCCTATTAGTATCCACCAGTCTACCTGAGAAGCTCAGCATGTGAAGAGGCTCAGCTAGTTGCTCCAGCTTAGCCAGCCACTCTTCAGTTCCTATGACAATAATTTAGGAACTTTCAACATGGTAACTAAGCCAAGCTTCACTGCCTGTGCAACTTTTCTGTCTGATGTATGGAAAAGCACACAAACCTGACCTTTGGAGAGCTTGTAAGTACAGTGGCACCTTGGGTTAAGAACTTAATTCGTTCTGGAGGTCCGTTCTTAACCTGAAACTGTTCTTAACCTGAAGCACTACTTTAGCTAATGGGGCCTCCTGCTGCTGCTGCCACAGCGCGATTTCTGTGCTCATCCTGAAGCAAAGTTCTTAACCCGAGGTACTATTTCCGGGTTAGCGGAGTCTGTAACCTGAAGTGTCTGTAACCTGAGGTACCACTGTAAATCAATTTTTAACTAGCCAAGTGTGTGGTCTTTTCCTACACTGGGAGAAGAGGGGAGTTTTGGAACTCACAAGGGCATATTTTAAAGGTTTAGCCGCCTATATTTCCAAGCCTTACTTTGCTTCATGTTTTGTGATTTTAAATCTCTGCTAGGGTTCTCTCACCAAAGAGTACTTCCCCCAAACCTGGATCTTGGCATCAGGGAATTCTCCTTTTATTTTTATTTTTTCAATTGAAGAGCTTCACAGTAAAGTATGACTCGCCACCACAAGTCAGAGCCACCCACAATTTCCATAATAATTGATCTCCAATCCAAATAGTTACAAATTCCTCACAGGCTACATGAGGGCAAAAACCCTGTCGCGTAGTCTAAGGTTCATGTTTGGCAATGGTAGTTTTTGGCACTGGCAGGATTCCACTAATCCCTAGAACCTTCAGGCAGCCTGGCATGTGAAAGACAGGTGCCAAGCAGGTGTGTTGATAGTCTGCTCCTTGGTACATATGGATTGGAGAGGATTTGGGAAGAAAAAGAAATTGCCTGTGTTGTCTTATTTGCCACATGTCTAGAATGGAAATAAACCCAGCAAGTACAACAGTCCACAGAAAGGACAGGCAACTGATGAGTTTCCCGCCCCCCCCTCATTTAATTTGCATTTGCTTTGCACTGAAATCAACACTGCAGAACAATGTAATTCAGTGTGTAAAATTCCACCCCCAGTAGACAGCATGCAGCACTTTTTTTTTTCTGAGGCCAAACTGCAGCAGAACAGAAACAGCACTGTAAGTGGCAAACGTGGGTCAGAATGGATATCAGTGTCTCCTTACATCATTCCTTTCCTAGCAACCATCCATATATTCTCAAGGAAATGTGCATCACTCCCTGAGAACTGTGGCGGTAGAATAATTAGCTATGAATCTGAGGCTAAGATGATACAGTGGCACCTTGGTTCTCAAATTAAATCTGTTCCAGAAGTCTGTTCCAAAACCAAAGCGTTCCAAAACCAAGGTGCACTTTCCCATAGAAAGTAATGCAAAATGGATTAATCCGTTCCAGACTTTTAAAAAGAACCCCTAAAACAGCAATTTAACATGAATTTTACTATCCAACGAGACCATTGATCCATAAAATGAAAGCAATAACCAATGTACTGCAGTCACACAATCAGGAGCTGAACCAGGTTCCACACAGCCACAAAAAAGCTGCAAAAACAAAAATGCAAAATAAATAACAAAGACAGCGTAACACTCAAAACGGAAGTATGGCACTCAAAACGGAGGGATTTCAGCTTCCGAAAAAGGTTCGCAAACCGGAACACTTACCGGTACTTCTGGGTTTGCAGCGTTTGGGTTCCAAGTTGTTCGAGTACCAAGGCGTTTGAGAACCAAGGTACCACTGTACTGGCTCTATCCAAGGAACTAGAGCATCTGCAGCAGGACTTTGTCACCCACCTCTGATCTGTTGCAGCCTCTTCTGCCTACCAAAAAGAGGGTCAGGTTTCACTTGGTCACAGGGGGGCAAAGAATTGGAAATTGGCTAAATCAGCACACATGCTGAGGTACACATCCACAGCTAGGTAATGCTGAACTCTGAACTTAATTGCTTTATATGGTGGGAGGGCGATTTAAAGAGAAACATATTTTACTTCAAAACGTATTTGGGTGCCCTTCTGCTATTTGAGGCCTTAGATCAGGCATCCCCAAACTCAGCCCTCTAGCTATTTTGGGACTACAACTCCCATCATCCCTACCTAACAGGACCAGTGGTCAGGGATGATGGGCGTTGTAGTCCCAAAACAGCTGGAGGGCCACGTTTGGGGATGCCTGTCTTAGATGCTTGCTCTGAAGTCTTTTCCTATGGGTACCACTGACACATCCTACAGCATCTCCCACTCCTACAAGGAACCCTCTGGATCCAAGCAGTGGCAGAGCTTCACGCTCCGGCACTGGGGGCGGAGAGCAGGCGGGGGTGTGCCTGGCGTGCATCCTGGGGGCAGGGAGGGGGAGCATCAATGGCACCCCACCATGATCAAGGTACTGGGGGTGATGCGCTCCCCCCACCCCCCTCTTCCCCCATCAGTGGATCCAAGCCATAATTTTCTTAAAATATTCCTTTCCACATTCGTCAGGGCTTATTCTTCTCAAGAAGCAGAGCAAAATGATGTACTTTTACAGGCTGGCAAATGAAACCTAATTCAGCTCGGTTTCAGCCAGTCGCACGCACACCCGCAAGAAAGCCTGTGGATATCATGCTAAAAAGGACATCCATCTGCACTAATAGATAGTTTGGGGATATAGCATTGTGTTTATTAGTTTTAGTAGAAAACCTTGTTAGGTCTGCAAAGGCTAATTTGGCAGAGAAACAGATGGTTTCAGTTCAGAGCGATGAAATATGAATAAAACAATGCAGCAGCAACAAGATGGAAAATGTAGTTAAGAGAGCAGAAATAATAGCAGATATAAATTTATACACGCATATATCTGCATTTGCTCCTTTGGGGAGGGGGCGCTTCCAATCGCTTGTTGCCTTGCAGGTGCCATTTTGAGGTGTGTGTGTGTGTGTGTGTGTGTGTGTGTGTGTGTGTGTGTGTGACAATCATTCACTTTTAAAAAGTTCTATCCTATTTTTCTGCCTGACAACAGTCTTCCAAGGCAGCTGTCTTCATTTTCTGGCAATAATAGGAAAATTACACCTAATAAAAGCTGGATCTAGAAACATTAAAGAAGCGTTTCAGTTCAAAGCATTGTAAATGTAAACAGGGAAAACGGGTAGAGAAAAACTGGATGTCACATCGCCATCTGGTGATGCAATGTTATATCGCACATACAACGCATATAAATTACTTTTTCTTTGCCAGTCTAGCTGAGTCCAAAGGATTTGGGCAGGAGTTAGAGGTCCTGAGGGGACTGGGGATGTAAAATGTGTGCCTACCCACAGTGCTCTTCAAGTTTGGATCCCCAGAACTTCCTCCTCCCTGACCATTGGCTAATGAAATATACTCAAAGTAGAGAGTGGATTTCATGCTCTTTATTCAGCTCATAGTGGTGAGGAGGAATGAAAGTTTCCCCAAAGTATCTGCTTTATATACATTATTTACATAATGGGCTGCATGTGATTGGCTAATTCCAGAATTCTCCTGTAGGTCAATCAGGTTGTGGATTCACTTCCATCTGGAGCTGGATTGGGTGGTTCCTGCAGACCAATCATACTGCTGCATTGTTCTAGGACCAATCAGACTGTTGCATTCTGAGTCCTATTGTTCTAGGACCAATCAGACTGCTGCATTTTGGATCCTATTCAACTCAGTACATAACAGCTAAGCTGGCAGTGGATGATGGGAATTGTATTCCAACAACATCCGGGCAACCAAGCTTGAAAAGCACAGCTGTAGATGTTGCTGACACCGCTCTTTCCTGATTCCACAATGGCTGGTGGCACCTAATGTTTTCATCCCTGCAGAAAGGTTATGTCCTCACCCAAGTAGCCAGAGAGCCTGCAGCTTTTGATGGCAGCAGCCATGTTTTTATTTCTCCCTCAATGTTCTACTTTGTCACACACAGCCTGGTTTTCAAGCCCCCCCCCCCCTAATATTAATCTAGTCAAAGATTTATTTTTTTCCATCAAACATCAGTTTTGGAAGGGAAGGTTTTGCAAGAGGTGGGTTGCACTCTCATTTACCTATTTTCCTGTTCCCTCAACCCCAAGACTGATTGACCCTCCTGCAGCTGCTATTTGCATTTCTTAAAAAGACTCGTACAACATAAAGTGACACATTTAGGGTCACCTGGGCCCATTTATTCTGTGATGTTTAGGACTACCACTCCCAAACATCTGTGCCGGCTGGAGCTAATAGTTCTAAACATCTGCAGGACATCAGCTTGATGAAGGCTGCTTGAGAGAACCACATTTCTAAAACTATAGTTCTTTTCACAAGCTGGCCCGCTCTCCCTTTTGTTGCTTGCGTGTGAACGGCGGTCCAAGCAAGTTGGAGAATTCACCATCTCTGCCAGACTGTGTTTACACGCTTCTTTGTATTTCTGTAGAACTGCTATAGTGACACCTAGTGATACAGAGGAAAAAAACTGTTTATCATTTAGACTGGTAGCATTACAACTTATGAGAACCATTTATGTAACTGGTCTCCATTGGAGTTGTGAAACTAAACCTTTATTAAATAAAAAATCAAATTATGTCATTTGCAGGCAGAATCTGTTGCTTCCTCACCACAGTTCTGCGATCCTAACCTATATCTCTGGAATCTCACCGGCGATGGACTTTTCTACCAGGTGAAGGGAGTGAAACTGAAAACCCGACCGGCTCAATGTACAGATTTTGTTACCATTAAAACGCAACTTGACCTGCTGTCCAAATTGAAAATCACCCATTACAGATTTGCACTGAATTGGTCTCTGCTTCTGCCTAGCGGCGATTTGAAATCCATCAATGGCCAAGTCCTTCGTTACTATCGATGCGTGATCAGTGAGCTGCTCAAACTCAACATCAAGTCTGTGGTCACCTTATATTATCCAACTCACCGTTCCTTGGGACTGCCTGGTCCTTTAGTCCAGAATGGTGGCTGGTTGAACCAGTCCACCGTCCAGGCTTTCCGAACCTACGCAGAGATGTGTTTTCGGGAGCTTGGGGACTTGGTTAAATTCTGGATCACAATAAATGAACCTAATCGACTCAGTGATATTTATAACAGCAGCAGTAACCACACCTACCAGGCCGCCCATAATCTATTGATAGCCCACGCCTCGGCTTGGCATGTTTACGATAAGCAATATCGATCCACGCAGCATGGTCAGATCTCTTTATCTCTGCATTCTGATTGGGCAGAACCCGCCAACCCATTTGTGTCTACCCACTGGGAAGCTGCCGAGAGATTCCTTCAGTTTGAAATAGCTTGGTTTTCCGATCCGATCTTTAAGACGGGGGACTATCCTGCAGCTATGAGAGAATACCTTGACTACAAGAAGAGCAGAGGGCTCTCTAGTTCTTCCCTGCCATATTTCACAAAGGAAGAGAAGGAACTGGTGAAAGGGGCTGCCGATTTTTACGCGCTCAATCATTTCACCACGCGGTTTGTGATCCACGAGTCGAAAAACGGAAGTCGGTATGACTTTGATCAGGACGTTCAATTTCTGCAAGACATCACCTGCCTAAACTCCCCGTCTCGCTCAGCGGTCGTGCCTGCTGGCTTACGCAAAATCCTAAACTGGATTAGAAAACGTTATGGTGACCTAAATATCTACATCACGGCAAACGGGATAGACGATCAGTCTTTAATTGACGATGGACTTCGTAAACACTACATTGAAAAATATGTCCAGGAAGCCTTAAAAGGTGAGTGGGTGGTAAAACATGCTAATCTAGAAGAGACATGTAATGTATTTTTATCTTGTATTTTTATCCTGTGAACAGCCCCGAGATCTACGGATGAAGGGCGGCAAACAAATTTAATAAACAACACCACAGCTGTTCTGCTAGCACAGCACACTTGTGCAATGGTACTTTCCCCTCCTCGCTCCCCAGTAGTGTAGGGGACTCAGCTACATTAGTAAAGAAGCAGCAATTTGAATGCGCTATAAACACGCAACACCAGATGGCGCCAAAGAGCAGGAAATTTTAAAATGTGATTTTCCCATAGAGATTCTTTTGTTATAACTATCTAATTTCTGATTTATCGCGGGGGGGGGGTCCCCTGTGTCTGGATCCACCCCAGGTGACCCATTTTTCTGCTCTTTTAAGTTACCCAAAATGTTATGCCCTGCTTCATAGATGTCATAGAGCTATAGTCCAAGCAGGAGTATAATTTAAGGCGGCAGGCAGCCACCACTGATGGGAGCTGAACATAGCTCTCGTTCAAATGCTCCCCCACCAGCCCACCACGGAAATGCTGAAGAAAGGGCAGTGAAATTGTAGCCAAGAAGCTCAAAGCATATATATGACTGACACCCTTCTCTGAAAATTAAACCAATGCCCAGGCTTTAACATTCAAAAACTCTGCTTGCAGAAACTCCAAGCTATAGAAGAATAAAGCATAATATTTACAGTCACATGCTTTTTCAGCTGTTGCTCCGATCTGGTGGAACACTCTGTCGCAAGAGACTAGGGCCCTGCGGGACTTGACATCTTTCCGCAGGGCCTGCAAGACAGAGCTGTTCCACCAGGCCTTTGGTCAGGGCACACCCTCCTTTGGCAATCTTCACAGACACTCTAGCCCAATGGTTGCCATCAATTTGATTTGAATTAATTTTATAATGAATGATTTTAGGATTTTGTACTATTTTATTGTTGTTAGCCACCCTGAGCCCGGCTTCGGCTGGGGAGGGCGGGATATAAATAAAATTTATTATTATTATTATTATTATTATTATTATTAAGCATGGGTTTACAGACTTTCCCTCTAACTTCCTAACAACTTTATTTCCCTCCCTTTCCAGAGATCAATGTATCTCAGGACAGGCCTTGCAGCTCCTATGTGATATTTCCACTTTTACCTTATCCTACAGCTTTGCTCTCTTTCTTTGAGGTGTAGTGGTTCAGAGCGGTGGACTCGTAATCTGGTGAACCGGGTTCGCGTCTCCGCTCCTCCACATGCAGCTGCTGGGTGACCTTGGGCCAGTCACACTTCTCTGAAGTCTCTCAGCCCCACTCACCTCACAGAGTGTTTGTTGTGGGGGAGGAAGGGAAAGGAGAATGTTAGCCGCTTTGAGACTTCTACGGGTAGTGATAAAGCGGGATATCAAATCCAAACTCTTCTTCTTCTTCTCTTCTTTCAAGCTGAGAAGTAGCCCTGCAACGCTCAATTCTACTCAGCAGTGTTCAGAGTGCTTCTAAAACACAGCCATCTTGCTTCACATAAAATGGGAGTCTCTCCTTCACCAGATACCTCCCAGGTGACTAACATTAGCCAATCACATGAGAACTACCAGAGAACTCTCTAGAATTCAGCTACCAACTGAGCAAATTTAAACACATAGCAATGCATACAAACATTTGCAATATCTGTGAATTCATTTACTGTACTTAACGTGAAGCATTTCCAGAGAAAATTGGAAAAGTGACTGCCACCACTACAGAAAGGGCTGTTTCTATGGAGGGGCCTGTTTGGAGGAAGGCATCCAATCGACATGCCAAGCCTCTCCAATCTGTTTTAAATACTATACAGTGGTACCTCGGGTTAAGTACTTAATTTGTTCCGGAGGTCCGTACTTAACCTGAAACTGTTCTTAACCTGTTCTTAACCTGAAGCACCACTTTAGCTAATGGGGCCTCCTGCTGCTGCCGCGCCGCAGCCCAATTTCTGTTCTTATCCTGGAGCACTGTTTCTAGGTTAGCCGAGTGTGTAACCTGAAGTGTATGTAACCTGAAGCGTATGTAACCCAAGGTACCACTGTAAAAGAATCCTTTTGCTTCACACATTCGGGTGAAGCCATTTAGCAGCGGATAATTCGCTTATTTCTTGTCGTTTCCAGCTTACCACATTGACAAAGTCAACGTCCGAGGCTATTTTGCGTTTAAACTCACCGATGAAAAATCCAAACCCAGACTGGGCTTCTTCACCCACGAAGCCAAGGCCAAGGCTTCTGTTCCGTTCTACAACCGTCTCATTAGCCGCAACGGCTTTCTCTTGGAGACTGCAAGCAACATCTGTGACCAGCCCGAGGAAGAAGCAACCTGCACGTTCTGCCTGCTTCTAGCGCAGAAAAAGCCGCTCGTATTCTTTGGGTGCTGCCTTTGCTCGACTCTCATCTTGCTCTTAAGCATTATTGTTTTCCACAAAAGGAAAAGGAGAAAATGGTATTGGTCGAGAAATATGGAGTACATGTGCGTTCCTGTCAAAAGTAGACACAGGAAAGTTCTCAGCCAGATATAAAGTGGTCTTTTTTTCCTGCATGTGAATGTCAATGGCGAGGATAAGTTATTGAAAGCACTCCAAATCACTCCACCAAGATAATTGCAAAAAAATGCTGCTTTGCATGAGAATTCCCATGACAAGTCGATTCAGGATTGTTATCAAGAATTTTTGTTCTGTGTTTACGCTGTCAGGGAATCCTAGGTTGTTTACTCATGTGTTCATGTTTATCATAAAGTCACTCAGAACTCCCAAGTCCTTTGCTTTTTACATCAATGTACACCATGAAAAGTCACGAGGAAAAGAAACGATACAAGACTGTCTACCTTCCTTTCAACCTTTTTCCCCAACTTCAGAGTAAGACTTCATTACATCAAGGAAGTTTAGCAGTTGTCACGCCTCAAAATCTCGGGACGAGAGCAGGGAGAGATGTATCCGAAGGAATTAAAAATGGTGTTAGTCCAATATATTACTTACAGTTCAAGCATAAATGCTTTCCTTTTGTAACCTAGTACAGTGACGGAACTAATTTGACCTGAAAAGGGTATGCGTCACAATCTGTGCACTTTTACAGAAATGTCTCATAATTTGTGGCGCTATGCCTGCAGCTGTTGTGGATCGCAGGTGTAACATTTGCACACTTTCGTTTTGCTTGTTTTGGCTTGCAGAAGCTCCAGTAGGGCAGCTACCCTAGCTATCATACGACTGAAAATGTCAACTAGATCAGAAGTGTTCTAAGTCCTCATGATTCTAAACGAAATGCTAAAAGCTGCATTTATGGCACCTCAAAAACATGTCCAGAGCATGTGATTGCAGCAGCCCAGGTTGTAAATGAGAAAGTCCTGACATATAATACCTCTGTTATGTCTACTTCAGATCAAAAGATGTCAGGAATCTTAAAGGAGAAGAGGCTCGCAATAGGGATGTTTAAGTTGGTCTGAAATATCTTATTTTTCGCTGTGTAAGACGCACCAGACCACAAGACCACCTAGTTTTTGGAGGAGGAAAACAAGAAAAAAAATATTCTGAATCTCAGAAGCCAGAACATCAAGAGGGATCGCTGCGCAGTGAAAGCAGCAATCCCTCTTGCTGTTCTGGCTTCTGTGATAGCTGCGCAGCCTGCATTCGCTCCATAAGACGCACACACATTTCCCCTTACTTTTTAGAAGGGAAAAAGTGAGTCTTATAGAACAAAAAATATGGTACGTTAGCAGTTGAATACGAGGGTGATTAGATTGGGAAGCCCTGTGTGTATTTAAGATTATCATATACATACCAACTGCAATTGCAGTTCCGAGTCCTTATGCTGTCAAAAAAACAGCACCATCTGCATGTAAGGGTGGGTGGGGTATTAGCAGGCTGGAGGGTATACAAATAAATAAATTGGGAAACGCTCCTGAGAGGGCCACCTCCAGATCTTCCTAAATGGAAAACTAGGGGCTGGGGAAGAGGAGAAATGGAATTGCGAACAGAATCACTTTGCACTGCAACGTTTTGCTGCAGGCCCCACTTGTGGAGACCATACTAAAAATGGCCATTGTTAGGGGGGGGGGAATGCTGTATTAGCAAGAAATGCCAACTTTCCTAGGACACAGCCATATTTGTGAAGCATGAACTGCAACACTTTTCTAAAATGAAATTGGGAAATATTGGTGTATTTGTGCTTTTCAAAGTTTCCTTCCTTTTCACATAGAATGATTCTGTTATATATATATATATATTCCCCAATGGCCATTATTTAAAAGCTGGGATGCACTCCAGGCTATTCAGGATCAAATCGGCACAAATACACCTTTAAAAAAAAAAACCTGACCCCATTGGTTGTACACACCCTTTTATTTAAAAATAAAAGGCATGCTCTGTGGATCAATGAACTATATAGTTACAGTTATGAGATGTGTAAACCACACAAAGTTTATCCATATTAAAACTTTCAGTGCACACAAGGTGGTCCTGTTCTGAATTTGTCGCTCTTTGATATGCACGTTACCCATGAAAGTCTTATTTTCGAAAGCTGCAGAAATGTGTTGAGTTCCTTGCGCCTAAAAAAAAAAAAGCCAGTATGCTTCTTCGAAAGTATTTAAAAAGATACTAAGTGGGTGCATATTGCAGAACCTGGCTTACAACTTGGGGGGGGGGGGAGAGAAATCAAATGCCCAGGGGCTGCATTTGACCTCCAGATCCATGTATAGCTTAGGGTTGGGAAATGTCCATCAGACCAAGCAAGCAAAGCCTATGATCAGAGGCAATAGGGGATGCAAATCCAGAAACATCTGGAGGGCCACAGGTTCCCCACCCTCTTCGTCCTGTACCTCCCAGTACTGCAACTATTGGGGGGGTGGATATGAATTGAAATTGCAGCTAGGGGTTGACAGTTAAACACCCGCATTATAATGTAGGCCCTAACAGGTACCTCCCCACCCTCACCCTAAATGAAGTGCACATGGCTGTTTTGGCGGGCAGCTGATGAGGGAAAGGTTATTCACACTTTCCCAATGTACTGTGGAACGCGGGTGGCGCTGTGGTCTAAACCACAGAGCCTAGGACTTGCCGATCAGAAGGTCGGTGGTTCGAATCCCCACAACGGGGTGAACTCCCATTGTTTGGTCCTTGCTCCTGCCCACCTAGCAGTTCGAAAGCACATCAAAGTGCAAGTAGATAAATAGGTACCGCTCCGGCGGGAAGGTAAATGGCGTTTCCGTGCGCTACTCTGGTTCGCCAGAAGCGGTTTAGTCATGCTGGCCACATGACCCAGAAGCTGTACGCCAGCTCCCTCGGCCAATAAAGCAAGACGAGTGCCGCAACCCCAGAGTCGGTCACGACCGGACCTAATGGTCAGGGGTCCCTTTACCCATGTGCTGTGGACCACTAGCAAAAATGTTCCTTTGATGCCATGATCAGGTCTGGAAAAAGGATCTCTATTGGAACCTGTTCCATTAATGGGTTTGTACCTGACTCCCAGGGTGTTGGCCGAGAGGGAATGATTCATGGGCCAAAAAAACAAAAAAGGTTCCCACCCCCCACTTTCATACATGCAGTTGCTTATTTTCATGAGACGTCAGTAAAACAAACATCAGTTGAGCTGTCGTTTTCCGCTCACCCCCCCCCCGCAACCTTCAGGAGGGTTACTAAAAAAATTAAACCAGCCATTATGCATCCTTGTTTAAAAACAAGCACTACCAAGTTTGAGGGTAATCGCTCAAAAAAAGAGAACCAAGCAGTTATCATTTGATGTAACCAGGACATTAAAGGAATTCTTAGGTTTTTGTATTCGACTCTACTGCTTCAAGACAGAAGTACTTTCTTGAAGGATGTCCATTTGGTCAGTGTGACTGACTCCAAGGAAATATCTGATTAAACCCATGTCTTAACGTTATGCATGGCATTCTTTACCTATTGGCAATGTCTCCTCCCTAAAGGTAAAAACTGCTAGGCTGTTGTCAGAGATGAAATGGGTTGCAAATTGACAACTATTCCATTTCACTGTAAAGTTTGTTAGAGACACTCAAATATTATACTACAGTGGTGCCTCGCAAGACGAAATTAATTCGTTCCGCAAGTCTCTTCGTCTTGCGAGTTTTTCGTCTTGCGATGCACGGTTTTCCATAGGAATGCATTGAAAATCAATTAATGCGTTCCTATGGAAACCGCCTTCCCCCGACCTCTTCTGGCGGGCGGCATTTTAAAATCGCCCGGGACAGCGGAGGACTTCTCCGCTGTCCGGGGCGATTTAAAAGCCCCTGGGAAGGCAGGCAGGGGGGACAAAGACTTTTGCCCCCCCCCCTGCCTGCCTTCAGAAAAGGTCCAGGAGAGGCGCGGACCTCTCCGCAAGGAGCGCGCTCCTTGCGGAGAGTTGCAAGCGCGCCCAGGCTTTCCCGCCCCGCCGCCGGGCTTCAGGACATCGTTCCGATGCCGGGCGGCGGGGGGAGGCTTTCTCGCCCCGTCGCCCGGCATCGGGACATGGTTCCGATGCCAGGCGGCGGGGGGAGGCTTTCCCGCCCCGTCGCCCGGCATCGGGACGATGCCCCGAAGCCGGGCGGCGGGGGGAGGCTTTCCCGCCCCGCCGCCCGGCATCGGGACGATGCCCCGAAGCCGGGCGGCGGGGGGAGGCTTTCTCGCCCCGTCGCCCGGCATCGGGACATGGTTCCGATGCCAGGCGGCGGGGGGAGGCTTTCCCACCCCGTCGCCCGGCATCGGGACATGGTTCCGATGCCAGGCGGCGGGGGGAGGCTTTCCCGCCCCGTCGCCCGGCATCGGGACATGGTTCCGATGCCAGGCGGCGGGGGGAGGCTTTCTCGCCCCGTCGCCCGGCATCGGGACATGGTTCGATGCCCCGAAGCCGGGCGGCGGGGGGAGGCTTTCCCGCCCCGTCGCCCGGCATCGGGACGATGCCCCGAAGCCGGGCGGCGGGGGGAGGTTTTCTCGCCCCGTCGCCCGGCATCGGGACGATGCCCCGATGCCGGGCGGCGGGGGGAGGCTTCAAAAGCCGTCCGGGGGCTTTTAAATCGCCCCGGACAGTCCCTGCCCCCGGTTAGGCAGGCAGGGGGGGCAAAGACTTTTGCCCCCCGCCCACCTTGGGAAGAGGTCCAGGACCTCTTCCCAAGGCGGGCGGGGGGGCAAAAGTCTTTGCCCCCCCTGCCTGCCTTCAAAAGCCGTCCGGGATAGCGGGAAGCGCTTCCCTGCTATCCCGGACCGCTTTTAAAATGCTGGCGGTGGGGAGCAAAGCCTTTCGCCCCCGCCGGCCTTCCTGGACCTCTTCTGAAGTCCGGAGGGGGGAAAAAGGCTTTGCTCCCCACCGCCAGCATTTAAAAAAAGGTCCCCGAGATTTCCCTATGGGCTTTCGTCTTGCGATGCAAGCCCATAGGGAAAATCGTCTAGCGAAGCGTCGCAAAACCCGAAAAACCCTTTCGTCTTGCGGGTTTTTCGTCTTGCGAGGCATTCGTCTTGCGGGGCACCACTGTATATGATGAAGAAACACCAGAAAATACAACCTGATAACCACGTCCTGTACTGGGTTTTTACACTGGGTGATAATCCAATATTTTCTATGCTGATGGAAGCTGCTCACTAGTGAACAGATGATTTCTTCCTCCTTATCCCTATAGCTGCGCCATCTGCCCCCAATCTGTTCTGGAGGTTTGGGAGGCAGGGATATGCTGGACAGCAGGGGATGAACTGCCAAAAATGCCTCCTTCCCTCATGACAGATGCCTTCCACCAAGTAGAGTGGGATACCACCCATTTACCCCATTTTCAGACTCTAGTTTTCCAGATTACATTGGTACCTTAGGTTAAGAACTTAATTCATTCTGGAGTTCTGTTCTTAACCTGAGGTACCACTTTAGCTAATGGGGCCTCCTGCTGCCGTTGCACCATTTCTGTTATTATCCTGAAGCAAAGTTCTTAACCCGAGGTACTATTTCTGGGTTACTGTGAGGTACCACTGTAATATATAATTAATATATTTAATTAATAAGCTATTTAATGCTTATGCCGGAAACCAAAGTGTTAGAATGGCTGAAAGCTCAATGACAAAACATAAAATATTGAAATATATTGTTTAATTTTTCTCCAAACAATGTCAAACTGTTTGGTTTGGTTCATACAGCCAACTCCTGATGTGAACTGAAGGCTTGCTGCATGCCGCACACCTTTGTGCCCTGGTTGTCACTTTAGGATCTGAAACAATGAAACAAATTGGATTATTAAAAACAACTAAAGCTTTAAATAACATTTTACAACTATGAAGCAGAAATCATCCAGGTCTGCTGCCTCAGATTTTGAACCACTAGACCCCTAACACCTGCTCTCCCTGTTTAGTTGTTTCTTATCACTGTTTTTATGAAAATTTAATTTTATAAATTGCAAGCTACCATGAGTAATGCTTTTGCAGAAGAAACGCATTATTATTATTCATTTAAAAAAACCACAATTTATTATTCTTTCTGGTGTTCAGAAAGACAATTCAAGTCTACGAAGTTACTTAGGTTTTACTCAGGTTTGGGTCAGGAAGCATGATCCAAAGCTGGAAGAGTGTTCTTCCTATTACAAGCTACACGGTGCAGCAGCTGCTATGCTGGCTCCTCTTAGTTGGAGCGGAGACCTGGATTCGGCTGGTGCAGTGAGTCTCTACAGAGGGGAACCTGCTTCTAAGATTGGAGCATTTCCCCTGCTCTGCAGAGAAAGCAGTTTGCATTCAAGGAACTGGGAATGCACTTTGAATACAAATGGCTTCCATTGGAAAGAAAGAAAAAATATATGCTCCTTTTAAAATTCCAAGCTAGTCTGGGAGTGTAACCCAGTGTGGTCAAGACAAGATTTCAACCAGGGATTTCTGCTGCATAGCAACTTCCGTGATATTTATGATACCAAAAATCTTCTTCCAAATAAAAGATTTCACCCTCCAGCCTATATGGTAAAACTCGCCCCTTTACAGAATACACCATCCGTGCAATGTGAAAAGAACACAAACCTATTTATAGAGTTTTATTCATCTGCCTGTTGTACTGTTCCCTTCTCAGAGACATAGATACCATCCAAAAACTTCCTGATATCTTTATTCTTGACTGTGGTGGCCTGCTGAATCAAGGCAGCTGTAACAAAAAGAGGATAATTTAAGCAAGACTGGCTTAACAAAGCAATCGTATCTTCCCAATTCAATCAAACAAGCCAATTGAACAAGAACAAGGACAAACACTAGGTAGTTTCCCTGTCAAGTCAAACTTCTCCTGTCCCATTAGCAACACTTGTTCCTATTTGTTGCTGGAGAAACAATAGCAACAGACTATGGGAGACAAAACAACTAACCTTGTTTAGTCTAACTAAACACACTGCAACAAAATAAGCTTCTCTTTTAACTTTAGACATTATTTAAAATAACTTTTCCAATGTTTTAGTAGTATACAGACAATGCAAGCTGAACTAAAAGGCAGTTGTTGCATCTTTATGGACCACATCAAAGTCAAACCATTATTTCCACAATACAATAATTAACTGACATACCAGAGTTAGATACCAATTCAATGTCATTTCCTTCAAGGATCAGCTCATCCTTCTGGGCTTGCGATACTGCACAGTTGACCCCTTTAAAAAAAAGTTTTAAAAAGCACACATTTCTCCAATCAAAGAAATTTATCCTTCTCATACAAGTCCACCATTTTTTAAAAAGAGAACACATACATTTGCATACTTATCTGAATATCTCAGCTATCTAGTCATGATCCCTTACTATAATAAACTGTAAAAAAGGTAAAAAGTAAAGGACCCCTGGGCGGTTAGGTCCACTCAAAGGTGACTATGAGGTTGCTGCGCTCATCTTGCTTTCAAGCCAAAGGAGACGGCGTTTGTCCACAGACAGCTTTCTGAGTCATGTGGCCAGCATGACTAAACCGCTTCAGAAGGAACAGAACACAGTGAGGGAAATGAGAGCACATGGAAATGCTGTTTACCTTGCTTCCGCAGCGGTACCTATTTATCTACTTGCACTGGCATGCTTTTGTACTGCTAGGTTGGCAAGAGCTGCGGCAGAGTAACAGACACTCACCCCGTCATGATCGGCAAGCCCAAGAGGCTGAGTGGTTTAGACCACAGTGCCACCAGAATAAATTGTATCCTGTACACACATAGCATAGTACTAAGACCAACAGGCCTGGGGGAAGTGGGCACTCATTGCTGATGGGGTTCTGCCCAATGCAATTGGTGGACAACAACAGGAAGGACAAAAACAATAGGATAAAAATCCCTCTTGGATGTTAATACACATACAGATCTGTTAAATATGACTCAAAGTCTCACACCACTGGCTGCTAAAATAAGATAAATGATTAAGATTGGAAGTGGTATATTGGGAATAAACAAGAGAAGAAACAGGAACAAGGAATAATTTTTTTCTCCCGTCAGCCAGAACATGGGAAGTCACCTAAAATATATAACTTGGAATGTATAAATGGCTTTATTATTTGTATTACGATGTGGCAATATTTTGTATTGTATCCATTGGAGTGTTATTAATGCAAAATTAATAAAAATAATTTATTTAAAAAAAACAAGGCACTTTGATTTGTCCATATTCCATTATAAAACTCCCAAACTTAAAATACTATCTTAACTAGCCTACTGGGACATTAAGTTCCTACATCAGTAGCATGGGAAAAGGTGTTTTCTGTATCTTTCTTCCTGAAGTCACATGACATGCAAGACACAGAATTATTGTAATACATGCCCATTAATCTGTGCTTCTGTAGCAGGAATGAAACCAGTGCTTGGAGGTTTTCTCGTTACAGAAACTTAATGGGGGCACATTATCACAATTATTTTTTACAGATTAGTGCATATTAATTTTGCATTTTCAAAATACTTTTAACTTGAAAAATGGAGGTAATCCAGAGCGAGGCAGAACTCCAAAAGACAAGTATCCGATTTTGCAAGCTTTTCCCCCAGTTATCATATGGTACAAACAACTTGCTTGGAAAAATACAGGTTTTCAGACATTATAGGATTCATTTGAAGCATAGGTGTGACTACCCCCCTCCAATTCTTATATCAAACTTGGTAACAGATATCGCCACAATGACTAGCTCCTTACCTGGCCTCATGCGCACCCGACGGATGTACTTCTCCCCAAGAAAGTTACGGATTTCCACAAGTGAGCCATTCTCCTGGATAACCACGTTGATGGGGAAGTGAGCGTACACTGACCTCATCTTGTAACGAAAGCCCTGGAATCATACAAATTTAAAATCAAACAAACGGGGAAAAGAGAAACTTAAGTGTTTTTTCTCCAAACTGACTCTTAAAGCTCTTTATGCTCCAAATAAAAAGGTAAAGGTACCCCTGCCCGTACGGGCCAGTCTTGACAGACTCTAGAGTTGTGCGCTCATCTCACTCTATAGGCCGGGAGCCAGCGCTGTCCGCAGACACTTCCGGGTCACGTGGCCAGCGTGACAAGCTGCATCTGGTGAGCCAGCGCAGCACACGGAAACGCCGTTTACCTTCCCGCTAGTAAGCGGTCCCTATTTATCTACTTGCACCCGGGGGTGCTTTCGAACTGCTAGGTTGGCAGGCGCTGGGACCGAGCAACGGGAGCGCACCCCGCTGTGGGGATTCGAACCGCCGACCTGACGATCGGCAAGTCCTAGGTGCTGAGGTTTTACCCACAGCGCCACCTGCGTCCCACCCATGCTCCAAGTAGTATGTTAATAATAATAATAATAATAATAATAATAATAATAATAATAATAATAATAATAATAATAATTTATTATTTATACCCTGCCCATCTGGCTGTAGTGTAGCTGCAAAGATGAAGTTGGCTATATCAACACTTAATAGCAAAATCCCACTGGAAACTTACCAATGTGACACCCTTGATCATATTTTGCACGTGACTGCAAATTGTGCGGACTGTTGCCAGCTCCTTTCTGTTACCCCACCATTTGTCAACACGCAGCTACAGAAAAAACAACGAAGTGTATAAAAACATGCTGCTCATTTCCAAGTATAAAACAAGTTTTCCATGTAAACAATACAAGAATTAAGTTTTATTAGATTAATGAATTTCCACACCAGCAAATATTATTATTTCCAATTTCTATATACTGGTATTTATCAAATGATCAAGTAGTACTGCTATCCTCATCTGCCAAGTCAACATTGCTACATGTGTTTCTTATATCAGCAACAAAAACATACAGTTTTAAGGAAGTGCTACTGCTTTATAGAAACTGAGGCCATGTTCACACAAGACATTAACTTCTTCATATAATTACCTTCATCTGATGGAACACCCAGCACCTTAACTGCAGCTGTAGTTAATATTTAACTGTATTTACTCGGTTCACACATTATAGTATCTGTAGGAATGCATGCCCAGGGATGGTCACGACTAATTACGTGGAGAACACATCTTATGTGAACCAGTTCAGAATTTCTTTTAAAAATTTTATAGAGAGCAGCAAGTCATATACCTCAATGACTGCCTTTATTCAACTGTGTAATCAGCTATACAAAATATTGCAGTGTGGAATGCTCCTGTTCAGGATTCTAGACTAACAGTGATAAAGTCTTTCTAGAATATTAACACTTTTCCCCTAAGTGTTGTTGTTGGCATCTGTATGTCTCAAGAGGCAATGGAGTGTACCTATAGGGGTGAAGTCAAACCACTGGAGAATCACAGTGCTTGTTGCGGCTGTGGAGACCGGTAACTTGTAACTGCTGCCCGTCATGCTGTTTTCACTCCTGAAACCATTCTCATGAAAGCCATCAGGCCGTTCCTTCTCTTAGATAGGTACCTTCCTAGGTTGATGAGCTCCACCTGCCCCTCATTTCCCTCTACAGCACATGCAGTAACTGCCTCTTTGACCACTGGATCCTCATTGGTACCCAGCCTCTGAGGCTTTCCCCCCCCATAGAAAACTACAGGCGTACCTTGGTTTTCGAACAGCTGTTCCCTAACGTCACAAACCCGGAAGTGACGGTTACTGTTTGCAAACTATTTTTGGAAGCTGAACGCCCGATGGGACTTCCGATTGGCTGCAGGAGCTTCCTGCAGCCAATCAGAAGCTGCACTTTGGTGTCCAAACGTTTTGGAAATCAAATGGACTTCCGGAATGGATCCCGTTCGACTTCCAAGGTACAACTGTACTGCAAACCTTGGAGTTGATGCCATAGGTCCCTCTCGTGTATGGAGCTACTGTTTTGGCTGTGTCAGGACTCACATTTGGAGTTCAAGTGGATTACTGTCAGTACACTTTGCCTCCCATATAATGGGAGTAATACACAAATATTTTAACATTCTGAAAAGTGAATGGTGCATATTCACTGCCAAGAGCCATGTCCTGTTAATTACACTGAAAACTAAACTTCAGTGAACGATAAACCACAGACAAACTACCTTGACATTTGCTAACAGAAGATAGGCTAGCTCAGGGCTCCAATTTATCCTTAATTAAAACACAACAATTCACAGAGATTGGGAACCAGTTGGCGTGTGTTAGTATTGCTACAATTTATTAATTAATAGCTCTAATAGCACCAAATGTCTTGTTCTAGTCCACTGCCTATCATCGTAGTTTATTTTAACACGAATCAGCCACATGCATTTTTGCACCTGAAACAAAAGACAGGGGGCTCATTTTTCTTGCAGACTGACTGGCTGTGCTATAGGATGTAACAACGTCCTCTGAAAATCTCGCACTTGAAACATCATATGCAAGATGCAAACACCCAAAACACATTTTGTCTCAATATACGGCTTAGAAACGTCTGTAAACAAGTATATATGCATCTTAAATAAGTGCATGCTTCACTTTTCCAGAAGTTAAGATTACATGTTCTACAGTACACAAGTCTGCTCCAAAGCACTGAAAAACAGTAAACAGATACGAAGCCTTTCTGCCTGCCACTTTCCCTGTGCAACTCTCCCAAAGAAAAGCAGCTTGGAGGTGAAGTTTGTAAAGAAAAAAATTGGAAAGGAAAGGATTAAGTCCCTCCTCCCACCTACTGCTTTTCCACAGCCAACTGCCCCCTTGGTGCAGTTCTTCACAAACTGACACATCTACCAGCAAACGTGTAATTCTAGCCATAGAACCCAGCAACTATTACTGACAATACAAAGCTAACATGGAATCTGAAAACATTGCACAGGGCCAATAGCTTCCCTTGTCAGCAGAAACATGATATACAGTAACGCTCACAACATCCACAAATTGCTCACCTTCTTGCGTTTCTTTCCCAAGAGAGAGAGTTCCACATTGATATGATTGAAGTCCCTTCGCAGGGTTCCTCTGGGGCCCTTGACAATAACTGTCCGTCCCTTCAAACGAACCTCAACTGGATGGAGATAATTAAACATTAGTACAACATACAGCAACTGCAAGTGATAAGAACATTAAAGATTTTGAGGGTTTTTTTTGGGGGGGGGTGAGGTAGCACTAAAAATAAAAACATCCAAGTGGATACACATACCTTTTTCTGGGATGTCGACAGTCTGGTTGCTGAGAATGGTCTTCATTTTAAATCTAACAGGAAAAGCAAAATGAAAAACTGCATGTTTAACATGATATTGAAATCACCTGTACCACGCCCTTTGCAACAAAGGCACCGCCCCTTGTCTTGTGGCTTTAACATCCATTTAGATCAGTGGTGTCCAAAGTTGTTATCCTTTTTTTAGGATTTTTACCCCAGGAAATAGACTGCCACAGGGCCCCTGAAACTGCATTGGCCCCACAAAAGGTTTCTAACCTTTAACCCAGAGCTTTACAAACTTTTCACGTTGGTGACACACTTTTTAGACATGCATCATTTTGCGACAACGTAATCCAGTTTTACTAGCAAACTGGAGGCTAAGCTAACCCCCTTCCATCCCTGGGAGGAGTGCAGGGAGCGTTTGTGCGACACACCAACACACTGCAGCTAACACACTAATTTGTTGAGACAGTGTTTGGAAAGCTCTGCTTTAACCAATACTTTCCCCTGCCACCATTTCTTCCCACTCCTATTACCAATCTCAAAGGCCATATAAAAAGCATGCTCCTCTTCACATAGTGCTCCTACCAGGGGTGGCTAACCTGTGGCACTCCAGATGTTACTAGCATGTCCAATGGCAAGAGATAATAATGAGAAGTGCAGCAACACCCAGACCGCCACCCTGGCTTAAACTTTTCCTAGGCCTAGCGAGAACTCCCTGGCATGACCAAAAAACCCACTATATATTATTGCAGAAGGCAGGAAGCAAAACCGGCCCTTTCAGCTCTGGGAAACCTTAAAGTAATGCTGGTGAAGCAGAGAGCCTGCTCTACAGACTGCCTGCAGCCTTTCTTGGCCTTGGCTCCCTAGACCTCGTTGAACTACAACTCCCATAATTCCCAGCCAGCACAGCCAGTGGAGAAGCGTGATGGGAGTCGCAGTCCAACATTAAAAGGTTGAGAAAGCAGCCGTGCAGTTTTGCGCTGAAATAATCTCTGCCACGAAAGCAGCCTTCTTAGCGGCGCGCCGTAGAAACGAGACCCCCTCCCCGCCTCACCCGGCATCAGTTTACGCAGGCGCACACGAAGCCGGGGCGCGCGAGAGAGAGCAAAGCCGTTGAGGGGAAGGGGGGGCGGCTGCTTCTAGGTCTCCCTCTCAGGAGCCCCCGCCGAAGCCAACCTCGGAGCGACGCCCGTTTCACTCTCTGAGCCCTGCCCGCGGCCTCCGCGGGGCGCTCGGGACAAGAGGCAGCCGCGGCGCCCCGGATGGAGCCGGATGCCGCCCCTCACCTCGCAAGTTAAAAAGAAAGCCAGGCCTCACCTCCTTGTTCGCGGAGAGGAGGAAAGGGAGAGCGTCGTACGTCACCACGGTCTTGAACCCCGTGCGGCGTGACGCCAGCGCGTTCCGTGGGTGGGGCGTCAAGACGCCGGGAGGCGAGAGCAATCGTCTCCGAGCCCAGGAGATAAGGGGAAGGTGGGCGAGCGCCGAGTACATCGAGCCTGAGGAAGGAGTCGGGGTCGAGACGACATGGCTCTGCTCCACCTAGGCTTCCCCCGGGAGAACCTGAGGAGGCTGACGTCACTCGGGAGGCTGGTGAGTATATGGGGGGGGGAGGGATAGGCCTGTGTGATGCCCTATTCCCTGGTACCTTCTGTGTGGGGGAATCCCTGCCCCCAATATTATCCTTTATTTACTTGATAATGGCATTTATAGGCCACTTTTAACACCCCCCCAGCAGCGGAAGGCGGTTTGCATGGTTCTCGTCCTCGCACAACAACCCTGCGAGGTAGGCTAGGCGAAGGAGAGATTAGTCATTGACCCGAGTGGGGATTCGAACTCTGGTCTTAGTAATTGTTGTTGTTTAGTCACGTCTTTCCTTCTGCAGTGTTGGATGGCAGGTTGAGAGGCGTTCCCTACTAGGACAGACTTGGCTCGTGTGCTCAAGACATCGATTCCATAAAACATACTTTGTTGCACTGTGCAAAATATGAGCAAGCCAGGGCTGAATTGATACTACATACCCTTGCTGGTACCTTTCCGGGAAAATCAGAGGCTCACTATGTCAGGTTCCTATTGGAAGACCGGACAAACACTAGAACATTAGCAGTGGCAAAGTTTTTATCGGTGGTTGCAAGAGCCATTTACAACATATATGAAGAGACAAAATAAAGAATTGGACTCACTGGCAGGGTTTGAATAAACAAACACAATTGTATATAACAAAAAGTGAGACTATATGTATTGGGGAAATTTTGGGAAACAACATGCAGGATGAGTAATATGGAAATAAAACAAAATGGGAATGTGAGGGAAGTCCAGGGGAGGAGTGGGGAAAATATGGAAAATTGTTAGAGAAATATTGTTAGAGGATGTAAACATGGAAAAACCAATATTTTTTTAAAAAGCTTCCCTAAACACAGCTCCCTTCAGATGTCTTCTAAAAGTCAGATGTTTATTTCCTTGACATCTGGTGGGAGGGCACTACCACCAAGAAGGCCCTCTGCCAGGTTCCCTGTAATCTCACTTTTCACAGTGAGTGGGTTGGACTAGATGACCCTTGTGGTCCCTTCCAACCCATGATCTACAAATTCCAGCTTCTGGATAAAGCTTTTATACCTCATTAGTTGGAAATAAGTGCACAAATATAGCAGAGGACAAAGCTGTGTTATAACTTTTGATTTAAAAAATAAATAAATTATTTGGAAATGCATTATTCGAAAATAAAAGTGCAAATGCTTTTTCCTAGACCTGTGAAAGCAATCGGCACAAACAGTTGAGAGCATCAAGCTCATTGCCAGAGGAACAGAAGGGACTCTTGCAAAATGGACCTGATTTGCAAGACTTTATGTCTGGAGAACTTTCAGACAAAACAAAGTGGGCAGACTATAAAGGCGAATTAAAGCGTCAGAAAGGAGAAAGGTATTTAAAACAACTTAATTACCTCATTAGAATGAGTAGAACAATGTGTTTACAAAATAGGTCAGCTGTCTGGAAAGTCAGTTAATTTCTCAGACTTACAAACATTACCTGCTAAAGCAAAATAAGTATGGCTTTTGGTTTTTTTTTTAGGCTGCGACTTCCTCCATGGCTGAAAACAGAGATTCCAATTGGAAAAAATTATAACAAATTGAAGAATTCATTGAGAAATTTAAATCTCCACACGGTAATTCAAATGCCTGTATTGTACCAGATGATTTACTGTGTTGTTCAGTGTTGTTTTTGCAATTAAAGTTCCCATCATAGGCACACTTACTTAAAAGCAAATTCCTTTGCAGTGGACTTGCTTCCATAGGTTTAGAGCCCATCTGTTTTGTTTAGAAGACTTTTGTTTTGTTTCCAGTGATGAGGCCTCGCTCACTTACAATAGCAGCTTGCACTGGAGTAGTCATTACGGTATCACATTGTTTTCTTTGTCATTGAAACCCTCCCTGAACAGTTTGAGAGCAGACCAGGGTTGTACCAACATGCATGCCAGATGGACTGAAAAAAACACCCTCATTGGGTATTGCCGTGTGAAATAATTTTCATTATAACAGTAGTACTTACCTCATCATTAGCTTTGCAGTGGTGAGACTCCTTGTAGCCAATGTACTTTATGCCCTTCTTACAGTGTTAATAACTGTTTCATTGCCTGTAGGTGTGTGAGGAAGCACGTTGTCCAAACATCGGAGAGTGCTGGGGAGGGGGCAAGTATGCTACTGCTACAGCGACTATAATGGTAAGCTGACCACTGACGACTGATGGTCTTATTGGGAACAACACATCCAAAATGTTCTATATTTGTCTTGTGTATTGTTATTGTTGTTAGTCGTTTAGTCGTGTCCAACTCTCGTGACCCCATGGACCAGAGCACACCAGGCACTCCTGTCTTCCACTGCCTCCCGCAGTTTGGTCAAACTCATGCTGGTAGCTTCGAGAACACTGTCCAACCATCTCGTCCTCTGTCGTCGCCTTCTCCTTGTGCCCTCCATCTTTCCCAACATCAGGGTCTTTTCCAGGCAGTCTTCTCTTTTCATATGGTGGCCAAAGTATTGGAGCCTCAGCTTCACGATCTGTGCTTCCAGTGAGCACTCAGGGCTGATTTCCTTAAGGATGGATAGGTTTGGTCTTCTTGCAGTCCATGGGACTCTCAAGAGTCTCCTCCAGCACCATAGTTCAAAAGCATCAATTCTTCAGCGATCAGCCTTCTTTATGGTCAGCTCTCACTTCCACACATCACTACTGGGAAAACCATAGCTTTTACTATACGAACTTTTGTTGGCAAGGTGATGTCTCTGTTTTTTAAGATGCTGTCTAGGTTTGTCATTGCTTTTCTCCCAAGAATCAGGCGTCTTTTAATTTCGTGACTGCTGTCACCATCTGTAGTGATCATGGAGCCCAAGAAAGTAAAATCTCTCACTGCCTCCATTTCTGTATTACTCAGAGCTATTAGCAGAGAATAAAGGGAATGGAGTGAGAGGGACTGCGTGTCTTTGCTTTTGTCATTCTAGAAAGCAGTCGTGCAACCGGAGCTCTAAGGGTGCCTTGTACATTATCTGGAAAATGATGATGATGATTTTATTTATATGCCACCCATCTGACTGGGTTGCTCCTGCGGAGTCTCATCTCATGGTATTACAGCAAGCAGACCACACAGAGAGGTGCATATAGCATGGCTGCACCCCATAATATGTGGTCCCAGGGTGGTGCTGGCATGGGGAGCAACCAATTTACCTACAATGTGATCTTTCTATTTAAATCAGTTACTGGAACTATGTGCAATTATTTGACTGCTGCAGCCCTTCTGCTGTCTTAATATAAGAACTGGCTGCAAGGACGATTTCACAGTACAGTGGTACCTCGGGTTGAGTACTTAATTCGTTCCGGAGATCCGTACTTAACCTGAAACTGTTCTTAACTTGAAGCACCACTTTAGCTAATGGGGCCTCCTGCTGCTGCCGCGCCGCCGGAGCACGATTTCTGTTCTCATCCTGAAGCAAAGTTCTTAACCTGAAGTACTATTTCTGGGTTAGTGGAGTCTGAAACCTGAAGCGTATGTAACCTGAAGCGTATGTAACCCGAGGTACCACTGTAAATGTCATTCAGTGTTGCCCATCTAGGGGACAAGATGGGAATTCTTAAACATGCAGGTGATTTTATTTCCTCTCCCTGCTTGCCCTTATTGGTGTCAAGCTATTAATATGAAAATTGGGGGGATTTCTTGCTGTTTTCATCTGTTCTCAGAGAGCAGATAATACTAAGCCATAGCTAAAACAACGAGTTAATCATCCCCTTTCTCCTCTGTCGAGGAGGAAACAAACCAGAGGCTAGTTTGCAGTCACAAGAAAACCTTGATGTACCATTGTGGTTTGTTAGGAGAGAGGGGGACAGAATTATGCATGTAAACAAGCCTGGCTTGTTTCTTCCTTGGCACATTTAAGGAGGGGGAAGGGGAGGAGGGGGCTAGAATGTTGTTCATTCACATTAACTCAGTTTAATCATAACTCTGGTTTTAAAAAGATGCACCCACCAGGCTGTTGTCTCGGGGCATTGCTTGTAGTCAGCCATACTAAGAAGCTAGAGGTTATGTGGGTTTCGGGCTCCATGTATCATATGTTGCTCAGAGTAGTTCTGGACTATATAATAATTTCTTTCTCATCTGTAGTTCTGGACTATATAATAATTTCTATATATATATATATATATATAATATAGTTTTGGGCTCCATGTATCATATGTTGCTCTGAGTAGTTCTGGACTATATAATAATTTCTTTCTCATCTGCTGGCTGAGCTGTTGAGATTCTTTTAATATTCGTCATAGAAGGTTCTTGAATTATTATTAATTTTTTAATTGTTTCCTGTTTCAGCTAATGGGGGACACTTGTACAAGAGGCTGTCTCTTTTGCTCAGTGAAGACAGCAAGAAGTCCCCCTCCATTAGATCCCGAAGAGCCATATAACACAGCGAAAGCAATTGCTGAATGGGGGCTGGATTATGTTGTATTGACCTCTGTGGACAGAGATGGTAAGTAACTTTCTAATTTTGACTCCTTTTGAAAAAACAGTTATGCTGATTCCAACCAAGGAAGAATGGCAAACCAAGTTGATGGACTATGCTAAAACGGCAAAAATAACTGGGAAGCTCAGAAACCAAGAGGACTTCAAAAAAGAATGGGGAAAATTTATAATATAATTAGGAGTCCATCAGCAGGATTTTAACCACACTTGAAAAGTAACAAAAATATGGACAATTTAGATGGATAAAAAATGTGGATAACAAATAGATATGCAGTTGTAAACATTGTCATTAGGACCCATGGAGGGGATGGGGGTGTCCTGAGATTCAGAGTAACCTTTTTATATGGGTTTTTAATTGCTTTTGTTATATGTTTATATCTT
The DNA here is from genome assembly GCF_964234715.1 of Podarcis melisellensis. NCBI lineage: Eukaryota > Metazoa > Chordata > Lepidosauria > Squamata > Lacertidae > Podarcis > Podarcis melisellensis. The sequence goes on along the minus strand of NC_138541.1, from coordinate 59,948,936 downwards.
CTTAAGCTCAAATAAAAATTATTTACAAAAAAAAGACTCCTACCCAAAAGCAAATAAAGTTATGCTGTATGCAGAAATCTCATCTAAGGTATTTGTAAGCTGTGCAGATCGCTGTTCTCTATTTCAATAGTTAATATTTGCAGACATTAGATTTACACAAATGCATCCTTGACACCACTATAACTATGTAAAAATAGTTATCTGTTCTTCCTGTAAAACAACTGGCGTGTTCTATTATTAGATGTTTCAGATGGTGGAGCAGCACACTTTGCAAAGACAGTATCACACTTAAAAGAAAGGTAAGGAGTGAATATTAGAAAAACTAAATGGATTGCTTTTGGGGCAAGGTTAATGCAGCTTTCAACTGACCACGCTGCACTTTTGTTTTGTTTTTTTCCAACCCTTGTTTCTCAGGAATCCCAAAATTCTCGTGGAATGTTTAACTCCTGATTTCAGAGGGGACCTGAAAGCTGTGGAGACGGTTGCTCTGTCAGGGCTCGATGTCTATGCTCACAATGTGGAAACAGTTCCAGAATTGCAGAGGTGATGAAAGGTGATATATACTGATAGAGTAAAATAAGGTTTGTGAGAGCAGACTATTTTAATTTAAGAGATGGTTCCATGAAGATGCTATTAGGAGGGACCTGCCTGCATTAGTGCTAAGCCATTTTCTGCTTGTTGAAGACTACCGTATTTTTCGCTCTATAAGACACACCCAGCCATAAGACGCACATAGTTTTTAGAGGAGTAAAACAAGAAAAAAATATTCTGAATCTTTTATTTATGTAGAGCCTCTTTTCAAAAGCTTGATTTTGCAAGTGAACAGTAGAAGCATTTTAACAGGCATTAGTGCTTGGATTTCATTCTCTCACAGAAAGCCCCAGGAAAAAAATGGGATCACCTGGCTGTTTGGAGAGAAAGAGGCACATGGTTTGGGCAGTGATGGAATCCAAGACTGACTGAAGAGGGAAAACAAGAATAATGTTCTCCTGTCTCTTTGTCAAGTTGCTCAGGGGGCTAAACAAGGGGTATCACACAACAACCTCACTACAACCCAGTGAGGTTAAGATGGCCCTCTCTGCGCAGCACCTCCAGCAAAGCAGGAGGAGAAACGGAGCCCCTTCCATTTCTCCTCCCGCTTCGCTGAAGGGGTGCTGCGCAGAGAGAGAGAGAGAGCTGCGCAGCACCATTCGCTCCATAAGACACACATACATTTCCCCTTACTTTTTAGGAGGAAAAAGGTGCGTCTTATGGAGCGAAAAATACAGTAAGTAGTGAATCTGCTTTTGTGTTCTGTTCACAGTGGGGTCCCACAGAATGGTGCATGCCCAGAAGACTTATTCTGCATTCTTAGTGTCACTGCAGCTGTACTGTGTAGTTTAGATATGTTTAAGAACCTATTTTTGCTTCGTATAACTACAGTTCTCAGATTTTATCAGAATGAGCTTCTCTATACTCTAGCTATTTACTGGTCATAATAAATGTATACTTTGCCATCACATGAAAGCAAACTCCAGTGATTAAACTGGGGGTGTTTTACCCCAAACTGACATTCCATATTTTACATATTCCATCAAGGATTGATCCCTGGAAGTTACTTTTAGGACCGTCAGCAAAATGAATGCCTTTTGTAAAAGCCAAATATTTAAGTGGCTTGAGAATTGTCTCCTAGGTTCCTGTTTTGCTGTTCATAGGCTTGTCATAAATCCGATCACATATACTAGTCATTCATACCAGGACATCTGTCTGCTTATGCAGGTGAAAAAAATAACTTGCAATAGTTGCCCTATTTCGATTAAATGGGGATATCATTAAGCATAGAGAGTGTTGTTCTCTCTCTCATTCTTTTGAATATTTTTCTCAGAGCAAAGGTGATGTTGTTCAGCCTGATACACATTGAAGGTAATGTTATAAAGATCGAAGAAAAATTGTGTGTACACACATACAAAAAAACCTTTGGAAGCAGTTATAAAAGGCAGATTCTGGAACTATGACAATATAGTATCTGACCATCTTTCATTCCCTGATAAGGCTAGTTTTTGTTGTTGTTGTGATGGGCATTGCCAAATTCCTGTTACCCTTTCAATCCAGTTACTCTGAGTGAGTTTTCAGTTAAATGTTTGAGAAGGTATTTTTGATCTGTGTATTCTTCCTTAGTTTGACTCATCTAATCCAGTGGGTTCTGCAGAAGGTTTTTCCAGAGGTGTGACAAGATCCGTTCTTGTTATGCTAATTATTATTATTTTTTACTATTTATTTTCTTAAAGAAAAGTTCGGGATCCTCGGGCTAACTTCGACCAGTCCCTCAGTGTTTTGAAGCACGCAAAGAAAGTTCAGCCTGATGTAATTTCCAAAACATCCATCATGCTTGGTCTTGGTGAAACAGATGAACAAATATACAACACATTGAAATGTAAGTCAGGATTTTGTGTGGATAGAGGCCACGATTCACAGATTCAAGGAAAAAGAAAGTGCACCCTCTTTGAATTCTGTAGTTTTACATGCGAAGACATAATAACAATCACCTGTTCCTTGATGTTGTTTAGTCGTTTAGTCGTGTCAGACTCTTCATGACCCCATGGACCAGAGCACGCCAGGCACTCCTGTCTTCCACTGCCTCCTGCACTTTGGTCAAACTCATGCTGGTAGCTTTGAGAACACTGTCTAACCATCTCCTCCTCTGTCGTCCCCTTCTTCTTCATAATTCAAAAGCATCAATTCTTCGGCGATCAGCCTTCTTTATGGTCCAGCTCTCACTTCCATACATCACTACTGGGAAAACCATGGCTTTAACTATATGGACCTGTTCCTTAGTAGGTCTTAAAATTAGGTAAACACAACCTCCGATGAACAACACATGACATATTACACTGTGTCATGATTTATTCAATTGGATTGAGGTCTGGATTTTGACTGGGCCATTGCAATAAAGAAGGTGCACTTTCTTTTTCCCATGATTGTAAGCTGTGTAGGGACCATAGCTGAGTTTTGGAGCATGTTATTCCAATAGCCATATGCTAAACTGTCCATGCACAATTTCTGAGGCTCTCTCCTTAAAGCAAACTCATTCCTGCATATTGAGTTCAGATATGGGGCAAGCTGATTGGAGATTGAAAAGAGTTTTCATTTTGGGTCTCTTTCTTAACTTTTGCTATGGTTTTTTTTCTTCCTCATTTAGGGAGTTAAACCTAACTTTATCTGCTATCTTAAATGTGCTGCTTAAAAACAGGCACCAGGGAGGTTTGGAAGAATAAACAATGCTATACTATATTTCTGTCATTCACATTTAAAACATTTAATTTTTATAGTATTACGTGAGGCTGACGTAGACTGTTTGACCTTGGGACAATACATGCAACCCACAAAGCGCCATTTAAAGGTAAAATTGTACTGGAAGTTTATTGTTTGAAAATATATCACATTTTCTGGATTGAAGGCTGAAAGTGACTTGGGATATGCCTTCTGGGACGGGAATCTTAAGGAGAGGCAATTATGTCAGCCTCAGTTTCTTTTGGAACACAAATCCATGTACAATTTAGTTGTGGATGTTATAGTCTGTGCTTGTTAAGGTTAGGAATATATGCATTTTGAAATGACTGGATCATGATGAAAATGTATTCTTCTTTCCAGGTCGAAGAATATATTACTCCTGAGAAATTTAAACATTGGGAAAACGTAGGAAATGATCTTGGGTTTCATTACACTGCAAGTGGGCCTCTTGTGCGTTCCTCCTACAAAGCAGGTGAGATACATAGTTTGCTAGATTAGCTGCACTATATAAATTTATGCAAACTTCGGTTTAAACTTGCCCCCTTATCGGCAAGTGCAATAGACCTTTAGATTTATATGTACAGGCATTGGGTTTTATTCAGTGTAACACTAAGCAAAATGTTCTGTGAGTGCAGCACACGGATTTCTCCTTGCACAACAGAACATTCTCTCCCTCTAGGGCTCCCTCCCCTCGTCCCTTTTCCGGGGTTCTCCCAACCCTCTGGAACAGATTTGGGGGTGGCATAGAATTGTATGTGGAGCACTGGGGTGGAATCCACTTGCACTAGCACTAATCCTTAACATTAGTGCAACTGAATATGACCAATCATGTTACTTTTGAAGACTAGCTGGACAGGCATGATTTATATAATAATAATAATTATTTATTATTTATACCCCGCCCATCTGGCTGGGTTTCGTCAGCCACTCTGGGCGGCTTCCAACAAAACACTAAAATACAATAATCTATTAAACATTAAAAGCTTCCCTAAACAGGGCTACCTTTAGATGTCTTCTAAAAGTTTGGTAGTTATTTTTCTCTTTGACATCTGATGGGAGGGCGTTCCACAGGGCGGGCGCCACTACCGAGAAGGCCCTCTGCCTGGTTCCCTGTAACTTGGCTATAGAAAATGTTATTTGTTCCATAATAGTTAGATAATCGGCCTAGGCATTTTGTCTCATGTGTTGCAAGTTGCCTGGGGTGCAGTCCATCACGTTCTTCATTTTGTACCATGTTCCTTCATGCCAGTGGAGAAATGGCAATAGGATAGAGGCAAGATACAATAGATTGTGGCCATAGCTAAAATTCAGATATAAATTGGTGAGTAACTTGCAGCTTTTGTTGTGACATGCAAACTCTTAAGTACAGTTCCCTTTAAACTAATACCTGTATTCAATGGGACTTGCTTCTGACACTGATTATAGTCTTAGTGTGTTATACAACTTAGATGGGTAATATTACTTACGAAGCTTGAAATATAGATCTTCATAGCTGTAATCTTTTAGGTGGCAAAAGCAGTAGAGCAAGTAGTTCATATGCAGTGTGAACTACAGTGACCTAATTTAGTTTTATTTTAAAGTTGTACATACTGCATTCAACATGGGATTATATCTGCTGATGTGAATTAAACAAACAAACTTGCTGCAGAAAGCATGGCAAAAAACAAAAACGGCTAAAGGCCAGAATTTTAAAAATTTATTTGCTTCCTGGCTCTTCTATGATTTACAGAAGTGTCAGTTCAAGGTCCATTTTTTTTATCATTTGCTTTCTGGCTGTACCATTATTTACAGAAGCACCCAATAATGTGCAGCCCATAGGTCTTGTGCTGCTCCTGAGATTTATCTATGTCCTCAGAGTTACATATAATGTTCAATGCGAAATCTGCAAGTGACAAATGGCGAGAAGCCATGCCTGACAACTATAACCCACACAAGGATTGTGCTATTCCTTATGCTTTTCACAGCCATCCAGAATAGTCTAGCAGTCTATGGGTAGCACAGCAACTGAATACCTCCCTCCCCATCAACAGCACTGTTGCCACGATGCTAGCATTTCCCTACATTTGCTTGTTCAGTGTTAAAATTTCAAGGAAACCACCATCTGCAAGTTTTCCAGGTTTGCTCTTTCCCAATCCAAAAGCGGCTCCTTTGCCAAGCCGATCAGCAAGAGGAAATATTCATTAAATGCAGCAATCCTATTACATTGACATTGGTATGACTTACCTCTGATTAAATATCATCAGAAGGTTTAGAAAGCCTCGTTTTTTTCTGCTGCCTAACATTCCAAGTCTTTCTCATTTAAAACCTTTTAAGAACCGAGATGATTTATGCTGGGGGAAGTTGTTTGCTTATGTGACTTGCCCCGTTTGACACAGGGTTAATTCCTCCAGCGCTAAGAGAGTAATAGGCAGCAAGGATTCTTTTCAGTTGCCTCCTGTAGATGCTACTGCTCATTTCTTTCCTACAACACAGGCTAAAGAATACGGTCACAAGATGCTTGCTACTCTGTTAAAATAGATGCATGTTTTCTTTTTGTCTGTGCAGGTGAATTTTTCTTGAAGAATTTGGTACAGAAGAGGAAGAAGAAAGACATCTGAAATGTAGAAAGTTCATAGGGACAACTCTGCATCTCTTAATGAATTCCAGATGGCAGCATCACAAATAAAGGAAGAACATTCAAGATGCTTTTGTTTATTGTTGTTGCCCCTGCAAGCATTTAAACTTAGCCATGAATTATTCAGGTTGTTTCTGAACTCTGCTATCTTCTACTGTAGTTTAAGAAATGTTAATGTATTATATGGCTTACAGTGCAATCCTATACATATACATTCAAAATTAAGTTCCAAGGGATTTGTTGGTGGTCTTTCTAAGTAAGTGGTACAGATCTACCTTAGAAAACCTCTGCTTTCTAACATATGAAGCACCATGAGATATACCCACTGGGAAAATTAAGAGAGTTAGATGCATATTTTAAATATCTTGCAGGTAATACCAGTAATAAACAGCTGAACACAGTGTGCAGCATTTCTTCAAACTTTGTATGCACCCATATTTACACTCTGTCATTTCAATTTTTTAAAAAAAATCCTACAAGCCAATGTGCAAACGTGATTATTGAGAGAGAACATCCTTTACTATCAAATAGAGATATGGTTAAATCTGGCTGGATTTTACCATGCATCAATAGCATCCCTTAGTGTTTCACTATTTAAACATTGTTTTGTGAAAAGTTTGATCTGAACAGCAGGTGTACTAGCAAACATAGGGATAGCAGTGTAGCATGGGCTTGTGATAGCATTATCAGCAATAGGTTGCAATTCCAAGATGTGGATATGAACCATACACAGCATTTATGGGAGCTTTTCCACAGCAGCTCTTGTTGTTGAAGAGGCAATGCATTATGAAACTTTCCACAAAAGAGCTCCTGCTCAAAGAGCAAACTCATTTTAAATGGAACTGTTCAAATGCTGCATGCATACACGAGTGTTTCTTTATGATGTCACCATCATTCTGCGCACACACAAATTGTATGAGATGCTGAGTGCAAAGGCGAAGGACCTCCACTGGATGTACAAAAGAAAACTCAGAAAATTTGGCTTGGTTTCTCTAATTAGTTGAGACTGACATAAGGTATATTTAATCAATTTCAAGAAAAGGGAATGGATCTTTATGGAAATTGGAATTATCCTTTACAGAGGAGGAAAATTTGATCTTAGTATTTTGTCCAAACAAACTGTTAGAAATTGAGCACTGCACAGCTGGGACTAAAACCCAATAATTAATATTGATCTAAGGAGGTGTTTTATCAATTCCAAGGGGAGGGGGCCTCTTTTCTAACCCCATCAAGTATTTTTTTTAAAAAATGCTGCATATTTCTATACTTCACACTTAAGTCTTCCATTTTGCAGTACTAATCCCTGAAATTTCTGTGTGTGTATTTAGGGTTGGAAGGATGGATTAAAAAAAATTTTTTTTGATGAAACAACTGTACCGTTATAAGGAGGTGTAGTGAAGGTGTGTTCATTGTGGGGTGGGACTGCAGAAACCCTTCAAAAGGTTTGCAACAGCATGGTGTCATTTGAAGGTTATGCCGCACTGATAATATTTAGCATCCTCATCAATACTTTTTAGGGCTGGGAGGAATACCATGGTTTTCGTTATATATCTCATGCTGGGAATGTCCTCCCCTGCCTCAAAGGTATTTAATAGAACCAACTTAATGCTGGAAAAAGCTAAGCATCACAGTAGACTGTTACCAATGAGTAGACAAAGATTTATTTTTGTAATCACAGTGAGGTAGTAAGCAGATTATAATATATGACATAAGGTTCTGTTCTGCTGCAACTATGTGAACTTTTTGTTCTGGCAATATTCTTGAGCGTTAAGTGTTGAAACAGCAGTGGGAAACCATTGTGTTTCACGGCAGTCATGAATGATATGCGGTTGCTTTATGAGTGATGTCCCTTCCAGAAATTGGACTTAATGCAAAAATATATGTTAATGAAAATGGTTTGGGAGACTGTTTTGCCAGAAAGGCAGTTCTAGGGAGCAGTGCTTGCAGTTGATCGAAGGAAAGAGGAAGGATTGTGAGCTTTTGCTCTGCTTCCACTTCCGAAGTATAAGAATGTAGGAAGCCCAAAAAACAATTTAAAACGTTATATGACTTTTAGCAAGTTGAATAGATTAAAGAGCTACTAACAATGCGCTGATTGGAATTCCGCTTCCTAGCTCAATGCCCTGGTAATGGGGAAAGGAGGAAGCTGCCTGTTTTTACCAACATGCAGAGCTTTCACTTTAAGAACCCTTGCTCTAATAAAATTAAATCTATGATCTAGAGAGAACTGGACCTGGTGTGATCTTCTAGTAAAGACAGCATTAGCTGTAGCAAGGATTTGACTTCAGAGCCACTGCAGAAACTTGGAAAAACCACTTAACCTTTATTTCTGGATGAAATCAAAAGTTGTTGAAACCAAATAGAAGCAGCTTTTGGCTACAATAGGAAGCGAAAACTTCCTTATTCTCTAACTTTCAGTGGAGGCTGTAAAAGCTACTAGCCCATGCTTGTGTACCTAAGAGAATAAAGTACAGACTCCCTGTTATAAAAAGCTTATCTTCCTGCTCGCCTTGGGAGGATTTTTAATGACTTCTGATGATCAGGTTTGTGGCTAGTTACAGTCTTGCTGTAATGGTAGAACAGTTAGCAAAATATAGAGCACATATCCAGACCATTCCTCTTTAATAGGGCTCTCAGGTTTGTAAAGTTATATTGCATATGATTCATATACTGCTAAGTACCATATTTTCAGCCAGTTCTACACTTCTATAGAGGTATGTTATTTTATAGACAAGAACCTGCTGCTAAAAGGATAGGATAGGAATGAGGCAGCTTGTCCCAGGCAGGGACAAGTCTCAGGATAACAAATAATCATTGATTTTATTATAATGTTACCACAAGGAATGTATTGACCTCAGGCTGCCTTCTGATCCCGAAAACCATCTCTGCAGCCATCCCAACACCAAAATTGGAAGATGTGGTGTTTCATGGGAGCAACAGACCTTCCATTGAGCCCCGTGGTTCACATATTATGGTAAAAAGAAAAGCTATCCTTCAGCAAGCTGCCCACACCTGCCTAGAGTCAAATTAAAATGAACAATGTTGCGTGGCATAGTACAGATTAGCGTATCAAACAAGATGGGAAAATCCCTTTTTTCTTTTGGATTGCAACATACATCGTAAAAATTTAAAGTGCAGTTTGTAAACCTCACAGAGTAGGAAGTCTTGGAAGGTTGAAGCTGAGTTTTTATATATATAAAAATTACTAAAATCATCTATGACTGTACAGTTTTTCACTTCAATGACAAAAGTTCCAGTATTATAAAAATAGAGATTATAAAACAGATTCTGGATTGAAATGTCCCAGCTACAATGCTATTATTGAAAAAAATGTCTTCATTATGAGAAAATATTCAGCATGATTCAGTCAGAGTTAAGTACTTTTTAGTCCTGTTGATCTCAAGAGGAAATCTTTGAGGACATGGTTACCTGTCCCATTGATATCAAAAGGACAAGCACTTAACTTTGGCTCCATTGTGTCCCATTTCCCCCCGTTTTTTGTTTTAATTCATGCTGGTTTACAGCTCCCATGGGAAGAGCCCTTCTGTGACAATTGAAACCTATACCCTTGGCTTCTTGAGAGGAGGATCTTGCAAGCTAAACTTTGGTATGTCACATGAAGAAGCAAACGGAATCCTTTTTGCTGACACCTTCTTCCCAATTGTCTCAATCTGAAGGGAACAAAACATAGGGAGGTTAAGTCAGGCAAAGTATACAACCGCTGGTGTTCCCAAAATGATGTTAGGACCCAAAATGGGATTTCACAAGTGCCTTCTGAAGTCACACGGTCCTCTTGGGCCAGTTCAGGCATAAATGTCCCTCCCCAACCCAACATCTCTAATGTGCCAAGACTGAGAACATGCCTAGGTTTGTGTGTTTCTACCAGGTTCTGATCAGTGCATATAGAAGGCAGCAATCAAGCCAGGAGATCCCTTGTTTCTAAAATGTATCCTGCATGTTGCTAGTGCTACAGAAAGGTTTCAATATCTAGAGTTCAGGGACATCTTTCCTTCAGATATCTGAACCAGAATATTCCACAACTATTACCTTCTATGCAAGATAAATGTTGCAAAGACAGGGAGGATGTATGAACGCCTTAGGCTGGTTCTCATTCTCACTAGGTGTATTAAGAACCTTACAATGGTATAATGAGGGAACTAAAGACAATTCACTCCTGTCCCCCACCCAAAATCAGGACCATGCACATCATATCAACCTACTTAATGCAGACAATGGTTCGCCCCAAATCAAGCAGGCATACCTGAGAGAGGAAAATGAGCTCCAGATTGTGCTTTTATATTGCAAAGCACATGTGATCCTTGGATGAAGGGCAGTATAGAAATTTAACAACTAAGATAATAAATGATAAATAACCAGGGTTTCTAGCCAATTTGATCTGGACAAAAACCTTTTCGTTATTCTGAATGGGCTGGTCAGCCACATCCTTGGTGTGAGTACAAAGCTTTCTGCTGAATCGTCCTTTATTTTTTCTCCAGTTGCTTGCCAAGCTGCAGAATATTGGCAACTTTTAGGACAAAAGCATGCAAGTTCATGGTAAGGTAAAGGTAAAGGACCCCTAGACAGTTAAGTCCAGTCAAAGGTGACTACAGGGTTGCGGCGCTCATCTTGCTTTTAGGCCGAGGGAGTCGGTGTTTGCCCACAGACAGCTTTCTGGGTCATGTGGCCAGCATGGCTAAACCACTTCTGGTGCAACGGGACACCGTGACAGAAGTCCGAGCGTACAGAAAACTGTTTACCTTCCTGCCGCAGTGATACCTCTTTATCTACTTGCACTGGCATGCTTTCGAACTACTAGGTTGGCAGGAACTGGGACAGAGCAACAGGAGCTCACCCTGTCACAGGGATTCAAGCCACCAACCTTCTGATTAGCAAGCTCAAGAGGCTAAGTGGTTTAGAACAAGTAACTTAGCTACATCCAGGAATGACTCAAGGTTTGTGCACAGGTATCTCCACAGATAAAAGTCATGCACTGCTGCTGAAGACTCTGGCATTGCCCAAGGCGCCACCACAGTATGCAGCCTAAGGTATGTATTGCCCAAGACACTGTCCAGGCCCACCACCAACATCCTACAAACCAATACCTGCCTGGAACAACACGGGTAATCATTTCTATATTCTGACTTATCATACAGCTTCAAGTTACAAGAAAGGAGATTCCAAACAAACATCAGGAATAACTTTCTGATGGTAAGAACCGTTCTGACAGTGGATGGATTCCCTTGGAACGTGGTGGACTCTCCTTCATTGGAGGTTGGATGGCCATCTGTCATGGATGCTTTAGTGGAGATTCCCACATTGCAGGGGGTTGGTAGATGACCCCTTCCAACTGTATGATTCTATAAAGCCTAGAAAATACGCAGCACTCTCAGTACACTCAGATTAATACCAAAAGAGGCCATGATGGTGTAGGAATTGCACAAATCCTTGCTCTGCTTCCCTCTAAAACCATGCAAGGATTTTAATGTGAATTAGTGGATGGGCAAAAGCAAAACTTACTTGGAAGCCAATGCTCTGCAATTCATTATGAAGGTCATCAAGGACTCTTCTGCCATCAAAGATGAACGCTGGCTTCAACATCTTTTTGTGAATTCGCTCGTAATCCAGCTCCTATATATTAAAAAAAACCAACAACTCAGAGGCTGTTTCAGGGATGGCAGTTGCTAGCCCTGGTTCTTCTGAATGTTGCTAAATGGCACTCTGTTTACCTTAAACATGTCCCACTCGGTGCAGATAACTAGGGCATGGGCTCCATCACAGGCTTCATACGGGTCTTTGCTAATGGTGACTAGTCGAGACACTGTAAGGAGCAGGGAGGAAGAGAAATAGCAGGAGTGTGAATTGATTTCACTATTATCTTTTAGTCAATCTTTATTGAGTTAAAATGAATACATCCATACAGTATTTGCCATTACAAGCTTACAACAAACAAACAAACAAACAAACAAACAAAGAAGAAAAAAGAAAAACGCAAGATAAGGACAAGGGTATAAAATCAAGGAAAAAAGAAAAGAAAAAACATACGTAATTATGGAATTCCTCAACATTAAGTATTTTGTTAATACATTGATTATTCACACAATTAGAAATAAAAAGTGCTGCAAACATTTAAAAAGACTTTCAAGTATTCTCATTGTACTTTATCTGTTATATACATTATACCGCACAGTTACCTGTTTCTTGTGATTTTTCATTATACCTGTTACCTTTTATGAATTTCAAGGATCAGTCTAATTCTGCCAGATTTCTGTTTACACCATAATTTTCTAAGTATTCTTTATATATTCTCAATTCCTTATAGTCTCTCTGTTTTGTCTGTCTTACTCTTTTTGTCATCTTTGCTAGTTGCAGGTATTCTACCATTAGATTCTGCCAATCCACTATACTGAGTATTGATTGACTCTTCCAGTTTCTTGCCACTGATATTCTGGCAGCTCTTATCCCATACATGGTCAATGGTCTTTTTGATTTTCCAAGTTGCTTTGGCAGCATGCTTAGGAGGAAAATTTCCGCAGTCTTTTTTAAAATTAAGTTTAAGTAGTTTTTTTGAGTTCCTTGTATATATTATTCCAAAATTCATGGATTTCTATACAATTCCACCACATGTGTAGATAGGACCCTTTCTCTTTTTAACATTTCCAACACATGGGTGATCTGTTTTTATACACTTTGGCAAGTTTTGTTGGGGTTTGATGCCACCTGTACATCATCTTCATAGTATTCTCCCTGTGAATTGATTTCAATGAGAGATTTGTGGCACCATTTTATGCCAAACATTTGCTGGCACAGGGTCTGGGGAGGCTTTTTCTGGCTGAAGGATAGGATGAAAATGTTTTAAATCAAGGCCAAATACACTGCTGCTGTAAAGGACCCCATGACAGTTAATTCCAGTCAAATTTGACTATGGTGCGTGGCGCTCATCTCGCTGCTGTGATGGATAGGTTTCAGATGCACTGATGGAACATGCTGCCAACCATTCCACAGGCTGGTCTTGAACTCTTGGCCCAGAACGGCTGTGTGTGATGTCTGAAGGCATCCCGGCCAGGAAACTATGTGGGTGTTGGGTGGTGATTCTTCCTCCCCCCTTTGGGCTTGAAAGCAGAAGTGGTAAAGGCATAGGAGGAGCTCCACACCCCTGCCTGGAGGGCTGCTTGGGGACTGGGAGCAGTTGGGCTGTTGGTTGCTGTGCCATTGGGGCTGATGGAATGGCAGCATCGCAGTATGATCCTGTGTGATGCTTATGTGTCGATGCTGGCATGTGTGTGTATCAGTTGTGGAGAATTCATAATCCCCACCCACCCAATGTATGGGCAGTATCTGGATACTGGCAGTAGGACAGTCCCCGACTGGTGGGCACTGGCAGTTTCCAGGGACACTGGGGACATGCCTGTTGTTTCCCTGCCATGTGCATTTTCTAGTTGTGCATTTTGCCCCTCCTTTTCCAGGCTGAGCACACACTGGTGACGGCAGCTGTCCCACTAGTTCAGCAGCACCGTCTTTCTAGTTGTAGTACAGTGACTGCCTAGGATTATTCTGGACTTAGAAAGCATAAAGGACTTTGACTGGGCAATAGCTTGCGATCTCTGCTATTATAGTTCAGTATGCAGTTATAGTCAGGACTCTGTGTACTCTGTACTAATAAATCAGTAACTAAAGCGGAGCATTGAGGATGGCTGAATTTTGGCTGCAGTACACTTCGTGCTGAAAATCTTATTCAGCAACTCCTCTGACACCCAGCATTTCATCAGATATTTCCTATACACTATCAAGCTCAACTGTATAGTGATGAGGACTAGGAACGTGCTTTAAAACTCAAAAAAGAGATTCTCTGGACCCCACATGCCATACTATGAACTGCCCCAACCCCACTTTCCACAGATACACAACCCACCTACAACTTTAATTTGTTGTTGTTTAGTCATGTCTGAATCTTTGTGACCCCTTGGACCAGAGCATGCCAGGCACTCCTGTCTTCCACTGCATCCTGCAGTTTGGTCAAACTCAACTTTAATTACAGCCTAACAAATCAGCTCGCTTGCCTTTTATGGTTATCAATGGGAGGTCTGTTCCATTTGAGCATTTGAGTTGTCAGCAGTAAGGAACAGGAGTTTTCCAGTTTATGCCTCAGTCCTGTGAAACTACCTCTTGAAAGAGACACATCGGTGTTCTTCACTTCTGACTCTTAAACAGCTTTACTCCAAAATGTCCTGCACTAGATGGAAGGAGGAACATGCTCTAGGTTTTGCTACTGTTTTTAAGGGTTTCCCACTGATAACTGGGAAACACTGGCCTGTGAGCGCTCCAGTTGGAAAACAGCCTTTACCAAAGGTGTCATGAACTCTGAAGAAGCACGAACTCAGGGCACAAAGGAGAAACGTGCTAAGAGGAAGGCATGCTTGGCAAACCCTCACCTGTGATCAACTCCCGCCCAGAAACCTATGTCCCCACTGTGGAAGGACGTGTGGATCCAGAATTAGCCTTCACAGTCACTTACTGACTCCCTGCTAAGACTGTGTTCATGGAAGACAATCAGCTATGAGTGATCGCCAAAGAAGAAGAAGAAGAAGAAGAAGAAGAAGAAGAAGAAGAAGAAGAAGAAGAAGAAGAATAGCAGCTTGTTTTTATTGTACAGACAATCCTATACCCTCAGAGCTGGAGGAGCTTGTAAAAAGCAAGCCCCACTCACCTTGATCATCTTCAGATACACCTGGATGAGAAAGATCTAGGATGATTTGTTCCTTTAGCACTTTAGGGTCGTAGATATGAAGTTTCGCTCCTTCATCCATTAAATACTTGCTGATGTAGATGCTGGAGGACTCTCTACAGAAAACACACACAACCCCATCAACTTTTTACTGAGAAGGCTTCATGAGAATGTTGCATTCAGTAACTACAAGCTGCAATGTGATTTGTGGAATGCAAGTGGGCAGGAGGTAGTTGGTGCCCTACGGGATCTTAACTTCTTAGTAACTTACTCCTTAGTAAGTCCCCTTGAACACAGTGAAACTTTATTTCCAAGTAAACAGACAAAGGCTAGCACTATAAATCTGGCATCTGAAGCCTCCCGGAAATCAAATCATTTGCATGATCATCATGATCGGACAAACCTGGGGAAACAGTGTCCCTTGTTGTCATAGTCTTATCTTGCAAGAGTAAGTCTTATATTGTAAGGTTTTGCTACTAGCAAAACCAAATGAATAAACAAGGAATAGAAACAAAACACAGCTTTCCAGCAGCTTTCCCCACCTTGCCACAACATTTTTCCAAGCTTGCCATTCTGCACTGTAAAGGTCTCAAAAAAATGCCATCTTTTCCTCTTAAAAGCTGTGGTTAACAGAGCTTTTGTCAACTCAAACGGTAAAAATCAGGGAATTACTGCTGAGTCATGGCCTTGGCTTACTCTATTAATCCTAAAGCCATAAACAGAGAAGGGCCACTCCAGGCCAAAGGTAACTAGAAAAGAAGTTATCAGATGGCAAATTAGTTGCAGATTGTACAGAAACTATATTATATTAGAGCCAGTGTCTCCAGAACATTTTTTAAAAATACAACTCCCTCCTCCTCTGTGTCTCCCTCTCTCTGTCTCATAATATTCCACTGTCTTAACATGAGCCTTAATTAAACTCCCCTTTTAACTTGCGCCAAATCTGATCTTCCATGTCACCTGTTTATATGACCAAAATCCGTTTTTCACTGCATTACAACTGGATACACAATTAAGCTTCCACTGTATGGTCCGTTGCCCCATCAGACTGGTTTTTGATCTTTTGTGAGGTCTGTAGCACTAAAACTCAATCAAGCTGCACTACTGAGCAACTGGATGAACATCTGTCTGCACAGCCAGCTTTAAATGTGCACTGAACTCACCACAAGCCAAGAACAATTGCTGGGCAGATAAATCAGAGCTCCAAATAAGCTAAGCTCGGGTAAATAACAAAGTTCCATCAATTTAACAGGTCAAGGGGAAATTATCTATCCTATCAGTTATATTGTTATCCAATTACCTGGCTTGTGTCATGAACTCAAAACCAGGAAAGTTACCCTTTTGTTCACTAGAAACTGGTGTCTGCCACAGAATTCCCATTCTTAACTATCACAGCCTTCTTTTTTCATGTTATAACAAGAAAGTTTCTAGTTCTCAGGGTCCTATAGATGACATTTCGAACCCATAAAGATAGAACCTACAAAGAGCAGAATGCAAAAAGTACTTTCACAGGCACCTAGGGCTTGGACATACCTAGTGGGATTTTTAAAATCTTGTTATTTTCTTTAAAAAGCAACCCAGCTCCATGCCATAGCACAAATTACTTCTAAAAGTCACCTTGGTTTCAAAAGCAGTTTGCACAAGTGTCTGCAGGAGCGGGCTACTGTTTAAGACAAGTCCTAGGGCACAAGGAACTAGTTGTGCAGTTCTTGGAATTCTGGCCAGAAAAAACCCCCTCTTTAATAGGGCAGAATTTCCACCTTGAGTCGGAACCTCTCCCCATTTTTGGGAATCTCTATGCAACATAACCCTCTGGGTTACAGGGATGATTGATGGGTGGGCCAAAGAGGCTGGAGACTGCCCAGGGGGCATGGGTAAGTGGCTGCAAGAAAACCCCAAAGGCAAATGGGTCACAGGAGGTCAATGGGCCTGTGAGAATTTAGCAACTGTTTCCTGCAAATTGCCCCCTTTAGGGAGAAACTCATATTCAGAGAAACCTGTGTCTCAAGGCACAAGCTTGTTGCAACATGCGCCAACTGCACAACTCTCTCTAGAGTCAAAAGTGAGGGCCAGAAGATGGAAGGAAAGAGGGGGAATTCCCTGACTCAACCAATCGAGGGTCAGGGTCAGAACGTTGGTGAGCACAACCCTCTCTCCTTAGGACATGGGAGCATCCCAGGTAACTGCCATTCCCCATTGTGGCACAGTCCCACATGCCCCATCTAATGTTTTCAGAAGTTCCCCAAGATGCAAGGGTTTCTCCTCCAGTGAATCAGTGGGAGAAGCAGAGGCTCATATGGCATATTCCTTTACCTGTGGAGTTCTCCTCTCCATAAGCTACATCGCTGCTTGGAAAAGAGATTTTAAAGTTCACACAACTGAGAATGTCCATAGGTTATGCAGCAAGACTGTTAAAGAGACCTCATGCAAAAACAAAGAGCCTTTTGAATAGAAAGATGGGCAATAATGCTGCAATAATAAACAAGTTATTGAGGTTGTATGCAACAGTGTTGCTCCACTGGGGGGGGGACTTCTGTCAGCAGAATGGAAAGCAGCTATCTCCAGCAGTTTCCCCTCCCTCCAACAGCCCCCTGAGCACACCCACTCACCCAAATCTTCCTCAAGGGCTTTCTTCTGGAGCATATTTAGGGAATGTGCTGAAAACAGCTCCCCTCTTCACTCTGCTGATGGAAGCTTTATATCAGTGCAACACCTAAGGGTACAATCTTTGGCATTTATTTTGGGAACAGTGTCCTGTTTTCCTCTGAATGCAGGTTGGGTCTGTTTTGGCTCATGGCATGAAGCAGCTCAGAGAATGGGTAACTTTTACAATTGCAGCTTGAGCCAACTTTGTGTTACCTTGTGTCTCCGGTGTCTTTCTTGAATGCAAATCCCAAAATAGCAATCTTCTTGTCGGTGACAGTGTTAAATAAGCTGTCAATGATCCGAGAAGCAAATCTTCTCCTCTGATAGTCGTTCATGTCGATCACCTGCAATTGGATTGGATGCAGAGAGCCACATCAATGGTAATATATAAAAAAATTGTCCAGTAGCACCTTAGAGCAACTAAGTTTGTTCTTGGTATAAGCTTTCGTGCGCATGCAAACTTCTTCAGTTATATTTTGACTGCGTCAGACCAACACGGCTACCTACCTGAATCTATATCAATGGTAATGCACTGTTAGTAGTAATTTCCATGAGTCTGCGCTTGATAAAAGGAGTGCGCAGGATCTCAAATGCCAAAGGATAAAGAAAATGCATGCAGATCAATTACATGTACACATGTGCTTATTCTGCATTAATGTACATATTCTTCCTAGTCATATTTGGTCTAAAATGGCTATTTTAAAGTAAGGAGCAATATCACGGCAGCAAAGCAGCTATTCTGATTTGATCACAGAAGACCATGATGGGGATCCAGGTAGCAGAAATGACCACCAAACTCCCACTCCTCATCACTCAGCATTTTCAAATGTTTCTCTACAACATGGCTTAGAAGCAGGAGGCTGGATCTAGTCTTCAGTTAGTTGCACTTATGTCCTATAGATTTGAATGAGAGCAATTAAATCATGACTAACCTGCGTCGCTGATTTCAATGTGACTTAAGTTCAACTAATAGTCTGGATCCAACCCATGCTCTTAAAAAATAACAATGAAAAGGCCAATGAGGCTAGTTAATTTCTGAACCCAATAGGAGAAAAAGCCAATCTTGTGATTATTTCAAGCCTGTAGGACCTTTGGTTGTAGAAATCTGCTTCCTCCCCAGTGCCAGAGACCCATTCCACACCAAGAGGTCAAATTTCCTGGGGCCCTAGCTTCCTCCTCCCTACCAATTTCTGCAAGTGGAAAAAAATGGATCACTAGTGGCCTATATCCTACCCTCTGGGCAGTCTGACTTTCAGAAAGAATCAGAACTACAGTGGTGCCCCGCAAGACGAACGCCTCGCAAGACGGAAAACCCGCTAGACGAAAGGGTTTTCCGTTTTGGAGGTGCTTTGCAAAACGAATTTCCTATGGGCTTGCTTCGCAAGACGAAAATGTCTTGCGAGTTCCTGTGGGGTTTTTTTCCTTCCCCCCCCTTTTCCCCAAGCCGCTAAGCCGCTTATCAGCTGATCCGCTAAGCAGCTGATCCGCTAAGCCGCTAAACAGCTGATCCGCTAAGCCGCTAATAGCACTAATCCGCTAAGCCGCTAATGGGCTTGCTTTGCAAGACGAAAAACCGCAAGACGAAGAGACTTGCGGAACGGATTCTTTTCGTCTTGCGAGGCACCACTGTAGGCACATTTTGTGAGATCGATTTCCGGGACTACTTTTGTAGTTGGGTGAGGCAGACTGATTAGGTTGTCAGCTTCACCCTAAGCAATTGCTGGTGCAGATTCTGTTGTATACTGGCTTCTCCTTCTCCCTGCTAACCCTGAACTTTGTAACTCTGGATTTTTCCTTTATAGAATTATAGAACCCATTGCCAAATCCACAAATTCTCTACGGGCACTCCAGCTACTTGCTTCCCCTGGGTAGTTTCCTTCCTGCCTAAAAGACTGGTCCAATATGCCCAAAGTGCTCATCTATGTCCTTACTGTGCAGTGCCCTGTTGGGTTCAATAGGACTTATTTCCAAGCAATGTATTTGATGTAAGACTGTCACTCAATCCCAAAGCTATATAAATGAATGAAAATGTTGCTATATTTGAAAGTAGTTTTTCTTCCCAATCAGAACTCAAAAGTGATTAATAATTTGGTCCTGAAAAGCAGCAAAAGGGGTATTAACAAAAGTATTAGTGATGTGAAAATAGATGCTATCCTCAGTTCTAACAAAACACTTGCTAACAAGGGAGGAGAATAATTATATTAAGAGATTTAATTTCCACTGAATTCATTCTTACCTGTTGCCAGTAACGAGCGACTTCTGACAAGTTCAGAGCCTCACAGAGATAAACCAAGTTCAGAACATCTTTTTGAAAACAGCTCCCACCAAATCCTGTATGGGGGAGGAGGAAAGCTCATTACTCCACCTGTATGATTTCTCTTTGTGCACTCTGATCCTAGGTACATTTAATGAGACACACACCCCTAAAGAGTTCAATGCAACCTTAAAAACACCTGATGGGTACCTTTATATGCAGCGATAGCTAACCAAAAAACTTATTTGCTTCAGGATCAATGCTGACCAGTTTTAAGAGCCTTCCAAATAAATGTATATGCTTAAGAAGTTTCTCTCCTGAGAACATTCTATGTCCTGTTAAAATAAGCAGGATTCTGTAGCTAGAGTCCAAAAAAGGAATTAAACGTTTGGAAAACACACACAAAAAATTGGCAACTGTTATTGAGAAAAATCTGGGTTGAAGATCAGACTTAAGAATGCCACAAAACTCATGTTTAGAAAGGCCTGTTGTCTAAACACCATATTGCCACAAGTCACAACCAAGACAGAAAGAGAGAAAGAGAGAAAGAGAGAAAGAGAGAAAGAGAGAGAGAGAGAGAGAGAGAGAGAGAGAGAGAGAGAGAGAGAGAGCATTTACCAACACTGGCTTTCAGAAATTTGCTTCCAATCCTTTGGTCCATTCCAATGGCTCTTGCAACTTCTTCAACGTCTGCACCTGTTGCCTCACAAAGAGCACTTATGGAGTTGATACTGCTGATTCTCTGGGCAAGGAAAGCATTAGCTGCCTGGAGATGAAAAAGAAACAAGAAAACAACCTCAGAATGTTACTTTCTGCTGAAATGAATGGCGGATGACAGATTAAGTATGACAATACATCTATTATGGGAACAGAATGTTAGAAAGTGGGTCCTAGAAAATCCATATATCTTTGTTAGCAAAGCTATTTATTATATTACATCTATGTTAGAACATAGCTACTTTATAGGAGCATAATGACTTCTTTATCAGAAGCACAGTCACCCACACAATTCCCCAATACCAGGGGCACATATGTCGTATCATATTACCTGATAGTGTAACTTGGCACTGGACAAAGAAATAAATATCCTGAGATACTGATTGCCAAATTTACTTCTAAAGCCACAAGAGCCAGTGACAGGCCCCTTGTTTCAGATCTCTTCCTTTATAAACCCACCTGGTGTTGGATTTAATTTGCTTTAGGGTTTCTAATAGGCACTGTCTAACCCCACCAAAATGAAATAGAGCTTGTTGCAAAATTCTTCTGAGGAAGGCAGGTAGTTTGTGCTTGGTCAGCAAAATCAACTTTAAGGTACAGTCAACGTACACTATTGAACGTAATCCGTTCTGGAAGACCGTTCGATTTCTGAAACGTTTGACAAACCGCAAATTAAAAGCAGAAGCCTCAAAACAATAGGGAAACTCAAAACAGAAGCCATGTAGCATGTTCGGCTTCTGAAAATCATTTGAAAACCGGAGCAGTTACTTCCAGGGTTTTGGCATTCAGAAGCCGAAACATTCCAAAATGGAGGCGTTCAGGAACCGAGGTTTAACTGTAAATAGCAGTGGGGGTTTCCCAAGCCAAGGCAGCAGTTTCAAGGCTTATTCACATGGGCTACTCTGCTACGACGAGGACCTGGGCAGGCCTAGGGAGCCTCTGGCTGCTACTGACTTAGCTACCCTGCTCTGACCAGTGGGCCACACAGTCTTGGATAAAGCAGCTGAGGACTTGGGATCAACATGCTACAGACAGTCACACCATGTAAATATTGCCCAGATGCCATCAACCTTTGTATGATGCCTTGGGAGCATGAATCAGTGGTGCAGTTCAAAAGCCTTTTTGTGGAAACAAGACAGATGAAACTTGCTTCTTCTCTGATATTTTATAACATCGCTTTTCAGAGGCTAACGAAATACCAAAGATCTAAGCCGATACTTCATACTTTCTCTACTTTGTTGATGTCAGAATTTCAAAGGATACCAACCAGTTTGGAAAGTTCAGATGACCAAGTGTTGGTTGTAAGGATTTTCTCTTTGGGCACCCACTGCTCATAGACAGCGCACAGAGCGCGAACTGCTTTCTGACCCTCGGGCGTCTCATCTCCACCAATCAGCACACGGTCTGGATTCTTCAGGTCTTTGATTGCTGTGCCTTCAGCTAGGAATTCTGGGTTAGACAGAACCTGCACACAAAGACCAAAGACTGAATCTGAATCACAGAATGATAAAGTTGGAAGGGACACCCCTAGGGTTATGTAGTCCAACCCCAAATGAATTAAAAGAGAGATCAAAATGCACTCAATTCAAAATGGTTATTTTACCTGCAAATTTAAGTCAGGTTTCGTGTTGGCATCAAATATACGACGAATGCTTTCCGCAGCACGGACAGGGACGGTGCTTTTCTCAGTCACAATTTTGTATCCGTTTGAGTTCTGCACAATCCGTCTTGCACATGCCTCAATGTATTTCAGATCTGCTGCCCGACCTTTTCCCATGCCATAGGTCTTTGTTGGGGTATTAACCTGGTTGCAGGTATAAGCAAAGGACATTTATTTAGGAGGTTGAAAAAACGTTGATATCCCCTTTCTTGGCTGTCATATTAATGTAAAATTCTCATTCAACTTTGGCTAACTAAGGAAACCAAATTTACATCAAAGTCCAGATGTTAGGTACTACAGTGGTGTATTTGCCTTCAAGCCTACAATCTCAGTTGGTGTTTGAGGAATAACATCAGGTAGGGATTCAGTCTGAGTATATTTATTAAGCTGCAATCAAAGGAGGAATTTTCAGGGATTCCACCAGAGGCCTCTTCAGCACAGCTCAATGCAGATTATGTGGCAAAGCCAAATGTCTACAAGAGCTTTGAGATCAGACTAGCTCTCTCACCTGCTCAACTTAAGGACTCTGCTGTTCTTTTTTCCCCTCTTGAAACAAACTACCTCTCCCAAAGAAACACAGAAACACATATAGTCACACAGCGTGCATGCATCCTAATTTATTGAATGAAGAAAACCCTTTCCAGGTTTGGGGAGTGGGGGGAGTCTTCATAGAAAAAGTAGTTTAAAATAGTTTAAAACAGGCCTCGGTACAACTTGCATCCTCGTTATGTGAATGGCTGCATCCACGAAAAGGAAGTGCCGATATAATTCCTTCCAACATAGAGAGATTTCTGTTCCATTGGTTCATCCAGCTGCTGGCTGGCACAGTGAATGAAAGAGCTAGCAGAGCCATCTATCACAACACAGCTACTAAAGAAGCATCCCTAAGCTCATGCCCAATTTATGAAAAGGCCATTCATGGCATCGAAGAGAACTTTAGTGCTCTGAAATCTTTATTCTGGGGGCAAAATTGCTTTTTGCTTCTCCATGCCCTTTGATTCGTTTTCTCTAAATTATGAAAAGGAGTGCATTTCAGCAGCTGAATTGTCTGAATCCCAACACACAAAAGAATTCTGACCATTGATTTCCAATTTGTTGATTATCTAGAACACACTGTTAGCAAGATGAGATTTGCAATTCATTTTTCAAAGTCCAGTCGGGGCATTCTCTCCTCACCCCCAACACTTTTTATGGGATGGGCTATGACTCAGTGACGGAGTACAGTACTTGTTTTCCACACAAAAAGTCCCAGATTTAAATCTTGATATTTTCATGTAAGGCTAGGAAGAACTATCTGAAAGCAAAATTATTCTACCATTTAAATCTGCAGGCACCACACAAAATTGTCAGTGCTGCTACTATTTATATTTGTGCTTGTGGAACTCCCAAAAAAGGGCAGAAAGGTTTTTGTATATCTGTGCAAACCTCTCCCTCCCTAACATGAACTAGCCAGCTGAGAGTAGCTTATTGAGACAGATGGAGAAAGAGACTCTGCTTTCTCCCACTTCCGAAAATTCTTGCCCCTAGCATTATTCAAGGGGGAAAGTAATTACTTACAGAAATAAACACAAGATCAGCATCTCTGATGGCATCATCAATGCTGGTAGAAAAAAAGAGATTCTTTCCTCTGCAGGATTCTACCACTTCTTTTAGCCCTGGCTGGAAAAATAGTATCAGCAAGTTATTTAAGGGTTAAAATGTGCTTTATACCTGAACAAGCAGCATGCATTCCCCATAAGAGACCCCCAACCCCTTTGATCAAGATATTTTGTTCTAATGCTTGGCTTGTGATCATGAACAAACCAGGAATCATTGTTCAAAATAAACTCTAGTTTGGTAAAGAAGCCCACTTCAGAACCATGGTGTGAAGTCGGTTTGTTTTCCAATTAACTGGAGTTTATCATAAACCAGGATTTCTGGCCTGCAGATAAAAATGTCAAGAATCAGGGAAAGCAAAACTGAATCCTGGGCTCATTGTTCCTCCCAGCCTCTGTGGGAGGAGGAGAGGCGACTACTCAAGCCAGAGGCTCTGATGGGCTTGCATAAATTTGTACATGCAACCCTAAAACATGGTTTAGTATTCTGTGCAAACCCAATCACAATGGCTGGCATGTACAGTGGTACCTCTGGTTACGTACTGAATTCGTTCCGGAGGTCCTTCAGGTTACAGACTCCGCTAACCCAGAAATAGTACCTCGGGTTAAGAACTTTGCTTCAGGATGAGAACAGAAATCGTGCTCCAGCGGCACGGCAGCAGCAGGAGGCCCCATTAGCTAAAGCGGTGCTTCAGGTTAAGAACAGTTTCAGGTTAAGAACGGACCTCCGGAACGAATTAAGTACTTAACCCGAGGTACCACTGTATTAAGAAGCATACCCAGTTCCCACTGATCCATCTCAGTATATATACTTTATACTCTGGATTAAAATTTAACTCATTCAGAGAAACAGGGCTTTAACAAAGGTCACTTGCCATTATTTACCCTTGATGCAACCTGAACTATAAACTCCAGCAGCTGTTTTAAGAGTAACATATTCAGGTCATAGGGCTGCCATAGGTCTGGTTTCCCCCGGGATTTCAAAGGTGGTGCTTTGTCCTGGATTTTAGGCACGTATTTGTAAAAAGAAGCTCAACAATGTCAAGAGTTTCCTTAAAACAAGCTCAACAACCTTTGATAGCAACCCTATCAGGTCATATATTCAAAAAACAAGGAAGCACTTTAAATCTCAATAATTTTAAGGAACTCAGAATTCTAAGTGCCCCATCCCTTTTTGAAGACTGACTTAAAACAAATTGTCATTTAGTGTAATTCTGTGCCACAATTTGCTGCAATTTTCTAAACAGAAACAATAATTCAATGTTCTATTGAAAAACATGGCTGTGCTTCTGCCAGTGTACCCTAAAACAGCATTAACCACTGCTCTGATGTCAGTGTCAACCACTTCCCCATGTCTTAAAACAGACATGTTTCCCATTAATAAACCATTTGTGAGGTAGATAAAATTGAATCACCGCTCTACAGTCAGAAACAATGTGCTGACTCTTCACAGAATTGTGCAATTCCTGGATGTGCAATGCATGTTCGTTTTAAATAACCAAATGGCAAACCCAGGCCCTAATCAGCAAAAGAATAATCTTTCGTAAAATGTTATGTTCTTTAGGGAAGCCTGAAAATAACCAGATCTAATGCCCTGTCCTGAAGCATCTAATCCTGTAAACCTGGAACAACTTCCAGCCATTTACATTCAAATCAATTTTGTGCCTCATAGAGCGACAAGGATTGAGTGTCTCTTGTTCCTTCTACAAACAAACTTGGCTACTTTTCTGGCTCGGGGAGCTAAGCCACATCGAGGAACTCAACCCTTTCAATGACGTGGATGTGTTATATGACTCTTACACATAAAAAAGAGGCCAGAGTTTTTTCTTTGAATTCCAGGTCTGTGCCCACATCTGCAGTTTTAATTATGTTTCCCTCCTGCTAGTTGTGCAACTAAAAGAGAGCAGTCCACACTACATCCTGTGATATGTTGCTGGTTGTGCTCCGTTTCCTAGCGCAAAATTAAGCACCCCTTTAAAGGGGCACAAATGATTTCAAGCTCTTAGAAGTGTTGCATATGACTCACTGCTTAGCCGTTGTCCAAGCCCTCCTCTTTTGCTATTATATTACCATTAAATTCCCCTTCCATCATGAAGTTCACTAAGCGGCCTTGGGTCAGTCACTATTGCTCCGTTCTACTCAGTTCACTTGACTGTTGTGAAGGTAAAATGGGATGTCCCTGTCTTTTGCCACCCTGAATTCCTTGGAGGAAGTAGGATTCACATGCTAATAATGACAATAGCATTAAAAAATAGCGATAGCAAAATAAAAAAAGTAAAGGAAGCACACATTTTGGGAGGCATCTAACAATGAGATACAGCCCAGAAGAGATATGTGACATGACAAGTATAGTTAGGTAAGAATGGAAAACTGCATTATTAAAATTCAGTTACCTCATAAATTGGAAGTGTATCGGAATTCCATGCATTGATTCTAGCTTCATTGACATCAACAACAGTGACCTTAATTTTCGGACACATATGTGCAATGACAGAACACGTTGGTCCACCTACATAACCAGCACCAATGCAGCAGATTTTCCTAATTTCAAACATGATTGTTCTGGTGAGAAAAAAGAAAAAATTGGGAAATGTTCAGTTTAAAACTACTGTGAATGCTAAAACCCAGTCACATACTTAAGTGCTCCTACTTATTCACAGTAAATATGGCATAAAACATTCTCCGTCTCCATTTGGAAGTGTTTTAAAGCCCAGCTTACGCCAACTCAGCAAGACATTTAACAACATCTGTGAATCATTATTAAGACAGCAACTTTTTTCTAGCAAGACCAAGTGAAAACACAAGTGTCTCCATTGTAGAAAAGTGTTAAACAGCTTCACAAGCAAGTATTTGTGGGGGCTACCTCACCCACATAGCTCACAAATACTGCTTCTCTACCCCGCAGCCGTAAGAGCACTGTATGTTTCTCTGTTGGGGAAATTGAGTCTTGCACTATGGAAGCTACAGAGTTCTGTGCACACTGCTCTCCTAATCTTTTTCTTATGGTAGAATAGGAGAATGAAGATGCCCAAGCTGTCATAAAACTGTCCCTTACCCAGCCAGGGAAACAAGGCAACACTATGGCGATTGCCCATGTGGTCCTCAGTCAGTATTCTGATGGGGCTGAATGCACCATTGGTCTCTGACCCAGTGGTCCTTGCAAATGCTGGTTTTCCCTATAAAAGTGGGATATCACAATCATGCCAACTGACCCTGCCTCTCCAGCACATCCAACATTCATGTGTTGGTCATCACATTTCTATTCTTGCCTTTGTGCAAGGTGTGTAGGCTCCGAATTTGTGCAATCCAAACCTACGCACAGGTAGGCATCTATGCAAAGTGCTGAGAGGCCCCTCTGGCCCAATATCAACCCTCTTCCCTCCCCCAGAATCCCAACGTTTCTCCTGGACACAATCACTGAGCAAAGGAGTTTTCAGAATTAAGAGAGATCTGGCAGGCATATAACTGGTAGGAGGAAAAGAGAGGCACAAATGAGGTTGTGTCTCTTGCTAACCAAGTGTTTTTTTTAAAAATGCAGGCCTGTTAGATGAGAACCAGCCTTTGCAAAGAGCCACAGTATGGTACATTGCAAGTCCTCCTCCCCTGGATAAACACTGTAGGCTTCGCCAGCAGCTAGAGTGAAGGGCCTATATTCACAGAAAAATTCAAAAGCTGCATTGTAGCCACAAAATAGGATTACCAGCTGATGCTCCCAAGAGGCCTTGCTGGAGGATGACTGAGTTACAAACCTTGCAAGGGGAATGTCAGAAGAACTCCAGGCAGGCTTACATGGGCAGCTCAAGGTAAGAGTATGGAGAAAGCGTCAGAACATTACAGTAGCATTCAGCCCCTTTCTCAAGAAGTGATATTAGCAGCGGGTTATTGTTGCTCTTCAGGCATACAGAGAGAAATAAAAAGAGCCAGTGTGGTTGAGTGTCAGATGGCTACACAAGAGATCAGGGTTCAAATCCTCACTTAGCCATGAAGTTCACTGTGTGACCCACCTCTCAGCCTAACCTACCCCACAAGGCTGTTGTGGGGATTAAATGAAGATGGGGGAACCATGTACACCATTGAACTTCTTGGAGAAAAAGGCAGGATATAAATGCAACAAATAAAATGAAAGAACAGAACAGAACAGAATCTCAGGCACCATATGAAGCACCGTATGGATGCAGCAAATTGACATAGGAGAGATACTGAGTTTTCTTAAGGAAAATAGAAGTAAAAGTTTTTAAGGTCAACCGTTATTAGTGTTATTAGCTACTGGCAAACACACATGCCTCTCTGAAACAGGATCTTTCCCTTCCCAGCAGAGGAAAATGAATCATTGAACTTGGATGGAATGAGGAAAGGGGTCTGTTGTGCAAGAGACACTCAACCGAATATGTGAGGATTTCAAGAACTGGTTTGCCTTGTGCTTGCTTGTGGCTTAGCTGCTCAGAAGCTGCCCCAAACCGTTCAAATTACAACATTTCTCAGTTTTCCTTCTTCAGGCAATTTGTTTTAGGGCTGGTTTGATTGGCTTTCTCTCCCAGCTTCCATACTTTGTCTATCACATTTTTGCCTAGGCAGAAATTAGAAGTCAAGCTAGATGCATCTTCCATTAAAACCAAGAGGCTTTTTGCCACTGCTGGCTAAGCATTTGGTTTAGCATATCTACACCAATGAAATTCCATCGGCTCTAGTTTTCTTCCTGTAGACCACTAAAACTCCTTTTCATGCAAGATAGGGATACTATCCTCTTCTGCTGGCTGCTAGTCATGATGGCAATGTACTACCTCAAGGATCAGAGGCAAGATGTCTCTGAATACCATTACAGTGGTACCTTGGTTCCTGAATGGCTTGGCTCCCAAACAAATCAGCTCTTGAACGTTGCAAAGTGAATGTTCCAGTTTGCGAACGTTTTTTGGAAGCCAAACGTCCTTTTCAGCTGTCGGCATTGTTTCTGGGGCCAATCAGAAGCTACGCCTTGGTTTGCGAACATTTTGGTAGTCGAACGGGCTTCCAGAACAGAGTTCGGGAACCAAGGTACCACTGTACTGTGAATCACAAGTGGGGGGACGGCTGCTGCACTCAGGTCCTATTTGCAGACTTTCCATGGACATCTGGTCATTCACTGTGAGAACAGGATGCTGGTCTTACATTTGATCCAGCTCTTCTTATATTATATTCTTATGCTGATCAAATTATTCATGCTACCAGGAGAAGGTGTATGTGTATGTGTGTGCATGCTAACATATGTTCCAGCGAAAGACTCATTGAAAACATGTCATCAGCGAAAAGAACAATCTTCTATCTTTGTACCTCTGTATCCAATCATGAGAATGCAGCTTCAAAAGTATGGAATGCCTATGCTAACAATGATGGCTAATATTTTACAGATCTATCTAATAACATTTGCATAATTATTTCAAGAGTTCAAAGCATTTCACATGTGTTGTCTAGCTGTAATCCTTATAGCAATCTAAAGATAAGTCAATTATTATTCCTTATATTGCAAGGGAGGCTGAGCCCAACTAGTGAGCTAACTCTATATAACAAAAGAACATGGGCAGAGTAATCCTATACCAATTATAAGGACAAGATAATATCGCTGCTATGCTAGTGGAGTTGCTGCTCTCTCAGTCCAAAATTCCTCAATGGTGCCAAAAGCCAGCAGGCACATCCTATTGCCCCTCTCTGGGAAGGGCATTCCATAGTTCTGGTGCCACCACTGAGAAGCCCCTGTCTTGAATATGGGGGGAGGGTACCTGGAAGAAGAAAGAATATCTGAACATAAAGGATGATACGGAGGCAGGTGTCTTTTCAGGTACCAGAGGGAGCTCAGTCCCAAACCGCAAATGCCTCAGTCTGAACGTAAGACTGACACCAATATTCTGGGCCCAGAAATAGACCAGGAGCCACTATAATTATTTAAGCATTTGCTACAATATGAACTTGAGTTAGTAAGAGTGCTGGATTGGAGAAACCTAGCTTCAAATGCTTGCCTAGTCACAAAGTCCACCAGGTCAGTCACTCTCAGTCAAATTCGCTTAACAGGGTAGTTTTAAGGATAAAACACGGCAACTTCCATGTAGAGTTCTGAGAAGCTTTGATAAAAGGTGGGATACATATGTAAGTAAATATTTATAGTAAGAACACTTCAGTGTTGAGTATAGTAAAATGGGATGTGTTGTTAAAAATTAGTAATGGCAACATATAAATTGCCTCCTGATTGACTTCCAGAAGACTAAATCTGCACACAGAGAGTATTAAATGGGTGTGGTAGTTATTCCAGATCATAGATTGGTGGAGTGATCTTTGTGCAAAATAAATGATTCTCGAATACTTCTAAAGAGTAGCCCCATTTTAAACAAACCCCCAAAACGAACTCACTAGATCTATATGCAAGTATCTGTAAGGGGACAATGAGAGCATTTCAGAGCAATTCTGAAATAACTGCTTTCAGAAGAACTGAAGTCTCAAGTTATTTGGAGTCTTAAATTCCTGCGTGTGTACATGTAGGGATACCACATACCGATAGAGGAAGCAGCATTGCAAAGCGGTTGAAAAAAAAACCCTCACAAGAGTCATTCAAACGCCCTGACAAAGGGAACCTTAGTCTTCTTCTGAAAAGGGAGTATCTCTGGTATGCCTTAGATTAAACAGCAAGCTCCCAGGGAAAGCCATTAAATTTAACATCAACGAAAGGCGAAATATACACGGAAACCCAAGGTAATACCTCCTTCAAAATCAAACGATCCCTTTGTCCGGTAAGAAAAAGGCTTTGGTGAAAGGGTTTCATCCTGCGCAAGGGGGGGAAGCAACCCCGGAAAAGCGAGGGTGGAGAAGAGGAGAAAGTCCGCAAACATTTTAAAGAGGGAAGGGAATACATACAGCGATCCGCGGTCCCGGTGCCTTGGATGGGCAGGAAGCGAAGGAGGCTGTGCCGCAGCTGGACGGAGCAGGAGCGGATGCGGCCAGGCAGGGATCGAGCAGGCGAGTGGATCCCAGGCGCCGGCGCCGCCCCGCTTTTAAAGAGCCGCTTTCCTCTATTTCCCCCCCGGAGGGCAGCGGAGGATCCCTCCCCTTTCCCGCCCGGGCAGTGGGAGGGAAAAGTGGGGCCCGGGGGCGGGAGGGTGGCGAAGATCTGGCCGGGAGGAGCGAAAAAGGAAGGCGGCGATCGGGCTAGGAGATCTCGCGCTGCGGAAGAGCCAACGAAGTATCCGCCGGCATGTTTGGGAGTTTGCAGGATGGATGAATGAATGAAAGCGGGATACTGGGAAAGCAGTACTGGGATGGCTGGAAAAGAGCGAGAGAGCTGGAACAAATCCGCAGGGGGGCGAAGGATCCCTGGATCTCGGAGGGAGGAAAAGCAGAAGCCCATGCAAGGGATCGGGGACGAAAGGAGGAGGAAGTGAGGGGAAATGAGATTTATTTTTGGAGCCTGGAGGTATTTGGAGGCGGCCGAGGACAGCAGCTCCTACCGGAGAGATGAGGCGGGGAGATTTGTGGGGAAGCATAAAATGCGGGTGGGAATCGTTTGGGAGAGCGAGGTGTCCTCAAGGATCTTGAGGGGACGAGCGGGGTCTCTTATTCCGCCTCTCGCTTCCGCCTCCTTCCTCTGGCGAAGGTGCTGATATTTTTATTATCAAAATTAAAACCCCGCCCATTTGGCTAGGTTTCCCCAGTCACGCTGGGCCGAGGCCGCCAAGCCGGCCTCTACCTTCTCCCCCAGCGAGGAGGCCCAAGAAAACGCCGCTGCCCGAGGCCTAGTCGCCTCTGGCTTCCCGCGCTAAGGGAAGCGGGCTGGGTGTGGCGGCAGGCAAGGCCTCGGGGGCCGCTTCGGCCTTGCTGCTGCTGCTGCCCCGGAGCTCGGGCCTCAAATCCCTGCTGCACATCCAGGCGAGCGCCCTGAAGCTGCGGCGCTTACGCGGCCCATCTTCCCAGGCCCGCCGCCTCAGCGACGTGGCTTTTCCCGGGCTTGGCCAGAGTTTACCTCACGCGCTCTCCGTCTCCGGACGGCCGAGCGAGCGAGCGCCTCGGTTCCTCCGTCCAGACAGGCCGCGTTTGAGGGGAAATTAAAGCATTTGGGGCGGGGGGGGGGCGAGGAAGCCGTGTGCGGCCGCCACTCTCACGGCCTCGCTTTTATTTTATTTTAATTTTTTAATGGAGGCTTTTATTAGGTGTTGCTTAGGGAAACGGTATACGCAGCGACCTTTTGATAAAAGAGGCTGGGGCCGGAGTGGCTTGACCACCACATCTCTCTCTTTTCACTGGGAATTGGTAGTTCCGTGAGGGGAGCGGGAGCCTCACCCCAGTTAGGAGCACCCCAGGCAAACTACAGCTCCCAGAATTCTTAGCGTGCGAGGGGGCGGGGCGGGAAGTGAGTGGCTTTTTGAATATGCGGCGTGAACGGGGTGTGAGGGTGAACGGGGTGTGGTTCTCCAAAGGCGCGCCAGGAAAGGGTGGCAAGGCTGGCGGAAAGATTCAAGGATCATCAGAGATTTTTAAACATTTCAGCACGGTATTTTATAGTAGCAAAAAAATTAAAAATATTGGAAAACATACAAATGGAATGGAGAGTGCACGCCTAACTTGAGGCAGCATACATTTGTGGGATGGGATGTGTGTGTCTTTATTTATAAGCCTGAAACAGGGCGGTCCAGCCTGCAATGCCTTTTTCTTATTATTATATATATTTTACTGAGTTTTCATTTTGCTACATAACCACTTAAACATTTTACAAACTTTGAAACATCGTGACTTTGCTTCTCCTTCCATGGTTCGTGGTTTCATGTATATTTTACTATGACCATTCAAATCAATTTTCAAACTTTTACATCAATCAGTTACCATTTACTCTGTTGGATTTATTTTAATGCTGCCAGCATTTTCAGCTGTGTACAATTATTTTCCATATATTCAATAAATATTTTCCACTCTTCTTTAAATAGATGTTGTTCTTGCTCTTTTAATCTGTGGGTTAAACCTGCAAGTTCTGCATATTCTAACATCTTTAAATTGCCAATCCTCTTTGGGGGCCAACAATACATGGGCTGCTGTTGTTGCATACATAAATAAACTACTGGTACCTGGGAATTTCTACTTGGGTTATTCCCAACAAAAAGGACTGGGTTTTTGGGGAAGGCAAATTTAAACATTTTTTTCAGTTCATCATAAATCATTCCCCAATATTCTTTCACCTTTCTGCATGTCCACCACATATGAAAAGGGTACCTCCCATTTCTTTACATTTCCAACACGTATCCGATTCTATGTTATACATCTTAGCCAACCTACTGAGAGTTAAATACCATCTAGGAATCATTTTCAAATACAGTGGTACCTTGGTAGTTGAATGGCTTGGCTCCCGAATTTTTAATTCGTTCTGGAGGTCCGTACTTAACCTGAAGCACCACTTTAGCTAATGGGGCCTCCTGCTGCTGCTGCGCTGCCGGAGCACGATTTCTGTTCTCATCCTGAAGCAAAGTTCATAACCTGAAGCACTATTTCTGGGTTAGCGGAGTCTGTAACCTGAAGCATATGTAACCCGAGGTACCACTGTATACAGTATTGCCCAGTGTGTCATTGGATGCTTTAACTAGCTTGTCTTATGTTTCCCATTCTAACAAGAAATAATACATTTCAGACAGATGTTTATCCTTATTTTTAACAGTTCTTTTTCAAATTGTGATCTTTGGTCCAAAACTAAAAATCATGGCAACATAATAATGTAAATGGGGCAGCCAAGAGAAAAAGAAGGGAGGAGGGAGCTGTAAAAAAACAAAACAAAACCTAAGTTAAAAGAGTCAACTAGATAAATTGTTACTTCTCTCCCAAACTGATCATGTATAAAATCCACACATTCACAGAGGGTAACTAATGGTTACTATTTATTTAGATCATTTTAAAAAGTGCATAGTACAAGCAAAAACCTTAGTTAAAAAACTGCAAATTCCCAAATGGCACAGATACGATTTTTGTCTGGCATGATTCAAACAATTTTAAAGCCTCCCAATCTAAACTATAAAAACACATGTCACATTATTACTCACGTCTGCATCAGAAAATTAAGGCTAAGTGAACTGCTGATATTCTATAAGCACATGTGAATCTAGGGTCAATGAAGATTTATGTGATCAGGATTTCCCTTTGTTTTGAAGCAAGTTAATAGGAGCTGTAGGATGGGATTTGATCAGGGCCGCAGTGTAGAATGTATGAGGGTATAGCCCTCTTCTCCCATGGTGGTCTTACAATTAAAACTCCCTCCCTAAAGCTGTTTAGCAGGTGGCGGTGACTTTCATTAGGAAACACCATTAGAAAAGAGGGTGATCCTGTCCTCAGTACCATGGTCCTAGTCCAAATCTCTTCCTTACTCCCTGCCCTGTGTGGCTACTATTAACTGTTTTTTAAGTGTGAGAAAGCCTGATGCAATGTCTAGCTTGTGCATTCAAAGCATGTGTGTGTTTTTTTTAAAAAAGTATTAGAAACTAAAGCATAAACTGCAAGCCTGCTTTCTCTTTCCCATCAAGCAGGCTGTGCAGTGTCTCTCCATCTGATCACTGAACCCTTAATACAAAGATCAAGTTCTAAGAAGATTCATGAGAAGTGAATCTTGTAAAGAGGCACTAAAGGACACCTTCCTTTCCTCCACCACCACCAGTGTAAGTGTATTGGAAAAGGAGGGAGAATGCAGTTTGGGCCTCTCAGCAGAATATTTCCATTTCCCCTACTACACTGGAATAGATGTTGGTTGACAGCCCCTATTTCCCCACCATCCCTCCATCTGAAATCTTAAAGCAGAGGTTTAAAGCAATCCTCGAGTTCCTTGCCAGGTTTGGCAAGGGTGCACAAACATGTTTGGAAGTCAGCTTCCAATGCCTAGCTTTACTATAGCATGCCGATCCATGAAGACCAAGAGCAACAGGTCCATCATAGACAAAGCTAAATATAATGAACACCACCACAATTTTTTTTAACGTTATTTGAATCTTCTGCAACACACTGTTTTGCGGCAGGTTAAGCAATCTGGAACAGCTTCTCTGATGCTCAAAAGACCATCTTAAAGCACAGTACGGATTGTTCTGCTTGCTCCTAAGTTAGCAAGAATGTTAATCATCATACGTTGTCTGGGGTGGGTGAAAAAAATTGCTAGTAGCGCCCCCACCCCCGTAAACAAAAAAACTTACCATGGTACAATTTAGGACCCTTATTAAGGCACATTTATTCTTCTGTAGAAGTGTAAATTACAACGAGATTGGTTTAAATTTGCCATGGCTTTTCCCATAACAAGATGAAAGGAGTCAAGAAGGGCCATAACTCAGTGTTGAAGCATCTGCTTTGCATGAAGAAGGTCCTAGACAAATCCTTGGCATTTCCAAGTAGAAGAAGAGTTTGGATTTGATATCCCGCTTTATCACTACCCTAAGGAGTCTCAAAGCGGCTAACATTCTCCTTTCCCTTCCTCCCCCACAACAAACACTCTGTGAGGTGAGTGAGGCTGAGAGACTTTGAAGAAGTGAGACTAGCCCAAGGTCACCCAGCAGCTGCATGTGGAGGAGCGGGGAATCGAACCCGGTTCAGCAGATTGCGAGTCCACTGCTCTTAACCACTACACCATACTGGGAACGTCTCCTGGGAATGTCACTGCCAGTCAGTGTAGGCAACAGCGAGGAAGACAGACCAATCCAGTATAAGGCATCTTCATCAAAAATATTTTTGATCAAGATCCATATTTTAGGGGTCACTGATCCAAATTTAGTATAGGACCAAAGAAATGTTTTGTTTGTAGAGTTAGGCCATTATTGCTGCATTGCTAGGGGTTGCACTAGAATGATGGTCCCTTCCAACTCTACGGTTCTGTAAATTATTGCAAGCTGTTTTGCTGCAATATTGCTAAATTGCTACAAAATTGTCAGTAAGAAGCTTCATAGCCAATCTAAAACATAAAAGGGTTCTTTTTGTTCTCTGATGAAGAAAAACAGGCAGAGTTGTTTTGTTTCATTCCCAGCTGCAGTCTTAGGAACACTTACTCAGATACAAGCCCCACTGAACATAATAGGACTTCCAAGTAAACATGCACAGGACTGAACAGCATAATGTTCTTAAATTACTTATTGCATATGTATTTTCCTTTCCAGTAGTTAAAACTGGAATTATGACTACATGCATACCAAATCATCTAAGCCATCTTATATTTTCTTGTTGGTCATTCCAAGAATAAAGTAAAGTAATTGAGAATGCGTAAGAAAAATGCAAATTACAATTGCTACATTTCATTTCTGGCAACCATAAATTATGTCTCATTGAAAAGTCTGTTCAAAGAAGCCAAATTTGAGGATGCTTTCAGCATTAAAGCTGTTCTACACATTGCATACTGAGATAGCAGAATTCTGGGCTGTACACTTGAGACTGCAGCTGGGAGGTGCATGCTTTTGAACGCTTCTGAACCTAGGTAGGGGATCTCTGCAAGATGTAAACTATTCCATCAGACACAAAGGTTTCATGAGGCCTTCTCTAATGCGATAGTTTATTTGAAGCAGGAAAGGTTTTAGCATTCAGAACGATGACACCTTCCACACATCTGCAATTGCAAGTGGTACAGTCCAGAATTTTATCACCTCAACTTACCACTTTAGTTTCTGTGGTATACAGAATATCTCTTGCTGGGGATTTAAGCAACACTTAAGTTGTCTCTTAAGATGTCTTTGGGTATGCCCACAAGTAATCCTGAAGACTCCTTTTTGTCTTCCGCACACTCTGGGAAAGCTAACCATAAATAATGTAATTCATTATGCATAAAACATTTTAAATCCAAATGGCAGTCCTTAAAACTACGTTTAATATTTGCAAGCAATCTGTTCTATTTCTGTGAACATTTGGTGTCTTTACATTACTGCCTGCTGATTCCATCCATAAAAAAATGGCAGCTGGACTCTTGCCTTAGAGGCACAGCTTTGGCATGCTGTTTCTAAGAATATGAAAATGTTAACGTCTGAAAATAAATAATGCAGATTGGAGTGATGCAGCAAGGATAAATCTAGTTCTATAGACTTCAAGATAGAATGAGATTGTTGTATTTGGTCACTGTTCCCCCCCCCCCCCCAGTATTTGAGTAAGATGTATTGAAGTGTTCTGATCTACAGTTCCACAAACAGTCCAATATGCATAGACTGCTTCCTTCTTTCAAAGGCTTCTAACAACTTCAATGACAGGAGAAATCCTTACAAATGCATCATTTTTACCTACATACACCATGCTGCTGCCCTGCCACTGAACTGAATGGGAAACCTTTACAATCCAGAGCAGCTTCATGTGCACATTGGAGCCCTACATTTACAGAAAATAACTGGATATAGGTAGCTGTGGACTGTAATATCCACTACAGAGAAGTATACAGTTAACTATTTTTATTATAGTATTTGTAAATATTCCTAGTTTCAAATGTAACATTTAGTTATGCACTCTTTAGTTATCTTAATACAATACTAAATTTATTTGCTTGCTTCCAATAAATACATTTAATTTGGCCTTATTTTAGAGAAGGATGTACTTTGGACAACACTAACACAGATATAAATAGTAGACAGAATCCCTGTGAAACAATTCTGGTTCGCAGGCACAGAGTAAATCCAAAGTTGTATTGATGAGATACAATTTGGGTTTTTCTAAATTGGGGAGGCTAACGTGTGGCCAGCTGGATGTTGCCAGACAATAATTTACACCATCCCTGACAGTTGGCCATGCTGATTGGAAATGATGGGCGTTTTAGTCCAGCAATATTAAGAGGAGCACAGATTAGCCACCCCTGTTCTAAATTAACTCTATAGATAATGGCACATTCAATAGGAACTTCTGTGCAGTTCCCTCCACTCCATAAATGTACATAGATCACGGAGACATTATTGGTGGGCTGCAGGAAAAGAACAATTTGTTTGAAAAATGACAACTAGGCTTTAATTTTCTTTCGGATATTATTGCAAAGTGCAATGCCTAGAGTCCAATGAACATCAGCAAAAATGCCACATATGTTAACTTATTGAAATATAACGGGAGGGGGTACAAAACAATTTTAAATGTATGGAGCAGAACAGTATTGTGTGCGACATAAAGAATTATTCTGGTCACGTTCGTTCTTTTGGTCGTGCAAGGTTACAGTCGCTGAGCTTCCTCCAGTAAGGTCTAGTCCACAGGTGGAGCTGGTGGTTCTTGCCCCTGTGTGTCAAGAATATTAAAATTTCATTTAGCAGCCTGGTTTTCAAGACAGAGATTCTATGTAAAGGGGCATGACATAATACAAATTAAAACATAGGCAATAAAATATAAAGCATCTACTTAAAACTACTCAAAGCTAGCGCAAATAACCCAGCATAACTTAAAACACATACATAACCAGAACTCAGCACTAGTTCTACTGCTTGCAAGTTACTCACTGAAGGCCACGACAAAAAGATGGGTCTTCAAGGCCCATTTAAAAGTATCAAGGGATGAAGCTTTCCTCATGTCACATGGGACTGAATTCCACAACAGCAGGCCACCACCAAAACGTCCCTGTTCTATGGGCCCGCCATTAAAACAATAGGAATGTGTACAAAAGAGAAGAAAGATTAGAACAGAAGAAAGAAATGTGTATAAGATAAGAAGATGTCCATTTCAAGATTCGCCGTACACCTTTTTGAGTTTGTTTCCATTAGGGAATGCAATGGCAGAACCAGGAGTGCCAAGGACAGACAGAACTCTAGCTGAGTGAGCTACTTAGAACTGGAAGTATTCAGAGATGTCTTCAGGCCTGGCAGTGAATAGAGATCCCCATATCACTCCCTTTGATAGACCAAGAAGATGCTTCCAGAGTGACCACAAAATTTATTAGAACCAGGAAGTGGGCACCTGTCATTGTCTAGTTAGCAGGGCAGAGCCTCCTGTGCTGAGGGCTAGTAGTTTTAGTGTCAGCTTATCCCTGGCTCGGTTCCATGCAAAACCGTCCCGAGTTCCAGCCTGATCCTGATACCAGCTACAACAGGGATTCTTCAATACACTCTCTTAAACCCCCCCCCAAAAAAAAACAATATACACAGACCTCTTTCTGTTCCCTTTCCTTCCTCTACACAAGGGTGACCGAACTTGTGCATTAAGTGCTAGAAGTATAACACACTTGGGAAATTGTTCAAAAGGTTTTATAAATCTGTCATGCATGAAGTCTGTGCAGTACTAGTGTGTTGTGCGGGATGAAAGGGGAGAGCATTTGCTGTGTGTAACAACAATACAGATTTCCATTGGTTGAAACCACTGCTTTAAGGTACTTTTTATTTAGGACTGTACCAGATTGCAACATGAACGGTTTGGTAAACAGGAATGCAACGTCAGAATGGATGAGAAGAATGCATTACTGGCACAGCGTAGCACACTCTGCTAAAAGCTACATATGAATTGCATTTGTGTCTTGGTTTTTCTTTGAGAAACTCAGGCTTCTGCATCACATATTTCCCTCTCCCTGCCTCGTCGTTTGACATTATATAGGGAGGTTAACTAAAACGTCGGAATACTCACATTATGTGGGCTGGATGGTTTTTCAGCTGTAAAAGGTCTTCTTAGGTTAGCAGGTCTCATCAAGAACAGTACCAGTGCCAGAACCAGCCAGCCCACCATTATCATTGTCACGCTAATGTCATTATCAGCAGATGGATTGGGTCCTGGCACTGGAAGGAAAAGAACACATGAATTAAGCAGAGTGAAGAATTTCAAGTCACTTTTTAAAATTAACTACAATTAAGGGGACCCAAATAGGGATTACGCAGCATTTTGGGAGAAACAAGAGGGTCAAGCGAAGGTAGAATCTCAGGCTCAACAGACAAGTTCAGCTCTTGAAGGGCTAACTGGCTTGGAAAGAGAAAAGTAGCTCCACCTCCTGAGTCACTGAACAAACACGGTCCCATGTGAGTCACTGTTAAGCCTTAACCTCAAGAAATAGATGACTATTTCTTAAACACTGTCTGCTTCTTTTCCACTTCAACTTTAATCGCTTTTAAACTGATCACAGGGCTAGTTATTTCATCTGTACTCATCTCTGAAAGTTTATGGTGTCATCTGACAACTTTCCAACCGATGGGTGCTCTCAGCATTCTCACTTCCATATTTATTTTCTTCCCTCTGTGTCTTTTACTCGCTGGTCAACAAGGGTCCCTAACGTTAGAACAATTTTTGAAAATGTAAAGAGCGAATAATTGCTGATTGTTACCAAGAAACCGTGATCTACCCACTGACCAATAAAAATTTTGTAGTGGCGGTAAAAGGCTGAAGCTATTGAGGCCTCCACACTATATCCTCCCTCCTGATGGATATAGCCACACATGCAGAACACACACATTTATGCAAAGATACAAATACAGTGGAACCTCTACTCACGACCACAATCCATTCCGGAGGCCCGTCCTTACGGCAAAATAGGTCGCTGGTAGAAGCGCCATTGTCCGCAGGCACATTCGGCGGCAGCCCGCTTCTGTGGATGTGCAGACGGCAGCAGCCGCTTCTGCATGTGTGTGAATCACGGCAAACCTGGTGTTTACTTCTGGGTTTGCCGCGGTCACGACTTGGAACAGGCCTAAGTAGAGCGGGACGTAAGTAGAGGCTCTACTGTAGTCTAATATGTTTACATTAATATTATTTAATAAAGTTACTACGAAATTGATTAAATCCACAGCAGCAGTGCCTCAGTGGTGCAAAGTGCCTTCCATCAGCTTTGGATAGGGATAGCCTAACTACTGTTGTCTATGCTCTGGTAACCTGTAGGTTAGATTACATTATACACAGGGCTGCCTCTGAAGCTGGTTCGGAAACTTGCTAGTTCAGAAATGGGCAGCCAGGTTGCGCACGAGGACCAGACAGTTTGAGCATATGACACCGATCCTGGCCCAACGGCACTGGCTGTCAATTATGGCCCAATTCAAAATACCGGTTTTGATCTATAAAGCCCTGAACAGCTCAGGACCGCAATACTTCCAGAGCCACCTCTCCCCATATGAACTTACCCAGACCCTGTGATGATCATCTGAGGCTCTTATTCATGTGCTGCTTCAATGAAAGGTCTGGAGGGTGGCAACACAAGAACAGGCCTTTTCTGCAGTGGCTCCTCTTTTGTGAAATGCTCTCCCCAGGGAGACTCGCCTGGCACCTTCATTATACACCTTTAGGGGCCAGGCAAAAACATTCCTCTTCAACCAGGCCTTTGGCTGATGAACATCCCATATCCTTTTAAATGTGTTCACAAGGGGGTGGTTATTGGTTTGGTTTGTTCTTGTTTTTATTATGTATTTTGTGATTTTACACTGTGAACTGCCCTGAGATCTTTGGACGAAGGGTGCTATACAAATTTAATGAATAAATAAAAATAATATA
The DNA here is from genome assembly GCF_964234715.1 of Podarcis melisellensis. NCBI lineage: Eukaryota > Metazoa > Chordata > Lepidosauria > Squamata > Lacertidae > Podarcis > Podarcis melisellensis. Next base: position 59,908,082 of record NC_138541.1, on the reverse strand, counting down.
AAAACGGGAGGATTGCTCAGCCATGATTACTGAGCAGAGGGATGCCTCCACTCAGTCCAAACCTCCCACAGTCTGGCTTGATAAACAGTTTGGCTTGCTCTGTTAATCTTGCAGCAGTACAGAAAACTAATTCGGCTCAGAGCTCGGTGCCAGAAGATTGCTGCCATAAGTAGCCAAAGAACATTGAAGGCAGCAGTATCATGTAGTCACAGTTCTCAGAGAGGAAAGCTGATAAGCACCCTGCTTTTCTTCTATAGCCCACAAAACAATATCCCCCTAAACTTCTGGAGGCCTCATTTCACTCATCATTTGGGCAGCAATATAACAGCAATTGATGCAACCCGGCCTGTGAGAGATAAAAGCTAGATATCTGGGCTGCTGTGGAGTTTTAAATACATCAAATATCTTACAGATAAGCTGACCACCTCTTTAAGAAGCTGTTCTCTTCAAGGCAACACGTGAAGCTCCTATTTCCAGGGCTCATCAGTTATCTGCATATCCGCCAAAGGAATCTCCTGTATGACATCCCTCTCAATGTCAAACTGCGAAAGAGACCTTCAGCTTCCTTGGGCAAAGGTTATTAGCAGTGTCCTTGGGGCTGGGGCAGAGAGGGAAGGCCTAGCAGGAAATAAGCTCAGAGTTGGAAGCAGTTAAAATGATAGATTTTTAAAACCTCAGGAGTAAGGTTTCTTCCTCCTAATGTGACATAGCTCTGTTCAATATACACCAAGCCTCTGACTACCCACTCCTTTCCTCAATGTATTGCAAGAATACATATTTTAAAATGTAATCAAACTAAAGAGAAAGCAGTTAGTATTTAATAATCATATAGCATATTGTAAGAATTGCCAAGGTATAGGAAAAGTGAAACGTTTGTGGCATGCTTAAACATTTTCGTAAATTATCTTTACAACAGCCTTCAAAGTACGGCTGAAAGAGGACAGGATATTGTTCATGCAGCAAATGAGAACTCTGAGCTGGGAGCTTGCTGAAGGCCATCTAATAAGTTCACGGCTAAACTGATATTTGGACTGGGGACTATTTGTTCCCAGCTCACATCATGATGATAGCCACAATCTTATGCAGAGGCTTTGCCAACGGGGCAGAGAGGAAGGGCCCTATCCTTGTGCTGTAAAGCAGGGATGGGGAATCTTTATGCTGCTGAGCATGGGTAGGCAAACTAAGGCCCGGGGGCCAGATCCAGCCCAATCACCTTCTAAATCCGGCCCGCAGACGGTCCAGGAATCAGCGTGTTTTTACATGAGTAGAATGTGTCCTTTTATTTAAAATGCATCTCTGGGTTATTTGTGGGGCATAGCAATTCATTCATTATTATGTTTTCCAAAATATAGTCTGGCCCCCCACAAGGTCTGAGGGACAGTGGACCAGCCCCCTGCTGAAAAAGTTTGCTGACCCCTGCTGAGAGGGTCGGATTCCCTCAGGGGTAGTCTCATGTGGGACACATGTCAATGCTGGGCAGAGGAGGGCTGATGAGGGGCAGGAACAAAGTTTTATGTATTAAATAATCCAGAACAAAGACTGCCCTTCTTCAGTTTTCGTCATGGCTAGCTCAGATTAGAAATCCTATGCAGGTCTACTCAGATGTAAGCCCTGAGCTAGGTTTGATGGGGTTATTTTCTGGACAGCAATTCCATTCTGACTTTAGTGAGCTATATACGTACACACCCAATTCATTTTCATCAAATAAAATTCTGCCCTTTCTGAAACTATATAGAAAGAGGGAAAGCACAATTTTGAAAGCTAAGAGAAGGAAGGAGGAAACAAAAAAGAAGGAAGAAACTGATAGAATGGAGAAATTGAGAAGATACAGTAAATGTTGAAGGGGACACAAAATTAGCTGGGGGGGGGGGATTACACGTTGCACTTGGGCCCCAGGTTGCTCTCCACTGTGTTGCAAAGGGAGAAGCAACACCACGCCTTGGTGATAAGACAGAATAAAAGTATGGTCTGAAGACACAGAAGACCACCACCTTGTTAAGCTAAGCTAGTTTGAGAGTGGTCAGTGCCCAAAAGGTAAGGTAAAATACCCCTGGATGGTTAAGTCCAGTCAAAGGTGACTATGGGGTTGCAACACTCATCTCATTTTCAGGCCGAGGGAGCCAGTGTTTGAGCCAATCAAAGCTGACAGAGACAACAACAGAATTAGCTGCCTCCAGAAGGGCTACTCTGTCTCTGTGCCAAGTTTCTGCTTTGGCAAGGTCTTTTCCCAATCTTTATGGGCATAACAGTGTCATTAAACACCAATTTTACTTGCAAAAATACCATTTTTAAAGTTTTTAAGTTCAGGAAGCACTGCTAGCCTATATTATCTCAAAGCAAATGAGTGCTGTTTCACTTTGTCTGGATGCAAAGACCAAACCCAAGAGTTTCACACTTCCACAGAAAGAATCCAAATGTGCAAAATTCAGGGAGTTCCCCTCTCAAGTCATCGTTTTCATAATGATTCATTCATCTGCAGCAATGGAACAGACGTCAGACTGACTTCAGCAGAGCCCCTGCCCTCCTGCTTCCCAAACTAAACCCCACCCAAAGTTCCAGCCTTTACTGCTGTAATCATTGGCCAAAAGGGTTTGTTTGTATAAGCTGGGTCTCAGACAGGAAGCAAAATAATCATAGGCTCCCAAACCACTTGCTGCACTCCTCCAGCTCTTCATTCCTATCAGCAGATGTGACTAAGGGAAAACAACACAGCAGATGTCATAATTCCCTGCCAATTCGAGCTAAGCCCCCTCACCTCAAATCTAGAAATAAGCTTATTATTCCACTAGGCATTTGGTCTTTTCAGTTGATATTGGGGGGGTGTGGAAAGTGTCTGCAATTTTTTATCCGCTGTTCCCATCTTCTTTTAAACTGTTTTGAGTATGTTTCCCTGGTTTCCCCCTTTAATTCTAATATGTAAGCCACCATGAGTGTTTTATATAAGAACAGAAACCGGGTGTGTGTGAGGTTCCTAAATGAATTGTGTGTGCCAGAATCTATAAATTCTATATGCAAGCCACCTCGAGGGTTTCATATAAGACAGAAATTCAGGATATAAAGTTCCCAAAGTCATTTGTGTGCCAGGATCTACACTCTCCAGAGCTCTGCTTAGGGAACCTATGATCTTCCAGATGCTGTTGGACTCTGATTTTCATAAGTCGAGACAGCTTGGCCAATCAGGAATGATGGGAATTGGAGTCTGACAACATCTGGAGTTCCTCATTTCCGGTTTAAGAGAAGGCTGGGGGGAGGGCACAAAATAAATACAGAAGACAGCTAGTGACAGGGAATCTGGAGATGAAACTGAGAATCTAAGGGAGCAAGTCCAGTGGCATAGCGTGGGGGGTACAGGGGGGGCCGGCCGCAACACCTGGGGTTAGGGTTAGGGGGCGCAAATCCACGGGTTAGGGGGCACAAATTACTTGCCTTGCCCCAGGTGCTGACAACCCACGCTACGCCACTGAGCAAGTCAAAATGTAGTCTAGTGAGCCAGTTGACTACAGGCCCCCAGCATAGCTGTCAACTTTCAGATTTGAAAATAAGGGATCAGCAGCATCAAAAATAAGGGATGAGCAGCCTCACCTGTCCCGGGGAGTCTCGAAAATAAGGGACCAGCAGCGTCACCTGTCCCAGGGACAGTCTATGGGATATCTAACAATCCGGGATAGCAGCGGGAAACGGCGCTGGAATAAGCGAATTTCGCGCAAAAAAAGGGAAGGTTGACAGCTATGGCCCCCAGACGTCAAAGATACCATAGGCGTACAACATCTGCCCTTGCAATTGGCTGGCAAGCAGCATGAAACTTCTGGGTTGCCTAAGCCTGGTGCAAATATTGGCAGCCGGGCCTTCTGCCTTGCCTGCTACGCAAAGCAGTGTATTCCTTAGTGCTGCACTTGAGGTTCCAGCATTTAGATAGCTGGCCATGCAGTTAACTCGTTAACTCTCCAGGTCTGGATACTCATAGCCTCTTACTGGCCCCAACACACTATGTAAAAATTCCAAACATGCTCTTACTCACAGCTGATTCTCACTGTATTTTTATATCGCTCTTAAACATCCAATCACTGCCAACTCCCTCCCCCTTTTTTTTCAAGAGAGTAGAAAAGTTGGAAAATAAGACTGTAGTGTGCAATCTGGCATGATGAATCATGAACCTGGGTCTTTATCAGTGCACACTAGTACCTGGCTGGAACGGTTATGCATTCCAAAACTGGAAGATCAACTTCCAACTAAGAAAAAAAACTTCCTTTGGTTCAAATTACCAATACTACAAGGTATACAATGGCACGATTCTTTCTGAATTATCTAGGCCTTTTTCTGTTTGGATCAAAATGCATGCCCCTGAAATTTCTCAAAATGCTGTTTTGATATCCTAATCTGATGATACTTTTCACAGAGCAAGACCCACCCCTAGCCCTCAGCCATGCACTGTCCCGTCCCCCCATTTTCTATTTTAGAAAACAAACCACGTTTAAGTTTTATACTTAAAACTGTCCGGTCCCCCCATTTTCTATTTCAGAAAACAAACCACGTTTAAGTTTTATTATAACTAAGGTATATAAAAAGTTGTGAACTAAATAAAGTACAGTGGTGCCTCGCAAGACGAAATTAATTTGTTCCGTGAGGCTCTTCGTATAGTGTTTTTTTCGTCTTGCGAAGCAAGCCCATTGACAGCTTAGCGGATAAGCGCTATTAGCGGTTTAGCGGCTTTTAGCGATCAGCTGTTAAGTGGCTGATCAGCGGATCAGCTGATAAGCGGCTTAGGAAAAGGGGGGGGGGAGGGAAAAAACCCCGAAGGAACTCGCAAGACTTTTTCGTCTTGCAAAGCAAGCCCATAGGGAAATTCGTTTTGCGAAGCGCCTCCAAAACGGAAAACCCTTTCGTCTAGCGGGTTTTCCATCTTGCGAGGTGTTCGTCTTGCGGGGCACCACTGTAAAATACAGTTGCAGAGATAACAATCTAAAGCAGAAGTCCTAAGCAGGGAGAAAGGGCTTCTGAATCCTTTCTTATCCAGTGGTTATTCCATTTATTAAAAAAAACACCCCCTCCCAAATTGCAGCAAGAAAGCAGATGGGAACATTTTAAATGGGAGGGGGATCAGAGAGAAAACCTAAGAAGTATCTCCCGGCTTCTGTGAAGTTCTCCCACTTTAGAGTGCAACAATCCCAGTGGTATTTTGTGAAAAGAAAAGAAAAAAGGTGAAATATGAAACTCAGTCTAATGCACATTTAGCCCTCAGACATAATCTCTTCCTTTGCATCTATTCCTTAACACTAATTATTTTAGCCCTGAAATTAGCAGGAGGGTCACTTCCACTTGCCATTCCCATTGATGATAGCAGCTTGTTATATGGGGAACCAGAGTATGGCCTCCTTTGTATTGATGCCCCCTGCCCCAAGCTTAGACCCACAGAAAGCTTTCTGATCTACATGGGATTTTGTCGCATGATGAAGATGGCATGCTTAGATTTATTCTGTCCAACTATCTTCCTGTATTTTGTAATGCTTGTGGCTGTTGTTTTATCGGTGTTTAAATTGTATTATTATTAATTTTTGGATATATTTCTGTTGATATATATAAAAACAGCTATTGAGTTGCTTTGTGCTGGAAAGCAATATACAAAAGCGTTTAAAAATATACATGCAAGATTTCCCTATTACTCACGTTCCTGAAGGCATTCTGTGTCTGTGCAGTAGGATTGAGATTGCCGTAACTGAAATGAAGAAAACAGAAACTTGCTTAGAGAAAAAAGAGACTTCATCCGTTCTAAGATTTGTGGGCGAGTCTTCAGAATTTCTGAAATCAAATGAACTTTGGAGAGTCAAGTGCAAAGTCTTGGAAGTTAACTGTTGTTAACTACATGGGTTTTACTTTCAAAAATTTACTTGTATATCAAAATTCTTTATTTTTCAGCTTTTCAATAAGTGCTAGAAATTTGGTGATAATCATTGGTTGGAAAAAGTTGTTCCACATTTTTTTTAAAGTAGCCCCTCCCAATACACCACGTCACAGTTGGCTTTTGAAACCAAAACAGTTGGTTGTACAATATGGAGGAGCTGCTATTAAAAAGAATGAAGTGCGGACCAATTCCAAATCTCTAGCCAGACGCAACCTTCTACTGCAGGCTTCCTCAAACTCGGCCCTCCAGATGTTTTTGGCCTACAACTCCCATGATCCCTAGCTACCAGGACCAGTGGTCAGGAATGATGGGAATTGTAGTCTCAAAACATCTGGAGGACCAAGTTTGAGGAAGCCTGTTCTACTGGGTCAGAAAGAGCAGACCTAAGCCAGATATATGTCCAAATGCGCATCTCAGAGCAAATGCGGTCTCACCACATCATTTTCAATGGAATGCTCACTTGGGGACAAACTATATTATATTAAGCATGTTTTTTTTAAAACACCATGCTGAGCACTGGTGGCTTTAATTTCAAAAGAAAAACAGCTAGACAGGATCTTGATCCAGATTGGGGCACTGTACCAGTTTCCCTGCCAAAACCTGCCCCTCCCTTCCCATCAGCCGCTATTTGTCCTTAAAGGTACCGTTCGCAGAAAAACGTCACATCTGTGTACAAGGAGCAGCTGTGGGGTGGATTTTTGGCAGGGAAATAGCTAAGGGTCCCATGTGACTATGTTTCCTTCACAACAGAAGCGGCAAGCTTAAACGTGCTTTTTAAAAAGCATGTTTAATGTAGCAATGTAATTTGGCCACACTACAAAAACACTCAGACGAACAATCTGATGTGCATTCATTTACCCTGCAATCATCCCACGCAACTGAAAGGATTATGGGGTGGTGGGTGGACCAAGAAATCCAAGAACGTATGCCATAGGTCAACCCCAACCCCATCCTTTAAATTTTGATGGCGATTCTCCAGGGGGCATTTCCTAAGCACAAGTCCCTCCCCCTTTTTTGTTCCAGTGCTATCAGATGAGTGTTCACCTATGCAATTTGCTTCACTTCCATCTTTTTACAGTGGCCAGCCCTTGATCCCTTCTGCACTGGAGGGATAGGGGAATTAAGAGATTTCACACACACAGGATTTTCCCGACTGTATTGAAGCTTTCTCACACCTGTCCTTTCTCCTATTTTAGCATCAACCAAAAACACACACTTTACAAGCAGAGAGAGAACGTATCAATAGGATCAGCTTTATTTATTGGCAAATGGAAAACTCTCTAATCGCTTCTGCTTTGACTTTGATCTAGCAAGCTCTTTCAATAAGCTTTGCAGAACATGAGTTGTTCCAATGAGGGAGAGCTCTGCACAAGACTGCAGACATTTTGCAGACGTAGATAAGGATAAACTGTACCTAACACATTTTGAAATTTGATTTGAAGGAATCACATGTTTCATTAATTTCAATGGGGCTTGATTGCAGGTGAGCTCCAAGCAGAATGTGTCCAGTGGTTTGTATTATGTGACATATTACCATACTTACCAGGTAAAAATAGAAACCATGTGAGCATAACTTACTGTGTTTTTTACTTGCACCACCATTCTAAAAGGGGCCTATAAACACACACCTTGCAGTGTTGCTTCCCTACCAAAAGAGGGCAACGTTGACGTAGGCAAGATAGAAAAATAATGGAAAAATATATAGTAGTATTAATAAGATCCCTAGAGATAGCCTTGCCTTTATTATACACATTCTGGAGATAAGGTTATAGGAAATAGGCATCCACAAGAGATAGTTGCCCCCTGGTGAACCTAATTTCCAGCTTCCATTTTTCAAAAAGCAAGTATTTAGACCTCGTAGAACTTGAGATATGATCTCCCCTTAACAGACAGACTGTGTGCCAGTTTCATTTCCCTCCTCGGCAGTTTAAAACAAAATTCATATACAGTAATGTCCCTTCAAAAATGTCCCTCCCTCACATTTGACACAAGATGCAGTATGTTAAGGATTTTGTGTTTCTAGAATTCACACACACACACCCCTACCTCACTGGATTCATTTGCATTAATACCCCCATGACTCCACCCTGAACCTATTTTATCTGATATAGTCTCAACTGACTTTGACGAAGTTGCCGATGACAACTGTTATATATATCAGGCCTCCAACATTGTGGGGTCTGTGGCCGCAGTTGCAATGTGGGCACTGCTGCAAAACGGCTGGCCCGTTTTGGACATAGCAATTCACAAAATGGCCGCTGTGGGGACGTGGAGAATGACTGTAGTTACTACTGCAAGAAAACATCCATTTCACAGAAGGAAAACTGATACGAGGCTAAGAGGCAAAAGAACTTGGCCCTCCAGAAACTTAGCAGAACACATGGCTGGGATATATGAGCCTCAAAACACAAAGCTACTCATTGGAACCTAACACTATTCACAATTAAATTTCCCCTAAATCACCTCTAAATAAAATTAAAACCTCACACATATATGCTCATCCTACCTCTCCCAGACCACACCACTAGGCCCCGTAGCCTCCATTTTTTCTTCTTATTCCCTACCTTTCTTTTAGCTAGGCACAGATGCACATTTCTTGTCTCCTCATCACTCCTCTAAGTCAACATGCTAATCCTAATTTGTATCTGTCCTCTCTGCTGGACAGAACCATTCCTTCTCTTCAATGACTGCCTGTTACTGCAACCATCCGTTACTCATGGCAAAGGGAAACTACCAGCCACAGTAAATTGGTTTTGTGATTCCTACCCCCGTAGGTTAATGGAGCTTGAATTAGTGGGATCCTTGGATTGCCCAAATCTTGTTTATTGCATTTGTTTATTCAAAGCATTACAGAAAAGCTCTGAGTACAGCTTTTGAATGCCCTCAGGATTGCAATGTAAGAAGACACGACACAAAAGGAAAAAGTGGTGAGTCAGGACGAGGAAAGCGAACAAATGAGGGGCCCTAATTCTTAAACGTTCAAGGTTCTTATCGTGGCCAGCTTGGATTGAAACAGGATGTTCACTGTTCGAAAAGGCTCCTGAGGAATAAATTCCTAGAAGTGATTGTAACACACCCAGAAGCTGCATTTTCCCAACAGTCAAGTGGATCCCCAGCCTGGTTCCAAGTAAAATGCTGTATTTTCCCTCCCGCGGGGTAAAAAAAATAAAGTCCTTTTTAAACTTAGGTACAAGCCTGTCAATGTTATGGTACTTTTCAATCTTGTTTTAGCGATCTCCCACTGAAACAAATAAGTATTTAAATATGGCTGGATCATTCCTTTATTTCCCCAGTTCTTCTCTTTTATACACACATTGGATAGTCTCCCATGACACCATTCAATTGCAGAAGTACTTGTATAGCCCTTTAAATAAATCTAAGAAGCAAACCTCCAGCCAATCTACTTTCCCCCTACCCTTAGACAGCGCTTTTGTTTCCATGGATTTTATCTCGACTAGTTTCCAAGGCTGTGCTGCTCATCTGTGCCAGAGTGCACATCTCCCCAAAATATTGAGAGGGAAGGAGGAGAGGGCAGGGAGAACCCACTCCCAAGGACTCACCCTTGTTTTTGACAGCACAAGTGAAATCGGCAATGCTCAGCTGGAAGGTTTCCCTATCATCTAACAGTGTATCTACCTGTCCATCCTATGGATAATAGATGTAGCCCCTTGAAGGACTTGTGGAAAGAATGCGCTAAGAAAAAATTGTGAGATTGGCATGCACTTTGGAAGACTACATGAGCAAGCGCTCAAGAAGGCTATTCAGCAGTAGCTATGCAATTGGCTGAAAATTGTTTTGAAAGAAAGGAACGTAAAGGCAAATGTCTCTCACCAGATTGATCAGCCTCCTCATGGCATGTTCATGGGAGCAGATACACTCGCAGGGATCAAATCCACCTTCTGCCATGGCTATTCAGATGAAGCTGATAACGAACACCTAGAAAAGACAAGGGGTTGTGTGTTAGCTACACTTTGTTTTCCTTTTCTTTTCAGACAAAGGTTTACCCATTTTCGTTCAGGCTAGAGTCTAAACTTGAATTGAGGCCAGCAATTCAGAATAACCTTTTCCCCTTGTGGGGAAAGCTCAAGCGGCAGCAGGCAAAAGAAGACTCTTTCCCATCGCCAGTTTGAGTTTGAGAGGTCAGACCAGGGGAAAATGGGGATCACACTCCGAGCGCACCATAAAAAAATTGATGCGCTTTAAATTTGGCACCTTTTTCTTTTTGAAGATGTCAGCTTCAAAACGCTCCTGAAATATATGGGGCACAAGTCCAGCAAAAGCCAGTCGTAGCTAAGGAATACTTAAAACCCATGGAATGGGATCTTTTTGCAATTTAAGTTCCTTGGACCAGAAGGATTTAAAAGCTGCAACTAGCTTTACTCTGAAGTGAGTCCAATTTATTTCAGTTTACCCATAAAGAAATATGCTTTGTCTGACGTACCTTATCTCATCCCGCCGCTCTTTCGTCATGCACGGCCCAGAAACTTCCTGACTACAATTCAGATAAAGCCGAGGTCCCATTGAAACCAGAAGAACACGTCACAATTAACTTAAACTTCCAGGGCACTTAATCTCTATTAACCTTGGCTGGACAGGGTGGAGCTGCCTTTTGCAAAATTAACCATTTCATTGCCAGACTCCACAGGGACAAAAATTAGTGAGGGGGCAGTTCTACAGCTGTTTCCTTATGATGCCTAGAAAAAGTATATTTTCCCTTCTATATTCCACCGCCACCCCATGCAAATTTAGATATTGCCCCCTGTAATCCAGGTGGGAAGTAGGATGAATAGAAGACACAGAGAAAAATCACACATTCCAGGGGAAATAGTTTCCCATAATTCAGAGAGGTTCATTACAAGGGGAAAACCTGTGAGCATGAGTATTTAGTCCAACCATGGTGAGGGTTGTAGTTCAGTGGTACAGCATGTTCAGAGCCCAGACATAAGCCCAACCGGGAGAAAAGTGTGAGAGGTATTGCATTAAGATAATCAGTGGATAGGGAAGGGGTCAAGTTCATCCTGCCTGCGAATTCACTTCTGCAAACCTCTTCATTCCTGCATAACTATTAATCAACAAACATACACATTAAGGAAATAATGTGTTTGCTGAAGAAATGTGACTGGTCTATATTTTAAAGCTAATGCAAGAAGAGGAAAGAGAAGCCTCCATGTAACTTCTGAAATGTACTGATCACAAGTTCTAATGCTATGTGATATACTTCAGTACAGTGGTGCCTCGCAAGACGAAATTAATCCGTTCCGCGAGTCTCTTCGTCTTGAGGTTTTTTCATCTTGCAAAGCACGGCTATTAGTGGCTTAGCGGCTATTAGCGGCTTAGTGGCTATTAATGGCTTAGCGGCTATTAACGGCTTAGCGGCTTATGAAAAAGGAAACAAACTCGCAAGACGTTTCGTCTTGCGAAGCAAGCCCATAGGGAAATTTGTCTTGCGGAATGACTCAAAAAACGGAAAACTCTTTCGTCTTGCGCGTTTTTCGTCTTGCGAGGCATTCATCTTGCGAGGTACCACTGTAACAATAAAACAAATGTGTTAAAGGGCACAGGAGCCATTTTAATGATCTGGTGTGCCTCCAAATTAAAATTCAACTCCTTCTGGACTCCCAGTAGTATATCCTCCTCCTGAGCATTCAGCAAGCAAAAGGATTATCACCTGCTTCGTACCAAAGCAATGAGGAAGTTTACAATGAGGTTTACAACCTCTGATAAACATGGGTAGGTAAACATTCAGTAAGAGAAAGGCGGGTGAGTTTTAATGCATTTTTAATTCCGTGTTTCAAATAAAGTCGCATTTTGCACCTTCTCAATTTAATACCTGTATGTATGATGTGTTAAAACTGATGTGTCAGAGAGCACACGCTTTCTATTACAAACTTTTCCTATTGAGATTCTCCAAGACCAAATCTGGGAAGATTGGCTTAGACCTGGCATGGAGAACCTGTCACCTGCCAGCTGTTGCTACATTACAACTTATACCATCCCTGAGCATTGTCCCTGCTGGCTCAGACTCACAGGAGTCAAGTTCCACAGCATCTGGAGGACCACAGTTTTCCCCATCCCTCTCTGAGACTCTACAAAGTTGGGCCCAGGATCCACGGCAAACTTCCTATCTGCAGTCTTCTTCTTTGGCGATCACTCGTTCTTCCATGAACACGGTCTTAACAGTGAGTCCGTAACTGTGGAGGCCAATTCTGAATCTACACATCCTTCCACAGGGAGTTGATCATGGTAAGGGTTTGCCAAAGGTGCCTTCCTCTTAGCTAGTTTCTCCTTTTCATCCAGGGTTCGAGCATCTTCAAAGCCCATGACACCTTTGGTAAAGGCTGTTCTCCAATCGGAGTGCTCGCAGGCCAGTGCTTCCCAGTTGCCAGTGTTTATACTACATTTTTAAAGATTTGGCTTGAGACAGTCTTTAAACCTCTTTAAATCTGAAGTACTGGACTAGATGAATTGGCATTCTGGCACAAGCTCACACACAATGTGATACACTAATTGGAATACAACCTACAGCTATGAATGGAAACCCACCAGAGGCTTGATAAACCTTTGCTTGATACCCAAGGTGGGTGGGGAGAGATACATAGCGGACAACAATGCATGGTTTCTGGAGCACATTTACACTTGTTCAATTCAGCTCAGTAGGAGTGGGCTGCTGGCAACGGAGTCTATGAGTCCTATCTTTATAGCTTCTTCATATAGTCCACACTTGGCACTGTTTCCCAACCTCACCAAGCAGATCACATGATAAAACCATTCCTAGACCTTTATCACTCTGGTAGGGGAATCACTGAAAGGTCCTTAATATTTCTTTAAAAAAACAGATTTAGAAAAGTAAATGTCAACGGAAGGGTTCTGAAAGGAAGTGAAATTCCCCCATCGCCACTAAAATGGTGGAACATAAAATCCTGCTTTCAAAAATTGTACAATACAGATTTTTAGATATGATAATGATGTGCCCTGGCACAAGACCTACCAGTTCTCTAATGCACCTCTACTTAATTTACTGGAGACAGGTACAATCCCAGATTACTGGCAAGTTTATGTAAGTCAAATTGGATGAGTGTTTTGATGATATAATGTCTTAGTGACAAGCGTTCATGCGGAAGGAGCACGAGCTGCTATTGCGTTTTCAAGATTTCACGTGGGAGTTCATCTGGAGGCATAATGATGCCATATATTATCCCATATGATGGGGCATCCAGGGTGTGGGTGAGGCAGTTCCCCCTGCGTTGCAAAAAGCACGAGTAAATCATATGACCTTCACAACCCTCAGAAACATTATAAAAGGACAAGAACACTACTTTCTGGCTGTACCTATTTAATGGGTACAGTTCCTGTATTAATTGGTCTCTAGTACTGCAACTCAGATCTTTTACTGGAACCTACCTGCTAGTTGCACCTGTTTGACTGGTGTAACACTATACAGGAACAACAGCAAAGTTCAAATTGGGAAGAGGGGGGCAGGAGATGTGAAGCAACGTGGCACCCCTTCTATGATGCAGCAATTAAAATGTACAGGTTTACAAAACCAAAATGTCAAAATTGTGCTTTCTGGGTTGCACGAAAATGTACAAATTTAAAAGAGCCTTTTGTAAAATCACCCATTTCAAAGGTTAATTTTGTGTTAAATACCAATATTAGCAATGGGTGTGATTCAATTCATGTCACTGGCTCACTACTGTACTCTTGCATTGAGTTTACTTACAGAAAAATTGTTTACTTAATCTTTATTATATTTTTAGCTGCCATATGTTAATGCCCAGGTGACATATGGTAAAAATAGTTAGAAGCAATCCAATGTCATCAGTACAAGTATTAATAAGTAAAATGGACTTCAATTTGTGCAATGGAACTTTACCTTCCTTTTCTCTACACTGCAGACCTCTGCACACCTCCAAAATCTGCTATAGCCCCCAATCCTCAGGCGCAGGTTTTGAGCTGAAAGGAAAAAGAAGGTGAAGTCCCACTGCAGAAGTCTGTTCTATTTCCACCGAGTCTGCATTGGATACAACCCTATATCTGTTTTATTTACTAATTGGTAAATACAGTATTAAGGGATGCGGGTGGCTCTGTGGGTTAAACCAGAGAGCCTAGGACTTGCCGATCAGAAGGTCGGCGGTTCGAATCCCCGCGACGGGTGAGCTCCCATTGTTGTGTCCCTGTTCCTGCCAACCTAGCAGTTCAAAAGCACGTCAAACTGCAAGTAGATAAATAGGTACTTCTCCAGCGGGAAGGTAAATGGCGTTTCTGTGCGCTGCTCTGGTTCGCCAGAAGCGGCTTAGTCATGCTGGCCACATGACCTGGAAGCTGTACGCTGGCTCCGTCGGCCAATAAAGCAAGATGAGCGCCGCAACCCCAGAGTCAACCACAACTGGACCAAATGGTCAGGGGTCCCTTTACCTTTAAATACAGTATAATTGACTAAAAATACTAGCCTAGCAATTGTTAAGCTATGGGGTTCTTTAAAAAATATTCCGTAAGTAAATACTTCTTTGCACAGTGAAGTTTGTCATTTTTATGGGCCAATTCACAAAAACCTGTCAGACGAGTTGGTGGCATTTTGAGAAATGCCCAGTTCCACGTCTCACTATGACAATTTGCTCATTTTGAGTGGCTGCTGAAGCGTGCACAAATCTAAAGCTCCCACCACATTACCAGTAAATCAATTAAATTTCAAATGCAAATGGACAATAACCAAGGCAAGCCCGGTATCCTATATATTTACTAGCTTGCACTGTGCAATCATAAATAGATTCCTAAATGCCATGTAAAAATGTGTGTGCACCAGGAAAGGCTCACACCCTTTGAGACATTTTCAGACTACATTTTAGCTGCTACTATCAAGCTGCCTCTTCTACCTTTATGAGGCAAATTTGAATACTTATAGCCAAAAAGATCATCTTGGTGTTCCATGTTTCACAGGGAAAAGTAAAAAGTGAAAGGTTGGATCCAGATTAAGTCAGCTGAATTTGGGTTCCATTGAAATCAACTGGAAAAATTATTCATGACCAAGTAAAACTAAATTAGAGCACTGATGGGTTGGATCCAGATTAAGAGCTTTCTAGGACTTGCATCAACTATTCTTCCATGTCTTGTGGGAGTACAGTGGTACCTTGGGTTACATACGCTTCAGGTTACATACGCTTCAGGTTACAGACTCCGCTAACGCAGAAATAGTACCTCGGGTTAAGAACTTTGCTTCAGGATGAGAACAGAAATCGTGCGGCGGCGGCACGGCAGCAGTGGGAGGCCCCATTAGCTAAAGTGGTGCTTCAGGTTAAGAACGGTTTCAGGTTAAGAACGGACCTCCAGAACAAATTAAGTACGCAACCAGAGGTACCACTGTACTATAAGAATTATGAGACCCTAATCCAGAGGTGGGAGACCTCTGGCCTCACCTACCTATCAAAATGACCTGCCAGAACTGGGGGGGGGGGGAGATAAGGCGCTCTGGCCCGCCAGCTACAAGAGGTTCCTCACCCCTGCATTAACAAGTGATGTAATATGGGAGGGACCAAGTGAGAACCAACCTTCCAGATAGCTGTAGGAGGGGCACATTTGACAGCCCAGTGCAACTATCCATAAACATGGATTTCCCAGGCCCAGCAGAAAACATTTTGCTTCTAGGGACAGAGCAACAACGCCTCCCCCTCACCACAACAGTACCCAAGGCTGGTCTTCACACAAGGAGGCAGAAAATGGCTCCCCACTTTCATGACAGTAAAAACACAATTTAATGATGCACAAAATCGGTTGATTAATAATAATAAATAATAATAATAAATTTTATTTATACCCTGCCCTCCCTGGCCAGAGCCTGGCTCAGGGCGGCTAACACCAATAAAATTTCAGTAAAAACATAGCAAGAAAAAAGAAAAAGAAAAAAAACCAATTTAAAATGCAGGTTAAAATGCAATTTAAAAGGCAGCCTCATTTTAAAAGTCAAAACTGCAAGGGGAGGGAAACATAAGGGTCAGACGGAGTCCAAACCAAAGGCCAGGCAGAACAGCTCTGTCTTGCCTGCCCTGCGGAAAGATGTCAAGTCCCACAGGGCCCTAGTCTCTTGTGACAGAGCGTTCCACCAAGTCGGGGCCAGTACTGAAAAGGCCCTGGCCCTAGTTGAGACAAACCTAACCACCTTGTGACTTGGGACCTCCAAAATGTTGTCATTTGTGGACCTTAAGGTCCTCTGCGGGGCATACCAGGAGAGGCAGCCCCTTACGTATGTGGGTCCTAGGCCGCATAGAGCTTTAAAGGTCAAAACATCTTACTCTTTCCAATGGTAGGGCGAGCCCTACTACTGCAAACCCCACTTTGGGACATCCATTGTCCAAGTTTGCTTCAGAGTGCCATTGGTACAACTGATTTGAAGTGCATAGCCCACAGCCCACGTCTCAACTCCTTATGTTAGTCAGAACTCTTACTACTTTGATGGGCCTGAATCCCAACTTGTTTTGGAGCAATTAAGAAGTGTTTGGCTTTGATATACCGCTTTATCATTACCCGAAAGAGTCTCACAGCTAACATCTTCCTTTCCCTTCCTCCCCCACAACAAACACTCTGTGAGTGAGTGGGGCTGAGAGACTTCAGAGAATTGTGACTAGCCCAAGGTCACCCAGCAGCTGCATGTGGAGGAGCGGAGACACGAACCCGGTTCCACAGATTACAAGACTACCGCTCTTAACCACTACACCACATTGGCTGTATTACATTCAGCCCAATCTTCAGAAAATATTTTAACATCAAATCATTTTTCGAAGTGTAGCGATACAATCATCTTCCCTGGTAGACTGCAATGTACAGAATTAACAGGCCAGTTCTAAATATGTGCAGGGTTATCATGGAAGTGCTTAAGATGGGACGTATCAGCAACGCAATGTACCAAAACACAATGTTCTGCCAGGACTGAAAACATAATTACACTAGTGCCGGCAAAAAGGCAGATTTGATGGGTGCTGTCCTGGTAAATAAGAAGCACTTGTTTTCCCCCAGACAACAATCATTTATCAAGGAGACCAAGGATGTTCTCTGAATTCTGAGAAGTTCCGCTTGTAAGTGTGTGTGTGTGTATGTGTTCTGATCTAATGTGTAATCTCCTACATGTCAAAATATTTTAATGCTCCTAAAAATGACAGACTGTCAATCCTATACATTTTGTGCTCAGAAGTAAGTTTCATTTAGGTCAGTGGGACTTAATTCTCAAGCAAGTGTGTATAGGATTGCGGGCTAAATCTAAGACACACCATCTACCGTATTTTTTGCTCTATAGGACTCACTTTTTCCCTCCTAAAAAGTAAGGGGAAATGTGTGTGCGTCTTATGGAGAGAATGCAGGCTGCGCAGCTATTCCAGAAGCCAGAACAGCAAGAGGGATCACTGCTTTCACTGCGCAGCGATCCCTCTTGCTGTTCTGGCTTCTGAGATTCAGAATTTTTTTTGTTTTGTTTTCCTCCTCCCAAAACTAGGTGCGTCTTGTAGTCTGGTGCGTCTTATAGAGCGAAAAATACGGTAATCAAGTTTACTTTTACTTTACCACTTTTAACTCAGTGGCTATGTGAAGCACACAAAGAGGCATCGTGCACAGAAAGGGGCTGTGAGATCCTTCTGCTAGTCCTACCCTTGAGGTCATGAGGCTCCTCAGCCCTACCCCAGATTTTCTATACATGAAGGAGGCAGAGATGTTCAGAGATGTTCCAAATATTTTCATACTTCCTACCTTCATGGAACACTTTTCATATGGGCTAGTTTTCAGAGAATACCCTGACTGCCACAAAACTCCTGGGCATTTCAGAGGATTCTGCAGCATGGTCTAGGGACCACAGTCCTATCAGTTGGGTACCAGGCCACTCTTCCCCAAACTGGTGCCCTTCGGCTCTCATCAGCTCCAGCCAACTGTCACAGATGATTGGATTTGTAACCCAAAAACAACTGGTGGGCACCAGCTTTGGAAGGCTAGCCTAGGCCCACTTGGATCTCACTCTTACTCCATATAAATTGAGACTCTTCCCTAAAATACACCCCAAAACATTGCAGGGGGCGTTTGAAAGTAGAAGGCAAACTTTCATTTGGGCAGTTTGTCTGCCACTACTGGTCTTCTTATTATGAAACCTCTTTGAAAACCACAAACACAGAACGTCACTGGTAGCCGCCACAAGTCACTAATGCAAAATACTAAAGCACTGACACCCTCTGCTGCTTTTTGCCTCTAAATATATATACGAAAGTAGGAAACGAGAAATTTTCGGTAAGAAAGAACATTTAACCTTAATTAAAAACAGTATGTTGTGGTTAAGAAAATGCAAATGCAGACAAGTGCATACTGAGCAGTATTACATAACATTTATATTTTTAATACCTTGCAAAATAAAAGTATGCCAAAATATATTTATGTCATGGTTGCAAATCTTAACATAGGCTGCTAAAACTCCACTAGGGTCAGCTCAGGACTGAAGTCCTAATGGGTTTTTTTATTCTAAACACTACAGATAGAGCAAAACACTTTGGGCTCTATTTTTTAATGAAAGTAAAGATAATGTGAAGTAGGTAACTCCTTACACTCATAACTCAGATTATGGATTCCTGGCTGGTTATATATCACAAGTTCATCTACAACAGAGATGGAGATTTGTGGTCCTCCAGATGTTGATGAAGTACCAGTCCTATCAGCCCCAACCAGCACAGTCAGGGACAGTGCAAGTTGCGGTCAGGAAACATCTGAAAGGCCACAGCTCCCCCAGCCCAGATCTGCAAGTATGATGCAATGGATATTTCACAAGGAATAACGTCCACTTCCACTGGAAGCAAGATCCTATAGTTATTGCACTAGCACTTTATCAATGGTAAAATGATTTTACATTCACAACACCTGTACCAAATAAAGCCATTAAGGTGACTTAACTGTGTAGCTGAATTACAACTGCAAGCACAAGGCACAACAGTATTAATAATCTTAAAAAAGATAGGCATGAACACATCACCTTGCATCAGATGACAAGTGTCCCTTGCATGCTTCCACCCACCACTGGTGGTGTAGTGAAGAGGCATTTCCCGCCTGTCCTCCCTTTTGCTGTGGCCAACGCAACCGGCAGTTCTGTGGATACAGTGGTGCCTCCCCAAAGTCTTGCTGTTAAGGGGTGAAGATTGCTCCCAAATTCATTACCAGTTGGGAGTCAATAATGCTGATGGGATTTTTTTTTTTACCCTTTTTAGTGGATCTGGTTTGCATTTAAGAATACATAAAGGTAAAGGTACCCCTGCCCGTACGGGCCAGTCTTGACAGACTGAAGTCCTAACTTTTTTTTTTTAAAAAAAAAGAATTAAAAGCATCCATGTTCAGTATTGGTTGGCATTACAGCGTCATTGCTAGCCTTCTCCCAAGGTTCTCTCTTGAGAATGTAATAGCTTCTAGGGCATCTGTTGTCTGTTCCAGGGATCCCTATTCCATTGTGAACAGGAAATGTTTCTTTATAAAGATTAAGGAGGAAGCTGATGTTTTAGCTCAAAGTCAACACAGTGTGACCTGGCTTATTAAACAGCAGGAGAAAGAGAGGAATAATATAAAATTGATCCAGTTAATGTGCTTCTCAGTCCTATACTTGTTTACTCAGAAGCAAGTCCTATTGAGCTTAATGAAGTTTACTCCCACAAAAGTGCCCATGCTAACCTGGAAGTCAGTCACTTAACACCACGTAGTAGCTTGTGTAAACATGCGTAGGGTTTAGCTTACCAGGGTTTGAGGACACCGCCTTTACTAAATTTTAACTGTTTTATTTGTTAAACAAATTTATAGACTGCTTCACGCCATAAAAGGATGGTGGGTGTTCGCAACCTAAACTTCTGCAGGCACTTGGAAATTAAACTTGCCTTGTTTTCAGCATCATGCATCTCCTAAGAAATATGAAAACGTTTATTCAGGAACAAGACCAAATCTGTATAAATCAGGTGTGCAGTTCTGCTCGGTTGCAAGACCAAAAACAAAAGCTTCGCCAGCCCCAGCGAGCAAACGGCTCTCCTCCTTTATCACAGCTGGCCTCTCACCAAAGCAAAGTCGGTGGGGCTCCTTTGGCACAGGGAAGATCAGCAACAGGCTTTTTACAGGGAGAGATCCGGTTTTAAATGACCCCCCCTCCCGCCAGGAAATCAGTGCAGGGGTTGCATATTTTGCGGGTTTAAAATACTTGCAAAGATCCAGAATAAGCAAAAGGCAGCAGTAGGGAACAAGGGGCAGTCTTTCCCCATAAACTTTTTTTTGTTTTGCCTCCCATCCCCAAAGCAGAAGAGAGAACCGGGGTGGGAAACTTTTCCTTTTCCTTGCCTCCTTTCGCCTTCTTCCTCCATTAAAAGAAGGACAAGCCTGGGAGGGAGAAGTAGGGAAAAAAGAAAAGAAAAACAACCAGCTTGAGGCTGGAATGCGGAGAGGCAGCCACAAACAACTCACCGGGT
Source organism: Podarcis melisellensis (assembly GCF_964234715.1). NCBI lineage: Eukaryota > Metazoa > Chordata > Lepidosauria > Squamata > Lacertidae > Podarcis > Podarcis melisellensis. The sequence continues at coordinate 59,887,727 of NC_138541.1, read as the reverse complement.
TTGCTCGGATCTGGAGAGCAAGAGGCGCAGCCCCAAGACGCCAGCCAGCGCAGCTGCGGAGCGACTCTGCCTTTCGCCTGGTGTTTTGATTCCGTCGACCACGTCAGTCTAGCAGGCAGCGCTGCAAGACCCGGATCTGCCGGCTCGCAGGCAAGGGGAGGGCTTCTTCTGCACCCTCCCCTTGTCTCCCATGGGGATCGCGGTGGGCGGCGCGCAAAAGCGCACGGGCCGCGCCCCTCGGCTGCCGCCCCAGAGGAAAGCGCTTGTCGCCGAATAGTGCGGCGGAAAACTAAGGCTGCAGATGCACGTTAACCCTCCATTGACTTGTAGAGTCCGAAGGGACCCCCGGGGGGGGGTAATCTAGTTCAACCCCCCCGCCATGCAGGAAACTCTTTGCCCGACGAGCTCGAACCACAACCCTGAGATTAAGCGGCTCTCTCTCTATATATATACATATTTGGCTTTTCAAATTAAAGTTTTGCAATCACATATCCAACATACAACATAAAAACAAGATTCCAAAGAATCTCCTGGACTTCCTTAGTCCCCTTTGTGGGTCCTATTGTTAGTCATTTCCTCCTGCAACTTTTATAATCCGATCTTTTGCATCTCCATTATATCCAAAATTCACCATTAAACTACAAGTGTTAATCCAATCCTACTAACGATTTTAACTGTTTACTGTGGTTTTTAAGATAAACAATAAAATTTCCCCATTCTTTATTAAGGTTTTGGTCTTCCTGACTTCTGATTGTTGCAGTCTTTTTTGCTAGAGATGGAAAGAAGATAAAGTCCTGACCAGAGAAGAATGGCAGATTAAGTGGATGGGATTATGCTGAAATGGCAAAAAAGGCACAATAGCCAATTTTTAAAGTGGCATGTAAGTCCCTTAGAATGAATATGACTTTACAAATGAGAAAAGAACTTTGAATGAATAACTTGATATTGATAAGATAGTAATGTTTTCTGCTAGGTCATAAATGGATTTAGGTTAGCACTCCATTTTCTGGTAATTTACAGATTGGATTATGATAACACAGTCTACATGGGTCTGTTCTTGAAGACCATGCAGAAGCTCAACTGGTCCAAAAACACAGCATGCAGATTCCCCGCTGGGGTTCCTTTTAGAACCACAGAGCCTAGGACTTGCGGATCAGAGGTTGGCGGTTCAAATCCCCGCGACGGAGTGAGCTCCTGTTGTTCGGTCCCTGCTCCTGCCAACCTAGCAGTTCGAAAGCACGTCAAAGTGCAAGTAGATAAATAGGTACCGCTCCAGCGGGAAGGTAAATGGCGTTTCTGTGCGCTGCTCTGGTTCGCCAGAAGCGGCTTAGTCATGCTGGCCACATGACCTGGAAGCTGTACGCCGGCTCCGTCGGCCAATAAAGCGAGATGAGTGCCGCAACCCCAGAGTCGGCCACGACTGGACCTAATGGTCAGGGGTCCCTTTACCTTTTAACCCACTGTCTAAAATAGGGGCATGGTTGCCGGTTCATTTCCAGGCTCAATTCAATGTGCTCTTGTTTGTGTTTATAGCCCTAAATAGCTAAAGTCCCAAATATATGAAACACTGCCTCCTTTCCTACTGTCTTGAACGTTAAGATCAGTAGAGGGGCCCTCTTGGTAGTTCTATCACCCTTGGAAGTTTGGGGGTGCTGGCGACCCTTAACTATGGAATTCCCAGCAGAATGGAAGTTGTAATCCAGCAACATCTCTAACTCTTCTCTGAATTTAGTATTTTGCCAAGTTAAAACGTATTATTGTTTGTTGGCACAGCTAATGGGAAGAGCATGGAGGCCTTCTGTTATTGACCAGGGGACCAAAGGACACTAGGGTGCTGTATCCCCTGCCCTCCCAGAAAGAAGACAATGGCAAGGTGAAGACCAGCTTAGTCCCATCCATTGGCCAGAGAAGGGGCGCCTGCTTCCCTTCCTGCTGCAAGAAAGTATGGGAGGAAAACCTAGTTAATGTGACCGGAAGTCTACATCATGGCATTATAATTTAAAAATTATTGTTTAATGGACAAATGGACAGAGGGGAGCCATTAAGAAAATTGACATCATGGGAGAGGGCATAGAAATGCTCAATATAAGATATATACAATGGTACCTTGGTTTTCAAATGTAATCCGTTCTGACTTCTAAAATGTTCGAAAATCAAGGCGCAGAGGCGGTCTGCAATTTCAATGGAGAAAATTTTAAAAAACGCAGTGTAAGCCATTCATCTTCCCATGCATGTTCAAAAACAGAAGCAAGGGTTTTTGGCATTCGAAAACTGAGGTACCACTGTATTTCAAAAAACTGGTGCTGCCCAGTTGTGAAATTCCCTTCCCATACAAATTCACCTGGTGCCATCATTGCTATTATCTTTTAGGTATCTGGCAAAGTCACCCTGGTTTCCCATGCATTATTTTATTCCTGCTGCAACTGATGCTTTTTAAAAAAGCACTTAAAAAAAGCTACTATTTGTTTAGCTGGAGAGAGAAAATGCATAATATCAAAAATTACCAAATCTAGGATTGATCATTGGCATTGTAAATTCAAAGCCTGAAACCTGCTGAGGCTTGGAAATTGTCATCTGGTTAATACCCTGGCTTTAATATTTAATACAGTTAAATAACACTTTCAATTTGCTCTAGGAAAAAAAATCTGAAGAGGGGGAAGTCTTACTGTGACTATTCCTTACTGAAGTTGCTTAGTCAATGGCAGATTTGATTTGACATATTCCATCCTGCAGAAGGCACTGTAACACCAACTTTTCAACCTGTGTACAGAGAAAGAGGTAACATTTATAAAGCAAGCTACACATATCAAGGGATAAGGAAGGAGGCAGGAAAATTGAGTGGTGCTATTGTCTGAAATGTGAGGTCACACTAATGTGCTTATTTCTGCAAATTTAATCAGAATTCTGTAACTAGGTAGCTAAAGCAGTTCATACTAACATGTTTCATTGTAAGCAGATCCACAAATTACGACATATTTTGAATATTGTATCTAAGTGATTAGTCTAAGAATGTGCATGTTTTCCATTTATTTCTCACCAGTAACTCAATTTTAACAGGATCACTCTTTTTAAAACTGAGTAATCGTAGGTCAAAAACTCTTTAACCCTCTCTTCTCCAGTATTAGTTGCAAGCAGGGTAGAAAGGGGAAGCAATGTGAGCGAACTAAACAAGATATTTAAAGGGTCTAACAGCCTATATTGCTCACACTTCCCTGTGCTGCATGATTCTGTTATTTTAATACTCTGCTGCGAGCTCTCTCTTGCTGGAGAGTATGATTAGCCCCATGCTTTGGATCTAGGGATCCAGCCAGTTCTTTTATTAATAATCCCACACGGGTAATCTTCTACTGTATATCTATTATTATTTTCCTTCCCACAGGTAAAACCATGATTCTGTAGCTTTTAAGAGTCTTAAGATGGAACATGGGAGGTGGTAGCATACATTCAAATAAGGATCTGAATATGGTGTACAGTTTTCAGGTTGCATCAATGCCTTTTACCGCTTTTATTCAGGCACTTTCCCTGGAGCCTGCCTTTTGCCATATGGCCTCATATCTGACTTATGCTGCAGTCCTAAAAGCACTATCAATGGAGTAAGCACCATGGTGTTATTTATTTTTCAGTAAACATGCAATAGTATTGCATTTGTATTGCTCCATCTCTCCTCTCTACTGTCCCCATGTCCAGGTTACTTTCTGTTGTAATATACAGTTACTGCCTCACACTTGTGTGCATGAAATGGTTAGCCTGAGCCCTGAGCTCAAGTTGCCGGAGTGGGTGTATATTAGCAGGCTCTCAGCAGCTCCTGCTCCTTCTCCTTCTCAGTCTTTTCTTTTTGTGCAAGCAAAGGAGCCATGTGGCCTGACTCCCAACTCAGCAAATGGTACAAGTGAACTGAACCTCTCCCAAAGGGAGATTTTAAAGCCTGCATCTTTGCTAACCCAAAAACTGCATTATCCTTTTTGTAAGGAAACCAAGTACTTTTGTTTTTTTTAAGACAATTAGGTATTAAGTGATTAATAAATCAAATAGATAAGTAATAATAACAGACTGGAACTCCTCAGAAGACCATCCAGCTGTAGCCACTGCTCTGAAGGACAAAATATTTATCTCTTTAGCATCCCATGCCCAATGGCCCCAATATTATTATAATTAATACGTGTATTACAGAAGGTCCCAGAGTGGGCTACAACAATTTGAAAGTCAGATTAAAACTTGTTTGTACAGTCACAAGAATAGGGTGGACTCTGAAAGTGGACATCTCAGGAGTCAAAAGGCATGGTAAAGAGGGGCATCTTCAGGATTCTCCAAAAGTTGTATAGTGAAGAAGCCAGACACACCTCTATGGGGAGGGAATTTCACAACTTAGGGGCTGCTGCAGAGAAAGGCATATTCTGGGCTGCCTCTACCACAAACTCGTGAAAGAAATTGCTACTGCCTCAGTGCCCCTTCTGCTGATCTGGGAGGGTGTGTGGGGAAGGAGGCATTATTTCATTTCTAATTTTTGACGTGCTACAAGAGCTGTGTACATGGAACACGCTTCATGCTGAATGCTATTGACATTCTGGGGAGTGGAAATGCTTACAAAATGCTGTGCTGCCTCCGCAATGTGGCAGCTCAACTCAGTGTCCTACTGCACTCACATCCTGGTGCCCCATTTTGGAAAGCGTCCCCTGAGCAATTCTGCCATCTCCTGTACACTTCAGACCTCTCCGTGTGGGGTTTCCAAAACGGAGCCCTTCCCCATCAATCTGCGGCGACCTAAAGGCCAGAAAAGTTGCCCAAGGAGAACTGTACGACTTTGAGAAACCATCTTCCATGTCTTGGGAAGGCATTGATGTTTCCAGATATGCTGTAAGCCACCAAAAACAGCTGGGGAAACCCAGTCAGATGGGTTTATTACAAATAATAAAATGATAATGATTATAAATTAAAACGGAAGGTGGGCAATGTGTTATGTACAATCCACCCGCCACACAGGCTGGTGCGTGCAAAGGCTGCATTTGTGTGAAGGAGCAGGTAGGCGTGCAATACCTCATACGATGGGTGTGATTTCATCACAAGGGCCTTAGCTCTACCCTGAAACAACAATGGGGTATCAGCTTTGCCCAAGGCATGATGGATGGAAAGAAAGACAAAACATCTTACAAGGACAGGAAGAAACACCACAAACAGAATAATTGCCACACACAGGAAGAACAAGGATAAAGTTTGAGTTCCTCCCTTGTAGCTTTATAAATCATTTAAGGTGTCAACATGAATAGAAGTTATTAATAATGCAGTTGTTGTATAAGGTATTATTATTATTATGACCGGAACGTAATGGAAATTAATAAGATTTTGGAACGCAGAAATAAAGCAAATAATCCAGCCATCAATTCTAGCACCTTCTCTAAATTATATAATTCAGCATTTGAACGATTGGTATTAATAATTGTATTATAAATTGGTATTGTTATAATGGGGCTCTTAATTGGATTGTAACTGAAAAGTAATAAAATTATCATTAAAAAAGCTCTGCCCTACTCCCTCACCCTTCCTGCTATTATTATTATTTTATTTGTACCCTGCCCATCTGGCTAGTTTTCCCCAGCTGCTCTGGGCAGCTTACAGCACGTGTATCTAAAAACATCCTAAGAAATCGATGCCTTCCCAAGACGGGGAAGTTGTGTAGCTCTCCCGTCTCAGCCTCTGAAGGGAGGGCCGTCGCGCAAGGAAAAGGCGCCACCACCGAGAAGGCCGCGCCTCCGCTCCAGACGCTCCACATTCACGCGTACGGACCTACGTACCCCCCCCCCCACAGAAAAGGCGGTTCTGCCTCATAGTCAGTGACGGCCAAGGGCGGAGGTCGCCGACGACCCCTCCTGAGGCGAAGGCCTCCCCTCTCCCTGAGGGGCGAAACCACCGTCTGACAGGAGAACCTCTCCTCCACTTTTTCTCCTCTCATTTTGCCTCCCCTTCTCCACACTTTTCGCGGGGGCCTGAAGCAGCGGCTCTTTCCCCCCCCCCCGCCCTTTCCTATTCCCCTCCCCTCTCCATTTTCCTTTCTCTGACGGAGAGGAAGGGGCAGGCGGCCGGGCGGCGGCGGCGGCCAACGCGCATGCTCGGCGCCGGCGCCATTTTGGAAGGGCCGGGAGATTAACCCGCGGGAGCAGCGGTGGCGGCGGCGGGTGGAGGAGCTCGGCCCGGCTCGGCGGCAGCGGCGGCCTGGGGTTGGGCGGGTCGTCGGACCCCTCCGAGGACATGGCCAACATCGCGGTGCAGAGGATCAAGCGGGAGTTCAAGGAGGTGCTGAAGAGCGAGGAGGTCAGCCTTTCCCTCCCTTGTCGCCCTCCTCGGTCGTGGCGTTTGTTGGGGGTGGGGGAGAGATTTGGGAGGCTACATCCCTTTCGGTTTTCCTTCCCTCGCCTCCGTTTTTCTTTCTCTCCGGGGTCTCGGGGAAGCAGCGATGTTGCCTCGTTTCCTCGGGCAACGTTCATTTCCCATGGGGGAAAAAAAAGGAAATTTCTGGGGAGGGGAGGGGGTCCCCCGGTGGGGAGTGACCCCCATCTGAGGGGAATGGGGTTGGGATGGGGGAAGGAAGAAATGATGAGAAAGGGGGAAGGGGATCAAGCTAGGCCTGCCAGCTCCACCTGATCCTGTCTGGTGCCCGTGTAGGCCCACCCAAGAGGCCCGGAGTCACGCCTGAATTTGTAGCGTGTTAACCACCATACGTGTGAATCTGCCCCTTCCAGGGGGTGGGGAATGCACGTCACTGTCCTCAAGCTGTGCTTTTGCTGCTCTCAAATGTCAACATGCTCTCTCCAGCTTGTGCTGGGGGTGTAAAAAGTAGCACACACCACTTCCCTGGCTCAGATGCTGGCCCATGTAATATTATTATCATTATTATTTATACACCACTCATCTGCTTGTTTTCCCAGCCACTCTGGCAGCTCTCAACAGAATATTAAAAACACAAGAAAACATCAAACATTAAAAACTTCCCCTAAATAGGGCTGCCTTCAGATGCCTTCTAAAAGTGGCAACCCTGCCACTGGTGTCCAGCTCAGTCCCACAGGTATCCTGCCACCCTTGTCTTCTGCTTTCTGGTAAAAGTGACTAGGCCTGAGAAAAGTTAAAAGTCTTGTTATGGTTATCAGCGCAGGTATGGATGCGGCGGTTGAATTCCCCCCCCAGCATTTTGTCAAACCCATCAGAGCTTTCCGCTGTCACTTTTTTTTTGGCTGGAAAGTAGAGGAGGAAGATGGGGATGAAATTTGGGACTGTGAAACTGGCAATGCTTCCCCTCCCACTTCCCCATTTGTGTGTGTGTGTGTGAAATCTGGAAAGTCTGTGGGGGGGGGGAATGGGGTGAGTCAAAGAGCAATAAATCGCGGGTGCATTGCATCGGTTCACAGGTGATGAAAGGTTGAAATGCAGTTGTAACCTGTATGACCATCAGTTGACTAACATAAGATTGCCTCAGTGTATGGAATACTTCGTTTATTCCTTTCACATGTACATAGTGGAGGAGAACATCCAAAGTGCTTTTAACTGGTTTGTACGGTGTCATACTGTTAATAGGAAGAATATGAATCTATTGGTGGTGTAAACTGGTATGTTATTTGTTATTAGCATAACTGAGTATAAAAAATACCTATGGGATGAGAAACGATATGGCAGAGATAAAAGGTGGAGGATGCATAGGAACATATTTGCTTTTGAAAACCAACCTCTTAAGAAAAAGTGTGAATTGTAGTTGCAGACTCTGAGGACATAAAAATGTGTAGTGACCCTTTGCTGCATCCTCATAGTGTGATTATAACACACACACACACACACACAGAGAGAGAGAGAGAGAGAGAGAGAGAGAGAGAGAGTAGGCCACATCCTAACATCTAGTTGATGTATTTCACTCCTGGGATGGGATGGTCTTAAGCAGTTGTAATCGATTTTTAACCCTCCCCTGCTGGCAAACGTTAAACCAAGGGAAGTCATACTGATGTAGAGGACACCAAGAGGGCATGTTAAGGGTAGGGAATGGGTTTGGGAAGAGGGGCAAACAAAGTTAGCTCTGCATCCTAACTCTCTTCATTTATTGGTCTTGTCCACAGAGCTCCATGTAACTTGCACCAACAAAAAACCAAGTGTAACTAAACATTTCATAGGAATTCATGGGCAGAAAATTCAAGTTTACACTACCTGCCCAAGCCTGGCCACACACACCCTGCCTAGAAACAAGATGAAGCTGAACTTACACAGGAGATATGCTGACATAACTTCCTGGTTAAGATAGGTTTGACATACTGTCTTGTACTACTCCACTGTTGCCATCTTGAAAATGTTAAAGGTAAAAGGTAAAGGTACCCCTGCCCGTACGGGCCAGTCTTGACAGACTCTGGGGTTGTGCGCCCATCTCACTTAAGAGGCCAGGGGCCAGCGCTGTCCGGAGACACTTCCGGGTCACATGGCCAGTGTGACATCGCTGCTCTGGCGAGCCAGAGCTGCACACGGAAACGCCGTTTACCTTCCCGCTGGTAAGCGGTCCCTATTTATCTACTTGCACCCGGAGGTGCTTTCGAACTGCTAGGTTGGCAGGCGCTGGGACCGAGCAGCGGGAGCGCATCCCGCAGCAGGGATTCGAACCGCCGACCTTTCGATCAGCAAGTCCTAGGCGCTGAGGCTTTAACCCACAGCGCCACCTGTGTCCCTTGAAAATGTTACTTAAGAGCAACTCCAACTGGTTTTTTTGTATGATTGAGGACCATTTCACACATTATGAGAGGCAAACCTAGATTTGCCATGTATTTAAAAAAAAGATGCAGAATTAATCCCAGCATCTTAATCAGTGTACTTATATATACATGTTTGCACATTTATTATATTTACACTTAAAATATTTTAGTTGTAAATCTTTTTAGGTATCTATCTACATATAATTATATATCTATAGATATATAATTGTTTTCATGTGTGAGGATAGCAGTGACAGCATACAGAAACAAAAATCTCAATCTATTTTAGTAGACTGTTTTAAGTAGATATTTACTTCACTCTAATGCCAAAGGTTGTGGACACACAGGTTCCTAATTCTGGCTGCATCATGTCCACAGCCTTCCCTGCATGCTTCCTGTGCTAACAAAATAAATGTTCACACAACAGTTCAGATTCATGTATTTTCCCTTCAGATTGTCAACTCTAGATAGAAACCTTGTCCTCATTTCCAAGCAGTTGTGCATTGAGGAGCAAGTTTGATATTAGTGATCTGTTGATGTTATATAATAGGCAGTGCTATAAGTATATTGCCTGTCAGTGAGTTGTATCCCAAAGCTCTCTTATGCTGTACAGTACTACAAATAATAATGAATTGAAATCTTTCAGTGTTGGTATGATTGATAATATTTGAAGAAGACGAGGGTTTTGGTTTAAATCTGTGTCTTGTCCTTCAAGGAGCTCAGGGTGAAGTACATGGGTGTATTGCAATATCTTCACAACAGCCCTGTGTAGTAGGTTAAGCAGAACAATAAGCGCTAACCTGAGGCTGTTTCATTTGCTTTATGAGTAAATGGGAATATCTGACATTAGTCATATTGGGAGTTAGACCCACTGAAACCAATGGATTTGGGTAACTTAAGTTCATTGATTTCAGTGTGTCTGCTCCAAATATCACCTAGATTTTTTTCCTTGTCCAACTTCAGTTCTTTATTCATTACCCCACACTTCAGTCCAGACCATGTGCTAGTTTTATAATTGTTATCATAACTAATTCTGCCCTTCCTCAACACCCAGTATTGTGAAGATGTTACCAAAATGGATTCAGACTACCATACTGTCCCTATTCTTTTATTTCTGGTAATTAGATATTGTAGTCCTAAAAATTAGTAATCCGTAGTTCTCAGTCTGAAAAATGGTCAAATATTTCACACTAAGAAAACCAAGATGATGGCAACTTTGAGGATATATAAGAAATTATCTCTTGTAGGTCTTGGTGTTGATTATTTCAAATAAATTGGGAATACACTAATGCTTAAAACTAGCCTAGAAAATCTGAAGGACTACTTTTGCAGCTGTTTTGCACATGGAACTCCAATTAATTTTATTCTAAGTTTACATGTGAGGCAATTGCAAAATGCATGCATATGCAACAACATGTCTTCATATCTAGAATTGTATCCAGTTGGTGTCCAGGAACAGATCAAGGTGATCTTCAGCATTTTTTCCCCTCCATGCTGTTCTAAAGGGTCTCACAACCCTTTGGAAGCAGAAATGAAGCAAGGAAAGGAATTACTGAAGATTGCCTCAATCCCTGTTGTTCTGAATGAAAGAAGTTTCTGTCAGCATAGGACCACCATTTGTATACAACCCCTTAAGAACATTTTAGCTCCTTTCCACAGTAAGTTTCCACTTGCACAGGGCATACATGAACTGTAACATTTAAATTATATAAATGGTTTGGTGGGTATCCAAAGTGGCTGGAAAATCAGGAGTGCTGGTAAATGGACTGACTGGTTTACTAAATGTAATATAATTCATACTGATTTTGGCGAGAATGTGTAATATCTGTCCTTGTTTTATATAGAGAATGAAAAACTCAATTTTTATGATGAGTTTGGTTAGCTGGTTTTTTGTTTTAAAAAAAGCTTAAGGTATTTTTAAAAAATGTAAAACCTATCACATCTTTCCACTAATACTGGGGGCCCCTCCATGATGGCTTAAATTTATGCGTAAAAACATAATATATTGCAATTAAAAACAAAAAGACAAAACAGCCATTATAATAGAAACTTATTTATAGATAAAAAAAAAACAAATCTGAAAACCTTGTGCAAATAAAACATTTGTAATTTTTACCCAAAAGAAAGCAGAACAGGCACCTAACAAACCTAAGTAGGGTGTCCCATAATTGGGTTCCATAGCTATCCAGCTTCTCTCTGGCAGAAGGAACACCTGATGCAGAGCCTTAAATGAAGATTTTAACACAAAAGGAGTTCATATGGGAGCAGGTATTTATTTGAAACTGTTATCCTGCTGTTCAGTAAGAAAAAGGCTGCCATACTGACTTTTAAAGATCAATAAAAACAAGGCATTACCTCCCTTAAAAGTCATGCTTAAAAGTCATGAAGCAAAATGAAAATGAATTGGGAGGGAGGAGGAAATAAGCAAACTCAGGTACCAGTTCTTAGTTACAGGTTCTTGTAATGTCCTGCTGGGATGGGAAAAGTTCATCCCTGAGCCAAATGTTGCTCTCCCAGCTGCCCTGATGGAAGTGTTCCCCAACCCCATCTTCCTTCTCTTGCTATAGTCTGATGTAATAGTTGCTGCCAGGTGACAGGAGGAAAAAGTGTGACTGAGCAGAAGGGGATCCTGCCCCTCTTCTCCTCCTCTGCCAAGTGACAGTTGGTGAACGGACAATATTATTTTGTTCTGTTTTCCTGTTGGGAACATAGCCTTGCGTTTCAGAGCAGGTACAGAGTTTCTTGCAGAAGAGAGTTTGCAAAAAGAGAGCATCCTTGGACTCCTGATCAAAGCTTACATCTGGGACTGCTGAAAATGGTTTGGGATCAGGGTGATTGGGGTCTGAAGGTCGAAAGAAGAAGTTTGAATTGTAACTGGAAACAAACTGTCAGTATGGAGATTTAAGCATCCTGTAGATTCTAGTTAATAATGGTGACTACATTTCTGAACTAGTTGAAACTTCTGAATGCTCATCATAATCAGCCCCATGTAAAATTCCCTCCAGTAGTCTAAACTGGCCATTACTAAAGCATGGATAACTGACATGATTTGCATTTTTAAAGGACTGGTTGCAGCTGTTGCACAACCAGCAGTGAAAGCTGCTTCTGACCACCAATTTTGCTGCAAGGCCAGGCCTAATAGTGACCCAAGTGAATTTCATGGGGCAGGTGAGAGGAAATTGTTGTTGTTTAGTCGTGTCTGACTCTTCATGACCCCATGGACCAGAGCACGCCAGGCACTCCTGTCTTCCACTGCCTCCCGCAGTTTGGTCAAACTCATGCTGGTAGCTTTGACATATCGTCCTCTGTCGTCCCCTTCTCCTTGTGCCCTAAATCTTTCTCAACATCAGGGTCTTTTCCAGGGAGTCTTCTCTTCTCATGAGGTGGCCAAAGTATTGGAGCCTCAGCATATCCAAAATTGGCTGAATACCCAACTCCCTGAACAGCTTTACTGTCTATTAACAACCCCTTTTTATTTTGTCTAGGTAATAGATATCTGATTCTTTGGTACAAAGTTTGACGAAAGAAACAGCTAGGTGTCATTGTTTTTATATTGATGGTGCTATACCATATCCCCAGACGCAGCAATTTCATGTAGATGGGGAATAGTGTGGGACAAGGATGGGAATCTGTGGCATTCCATAGCAAAGACGTCATTAGTGTTAGACGTACCCAGTGTTAGAAAGCTAGGAGCTACATAGCACCTTAAACCTAGGTTATCGGCGCTGCAACAGAATGTACAAGCATGCTTTTTAATAGCAAGAATACAAACCTGAAAATGAATGAACTGCATCTAAAATATTATGTTCATTTTTCACATGGTCTAGTTCTTCCCCTGCCCCGCTCCCCTAATATTCTTAAGAGGGTCTTGTCTCCTGTCTTCAGAGAGTAGCTGGAAGTGGGGAGAAAGAAAAAGGTCCTCCTTTCCTTCCACTTTGCAGTTTTAATCTGAAATCTTAGGCACAGTACTGCTCCCAGAGCTCAGAAACTGCCTGCACTAATGAAATTATTTTGCAAAATGCACCTAGAACAATGGGAGTTTCGAACACTGGAAATATCTCATACCTACTTCTTTCACCAGAGCACCTAAATAATTTTAGCACAAAGTGGAATTAGTTGAATGTCAGATTGCCTGTGCCATTTCCATGGAATGTATACATACTGTAGGTTTCTGGAGCATGTTCTAGACTGGAATATATAGCTAGGGCTCATTGTTACCCCACATCAATTGAGAGCAGGGGTGGTAACCTCATGTCAAGGGCTGCACTCCTTTTTAGTCTCTTGGCAGCATACTAATAGTAGATGGGACAAAAATTAAAAGTGGGAGGGCCACTCCTCTTATCTCTTTGCACCACCCCTTTTGAACACCCTCTTTCTGCTATCCCATTTCCCCTCCTGTCGTTGTTACTCTTATGCAATTGGGCTAAGTACTGGATGGAATTGGACTAAGGGCAGCAGGTTGCCCATCCATTCTAAAATATGCTCAAGTTTCAGATTGCAGGTAAATATAATAATGATGAGCTTTTAGAAAAGTTTGCCTGATGTCATTGATCTTTTAAAAGAGTTGATTACCTTTTTGCAAAACCAGTGTTCCCTTCAACACACTTTGAAAGCCACATTTTTTAAAAGTACAATACTCTTATCACAATAGCTAAAATCATATGTTTTGTTCATTGTAACCCATGTTTATGTGTCACTAAGGTCTCACAATATTCCAACAACAAGGGTTGATACTTAGTAGCTACTTATTTTATTTATCATAAAATATGAAGGAAACACCCATATTTATAGAAAATAAATTGAAGATGGTACAGAGCCACTGATTCAGGTTTTTTTAATTAAAAAATGACAATATAAGCCTATGCTTGTCTACACAGTTAAAGAAGAATATACAGATATAAAAGGATGTCTGAGATAAGGATGGATCTATGTACCGTAGAGGAAAACAGGGTAATGTTCTCGAAACTGCTACAACTTAGGGGTCTAAAACTGAAACATCTTTACTTACCTTTAACATATAGTTACAACTGTTAATTTATAGTACAGAGCAACAGGGGTGTTGATATATTGCCATGTCAAATATTATGAAGCATGCTGTTTTAAAAATCTATCCTGTGTGTCATTTGGTTAAACATTTATACTAGTTTTAATTAAACATTTGTACTACTGTACTTGCCCAAAAGCTTCAGTTGTAACCACAATCCAGCAACATGTATGCAACACATCCAGGTGTGAACCTGGGCCTATTGGGTGTTCTCGCTCTCTTTTTTCTTAAGAGACTCCATGTATTGCATCTCTATGGGGTTTGTGTGTGTGTGTTACACAAAACAGTTTGGAGATTTGGAATATGACTTTCCTAACTGGTGTACCTACTGTTAGTTGCATGTGTATAGCACTTGTTGAATCAGGTACTAGTTGAGTCAATGCTTTTTCTACAGTGGTTCCTCTTTTGTGGAATGTTCTCCCCAGGGAGGCTCACCTGACACTTTCATTACATATCTTTGGTGCCAGGCAAAAACATTTCTCTTTAACCACGTTTGGCTGATTAACATTCTATGGGTTTTTTAATGTGCTTGTGGGAGGAGGGGTTATTGGTTTGTTTTCACTTTATTATGTATTTTATATTCTAATTTTGTATTTGTTGTGAACTGCCCTGGTATCTTCAGTTGAAGGGTGACATACAAACTTAATTAATAAATATTATTATTATTATTATTATTATTATTATTATTATTATTATTAATAATATAGTGTAGTTGAGAAGCTTCTGTTTAATTTATTAGTGGTGTGGATAGACATAAAATAGAAGTGCTTTAAAGGTTTTTATAATAGACTTCACATTGGACCAATAAAGGCTATTCAAAATAGTACTGGGAGTGGAGAAATGATATAGTCTAGTGACAGCTATTGTACAAAGAGTGCTCAAAACAGGTCGCACCTGCTTATTTCTGATTCCAATACCCAAGTTAGTGTCCATGTTTAGACATTGCATGAATTAGGATGATGCAAATAAGCATGATGTCCAAATGCAACAGATAAGTTTCATTGCAACAGCTCCTAGTACTCTAGAGGCAGTTCATGGTCTTCCTACACTTACATTTTTGTGGGCTTAAAGGAACTAAGGTGTTTTGAAAACAGGATAAAGATTCTACTTAATACTTCTTGGGAATTCCTCTAGGACAGTGGTTTTCAACCAGTGTGACGTGGCACCCTGGGGTGCCTTGAATGATGGTCAGGGGTGCCGCAGGCTTCCCTGGCCTCTGTCCCTCTTTCCTTCCCTCCCTCCCTCTGATGCCTCTTGTGTCTCTGCCCCACAAAGGCTTGCATAGCTGTTTGTTGCAGCAGCTCTGGCTCCAAGCTTCCCAGGTGAGTGGGGCCTCTGGGGCTGGCCAGGGGGTGCTTCCCAAGCCCCTGTGGGGTTGTGTGAGGAGGCACCTCTCTTAGGGGCAGGGGGAGCAGCTCAGAGACCAGGGGTGGCAGCCCAGAGGACTCCCAAGGAGAGGGGAGAGGAGGCTGAGGGAACACTTCCCAAGGGAGGATGTTTGAAAAGGTGAGAGGCTGCCAGCTCTGCAGGCAAGGGGTGACATAACTGGGCTCCTGAGCCCCAGAGGGGTGCCGCAGAAAGAATGCAGTTGGTCAAGCGAGCTGTGGATTCAAAAATGTTAAAACCTCTGCTCTAGGAATTAAACTAATAATTTTACTTTCAGCAACTTTGTTAGGCTGGTTAGTACAATTTCTGTTTGTAATATGGCTAGGAAGCATCTAGCACTGGTGAGACAGGGATAGCAGGAATTTGTGGTGCGTCTGGATAGCTTTGCCATGGTCCATAGTGATGGTGCTTAAGCTCCTGCTGCTTCTTAATCACTTTGCTGTTGCTTAGCCTATGGCCAAAGTGAAAGGGTGTGGCTATTTATTGTAGCACTCTCTGGTCCTGTTCATATGTAAGAGGAACCCATGGCTTGGCGTTGTGGCCAGGGATGATAAAGCTGCAGTGCAGTAACCTTTGCAGGACCACAAGATCCCCACACCTGATCTAGACGCATTCTAATCTGGTTTGAGACCATGTTTTGGGACCAAGGAGGACTTGATTGCCCTGAAGGATCACCTTTTTCAAGAGAAGCACGGGGGGGAACATGACTTCTGCTGGATCATTCTTTGCATTTTAAGACTGTCGCCCAAGGTATCCTCCTGGTTGAACTCCATGGATTCAGTGTAGCAGGCACTGTACCTCAGCGGTGCTACCTACAGAGCTGGTTTCATAGAGTCACATTGGGTGACCGTTACTCAACCTCATAGCAGTTGTGTTGTGGAGTTGTCTGTAGAAGGGAAGTGGAGACAGTATTTGAAAGTCCCTGATGAAGGACCTGAGAGGTCTGACTCATGCTCATAAAAAAAAATAATTCTTGCCCCCTCCCTTGCCTAGTGACTGAAATCATTAAAAGGAGACTCTTCTGATAGTGCTACACTTTTTGAAATCATGTTGTGGTCAATGGGAGTATATAGCCCATACAATCTGCTTTATGTTTTTGGCATAAGTGAAGATCGTGTTCATCCAGTTGTTCCTGAGAGTACAATTGTTTGGTCACTGGATGTTAGGTACTATTACAGTGGTACCTCGGGTTACATACGCTTCAGGTTACACACTCCGCTAACCCAGAAATAGTGCTTCAGGTTAAGAACGTTGCTTCAGGATAAGAACAGAAATCTGGTTCCGGCGGTGCAGCAGCAGCAGGAGGCCCCATTAGCTAAAGTGCTGCTTCAGGTTAAGAACAGTTTCAGGTTAAGTACGGACCCCCGGAACGAATTAAGTACTTAACCCGAGGTACCACTGTATTGTGTTGGTCTATGCTTTTATTCATTGTATGATTATTTTTATGTTTTGAAGATCACTTTAATATTTTTAAGAAATCGACAGTATATAAGCATTTTAAATACATAGAACAATAATTATTTACTTCATTTTTCTTTCCTGCTTTCCTTTATATAAAGCAGTACCATGTTTTTGTCAGTCTGCCCCTTAAGCTGCATGCTACATTAATCTTAAAACATTATAAATTGCTTCAGAATGCCTCATGAGAAGCAACTCATAAATTAAAATAAAAACAATAACAAAAATACTAGTAATACACATATGTATTCAGAAGGTCTTTCAGAACTGGATAACTTTATTCAGTCATGGGGGGGGGGGTATTGGGCAGCCCGGAAATAGCTGCTTACACTTTGAAGGATAATGCATATGAATGTTTTCTGTGTTGCAGGTCAAGAAGGTATGGATCTCCTTGTAAAATCAGGATGTTTTGCATTACACTTTAAAATAAGGGCACTCTGTATTAGGGTTAGCTTTGCATTTAGAAAGTGAACTGAGATGATAAGGAGAAAGGGATTTCAAGACATTGTGACTGCATACAAACAAACAAAATTTCAGTTTGGGTTGTTGCTGGTTTTTTGCAACTTTATCTAGCGTAAATCAGTTATTCCTGTTTGCAGCAGAAACTGGCCCTGAAGAGTCCTGATTGGTTGACCCCTTCAGTGTCACAGGACCAGGTCCCTCTCAAACTTTCCGGAACAGTTTTTGTTTGCTTGTAAAGCACATTATTTGTGCCCTTTTTTGTATCAGTAGCATGGCAAAGTTGCAAGTAGTGAATGTTCACATTTCCCTTAATTTTAAAATTTTATTTAAAGGCAGACACCTGGCCTATAATGGGTGGAAGGGCAAAACAAATGACAGACTTGGTGTTCAGTTTGCTGGCCAGTATATCTGTCAAAAGGTTGTGAAGGCAGAGAAGAAGCTGGCCTCAAGCTGTGGAAAGAAAAAGAACAAAAGGGCTTAGATTTTAAGTGCTTTGCTTTTTTACAGGAATAAATGCTTTAATAGTTGTGTTTCTTCACTACCTGCAAGCT
Organism: Podarcis melisellensis; assembly: GCF_964234715.1. Taxonomy (NCBI): domain Eukaryota; kingdom Metazoa; phylum Chordata; class Lepidosauria; order Squamata; family Lacertidae; genus Podarcis; species Podarcis melisellensis. The sequence continues at coordinate 59,870,112 of NC_138541.1, read as the reverse complement.
TTATATTTGCTTACTTCACAATTATTATACTTCCTGTTACGTAATTAGGGATAGTAAGCCAGTTAGGTTATTCACAAATTTATGGAAGATTGGGAAATGCCTTAGAATGTGAAAAACAGTGCATTTTTGGTTTCACTTTTTCCTTAAACGTTGGATGGCCAAAAGGAGTTCAATTCTGTTTTCTTCTCCTTTTATGTACTTTATGAATCTGCTAAAGCCCATTGTCAGCTAGACTTTTCAGCTGGAAAGCCAATTGGCCTGCCCAACAAGACTTGTGTGCCAGCAGTATTTTATAGTAATGTTGAAAGCAATAAAGTTCTTGTGCTAATGTGTAAAAAGCCTGGAGGGTATAGGCTAGCTATATATAAATATCTCATTGGAGGTGAAAGACAAGGTAGCATAAATAAATAACATAGAAAATGACTTTTTAAAATAGTCACTGGAGGTGAGTGTTGACTTAAATAATGTTTTTTTATAATTGCTTAACTGGTGAAGGAAAGGAGCCTATTGCAAACCAAGGCCACAGTCTCAGTGTGCTCCTGGACTTAATGCAGTCTCCTTGCTTGTTCCAAGGATATAGTGGACAGCTTAGGATGTTATATACAGCTTGCGGGAGAAGAGTTTCTTAGCTTAAGCATCTCTTCCCCTCCTCCCCAAACATGCAGCATAATGGGTGAGATTTAGTGTAGTCTGAGCAGGCATCTACTTCTCCTCCCCCGAAATCCTTCTCTGTGCCCCCCAAATCTGCTCAGGACAATTGGGGGACCCTAAAACAGAATTTGGGAGGACAGATTGCGGAGGGGGAGGAGAGAAACTGGAAATCCCATTGTGCACGTGGGCAGACATTATTGGATGTCTCTCGCTATTCGAAGTCTTCTGGAATGCTGCTTCTCTGAACAATTATGTTCCAACACCTTCAGTGTATATGTGGATTCAAAATTGCAGTCCATAACTATTGCAATAACTATTGCAGCTTAGCTGGAACAGCAGAAGATTCCTGCATTGCAGGGGGCTGAACTATAGATGGTCCTTGTTGTCCCATCCAGCACCACAATTCTGTGATTCTGTAGCTCCAGATACCTGCTTAACTATGGTTAGTAGATACACAGTAGTTCAGCATGCTGTATATTGGTTAAAAATTGGAAGCATTTAGCATACAAAAGACTTGAAGGAAAATTTGTGGCACCATGTGGACGTCTGAGCTAGTAAATTTTGTGATTTAATTATTAGTTGACGATGTCAGGAGGGTCTGCCATAGTCTTGTCTACAAAAAATATATTTACTTCTCTGAAAGATAGCACCGTAAGTCTTTGGAGACCGTAACCTTTCAGAGCAAGTTTGTAACCTGTCTTTGTGAGGTAATGAGAGTCACTAACTTTGTCTCCAACAAGTGCATAATAGAAAACGTAAAATGTTTGCTCTGTTGTAAATGTTCATTTGTAGTGCTTTCTGCAATGAAGAACACTTGCAAACAGTACTGGACATTTTCAGTCAACCCTAAACTTAACTATTAAATGAATGTCTTTCCCTTCGATGCTAATATCATTAATGTTACTAGTAGCTTAATTCATGCTGATAAAGATGAAATGTATCTTAATAGTGAAGCAGCAAAGTCTATAATGAATCATGGATATTGTGAATTTGCTTCACATTGAGGTATCCATTTATACACAGGTCTAAAAATAGCTTGACTATAGCACATTTTCAGTGGCATATATTTTTCTTCCACCTTTCCTTATTTTTTAAGTTGCATTATTAGAGGGAGGTTTTGTGGCTCCTGCCGACAGTGGTGGAGGTGGGGGTAGTTTCTGCCCATGATAAGGAATCCTAGATCTGTAATTTCCTTACGTGTTTTAGGTTAAATGCCTAGAAGTGAAATTGTTGGGAGGGAAAAGGATTGTTAAAAATGCATCTTGCATTGTTAAAAATGCATCTTGCAGTCCTGTTTAAGAATGATTCAGTTTACGAACTCTGCAAAACTGGAAATAGTGTCCTGGTTTGCGAACTTTACCTCGGTCTAAGAATGGAATCCGAACGGCGGAAGGGCACTGGCGGTGGGAGGCCTCATTAGGGAAAGCACGCCTCGGTTTAAGAATGGTTTCAGTTTAACAACAGACTTCCAGAACAGATTAAGTTCTTAAACCAAGGTACCACTGTATAAGCATTTTTGGGGATGGGTGTGTGTCCAAAAGCATTTCATTGGATTATTTGCTAATTTTCTGAGTGCAACCAGAAATAATTCTATTTAGATGCTCTGCATATAGTACATAGAGTCTACCGTATTTTTCGCTCTATGAGACGCACCAGACCACAAGACGCACCTAGTTTTTGGAGGAGGAAAACACGGAAAAAAATATTCTGAATCTCAGAAGCCAGAACAGCAAGAGGGATCGCTGCGCAGTGAAAGCAACAATCCCTCTTGCTCTTCTGGCTTCTGGGATAGCTGCGCAGCCTGCATTCGCTCCATAAGACGCACACATATTTCCCCTTACTTTTTAGGAGGGAAAAAGTGAGTCTTATAGAGCAAAAAATACGGTAAATATGAGCACAGCTAAAATCCCATTTCCGGTCATGGCTGTAATGCATGTTAGAAATGTGAACAAAACTTTGTGTTATATCTATATATACAACAAACTAATATTAATGGTGTCCCAAGCTAAGAGAGAACTGTTGTATTATTTATTGTAGCTGCTACAGTTTGAGTACCATTTTCTAGTAAGTATGATCAGGTAATAAGACTTCATTGAAGGATATGCATATTTAAAACTCTGTCCTGTTTAAGCATAGGAGCCCTTTGAGAATTTCATCTCTAGACTTCAAAGTATCTCCTTGGGAGTTGAATACACTACTATAACTTTGATGGGTCTTTCAAAGGAATAGTACATTCCTCCAGTTCTCCAAGGACAGTATTTTCCATAGGTGAAATATATATTTAAGAAATGCTTACCTGTTACCTTTTGGAATCAAAAAAATCTTTGTAGTTTAGAGAATTGTATAATTGTAATACAGTCTACTAGAAGGGAGAGAGTCTTCAACCATTAACTTTTTGTCCTGCAAATAGTTTGCACCGTCATTGTTTTACAAGGTATGCATGAACTAGTATAGTTGCTTTAAAGAAGTAAGACTTGATTAACATGTTTTGAAAAACCAGTTTCCTTAGCTAAGCAGAAACTTTGCTAAGGTGAGTGGGCAGGAGTGATGTTAGAGGGCAAGGTAAGCAAAAACAGCAGAATGTCTCCAGGCAGCAGGTGTGTGAATTCTGTAATGACTGGGTGGTCCCCATTAAATGTCATTATGGAAGCGTGGCAAGTGAAATTTTTGAGTCCCCAATAAATAAAGCTGGTTCTTCAAGACTAGTTATGTCAAGGAAAAACATACCTATATGTCTTGGCTTCATACACTTTTGTAAAGGAATTGCAAACTGTATTTACTATCTCGAAGCCACTTTCTCTGTTTATAGGGAGGGTTTATCACAGTTGGTTTTGCTTTACACTTGATATAAATTTAGAGCAGATTTTTGGAATGGAGACAACTTCATCCTAGCAGTGGATTTTTGCTAATTTGCAGCCTAATTATATGCTTTACTCAGTCCTAGTCAATGATGTGCAGTGTTAAGTTTCCCCCCAGGTCTTAAGTTCATTAGTAACAAAGAACGGATGCCAATTGAAAATACAGCATTGGGCAAGCTTGGTAGTTTCAATGTTTTTAGCTTTGCGTACTAAATTCAAGTAAAATAAACATGCTAAATTAGATCTCACTTTAGGGCATCAAAAAAAGTTTCACTGCAGATTACCCTAATTTCCCAGTTAATTTTTTCTCACAAAACATACATCACTGGGGCAAGTTCTTGTATTACCATGGCAGCATAAGACCCACTGCTCCTTCCTGCCCCATCAGAGAATTTGAGAAGTCCAAGACAATATGAAAAGAGTCCATTCTGCAGTTCCTGCCAGCGTTGAACCCTGGATTGATGGTGTCATATAGATGAATGATGGCACAGGCTTCTCCTGCATGGTTTGGAGTGTCTCATGTTCTCTTGGCAGTATAGGAAGTGGGGGGGGGGAGGGTAAAGAACACCTGGACTGTTAAGTCCAGTCAAAGGTGACTATGGGGTTGTGGCACTCATCTCAATTTCAGGCCAAGGGAGCTGGCGTTTGTCCACAGACAGCTTTCCGGGTCATGTGGCCAGCATGACTAAACTGCTTCTGGCTCAACGGAACACCGTGACAGAAGCCAGAGCGCACAAAAATGCTGTTTACCTTCCCACCACAGCAGTACCTATTTATCTACTCGCACTGGTGTGCTTTCGAACTGCTAGGTTGGCAGGAGCTGGGACAGAGCAATGGGAGCTCACTCCGTCACGGGAATTCCAACCGCCGACCTTCTGATCTGCAAGTCCAAGATCACAGCGCCATAGCACGCACCAAAACCACCATGGCAACTTAAAAAGTTCCATTCAAGAAAACTCACTGGGGTCAAGAAGTGTTGCTCCCAAGTAAGATTTGATAGTAAAGTGGGAAAGAGAGAGGATGGCTTTCTTGCCATAGGCTATTGGTTTAGCTGCTATCACTGCAAGGTGATGGGGGGGGGGGATGGAGATCCAAAAAATCTGCACCAGGAGATGGCAGTGAAGACACAAAGCATAAACAAGAACGCGGTCATCATCTAGCACCCACTACTGGTGTCAGCAACCCATGTTGGAAATTGCTAGTCCAGATGTGTTGAACCTGTGGCCCTCCAGATGTTGCTGGACCCACAACTCCCATCAGCCCCATCCAGCTTGTCAGGGATGATGGGAGTTTTTGTTTGGCAACCGTGTGCTTGCGTAATCCTGACCAGGATTTCCCGTCTCCTACTCTTACCTCCCAACTGTTACTGGTAAGGACATCTATCTTCTCAAAACTGCCTCACCAGATCTACTGTGTAGAATTGGGCATTTAACTACTTTTAAAAGACTGTTGGTTGGCTAAAAGAATTGATTGGAGCCATAATATTATGCGAGCAAAGATATTAATCATCAGCATGTTTGATACTTAATGCTAATTACTAAAAAAAAATAGCTGTCGTTAGGCATCCTAAAGAAGCAATGGATTTTATTTATTATGCCTTCCTTCAAGGCACTCCCGTTTTATTTTCAACAGCCCTGTGAGTTATCTTTAAGCTGAGTGCGTGTGGCCAGCCCAAGGTTGCTCAACAAACTTAATGGCTGAGTGACCATTTAAATCTTAGTCCAGTCCCATAAGGCAAAGCAACCTCTTCAACTGATGACTTGCTGTGTTCCTTTTTGGAATTGTTCCTATTTGGAGATGTCTGCAGGTGTTGGTGAAAGAAGCCTTGTGACTTCTCTGGGGCTATAGAGGAAGCTGTCCTCATTCCTGCTCTTACTAACAGGTGACTCCATAATGAAATGACTTGAGCAATCATCTCTGTGGAAAGTGGGCCCATTCTGCTCATGCTGCAGAACACTGAGTTCTTACAAGAAGAGTCCCATCCATGCATGTAACAGTATATGAACAGCTTAGTTTTCATTATGTGCCATGGACCTTTCCCTGGGCCAGTCTGTGTAATGACTCATCTCTTAGGCCAGTTTAGATGCCCATGCATTCGGTGCATGTTGTCACAGCCACACTGTCCACACACTCTACTGTAACTTAAGCCTTAGTGTCTATTGTAAATGCCAAATTAAGCATGTCTTAACAATTTTTGCAAAAAATGTGATACAGTGGTCACTTATGTGAATTGCATATTAGTTCATGCTTATCAAAATAATAAATAAAAAGTGGTTGCTGGCACACACACCCCAACCCAGGTCCCAGAAACCATTTGGCTCCTAGCTTTTCTATCCCAGTTTAGGAAGATTTTTTAATCTGGGGTGGTTTCGCATGTCCATGTTTACAGATTCTCATACATCTTATCACATATATTAAACTTTTCTACAGCAAAATGGTATTTGTTCGTAGTGTGTCTAGCATCATTGCAGCAGAATCAAACTCTCTGATTCCTATTAGAATGTGAAACTGCATTTGCTCAGAATATTTATTTTCTTTTTATCAGGGTCGGCAAACTGTTTTGGGTTTGTTTGTTTTTCTGTAATGTATCAAGAATGTAGAAGCAATTAATAAGGCATAGAGTAACATGGGGAGAGATTTTGTGTTCTTCAGAGCAGAATTCATACAAAAGTAATACTGTTAAGGCTGGGGTCAAAATTGCTTGGTTGCACCACCTGCCTCTACTTCCTCTGTGGTCTCCCTGTGTCAAATTATAGATAGTATGCTAAGTCATCTGGGTAGGGACTTTTGTATCTGTAAATCACTATGCACATTGATGGAAATATATATATATTTAGAGAGAGAGAGAGAGAGAGAGAGAGAGAGAGAGAGCGCTCTTCCATTTCCTACACAATAGTCTTGGAACATCTGATAATATTTGGCTGTGGCTCAATAATACATGGCTTAGTTGGTGATATTTGACATATCAAATTGATCAGCAATACATATTTTACCATCCTGCTTGCAAATTTTCTTCCTAAACCCCCTTAAGTCTACAGAAGAGTACACTGATCCCCAAAGGTATTGTGGCAGTGTGTAGTTGTTAAATCCTGAGAACACTTGGCACCCTTTTTTAAAAGTAACTTGCTTATACTCATGGTTGCTGTACTTATTTAAGACACATGGATGTTTCAAACACAAATCTTACTTTAATCTCATCAGATTATTGGTATGCTGTTTGCCATAGGTTCTTTCTTTCCTGCTTCCTTTCTGTTCCCTACCTTCCCGTCCACCTTTGCTGGTAGTGATATATAAAATAGTAGAGAGATGGATGCTCTTAGGAGTGTGGGAGGATGTGGCTGAACAGGAACGGACTGCTTTTGCCAAGTGTATTCAAAGCCAGTGGTAGTTCAATAGTTGTCATTGGCACATTTATATTTCTTGGTTAACTCTGTAATTAAATGACATCATCATCATTCTAGACCTGCTTTTCTCAACCTTGGATCCCCATATACTGTTGGACTACAATTCCTATCCTCCCTAGCCAGCAGGACCAGTGGTCAGGGATGATGGGAGTTGCAGTTCAATAACATATGGGGACCCATATGTTAAGAAAGGCTGGTCTAGACTCTAGAACTTTGCCTTAGAATTAGGCTTTTAATCTGCTTTGGAATGTATTTACATTGTTTGAAAACTAATGATCATGGAGAATAAAAATCTGCCACCCATTGTTAATTGGATTGTTTGTAATGTCTTTCTTGTGGTTTAATAAATATGCAGTACGCATATAATCTAAGTAGTCACTTGGCAATTTAAATATCAAAATGTCTGTGCCCAGTTAGATTACTTAAATCCCATTGACTTGAGTGAGATTTAAGCAGTTTAACTATGAGCAGATTTGGAGCCCTAGTCTAATTAAAAAATGTTGCTGGACCTGCTCCATGCTCTTAATGTGTCTAATCCCAAACATACTTCACCACTACATAAATATGATCTTGGAATTGTTAAATACTGGGGTTATGTGGCTTCCAGTGTGACACTATGCACTGACTATTACAGCAAAACTGCTATCAGGTTTTTTTATCTCTATAAATTTAAGAAAAAAGAGAATACAGTACATATTAGCATCTGAATGTAATTTTTCTGTTTTTATTTTTAAGACAAGCAAAAATCAAATTAAAGTAGATCTTGTAGATGAAAATTTTACAGAACTAAGAGGAGAAATAGCAGGACCTCCGGACACACCATATGAAGGCAAGTAATATTTTTTGTATAAGCCATAGTACATTTACACATCTTATCACTTGAAGCTAAAGTTTATAAGAAATCGTATTGTGGCCCATTTTGAAGCCTGTTATTGAACTATTATTTTTTTTAGTGCAGTCACATAAGATAAATAAAGATTGCTTCTTTGTTTGTAGCATATATCTGTTCAAGCTAGTTTGTGCACATAGTATTTTAGAAAACTTTGGGCTGCACTTTTGCAGGAGTTGGTAATGACTTGTGTGTTTGATCTGAAATGCATGAATATTTTTAGCTGAACATAATTTATTGTACAGACACCTTGGAAGTAGTAGTGCAATTGGGGGGGGGGGGGGCTAAGAGTTCCATATTAATGATACAGTGCCCTGCTTTCATAAACATTTGACACTGAATAATGCCCAGTAAGAGGAAGTAGAGTGTGCAAGCATTTTTAAGGACCAGGTTTTCAGACCTTAAAGTTATAATTCAGCTGCTTGACAGGTCTTTCAGCTCACTTCCTCCCATCCCCTTCTCTTGTCCCTCTTGACAGAGAGTAGTAAATTAATTCCAAGCAGTCGGTGGGTATCTGTTGACAATGTAAATAGTTGAAGTGTACTCTCGGGACCTGTCTCTTTTGCTTATGTTAGCTACATAAAGCGCCATGTGATAGGTTAAGAATGAAACAAATAATTACAATCTGTGGCTTTTGAAAAATATGGAGACCACCAAATATTTAGTACTGTGAGTTAATGTATACCAGGGATTGTCAACCTGGTTCATAACCACCCACTAGTGGGCGTTTCAGGATTCTAGGTGGGCGGTAGGGGGTTCTACAGCACAAGCTGAATCCTCTTTCCATCGAGCACTGGTGGGCGGTAAGGAAATTTTACCATCAAGAAAGATGCATTAGTGGGCGGTAGGTATAAAAAGGTTAACTACCCCTGGTATAGACTGTTACCTTTCAGGGGTGCTTCCACTTGTTAAAAACAAATCCACAAGTTTCCTCCTTCACTGAGATGAGCTTTCAGTAAGTAGTGAATCACTAAAGAACATTTGTGCATAAGATAGATATATAAAGAAGCAAGATACACGTGCATATGTCTAAGGTGGTACACATCATATGTACCACCTTAGACACATGATGCTGATGACAGGCATCTGTCCGTGAATCAAGGAGGGAAGAAATCCCACCCCTCCCCAAATCTGCATCAGGGTGTTGTGGACCCTCCAGAGCAGTTTGGAGGGATGTAAGGATATGAGAAATTGCCCAAAAATGCTTGCTTCTCCGTTCTGCAGATGTATGTCTGCCATCATTGGGGAGGGAAGATGCCACTCATTATTTCCTGTAATACAATTGTTTTAAAAAGCCATTTTCATCACCCATGATTTGAAGTTGGCTTGTTTTTGAAACTGAGCTTAGTTAATGTTAAGCCATGCTCCTTGGTTTGACCAAAATGGGAATGTGCGGTGTGGCTTACTAAATAAAGAGCAGAATCTTCCGACGTCATCCTTCTGGCCATATGGGAAGAAGAACATGCAAGCTCAGGTTCACTGTGGTTCATGCACGTCACAGTAAACCATAGTTTATCATAGAATCCAAATGTGGCTGCCATCTCTCCCAGAAGAACAGTGCTTACATTACAAATTCCAGGACCCTCGAGTTATGTGGGAAAGTGCTTATTCCACTATGTCACAGAATGAGAGACCTTTTGTATACTGTGTGTTGAAACTGAGATTCTCCACTCCCAAGTTTATTTTAGAGAGCCTCCTGGGAATCTTACCCTGCTAACTCAAATTCATTGATTTCCAAACTGCATGTATTAATAAGTTTTTATCTCTCTTCATTCTTGCCTTCTAGTATAGTTATAGGACGCTATCCAGTCCTCTAGTCTCATTTTACACCACAAATGCAGCTCCTTCAGTCTAGAGTTTGTTCTGCCTTTTCAGTTTGAATCTGCCCTACTTAAACATAGGAATCCAAAATTGGGCACAGTGTTCTTGTCATGGGTACATCATTTCTTCCACTTGAACTACTGTGCTTACTACCTTTTAAGCAAATGTGTGTTTGCTGCCTTTGCAGTTACATTACTTTCCTGCATGGTCCTCTTGCCACTGACAAAGATTTCTCGATCTTTCTTAATGTCTGATGAGTTCTCATTCAAGAGCAAAAATGTTTGTTAACAGCTCCCAAATGCATGACCTTACACTTCTTAACTTTCCATTCATTTTGCATAACTTGTGCAGTTAAGAATTGGGTGTCATCAAATAATTTTATCAGTGTTCCTACTTCCCTCCCTAGTGAAATCACTGAGCAGAAGGCACCCCAAGACTCATCTTAAGGAGGGGACGGAGTTTCCTTTAACCTAAAAGTTTGCCTTTTGCCTTAACAATTTGCCTTTGCCTGTCTTAGTCGATATTGGTGTATGTTTTTTTCATTCCATGTTACAAAATGGCCACACTAGACACTTTAGTTAATATTCATAACAACTGGAATGGCTGGCAAAATTCCCCCAAGGTGAGCTTATTAATGTCCCTGGCATTTTCATAATCTGAGTTGGAGAATTCTTTGCTTCTCTCTCTGTCTGGGCATCCCAGAGGCCTTGCCACCGTCCCTGACTGCTGTTAGCAACTATATGCTGGTAGGCGAGAGAGGATAGTCTCTTCCCTTCCCCTTTCCCTTTCTCCCTCCCTCCTCCTCTTCTCTTTCTGGAATGTGGAAAAGTGACACATATGCCTGGAGCCCATAGGAATTGCAGCTTTCCTAAGGGTGATTGCATCCCCCTTTCCCTGTGCATTGCTGCTGCTGCTTCAACCAACTCTGCTTGCCAGAGAAGGGGAGATATTGTGCCAGGAGAGAAGGTGTCAGAGAGGGCTTCTGGGGACACGGAGTGCAGCCAGGTATAGGTGGAGGGTTTGTTTTTTGAACCTCAGATTCTCAGGAAAAAATATCCGCCCCCTACCTTTCTTTCCTAGAAGAACTTAAATACTTTCCAGGTTAATCCAAAGCAGATTTGAGAGACCATGCCCATCTCTAGTATCTTCTCTTTCCAAAAGGCCAGTTATTTTGAATAAGAAAATGTGCATGGGAAACATGGGTCGTTTGTGTTTTGCTATGTTGCTGTTTATGCGTATGGTCTCACAAGGGCTGCAGCTTCATTGAAATGAGTGAAGCATGCCATGTGATGGTGGCTCAATCAACAAGAAAATAAGGGAACTGACGGGATTTATTACAGGCTCTAAAGCGGCATCTGATTGTGCTTCACAAAGAATAAAGAGGAAAATTCCCCACCCCAGGAATTTAAAAAGCATGTTATTGTTATTTATTGTCTGTAGTGTGAAGTTCTATCATGTCATTGTTATTGATTGTTTGTAAGCTGCTTTGGGGTTCGTTTGAATGAAAAGCAGCATGGTTAATAAAGCAAATCAATTAAATAAAAAATAGGGAGACAGCAAGGACAGGGAAATGCAAGGTGAGTTGGAATAAATGTACAATCGCTGTTGAAAAAGATCTGTTGCACATAGGAATGTAAAAGCTACAAGTCTTTTTATTAGGATTGCTTCTGTCTGAAAGTAAATGAGCTGTTGACTTTTTTTGCTAAGACAAAAAGTTAAAATGCCATTTGATTCCCTTATTCAGTATTTTGGTAAAATACTGCTGGCAAAGTGTATAATATTTGTGTGTTGGCTTTTGCAGGAGGAAGATATCAACTAGAAATAAAAATTCCAGAAACGTATCCATTTAATCCCCCAAAGGTACAGTGAGCATAAATTCTCGTGAATAATTCTTCAGAATGTTTCTGTATAGTAGGTGTTTTGTTATGCAGTGCTGTTACCCCCTAGATCTTTCTGGATCGACACAGAAACAACAGCCATTCACCCCTCATCATTTTATGTCAATAGTCCCTGGTCACAAAATATTACACAGCTGGCAAAGCAATGATGGAACTTTTTAAAACAAAACTGCCTTCAACATAACCTTGTTGTGAACAGCTTTGTTCACCCCCACCTTATTGCTCTCTGCTTGAAAACCAATGTGAAGGCAGTAACTGTTAGATCTAGGTTGAATTGTATATATAATATTTATTAATATATATGTTTTAGTATAATAGAAATATTACACATATTTTTTAAGCTTCAGGGTGTCACAAGACTCTTTGGTTTCGCTACAACAGACAAACACAGTTACCCTTCTGAAAATTGCTTTAAGGATGCATCTTCATTCCTTGTGTTTATCAACTCACTTGGTAGCCATAGATAACCAGGAATTCCAAGCAGGCAGGTAACAAAGGGATGGATTTCTCTGTCATCTGTCTGCTTTTTTATAAGGTCATTTTTTAAACTAGTCTGCTAAGAGGTATCACATCAGATTGCTGTGGGGGCTCACCCAAGAAAATGCTCTCCATGCCAGAAGAAACACTGCATTCCAATATGTACAAAACTATCATATTTAGGTGGTTTTTATCTCAGAAATCTTGGTCATCAATATTATGGAGGAATATTTTTTCATGTGGCAAAGCATCCAGTCATGTGAGCCCCCACCTGCATTCTGCTGTGGTGGAACTCAGGTTTACATTTATCACCATATATTGCCATTTGTGAAAACAGTTGGAGGTTTGCCCATTAAAATATGTAGAGGTTGTCTTGAATACTTAGCAGCTAATTTAATAGAATTTTTTGTTTCATATTCTAGGTGCGGTTTATCACAAAAATATGGCATCCTAATATTAGCTCAGTCACTGGGGCTATTTGCTTGGATATCCTAAAAGATCAATGGTAATGTTGTGCATTAAGTTCCTGTAGATCCTCCAGATAATTGGACAATCGTCTATTTACAAATGTAGTAAAACTGAATTATTGTTTGTTGAGTGAAGTTATTGACAATGGATTATTGATTTAATGAGTAAACCACTGTTCATCTGAAGATCACAGGGCAGTTGGATGGATGAAACACAATGGATGGAAAGATCATTTTCATCCTCTACTTATATTTTTCATAGGAATTAGAAATATGTTTCCTAATTTATATTGCTTTACTTTAAACTTAGACCACTGAGTAATTCTATACCATGGTTTGACAGTTTAGAATGCCCCCCTACATCTTTTTTAATGCACCTCTTGGTTTTTGTTAACCATAGTTTGCTGTGACATCTGAATTGACACACTATGGTTAGTGCCTACATCCAAACCATGGTTTCTGGTCTGTCATAGTTGGATGATTTGAACGGCAAACTGGTTAGCAAAAAGGAGGAAATGAATGAGGGAAGCATGAAAGGGGTGCAAATGTGTGACTGCTCCCCTTCATTAAACCACTGAGCTATTTTTACTTAGAAATTTAGAAAACTGGATGACTTTTCCGATTAGGAGTGCTCCGTACAGCAGTGTTAGCCTTAGGTGATCGCTGAGTTTTTACTGCTTTTTAGACTTTTCTGTTTCTTAGTAAGAACAGGAATTGGAGGCTAGATCCCCCGTGTGATCTTCGGCTCTGTTCTGGAGGGTCCCCCAACTCTCTGGAGTCAACACTCAGGGCACAGTGGGGACCGCAGGGAGGAACTGGTAAAAATTGCCTCCCCTCTTCTGTTAGTTGAGACATTGTTGTTGTTGTTTAGTCGTGTCCGACTCTTCGTGACCCCATGGACCAGAGCACGCCAGGCACTCCTGTCTTCCACTGCCTCCTGCAGTTTGGTCAGACTCATGTTTGTAGCTTCAAGAACACTGTCCAGCCATCTCGTCCTCTGTCGTCCCCTTCTCCTTGTGCCCTCCATCTTTCCCAACATCAGGGTCTTTTCCAGGGAGTCTTCTCTTCTCATGAGGTGGCCAAAATATTGGAGCCTCAGCTTCAGGATTTGTCCTTCCAGTGAGCACTCAAGGCTGATTTCCTTCAGAATGGATAAGTTTGATCTTCTTGCCATCCATGGGACTCTCAAGAGTCTCCTCCAGCACCATAATTCAAAAGCATCAATTTTTAGGCGATCAGCCTTCTTTATGGTCCAGCTCTCAGTTCCATACATCACTACTGGGGAACACCATAGCTTTAAGGATCTCCAAAGTGCTTTTACACAGTTTGGTTGTAAACATTAGCGGACAGATAGAATAGCTGTAGATTTAGGATTTGCTCTCTTTGGGGCATTAGACCTGTGCCTGAAATATAACAATTCAGACTGAATATGGGGCTCATGTGGTTGAAAATTAGGTATCAGGAAGGATTCAACCCAAGTTGTTGTTGTTTTTTTTAATGTGGGGAATGTGCTGTCTGTCTCTTTCTCACACACAAGGGCACATTCGCTCATATGAGCCCTCAACCTGAAGGCTGAAGTGGTATAGCTCAGACACAGGTTTATCATCCCAGTGAGAACTTGGCCATAATTTTAGCCTTAATGTCAATTAATTAGTGTGATTGATGCAAACTGTGGCAAATGAGTAACCCAGGCATTCTCCTCTGCTTGAGTGGTACAATTAATGCATGGCAGGGAAAGATGATTTTAAATAACAGAGTTGAAATTATTCTAAAGGCATTGCAATCAGATTTTTGTGTGTGGATAATAATGTGAATTTTATTATTTCTAATTTATTCTAGGGCTGCAGCAATGACTCTTAGGACAGTGTTGTTATCACTGCAAGCACTCTTGGCAGCTGCGGAACCTGACGACCCCCAGGATGCAGTAGTGGCAAATCAGGTATGATGCTTAGGAAAACTCTGGTTCTCTCTATTCATAATGCTTTTCTCTCTTCAAAAGTACACTGACAGCTCTCAAATTCTGAGTTTTAATTAAATCTGTAGGACACAGGCTAGTGAAATAGTTATTTGCTCTCTGAGAACTCGAAAATGCAGAATTGGTGCAGTTCCTAAAATAGGACCTATTATAGCATAAACTTTTGTGAATTTTATTATTATTATTATTATTATTATTATTATTATTATTATTATTATTATTATTATTATTGCTACTACTACTACTAATACTTGGGAGTATGTTTTGCTGAGAGTTGTGACACTGCACAAACATTTTGCCTACCTTGATAAATAAAAAGAAAATATTCTGTGCATGTCTGGTTTTATATTTTAAATTAACTGACAATTGTTTTTGCTCACTTCCGGCATTGGGCCAGTTACCAGCTCTCAGCCTGGCTACAAAAGGGGACATGGTGCTTGTATCATAGGCATCAATTTTTGGTTCCTTCAACCAGAGTGACGCCAGCTGGTTGTTATAGCTCTTCAATAGATGTATACAAAAGTTTTCATGTTATTCGTAGAGTTACTGAATCAAATTTATAAAATCAAAGGACACACATGCACACACTAGCTATATAAAAGTGGCTGGCAGGAATATTGTCTTATTTGAAAGGTCTCTGTATGAAGAGGAAAGAAGCATTGTCACTGTTGCACCATTGGCAATCATCTTCATTGTTTTTAATTCTAACCAATTCTGCTTTGAATAAGAGCTTCTGTAAGCAATAAATTTATTGTAGAAAGGCAGTTGCACTGTGTTCTTGCCTACCTGTGGTGCTTTGGAGTCCTAAGGTATATTTATTCATCAATTGCAATTATTCAGCGACAAAACATCACAGACCGTTAGGCATGTATATCCCAGATTGGATGCCAAAGTAAGCCAGACAGTGCAGTCTGAATGCAAAAATTCTTGAATTTGGACAGTTGTATGACTTAATTTTTTTCCTTTTTGCTATAGTACAAACAAAATCCAGAAATGTTTAAACAGACAGCTCGACTTTGGGCACACGTGTATGCTGGAGCACCAGTTTCTAGTCCAGAATACACCAAAAAGATAGAAAACCTTTGTGCTATGGGCTTTGATAGGGTGAGTATTGGTGCCTCTTATGAAAGTGATAAACCACAACATGTCTGTCCTTCCGTACGCAGCAACAGAACTTTGGTTACAAGGCCTGCCTTGTGTAAGATACTCTTTGCTTACTTGGGTAGAAGCTTCTGTTAGATTATCTTTGTATTATGCCTTGATTAACAGCTTTTTCACTACTTCTGAAGCTCAAGGAAATCCGTTTAACACCTGATTTTCTGTTAAGTAGCTGACTTTAATTTCGCCATGGTCAAACTGACGTGTAAAGTTTCCTTCAGGCTTGTGCTGCAATTGGGTTTACATAAAGAACAGGTGCACACACTGACTTGAGTCTTTTTTCTTTTTCTTTTTGTCTTTGCAGAATGCAGTAATAGTGGCCTTGTCATCAAAATCATGGGATGTAGAGACAGCAACAGAACTACTTCTGAGTAACTGAGCCATGTGCAGAGAACTGCTTCTGTAGCCCAGCTTGCCCTTTCTTGAGGAGCCTCACCATCTCTTATTTTTAGGTTTCTATATAGATTCTCTTTCAAAACTGGCATTCTTGCCTGATGCTATCTAGGCATTATTGGAGACTGAAAAAAAAACAAAAAACCTGCTCTGTAAATAAAGCTAATTAAACGTCTGTGTAAATTTAAAAAAAAGGGGGAAATACTTTAATTTTTTCTTACTAAATATTGTAAATTCCTTGAGCTTGGCTAAAACAATGGGGGAGAACATGCCTACTTTAGTCTTAGCAGTGTGACCCAAGACTAGAAGGAATTTGCATCAGGATTTTGACTTTTAAGAATTTATTCAGAACACATCTGATTGTGTCCATCATCATCAGTCATTGATGTCACTCATCCCAGCCTACCTTACCTGTGTTTTTTTTAACATGGATCCTACGTGCCTGTGGACCTTATATTTGCATGCTTGTACTTTACATAGACACTTTAAAAAGAAAAAAAGTAGGGTAAACTGAACAGAGCACTGTTTGAAGTACTTGAGTATTCATTCTTGTAACTTTTCCCTAAGACTTTCCAAATGTGCTCGTAGATCAAAATGACAGCCTACTCGGAAATGTTTTCACCTCTTAAGGAGTAGCAATCCTCCATTTCTTCTTTACCTCCCTCTCCCCCCCCCAACTGCACACTAAAATAACACACTAGAACCTCCAGAATTTGTGGGTATGTGCCATTTAAAGTAGCCTAGTTTCCCACTTCCAAGTGGTCTATTTTGAATAACCAGTAAAAGTGTTTCAACCATTGTAATTTCTACACAATTGTATAAAAGGTTTGGTATATCTGGACATAGCACAAGCAAGTGGAGCTGCTCTTTTGTTTCTTATGCAGAAATCAAACCTCTTTCAATAAATTCTGGATAGAACGAATTTGCCGAGAAGAACTGGTTCTCTGTTAACACTGAGAATGCCACCTCTTTTTTCTAGTATTTGCTGTGATGCAATCAGTTTGGGGGCAAAAGCTTCCTAGTTTTTACTTTGGACATTGTTTTAGGTAGGGGTTGCTTGTAAACCTCTAAAGTCCCTCTTGTGCACATTTCCCCCAGTTGACACTTGAAAGTCTTGGATTGTTGTTTTTTTTACTGTAAATATATTGAATGCGAGTAGAAGTACCTGCTAAAACAAATGTACATACAGTCATACTTTCTATTCATTCAGAGATCTAAAATCTCCAAATCATTAGTTTTTATACCTTTGTTGCAAGTTGTAATATCATTACAGAACTGCATCAGGAATTGCTTTTGAGCAAAATGCAGTGTCAACGTAGAATTCTGCAAGGTTATTTTCCCATTCCTGCGCCCAACTCTTCTGTACTGTAGATAGGAAAGTTTAAATCAGTCCATTTTTTAATTAAAGAAGCTGCATCACCACTTTTGCTAATCAGCCATGTTGCATAACTGTTAAGCATCTAATGTGAAGTAGAGAAATGGAAGAGATGAGAACCTAACTAATGCAGAATCATTTTCTGCAGTACATATGTCTTAAGCTGCCTATAGATTCAAGTTACTAGGACACAGAAAAATAAATTGTAGTTTGTATCTGTGCAATGCAGAACACTGTTGATCTCTTCACATCCTATTTATGCATTCAGTGATTGTATGGTTTTTCTTGCAGTCCTGTAAATCACTTTCAGATGCCAAAGGAAATGTGATTTTTGTTTTTTCCTTGATATATATATTTTTTTTTTAACAAGTTGCTGCTGCTCAACAAAGTTTTTGTTAAATAGTAGCCAGGGCCAGCAGAACCCTGGCAACCTGCCATTTTGTGTTTGTAATTTTTTTTTAATGGTCTATATTTTGACGAGTTCATCTACAGCTTTGTTTTACCCTGGTGGTAATTGTGTAAAAATGGCTGATAGATTACATTTTCCCTTGTTCTTTGCAAATTATTAAAGGAAAGATCGTGGAAGTGGTTAGATGGAATGAAATGTCTTCTGCTTTTCCATCTAGATCATATTAATCATTCTATGGAAGCTTTCTGTGATTGTGTTAAATGAGTAGAAAAAGTTTGAACACAGGAGAAAAAGCTTACGCTAAACATAATAGCTAGGACTCTTCCCCTTGGCTACATGAAACTCTTGGTATTGGTGGAAGGATTCATATAGGTGCTAGGTTTTCCCTTCATGGTTCTAGTGTAATGACAGTTGTTTTGTCACTGCACCCAAGAGGAAGTTTTCTCAAGAATTGAGCAAGAATCCTTAACTTACATTGATGCCAGCTGGGACTCAGTTTCTAAAGGTATGTGTGCACGGCTTGGTAGGCCATTGAGCTGAGTAAATGCAAACTGCTACCCAGCACAATCTTAATTTGCTGGTCTTTAATTATTCAGCGTATCATTTTTCACTTCTCATTACTCTAAAAATAATAGGCAGCCTTGCAGTTATTGTGAGCTGTGCCAGTTATGGTGGAAGAATTGCTGCACAGTTCACCTACACAATGGATGCTGATCATGCAATAACCTGTTTCTGGGAACTGTTAAGCAATCCGTAGATTTTTAACAAATCCAGAGGGTTGGAACTGGTTTCTCTCTGTTGAGTGCCGAGATTATAACTATTGACTGCTCTTCCCATGGAGGCAAGAGTGAAGAGATGCCCTTCCCATTGCCAGGGGTCTCAACAAATCATTGTAAGTGCCAAAAACACTCCACACAACTAATTGGGTTTTTAAAAAGCCAAGTCCATGCTTTTGTTCCTATACTGAGCTGCCATTAAAAAGTGACAAAGTACAAAACAATTTGTATTCCTGGTGACATGTGCTGTAAAAAAAGGCGGTTAAGCAGCATTTTACCTCAAACATTGATTTTGGAACATTTTGACCAGTCAGGCACTTCTATAAATGTAATTAAATGATATTTTATGATATCTTTGGAGAGGGATATCTGAGGTCCAAGCCTCAGCAATCTGTCTAAAAGGAGAAACTCTGGTTGAAAGCAACTTTGTTTTCAAATAAACCAAATGGTTGCAAAGTGAGTAAACTATGCAAACTCAAAACTTGTTCAATAGAAGAGTTAGACATTGTGGAATGTGCACCTTGCCTTCCCTGTCGTTTGCTTTCTTATATTTTACAACTTAAATGATGGCAATGACACTGGGCTTTTATTTTTAAAACGTTTTGGTGGCTTTTGCAGTCATTGTTCGGATAAGAACCGTGCTTCCGTCACGGACATTTTGATAGGCTCATAAATGGTTACCACTGTCAGATTTTGAGTTTTATTGGGTACCCAAATGCATGATTGGCAGTCTGGGAAGCTTAGCACAGTTAACTGCAAAAATCATGGTCGAAGGGAAAATGTCTCAATCAAAGACTTATCTAAACAAGGCTTAGTTGCATGAATATAAGCATAGGAAAAACATTACAGTTGCAGAAGTAGCAGCCATCGTGATTAGAGCTGCAGTATTCACTCTGTACAGCTACATCCTTGTTAGACCAATGATCCCAAAGTGATTTGGGGGTTTTCAATACATAACCCAACCTTCAGGTTTTTGGGTTTTTTAAGTGCCATACTTAACTGGCCTACTCTTCTACTTGGAGCTATTAAATGCCCCAACCTGCTTATATTTTTTTTGTTTTACTGTAATAAACTCGTGACCCCGTTCCCTAAAGGATGAAAGCTTGCAAGCTGTGTATTGTATGACAGTGCTGC
This sequence comes from Podarcis melisellensis, assembly GCF_964234715.1. Lineage (NCBI taxonomy): Eukaryota > Metazoa > Chordata > Lepidosauria > Squamata > Lacertidae > Podarcis > Podarcis melisellensis. The sequence goes on along the minus strand of NC_138541.1, from coordinate 59,850,427 downwards.
TTTCTGGTTAGTCCCTCTGCGATGGGAAGAATCTACTAGTTTGAAATAACCATTCAGAATCATGCCAACAAAACCCAACAGTACTATAGGAGCCCATTAATAAAATTTGCATTGTGGTGCTTTACATTGTTTTTTAGAGAGGACCTCCCCTTTCAAAAAAGTGGTACTGTCAAAGATCCTTGCTGAGCTGTTGCCGTTTTCCATTTCAATTTATGTTGTGGGGGTGGGAGGTTTTTTTGGTTTGGTTTTTCTTCCCAATCAAGATGACAAAGGCTATTTGTAGGAAGCTTTCAACTGGACATTTCATTGTGAGTGAGCGGGCTGCAATGCAACGTTGGTGTTTGCGTCTCTTGAGAATAAAAGCCACGCAACACTTTTGTATGCCATTTTTCTAAAAAAATAATAATAAATACACTTTAAAAATGTTGATTTCCACTGCAAATGCTTAACAATAAATGCATGTTTCCCTGAAAATGCTTTCCATTTTACTTTGTGGTAATAAATCTCTCCAGAACAGGAGATGATGCACCACTATTTAAGTGTGATATAATGGTCTCATTATGTTACAAGAGTGATGACCCATAGACCAGCAAGTTGGATTTTATGGAGCAGACATAGGTATGTGTGCAAATCAACCAGTTGTGTTTATGCTTTGTTAAAAACTTTTTTAAATGAACGGGTGGCTGAGTCATTGCTACTTGAGTGTTCCTTGCAGCATTAGTAAGCTCCTTTGTTCTCACTACTTGTTGCCTTTGTGGCCAAAAACCTAGGAATTTTCTTACTGGGAATCTGCTCAGGGGAAGGCGTATTGGATCTTGTGAGATTACTTCTACCAGCCTAACTTGCATTTTTCTGCTGCAGAGTAGGCATTCTTCTCCCCAGCCCAAACAGCTAAAAGAAGGAACTTCCTCCCAAAGTAGATACGGAACCTTCCATATTGTGGCCAGTATGCTGAGCCTTGGGTAACACACACATTCCCTAATCCACAATAATAGAGCTTTCATATCCTGGCAGCCCTAAACTACCCCTTCTCCATGTGCCTATTGCTGAGGCAGATGTGCCAAAACACTTAGGGGTGGGGACAGAATATTCTTAATCTTTAGGTTTATGTTAAAGTTGCTGTTGTGAATAAAAGGGGCATGCTGGATCCTTTGAGGCACTGAGAAACAATACTAGGTTGGCTTATTGGGAGCAACTGAATCACAACTGATTGAACATTCTAATAGTTTTGCCAAGAGGCAGCATCGGCTGAGGCAAAAAAGTTGAGTCTAGGATGCACACAACTCTCTGGTTGCTCACATGGCTGCCTGCAGGTATCTTTTTCAAATCTCTCTCTGTTCCTCTCAAAGCAGCCCAGGGTAGCAAGTGATGAGCTATGCCTTCCTTGAGTTACTTGGCACAAAGTTCAAAATGCAACAGCAGCGCACACATACAGCCGCCACATCTCTAGGTCTTCCCCCAAGGAAACCGCCTGAAATTTTGGAAAGAGAAATGGACGATTTTCTCCCACATCTAACTCATCTGTGAGTACGATAGCAGCAGAAGAAGAATGGAAGCACCAACAGCTATGCCGTGTGGAAAATCAATGTAACTTTCGCTGTAAGAGAGCATAAAGCACCATCTCTTCAACTACAATGGGTCTGGGTTAGAGGATCACGCTCCAAGCTTATAGATCCTCCTTGCAGACACAGCTGTGTGTCGTCCCCAGCGCATTTTCAGAATGAACTTTCCGAAAGGAATAATGCTCATAGTCAAGTCCTCAGTACAGTGGTACCTTGGGTTAAGAACTTAATTCGTTTTGTAGGTCCGTTCTTAACCTGAAACTGTTCTTAACCTGAAGCACCACTTTAGCTAATGGGGCCTCCCGCTGCTGCCAGAGCACGATTTCTGTTCTCATCCTGAAGCAAATTTCTTAACCCGAGGTACTATTTCTGGGTTAGCGGAGTCTGTAACCTGAAGCGTCTGTACCCCGAGGTACCACTGTACATGTGAAAAGGTTCCAGAGGTCTTGGTGAACCACTAGCTTAACATGAGTCAACAGAGTGATGCAACAACAAAAAAAGGCTACTGCTATTCTAGGCTGCATCAACAGAAGTTGATAAGGGAAGTGATAGTCCTGCTCTTTTCTGCCCTGGTCAGATCCCACCTGGAGTCCTGTGTCCAACCCCTGCAAATGCAGGACTCTCAACTAAAGCATCCATGACAGATGTCCATCCACACAAAACCCACAAGCTGTTTTTCAAGGCAGACTCCAGACCCTTGCTGGAAGTGTCCTTAGGTGTCTCTTCTGTACATAGGGAAAGCACCATGGAGCACACCTGGAGGTGGTCCATGACATCTGGAAGAAAGTAAAATTGGTTAATCAAAACGGTGGTAGACTTAGATCTACACACACTGGACTGGTAGCATCCTGACAGATTAAGAAACAGTATATTTAGGTAGCTCTGAAGTTCTTTCCTCTGCATCTGCACTGGGGTATTAAGAAAGCTCAGATCAGGTTTGTCAAACCTGGTGCCCTCCAATGTTTTGGACTATAACTCCCATAATCCCTAACCGTTAGCTAGCAGGGGTTGGTGGGAGTTAGACCCTAAAACTTCTGGAGGGCATGGTATTACAGAAGGCAGGTTTGGATTGATCACCCATGCTAAGCTCAAACTCAAAATTTAATGTAGAACACTAATGTTTTAGTGACCTCTAGCATCTCCTAGATGTAATCCATCATTTAAAAAAGCCCACCCGATGATGGTACAAACCCCTTCAAGTACAGTGGTACCTCGGGTTAAGTACTTAATTCGTTCTGGAGGTCCGTTCTTAACCTGAAACTGTTCTTAACCTGAAGCACCACTTTAGCTAATGGGGCCTTCTGCTGCTGCTGCCGCGCCGCCAGAGCACGATTTCTGTTCTCATCCTGAAGCAAAGTTATTAACCCAAGGTACTATTTCTGGGTTAGCGGAGTCAGTAACCTGAAGAGTATGTAACCCGAGGTACCACTGTACAGTACATGTCTTGCAAGAACACATTCACTAATGACTATATTCATAGCCTCTGTCCCAAATTAAACACTGGTGTAGAGATACTTGCTACGCTCCTCTGATCAGCGCTAAATATTAAAAGGTGACAAAATGCAAAATTCAGAAATTCAAGAAATTGTATTCTATGACCTTACAGTAAGGCCGATTTTGATTTAGCAGATCAAAAACCACAATTCCCCTCAAATAGACTTGGGAAATCTCCTTGGCTACATACCTTAGTAAATGTATTTTGGATTATACCATCTGCAAGTTCTCGTCTCCCTGGTATTTTAGGGTTCTTAGAGGTGTTATGTGCAATACTGGAATGCTCTTTGCTTTCTGCAAGTCATCTTGTTGTGAAAACTATGACCAGAGGTTCTGTTCACAATGCAAACTCTTTCTATTTCTTATGCTTGATTAGCTGTTTGTTGCCTATTTTGTTCTTTTTAATCTATGAAATCCAGGGTATAAGTACCATTTTTTTGCTCTATAAGACGCACCAGACCATAAGATGCGCCAAGAAAAAAATATTCTGAATCCCAGAAGCCAGAACAGCAAGAGGGATCGCTGCGCAGCGATCCCTCTTGCTGTTCTGGCTTCTGGGATAGCTGCTCAGCCTGCATTCGCTCCATAAGACGCACACACATTTCCCCTTACTTTTTAGGAGGGAAAAAGTGAGTCTTATAGAGCAAAAAATACGGTATTTTACACTACTATCTGGTCCACTGGAGAACACACACTTTCCCAAAGTGTCAAAATCTTATGTGTTGACATCAGCGCTTAGGCAGCAGGAAATTCATTGGTCCTACACAGATACAGAGATGCCATGCAGAACTGAGGCAAAGTAGAAATTATACTTTTCTGGGGAGAAAAATGATACCATATGACACCTAGAAGCATTTATTTTATGCAACAAACTTAAATATGATCATGTGTACATTAAAAGTGTACACTGTATGCTGAACAATGCCAGGGAAGAAATCAATATTGATGCAAGTCTTCTAAAATTAAACATTAAAAAATGAGCTTGGACAGGAAGACAAAAACGTAAAACAGACTTACTTTCAATCAGCACAATGCTTAAAATTGAGAGCAATCCTAAACATTTCCAACGTTCCTTACAAAGCTGCCAAAAGTCCAACTATTTTTAAAAATTGATATTTTACATCAATAATAAAAATCTGGTGACAAACATTATAAAATCAAATGCTGGGCTGCCTTTACTCCATTAAATTTAGAATATTCCAACAGAACCACAGGAGTAAACCCACTTAAAAGTGATGTTTTTATAAAACAACCAACAATATGTACATTTATTGCAAATTATATTAAACTAAAATGGAGAGGGAAATTAAAAAAAGATGAAATGTCTACTTGCAAATCAATCAAGTGATTAGTCTCCCACTCAGATAAAAAGTCAGAAAGCAACATGTATAAAAATTGTCACTATGTGACTTTTCATAGCAGGAACCAAAATCTGTACATCTTATTTAGCTGGAAAGAATTATACATAGGAGTCTCCAAAAGGAAAGCAGATGAGAATTCAGGTATTTTCCTTGTGTCTTGGATTAAAATTCTTTCAGTAAGCTTCTATTTTTTCTTGCAAAAAGGGTGGGCAATACCTGATTCTAGGTCTGAATTTTTTTTAAAGGATCTCATTCTGACTTTCTTTTAAAAAATGCAGCATGAAAATTTATGGAGTAAAACACTTTTAACTCCAGATATGCAGAAACTGGAATCAAGTGTTAAGCAATTTGCTTAATTATTGACTTTTCATAAAAAAAGTCTCTGGGAAAATAAGTACAGATGCTTTTAGCCTCTCTCAAGAGTTTCAGCAGAATAATGTCATCTGAAAGGGAAGCAGATTTTCCTTCTGTTTTCAGAGCTGAAAGCGGTGTGATCTGAGTATTTTCAGTTCCTTATACAGGAAATTTCTTGGTTTTTGCAGAAGCTTGGAGCATGCCTTCATTTGGCCCTCCTTTTCCTCCCCTTGCAAGGAAGTTTTCTTTTTACCTTGAAGAGAAGAAGAAGAAAGTTTAGAAAATGAAACTTACTTGGAAAACGTTCAAGAGCGAAGTGAACTTTCCCCTCTGAAGTGCACCTTTGATTTCTTTTTTTTTAATCAATTCTTAAATTCCTTAATTATTATTTTTTATTAAATTTATATCCCGTCTTTGTTCCATCTTGGACCCCAACATACATGGGTACATGGCATACAGTCATCTAGCCTATGCACACTTACCTGGAAGGAAGCACCACTGGACACATTACCTGAATATTTATGTCTAGGGATTGCACTGTCAATTGTGTTTGTATTCACATCATCTTTGATGCAGGTGATAAAGGTCTGGTCGAAATTCCACCGAGGACAATAATTTGCATTTATAGGAGGCTGATAATCTTTTTATGAATTGATTTTGGAGGGAGACATTACTTTAAATTTACATTATTTAAGTAAATTTCCACTGCAATAATGTAAAGAGCATCATAAAGATGCTGTAGCATTTGTCTAGAAAAGCTCAGCAATTGAAACTCTTGCCGAAGGAAGGAAGGTGGGAAGAATGACAGGAATATAGCAGTTTCACGTGTTCCCAGTTTATTGACTTTCATTACCTAACTTCCACTAAATTTTTAACACGCAGAAGTACTGTGTGATCTTTTACATCCATGTCAGTGACATTTCTACAAGGACTGACCAGCACCACCTCCTCCCAGCACCCATAATTATACAAACATAGCCCTGTATAATCTCCCTGCTGCACCTTCAGGAAGCCACTCTCTGTTAGTTCTGTCTCCTCAGTGTCTTCCTGGCTGCCTGTATCCTCAGTGTCACAAAGCTTAAAAAGATCCATTTCACTTGGAGAATATCCAGGACTTGATTCTATCTCGAACACTGACTCTCCATCACTTCCCAGCACCTTGCTTCTGAAAAACGTTAGAATGGGAATATCATTTGGGAGTAAAAGCCTAGCTAAATCAAACTAGCAGTTGCACTTCTGTCCTTTGAGCTGAGACAAAATGAGCTCTGCTTTTCGGAGCTTAAGTCAATTTTTGTTAGCATGAGATTTCTCTTAACCTTCTTTGAAAGGGCAAGCGGTCTACATAAGGAATAACAATGGACTTTACAGATGTGTAAGAATGGTTTCTATACTTCTTTAGACAATTATCAGCTATATTGGAACAATATATACTATTAAATACAGGCAACATCTGATTTGCACGGGGGTTGCATTCCTGGCCACTTCTGGGTTGTGGCGATGCACGTGTACATGATCATGCATGCATTGAACAAGCGTAAAATGGTTGTTGCCTGTATACTTCAGTTGGTTTTAACTATTCCAGAGATACAGATTTCCCCTCACCAGTATATACATCTAAAAGGATGTCTAATCAAATTCCTTTCATAAAAGAATATCTCCTCTGTTTTCAATAAGATCTCAAAGAGCTAATTTAAGCATGTCCAGGGACAGGCCTTCCCAATTTGTGACCCAACAAGCTCAAGACAATCTAGTAGTCATGTACAACATTGATTGGCCACAAGGTGGTGGTGGGATCACAAGTTGGGTAGGCCTACCCAAGAGCCTGCATATATTTGGTACAATTTTTGAGCACCAGATCCGTATGCCGTCTCACTGTTTGCTTCTGAAACTCCTCCCAGTCTAAGAAATAGGCTGTGCAGCCAGCCATTCTTTGTGGCCACCAACCCTGACCATGTCCTTTCCCGGGAATCTTTTAACATATGTAGAGGATGGGAGTGGGGAGAAGGTAGGATCAGGACTTGATACTACCTCGAGAGAGACAACTGTGAGAGATTCAGGCTGCTCCTGACTATGTGAGGAAGCTGGTCCCTCTCATTGGGTTGGACATCCAGTAACTGCCTTTGTGAGCCCTTGAAGGGGGCTGAAATTTAAGAAAGAAGCCCTCATGGTTCAGGCAACAAAGTAAACTCATCAGACAGTTGTTCAGAAGGCTAAGGATTCCTGGGCAGGATTCTTTCATGCTGATGCTTTTGACCAGGGGAGTGGTCAGTAGCCAATAGCAAACACCACCCTAAGGAAGGCTATATATGAATTAAGTAGGTATCTCATCTCTACTCCTGCTAATTCACCAGGTCAATAGCTAGTTTTAAAAACAATTTTATAATTGACCACAGGTTGAAGGACCAGTAAGACTGGTTAGGGGCACACAAATTCTGACTGGGCACCATGCTTGTCAGCCATCTCAACCGGCCCTTAAGTCTTCCAGTGTGTGCAGAGACCTTGGGGTGCCACAGTTCTTATAACACCACATTGCCTTGTCACGATCCCTGATCCCAGTGAAAACTATCCCAAACACAAATCCTAGCCCACACCACAAGTCCCAATCCTACCCTACTGTACTGCCATTATCCCACAGCAACATGCACACACAGAGGGTAACAGGGAGGAGGTGAATAGACAAAATCGAGAGCAGCCAGGTTGCTCAGGTGCTCTGGAAGAGCTGCTTGCTTCTGAATCTGATTTTCGAGACTGGGTCCAGGTTGCAGTAGCCACTCCTCACTGCACACTTGAGGAACCGCAGGCAGAAAATAGATGAGCCAAAGTGCCAAAACACTCTGGAGGAAGACACAATTTCTTTCTCATGCTCAAAGAGACATCTCTTCCTCAAAGTTCTTTACCCTGGAGATGGGTGGTATTATCCCTAGTTAGGGGATCTCTGAAACCATTTACACTGGCTTTCCCCACTGATTCTGATGTGAACCAAGCCACACACAAAAGACTAACTCACGCTCCAACTATGAACAACTTTCTCCCATCATGCACTTCAACTGCTTACTCTGACATGTCTGTGCCTTGCCTTGTGCAAAGTAAACAACAGCCGAGATGCATAATACATAAGAAGAAAAACCTACCACAGCCAATTTTGCTGTTTACACATGGATGGGGATGTCAAGGATTTTTTTTTACCTGCCAACTTGCGTTGAAGAAAGCCATCAAGTTGCATAACGTCAGGTGAGTACATAGGGGACTAGAGTGCACCTTTAGGGTGCCAGTTGCCCATTCTTTTTTTAAAAAATGTGTTTCGATTTTTCTTATAAAGCATACAGGATAAAAATAACGATAGCTAACATTAGGGAAAACAAACCAGCTGATTCCACCAATAAGGGAAATAATAGTTCTTCATCTGTAGTAATATTACAGAATGTCTCTGTTTGATTTGTACTATTCAGCCCAGAGTTCCTGACCACAGTTGGCCATGTGTATCCGGAGGACTAGTTGCAAACAAGCAATACCATGTTTCATGAAATCTATCCACCTCAGAGCTTTTCCTAAACATGAACAATCTAAGAGTTTTTCCATTAGTGCCCACTTTCAAATTTCTTGATCCCAGCAGCAGTTGCCTATTCTTAACAAGAAGGGACAGGAGCAGCTCGTATGTTTGACTGTCTGGATCAGGGGTCAGCAAACTTTTTCAGCAGGAGGCCAGTCCACTGTCCCTTAGACCTTGTGGGGGGACAGACTATATTTTGAAAAAATAAATAATGAACGAATTCCTATGCCCCACAAATAACCCAGAGATGCATTTGAAATAAAATCACACATTCTACTCGTGTAAAAACACCAGGCAGGCCTCACAAATAACCCAGAGATGCATTTTAAATGAAAGGGCACATTCTACTCATGTAAAAATACACTGATTCCCGGGACAGTCTGCGGGCCAGATTTAGAAGGCGATTGGGCTGGATCCGGCCCCCGGGCCTTAGTTTGCCTACCCATGGTCTGGATTTTGGCAAGATCAGATCTCCAAGAGCTGGCCACTCTGCCAACTTATCAGCAGCCACTGCCGCTCTGAGTATTCCATGTCAGCTGGCTTTTTAAAATGGAGAGACTTTTGGTAATTGGTCTTCCACACTCCTTAACGCTGATGTTCATCTGCATAGGCATGGGGGGGGGGAATCTTTTGAGGGATGTCTTTTTAACCATGCACACATATCTCCGTGTTAAAGAAAACCTGTGTTATGCAAATGAATTAGCTGCATTTTTTGAAAACATGTATTGCTCAGCAATTGGATTTTGTGTGTGGTGGGGAAGGACTAAGGCTGAGTAAAGAGGAATTAAAGGGCACAAATAAACAAGAGACGTGACGAGGGGGGAAAGAGTGTGGGGAGCAGTGTGCAGGAAAGTGCAAAAGAAGTTCCGTGGAGATGGCTAGGATTTACTGTGATGTCACTTGGCATTTCTGACAAATTATAGCCAATTCAGGACAACTTCCCAGAGAAAGAAAGCAGTGTATTTGTGTTTACCTTTGTAGATCAATCTGTCTCTGTGCTGGTACTGCTTTTTTCGGTGCATCTTGCTGTTTTGGTGCTTTGGCATTGCTTGCCTCTAAACTCCCTGGACCTTCCTGGCTGGGTGCTGCCCTTTTCCGCCCCCTACCAGATGGTTTACTCGTTTCAGCATTTTTTGCCATGGTGCCCTGAGATTCAGACTTGGGAGGACGCCCTCTCCTTGGTTTGGGAGGGGCAGGCTGGCCCGATTCATCTGTTTTTTTCTCTTCTGACTTTTGATGAATATTTTCTGCTCCGGCGGCTGTTGCCGTTCGTTTCTTCCCACGCTCAGTGCTAACATTTCCTTGCGTTGCCTGATCAGAGTTTATCTCCTAGAGGGGGGGAAATAAGGCTTAGTTTGTTGTCAGCTGAATCCCTGACAGTCAGGTGGCAGTTATATCTGCTTCAAAACCTTGCAAGCATTTTAGAAAGTAGTTTCCAAGGGCAGCGACAGCAATAGCCTTTCAAGTACCACAAAATAATCGGTCCAAGGGGACATACTGTTGCAATGGGGAGTTCTCATTCCCAAAAATATAAAGAAGCATTTGGGAAACTCGTTATAGAAATACAACAAGCTTTGAAGTATTTCTCAATGTCGTGTCTACTGGCTTAGGTTTTCTACTTAAATTAAAATCCAACTTAAAACATTATGGGCATGAAACAAACTATCAGATGACGGCATGACAAGTCCTTGCATAATATTATTTAATGTGCTTTAAAAGTTCTCTCTGTACCATACTCAAGAGCAGGTCATCTGGAGCCAAAACATAATACAACAACATTAAAGCAGGATATTTCAATAAATAAGGAAAATCTTGCTATCAACTGCTAAGCTGACTTTTTCCGCCTTGTTGGGAAACTGTTGACATTATCAATCTGGGACGTTGTTTTCATGGAAAGGCAAATAAAATGCAACAGTTATATTAAAATGTTAGTCACTAATTCCTGGATACAAATTTTTAGTCGGATTACCTATAAGTAGAACGTGCTTTAAAAAATTTCAACCATACCTTGTTCTTTACAGGTTCTATTTTTGCTGGGGTGACAGAAATAATTCTCACTGGATTTTCATCATTTTCACTGACACCAGTTTCTGATATGTCTGAACTCTGTTCTCTGTTGGAAGAATTTTTAAAATCAATATAAATTTGTTTTCTGTTAAATTATGGAAGGGAAAGAAATCTATTTCCCTTCTTTAAGCCTAATTGGTAAAAGAACTGATCAAGAAGGTAAAAGAACTGATCAAGAAGGTAAAAGAACTGATCAAGATTTCTTGTAAACTGGTTAATGCTAATGCAAAGGTTTTAATATGCTCCTGCTTCTGTGCTGGATTGTGATCCTGCATTAACTTTTAAAATTCATTATCTTCTTAACTACAGCAATCCCCAGGGTTGAAAGTGGAAGATGTTATTTAAAAAACCATGCATTTAAAATAAATTCTACCCTGAAATACTTAATTTCAATGTTAATCCTAATCCCACGTGAACATAGATATGCACTCAATCTGTTCTGTTGTTTGAGATTCAGTTTTTACACCTTAATAACTGCTGATATATACTATTATTGTACTGTGTATTTTGGGTCTATGGACCACAATAAAGCTGTGTGTGTGAGTAGAAGAGTTAACAATTTGAGAAAAATGTGCAACTAGCAATGTGAACTTCACCCAAACCTCATTAGATATAATACTGCAACTACATAAAACATTCTAGCAGGTAATACAATTGAAAGCAGATGGTGAGACCAAATATATAAATGTTCATTTCAAAATTCAAAATGGAGGTGAAGAAGTGATTGGCAGACTTAGATCATTAAAGGACGTGGAATTCTAAGAATTTGATGTTCCTTTAGGACACTGAATTTTAGAAAAATAAAATACATAAACTGAAAAATAGCAATTTTCCACATAATGAAGAGAAGTAAAGTACAATCCTATATTGAGAGAATCCTTTAACATAATATGTTTTTTAAATCTGAATTATATTGCTGAAAAGTATTAGACCTTGATCTGTTTCCTGCAGGAGAGCTCAGTTCAGAGTTTACGCTATTATTGCTTCCAGTTTCTGATCCTGCGCTTCGGATATATGGTCTCCTTCCAGTTGCAGATAAAGGTTTATTTACAGCACCTAATACACCGGTTGGTTTGGGCTAAAATGAACAAGAGCAGGCTTATTTAATAAGTCTGAAATACATGCAAACACACAATTCACAATGTATATTTTTTTAAAAAAAATCTCTACAATATATAAAATGGCCCCTTGCATTTTGGTCTATAATATTAATTGGATATCATTAAATAGCTGCAGCTACAACTAGCCCAGTGAAAATTCCTGAACTTTCTCCTACTTATAAATGTGATATAGCTCCAAGGTTATAGTGAAAGGCTTCATTTCCCCCACAACCTCAAGTTCACCACATGCCTAAATTATTGAGGTACAAATTGTCTCAGCATTGTTTCTCCTTACACTGCGTTAAAATGTACTCAGAGATTCAGCGGAAAGCATACATTTTTAAACCCTGTAGAATGAGAATCCCAAAGTCGCAGCCCATAATCAATACAAAATCCTTACACCCTTTACATAAAAATAAAAGTTATTGTTTTATCTTAGTGAAGCTGACCCACAACCGACAAATTAGCTCTGAAATCAAAGGGGCTAAGAGGCTTTAGGTATACCTGTAAGTAATTTAACAGTGTTGTCCTCTGCACTCTGAAAAAGTTCTACAGAATTCAATGGGATTTAGACTCAAATAAATACAACCTATATGGGTTGCACTGAGTTAGTCATGTATACAATTTTATCATTCCTCAGAAACTGAAAGGGTTCATGGTTTATACAACGTGTCAAATAAAAAAAAGTAGAAACAACACCTTTCCGGTTAAGAGAAGAACTCTCATCTCTTCTGAAATATAATTCCTTTCATTGCAAAAATCCTTTGGGGGGAAAGAGAAAAAGAGAAGTTATTTAGTATTTTCAGATTATGTACATTGAGAGGGAGCAGAGACTCTGAAATGCTTTCCAGTTTTCAAGAACAAGTGCTTCTAAATCAGAGGTGAGGGACGTTTGGTCCTCCAAATGATGCTGAGCGACAATGCCAATCATCCTGGCCACTGAACATGTTGGCTGGGGCTGATGGACATTGGAGTCCTAACATCTGGTGGACCAAATGTTCTCTACCCTTATTCAGAATAGCTCCTCCCCCAAGTAAACTTTGTTCATAAAACAGGACCGCAACCCAAGAAGTGTGAGACCTGTTTTTTGAGCCCAGGGTCCTGGTGGGATTACACAGTGAATTGCATTTCAAGCAGAGGAGCATTTAGAAGCCCTTTCCACTATGTTTCAACAGAGGGGGGGGGGCGGGGAACCTGTCTTGTCCAGCAGGGTTTTGTTTTATCATTTAAGTTAAAACTGGAATCTTGGAAAGAAAACTATCTGCGGAACCTCTGTTTTGTATTGTTATTCTATGGAACATTTTGGGGAGATATTCAATGGTCATACTCAGAGCAGACTCACTAAAATAAATGGATTCAATGGGTCTATCCAAGGATGATTAAAATTGGATAACACCTTAATACAGTACGTATTGGTTTCAATTGCTGCTAGCCACCCTGAGGTGCATGTAATCACTATAATAACAGGATCTAAACCCCTCTATAAAAGCTAAATCAGAAAACTGGGCAGTGAGCTCAATGTTCAACAGTGGCTCACTAATGCAAGGTCCTAAAGCATATTTAAGGAATATGCACTAAGCTAAACAGAGTAAACTTTTGTCCCGTTAGGAGAATGCTATTAAACGTGCTACTGATTTTGCATATTATATATTTTTTTTTTTAAATAATTTTTATTAAGGTTTTCCAAATTAAAACAAATAAAATCCAATTCATAAACTTTTTCCAATATCCAGGACTTCCCCTCCCCACCCCCTCTTGTGTTCCAAATCTTCCAAAAAAGCAATAATATTCAACAAATTCTTATTCCCAAAATACACTCATCATCAATAACTCAATTTATCCAAATTTCCATCCCCTAAGGTCGACCTATTCCCTTCCACGAGTTCCCCCCTTTCAAATATAATACAGATGAAAATAGAATAAAAACAAACAATAATTTTACAACCTTTGGATTCCAAATTTCCCTCCCCTCTTTCCCTGTTGCGTTCCCCCTATCCCTCCACTTCTAGTGTCTTCCTGATGAACCCACCTTTCACTAAACCCACATCCCTCTGGTTCTTTACCGGTCTTTTTTTTAAAAAAATGGCATATATTAAACTTCTGGCATTTTTAAAATTACAGATGTCCAATCATAGAAGGAGTCTATCAAAGGGGGCCCATTTCTTCTATCCAGATTTTTATATCCAGGAGTATAAACTCCAATTTTATATCCATAAGCTTGTCAAATCTGGATATCCCAAATGTTCCCACTCCAATTCTGTCCAGTTCTTGTTGTTTCCTTGTTCTTGTCAATCACTCTCCTCCTTTTTACTTCCCTGTTCCCTCACAGAAATGTTCTTTTTCCAAAGGCTTCTAGTGTCTCTACAGAGGCTTGTTATTCAGGAGCAAAACATTACATCATGTTCCTTTCATTTTTCAACAGATTAATCCATTGTTTCCAGTAAAGTGTAGGCCTCTGTAGACAAAATAATGTTCCATTTCTGCAGTTTCCCAGGAGATTAAAAGTTCTATCCAACTGTTCAAGTTTCCCGTCGAAAACACATGCAATGTCCCTCAGCTCCTCTAGGTGGATTACAATAACAAAGTTCCCTTCCAGATCACATCCGCCAGTCCAAATAACTTATAAATCCTTATTTGAAACAATTTATCTCCAATTTATAACAAATGTAGCCGGCAAAGTCCTCATAACAAAGTCTCAATTTCATTTTCCGTTTTGACAGCTCTTTGACAGCTGTCAAAACCTCCGTTGTTCTTCTCCAGGCATTTTCACGAATCGCTCCAGGGATTCCGGGGGGGTTACTTTTTAATACAAATTCCACTTTTCTCCTCCAGCTCAATCTTATAAATTTCCCTCGCGAAGTTGCTAGTTCGGCAAGATAAGGTTCTTCTCGATCTTAGTTATCCAGTCCTTTGTTTTGGCTCTTCTACAATTTGGGGGGGGGCTGACTTCCTTTTTTCCACCTCCCCCGTTCGCTCCAAATTCTAAAAATTTATCCCTCTTTTTAGTCCATATTCCAATTACTCACAGGTTCTTCTTTTGGGTCCAAATTTTCAATAGAAGAAGTCAGCGCTCTCCGCCGGATGGCATGCGGCTGCGCTCGGCAGGGATAGCAGAGGACTCAAAGCACCACGCTCCTCCCCGGCACCCGATCCGTAGCCTTTAAAAAGGCTCCTTCACGAATCGAGAGGGCGCTGACGGTGCCAGCCGAGTCTCCATGTCCACGGCCTCCGTGGCCGTGGTTTTTAAGGGTCCCCGCATCGCCGGTGCGGTAGGACCCAGCCCCTGCCGAGCAGGCTCCCTCCGGAGCTCGGAGGGAGCCCGCCATTCGGCGATGGCGCCGACCCGGAAGTCCCTGATTTTGCATATTATAGACACCTGTAGATTTAATTTCTTTAGCTTGGCACTTTCACTATAATCTAGTAATGGCACATTCAATATTGCTGAATGTCCAAAAAATACGACCACAAATAAGTTTTAAGAGCAATTTTGTTTCACTGGAGAGGAAGAGAACATGGCAATAGTTAGATAATTATCTAAATAGGTAATTTAGAAAATACAACCAAGAACAAAGTTCCCATATTTGAAGGTATGCTTAAGTAGAAGAGAACACAAAAAGATTTGTTTGTTCTATAAAATTACCTTTTCAGGTTGCGTAAAGAATTTGGTTGGCAATACAGGATCCTTTGGAGACTCTGCATTACATAAAGCACTTTTGCTGTTGATTACACACAGGGCCACATCACATACAGTATAGAGTTTCTGTGGGAGGGGAGGAATTGTAAAAGGACTTTAGAAATCACTTTACAACGTAAAACAAATGTAACTATAACATATAGAAATCAGTATGCCAATTACATTACAGACTTATTTTATTTTATTTTTTTAAAAATGGGATTCCCCGTAGACATATTATCTCCCACTGCAAATCCTGCCTAATTTTCTACACTATACTTTTGAACAAAATGAAGCAAGCTTTTTCTAAATTTTACAAATACACAGGACTAAGGTTTAAGTAGCTTGCTGTAACAGCTAGTCCTACTCAGAGCAGAGCTACTGAAATTGAAGAATATGATGAAGAGGTCGGTTGAATACAATTCCTAGCTTCTTATTGTTTCAATAAACTAGTCCCCCCCACACACGGTAAGAGGAGAAGTAAGATCTACAGAGACTGAAATGGTGTGGTTTTTTTTTTAAAAAAAGGTTGTAACATAAATTGATCACAGCTAGTTATATTTGAGAAATGTGATTTCTGTGATCCAATCCACACCTCCTGAACTAACTATGTGCAGATCGGCACATAATGATCCTTTGAATTTTGCACTTCTCCAAATTCTGTGACAGCTCTTTGCTCAAAATACCCCTACCAAAATATATTAACAATGAGTATTTCAGGTAATATATGCTTAGAAATGAGTACATAGAGATGAACTGGTATTTTATAAGAAGATATGTAATGAAATCCATGTTTAAATATGAATTTTTCGTGTTGATTTTCAGATAAACATGGAAGTGGGACAGGACGGACTTATGAATAAACATATGCAACATTGATACAGACTGGTTTAGACTCGATCTGTCCATATTTAATTACAGCTAGCAGAATTTGGTGTGGTGAGGGGCAAGGATCCATCCAACAGTCCAAATGGTGATTGATTCTGTAATGGTTCTAGGGGTTGCTCGTGCGTAAGACAGTGCTTATCTCCCCGGCTGGGTGCAAACACCTGGCTGGGTTGTCAAAGTGAACCTTTTCTGTCCAGACAGCCACTCACCCGTGGCTGACTCAATCGCTGGCAGAATCCGTCAGTGGGCATTTCTTAAACTTCTTCCAGCAAAGAAGCTCTTTGACGCCTAGTCTCCTCCTACTCTCTCTGCGCGAAAGCCTTCTGCGCAAGGAGGTCGTGGGTAACGGAGGACCCCTACTCTCCCCGCTGGTCCCAGGCAAGGAGTCATGGGACTGCCTCGCCGCTTCCCCCATCTGCCCCCCTTCTCCACTGGTGCTGCGCTGATTCTCTTCCCCAGAAGATGGGCTGCTTCTCCCGATCCCTGGACGCTCTCTGGAATCCCTCTGGCTTTTGCTCTCTCCCTCCGGCACTGATGGCAGTTCCCTGACAGATACCACCACTCAACCCACATGCTGAAAGAACACTGGAGAGGCTAGCAGGAATCTCAAGCCAAAATGGCATGGAACTGATCTTCTGGGCTGTTCTTGTCATCTGAGCATGAAATACAGAACTCTACAATAAACCACACATATGAGGGAGGCAACACCACTTCCCTCACTGGCAGCAAAAGCTTCCTCCCAACTCTGTTAAGCTGTGGCTAACCTTTGCCCATAGCAAGGTAAGAAAATACTGAAACTTAGGTGGGAAATTCAGAGACTGCAATGTGAAGCCCCTAACAAGGCCTCCCTTTATGGCCTATGAGCAGGTTAGAGGGGGAAAGACACTCCTCTCGCTTGATCCCAGATTCGGCCCATAACATTAGCCAATGTAGCTGATTTAGCACCTGTGCTGTGGCTGGACCATATCCTAGCCAGTGAAACAGATCAGCACACTGCTGCCATATGAAGAGGGGGAGGAGAGAATTCTTATTTGTGCCAAGCGCTCAGAGAAGGGCCCCAAGTAAGAGGAGATCCAGGGCTTCCCCTTCTGTGGGAATTTTGTGGTGGTTGGCTTTTTTTGCGATCACAAAACAAACATTCAATGTGGCAAAGAAAGAAGAGGAGGAGGAGGAACAACAAAGGAAACAAAACAAGATTTTGCTTGCTCAATGACAACTACATTCTGCTGGATTAACTTTTTTGCTCTGTAAAGATGAGATTGCTAACACAAAATGCTTACAACTAAAATTCTCTCTGGAGAGAAATGAGATTCTGGCTTATTGCTTGCTCTGAAGCATTCTGTCCATCTTGTTCAAAAACTGACTTCAAAACCAATCTCTTTCCACCACATTTCTTACTTCATTGGCTTTTGGCTCATCTGGAGACTGTCCATCCCGCGTAAGTCTGATACTTTCTGTCATCTTTTTCATGAAGGCATGGCTGTTGTTTTCGTTTTTTGTCATTAAGACTTCCAGCATGAACCAAAGGCACCTAATGAAATCGAAACACCCCAATGCTATGAGTTGCATGTAGCACCACTAACAACATTCCCAAGAAAGAAAGCATACTTGAGTCTGAAAACACCTCCCTCCAGCTCAAAATGTTATGTCCCGGTATCCCACAATGCATGATTTTAGCAATACAATAAAACTAGAAATTTGACCATCCCTACCCACCCAAATTAGGGCAAAAGGAGGGAATTGCAAGCCACAGGAAGAAGTCCTTAGAAGTTCTACAAAGCTGGGAGAAGGAATGCGGGGGCAGGGGTTGAAGCTTTGGAAAATATGGCCTGGAAGCTTAGTAAGTAGAATCCTCTCAAATTTGCAGAGCCTGGTAATTTGAAAACCAACCTCCCCTGCCCCCAAATTAACAACCATGATTATCCAAAAAGGGTAGCCATCATGGAAACCAGTCTCCATGCAGCAACAACAGTATGCTCAAGCCTGCTGTTGTATGAAGAGTGATATATAAATTTAACAAATAGCAACAATTGTCAAGTTTACAGTAAAAAATGGGCATTGTTCTCTTTGTTAGAACTGCGAAATGAAAGTTTGGGGGCTGTATCTATCCAACATCTAAATTAGCATTTTTCAAATATCCAATACAGAATGACACATACTCTTTGATATCACGAAGCTGATCAACATCTTGAGGTTTTGTAAAATCTGGATCATGGGCCAGCAAGTGAATCATGTATGGTACCACATATTCAGGCAGCAGGGATAGCAGCTTTTCTGGAATAACATAATATAAACATGTTCTAAGCATAATGTAAAGACACATAGCCAACACCAGAGATTTTTCTATTTTTCTATTATGCATGTAAGCAATATAGCTGTAACACATTTTACAAAAATATTGTGAAGCTAATTCAATTGTGTGATTATTGGAAGATTTAAGGAAAGAACTCTCATAACATATATGAACACAACTACTATATTCTTCAACCACAACCAAAAAACAGAATTTGAAATAAAAATGCCACAAGATACAATTTTACTTGCAAGCAAATTTACTAACCATTGGCCATGGGGTTCTGTTTAATGTACTCTCGCCGTATACTTATATTTTTAAGTAAGCACTGTCTTGCATGCGCTCTCCTTTCTTTTACGGGGTCTTTGGCACACAATGCAAATATTGCCATGTACTCCAATGGGAGCAGTAATTTTACCAGTGCTTTATGCAGCTTCTGAGCAAATATCTGCCTCACCTGGTAACATTCATCCTGCAAGAGAGGGGGGAAAACGGGACAAGTGCAACTGAGCAACTAAGCAAACCATATGGGTGTCAACAGAAACAATTCTGTGAAACAGTAAAATATGCTTGCAGACAGTGCAGTATCTGCAAAGTTTAAGGCAGAGCTTTCCAAACTTTTCACGTTGGTGACACACTTTTTAGACATGCCTCATTTCACAACACAGTAATTCAGTTTTACTAGCAAATGGAAGTTAAACTAAGGTGACACACTGCAGCCGACACACTAATGTGTCATGACACACATTTTGGAAAGCTCTGGTTTAAGGAAAGAAAGACAGGCAAGCTTAGACTAAACAGTAGCTTTATGATAGGGAATGTGCCCTACCTTAATTAACTGTTCCTCTCACAGCTCTTCAAAGACAATTACTTACGTTAATGACCAATGCACAGAGCTGGAATTGCTCTGGGGTAATAATTTCATGATAACAGGGCTCCTGTGCAAGCTTCATTATGGCACTGCCAGCAGCCAGACGTAGACGGGACATATCAGATTTGCTGCATACAAGAGAAGACAATCATTCCTGTCTCTCAGAAGACAACCTTGTGTCTAAAGATGCATAAGCAGTATGAAACTTCTAGAATTTCATGGAAATGTCATGACTTCTAGCTGAGTAACTAACTTCCTGGTCACCATGCTGTAAACATTGCCATGTAAATCTTACACACACTGCAACATAGATGAGAAAACTCATCCCAAAACACTGTGAGCTGTAGCTACCCACAAAAATAAATAAGTATATAAATAAAGGACCTACCCATGTGATGCTGACACAAAACCCCTGCACAAACACTATGCAATAGAACCAAAGATCATTACCCTCCCAAAGTTCTCTCTCTTCCCCCAACTGCACAATGCATAGGACAAGTGACTCATCCAGAATGTAAACGAAATGTGAAAAAATATTCCATGAATTTAAAATGGAAACACTATATGTACGTTTATTTGTATGTCTGGAACACTAGAAAATGTTAAAAACAAACAAACTAACAAAATGAATGTTTTGTGTCCACTCTTTCAGATCTAATAAGGGAAAGAACAATTGGTCTTAACTGAAGAGTAGATTTATAAGGTGGACGATGAAGACACTGAAACCCTCCCTGCTGTAGTCTGCAGTTGTGCTAATTTCAGACTACCGCCAAGGCTTTATTTAAGGGTTCCCTTTGTTCCTCTGTTTAAGGAGTCACATTATTTATTTTGGGGGCACGTCATCAGCCAGGGGGAGGTAGGCAGGTACGTTCAGATTTCTTTTCTAGGTATGTACATTGATTATTGCTGCTTGGTGAGTCTGAAAAACTAATTTAAGCCTGCCTACCACAATTCTGTGCTCCTGCCTCCATCATGTGATAAGGGAATTACCCAATCCAGTGGCTTCATCATCCACCGCAATAAATTCTGTATACACAGCTCTTGCTTCTAAGCAACTTGATGGATTGGGACATAAATATGAACTGTTATCAGTGAAAATTTGGGGGAAGTCTTACCTAATTCTCTTCTGTTCTGTCAAGTCTCCTTCACTGACCAACATAGCTGATAGTAACCGGAGTGTTGAATTTGCAGATTTTGACTGGTTATTTTTCATACCCAAAAGCCAACGTACTAGAAGTTTAATTGCTTGAACCTATTAGCAGATAAAATCAAGTCATTGATACTTCTAACAGCATTACTAAGTATATTTTAGTTCACTGCCTACGATTTGAGAGCCTCCTCTATTGAAATATAACGACTGAAAATTGTATTCACATTCAATTTCAGAATAGAAAAAACCTGTGTGAATTTCATGTTAAACAAGGGTCACCAACCTTTCTGGACCAGGGGGCCCATTTCTAATTTTGATAAAACACTCTGGGTGCCAGTCACAAAACAGCTGCCATTAAGTCAGAACACAACACAGCTAGCATGGCATAAAACAAAATTCGAGAGAGTATGGACACTGCTACTTCCCTCATCCCACTCAGACAAGCTCATGCTTGCTGTGGGATGTCAGCTATGTCTTCCTGATTCTGACTCTGGAGGTGACACAATATTTTCCACACACGTAGACAATGTTGCTGACTAGTAACAGCAGGGGGCCTGAGTATCGGGGGGGAAATACAAGGTGGCTACACCACTCATTTATTCTTTCAAACTCAGCATACGCACCTACAGACCACAGGAACACATGCATCTCTCCCTCTCTTCAATGCGCATCTCCTTCTCTCTTTCTCAGACCACAACATACAAACAAACCACACATGCATATATCCCTCCCTCTCACACATACACACCACAAATATCTTAGGCTACACATAAACCCATCCCTTCCCTCCCTCCCACATCCCCCCCAAGTGCATCTCTCTCAATCACATATGCACAGCATACTTGAGCACCCACACATTCAGAAATGCCCCACCAAGGGTGAAGGAAGAGCTTGCAATTTTTAAAAATCCCTCCCAACCCCATACACAAGGGTCACTAACTTGGGTGCCCAATGGCACTGGGTTGGTGATTTCTGTGCCAAGACATAACACAAAAATCGGATTGGAAAAAAGGAAGATTAATACTTTTGCAACACGCTTCTCACATTTTCTTTCAATTTGCTTTATCATATATTTGAATGTATGTATTCATGTACTGTAGAAATAACTGAAAAAAATGTGAACTTGTTACGTAAGACAGGTAATTCCATTTTGAAGACCGTAAAGCCTTCTAACTTTAGTTTTAGGAGATGGTTGTCTAGATTCTAAGCATTTATTCATTTACTTACCTTGTTCCATTTTCATTTACATAACATAAAAGTAACAATAAAAAATTTTTAAAAAGCTATTTCATTATAAGGCAAGAAGCAAATATCACATCATTTCACGTGTATTAGCTGAACAGAGATTAAGTAGGCATTTGTAACAAATTAATTACACCAACTTCAAAGAGCATTTAATGAAACAACCCTTTATCAGCAAATAAAGAGCAACGTACTTGTACGACCAGACATACAGAAACTGAATTTCTTTGAAGGCCGATACGTTACAAAGGCCAAGCTATACTGTTTATGTTTATATTGACAAATAGATTTAATACTGTTGTACATTCTTGTGAGAAATTGCTATGCCTTACAGTTAAAGGTAAGAAACTAATGTACCTTTGCTAGAACTTCTGGAGAAACCTCTTCATCGGGGGACCACAATTTCCCATTTTTCTCACCTGTAGACTGCAAAGATTTATGCATGATTGATAGCAATTTTTAAAAATGCACAAAAGAATTTTTAAAAGAATTTTAATATATTTTGCCTTCATCTTGCAAGCTTATATAGCATCAGATATTTACATAACATTCTTCATTCTCACCATAAAGCCATTATATCTCTCTGAGCCTTACCCTGTCATTCATCAGGAGATCTTTTACAATGAAATTTGCAACTACGGATTTCATTGGTGATGCAAACTGGTCTGGTGCCAACATGGAAATGTGACCCAAAGAAACTAATGGTGTTATAAGTTGCTCTGGAACATCAGCATTCAAACTTCTACTTAGAGGCTGGAGGAGGAGAGGGAAGAATTATTGCACATTAACGCACTTCCAAAAAATAAAATAAAAATACTAACCTGTATAGTTCTGTTACAAATATATATATCAAGAAGACCCAATATGCAGTACAAGCTCAGTTTCTTACTCAATTTAATATACTGGTATGAACCAATATATTAAAAATCAAATACCTTAAGCACTCTACACCAAGAGAGCAACTTGTTCCCTATATCCATCTTATTTTCAGAAGCGCTTTATGCTACACCATCTGCAATTGGGTAGAAGAGTTCATATCCAATGAGCTCCTTGGAGGAAGGGTATGATAAAGACATGGGATATGGTCCAATGTAATAGAAGTGGGCATTTGCTCATACCATGGGGCTTCTCCTTCATCTGTCCCCCCCCCCACCTCAAAATCTGCTCTGGAATATTGAGGGAACCTCTGGAACAGATTGGAGGGTGCAGGGGGCTTCAGGGGGAGATTAAAGAAACTGTAAGTACAGTTGCACAAGCAGGCACACATCATTCGAGGTAAGCGAACAGTTTGGGAAGGCTCAATTCACATTCCATTTTGCATCTTACTTTTGCCCCTTGGGCATGAGTGTGGAGTTGGAGGTTAATCAGAGCAGTGTGTCATAAATATATACGCCGAGTTTCACTGTGACATTGTATTACAGTGAATTGTAACTTTTCTTGCCCCTTTAAAATGGGTGCAGGGGTCAAGCTGGGAGTCATGTTGCAAATGGAGAATTATATGTTAACATACATACCAAGTTGTGTTATGGTTCCTCAGTGCCCAGTATCAAATTATTGGGCTTGATCATCTTTCCTGCATCCTTTGGGAACGGTTATAGGGGCAACATTGCATTATAACATCTAGAGCTGTGTCCAGAACGTGCACATTAAACTTCATTAAACCGAAGGTTTTGCTTGCTTGGCAAGCAGCTAAGTACACAATGTGTATATTTCCTGTTAAAACCCAAAAACTAAACAAAGTGCAGTGCTGAAACTGAGGAATGGGTTTGGCATGGTCTTTTTCCTACTTTGTCTTCAATAGTTAAATTCATGAGTAAAGGTGTAAATAGATAAACTGAACTTTCTAGAATTCATAATGTCAGAATGGTTTGATAGTCAAACAGGAAAACACATTTGAATCAGTTCTGAGTAGAAAGTCTTGCAGGATATGACAAATTCGGGGAGGATATGGCTATTGATGGCTACTAGTCATGAAGGCTATGCTTTGCTTTTGCTGTTGGAGGCAGTATGGTAATAGCTATCTATCTATCTATCGGGCTAGAAATTGCAAGTGAGGAGATCACTAGTGCACTCCGATCCTGCTTATGGGCTTCTCAATTAAATCCCTGTGACAACAGAGTGATGGACTATAGGAGCCTTGGGCTGATCCAGCAGGGCTCTTCTTATGTTGTAAAGTTCTTTCTATCACCAGGTGTCAAAAGGGCATGCTGGTATGAAGAACTCTTCCATTCCATCAAGACACTATAGAGGTGAGGAATAATGGCAGGCTTGAAGTGTTGTTGCAACTTGAACTTACCAAGTGAAACCACGATGTTTATCAGCTATCAATTACGTGCCTTTAACTGAATGTACTATATACAAGTTTATTTTAATAGAAACAAAGTTAAATGCTGGTGCGATCAACATTCCTGATACGGTAACACACCAAAACAAAAATAGTTTCAATACATTGACAAATGTGCCCTTAACTTTCAGTCCTTCAGCCAATCAAATAAAGCATTAGTTAATTTTCTAATACTTCTAATGGAAGTAAAATGTTGCTAACTACTAGTGGACCCTGACCCCTTCTTGAAGTGTTATATATTCCTTGAAAAGCCTGGGTTGTTAGAATAATTTCAAAAGGTCTGATAATTGTGATTCCATCCCTTCATGGCTTTTAACAAGTCAGACAAACCTACCTCAAAAATCTGTGCAAGCTGAACTTCTTTATTTGAAAATATGGCATGTATACAGTGGACAGCTTGTTTTGCTTGGTGAGGTGTTCCTCTCTTTGCTTTCTGATGCAAAATAGGAATAAGGGTTCTGTATAGAGTTAGCACAAAAAAAATTATACCAAAAATAAATTCCTGTAATGTTTGCAGGAAGTCAATGCAAGATTTTTTTGAAACATAGAGAACCACCATATAAAATTAAATTCAGAGCACACGTTCTTAGGTGGAAAGGTAGTTCAAATACATTGGTCATTGACAACCCCCACCATCTTCCATATGAAACAGGATGCTAGATTAGAGAGATCCAAGCATGGCTCTTTTATGGTCTTAAGACATATATGAGCACCAAGGTTCACCGCTCTTCCCAACCCGGCAAAAAATCTAACTACAAATCAAGGCAGTGGTTTTCAATTAGTGTGCCGTGACACCCTGGGGTGCCTTGAATGATGGTCAGGGGTGCCATGGGCAACACTGGCCTCTGCCCCTTTTTCTTTCCCTCCCTCCCTCCTCTGATGCCCTCTCAGCTTGCTTAAAGCCAAAGCCCTGGCTATAAGCTCTGCAGGTAAATGGTACCTCTGGACGACATCTCTTTTGGGGCAGGATGGGCAGCTCAGAGACCAGGGGTGGCCGCAGTGGCTGCCCAGAGGACTCCCAAGGAGAGAGGAGGGGAGAAGAGGCTGAGGGAACACTCCACAAGGAGGATGTTTGAAACAGGGTGAGAGGCTACCATTTCTGCAGGGAAGGGGTGACATAACTGGGCTCCTGAGCTCCACAGGAGGGCCGCAGAAAGAATGCAGTTGGTCAAGGGAGCCGTGGACTCAAAAAGGTTGAAAACCTCTGAATTAAGGGATGCAATAGTAATGGGCAATGAGGTTATACGTGTTTGCACCAGCAAGAAAAAGATTGTCTAATATCAAAAAGCTGAAAGACAAGACAGTACCAAAAGCATTTATGGTATTTGAAGAAATGCACTCACGATCGTATCTGGGGCAGATCAGTTTCTATTTTGTGCCCAGTGTTTCTGAATATCTGAATGGCTGCCTCTGCTACTTTATCATCTTCCATCCTGAGGCACTGCAGGAGAGATTCATACGTCTCTGCAGAGTGGAACGAGGTAGGATGCGTGAAAGACAGAACCTATGGACACATATCAAAACAAATTAGAAAAACATATTCATGAATGAATCCTGAATATCTGGGAGTGGGGCAGGGTATAAATCCAAATATAGATTCATTTCCCTTTGTGCTTGCCTCAAAGGAAGGGGTGGGAAACACTAAGATTATATTGTGAAAGTCCCAATTCTTGACTTTCAGAGTTTATTATTTTTTAATAACATTTTTGCATTAGCATTTCAAATTTTACAAATTCTTTTAAACAACTATCAGAATAAATCTCTCATATCGATTGACTTCCCATCCACACTTCCATGGTGTTCTTTTCTTACCTTATAAAGCTGCTATACTGCTTATATTTTATCTAATTTTGTGTTGTGCCACGGCCGCCTTGACACCCATGAGAATTGTTCAGTGCCCCCATGGCAGACATTTTGGCCCTCAAGCCCACAGCACTTTCTCAAAATTTGAACTGTGACCACTCATCCAAAAAAAGGCTGGCAACCCCTGATCTAATCCATCTACACACAATGCAATTTATTGTGCTAATACCTAGGACAACATACATCTAAAATTCACTGCATTATGCAATGTACAAAGAGATTAAAAAGGAGTGTTGCTGGCCCATTCCATAGGTTTCTTCAAGTGAATGTCAGCATTTGAAGAAAGGTTTTAAATGTCAAGAAGCAGCACTGACTCTTCAAAAGAATACTGAAATGGATTGCAGTGTAGTGAATTTAGAAGTATTACAAGACAAGTGATTTTACAGACAGTACCTTGAGAAGTTCAAGCCCTGAACGAATAGCTGTATCGGGGCTTACACCCTCCTCTTCATCATCAGCTGTCCCTTCTATTGATTTATTCATCAGCTTTACTAATGCACTAAGAAAAAATTGGGGGGGAGCTTAAATATACACTTACAGCTTACATAGTATACACACATTCAATCTACTATTTATTTGTAAAAAGAAAGGCTTATCTATATAACTAAGTCAGTCTAATATTCCAGTTTTCTTCTGAATATTGCTTATTTTCACAATAATCTAGAATATTATTGAAATATTCTTATTTCAATAAATTTTTCAACATAACTTCACCTTTGTTCAATATTCCATTTTATTTTTAAAATAAATCTTATTTTTTATTAATTGATTTAAATTCATTCCTAACTACTTTGAAGTGATAAATCTGATTTTGAAAGAAACTCATATTAGCAACAGTAAAGAGCTGCCTTGCAAAAACACTAAGATGGGACAGCTGTCAGTCAAGCTCACCTGATGGCTTCTGAGTCAATGTGTACAGGGGCAATTCTTTCCAAAAGAAATTTTACCATCTCCAGGAAAGGATTGGTTGGCTGTTTAGGATTAGCAAGTTTCCGTGCAATCTCCCTCTGAATAAAATAAAAGGATTAAGTTATGACAAATCTGCAATAAATTTGTACAAGCAATACTCCGAATGAGTCAAACAAACAAACAAAAACAAAAGCCACACTAGCTCCATAACTCACGGTACATTTCAGAAAATCAAATACTGCTAAACAGAGCTAAAATGTTCTAGCCCTCTGCTGTAGTGGTGTGGTGATCATTGACAGGTCAGCCCAAAATAAAGTGACCTGTCCTCCATAAATTTCCTGTCCACAGCAAGATTTTATCATGGTGGTTGACCTGGTGTGTTACTGAGACACAAGTGACTGAGCTGGGCAGATCACCTTTATTTTAACTGTGCCACACCGGGGTATGCAGTGAAGCAGCAGCAGACAGATAAAAGTACCATACTTTTCCATGTATAAGATTAGGTTTTCTTACTTTAAAATAAGGTTAAAAATATGGGGGCATCTAGTGCATGTGCCCATTTTCTAAATTTGGGGTCCCCCAAAGTAGGGGGTGTCATACATGGGGGTGTCTTATACACGGAAAAATATGATACTTTCTTCTAACCAGAATAGGGGCCTTCTTAGGAGTGGAGGAAAAGCAAAGTGTGCACTTATTTAAACTATTGCTTATTTTAAGCAACAGTTTAATATTTTGTGTGAACCAAGCCAGTAAAGCTTGCTTGTGGGTAAACATTTAGGAGTACCCAGGCATGTGTATATACACTTCCTAAGGATTTTCCATTATCAGGAGCATCCCTGACTTCTTGGCTCATTTTTCTGACCCTTCCTACCATGTCAAAGCCCCATATTTTTATTGTGGTATTCCTGTTCAGAAATGCATAAAAGAAATGCATAAAAGAAACATAGCCTATCTATACTGGAAACAATAGTAAAAACCTGGTTCTTACCACACAGACATCTGCTTGCTTACAGGAGCAGGTAGGACTGATTAATAGTTCAAGCTGAGAACGAAGCTTCTCATCATCACCAAGAACCTGATTGAACTTTTTCACAAAGTCTTGTGCCTTCCCAGGATCAGGAAGATTTTCTATAGAATTGAAATTCAAAAAGGTAGTTTATAGTAGCAGCTTTAGTTGTACTGAAAAAAACAATGTAATACTCATCTACAGATCTTACTTGCTATGGTCATCAGCTTTCCAAACATAGCAGCACTGTTTGCTTCTGACTGAAAAGAGAAGTTCAGAATGAGCATTTATACAGAAAGTTTTGTATACCAGAGTTGCTTCTACTGTTGCAGAATCTCTCTTCTCTCCCCTCACCCCACTTTGGTATATTGGTTCACGATTACAAATACATGATCATCAAATAAAATAATACACAAATATCAGCGTTTTGCTATCCCATAAAAGCCAATTTCCAACAACAAAGCAGTCCTAACTTAAAAGCAGGCAGCAGTAGAATTTGATGGAACAGCATAGTCACCGCCACATCCACAGGCCTACCAGTCACACTGGCCAGGGCTGGCATTCTGAGTGGGCACAAATTGGACTGAATGCTGTCAAGTGACTACAGTGAAACTGAATTGGGATCCAGTGAGTCCTAGGCCCGCTCAGCCTCTCTCTCTCTCTCTCTCTCTCTCTCTCTCTCTCTCTCTCTCCCGTTTTGGGCTTTCTGTGGACTACCGTAGATAGGAATCATGCCAATGACAGGAATGGGAAGATCTACACCAGCGGAGGGATGCCAGCACAATAGTTTTGGGCTGTGCAGAAGAACACATTTGCTCTATCCTACTGCCAGCAGATCAGGATTTTGGGTTGCAGTGTAAATTAACAAAAAGAGATACTTCTGTCTTTTCCTCAAAAAACCCAAAGGAAAGTGCTAAATATTATTTAGTAATGTATTATTCTGATTTATTCTATTAAATGTTGCTTCTAGTTTGTTCTTTCAGGAGCATTAGAAAATTTTAATGAAGAAGTCACTGATTGTAAAGGACTGACAACAAATATTTCTGAGCAAGAGCAGACCCCTTGCTTTAAAGTTCCATTAAGATACTGATTACTAAGTTCTGAACTAAGAAAAAGGCAGTATTAGAATTTGAAATTTTTTTAAAAAGGTGGAAAAAGAATTTGAAATTAAGTTTAAAACCATCGTTTAATATATTAATTCTAAAATATATGCAGATGTGTTACAAAACATTAAATGTAAAATGAGGCAATTAAGTTATTGTGAAAACCGTACAGTGGGTTGCTTGTGCAAATCTAGTAACTCCCGCACGTGACTCCTAAGCATGTTCTGGCATTTCCACATTTCATTCAGTGCCCTAAGCATAAAAGAAATGACAAATGTGTTAAAATCTGAAAAACCAGTGTGATTCTAAAAATACAAATTGAGTCCCAAGCTGACTGTTCTTCTATCACATTATCTCTTGTTGGCCCAATATCCTGCTCTCAATAACTTCTCCAGCAACAAGTCTGAACATATATTATGTGTATATGGAGATCCAGATGCCTTCCCACCTGTCAGTTGGTTTTTAACCAGTGTGTGCCTGCACATGCACGCACACAGGCACACACAAAATTCATTGAGCTCTTTATTCAACTAGTAATTTCAAAATACCATGTCTTAAAATCCAAATACAGAAGCTAACCTTGAATAAAATACAACTATTGACAAGATACTAGGAGTGAACATTGGCTCTGTGCATACTATGAACTATGAGGTAAACTGAGGTGATTCAGGGAAGGTCCTCATGTTTCTGAGTCGGTTTATGCTGTTAAGAATATATCATGAGGTGGAACAGGAACTCCCTAAGCTTTTGTGTGTTCTGTGCCCTTGACAGTCCAAAAATGTACAATCATGTATCTTTCTTTCTTTCTGACAAACTCAAGCAGACTGGAGTACTGTCTAAGTCAGTGTTTTTCAACCTTTTTTGGGCAAAGGCACACTTGTTTCATGAAAAATATCACGAGGCACACCACCATTAGAAAATGTTTAATATTTTTTTCTTTAATGTCAAACAAAAACGTTGCGGACCGTTCTCTGCTCAGCAGGGCAGGGATCGATCCGCTGATCCCCACTGAGCCGGCGGATGACAGCTCCGTCTCCGCACACAGTGCGGAGAGGGAGATGTCAGAGCCCCGCTGCTCTCTATGGGGAATCGGATGAGAGCGGACTGCCTGTCCGCTCCCATCCGATCTGATGCCCACCCAGGACGGATGGAAAATAGGGTGGACACAGTCCGGCGCCCGCCTAGTGGGCGAAAATTTGACTTTTTTTAAAAAAAAATCTTTTGAATTTTTCAATTTTTCCCACGGCACACCAGGCAACATCTCGCGGCACACTAGTGTGCCACAGAACAGTGATTGAAAAACACTGGTCTAAGTATTAAGAGGAAGGGTTGTGGTGGAGGAAAATGGCATAAATCTTCATTTTGTTGGCTAGGAGGACATCCCCCACCCCAGTCTATTCTAGGGATTTATGCTATTTTTCTACTACCCTCTTCCCTATGATTTCCACTGTATCGACCCCATATCAGTGAAGTTCGCCCTTTTTCTTTGTTCTAAAAAAATAATAAGCAAGCTACAGGAGCTTTCTGTCTATGATAAGGACAGGCTTAATCCACTCTGGAGGACCTGCTAGGCTTACAAATTTCATCCTCAGAAGAATAGAAAATAAAGTGAAAGTTGTGTTATGATCCCACATAATGGGAAGGGGGGCAGATTTAATTCTGTCCTGAATAATGAGTTCAATTGCAAAGACACAGAGAGCACCTGAAACAGATAGGGCTGCTTCCCAAAGCAACATATATTGATACAAATTGAGTCTTATGGCCAGTGTACACTCCTAGTAGACACCCAGTTCAGCAAATTGCTTCAACAATTTGTTTGCTAATCTTAACAGGTCAACTAATACGTAGTATTCTGAACAGTGAGGCATTTTGTTTTTGAACCTCCTACATATTGTGTGTTTAAAGCGACTGCTAAAGTGCACTGAGAACTTCCCTATGTAGAAGGATACTCACTTAACAGCATTTGGGTCTAAGCTAGCATACAAATAATATAAGCACTTCATCCGCTCTTCTGTTTCCAAGTTATGTGGAACAAGATACTGAGCAAAGATTTTCTCCACCAATAATCTGCAAAGGAAAATAAGTTGACAGATTTTGTATTTTCCAAAATATTCATACTTTCGAATTATGAGCATAAGCCTATGTATACCACGACATCATCATCTCATTTCCACATTATCTGATATCCCAAAACAAGCAGGTTTGGGTGGATCTCCTTTGGCAGTTCCTCCAAAAACCTCTGTCAAGAGTTGGGGGAGCCTGCTGAATGGGGAGGGGCTATGGGGGTGTCCACAAAAAACTGGGTGGAGTCACTTTCTGTAAGTATGAGCTCATGGAAGGGAGCTCTCCCAGTTTTCAGCAGCTCCTCTCCCCCACCACGATACAGCTCACTCTTTGATAAGAGTGAGGCCCTTACAACCCTCAAGCAAGGATTTTCAGCAGACTGACTGGTGGAGGAGGGGGAAAGATAGTCCCTTCTGGCAACCCCCTTCTACCAACACTTCTCAGGATCTAAACCAAAGAAACTATTGCATCTGCTTGAAAGACTGTAGAATACCCCTTAAAGGTAAAGGGACCCCTGACCATTAGGTCCAGTCGTGGCTAACTCTGGGGTTGCGGCGCTCATCTCGCTTTATTGGCTGAGGGAGCCGGCGTACAGCTTCCAGGTCATGTGGCCAGCATGACTAAGCTGCTTCTGGCGAACCAGAGCATCACACGGAAACACCGTTTACCTTCCCTACTTGCACTTTGACGTGCTTTCAAACTGCTAGGTTGGTAGGAGCAGGGACCGAGCAACAGAAGCTCACCCCGTCGCGGGGATTTGAACCGCCAACCTTCTGATTGGCAAGTCCTAGGCTCTGTGGTTTAACCCACAGCGCCACCCACGTCCCTTAGAATACCCCTTACTATTATTAATTATAATATTAATATCAGTAATGGGAATCCTCATTATTAAGGTAAATGAATTAACTAACCCCTGTAGTTCATCTGGAGAAAACAAATACACTTCTCTCATCTAATGGCAAATTCAACAGTCAGATGCCCTGAAAACATCTAAAATAAGGACAAAGTAAAGAAGGCACACACTTTTCCTTTATGAAAATACAGAATCAGCAGAAATTACCAAGAGACTAAAGTTCCATTTTTAAAAAGGAATCTTATGATAATGTATCACAAACATGCATTAGGGAAGGATGCTACTGTATCTAACCTTCGTTACATATCTTTAAGCACCAGGCAAAAACATTTTTCTTCTCCCAGGCCTTTGGCTATTTAAAAATCTTATGGCCTTTTAATCTTTAGGGGCAAGTAGCGTTTGTGTGTGCTACTATGTTATGTAATTTTGTGTTTTGATATTGTAAACTGCCCTGTGATCCTCAGACGAAGGACAGTATAGAAATTTAATATATAAATAACCAACCAACCAACCCCCCCCCCCCATTATATAATTGTTTGTATGCAGGCAAAATTAATCTATGCTGCATAGGAATGCCTGCACCAGGGTGTTTCTTGCAGCACGCTAGTATTCTGCTAGTATATTTCTCTTTGGAAACCATTTAGAACAATTATATTCTGTTGTTCTATCAAGATCCTGAAGATGGCCTTCGGAAGAAAAACATACAAAAGATGTGAAACACAATGGGTCATTTCAGACATCAATAATCCCTGCTTGCACAGTTTAATGTAGCATGCCTTAATGTTTCAACTGGATGAACTATTTAGCACTAACCAGAGATTATTATCACCAGACTGGTTTTGATCCATGGTTTTGAAGCAACTCATGGCTAGTGATGACTATAGTTTGCTCAATTCAAGTATCCTAGCAAATTACCATCATCTCAAACCATAGAATGGAGAAAGGAATATGTAAACCTATAGAGTTTACCAATTACCCAAACTATTGTTCAGCAATAGCTCAATGCTGGCCAAATTGAGCCATGGGAAATTTTATTTACGTTTCTTTGGAACAGCAGTTATTTTGGAGTACTTTTGCCACCAGTTAAAGGCTTATTTACCCTGGATTTCCCTGATCATTAGTAAGGGTCATGGCTGCTCTTGGTTAATACTTTTGTGATGTTTTTACAGGTACTTTTATTGGATTTGTGCATTGTTTTACATTGTGATGTGATTTGTAATTCACTGTATTGAAAGAGAAATAGGTTTAGATAAATAAATTGGATATTGTGCCACTCGAGGAAATGGCTTAACACTGACTTACTTGTCATCAATGCTATTCTGATAATATATGTGCAAAAGTTTATCCTTTATCCAGCTCACTTTCTCTGCTGCATCCTTTCCAGCTTCGGCATGAAGACAGTATTTCTTGTATAGCTGGGCGAGACCCATCATTGCTTCTTTTCTTACTCGCCACTTAAAAGGGGAAAAAAGAAAGCATTTTTAGGTTTACAGGATTACATACTCTCTTTTTCTTATTTAATGAGTGCCCTTGATCTGTTCAAAGTGGGGTGGTTTGTAATTACCCTCTGGAGAATATTTTGGAGCCTTTATTTTTTAAAAAAAACATTTTAACTGTTTTTCTTTCATCAGTCCCCCTATTTTTATCTCCGCCCTTGTTATGGATATAATAGTGGCTTCTAAGAGATTTTGGAGTTTTTTACTAGGTGAATGCATTTAAACATTTTCCTAATTCTTTTCCTAATTCTTAATACTATTTTTAAACAAATTTTAAACAATGAATTTCTGTTTACTATCAGGTGACACTGCAAGCATTGTTTCATAATATCTGGCAAAACAGTGATGCAGGATACTGTTTTTTGTATGTTATATGAGAAATGGGATTTTTGTGTCTTTGCTAGATCACTGAAAACCCCCCAATATTTGTGGTTACAGAATCTCATGGATTGTAAGATGTTTGTGAAATGTATTCTGCCTCTGATATTATACACCACAACTTGGTAGCTTTAGTTTGAATTTCCCTGTAAGTTTTCCAATGACTAGAATGTTTCTGAAATATCTAAAATGTAACTTGCTGTGGAAGAACCATCATTATGGTTTTTCTTCTTTTTCACAGCCTGCAGGACCATAGAAATCCATAAACATTTTACTTTTCCCAAAACAAAAGCCAGACAAGAACACTATCCACAAAAGTAGCCCTGTTCAGTTTTGATTACTTTGAAGAAAGGAGACAGGACTAATACAATCTTTTGTCTAAAATGTCATTGTAAGTTTCTAAATAATTAAATACTGAGAACAGAAACTGACATTTGACAGCTTAAATGTCACAACAGGTCAGCAATCACTTTTACTTTGAAAACTGTCAATGTGGTGATAGTAAGAACAAGTCCTGATGTGATGCAGATAATATAGCATTTAGACAGGACATGTTGCTGTTACACTTTTTCAGCATGCAGGATCACAATCTCAGCCGGAGTAAAAAGGGATTCTGAAAGTTGAATGAGCATTTCAGTAACTGGTTTTTGCCTGTTGTTGTGACGCAACGTGCAATGAAAAAAACTTAAAATATCCATACAACTTTGAAGCATGAAACTGCTACATTTTCACAGTTTTATTCTGTTATAGGATTTCCACTTCCACATGAGAATTCCCTTCACCCCCTGTAGTTCCTGGTACAGCACCAACACCTGCTCTAGAAGTTCCCCTGATCCTCTAGCATAGATTCTGGGGGAATACAAGGGACTTCGGAGGAGCGGAAGGTGAGGTCCTCTTGCACAAGCAGAAATCCACTCATGTGACACTGGTTGTCGCCCTATGAGTTTTAACATTATAGCATTCCTTTCATCTTACCCTCTTGTCCAGTGTTCTCTCTCTGACAAAGCCAAGTAACTGGTCATTGACTAAAGAGAGGTCCCTCTTGCCAGCTGTTATTATTGTAACAATGACATCATGTCGAATGGCTTCTTCTGGATCATGTGACCTAACCTTTAAGTACTCTAATACAAAAAGAAAACATTGTCAGTTTTATGCTTCTGGCTTGGTTGCAATCAAAGAACAACAAATTAGGAATACGAAATACCTATCCTTAGCCTACAATTGTAAACACACGAGTTTAGGGAGAGATTAATATTATAACTTCAATTAGGAAAGCAACTGAACAGAGGAAAGTCACAGATTCCACTTAATGAAAGGCCTGCTGTGGTAAACTAAAAATTGCAAGAATATTAGAAATGATAAGCTACTCCATTTTGTACATTGAATATGCAAAATATCAGAACCATCACACCAGCTCCAATTCTATTTAAAAATTTGCCTTGAACAATCCTTCTAATCCTTCAACTGATTAAAAACATAATCAAGTCAAACATTTATATATATTATAATTATGTTAGTATTTGTCATGCTCTTCTGTCTAATGAATCTAATCTAGGAGATAAGAGATCTTACCAGTGAGGTCTTTTGCTAAATCTGGATGGTTCATTAAACAATGGCTTGCAAATTTCACGCTTTCTAATCTCACAGGAACATGAATATCGTTAAATCTGGAGAAGGGGGAATTAATTTACAATTATAATAGACAAATAAACTTAGTATGTTTTCATAAACTCCATCATTTCAGAGTGCAACACATCCTGACATACGATAAGGCAAAGCAAACTCAAAACAAGTAGGACAAAAAAGTACAGTAATCCTTTGAATAAAAATGCAAGGTTACATTGAAACAGCTAAATGTATTGTCATTCGCCTAACCCTTTAGGGAAGAGCAGAGCCTAACTACCGTATTTTTCGTCCTATAGGACGCACCGGCCCATAGGACGCACCTCGTTTTTTGGGGTGGGGAATGAATAAAAAAAAATTATTTCCCCCCTCCAGCCGCGGCTGCCGCCCCAAGCCTTGCACACGCCTGCCCGAAGCACGGGGCACCCTCCGGAGGGCTCCGCGTGCTTCGGGCGGCAGGCTGCCACCCCAAGCCTCGCGCGCCTGGCGGGAGCTCCTGCCGGGCGCGCAAGGCTTGCAGACACTCGTCCGAAGCACGGGGAGCCCTCCGGAGGGCTCCGCGTGCTTCGGGCGGCAGGCTGCCACCCCAAGCCTCGTGCGCCTGGCGGGAGCTCCTGCCTGGCGCGCAAGGCTTGCAGACACTTGCCCGAAGCACGGGGAGCCCTCCGGAGGGCTCCCCGTGCTTCGGGCAACAGGCTGCCGCCCCAAGCCTTGCGCGCCTGGCGGGAGCTCCTGCCGGGCGCGCAGGGTTGCAGACACTCGCCCGAAGCACGGGGCACCCTCCGGAGGACTCCGCGTGCTTCGGGCAACAGGCTGCCACCCCAAGCCTCGCGCTCCTGCCGGGCGCGCAAGGCTTGCAGACACTTGCCCGAAGCACAGGGCACCCTCTGGATGGCTCCGCGTGCTTCGGGCAACAGGCTGCCGCCCCAAGCCTCCCGCGCCTGGCGGGAGCTCCTGCCGGGCGCGCAAGGCTTGCAAACACTCGCCCGAAGCACGGGGAGCCCTCCGGAGGGCTCCCTGTGCTTCGGGCAACAGGCTGCCGCCCCAAGCCTTGCGCGCTCGGCGGGAGCTCCTGCCGGGCGCGCAAGGCTTGCAAACACTCGCCCGAAGCACGGGGAGCCCTCCGGAGGGCTCCCTGTGCTTCGGGCAACAGGCTGCCGCCCCAAGCCTTGCGCGCCTGGCGGGAGCTCCTGCCAGGCGTGCAAGGCTTGCAGACACTCGCCCGAAGCACGGGGAGCCCTCCAGAGGGCTCCCTTTGCTTCGGGCAACAGGCTGCCGCCCCAAGCCTTGCGCGCTCGGCGGGAGCTCCTGCCGGGCGCGCAAGGCTTGCGGACAGTTTCCTGAAGCCTGGAGAGCGAGAGGGGTCGGTGCGCACCGATGCCTCTTGCTCTCCAGGCTTCAGCGAAAGCCTGCATTCGCCCCATAGGACGCACACACATTTCCCCTTCATTTTTGGAGGGGAAAAAGTGCGTCCTATGGGGCGAAAAATACGGTAACTAGTTTACATAGTACTGCTGAAGAACCTCTGCCCATTTTTCTCAAACCACACCCATCCACCCTCACAGCTGATTTCCTATGTATGCCAGATGTCGCTGCAAAGAAGCAATCAGGAAGTTAAAGTGTGCTCCTGATTGTTCCTTGGCAAGCATGGTTTGCTACTGTTATTGATCAGCTTAAGTTTTCTAT
Source organism: Podarcis melisellensis (assembly GCF_964234715.1). Taxonomy (NCBI): domain Eukaryota; kingdom Metazoa; phylum Chordata; class Lepidosauria; order Squamata; family Lacertidae; genus Podarcis; species Podarcis melisellensis. The sequence goes on along the minus strand of NC_138541.1, from coordinate 59,813,497 downwards.
TTGCACGTGCAGTTTAAACCCAATGGTCTTCAAAGGGATTTGCTTGTTGGTGCACCTCACCTTTAAAAGTTGGCCCGTAGCCACCTGTGCTATATATAACTATCAAAAACATAAATGCTACTACTTGTATGTAGTGTACATAGTTATTCCAGGGAAACCGTATACTGTTACAGCATATAAAGGCAGCAGGGAATACAGTGGTACCTTGGTTTAAGAACAGCCCTGTTTACGAACGATTCGGTTTACGAACTCCGTAAAACCGGAAGTAGTATTCCAGTTTGCAAACTTTACCTCTGTCTAAGAACGGAATCCAAACGGCGGAAGGGCACTGCCGGCAGGAGGCCTAATAAGGGAAAGCGCGCCTCAGTTTAAGAATGGTTTCGGTTTAAGAATGGACTTCCAGAATGGATTAAGTTCGTAAACTGAGGTACCACTATTAGGCAAGACCTAAACTTAGCTTTGCTTCAAGATGTGAACTCCAGTCCTATCTGAAAATAGAAGTAGGTCTAACAATATGTAGCAGATAGCCATGACCATATGAAAATTACAGATTTTTTTAAAAAAGAGATGAATGGTAGAAAGAGAGCTGCTTTGAGACAAGAACAATTAAAAACACGTTTGTATGTTTTCTCACCGGCCAAGAAAGCACTGCCAAAGCGGACGGTTCTGCGTTGCGAGGTCAGAATCCTTAGAACCAAATAGCTTAGCTAAAAGGCGAACAACAGCTAAACGTTCCTCTCCATCGTTGCTCTACAGTTTGAAGACAACAAAAAACAGAATTGGAATTAAATACTATCAAAACGAAACAAATATACAAAAATCAAAGCCATGTTATTCAACTATTGGATTCTTGCCTTTTGAAAAACCAAAGCAATACAAACAAGTATTCCAGATCACAGACTCCTATGAAGAGCTCTCTCTCTGTATTATGCAACGCCATCTTAAAGCCACAGAGCATGCGAAGCTACTGTTTCAGAAACATGAGCCCAAAGCACCACTAAACAGGTGGATCTAGTTGCTTGGTTTTTTGGAACCTAAACTGTTGTCACAGCCTCATGCTGGGGACCTCCACATATGTAAATATTAAATAACTAATTTCACTTACCTTCAGTTTGAACTCAAGCTGTGGCATGACGGACAGCAATAAATTAGGATCAACAGCAAAAAGCTCCTGAATTAGATCAAATATATGCTCTGACAAGTCACTTACAGAAGACTTTCCTAGTACCAGGACCTGGTTAAAAAACTAGGAAAAAAAGATATTATTAATAAGGTGCTTTTTAAAAAAAAAAGTTTATGAATAGAGATCCACAAATTTTGGCTGGTTTTTGTAGTTAAGTATTTGTGCTTGCCACCAGTCTTGTTTGTCCCACAAACTGAAGGAAGGGCAGGCAAAGCCCAATGTCTGACATCTAGCAGAGCTTCAGGGGGACTCTGTAACAATGAAACATGCCTCCAGAGCACATCACAAGGTGAGCTTCCACCCTCTTGTACTATGGCAGGCTGCAGGGTAGGGGGGCATGTTCAAGGACACAACAAAAGCCACTGAGATTGCCTGCCCAGAGCTGCAGGAAGGAACCGGAGTAGGTTGCAACAAATCGTACTTAAGCGCATTAATTTTAGGGCACTACTTTGCAGATTCCGGTGCTTAAAACCAGCTTTCAACTAAAAGCTCAGACTTTTATAGAACTCACTATCAGCATAAGCAGTGTTCCAGCAGGAGACATTCACATAATTCTATGCCCACATGGACATGACTCATTTTCTGTCTGTGCTTCATCAATATTATTTGCTGAGTGTCTTCTAATCAGGAACTTGCCTGGCAGCCTGTGGAAAGTAGCAATTGCCTACAAGCAACCAGGCAAAGCCCCATGTCAAATTCTCTGTCTCCTACCAGGAGAAAAAAGTCCAATGTTCAGCCACCACAATGCTGCCCTGTTTCCCCCAATATGCAAATACAGCATATCAATACTAGCAACAGCACCACAATTCCATATGCTATATATCCGTCAACAACACGATTGTTGGATTTGTCTTCTCTGACTGAAATAAGGAGAGGGAGAACAGCATTTGCACTGAGAGTAGCAGAGCCACATTATCCACTGCGATTCCATAGCTGGGTAGACACAGAAAAGGACTGTGGCTGCTGTCCTAACTCAGAGAGAAAAGGGGAAAGGAAAATTCCTATTCTGATGGTTTAAATTGATTCAATCAAACAAAACAGTGATATATCAAAGCAGTTAAGAGGGTAGCAGTTAATGGTATGTTGATGCATTTATTACTTACATTGGCAATGCATGGCTCAATGGTCTGGACCGTCCTTTTCAACAGGACTTTTGAAAGATCAAATGCCTGTTTATTAAGGTTCTAGAATACAGAGGGGGGAAATTAAAAGGAAAAATCAAACTATTTGTTAGTGAGCAGCATTAAATAGTACTATTCATTCTACAGAAATGGATCAGTTTGAGCAGAAAATAAACCAAAGGTTCTAAAAACTCCCTCTTATACAACTGTCTTATACATACTTCTAATTAGCTAAAATATGCCACTTAAAGTTTTATATAGCAACTTATCTTTAAAGCAAAACATTTTAAATGTGAAAGGCACTATATAATGAGCATATAGCTCATAATATTAATCTTATTAAGGCTAATATTTGCCTTGATGCCAAAATAAAAAATACATATTCTTTCTCCCAGAATGGAGTGATCCTCACATTCACATACGCCTTCACTTCCCCCGCCCCGCTGTTTTTTTTATATACTCAAAATAGTCTTGAATCCATTATCTGCACTTTCAATTAGAGAGCAATATGACACATTTTCTAATTCACATCTTTGAGTTGAAGCAATTGTTTTATCTAGTCTGGCAACCCTATTGGTTCACAAGTTGTCAACTGCACACACCCAAGATTAAAACATGGCAAGTTCCTAGGACAGCTGTTTCCAAGCTGCCCACTAGATGTTGTGAACTACATCTCCCACCATCCCAGTTTAATTGGGCATGACAGGAAGGTGATGGGAACTGCACTCCAAACCATCTGGAGGGCACTAGGTTGGAGAAAACTGCCTTCTTCTCTACCTAGCTTCCCATTTAATGACTTCCCTCATTCTGTTCCCATGGAGTCAAGCATTACCCAGCACCTAACCTAAACTGAATCTTGAACAGATCTGTTGGGTCCCAGGAGAGATGTTGTATGCAGTCTACAGGAAGAAAAGCAGAGGGCAGACGTACCTTGGGCTTCTCCAAATCAGCACACTATAATTGCTCAGCCCCAGCATCTCTCCTATGAATCAACTGAGTACCTCTACATCCAGAATTGAGGAAGCAGCAACAAGGTATATGCACAGAGGGAACAAGGAAAGACAAAGGAGGGAGGGAACAAGCAACTTTTGCAGTTCTCTGGACAAAACATCGAAATGGACACAGAAGTAAAGCTATGCTACTGAAGCACGAGTGGGGAGAGGGTTGTTGTTGTTTTTTACTTTGCAAACCTTGTGGGCAGGGATGAGGTTGATAAGAATTGAGTCCAATAGTTCTTGAGTAACTCCATCTCCTTCCATGATGATAGAACTCATCAAATCTAGCATGTGCATTTGTACTTTCTGGTTGTGGCTATTGCTAAATATAACATCAAAATTAGAATACATTGATTTAGCAGTACCAATATAACCAACTAATAACAGATCCTTGTTACTAAATGACACAATTAAATCTCACATCCTTTAACATATATCTGTTAATAAAAGCAATTAGGTCATTGTAACTGACATTTTCCTTTTAAGTTGAGTCACTATCAGTCACATGATGACCTCTCCCTGACCCATATACCATGCTGGGAGGTATCTTGGATGGAGGTTCACCATACTAATCATTCCTCTGTTTATTCCCTCAAATCACACTGCCTCAATACAGCTTTGTATACTTTAACAGTCATGTCTCCTTTAATGGCAGCATTAATTCATTATCTGAATCTTATTTTTATAATGAAGTGAGGAGGGTATCTGTTACAAGAGTTCCTGAGGGAGTGTTGTGCTATTTTGCGCATAGAAACACAAACTCCCAATGGACTCCCAGTCAATTCAGAGTGACACTACCCAGTGTCAAGGTGATGGTCAGGTTTTGCTCCCAATGAAACAATGCCTCCAACTGTAGCATTCCACTAGATTGACAGAAGTAGGTCTCAAGAGTACTTTGACACAGAACCCGCACACACTGCCTTGTTGTGCAGAGGAGAGGGGGAATGAGGCCAAAATTTGACAAGCCTTCCCCAGCCCTCCTGCTACCTTCCCAAAGCTGGCTAAGCAAGGCACCAGGCTTTGAGGAGGAGGTGTGAGACTCAGGCATGGTCCTAAACCTAGAGCCTTCACACCTCCTTCCCAAAGCTGGGAATGTGCTAACTAGACTTTGGGAAGAAGATGGGTGGATTATAGGACCCTGCCAGAGCCCTCACACTTCCTTCCCAAAGCGCAGCACCTCCTTTCCTGGCTCTGGGAAGGCAAGGTGGGTGTGGGGGGAGTCAAGTGTTGTTGAGGGCCGCCAAAAAAACACTGAGGGCCCCACATGCTATGACTGTCCTGGAATAGAGGAACTAAAATTGTCCCCAGTTCTGTGGGAAAGTAAATTTTGCCACTCCTACAACTGTCTTGCCATTTAGAGCTAGGGTCTTTTGTCCCACAGAATTTAATGGGAAAGATAATGAACAAAGCCCTCTCCAGTTCTCATTGATGATCACATTAGACTCGTTGTAGAACTCTGAAAACTAGCATTTGTATCTCTCGCTCGCGCGCGCGCGCTCTCTCTCTCTCTCTATATATATACACATGCACACGCACACACCCAACATAAATATAGCAGAACATAGAAAAACTGCAACTCCTAAGGTATTTTCTTTTAGTGTTGCCAATATTGATTTATAATATAAAATTGTAATAAATCTTAATCAAGTAATATTTCTTTCCTGGGTCACTAAAACTTTAGACAATCCTGGAATACACAAACCGCAACTATATTATTATTTTGACATTTTTTTATTTTTAAGTTGCATGCAAGGATTGCACAAGAGGTCAAAGTAATCCAACTTACTTGATAACTGAAAAGAGAGTCCTAAAAAGCTGGATAAAAATTTCATTGCAATCTTCCAACTCAAAGCAGATGTTGTAAGATTTAACCCAAGCTAAATTCTATAACAAAAACAAAGCATTAAATTACAGTTCTGATCTGAACTATGTATACGCAAATGTTGATAATATGCATTAAAATTTCAAAGTATTCTGCCAGTATGATCAACTAAGCAGTTCTGTTAAAAGGCCAAAACCCTAATTTCTAAATTCAGGAAACATGGATTTATCCATTTATGTAATCTTTTGCTCTAATAATATCCAAATAGTTTCACAGGTTGACATATCTGGACACCATTAATATAAATCTAGGATCAGAGCCAGAAGTTTGGTTTCTGTAACAAGCATATACATTATTAAACTGCAACTTTCACAAGTCCAAATTCCTTTGACCACAAGGAATTAACATGTATAAATAAAGTATAGTAAAAAGTTACCTCTAGTAAGTAGAAGTATCTGTTAAATTGGGGGCTCTTTGTATCCTCCAATCCTTTTAACTGTCTTGTAATAAACAAGAATATATCCTGCAAAACAAAAAGGAAGTGAATGTTTTACAGATGTACTCTGATATGTTAACATTGCTAACTGTATAGTTCAAGTTCTTTATATTATAAATATTATACTCGCTATTGGGGAAGTTTCACAAAGGCCTTGTTCAGACTAACAATGGTTTTAACAAGAATAACCCCTAACAAGCCTTTCACAGTTCTACAACACAGACATGCTCATGGCTTCCACTTCCACTTTTTATTAACCACAGGTTGTCAATATATGTGAACCCGAACAAACAGTGGCTAATCTTAACTATGGTTTGCACTAACAAGCTAAATACAAATGATGGGTTACAAAATGGCTTGTTTCTATAAATCATAGTTAAGATTAACCAGGTTAGGGTGAATCAGAACAGTAGTGAAAGTTTCTGAACTCTTTTGTGCAAATGCACTAGAGAGGGGCAAGAATGCCAACCTGAGACATTGCAGTATGATCTCATAATGAGAAACCATATTTTTATCATTACATCCAAAGGAGGCTAATGTCTCAGTCTTTGATGCAGTGAGACAACCCATGAATTTCCTGAATATACAACTGAAATGGGTTGAGATTATTCACAAACATAGTTTACCTTGAGTTTGTCATGGGACGTATATGGTGCTTCTGGGGCATAAATTCGAAAGATATCAGCCAAGCAACATGCTACAAGGAGACGGACATCTTTATTGGGATTCCTGAGGAAGAATTCTGATGCAAGGTGCAAGGCTAACGGGAGATATTGTTGTTTCTCATCTTCTGAATCCTGGTCCATGTCCATAAACGTTTTCACTACCATCTATGAGTAAAAATATGAACACTTCTAATTTTCATTAAGCATTGCTCTCTCCAACTTCTACTGCAATAAACAATTTATTCAACATATTGACACTACAAGTTTATATAACATACACCAATTCAGTATTTGTTAAGCTTCTTTTATTTACTGTTATTTACTGTTATTCATTACACAGGGTAGGCCTGAAGTATGCACAAAATCTGCAGTACAAAAAAACTCACATGAAAAACCCAAGTGGATACCCCAAAAATAGTCTTATAGTAACTGAGGGAGGAAACTGACAACTGGATGGAAGGGAATAGAATGCATGGCTGGAACAAGACAGAAAATCATGGACAAAGGGTAGACAGAACTATCTCATTGTCTTGATAGTTCACTTTCTGATTCACACTGAGATGCTAATAAGAAATGTCCTCAGAGATGGAAGAAAGCTACCTACAGATATCAACTGAAAAATAAAGAATTTACTAGAGCTGGTACTAAACACAAGAGTGTCCATCTCAACCTTACAAACACACAAAGAAGCAAACATATCCCAAAACTGCCTGATTAGGAGGACCGAGTATGCTTAGTAAGCATGAAATGTTGACTAATTGTTGCGGGAGGAGGGAGGGGGGGATAGTGTAGGAATGAAACCACGACAGACGAGTAGTAGGTGGCTGGGACCTTGAACAGCAACTCTTCACAGTACAATATTTTGTTGCAGAGCCCTACTTGTAAATACTAATTTATGGAGTTTGTTGAACTTTCAAGTTATTGCTCTGATTTCTAGATGAAAATAAATATTAAATACCAATGGGTCAATGATCCTTTAATTCTGATTCATCTTCTAGATGACTAGGCAGTCCTTTCAGAAAAACTACAACTGCACAACAAGGCCACAATAGCAGTATTTCTCTCATGCACAGTCTACTTGACCATCCTTCCTCTATGTCTTAATTGAGATTAGCAGATTTTCTAAAGAATTAACTGTTGAATAACTGCACTAAATAACACTGGTACATTACTTTTTGTAACTTGAATTCAATAAAGTAGATACTGATTGTTGAACTATGTAATTATTTAATTTCTACTAAAAAATATTTTACAAGACATTTGTGCTTTCTGTAAACCAGGATATCAAAGTTCTGTGGGGGGAAACACCCACCTACACAAAAACACAAGCCAAATACATAAAAAAAAAACCACTAACTTCTCCCTCATGTTGCACTATTAGGAATTTGGGAATACAGTACAAACATTATAAGTAAGCACTAGTAGATCACTAGATTACAATTTGTAATGTTATCAAGACATGCAACAGGATTAGTTAATATTTCTTTTACAAAACAGCATGTACTCATTAAGCAATAAGCACATGCCTGTTTAGAATGTGTTACAAAGACAAACTCAAACAGATACGTTTTGAATATCAGGACACTTTGTTAATTATTTCTCCCCTTTAATAATGTTTGCTCTCTACAATGTCCACCCCCATTATACACGATCCAAGTGATTATTGTAATTGAGCAACAATTGTGTGTAAAGCAATCTAACGCGGCCTTATAATTTGCTATTCACCTGCTAGCTTGGAACGAACAGCCAAATGGCAAATAGTCCAAGCAACATGTGTGCCACTTACAAATATTATGCCAAGTTCACGTTTGCAGGTGATGTGTGCAAGTGCTACAAATATTTGCTACCATGTCAGGTTGTACATATATCTCAATCATAATTTCCCCGAAGAACTACTAATTCTTGAAAGCAGAATTAAGTTGGAGCGCACATCAACAGTTTAGTCTGGAAGTAACCAGTTTGCTTCAATTCACTACAACGCTCAGCTTCTGAACTTGAAAAACTGAAAGAAAGAAGTATGCCAAATTTCAATAGCCAAGATATGGTAACCCAATTTGGCACAATGGCTCCTGAGATTAAGAAGCAGGATTTTATATGCTTGGATACCACTGGACCTCATTTTGAATCAAGATGATGGATCAAACTTTTCAAAAAAAATTCAAATCTACACTGATTCTCAGTGAGAGTTACTGTTGGCTTCTCAGATTCCCAACCCATACCAGGCACTCTTCCCCCCCCCCCCATGCCTTTATTTGAACATTACTAACTTCAGAAGGACGTGGGTGGTGCTGTGGTCTAAACCACTGAGCCTAGGGCTTGTCAATCGGAAGGTCGGGGGTTCGAAGCCCCGTGACGGGGTGAGCTCCTGTTGCTCGGTCCTAGCTCCTGCCAACCTAGCAGTTCGAAAGCAAGCCAAAGTGCAAGTAGATAAATAGGTATCGCTCCGGCAAGAAGGTAAACGGTGTTTCCGTGCGCTGCTCTGGTTTCGCCAGAAGCGGCTTAAGTCATGCTGGCCACATAACCTGGAAAAACTGTCTGCAGACAAACATCAGCTCCCTCGACCAGTAAAGCGAGATGAGAGCCGCAACCCCGGAGTCGTTCGTGACTGAACTTAACTGTCAGGAGTCCTTTACCTTTTAACTTCAGAAAGGCTACATTGGGCCTCCAAAAGGCCCCTTCCCCTGGAAATTAGATTAAGGTTCCATTTCAGTTTCTACTGGGGGAAGGGCAGATAGAATCACTAAACATTGTGGCAAAATGAAACTTTGATCCAATCTACTGGCAATTTGATTTAGTTTAACTTTGCAATTCCTATATATTTCCCCACAAGGGACATCTCAGTCATCAGACTTTATGTTGACTAGCCACTGGGCTGAGATCCCTTGTGATTTCACGGCAACTCAGTGGTGGGGAAATTGAATAGTAATGACAGTTCACAGCTCACAACCTTTCTCCTTTGTAATTTAATGCCTCTTCTGTCCAGCCATATTCATAATGAGCAGTGTTTGAAATTAGCCAGCCGCATTTTGCACCTGGCTTTAAACAACTTGTGACCAAGTGATGATGCCTGGGTACCTGGATGGCACCTGACATCTCCACCATCAGGAGGTGCATGTCTGGAGTCATTGTATCTGGGCTGTTTTCACACATCAATACCCCTTCCTGTAGAATTCTATCAGTTAAGATTAAGATTAAGATAAATTTATTGTCATTGTCCGTATATACACAGTATACACAACAACGAAAATCAAACACCCAAAGACCGGGTTCACATACACATTTGCACGTATCTCCAACACTCTCATCCTATTCAGACATAATCTATAAAACATAACATAATCCAGAATATAACATAACCTATTAAAGGCATAACATAACCTAAAACCTATCTCATTCCTTCCTACTCCCTGCTTGCTATTTCTTGCAACTGGCCCTGAGATCATTATTTAGTGCAATCAGAGCTCTTGGATAGAAACTATTCAGAAGGCGTGTGGTTCGTGTTTTCATTGTCCTATATCTTCTGCCCGAAGGCAACAGTTCAAAGAAGTTGTGAGCAGGATGGGTGGGATCTCTCAGGATATTGTGTGACTTCTTCAAAGTGCGAGACGTGAAGATCTCATCCAGGGTTGGTAGTTGGAGCCCAATAACATTCTGGGCAATTTTAATTATTCTCTGTAAAGCTTTTTTATCCATTTCAGAGCTGCTCCCATACCACGATAATATACTATAAGTTAAGACACTCTCGATGGTACTGTGATAATAGGACAGAAGTAGGTGCTGAGATAGATTCAGTCCCCTGAGCATTCTCAGGAAATACAACCTCCCCTGCACCTTCCTCACAACCATATTAATATTTGCAGTCCATGAGAGGTCCTCAGAGATATAAATGCCCAGGTATTTAAAACTACCAACCCTCTCCACCTCCTCGCCATTTATGTGCAATGGTAAAAATACACTTTTCTTTCTCCTAAAGTCAATTATGAGTTCTTTGTTTTTTTTGGTGTTAAGCATAAGATTGTTTTCTTTACACCATTGAATTAACCCCTGTTATATTTTATCTGCACAATCTGAAAGAATATCTGGAACCAAAATGCTTTTTCTATGCAGCCTGAGCAGGAGCAGTCACCATCAAGAAAAAGAGGTAGGAAAAGGTCAAGATATATGTGGATTGTCCCTGGATCAAGTGACTCTTCAAGTTCTCAAAGCTCTTAACCTAGCTCAAGGTTGTAATCTGAACTAGCCAGATGTTTAACTGAGAATCAATCACGCTGGTCCATCATTTGAAAAATAAGACTTTAGAGCTGTCTTGCCCCAAAATGGCAACTAGACATTCCTTTTTGGTGACCGTAAAGAGCCATTGGCGCCTAGCTTATATATCTGAGTTTCTAACAATGAAAATGAGATCACCCTTTTTCAGGAAGTATATTCCTATACCTGAGTAAAGGTATATATTTGCATTAAATATAGCAAAAGTAGTATTTAAATTATGTTCCGTGAGAAGTCTGGTGCTCTGGGAGAAGAAAATACATTGTACATCAACTATTTAGGGAGAACAACCTATTTCAAGCAACATTGCCTTCTGATATTATTTTGAAATAGCACTGCTCTCACTGCTTGGAACAAAACCAAAACAGATATAGTTCTGGGGCATGTGCAAATTTCCAATTCAAAGGAGACTCTTGGTAATGAAACCCACAAAGTTCCTCAAATTAATTTAAGCCATCATTTAAAAGAAAATCCTATATGTAAATACTGTGTATACATTTTTCACATATTGGAAGTATGTAAGCTAACAATGAATCTAGATGAATGAATCTAATTAAAAAAAACTAACGGTTGTATCCAATGCTGTGCCAGCATGGTTCCACATGGAACTTTTGTTTCCTCTCCACCCCCCAGACACCCCCTACATCTTCTCCAGAGGTTCCCCAAACCCTTAGGAGCAGACTTTGAGAGCAAGCAAGAGGCTGGACTGGACAGAAAGTGGAAGCTCTGTTGCACAGAAATATGTTGCATCAGTAGGGCTGCAGTGTTACACATGATCCTAAAGCTTACATGGATAAAACTTTGTACTGTTTTCCAAAAAAACACACCACCCCTGCATACTGGTGTTCAGACAGGTCATGCTCAGGAAAGGAGAACACACTGTCCTATCACATATGGGCACACACTGTCCTATCACATATGGGCAGAAGAGGAGATCCATTAAGAAGACTTTCTATTCTATTTGAAAGTTTAATTGCTGTTGGCACTCATAAATGGTTTGGTAAGACTACTGTCAGGGACTCAGGAGCAGAGGCACAGGGGAGAGAGGAAATGGAGAGCGAAGGGGAAGAATCTGAGGGCAGCGTAGGGGAGTATGAAAGTGGCCCAAGAGATTCCATGAGTCTCTCCAGCGAATCAGAAGATTCCCAGAGGGGGGCGCCGATGGCCAGGGCAGGGGGGGTCCCAGGGGGGACACACCAGAAACAAGGGACCAGCGGGGACTCCCAAAGCAGCAGTGGGAGATCAGGACCAGCTCATCCGCCAGAGCGTAGTGAGGGGGAAGAGTCACATGTATCAGAGCCAGCTTCTCCTCCAGCAGGGAGAGGAGATGAGTCAGGGCTGGCCACGCCTCCATCGCAGAGTGAGGGAACGGAGGGGAAGTCAGGTTCAGCTAGCCTCCCCGAAGGGGGAAGCAGTGACAGGAGCAGTGTTACGGTCAGGAGGAAGGTGACCGGCTGGGCGCATGCGCCAAGTTCAAATGTACAGGCGCGCGGCACAGCAGGAAACCCGGATTGGGAACCAGGTCCTAAAGCCCGCCGGAGAGAGGGGGAACACTCAGGGGACTCCTCAGCGTCAGAAGAGTCTAGAAGAGGCGAGACCCCAGCGGACAGGCGGGCCCAGAGGAGAAGAGAGCAAAGGAAGAGGTGGAGCAAGGCTAGAGTCTTAAACTGGTGTCTGGGGGGAGGAGATTCAGACGGAGCTTCAGCAGTCTAGAGTTTGAGACATAGAGCTGCGCGCCGCGGCTTTGAAATCGAAACTGAACTTCAATAAAGACTTTTGTAAATAGTAACGCACTGGCGTTGGTCCTTTGTGAACTGGGACCTCGGGCAGCTCTGACAACTACTCTTACATTTTTTTCATAATCAAGGACACAATGATTATGAAATTAATAGAAATAAATCAGCAGAAAGAAGTAATTAAGTAGGTAAAATACTTAGTGACTCAGTTTTGCATGAGCACGAGACAAGTGATGTGCTAGCATGTACTGTACTTGATCCATTACAGTAAGACTAAATGGGGCACTCTGTAGTGCTAAAAATATCTTCCTCCAAATCCCAAGGGAAACTATAAGGTGAAGGATACGAAGAAAGTATTTTGAATACACACTTCACATCCAAAAACTGAGAGAAAAGTGGGTGCCTACCAATTTGCTATCAGGAACTATTCTGCCACTTTATCTTGCTTGGGGGTAAGCCCAACTCTGAGGAGTTTCACTTCAGAGTGTAGATGTGGCCTCCCTGAATGCTGCATGCCACACAGAAGGCTAAGCTAGAAATCTTTTCCATTACACAAAGCTCCCTGTACATAGAAGCCTAAATGTGTCCAGAAGCATTCAGTCATGAGAGCACCCACTTGTAGTCTGAAGTGGTACTGGTTAACCACTTTCGTAAGAAGTGGGCCTTAAGTTCAAACAGCTTTTTACTGCAGAGATTTACTACAATAAGCAGCACCTGGGTCCTGTAGAGCAAAGACTCCTGGAGAACTATGAGGAGGGACAGCACCAAAGGTTCTACATATAAAGGACACACCAAAGTCTGTGACACAATTTCAATTTAAGAACTAATTTATCCAAAGCAATTTATAAAGCCACAAACCTCACTAGATGCAGTAAAAAAATAGCACCCTATCATCAGCAAATCTGGCTACTTCACTGCTCACTTCTAACTCCAAGCAATTTATGAACAAATTAAAAAGAACCGGCCCCAATACTGATCCTTGGGGGACCCCACTTTTTACATCCCTTTAATGAAAGAACTATCCATCTATTTCTACTCTCTATGACAGGACCTTCCCATCATTCCTTTTTAAAGATTGGGATTACATTTCCACAGTGCTATTTTTCTGGAAAAAGAGTTGCTGGAACTCACCATGAATGCCTTTCTCTTTCTCTTAGAATGGCAATGGCACCCACTGAAGAGGTGCTGGAACTGAGTTTTGGAGAGTTCTCCCTGAAAAAAAGCCCTGCATTTCCAGCCCTCATGTATGGAAGCTGATATTACGGACAAGATACATATTTTTGTTAAAAGACCAGCTATTTCACTTCTGAAATCTTTAAGAACTCTCAGATGGCTGTAACCTGGACCCTGTTATTTGTCAGTTTTTATTCTGTCAATAAGGCCTAGGATTTTGTCTCGTCATGACTATTTGTCTTAGTTCCTCAAACTCACTTCCTGTGAAAGGCAAGGGGATCTCACTGTGAAGACAGATGTAAATAATTCATTCAGTGCAATATTATACGTATTCCACTTTTAATCACACCTTTGGTTCCCTTGTAGTTCAAAGGTCCACAAATAAAATTACATGGCATCCAAAATTATTCAGGAAGCATTTCCTAACTTTGTCCTTGCTACTGTCTTTTGTCTTCCAAATGATGTCAACTCAGAACTGCTGTTCCTTTAATTTTAGTAAGTGTACATATGACGACAGCCTTAGATATTAAGTCAAGCTTAATAGGAGATGAAGAACAAGAATATTGTTAGGCTTCACTAGACTAACATCTCAGTTTAATCCAGGCATAGGCAAACTCGGCCCTCCAGATGTTTTGGGACTACAACTCCCATCATCCCTGATAACTGGTGTTGTTAGCTAGGGATGATGGGAGTTGTAGTCCCAAAACATCTGGAGGGCTGAGTTTGCCTATGCCTGGTTTAATCCATGCTAATATTTTGCTTAGCTCTTTCCTAACTGCAACACAACATCAATGTAGGAAAATAGATTAGAAGCAGATACAAAACATTAAACTTCATCAATCAATCAATCTGGTATACTAGTTTAACTTTTGGTATGTGAAGGGTCCTGTCACATGGTTTAAAAGAAAATACTATTATTTTTTCTATTTTCCCCTGACACTTACCAACATAAGAAAACTTCAATAGCTGGAATGAAGACTCCATCACTGCATCAGGAAAATAACATTTTTATTTTTGCTTACTTCATTGTACCAGCTGTTGAAACCAGTAGCTATATCAGCTTGTGCCAAAAACACAACAGATCAAGAATGTGGGTCAGGTTTTGACCTACGGCATGGATGGCTTATTGGCTCAGTGCCAAATTTATCATTAAAGGTCTGGATTTCCTTGAACACTTCTGTAATGAATTTATATTTTGTTAACTATAGTGCATGCTATATTAAATACACAAGTTACATATTTCAGCTAGGTAAGAGATCATTTTCCATATTTGTTACATTCTCATGTTTCAGGGGGAAACTCTTTGTACACAAATAACTGGCACACATAACCGTTGAAGCTCCTGTTTTGAATTTAGTACATCCCTTTATTGTTGCCCTTACTGTCCATTTCATTGCATTTTTATATGATATGCTATTGTCAGATGACTGTTAAATTAATCAACTGAAGTGATATAGCCTTATGTCATTTGAAGATTTATTTTTAAACAAATCTATTTTCCTTCTTTTTTGGTCTTATTTCTTATAAAGAAAAAATTCTTGCATTTACCAAACCTTTTTGAAGACCAAATGTAAGCAAGTACTTTAAAACGATATCCATATTAAGTATCAATTAATCAATCTTTATTGCGGTCAAAGACCAGACAACAAAAATAACATAAACAACATGTACTACATCAGCATGAAGGGGCAGACGCGGTAGACAAAATAGAAAATTCCCTATATACTTATTTACATTAAGTATTAAGTATACCATCCTAGATATATCTGTAATTTCATGCTAAAACATAGGCTATTGTTCACATGGTTACTATCAGAGAATTACCTGAAAGCTGCCTTAAAAAAAGAGAGATGCAATCAACTAAGTCC
Source organism: Podarcis melisellensis (assembly GCF_964234715.1). NCBI lineage: Eukaryota > Metazoa > Chordata > Lepidosauria > Squamata > Lacertidae > Podarcis > Podarcis melisellensis. Next base: position 59,798,172 of record NC_138541.1, on the reverse strand, counting down.
TACTCAGAGAAGTCCCGTAGAAATTAGTGAATCCAAGTTAGCCATGTCCATTAACTTCAATGGATTTACTCCGAGTAGGACTAGCACTTAATAACACTCAGTGTTTTCAGAAAGCAGACTACGATAAAGACAATGACTTAAAAGATCATAGAAGCTGAACAATTTAATGCAGTTCTCACTCCAAATATATGGCTGCTGCATATGTTCAGTCTTTAGGGACCCTGCTTGCTTTTTGACACTTTTGCTTATGTTGCCAGGAGACTATCACAGTGATGCTACTGCACATGCAAGTTTGCCATTATAATTACTGCTGTGCGTATGACAGGAATGTTGCTATAGCTGATGAAATACTTTCATTTCCAGTACACCTCAAAGACTGAAATGAATTAGTCTAAAAGCATTTCCTTCAGGACCAATGACATAATGATGCTCACAATCAATAATCTATTCAGAAGCACATACGCACAAATATAATCTAGATGTTTTTACTTCTAGACTAGTGTTCTGTCCCAGTGAAAATCAGGTGGCTGACTAATGCAAAATGAACACAACTTCCAAGTAAGAAGATGGTCACCCACACTCTGTTCTACTTGTTTACACTTCACTTCTCCTAACATGGGACTAGCTAGGAGCCTGTTTCATAGCTGACATTGCTCTGCACATCCATCTCCAACACTGGAATATTAAACAGTGATATGGTAACTGTATGCATGGTCCACATTTATTCTCCCAAGTCTTGTCTTTAAATTATTACAGACGGGACGGAGGGGAAACAAACCAGAGAGCAGTTACACATAGCTATCTATATTCTTATCAGAGAGCACATGCAAAAAGTTTGTGACTGGAACACTGGTATACCTAGCCCTGTACCAAGGCACAGAGTTCCCAGTGAATGAACCAAACCCCTTAAAAATCAAGGAACTTGAAGAGCAAGCTGAGTTCCCTGAATCCAATGATGAGGATTCTTCTGAGGTGCCCTCTGGGGAAAGATAAACCCATGAGACTGGACCTCTGCCTCCTTGTTCTTGATTCTAATCTCCCTGCACTGCAGCCTAGAAGAGCTTCCTGAAATATTGACCTTGGGCTGTTGGACCTAGACTGATCCTCAGTGCCTGAACCTGGTTTGTTTGGACTTTGCTGCATTTAAAATGCTTGTACATTGGTGAGTACCTCTGGTGAAAGGCTGAATTCTCCTGTAACTAGGACACTAGCCCCTAAAGGAATCCCCTACATGACAAACACATTTAGAAGACCTGCAGAAAGTGTTTAATGAGTTAAGCAGTCTATTAATTGACTGTTTGGTGCTAAATTGTTCAATCATCTACAAAAATACAACATACTGTAATTTCTATAAGTCTTATGAAAAAACAACTGTAGTTGCAGTAGAATGCAGTATGTCCTGAGAATTGAGTGTCCATAAGCAACAAATGTTTACCATTACCACATGGCATTACATTGGCATAATAATGAATCACATGACTTTCATTTTTAGGTCTGAGGAATTAAATTAGATAGCCAGCATTAAAATTGAGCCAGGCTCAACAGAAAGTAAATTACCCCCATCAACTAAGACATGAAATTAAGCTCTGAATTCCTTAGAAATATTATCTAAATAGCTGATTATGAACTGCTAATCAATTGCATTTAACATTGCCATTCACAGTTGGAACAAGTGATAGTATTGTTAAGAATTCTTTCTCAATTAAAGCAATCAGCAACTACTAAAATGCAGATGTTTTAAAGCCCAGAACCCTCTCAACTAAAATGTGAAAAATGGATGGCTCCTAGTTATGTTTCTTTACCGCATACAGACAATGACCATTTTGTACATGTTCAAAGCACACACACATCGTCACAAACCCAGAAGTGGCAGGAAAAGGTGGCAGAACAGAGTGAACTTATACACACTCTGCTGTCGCACACGTTGACCCAGAATGCAACCCCTACACAAATTGGACTTGCCTGTATATGGTTCCCATGATTATTTTATGTGCATACACATTTCCTTTGTACCACACTACCATGTCTTACCAATACATTTCTCTGTGACATCCTTTATCAGATATATCTATCCATATAATTTACTTTTTTAACCACCTAACTCAAGCATGCACAATTACCCCTTTTCCACATTTTCTATCTTCTCATCATTTCAGTCAGTAGAATTCCCATTTCCTACAGCTGCATGTCTTTGATTAACAAAATACACAAACTTTAATGCTTGTGTTTCCTGTGCCTTTTAGCCACACATTCCTTGTGCCATGCATCTTACAAACACACACACACCCTCTCATATGCCTGCCTTTTCCTTTAATACAATTCTTTCATGTTTATCTTTAACAGACATAATTTAAGCCAGAAAGCCTGGAACATGCAAAGTAACAATATAGGAGAGTGCCTCTGATTATGTGCAGAAGGCATGCAGTGTTTCTCAACCTTGGGTCCCCAGATGTTGTTGCACTACAACTCCCATCATCCCTGAACTCTGGCCTTGCTAGCTGGGGATGATGGGAGCTGTAGGCCAAATACATCTGGGGACCCAAGGTTGAGAAAGGCTGCTATAGAGTATACAGAACAGTAATCTAACCCAACATTGTGACAAAACTCTCTGCTCAGAGTACTATATAGTGCAACAAGGGAAAGTTCTACACATGTAGTAGGCTTGTTACCTTATCCTAAGGAATCAAAAAGAGTTTCAGCACTCACAACTTCCTTAAACCTTCACAAACCTTATCCCCAATGCATTGTATTTGTTATCAAGATCCTGCAAATAGGTAGAGAGTAGCAAAGGAATGGGGTAGTTGGGGACGGGGAGAGAAACCATACTCAAGCAAAAACAAAACAAAAACATCACACACTGCGCTTCTCCTTCTCCCAAATGCTTCTTGTGAAAACGCTGACCCCAATTTCATCATTTGCACATGGAGTAGCAAGTTCGGGTGTTTGTTTCAAGACTGGTTCTCACCAACAATTTAACTTAGTTGAGAACTTGAATCTTCATGTCACTGGCAATGCTAACGTTATTAACCAGTGTTGCTCAAAAGTATGCCAATATTTTGATGGCTGACTTAAATTATTTTTGCTCAGCTCATGTCCCCAGACACATCCTTTACCTGAAGCATGAATATGACATCATCATCTGGACTTAAAGGCAGGATGACCTTGAAAAATTCCCTCTGGATTTCAACAGTTTTCAATCATCAACAGCCTGCAGAATGCTTACTTCTAGGATGCTACTGTGCAGCTACACTGAACATCTTATGAAATAAACTCACTGGTGTTTACATGTATCTGCATGTTTCTGACTTCCACCCAGAACATGCCTGTGTCCTTGCTTACAGGACGTCTCCTTTTTAAAACTACTTACAACAGGTAACATAACAGAAATACAAACACAAGGACCACCAGATGCAAACTCTGTTCTCATCTTCATTTTGGCAACATGATATCCAAAAGAACCAGCGAGAACAGCAGGAACTCATTCACCCACTCATCTTCCAAACTGCAATGACTGCCTCTTTTTTACATAAGAAAAACTGAACAGTCACTTTCATAGATGAATAAAAGGACAGAAATCTGGTATCAGAACTGTCAGCATTCAGAAAGCAGTGGAAGATTGTGTCAGTCCTTCAGGCTACTTCGCCACCAACATGACCATTACCATTCTCCAGTAGCACCTAAGAGACCAACTAAGTTTCTTCTGGGTACAGTATAAGCTTTCGTGTGCATGCACACTTCTTCAGATACCTGAAGAATCTGAAGTATCTAAAGAACGGTGCATGCACACGAAAGCTTATACCCAGAACAAACTTAGTAGGTCTCTAAGGCGCTACTGGACAATTTTTTTATTTCGACTGCGTCAGACCAACATGGCTACTTACCTGAATCTATTACCATTCTCTTTCAAGAAACTGCAAAGGGAAACTGCCATGTGAAATTACTAAACTGAATCAAAGAATTTTAGCGTTGGAAGTGACAACTGCAGGAATCTTTTGCCCAACGTGGGGATTGAACCCCCGACTCTGATATTAAGAGTCTCATGCTCTACCAACTGAGCTATGTTTATTTATTGTTTCATTTAATAAACTAACTTTTCTTCAAGGAGATCAAAGTATACATGGCTCCTCAACATTTTATCCTCATAACAACATTCTGAATTAGGTTAGACTGAGTGAGACTGGCTGACCCAAGGTCTGAGTGGGAATTTGAACCTAGCCCAAATATGACACATTAACCACCACAACATATTGGCTCTCCACCTGCAGCTTCCACTCTCCTCTTATGTGCAAAGGAAGGGCAGAACAGAGAGAAAGCAAGTCAGCCAAGGCTTGCCGTGGCTCATTTCCAGTCTAAATTAAACTTCAGAATTATTGGCTGAACCTGGACATGTAGGGATCAAAATTTCATTGCCCTTGGGAAAGGGAACATAGTAAGTCAGGCCACAGTTATATTAGAACCACAGGCTCAGCAAAAGGAAATTTATTAAAAAAACAAACACATCTTAGCAGGTTGCTAAGTAGAGAACTAATAATTTTATCATGAGTTAGAAATTATGGAAGGAGCCAACACAGCAGACCTTTGCAGGAAAGATAGAGAAACACTTTAACTTCACCAGAAAACTCCCTCACTTGTCCAAAATTAGTATGGAAACCAGACAACATGCCAAAGATACTGTAAACTGTTGAAGAGTGGAAGAGGATTAGCATTAGCAACAAGATGATACAAGAGCTAAACTTCAGGGCCACTTTCTAGAGACATGCAAGCACAGTAATGCTACCTAGTTAAAGTGTCCAACTACAACATTAACAGAAGATACTGATAAACAATAGCTACAATATGAATGTAAGACCAACTGTCATTTTAAGCATTTGTATTTGCTCCAGCTTTGCAGACTATTCTGTTACAAGTTAATTTAACTGTTTAAAAGGCAGTCAGGACAGACCCATGGTTTCTATTTTGAAATATACTTATTTGGGATTAATTAAAACCAAACTGAAACATACAAACTACACATTTCACTGTCCATGTAATCTGTAACCAATGACAAGATAGTGTTTTCTCTTCCGTTTGCCACTAGCACTATTAAACTACCTCATTGGCAGCTCTCTCAAAACTTTTCAGAATACAGTATGGGCAAAACAGAATGCAGGCAAAACTTCAAATGATGGTGCCGGGGTGAAACATATTGGTTTCCTTCTAATATAGTATTAACTATAACAGCACTTGGATATACATGAACTACTACCAAAATCCTGACCAGACAACTGCGCAAAGGGAGACTTTACCATGATGATATAATATACACAGTGGTTTTTTCTTCTGGCTATTGCAGTCTTTCACTGTTGCAATGTAAGAACAGACTCACATTAAAACTACAATAAATAAATAAATCTACTCACAGTGTGTTAATGAAATTGACATGTTGCCTTCCCAGAACCTTAACGCCTGAAAGTTTCCCAGAGCTTGTAGGTCCAGAGGACTGCAACCCAAACCACTGTCTCTTTCCCTTCTTAGGGAAGCAGAATGCTTACATGTCCAGTTGCCTTGGTAACAAAACCCATGCATCCCTCTTCATTGGAGCTAAAGGCTACACTGGATTGCATCCTGGTTGACGTAAGAACCAAGACCTTGCTACCTTACCAACATTCCTATGGCAGTCCATCAATGATCTTTCCTGTAGCCTTTCAATGAATGATCTCACCCTCACTTCCCACTCTCTTTAGTGAAGTGTGTGACATCCCAACACCACACAGGCTTTTGCAGAAGGAAGGGGGGGGGGAACTCTACAAAAATAAGCAGGAAGATTCATTGTTCCCCTTCCCAATATTAACTGCAACTGATCTGAAACTTTGGAAGGAGTAGCTGTCATTGGCAAGACTCTGAAGAGATCTGTGGAGCCCCAATATATGATTCAAGAACATCTACATTCAGCAATTACTTCCTTAGATGTGACAACATATAAAGCATTTCTAAATGTATCCCATCAGCATCTCAAAATATTATAGTGACTTTGTGAAAAAACAGCTATTTTACAATCAGCAGGAACTAGAAATAATTTTATGTAACAGCTTGTCAGCCGAGCAATGCTTGAGCTATGCCACATTTCTGGGAAAAAATAGAACAAGAGTTCTTAAAAGTTATATAAACAGTCTTCTCTCACCTTTAAACTTTAGAGATTTTCTACTAGCTTTAAGGATCATAAGCGTCCTATCTCAAAAAAATCATACTAGCATCCCACAACACTCTTGAAAATGAAAGTAAAGCTGCAGGTACAAGAGTAAAACAAGAGCACAATCCTTAAGCAACAAAGCAAGATGAATCACTGTGACAATAACATCTGAAACCTTTCGCTTGCTCAAAGCCAATAAGACAATGGGTGGGAGAAAGAGCAATGGGAAGAGCGCAGAAGAAAACCTGATGAAGGGCGTATTTTAAAACGAAGAACAACATCTTACCTTCAAACGTTTGACTACTTCATCGTTGGTTATTTTATCTGTGATCTCCTTAACTCCAGGAGGGTAGAAGATGATTTTGCCGTCGGCAGGAGGCTTTGGTTGGGTGGATGGGAAATCCATCCTAGTGCTGCTGGTTATAAAGTTTCCTTCTCCACAGTCCTCTACCGGCCCCTATCGGTCAGAAAACAAAAGTTCAGCGGAATAGAGGCGACTTTCCGAACCTTTTTTTCCCCTTCCCTCCCCCATTTCTAAACCTCGATTCAAAAGAAGGCCCCTGTGTTTCGCAGCGGCGAGGCCCAGGGCTTAAAGTCCGCAGGACCGGGGTCTCCCCGGATCCCCACGCCACGTCCAGCCCGGCGCTCTCCCTCCCGACACCTTTCATTGGGCGGCTGCTCCGAAGCCCAACACGATTACTCTGGCTGCCTCGCGGTTCACAATGAAATGTTAACATTTTTTTTTAAAAAAATAAAAATAAAAGATGGAAAGATCGCCTCCCGCGCCCGGGCGAGAAACGGGTCTGCGGAGAGGAGAGAGAAACGGAGCCGATCCCGAGACAGGCACTTCTTCCACCGAAGCCAGGAGGCGAGGCCTAAACTGTTAGGCCTCAAAACTATCAGGAGACAGGGAAGCCGACCGGAGGAGGGGAGGAGGAGGAAAGCGAGTCAGGCGGAGGGGGGACCCCGAAAACAACGCAGCCCCAGCCCGCCACCCCATATCCCCCCCGCCCAGCCAAATCTGAAAACTCTTCCCCTCCCTGGCCGGGCCTGGCCTCCCCGCCTCAGGGACGGCGCCGCTTCCCTCAGGGGAGGGCGCAGGCCACTCTCCATCCACTTCTCTCAACTTCCACCTCAGGACCCCCTCCTGCAGCCCCTCGCCTCGTGTGAACGCCCGGCTCCGGCCCAGAGGGTCTTCCCGGCTGGTCGAAACGCGCCACGCCGGCGGGGAGAGCCGGGGAGGAAGGCGGCGAGCAAGCGGCGGCAGCGGCAGCAACAAGAGACCCGGACCCCAGGGGCGGCCGCCTCGCTCTCTGGCTCGCCCGCCCGCCTTTTTTTTTACCTCATGCAGCTCCGGAAGGTGCAGCATCGAGCGGCCTCCGGGGGCGGCTGGAGCCGTGGAGGGAGGCGCGGGAAGGGGCTGCCGCTCTCGCTCCGAAGACGACGACGACGACGGCCGGCGCCCTGCCTCGGCGACTCGCTCGCCTTCCCTCCCCCCACCGCGGCGGCGGCAGCAGCGGCGGCCTCAGTCCCGGCGGCGGCTGCTCAGGCTCTCAGGGAAGGAGGGCTCGGGCAGAGCGTGCGCCTCGCTCGGCCGCCTCGCCCGCGGGGAAGCAGCGCCGCTCCCTGGCCGGCCTGAGGAAGAGCAGCCCAGGAGGAGGAGGTGGAGGAGGAGGAGAGTCGCCGCCGCCGCCGCCGTCCCCACTATGCCGGCTTCTCCGAAAGCCGCCTCCCTCGCGTTTCCGCGGAGCCTGAGGGGGCCCAAAGGTGTACGGCTCTGCCTGTACCTACCCGCCGAAGTCCCATCCCGACGACCGGTTTGCCCTCACGGGTCTCGGCGGCTGCTCCCGGGTCGTGCGCGCGCGCGCTGGCGCCGAAGGCTGAGGCAACTCGTTTGGCGCCAAAACCAGGCGCTGCCGTGAGGCGGCCCGCAGCCTTGTCGGAATAGCTGGAAGGGCCAAGTACGCCTCTCTTTTTAGATATATATATAAGTTTATTTACTTGGTTTTCAGATTAAAGTCATATCCAACATACATACAAGATTCCAAATAATCTCCTCCTCCCCTTTGTGGGTCCTCTTGTTAATCATTTCCTCTCACATCTTTTATGATGATCCAAATCTTTGACATCTCCCCTTATGTCCAAAATTCACAAGCGTTCCAGTCCCACTAACGGTTTTACCTGTTTACGATGGTTTTTAAGATAAATTATAAACTTTCCCCATTCCTTATTAACATTTTGTTTCTTGTAAAAGTTGTTGCTTTCTCAACTCTCTTTTCTTTCTTTTGATATGTACTGGTATTTTGTTGGATGAAAAAGCCCCTCATCACTGCTTTACTTGCATCACACCACTTTCAAGTTTGTCTCCTGATTCAAATTAATTTCAAAATAATCTCTTAATTTCCCCCCTCCTTTTTAAAATTTTGGTCTTCCTGATTTTTGATTCTTCCGGTCATTTTTGCCATTTCAGTATCATCCATCAACTTGATCTGCCATTCTGGTCTGGTTGGGTCTTTATCTTCTTTCCATCTCTGGGCCAATAACATCTGTGGTCGCAATACATGAATAGTCTTGTGCGATTTCAGCACCTTGGATTCCTAAAATAAAGGCTTCAGGTTTTAGAAAAAGTTATTTTCAAGTGTGCCTCCTTTATACCCCCAAAATGCACTTTAAACAAGGTTGTGAAAGCATCGCTGACACGCTATGTTTCCGAGTGTCGCTGCTATATATGCTCTCCCTTAGTTGGGGTCAGCTGAGCAGGATCCGGCCGTTTTCTCTCCTGAAAGCAGCTTTCTTGTGGTCTGTTTTATTTTTAAGGTTGCTACAAAATGTTATGTGCAGAGTGTGTGTGTCCCTGTGGAGCTCAGTGGGATTTATTCCGGAGTAAACCGCTGAATCGTGTTCAAGATGGAGGGCCGTCCAATTGCCTCTGCAAATGCGACATTATTGCTTGTGTCCAATGCTAGGGCTAGTCTAAAGTAGACCCGTTGAAATGGAGAGGCATCATGGGCCCATCCATTTGAATGCAGCTATTCTGAGTATAAAGTACTGTAGCTGAATATACCCCTATAGGTCTATGCACTATATACCTCTATATACACACAGTTGAATACACTGAGGGAGATGGAGGCATAATAAAATGAACTCAGTATCCAGGCAAGAATGTTACTTGCCCCAAAATGGAAAGAAGCAGAAGTCCAGCAAAGGAAGTATGGATACAAAAACTTACGGAATATGCAGAAATAGCGAAAATTACTGGAAGAATAAGAAATCAAGATTAATTTTTTATATATAAAAGAATAGAAATGGTTTATTGAACATTTACAGATAAATCGTAAACAGATAAAAACATTGGCAGGATTACTGTAATAACCTGCGGTTTCATAAGAGTATATATTTAAAGAAGACTAGTAAATGAGCAAATTAAGTTAATTTGGATATGCAGAAGATATTAAAAATAAATTTAAGGAACCGCAGAAAGAGGGGGAAGGAAGTCAAGTTTTGAATGTCAAAATGATTGTAAAATTAGTGAAATGTATCAAATTAGTGAAATGTATAAACTTGAAAAGTATAATTTAAAAAAGAAAGATGTGCAGGGGGAAATTAACCCAGTATTCAAAACCTATAGATGTGCATCATTTTGAAGCTCGCATTATAATTTATGCACACAAAAAGGAGAGGATATAAAGATTTGAAGCACCAAAGATCAAAGCCAAATGCACTAGCAAAATTGAATTTCGAAGGTTAGGATTTCGAATGATTTCTTGAAGATCCATAAAGTCTACATGATTGCCTTCACACTGATCCTTTGAAGGTGAAATTGTGGCACCGCATCTGGGCTGCTCTAAATTGTGACTTTCAATCCGGATACAAATTGAGTGGGGAATTAGGTTGTATGGAACACTTACTAATGGAGAGTTTATTTAGAATCTGTATGTAATTTTCCTTTTAGAGTTAAGACTGCGACTGATTTGGGGCATCTTGGAATCCACAGCGTTTTTATAGGGAGGAGCTCGCTTGTTCAGATGAACACTGACACTGTAATGATGATAATGTGTTTTATATGAGTATGTTATGTTCGTGTCTCCCTTTTGGTCAGAAATTGTTCATACTAACTTTGTTTTGTAAAAATTCTTATTTTCAGATGTTCACATACTTTTAAACTATATTCCTGTGATGTGGGGACCAACAGATGGACAGCAAAAGTGGATCCCGTATGTAAGCCCTCATGGTTGCAAATAAACATATTCCAGCTTGGAAGGACAAACACTCACCATTCATTAGTCAGTGGTCTGAAGATGTAACACATCTAAACTACTGACAACAGGTAACATAACAATAATACAAACACAAGGACCATCAGATGCAAACTCTCTTCTCATCTTCATTTTGGCAACATTAAATCTAAAAGATTCACCCTGAACATCAAGAACTCATTTACCCACTCATCTTCCAAACTGCGATGCTTGTCTCTTTTTTTACGTAAGCTCAAGTTTGTGTGTTTAAAAAAACACTACCACCAGGGCTCATATTGGCTTTCATTTTAATAGCTACTCCTTAAAACATTTCCCCTTCACGCTATCTTATGAAATCTATGGAGATAACCACATTGGGAGGGAGAAATGTAACTTCCTCCATTTATTTTGCAGCACAATTTTGTGTCATGCCACATGTAACTGACCAGCCTGCAGTTTTTCTCTTGTTCGGGTTCTGATTTTAAAATATGGTTTTCACACATGTTGTTTTTTTCTTGCAGTAAATTCTATTGAACGTTCATAGCACACAAACCTTACAGAAAATAAAACCAATCTGTCTATTACTTGTTTTCTGTTTGCCAGGAGCAGCTTTGGAAATGACAATCTCTTGATAGGAAGAGAAATAGCTGTAACTGCAACGGTGGGATGTGTGTATGTGAAGTTCCTTCTTCATTCTTAAACTGATTAAAAATCTAATTGGCAAGACAAAGAGAAGATTGATTATGTGAATATATTTGATTAAAAAACATTTTTGGTGTGGATTAGTACATTATTTGTCCATGAATGATTTACAAGCTGGTGATGAGGGGAACAAGAATGGATTAATACTGCTGTTGAATATATTTTTTTGTATTTAATGAGGGAAAGAGTTTATTAGTTCAACTGAATATTAATTCATTTTATGCATTAAACGATCGTAGCCTTTTATAATTAAATTGTACAAGAATGCCACTTATTCCATTCCTTTGCTCTGTTTTGAAGCGGGACAATCAGCAGACCAGAATGAATAATCCCAATGCCTACAAATAAATTAGGATTTTGAAAGGAAACTCTCTTGTTGGTTATTTAATCCTTATTTATTCAATCAATTTATAGAGTGCTTAATATAAAAAAAACCCTAAGTGGTTTACAAAGCAAACAGCATAAAGTCACACAGCTAAAATACATACTGGCCTAGTTTACATGGCACACTACACCAAACTATAGTTAAGTGTGAATGAGGAGGCAAACGGGTACTCAGGAAACAAAACTTGGCAGCTTTGTTCCTTTCCTGTTTTTGCTGCTGTGTTGTTACCCAAAGCTATGGTTTGGCTTAGTGTGATGTCCAAACCAAAGCTTGTTTCCTCCAAACAAACCTTAAGTAGTAAGCCAGGGACAAACCATGGCTAGTTTGTGATTTGTTTGGAGCAAGACACGCAAACCATGAGGTCAGATTCGGTTGAGCCCAGATTTTCTTCTAGTTTTGAGGGTGGGGGGTGGGGAGGGGCCACAAGTGGAGTAGGTATAAATATATTTGGACACAACAAGTATACCTGATGTTATGTTCCTGTTCATATGTTGTGAACTTAAAAGTTGACAGACAATCTTTATTACTGTGTAATGTTCTTTACAATGTTCCTGACATATTTCAGCTTTCTGGATTTATTTTTCATCTGGCCTTCAGATATGAAAGCAGAGTCATCCATGTGACGAAATGAAAAGTATGCCATTTGCAATAAACTTTGCATTTAATTTTAATGATTCTAAGAATGTCAGGTAAAATGGTCGGGCCTTGCACATGTTCACTTCATCAAATCATGCCTCAGTTCTCATGCTATCTGTTGCTGCTACTGCTGCATGTTGTAGTCTCCATCATCTAGGCTAGGGCAACAGGTTGACAAAGGCTGCTGTAGAGTCTCAGGAGTTGAAGCAGCCCAGGAAAGAAAATGCCAATAATAATAATGGAGAGCTTGAAGTTTGACCACAGTCACTGCTCTCTTCTGTCTCCTCAACACCTAAGTATAAATGTAATTTAAACCCAACAATTTCTGCGGGGAGCAATCCTAAAAAAAGCTCAACAACTGGGGCAAAATTAAAAAGCTCAACAAGGTGCATGTTCACTTCACCAAATCTGGCCCTCTTTGAAAAAAGTTTGGACATCACTGAAGTAAATGGTTGTTTCCCCAGTGCTTACTTAAGAGGTAAGACACTTGTATATGAATACATCTTATTTACATATAAAATCGCTGGTTGTGCACTCTAGAGTTGCTTTTTCTTTTCTATTTATGGCTTTTATTGTTATAGGATTGAAGGATCATCCGAATTGTCCTCAGGATGCCCTCCAGTCCTGTGATTTTGTAGCTATGAGATTGGATTCTGCTGAAGACTGCTAAAAGAAGTCAAACCAGTAGTTATGTAAATGTCCCTGCCTAGTCTCTTAAGTATCTCTTTGCATATCTAAAGAGTACAGGTAACTGGTTTTCCCAAAAGCCAGGACAGAAGGGGGAGGGCATCCTCACTCACTTGGATGGAGTTGGTAGACTCCAGTTTGCCAGACAGAGCAATACCCCAATCCCTGACCCCACAGAGCCTTTGGGGGGGTGCAGGAGTCATTGCACAAGCAGATGTCATTGTGCAGAGGCAGTAATGCTTCTGAACAGTTCGAAAACACAGGAGGGGAGAGTGCTGTTGTGCTCAAATCCTGGTTTCCTCGCAGGCCACTGTGAGAATAGGATGCTGGACTAGGAAGTGGTGAATATAAAATGGAAGAATGGTACAAAGAGGTGTGGGATATAGCTATTCATGATAAAGTAACCTGTGCTATTAAGTTAAGACGGGGAATATGCAGGAGAAATGATTTTGAGGAGATACAGAAGACATTTGTAGAATTCGCACCATTAAAACGGAAAGGGGTCAAACCATCGCGCGAAGCGTTGAAATTTTGGGAGGTTGGATAGTTCCAATGGAATGGTCTCGGGGGTGGGGCGCACATTTTTTTAAAAAATCTATTTATTATTACTTTGTTGAAATTTTTAAAAATAAATAAATAATAAATAAATAAATAAATAAATAAATTCAATAATAATAATAATCAGGAAGAAATGTCCGACAGCTAGAGCGGTTTGACCATGGTACAGACTCCCACAAGAGAGGCGGCAGCCTCTCCTTCCTTGGCGGGTTTTCAAACCGAGGCTGGACCACATATAAACGCCAACTCCTCGAAAGATTCCATCAACAGTGTCTCCAAAATTTTTTACACATCACTTGGGAAGACTGGCGAACTAATGCCAGTGTACTGAAATAAACAAAGATCATCAGCGTCGAAGCAATGATTCTTCAACATCCACTTTGTTGGACTGGTCATGTGTGGATGCCTGATTATGGTTTTCCAAAGCAATTACAATGGTACCTCGGGTTAGGAACTTAATTCATTCCGGAGGTCCGTTCTTAACCTGAAGCTGTTCTTAACCTGAAGCACCACTTTAGCTAATGGGGCCTCCTGCTGCTGCCGCGCCGCCGGAGCACTATTTCTGTTCTCATCCTGAAGCAAAGTTCTTAACCCGAGGTACTATTTCTGGGTTAGCGGAGTCTGTAACCTGAAGCGTATGTAAGCTGAAGCGTGTGTAACCCGAGGTACCACTGTACAGTCATACCTCGGGTTGAATGTGCTTCAGGTTGAGCGCTTCTGGGTTGCGCTCTGCGGCAACCCGGAAGTAACGGAGCGCGTTACTTCCGGGTTTCACCGCTTGTGCACACACAGACGCTCAAAATGACATCACATGCAGGCGCGGAAGCAGCAAAATGTGACATGCGCAGACGCGCCGTCACGTCTTACGTTCCATTCAGGATGCGAACGGGGTTCCAGCACGGATCCCGTTCGCATCCCAAGGTACCACTGTACTCTATTCCGAACTTATAAATTGAAAGTGTAATGCTGGTGGTCAACAAAAGAGGTTTAAAGACTCTCTCAAGGCAAATCTAAAAAAATGTAGCATAAACACCAACAACTAGGAAATACTGGCCTGCGAGAGCTCCAATTGGAGAACAGCCTTTACCAAAGGTGTCATGGGCTTTGAAGAAGCTCGAACTCAGAATGAAAGGGAGAAGTCCGCGACCAGAAGGAGGAGGAGTATCAGGAAGAGTGGGTTCAATTTAATGATTACTTAGTTAAATATGTTAAGTTAAATTAACTGAAAACAGCTTGCAGATACTTAATTGGCTTAGGATTTTATTTATGTTAAGCGATGAATTAATATGTTTAATTTCATAAAGGGAAGATCTAAGGATGTTAATGTTTAAGTTAAATTTTATAAGAACTGTGATTTAGAAAACCGTTAAAAGGATCTGCAATGAAATTCAACCAAGGGGAAGCGGGGAAGTCACTTAACAATGTTAATAAGTGTAATTTTCAATAAGGCTATGATTTATGTTTGTTTGTCTTGTGTGTTTGTTTATAATATTGTGAAAACCAATAACAATTTTTGAAAAACAAACAAACAACCTTGTTCATGGAAGACAATCTTCCTTGGCTTAGGAGGGATCGCCAAAGAGGGAAAGAAGTGGAGAGGATCCAGCCCCGCCCCCTGCATCGCACGGGGTTGGACTAGATGACCCTCGGGGTCCCTCCCTGGGTTCTCCGAAACGCAGCGGCGCTTTTCTCTAACGGGGAAGCCCCGAGGCCTCCTCCTTGCCGCCGTCGCCTCACACTTCCCCTCCTGAAAGTAGCCAGGTGTGAGGCCTAGGCCGCCCCTGCCTCGCGGCGCCTGTGCCCGCCCTGGACGCCCGGCCGCCGCCGCCGCTCCTCCCGAGCTGCAGTCCCGGGAGCGGCCTTGGAGAGGCGCTGCGTCCCCGGCTTCGAGGCCTAGCAAGCCCGCGAGCCTGTGGATCCCTACGCGACTCGCGCCTGACCGAGAGCAGCGCGGGCCCGGAGACGAAAGGGTCGGAGGCGGCCGCCGCGGCCGTGAGGTAAAATCGAGCGCGGGGGTCTGAGGGGGGGAAAAAACAGGCCGCTCGCCTCCCTCGGCCGCCGGACAGCTCGGCCGCCTTCCTCGGGCCTCCTTCCGCCCTCTTTGGAGGCCGGCCGGGGAAATGCCTCGACGGCGAGCGGGGCTCCCGGCTTCTCCTCAGCCCCCTTCCCTTTGTCTCGCCTTTGCCCCCCCCCCTCTTCCCAGCGGCGGGAGCGGGGCTCGCTCCGGAACTCATGGCCTCTGAGCGTGTGCAGAGTGCCATCGCTTTTCGCCCCGCCGCTTCTCGGCCCCGCGGCTTCCTCCTTTTTGCTGGAAGGGAAATGTTCGCGGGGATGTGGCAAGGGAGGCTGTCTGTGTCTCTTTCCCACGGAGAGGTGTTTGTTTTGCTGGTTTGTTTTGCATTCTCATTTATTTATTTTTAGATTTGAAGGTGTGCGAATACTTCAGAGGCCCATCTTCAGAGTTTTCTGCCGGCCCCTAGTCTTTCATAGACCGAGCTCGACCATGATAAAAGCAGCAGATACATTTTCGGGATCTGGATTTTAGCAGAGATCAAGCGCCTCTTCCCTAATTACTTGTCAGTGTAAAGGGAGGTGTATAAAAAGCTGGAAACATGGCTGCAATGAAAGAAAAAAAATCATTCCAAGAGTTGCTATGTTCTGTTGCCTTGACTATCTATTTTTGGTTTTTTTTGCAAGTGTACAGAACTCCAAAAGTTATTACAACTACCTAATTACAATACTGTATAAGGCATTTTAAAATTTAATTGCTGGAACTGTAGTACAAGGAAAACAAAACGCAAAGAGTGCCCGACTAGTATTTCTCACATTATTATTTTGTTTAAATTTTGAGAAACATGTAGTAAGCTTTAATGCTCTTTTCAAATTTATTTATTACGGAAATACTTTCATTTGTATGCAGCTTTTCCATTTAATTATGTTCAGAGCTCACAACAGAACATAAATTCCAATCAATAATTCCATACAATAGCGATTAATTACTAAATCATTTCAAAAAATACCCAGCCAGATGGGTGCGGTATAAATATCAAAATATTAATATTCATTATTAAATACCTTTATTATATAACATTTAAAAAATCATCCTAAAATAAACTATCGATATTTAAAAGCATATTAATTAATCAGTAATCAGTGCAATTGTAAGTGCACAGTTTGTAACAGCTTAAAATAAGCACATGCTCATCCTGAGTTTCAGCAAAAAGCATAACAACGCCCAACCAAAAAAGATTTGGTTTCCTGATATTAATATGTGGAGGCAACAAATGACCTTTTTTTAAAACAGGTGACACATTTAAGACCAGGTTTTAATTTTGTTGCCAGACAGGTTGGATAGATAACCATGTTGCAATTAAAACACTCAAGTCCTCAGATGATTCATGTAGCTGACTTGTAAAGATGGAGAAGAGGAGCCCTACTTTAAATTGTTTTGCCTTTTTAAAAAGTCTCCCCCCCTTGATGCTAGCTTGGGTAATAATTTTTAGGAGGGGTAGTTGAACACTTAGTCATGTAAACATGCAAAAGTTCCCTTCTCATTGTTTTTTAAAATTACGTTTTGAATAATCTGTTCCTCTTCCCCAAACGTCTGAGAGGTAGCCATAATCTATTGAGCAAATAAGCCATTGTAAACCAAGAGTCATTTTATTAATGTTACATAGTTATAAATCAGCTAAACATTTATGTGTTTGTTGTAGGGGAAACACTCTTGGGCAACAGATACATCTGTGGAAAACATGGTTATTTGATGACATGATCTTAAGTTATATTTTCCAGGTTTATATTCACAGATACCTTGTGTGCTTTTGTTAAGCTGCCATGCTTGATGAAAAGTTCATAATAGGTTTTTCTGCTAGGAAAGCAGCAATGAGTGAGAATGTTTTACACGGATTACTTAGTGAGTTCTGTTGGTGCTAAGACAAACCTGTATAAAAGTGGGCTCAAGGGTAAAACTCTGAACTCTTAATTTGCTGCACTTATGCATGAGTCATCATAATCTGTTAAGCAGACACCTCTCTACAAGTAGATTCACTGATTATTTAATTTAACAAGTTTTAGTCTGCCTTTCAGGGCTCTCACAAGGTAGTTTACAAAATTATAAAATTCATAAAAAATACAGTTATGAAAAACAGAAAAATTAGCAGTAGCTAAGTATTTTTTTCCAGGTGCAGCACAGTTCACAGGCACACTTTTTCAGGTGCAGCACAATGCAGGGTTAAATTAATGTGTCATCATGGTTGTTCAAGGCCACCCCATGATAAGGCTATGTGTATTTGTCTGCAAAGGGTGTTCAAAAGTTGTGGAGGTACTATTAAGAAACCCCTGTCCCAGGGAACTGCTTGCCTAATGGTTCTGACTGGTGGATTGGGCAGGCTTATGCATGTGTATCCTTCAAATAACGTGGTCTCCAGCCATGTGGTCTCGAGTCGTGTCCGACTCTTCGTGACCCCATGGACCAGAGCACGCCAAGCACTCCTGTCTTCCACTGCCTCCTGCAGTTTGGAAGGGTTTTAACATTCAAAGCCTTTAATTGGGCCCAGAAATGATTAGGCTGCTTGTGTAATCTGAGTGCCCAGATCACATAAGTGTTCTAACTGCTGCAGTTCTCATGTCCCTCCAAATATGCCACATGTCAGAGGAAATGTTGAGTCTGAAATAGTAGTTTCAGCACGATGGAAGGGCCGAATGCCATTGCAATAAGGTATATTCTTGAATGAGAATGTTTGGTCTAGGAAAAATATGGCCTACGTGTAGCTATCAGAGAAGAGCAATGCATAAAAACATTTAATATGGGATAGTTATTGGAAGGAAGATGGTTAACATTCCACTGCTGAATATAAACAACTGATTTGTCTGCAGCTAAGCTCCCCAGAATTGAAGGGTGTGTGTGACAGCACATCCTGGCAAGGAAAAAATTAAATAAAAATCCACTTCTGTATATACCAGTATGCTCTGAATTTAATTGCATCTGAATTCTGAGCCGTCCTGATTTTTTCTTGTTGCAGGTTAATGAACCTTCATGAACAAAAGGAGAGAACTCCGGACTGGATGATACACACAGAAGTTTCAAACAGAAGAGTGGCCTGATGTAGCTTCTTGGTGTTAACTTTGTTTTGGCAATTTATCCGAAACTGATGAAATGTGGAAATAGAGGACCAGCTAATTTTATCTTTATCAAATTTAAAGGTATGCTCCTGAAAGTGAGTAAATATTTGCACCTTTACAACTGTTATGTTGGACTGTCACAAGATTTGTGTTTAATTCCTAAAGCACTCTTGTTTTCTGTGTACCGTATACTAATTAATGTGTGCTTTAGTATAGTTTTGCTATACTAATATAGTATGTGTTGTCACAGCATTGATACTATGGATAATCCTGTGAAGCTTGCAGTTTTGTGAATTCTTACTAAGACCTGAATTTAAAATATATGCCATACAATGTAAGATTTAGGCACTACTCTAGAGTCTGAAATGTTCTTGAATTTTGTTTATTATGAAGATTGTGTTTATTATGACTTTTGACAACTTGATATATAGGATGAAGAGCGTTAGCAGCCTTTGCCAATAAAATGTTTTTCACTTACAGTTTAGAACTAGACTTTAGAGTTTTAAAAAATTAAAGGATGTCACATCTTTGGTGTACACCAAGAGTTTGGAAAAAAGTGACTCAATTGCATGTTTGAAAATACTTGTCTCCATTCTAGGTTCACTGTTTCTGAACTGAATATGTTCTGCATACAAATGACGCTGCCCTGCTCATGACATGATCAGTGTTATGTAGACAAAATAAAATTGGAGGGAAAATATATTTTGGAGGAAAAAATGCCAAAGAAAAAGAAAAATCTTGGTGTGAGCCCATCAAGAAAGAGCATAAACTCAGAAGCGACGCCTGCTGCATCTGCCGACTTGGTACCGCCTTCAGTAGATCTAACAATGTTACAAACACCGCATGGGATTGATAAAGAAGAACTCTTCAGCAGTCTTTCAGAAATGTTTTCTGACTTAGATCCTACTGTCATTTACATGGTGCTATCTGAATGTGATTTCAGAGGTAAATCAAATTCTGTTAATATTGTCAGCATTTGTGTTTAACACAGTGATAAGGAGAGAGAGGTGATAACATGGGGTATCAAGGCATGGCTGCTTGATTGGAACCCTGAACAGCAGGAACACTCTATATTGTGGGCTGGTTCCAACACTATATTAGGACATTTTGTCGCAACAGCCACTTGTTAATAATCAATGCACAAGTTCATAAACTACTTCCTAATAGTTACCCCAATTAGCTCAGGGCGTTGCTCTTTGGCTCTTCTTCCTACAGATTTGCTTACCTCGTACTGGCACTAATTATGTTACACAGCCTGACATCAGGCATTGCATCTTGGGGAATCTAACATAATGGCTGGGTAAGCTAGTCAATGGAGAGCAGAGCATAACTGAATGTTGGTAGCAGTACCATGCTACAGTTCTCATGACAGCAAGGTCAGTGATGGCTTTTCTGAGCCCTAGGGACTTTGGCAGGTGCCTGACTATATTGATCCGTGTTGTTGGCACTGCAACTGGGAACTTTCAGGTTGTCTGAAGAACAAGGTAACCTTGAAATAAATCTTAAATTCAATGTCTATTTGTACAACGATCTTCTGTAGTTTAGACTGAGTTTCATATCGCTTCCAGTGACTGTTTTTTTCCCTTCATTTCATAGTTGAAGACACTATGGATTATCTGCTAGAATTGTCTACAGCTGCTAAGGGAATAACATCTTCACCACATGTCTCAGGTTTTGATTCCATATCTGCATCATTGGTTGGTGAAAATCAACCAAGCTGTGTTACTAATGAAATAGAGGGCCAAAGTTCTACTGCAATAAAAAATGTGAAATCTTGTGAAGAATCAGAAAAGTCTTCATCATCTGAAGAACTGGTTTTCTTGCAGTGCCATCCTTTTGAGAAATATAATCTAAATAGTGAAATGAAGGATTCAAAAAATGACCATATCTCAGGCAATCTGTCTTTGGCTTTGGACCACGGTAGCTCTGATAAAGTTAAAGAGTTATCTGGGTGTGCAGAGTCCTGTTTGGGTTACAATACTGTGCTTTCTTTGCAGAAAAAGGAAACAGACAGTGAAATATTAGAAACCTCTACTCCTTTAAATCCAGATTGTGACAAACCCTCTGAAGTAGTTTGTGGAAAATCAGGCATTCAGACAAATGATGTGGATATTTTTGCACAAATCCCAGAGAACTGTAATTTACCTGAAGTTGTACTTGACAGTGGTGCAGTTCCAGAAGTTGTTTTGGACCTTAAAACCCTAAATGACGTGTCTGCTCAACACTGCCAGGGGATTGCTGAATTTCAAAACAGTGTGTTTGACAATTCTAGTCCTTGTTCACACAAGACTGAAAAACAGGGAAACACAGTGACTGTGTGTAATAATTATTGTAATACCTCTGTTCCTGACCTATGTGCAGAATCCACTTTCAAACTGACACCTTTTACAAATGTTGACCAGTCTCAGCAGATGTGGAATTCACAATTTTCTGTGCTTCAGAAACAGTCTCAGGAGTGTACCTGGAACCTAATGGCTCCTGTCTTTTATCCTCAAAATGTAAGCCATAGCTTTGTAACTCCAGTTGCTGTCAGCCCTGGGAAGTGGAGGCCTGCTTCAAACTCTAGGAGTCTTGGGAAAATATATTCTTCTCAAACAACTTCACAGTCTTGGGACAGCAAATCCTCTATGCCGAAAATGGACATTTCTCAAGCTCACCAGCTTCCTGTTTGTCACATGATGAGAAGAAAGATTCCTCTCGCAGGTCATGTGCTTGTTCTCCTTAGAGGGGTTCCTGGATCAGGCAAATCACATTTGGCAAGGTAGAGTATTCATTTTTTTTTTAATGCATCATTTCTCATGTGTGTATGTGTATACACAGACACAAACCAGATCCTCTCAATCCCATAATTTTCAAACCCTCACTATCTTTTTATCTATGGGAGAGGCCACTGTTTTGTGTCAGTTAAATATTAATCCATGGTCAACTTTAGGAAGTGAGAGAGGATTGCTCTGGATAGGAGAGTGTGAAGGAGCATACATTTCCAAAGCTGATTTCCTGGTTTGCATGGTTTTTATATAGCGTCTAGACTCCTGATTATGTGCTTTGACACCGAAAGTTGCTGTCATCATTGTGTTGCATTGTGACAGCCAGAGAATGGTGCTGTGTATTCTAGGTTGTTGTTTTTTTATATCGGGAGGACAGAAATGATGTTTGAAACTTTCCCCAAGATTTAGCTACTTTTTAAAGTTAAAACGTTTGCCACATAAATAGCACAAGCCCTGATTTAGAATGGCTTATCGCTGTGGGTTAAACCACAGAGCCTAGGACTTGCCGATCAGAAGGTCGGCGGTTTGAATCCCCGTAACGGGGTGAGCTCCTGTTGCTCAGTCCCTGCTCCTGCCAACCTAGCAGTTTGAAAACATGTCAAAGTGCAAGTAGATAAATAGGTACCGCTCCGGCGGGAAGGTAAACGGCGTTTCCGTGCACTGCTCTGGTTCGCCAGAAGTGGCTTAGTCATGCTGGCCACATGACCCGGAAGCTGTATGCCGGTTCCCTCAGCCAATAAAGCGAGATGAGCGCCGCAACCCCAGAGTTGGTCACGACTGGACCTAATGGTCAGGGGTCACTTTACCTTTACCTTTATCCATATTACTACACAATGGCCCTCACTTCCAGCTAAGGCTCAAAATTGTGTGTGCACAATTAAAGAGAAATTGAGAGTAGGGAAGGGAAGGGAGGGGAGATTATTGATTTTGCATTTTTTGTTTTTCGCAGGGCTTTGCTTGAGGATAACCCTGGTGGTGTCATTCTTAGTACGGATGATTATTTTTACCAAAAAAATGGACAGTACCAATTTAATGCTGATTTCTTAGCAGACGCACATGAGTGGAACCGGAAACGTGGTATGTGCTAGATGAAGTCAAACAATTGTTGATTAAGAATATTGGAATCTATAAATAGAGAAGACTTAATGAAGTTCTTGTGCCAGGATTGGTGCTTGCCTATAAGCACATATTAAACAACAACTAACTGGGTTAGATAGGCCAGAGGGCTAGATCCTGAGCTCTCTCTCGTAACACAGACTGTTTTGACAGGCCAACAAGGCAGCCTACCTGTCAGTCACCTGATGTCACCATGAATACAAACTTTGGTCATTCTTCTGGCCATATTGCTAGTATTGCATATTGAATAGTTGAATGTAGGTTCATATATTTTAGTGCATATGACAACTTTGAGTATTTTGAGTGTTTCTGCAGTGGTTTGTCATGGTTATGCAGTGCTTTCTATAATTTTCTTTTAACTGAGTTAACATAAAAATGCTGGTTTTATTAATACAGTAAAAAAAAATACTGGTATGTTTTTCAGCCAAAGAAGCATTTGAAAAAAGCATCACTCCAATAATCATAGACAACACAAACACACAGGCTTGGGAAATGAAACCTTATGTTGCATTGGTTAGTATTCCATAAGTTATTATTGTTGAACCAAAAGCCCATTAACATTTTCTCTGCATATTTGTAGATAGCATGGAGGTATTTGAGTGCATGCTCTCTATAGGCTGTTGAGATGATGGGGGGGGGAGATTGAGTTGGCCTAATGCTGTCACACTCAATGCAGTGAGGATGGAGAAGCCGAACATGAGCTCAAAACATACTTTCAGTCTGCCTGGGTACAATTGCAGGAGCAAGCATCGTTTAATGGAGCCCAGATATTAGTCATTTGGAAAAGCTGCATGTTTACTCAGAAGCAAGTCCCACTGAGTTTAATAGGGCTTACTCCCAAGTAAGTGTGTTTAGGATTACAGTGGTACCTCAGGTTAAGTACTTAATTCGTTCCAGAGGTCCGTACTTAACCTGAAACTGTTCTTAACCTGAAGCACCACTTTAGCTAATGGGGCCTCCTGCTGCTGCCGCGCCACCGGAGCACGATTTCTGTTCTCATCCTGAAGCAAAGTGCTTAACCTGAAGCATGATTTCCGGGTTAACAGAGTCCGTAACCTGAAGCGTATGTAACCTGAAGCATATGTAACCCGAGGTACCACTGTACAACTATAAAATCTATAGTCTTAGATCTCTTATCTAAGCATGAGAAAATTATTATGAGTACTTATGTTGTACAGTTTTGATGAAGATCTTGTTCTTTGTGACCAGCAATGATGGTGGGTGAGATGTGTTCTGAACTATGACTTGGTTCATTTTTAACTGTATTCTTAACCTGCTGAGGGATGTATCTCAAGCGTTTTTACACTTTTATTCAGTCCCAGGAACACAAATATAAGGTTATATTTCGTGAACCGGATACCTGGTGGAAGTTTAAACCAAAAGAACTGGAAAGGTAAAAAAGCAAAACCCTCACGATTCTGTTATAGCATATTTGAAAAGAAATAATAATATCCTCAAATAAATGAGCTAGTAGGAGTGAGAGCAGCTTTTATTGAACCCCAAAATGCAAATTATAGAGATTGCTGCAATACTATGAATTGTTCTCTCTTTTCTTCCAAGAGAACCTGTGTGATTACTTGGACTAATTCATTTGCGAATTGTACCTTTAGTTCATGTAAAGCTTCAGTTGCTTCAAAAATATTCTGTGGCTGTCAGCTACAGAGATTCTTTTAAAGAGCCTCAAGAATAGATACTATTATTCAAGCCCATTATCTTCATTGGTTAAGGATAGGGAGGTGGAATGTTGTGACAACAGATGGTCTTTCATATATAAGTGGCGAGCAAAGTAGTACCTAATAACTGTATTTTGTTTCTCCTTTTTCCTTTATAATTTTTAGATTTCAATTATTGTTTTTTCCTCTGGTCCATTCGCTAATAAAAGTTAAAGTCGGCATTGGCAAAAAAATACCCAAGAACATCTACTCTTTCTGGCCATTAATTATTTCTAAAGCTATAAGAAAAGTGGTTTAAAATGTCATGATTTGTAGCAGTGGGTTTTTCCACATTTAGCAAGCTGTTGCTAAATAGTCAAGTAGAAATTGAAAGTAAAGGGTGCCAAGATCTCTTTTACCCAGTTTGGAACTCTACCTGTTTACTACTTTTTATTTATTTATTATTTAGGCAACGTGATATGGCAGTGTAGGTTTTCATGTTGCACAAACCTTCATTTGCTTGTTTATGCACCATCAGCTGTTGAGGAAATTCTCAGTACCTGCTCCTTAAATTGTAACACCACGGAAAACAACTTCAGTTAAATGTTTAATAGTTGCCTCAAATGTTTTCAGCAAAAGTTGGAATATGCCTTTTACTGTGAGATTCATTCTCAGATATTCTGTCCTTTTTAATGTTTAGGCGAAATATTCATGGCGTATCAAAAGAGACGATCAAAAGAATGTTGGAACGATATGAACGTTGCCTGACTGTTAATTCAATTTTGAATTCTTCAATCCCAGATGAATTGAAAAGTGCTACCTGTGATGAAGTTCTTCACCACAAAAAGGGAGAAGGGTAAAATTGAAGTATTAAAATTAAAGTATCAAAAGTATTGAAATACAAAACTTCAAGCCAGTTTACTTGGTTAGTTAATGATGCTGATAATGCCAAGGTTGCAGGTTCAATCCCCATGTGGGACAGCTGCATATCCCCGCATTGCAGGGGGTTGGACTAGATGATCCTCAGGGTCCCTTCCAACTCTATGATTCTATATCTGTTAAATATGAAAGCAAATGTCTGTGAAGTCTAACTAAGACCTTATATCACAGAATGTGCTGAATAATTACACTTTCAGTTTCAGAAGTAGCATGGTTTTATATATCTCCATAATCTAACAACCTCCACTTTCTTTGACTCCTTCCCTTCAACATCCAGTTATCATTTTAATAATAATCCCAGTTACATCCAAGAAAAGGGATTGACTCAATAGCAGTCCTTTTTTTCCATCTTGGCCCTTCTATCTTTCTAGGAATATGTATATAAATATTTCAATATATATTAAAAGATGTTATGGCTTAAATGCTTTAGCAGAGGTAAAGATGATTAAGGTGTGCATTTTTTCCTTTAAAGGTCCATTTTAAAAATCCATTGTTTGATTTACAGGAAGGAAGATATGCCTCATTATGGGAAAAACAAGGAACATTTTCCTTCACCTTTGAAATGCATAGAATTAAGTATGGAAGATAAGCATCAGTCACAGAAAGCTACAGTGGAAAATCAGACTCTCCTGAATAAAAAGAGAGAACTGGAGCATTGGGTTCAAGACTGTACTTCTAAATGTAATGTCTCTCTGGAAGACATAGATCTATATGCATCATCAAGGACAGACAAAATTGATTCTACTCTTGAAAAGATGGACTTGGTAAAGCCTGAGGAAAGTGAATCCTCAAATTTCAGTGAAAATATTCAGAAGTACAATAACAAGGACATAATAGCTGAAGTTGAAGCAAATCAATGTGCTGAAGTACTAACAGAAGCAGAGTTAAGACTGACAAAAAACACAAATAAGGCAGATTCAGGTTGTGATAAACCGGTAGGGCCAGAGACAGTAAATTTTGTGGGAGACTGGCCAATAGAACAAACTATGGGGCAGAGAGTGAAAAGAGCTAGAAGGTCAGAAAAACTGGCTATAAAGAATGGCAAAGAGGATAAAGGTCTAAGCATCCCCAATTTTGATGCATTAGCAATTCTAGATGAAGATGAAAAGGTAAATCCAGTTAATATTCATGAAGAGGAGCTGCCACTTTCTCAGAGTAAACAGGAAGAAATTAAACAGCCCTCTGCCTGTATGTCTGCTGATGATACGGAAGAAGATGCATCACGACTGCTGATCGTAGGAGACTGGCCTGTCCAAAACTCTTTAGAGCAAAGACAGCACAAAATGAAAAGAATACCAAAGAGTAACACTGGTGAATCAGAAGAGATTATAAGTAGTCAATGCAGTATTAACGAAAGTACTCTGAACACAGTAACGGTACTTCCTACAACATCTGCAGGTGTTGGAGAGCTACTTGTCTCATCAAAGAAGGAAACTCTGTTGGCACCTGAAATCTCTGGTTCTGAAACTCTTGGTGAGAAAAAGTCTGTGCAGAACAAAAGGGCACGCAAGCATCATAAATTAGCTCTAACATTTACCAACAATTTGGCCCTCAGTAAACCAGAGGAAGAATTGTGTCTGTCTAATTTGCTGGAGGAGAAATCTGATGAATGCATCATGGCAGAGGCCAATAAGTATTCGCAGACGGAGCCCCAGGATTTTGCTCTCCTGTGGAGGCTTGAAAGGAAAATTATTGTTTCGGAAGATACCAAAGTATTAAATGGCAGACTGGATGGATTCATACCAAAAGGCATTCATACTTCTTCAGAAAAAATACCCTATAAAGTAACTTATGAGAAAAGCACATATGTGGAAGAAAGTGAACTTGTCAACATTGATGTATCTGAGAATCTGAATATTTTGTGTAAACTCTTTGAGTCTGTTTCATTTGATGCACTGAAGGACTTGTATGAAAGATGTAACAGGGACATTGATTGGGCTACAGGGATCTTGTTAGATTCTGCTGAGAAGTTGTGCAGAGATGATGAGGTTGGACCCTTGCAGGAAGCACAGATTCAGCCTTCTGGCAAGTCTCTTGACTCTAATGAAAATGCTGGTTATAGAGAACGACTTGCAGATTCTGAGGAAACCACTCAAGGAATTGTGTCTTCTAGAATTAGTCAGGATTCAGAAATAACAAATCTCTCTGTTGATGATGGAGGTGATGAAGCTTCCACCGTTAAAGATGAACACAACTTTTCAACTGCTTCCCCAGCAGAAAACAAACATTTAATGCCATCTGCTCCAAGAACTCATGTCGAAGAATCAGGAAATGAGAAACCACTTTTAGATACCACACATACAGAAGAGATGAACTCTGTTATGCTATCAGAAAGTGAGCAGCCGAACAAGGTGTTGCATACTGAAGTGGACTTAAGTGTTCCTGTGACTATAGCTGATGATTTTAATGGAGGCCCTAACACTTTGAAACCCACTTTTGATGTGGAAATAGAAAACACATCTTCAGAGAAGCATTCAGAGTGTTCAATTATAGAAGAGCTCCCATCTCATCTAATACTTACAGAGGGCTCTGCAAGCAAGGACAGCAAATTTGAGGTGGATAAAAAAATGGATTGTAAACCAATGTTTCTAATTGCAGCAAAAAATGAAGAAAACAAAATACCCAATCAAGCTAAAAGCAAGTTAGTGAACCCCACACCTGTATCAAAATCTGTGAATATAAATTCCCTAGAACTGGTCTTACCTCCTGAACTAGCCATTCAATTAAGTGAAATATTTGGACCTGTGGGTGTTGATTCAGGTAATAAAACCATGATTTTTTTTAAAAAATGCTAGGAACTGACAAGATTATATAGTTAACCTACGGTAGAAGGAATTAAAAAGCCCCAAAGTATTGGTTATTTGAAGCTACAGCCATTGATAGATATTAGAAAAAAGACTCATCCATATCTTGGTGGTGGTCAGTCTTGGTAGTGGTCAGCAGTTTTTACTCATTTTGCAAAATCTTCCAAGTCATTGCTCTGTTTTCCACCATATTAGTGAATGGCAGCCATTCACTTACATAAAGTTACCGTAATTAAAAGTCTACATTTGAGAATGCCAATAGGATAGAGATTTAAGGTGCCCCTGTTAAGTCCAGTTTCTAGACAAGTGATAGGTCGTAGCTCAGTATAGAGCATTGAGTTCTGCCTTGAATCCAGAAGGTCCTAGGTAGGTCTAGGAAAGACCCTGGGTTGAGAGAGAATCCTGGAAAGTCAGTCATTGTAGACAATATTCCAGTCCCAGCCAGCATGACCAGTTGTCAGAAATAATGGGAAGGTGTAGTCTGGCAACATCGGTGGGGGGGCACACAGTCCCCATCACTGGTTCAAAGTCTGTCTGTCTGATTAGCTTCATCATCTCCATAGTCTCACTTTGGGTCCTCCTCCTTAGTGAAATTTGGACCTGGTCAAACTGATATTTTTTGTTTAAAAATACTGCTTTGAGTTAATTTATTTCCTATTCCACAGTAGAATTGTGGTTTATAAATTAAGCTAGGTTTCAAAGTAGTGTTATATTGCTCTGTTTCGAGACAGATTCTCTGAATTATTTCAGGAACTGATGCTTTATCTTACAAAAACCCCAAGATATTTGATTAAGAATAAGCTTGGCTGAACTACATTTAATTTGTACAGTGCTTTAACCTCTGGCTTTTTTATTCAATAAGGATCTCTAACTACTGAAGATTATGTGGTTCATATTGATCTGAATTTAGCCAGAGAAATTCATGAAAAATGGAAAGCATCTATTACAGTAAGTCATTTTCTTTCTAAAGACAAGTCTATGGTATCTTATGCTTGCATTAAAATGCACTGGTATTTATTTATTAGCTGACCCCTGATAAAATATTTCCCATAATTTATAGTGCATGTAAATAAGTGGCATGATTACACTGAGGTCACATATACATATACAAATAAAAGTTCTTAAACATACAATCAAAATTTTGAACCAACTAACTTTTTAACTTTTTAAAGAGGAACATGTCAAAGGTCTGATTCATGTGCTTTTTATGCAGCCGCAAGATAACACAGGCAGAAAAACTTCATTTAAAAACATGGTAAAATAATAATAATAATAATAATAATAATAATAATAATAATAATAATAATAATAATAATAATAATAATTTATTATTTATACCCCGCCCATCTGGCTGAGTTTCCCCAGCCACTCTGGGCGGCTCCCAATCAAGTGTTAAAAACAGTACAGTGTTACATATTAAAAACTTCCCTGAACAGGGCTGCCTTAAGATGTCTTCTGAATGTAAGGTAATTGTTTATCTCTTTGACATCTGATGGGAGGGCGTTCCACAGGGCGGGCACCACTACTGAGAAGGCCCTCTGTCTGGTTCCCTGTAGCCTCACTTCTCGCAATGAGGGAACCGCCAGAAGGCCCTTGGCGCTGGATCTCAGTGTCCGGGCTGAACGATGGGGGTGGAGACGCTCCTTCAGGTATACTGGACCGAGGCCGTTTAGGGCTTTAAAGGTCAGCACCAACACTTTGTTTTTTATATATATATATATAATTTTTTATTGGTTTTCCAACACAAATTAAAAACAAAACAACACACAATACATAGACAAACAAAACATATAAACATGTATAATTTCAAAACCTCTTTTTCATAAACCTTACTTCCCAGACTTCCCCTTACCTTCCCTTTTCTGCATCCCTGTTTTGAAATTTTTTCAACAACCCCTCACACCAATTGTCTAATTACTTATTTTCTTTTTTAGCTTCTTCTCATACTTAATCAATTACAGCTATAATTCTATATTTTCCTTTCCCTTGACATTTTAGCACTCATTAATTTTACAACAGTTCTTAAGATATACTTTAAATTTCTTCCAATCTTCTTCCACCGTCTCTTTTTCTTGGTCACGGATTCTGCCGGTCATCTCCACAAGTCCCATATAGTCAATCACCTTCGTCTGCCATTCTTCCAGCGTGGGTAATTCTTGCGTCTTCCAATACTTTGCTAAAAGAATCCTTGCTGCTGTGGTGGCATACATAAAAAAACGTCCTATCCTTCTTAGACACCACTTGGCCGACTATGCCCAGGAGAAGTGCCTCTGGTTTCTTATGAAATGTACATTTAAGTACCTTCTTAATTTCGTTATAAATCATTTCCCAGAAGGCCTTAATCCTTGGGCAAGTCCACCAAAGGTGGTAGAAGGTACCTTCAGTCTCATTACATTTCCAACATTTATTATTGGGCAAGTGATAAATTTTTGCAAGCTTGACTGGGGTCATGTACCACCTGTAAATCATTTTCATAATATTTTCTCTTAAGGCATTACATGCCGTAAATTTTATACCGGTGGTCCATAACTGTTCCCAGTCAGCAAACATAATATCATGACCAATGTCTTGTAAAGATCAGCACCAACACTTTGAATCGTGCTCGGAAACGTTTCTAAACAAATGGTCTGGGCTTGAAGTGATAAGCATGCAACCTGAACCTGTTGTAAACTGAGTACAGTTGCCCAAACAAATTTTATTAATCCTTTTTTAAAAAACAACCCCAATTGGAGATTCATTAAAACCTAATAATATGATTAATTGAACTTAAAATGTTTTAATTTAGAAGCGACAGAGGAGAGAAGAGGTGTTGCATAAGCTTCTTGAAGAAGGTAAGCTTATGTTGTTCTAATTGACCACTCTGGGCCTCCCATTATTTAGACTGGGTGCCCTTTTAGATGTGCATCCAGATTCTGATCATCACATAGTAACAAATACAGCAAGAATGGCAAAGTTATTTGGTCTTCAAAGTTATTCTATGCAAAATAAATATAGCAGCACATATGGGTCATATGGGTAATCCCACCTTATCTTACAACCACCTTAGAAGGTAGGTTGTGCTGCCTGATAGCAACTTGTCTCAGGCAACCCATTGGGTTTCAGGACCTAACAGCATGTTGTTTTTGATTTTGCACAGCCCTAGCTTGGACAATATTATTCTTACTCTCCCCTGCCCCTCTGTCTATCTCATCTACACTCAGATTAAGGTTTATTTATTTCTTGTCCTTTTATATGTGCAGCAAATTTTATTTGAAATAGGGATGCACAATTATCTATGTATATATTTAGTTGTTGCTTTTTTTTTTAAAGCACTACCTATTTGTGAAAAGAAAGAGCATGTATGTCGTAAAAATGCTGTAAAGAACAGCATGTGGACACAAAGGGACCGAGCAAACCACGAAGCTTTGCAACTGAGAGGCCAGAGGTGTGGAATTACCTATGTGTGATCTACTTCTCAGACCCTCCTCAGAACCACAATCTGTGCTTCAAGCCACTGCTTTTGAAATTAAGTTCCCCAAAAGGAGGAGGAGCCAGCAGAGGGGTGTGAAAGCAGCCATGTTTTTTCAGGTGCAGAGGCACAACATGGAGTAAGGCAGAGAGTAAATACTAATGTGCCATCAATATACATGTGTCGCAGTTAGAAAAACACAGTAAAATAAAATAGTTTTTAACAGTCTGTTTTTATTTATGCCTTAATACAAGTGACACCTTTCAAAATGCATAAAAAATACATGCATTTGGATTTTCTGTATTTGAAACTGTTCCTTTAAAATAATTCATCACCTTCCGGCTTTGTTGCTTCTGTAGATCCCATGCTGTTTGAGCAATTCTGTCTAGATGAGCTGGACAGCCTTCTTTCTCCGCATGCAAACTGTCAAGTACAGAAGACCGAAAGACTGCCTACAGATACGCTACCTGACAACTCAGCTGCTTCAGAGTTTTTTCCTTTCATGGATCACTGGAATGTCCAGACGCAGAAAGTATCACTCCGAGAGATAATGTCCGAAGAAATCGCCTTACAAGAAAAAGAGGACCTGGTATGATTAATAATAATAATAATTTTTCCTTTATACTCCGCCCTCCCCAGCCAAGGCCGGGCTCAGGGTGGCTAACAAGCAATAATAAAACAAGTTGAATGAATACAACTTAAAAACAAGATTAAAATATAACATTAAAAATATTGAAACATTAAAATGCAGCCTCATCACAGGAGGAGAAAGAAAAAAGAAAGAGGGGGAGGGAATCAAATTGGCTCCAAGCCAAAGGCCAGGCGGCACAACTCTGTCTTACAGGCCCTGCGGAAAGAAATTAAATCCTGCAGGGCCCTGGTCTCATGAGGCAGAACGTTCCACCAGGCTGGAGCCAGTGTTGAAAAGGCCCTGGCTCTGGTTGAAGCTAATCTAACTTCCTTAGGGCCCGGGACCACTAGGGTGTTGCTATTTATGGACCTTGAGGCTCTCCGTGGGGCATACCGGGAGAGGCAGTCCCGTAGGTATGACGGGCCTAGGCCATGAAGGGCTTTAAAGGTCAAAACCTTTTACACACACATTGCCCCTTAGCACTAGGCGTTTCCTATCTTTCACCTTCATTGTGAACTGAAGCATGCAGCAGGGCATAAGATTGGCGACTAGGCTCCCAGCATAATGGACCTCTCATGCTCTTGTTCCAGTTCTCAGACTTGGCCCACCCACCACTTCCTTATGCTATAACAGTAACCGCTTTGCAAACACTCACAAAGTTTCACTTGTAATGCAGCTTCACTGCCTAGAAAGCTGGTTATTAGTTTAGGTCAGGGAGTGGGTGGCAAGTGACTGTTTTCTAGCACATAAAATCTGTAAGGGTGGCCCTGCCATCTTGCTCCAGGATAACATTCCACCAGTGATGTTGATGTATTAAGCTGATAGGTAAAGGGACCCCTGACCATTAGGTCCAGTCGTGGCCGACTCTGGGGTTGCAGCACTCATCTCGCTTTATTGGCCGAGGGAGTTGGCGTACAGCTTCCGGGTCATGTGGCCAGCATGACTAAGCCACTTCTGGCGAACCAGAGCAGCGCACGGAAGTGCCGTTTACCTTCCCGCCGGAGCGGTACCTATTTATCTACTTGCACTTTGATGTGCTTTCGAACTGCTAGGTTGGCAGGAGCAGGGACCAAGCAGCGGGAGCTAACCATGTCACGGGGATTTGAACCGCCGACCTTCTGATCGGCAAGTCCTAGGCTCTGTAGTTTAACCCACAGAGCCGAGGATTAAATAGAAAGTGGTGCTGTACAACAACTATGTGGTTCTGTTGTGCTTGTGAAGCTAACACAGAGAGTATGATGGGACTGAAATGCGATTTAGCCAAAGTCTAGAGCCAGAAACCTGCCTTTACTTCCAACTTCTTGGTATGGTTGACTCTCAAAATGAGATGGGCATAAATGAATTAATTGGCACCGATGGGAGCTTGTTTTCTGAGGTGAATAACATGTGGGAGAAATTTCTATTAGAATTTCTCAGAAGGGAAGAGTTAAATATTTCCTCACAGCACCCTGGTCATGATGAAAACTACCCCCTCCCCCCACATAGGCAACAGTATAAAAATAATGGATGTAGTTGTAATGACACTTTTAGCACCATGTGCAAGGTCTTGCTTCTAATACATTTTTCCTATTATGTGTACTCCTGAAAACCAGAAGTGTGGCATAGTGGTAATTTGACTGTTAATATGTACATTGGTGCTAAGATTTAAACTAGAAACTGAGATTTTTAGTGGTATCCCCCATGAATCATCTTGATTTACCCTAATTTATTAACTTCATCTTATAGCCACCATATTGTGCTACTTTATCTCCCAAACCAAACAGTCTCTTCAATACAGTTTTGCAAGCAGCCTTTTATGATTTAAATTTCAGGTGGCTGAAGCAAGAAATGTCTCCCTATAAACAGTATTGCCAGCCCTAAATATTCTGGAACCAATAACAAAGGGTGGCATCCAATGTTGTGGGAGAAGAAGTAGCACAACTACTATACTTCTTCCTCTGCATTGCCCCCCAACCTGTCCTGTGATTTGCTCTGGAGGTTGCCTCTACCCAGGGGAGCAGATTTGGGAACACACAGGAGAGAGGAGGAAAAAATTGGTTGTCACCCACCCCAAAATGTGGAAAACTGTAATTTTGAAATCTTTTTTCTTTATTAGATCCATTTTTCTACAAAGCCTTTTCTAATAATATAATTATAATGTCAACTTGTTTTCTGGATTAGAAACGCTCTCCTTTCATGGCTAGAAAAGACTGCGCTGCCAAACTGAAAGAGAAGCAACTCCTGGAGTTATTCCCAGCTATTAACCCAAACGTCTTAATGGAAATCTTCAAGGACCACAAGTGAGCTCTTGCTTGTTCATATGATGCTGCTAAATTCAAAGAACTAAATGGCTTGGATCTGAATACCTTTTGAATTGCTTTATACTGCAGAAGTCTGTTCAAGACTACCCTTGAAGGCTTTTCTCCAGATCATCCTGAGATAAGGCCATTAGTGACCAGAGACAGAACCTTCTTTGTTGTGATGTTCTGGCTCTGGAATTCTTTCCCTGGGAGACTTGCCTGGTGCTAGAATTTGATTTGAGAAATTAACAGGTTTTAGAATGCAAGCTTCTCTCTCTTTCTTGTGTGTGTGTGTGTGCGCGCGTGCGTGCGTGCGTGTCTTGCTTTTTTCTTTCTTGTTAATTAACAAAGTTCTGCTGTTCTGTGATATGTCTTGAATCATTCACTGGCTGCTGCTTCTTTTTTATCTCAGTTATTCCTTGGAGCAAACCGTCCAGTTTTTGAACAGCGTTCTAGAGTCAGATCCAGTAAAGACAGTTGTAGCCAGAGAAACTGCCCAGGGTGCCATACTCTCTTCTTGCAGTGCTTTAAAGACACGAGAGAGAAAGGTAATGACCATTTTGTACATTTGTTGCAAATACGTTTAAATAAGATGCTGCTATAGTGAAATATGGGTCCTCAGCATCTTTAACATTTTAGGGAAAGGACTTTATAAATACTAAACAAAAGTCAGTTTCAGTAGGAGTATATATGATTGCTTCTTGTTTTAAACTGAGCAGATAGAAAATGTCTTTGGTGAAGGTGTCTTGCTTTAATAAGCCTTGGACCATGTCCTAAGTGTAACACTTATGAATTATAGGCCAGAAAGTACAAGGAACCAGAAGACATTCTTGGTGCAAAGGCGTTTCAAGACTTTGAATATCCGGGATATGATGATTTCAGGGCTGAAGCTTTTCTTCACCAACAGCACAAGCAAGAGTGCCTGAAAAAAGCTGGGGAAGCGTATCGCATGGGAATGAAGTCTGTAGCAGCATTTTATGTTCAAAGGGTAAATTTGTTTTAATCAATCAATTCTGCAATTTTTGCCTTCTTTACTGGAAATGTTGGCCATTCGTAATCACCTACGTTTTTGGTGTTTGCACTGATAACCATTGCATAAGCAAGCGTCAATGCGCTTTTTGAATCTCCAATAGCAGAACTAGTGGACTGTGTGCAGAAATATCCCCCACCCCCAAATAAGGCCAGAAACATTTATTTTGAAATAAATTGGAAATATGTGGACATGGCATTTTAATTCAGAAATCAGCAACTCATGGATTTCAAAGTGCTGCTGGATTAGAATATAAGACGACAATGAAAGAGCTTATTCACTAACAATGGCTGGAATTCAAAGTGCTGCGTTACATGCAAATGAGTGTTTGGTCATTGACAATAGAAACTCTGACTTTTTGCTTATTAACAGGCTCCCACGCCATATCACAAATTACTATTGAATGTCCCCTGCATTTCAAAATAGCCATGGAGCTACTTGCATAGTTTTTCGGACCCCAGCATGTATTGTGTACTTCAACAGGTGGGATAGTGTTTTAAACCATAATTGCCGTACAGAAACCTTCAGGTGATTCTCTTAGCATGCCAAGGCAGACTTGAGTTGTTTTTTTACCAGTTGTATATATGTACACAGTCAGGGAGCACAAAGTTGACTTCCTCTCTCTTTTTCTTCCTACCTTTGTGATCTCTGCTCATTTCACACAGTCTCATTGTGACTTACATCTTCCTGAAACCCACCTGATCAGGCCTTACTTGACCTACTTTTGACAAGTTAAGTCTAAATGCACATGTCGCTGTTCTGAGACATTACAACTCCCTGCCTATAGTGCTGTTTTGAATCCTGATGTCCAGTGCTGCGCTTAGGTTGCTCCTCGTGATGTTTACAGTAGATGTGTGTTTGCATCAAGGGTCGCCTTCACGAGGAGAAGATGAAAGAAGCCAACCGTGATGCTGCCATGCAAATCTTTGAGAAAGTGAATGCCTTGAAGCTTCCTGAAAACCTTTTGGACCTACATGGTCTTCATGTGGATGAAGCTTTGGCTCACCTGGGTAGAGTATTGCAGGAGAAAACAGAAGGTACAAGAACACTTCTTTGTTTACAGAGATTACACTGGACTTGTGTATGTGGGCAAAAATTGATGTACAGTGGTACCTCGGTTTTCGAACATCTCGGAAGTCGAACGTTTTGGTTTTCGAATGCTGAAAACCCAGAAATAAATGCTTCCATTTTCGAATGAGCCTCAGAAGTCTAACAGCTTCTGCTGAGTTTTTTCGAATTTTCTCTATTGAATTTGCAGGCCGCCCTTTGCGGCTTCGGTTTTTGAATGTTTTGGAAGTTGAATGGTCTTTTGGAACAGATTACGTTCGAAAACCGAGGTACCACTGTATTAAAACGGACGTGTTACTTTCCATGTTAGTGGATGGGCTAGCCTTCATGGACAGAACATATAATTTGCATACAACAACAACAATAATAATAATAGTTAATATTATTATTTATTTATACATACATACATACATACATACATACATACATACATACATACATACATACAGTGGTACCTCGGGTTAAGAACTTAATTCGTTCTGGAGGTCCATGCTTAACCTGAAACTGTTCTTAACCTGGGGTACCACTTTAGCTAATGGGGTCTCCTCCTGCTGCTGCTGCTGCTGCTGCGCCGCCGCCACACGATTTCTGTTCTCATCCTGAAGCAAAGTTCTTAACCCGAGGTACTATTTCTGGGTTAGTGGAGTCTGTAACCTGAAGCATCTGTAACCTGAAGTGTCTGTAACACGAGGTACCACTGTACATACATACATACATACATACATACATACATAAATACATACATACCCTACCCATCTGGCTGGGTTTCCCAAGCTACTCTGGGCGTTTCCCAACAGAATATTAAAAGTACGATAAAATGTCAAACATTAAAAATTTCCTTAAACAGGGTTGCCTTCAGATGTCTTCTAAAAGTCTGATAGTTGTTTATTTCCTTGACATCTGATGGGAGGGTGTTCCACTGGGCGGGCGCCACCACCGAGAAGGCCCTCGGCCTGGTTCCCACATAGCACTACTAAGGTTAAATTCCTGGCATCTAGTTAAAAGGTTCTTGAGTAGCAGTACTGATACAGATACCAGCAAGCTGCTACCAATCACAGTAGACAGTACTTGGCTAGACGGACCTGTCGTCTAAGGCTACTTTGTATTTCAAAATTTACCATATTGAAAGATTTTAGATATATTCTAAAAGAAATTTTTAAATCTGTTGAATGTGGAATTCATAAAGAGAGAATATTGTGACCATTCTTATTCTTGTGTAACAGAATGCAACCTGGCTGGTGGTAAGCCGTATCTCTACGTGATCACAGGAAAGGGAAACCATAGCCAGGGAGGAGTTGCTCGCATCAAACCAGCAGTTATGAAATACCTCACAAGCCACAAGTTCAGGTGAGCTGAACCTACCGTTACTGACAACTTGCGATCTGCATTTAACCAATTAAAAACTGGTGGTTATTTCACTAGAAAGCGTAGTAGACATCCTGGGCTAAGCTCCTCAGGCAGGCTTATTGCCAGGTCTGCAGAGTGCAGCAGGAAGCTTGTATCTAGGATCCTAGGTCATTCCTAATGACAGTCCTGGCTGCTAATGATGGTTTTCTTTTTATTTGCCTATGGTGGTAAACACGGAATCAAGTGAGGAAGGAGATTTGAGATTGAGTTACATTTAAATCTAGTGAAAGGGTAATGGGTGAAGTCAAGAGTGGAAGGCTGGAGCTGGGAGAGAATTCGGGAATAATAGAAAATGAGTTGTTTTTGCTCCCTTAGCTCTCTGGCCCAAATACACCTCACCTTGTGCTCTGCCATGTTTCTGTCTTTTCAACACCTCACCTGGTCAATGCCAGTGGGATTTTTTAATCTGTGAACAGTGAACCTCTCTTCCACATGCTGTGCCCCAATCTGATTTTTAAATTCCCATCAGTGGTTTGTTATGTGACACGATGGTGAAGGCTGCTTCTCAGTTTACAAGCTCCAAAGCATCTTTGGGCACAGAGAGCAAGCTTATTTGAGGCAATACCTGTTTATTAGGCTTATTCTTTCTGAAGTTACTGTATTCTTCACTCTATAGGACGCACCAGACCATAGGACGCACCTTGTTTTAGAGGGGAGAACAAGAAAAAAAAAATCTCTCCCTCTCTGTGCAGCACCCCTTCAGCGAACCGGCAGGAGAAACAGAACCCCTTCCATTTCTCCTCCTGCTTCTCTGAAGGGGTGCTGCGCAGCTCTCCCTCTTTGCGCAGTACCCCTTCAGCGAACTGGCAGGAGAAACGGAGCCCCTTCCATTTCTCCTCCCGCTTCGCTGAAGGGGTGCTGTGCAGAGAGGGAAAGCTGTGCAGCGCCTCTCCAGCGAAGCGAAGCCTGGAGAGCAAGAGGGATCGGTGCGCACCGACCCCTCTCGCTCTCCTGGCTTCAGCGAAGCAACCCAAAGCCTCCGACTTCAGGCGGCTATCCCTGAAGCCTGGAGAGCGAGAGGGGTCGGTGCGCACTCCAGGCTTCAGCGAAAGCAACTCTGTGCTTCGGAGGATTTGTGTTGCTATTGCTGAAGCCAAGGAGACATAAGACGCACACACATTTCCCCTTAATTTTTGGAGGGGGAAAAGTGCGTCCTATAGAGCGAAAAATACGGTAGTTTCTTTCATCTGGCCAAAAAGATGGTTTCATTTCAAACTTGCCCTTCTATATGGTGAAAGTGGCATGTAATGCTGTGTAATGTTAGAGCATTGTATGAGAGATTTAAAAACCTTTCCACCTGCACAAGACCTTACACAAACGAGCATGAGAAATGCTTATACCACTGTGCGGATTCTTATGCAAGCATTTGTGGAACTGTGCTAAAGTCTGCTTTCCTACCCCTTGCAGTTTGAATCAAACCTTAAACGGCTGCTTACAATATTATCCTGATTCACAGGTTCACAGAAATAAAGCCAGGCTGCTTGAAAGTCATGCTGAAGTAAAAGGATGTCACCAAGAGGATTGGAAAAGCTGCTATAATTGTCATACAAACAACTTCAAAATATAATGCCGTTCCTGTGCTACTTTTAAATAACAATATTTTACTGGAAATACTTTAATGTTTTTAGCAGGTGTGTTTTTTGTCAGCATGTTTTCCTTGCCAAAATTGAATGGATTTTTTTTTCTTTTTAAGGGAAATAGTTTTTTGGCCTCTTGCTGTAAAAGGAGTCCATGTGAAGAGAACTTCTGTACAAGAAGTGGACTTTCAAAGGGAAGGCTCCATTTTGAAACATTCTGTCCTTCTCAGATTTAAAGAACATCCACAAATATCTCAAGCATTATCTTCTTAAAAAACTTACCTTGTTCTGTATAAGCGGGGAAGCCAACATAGTACCCTTCAGATATTTTGGACTACATGCCCCATCATTCCTGGCAACTGGCCATGGTGGTTGGGGCCGATGGAAGTTGTAATCCACATTTGGAGGGTATCATATTGACTACCTCTGCTCTGTCAACATTAGGCTTACATGTTTTTAAGACTTGGAGCTAAGATGCTTTGAAATAATTAAAAGTTTTGGGGGGAGAAAACGATGCAGTGGGTTGAAGTAATAAGAGCTAATCATTATTTATGTTCCTTGGGGAGAAGAGGAAATGTTAGGTGTTAACATTTCCCTGGACCTACGAGAAATACAACGTCTCATACCTCAGTGAGTTATCTGCTCAGATTGTCCCAACTCTTCAACTCTCTTCATATATGGAAAGTGTTGACAATACTGCCTGATGAGATGGTTGAGCTTTTTTGGGAAAGGACATGGGTACCTAAAGGTCTTGACCGTTATGTAAGTAATGAGGAGCCATTTCCTCTTTCATTTATACAGTTGCCACTAGAATCAACAAAATTTTAGAAGTCCCAGTTTTTGTGACGTATAAAGAGCTGAATTCAGCTATATGTTTGTGCTAGTGGGAGCCAGCATAACAAAGCCCGCTAATGCAACGGGTCTTCCCCTGCTCTTGCACTGATGGAAAAATTCTTCCATTTTCGCTTAAAATATTAAGTGCACTGGCTCACGAGTGCAACGAGAATATGTACAGAGAGCTGCTGTGTGAATTGAAATGTACAAGGGTACCTGCAGTGAAGCTCTTTTTGTGCATTGTAACTCCTGAATGTGTGACTAAAGTCTCTGGATCGGGGTTGGCATTTCCATATTCTTTGTGGTGGGAGAAAATGTAAGGAATCTTCATAGACTCCATCCTTTCTGCATAAAATTTACATATGGTCTATTAGAGAAGACACCAGCAAATTGACGCCCTGTAAAGGTTTGCCAGCTTTGAGCAAGCCTATGTGCCATTAACGACAATACTGGACAATACTGGATAAAGCATTTATCAATGGCAGCTACTACCATTGCAGTACTGATGGAGGGAGCTACATCTACTGACATTCTCATCTTCCTACTGCTGCTGTTAAAACATACATGGTTTCCTTCAGATCAGGAAG
Source organism: Podarcis melisellensis (assembly GCF_964234715.1). Lineage (NCBI taxonomy): Eukaryota > Metazoa > Chordata > Lepidosauria > Squamata > Lacertidae > Podarcis > Podarcis melisellensis. The sequence goes on along the minus strand of NC_138541.1, from coordinate 59,757,539 downwards.
TACAGCAATGTGTGCATGCATATCTCTCTTACAGGGATGCAGTTTCATTTGAAAACGTATCATCGTTATTGATAGTATATTTTGTGTGGATTTTTAAACGTTGATTCATGGCTGAGAATAAGCAAGCAACTCAAGGTATTTTTTAAACATATTTTAATATCAAAACTGGATGATCCTAGTTGCAAACTGAATGACATCTCCCATGATATTCAGTGCCTCTGTATCCAAACAAATTAATACATACAGAAATATTTTAAAAACTGATAGGTGACATTTATTTTCAAGAATATGCAAATAATGTAAATAATGTCTTTCAGCGTGGACATGCAAGTGCTCTTTAAAATTGTTTTATAATTATGAAGCTTTTAAAACAATTGGGGATTACATGTGAGCCGTTGTGTAAATAGGTGAGTGTGAAATATTTCAAGTTACAACCAATTGTGTCCTTCCACTGATGGGGACTTCAGTGGAAGGAGGGAGGCGGCAAATTTTGCCAGTTTCCCCCTTCCCTCCTGCAGTGCCACCTCCTATGCTGATCTGAAATTTCTCCCTAGCCTCTGGAGCAGATTGGAAGGGCACAATAGTCTGTATGGGGCAGGAAGAATATATGGCAATTGCCTCCCTCTCCACGCCACTGATGGAAACCACTTAAGTGCTTTCTATCAGTGGAGAAAATACAATTTGTACAACCCTTCATATCTTAAAGGTGCCATTTCAGTAGAATTTTGAAGCAGCCAGTTTCTTTGACATATAATGCAACAGAATTTGCACACATATGTTAGGGATACCAGTTAAATTAGGACATTTTAGTGCATGCGCAACTATTGAAAAGTTGCAACCTGCAGTTAACTATGATCCTTTCAAAGAGATCTTTGAGTGGGAGCAGATTCCTGCACATTGCAGGGAGAAAGGAAACTCATCCAGTCCTTAGTATGTTTTTTACAGGACTTACCACCTGGATCAGAGCTTCAAAATTTCCTACTATAGTGATATCTAAGCTTAATGAGTTTTAGAAAAGATAGCTTTTGAATCTGGAGAAAAAGATGATGGAAGTAGTGCCTGGTATAGAAATCCAAACTGCCTTTTTTTGCTTAGGGGTGTATGTCATTATGGGAGAAAAACAAAACCTTTTTCTTCTATTTTTATAAATCAAGCACTTTTAAATATGTGAGTTGCTTGGTGGCTAGATTCCCCCTCCCCTTTTTATGTGGGCTGCCCTATAGCCAAAGAAACTACTACTGCTTCTCCCATTGAAATAATTGGCTTTTTCAGACTTTTCACCTTCCTGTGTACCAGAATGGGTGTGTTCATCAAAATACTTATTCAGGAACCTAATGCAAAGAAGGGATGCTTCACCATTACCATTGTACAGATATGTCTGTATGGCAAGGACATGCATGCATGTTTTGCTTCATGTACAAATCATGGGGAAACCACTATTGACTCTGGGATCTTCACTCCATGTCCAACTAGCCTGAGCAGATGCATAGTGTTGATCACACAAGAAGGGGTAACGACACACTTAGAAGAGCTACCCATATTAAGATAACCATTATGTGAACGGCCCCAAAGTAGTTTCTCTTAACGCGATGGCAGATTTATCTTTTCAGATGCTGATCTATTTTTGTCCTCTTTTCATGAACGGAGTTCTTCTCGCAGGAACTTTGGATCCAAGCCATTGGGACATTGTAAAAATTTCACTCCTTTCGATAGAACCTGCCAAGTAGAAGTGGCTGCTGGATTATAGCCTCCCGTTCCCTTCTACACTTTAGTAGATTATTTAAAAAATAACTGTGAATAACTTCTATATTTTCTTAGGGGAAAAAATACAACTGAAGAAATTAAGACTAAACCTGAAAATACCTGTAAGGATACCTAAGGGAAATGTGTTCTTTTCAATGTCTCAGTACAACATTCATAATTGTTTTCTTTGTTTTGGTATTTTTACCATGCTTAATTTCTTTAAAAGTCAAATGTCTTAAGATGAGGAAGAATTATAATTTCTGGATACCCATTTTTTTATTATTAACGTCTTAAATTAGCCTCCAAAGAAGATGTCATGAGCATATGCTTATATCGATTAGGGTCATTGCTTAGGCTGCAAAAATTGTGCTCTAAATGTTTTATTGAAAAGAGATTTAAATTTACTCAGGGCAGTGGTTTCTGTGAAAGTGCCTATGGAAATGATAGCCTTCCCAGTGTCAAATATTTTCAACAGATAGATATTTTGATTATAACTGATATTAAGCTTGTATGTGCAGTTCAGGTTTCAAAACATTACTTATCCTTTCTTCATTTCTTGAAAAAGAATGTAACATCCCTTAACTATATGGACTTTACGTAAACTTCAGCTTGCTGTGGTGAAACATTGAAGGCTAGCACACATGCTATATATTCACATACATGTCTTTACTACATTTTGCAAGGATGAACATGCGAAACAGGTGATCGCATAGATGCCCTTCCTGTGATCCCAGCAGCACACTTTCCTGGCCATGACAATTGTGTAAACTGCTGTGAGTCATATGTGAGATGACAAACATTTTCCCAGGTAAACTTATGTGTGAGGATGGTGGGAAATGTTTACATGGTGAAAATCTTGCTCTTTTCAAAAGGGGAGAAAAAGTTCAACTCTCAACTACTGACCGGGATTATACTACTCTACTATAATAAAAAAGTACAATGAAAAATCCAGTATTGTGTCACAAAAATATGGCCAGTATGTAAGTAGATTTCTTTACTGTTCATTTTTTTTTTTTTAGGTGTATAAAGCTCTTCTGGTTTCCTATCTTTTTTTGTAATGTTTGGTTGTTAGCACATAAAATTTCTTACGTGAATAATTTCAAATAAAATCCAGTTTAATAAATACACATTCGTTTTAAGAATTCTTCGTCATCAGGTGTTGGAGCTAAAATGAAACTGAAGTTTGGCGTGGGAGCTCCCCACTCCCATTTAAGGAAATTAATGCGATATAACCTTAACACACGAATAACCTGTCTTTGTAAACTGGAACAACCTGATTTTCAGAGAGAGACGCCTGGTTCTTAACTGAGATACTAAACCTGGGTCTGGGCTACACTAGCTCAGATTGTAAGTGGTGGAAAAAATTGTGGGGTCGATGTGTCACCGTACCAAAAATAAACAACCCTCCACACAGTAAACTTGAAGTTGAGGGAAAGGGTTCTAAATTAGTGATCTCCTTGGCGTGCAAGTTTTCTACGTCAATGGTGAGTTTTAAATAGAGAAGTTTGCCATACGATGCCCATCTCACCTGCAATGGTACACCCCAGAAACAGGTTTAGCACTCAAAGAGAGAACTAGTATACAGTTTCTCTGAAAAACCATCAGTGAAGTAGCACTTCTTAGTTTCTGGTGGTGGTTCCAAGAACTAAGTGCTTTCCCCTCCTGCTTTATAACCAGATGTTACTGGTGAAGAACAATTAAATTGGGGGAGAGGGGAGACCAGAAAGAGATTTGGATTCTGTATAAAAAGCCTGTTCTAACCTCACGAACTTGGAGTCCTCAGGTAAGGTAAAGGTAAATGTACCCCTGCCCGTACGGGCCAGTCGTGACCGACTCTGGGGTTGCGTGCTCATCTCGCTTAAGAGGCCGGGAGCCAGCGCTGTCCGAAGACACTTCCGGGTCACGTGGCCAGCGTGACGAAGCTGCTCTGGCGAACCAGCACCAGCGCAGCGCACGGAAACACCGTTTACCTCCCCGCTATAAAGCTATAAAGCGGTACCTATTTATCTACTTGCACTTAGGGGTGCTTTTGAACTGCTAAGTGGGCAGGAGCTGAGACCGAACGACAGGAGCTCACCCCGCCGCAGGGATTCGAACCGCCGACCGGTCCTAGGCACTGAGGTTTTACCCACAGCGCAACCCGCGCCCCTTAGTCCTCAGGTAGGGTTGCCGTATTTCAAAACTGGGACACCCCAAAAGTTGTTTTACCCCAAATGGCAAAATAACACAATTTTTAGATTGACTTGTCTAAGATCCAGGACAAAGCACCACCTTTCAGAAATACCCCCCTCGTCAATTGTGCTGTGTGTGTGTGTGTACATATATACATACATACATACATACATATAAAATCAGGAGATGAGCAGCTCAACGTGGAGCTTTTAAAGAACATTCAGCCAGACCCAGAGACTTGTCCCTGGTGAAAAGGTGATTTTTGGAATCCACGTACTGTTAATGAGGCTAGCCCGTTTTTCAAAAAAGACGTTTTTATTGGGTTTTCAATTCAAAACAGTAAAGAGCGACAGAACATTGTCAAGAGATCTGAGAAATCAAGGGGTGGAAGAAGGAGCGGAAGAGGAAAATCTGTCAGGACTGTAACAAGATTAATTTGCTTTTAAATAAGAAACTTAAGAAATATGTACATAAAGGCATTCATTGTATTTTCAAAGCACGGGGATACAGAATGAAAGCAGGTAAAATGTGGTTTGTATGCTCAATTAGGAAATTAACTATTTCCATTTAAAATTGGGGGGGGGGGCTATATTGCGTGTTTCATTGTTAACAAAAACAGTAAGATCGTACAATATCAATGCAAAATTGTCCTTGCTTTGTCCCCTAGCCACTTGGAGTTGTAAGTTAATTTTTTCCAGAAGGGTTATTTCCTACGCTTTGGTATACCAAGTTTGTACGTTCACCAATGTCTAGCCATAATCGCTCTTGCCACTTTTGGTAGTTATGACACTAACTCTTTGTAGTGTAGGGTGTAGTTTTCATCTTCAAAATAAGCAGAGCTAGCTGGTGAGATGGGGAAAACTCTTTGCCTATAATTTTACTGATTTCCAGAAAGTTTGGGCCTTTCCATATTGCCACCAAAGATGGAGGCAAGTCTCCACTGAAACCCCACCAGTATCTCGACGAGAAAGAGATATCTAACGGCTTACAAGGTGTCATAGACCATTTGTGTATTAACGCTAGCTCCTTGTTTCTTGGCGAGATTGATTTTAAAGGAAGACAACTCCATAATTTGGTCTCTTGTTCTTCCATCAAAGATGAACTCAATAGCTTTTCCCCACATCGGCTTGATTCCGTTTAAACTGCTCGAATGCGGGACTTAATTAGTTGCTTATCAGTCAATGCGTAAAAGAACATGAGAACTTAGAAGAAAACAGAAGTAACTGTTCAGAGGAAGGAGACAGGAAGGTGATAATCCAAATTGCTCCACTTCCTCACAGTGCTGATGCAATAAGGTCTCCGGTGAAATATTTCCAAGCTAATTTTATTTGCATCTTCACATACTGCCGCTTTTTCTTGTTTGGTTTGTTCACCTGTATGTTTCTGGGCACAATTGCCTGATCATGACCTAAAAAGCCCTACATAGCTTAGGTCCAAGCTATCTGAAAATCTGTAATCATACAATTTTCTGTTTTACAATTTAAAACACTCAGTTTACATCCTTAAGATATCAATGACTTCCCTTCTTCTCTTTCCATGGTTCATTTTACACATGATAAATCCCTGCATATTTTACAAAAACTATACCATTCAGTGCTCCATTACTGCATCCATCCAAACTTGTTTACACTGTTGAATTTATCTTAATGCTGCCAGTGTTTTCATCGGTACACAATTATTTCCCACATATTCAATAAACGTTTTCTAATCTTCTTTAGACGTATGTTCTTCTTATTCTCTTATTCTATATGTTAAGTCTGCAAGTTGTGCATATTCTGTCAACTTAAGTTGCCATTCTTCTTTGGTTGTGACCTCGCTCGTTTTCCATTTTGGGGGCTAACAAAATACGGGTCGTCGTAGTGGCATACATAAATAACCTTTTTTGACACCTGGGAATTTCAGTCTGAGAGGGGGCCTTCTCAGTGGCAGCTGCCAGACTTTGCCACTCCCTCCCTGGAAAAGCCATACTGGGTCTCTCCTTGCTGTTCTTCGACTGACAGGTGGAAGAACTTTTGGGAACCGACTGCTTTTAATGAAAGGGCTGGTGCTTTGCTGTTTTCATTGTAACCATTTGTATCGTTTTAATAGGTTTTAATACATTTTATCTCACAGATAAGATAAATGCATGTGGACAGGTCTCTCAATAGCTACCAGCTGACTGAAGCTTACCAATAATAATAATAATAATAATAATAATAATAATAATAATAAATTTATTAATTTAATTTAAGTGGCTTCCCCAGCCACTCTGGGCGGCTTCCAACAAAATATTAAAATACAGTAATACATCAAACGTTAAAAGCTTCCCTAAACAGGGCTGCCTTCAGATGTATTCTAAAAGTCTGGTAGTTGTTGTTCTCTTTGACATCTGGTGGGAGGGCATTCCACAGGGCGGGTGCCACTACCTAGAAGGCCCTCTGCCTGGTTCCCTGTAACTTGGCTTCTCTCAGTAAGGGAACTGCCAGAAGGCCCTCGGCCCTGGAACTCAGTGTCCAGGTAGAACAATGGGGGTGGAGACGCTCCTTCAGATATACTGGACCGAAGCCATAGCAAATGCGTAGCAAATGCGTAGCAAATATATATTGGTGGGAGAGAGCAGTTGTATTCCTAGAGTCACCTGGCTGACCACTAATGGAAAGAGTACATGGTACCAGATGGTTCTTTGGTTTGATCCAACCAAGCTCCTGTGTTCAAATGCTGCTCTTATGACCTTATGGTTAAAAGCTCTTGCAATTAGGGTGACTTCCGTCTTCTGCTACATTTTTAGCCATAGCCAGAGAAGATAAAATTAGTGAGGGATGCAAATCAACCGTCCCTCAACTTGTATTGACACAGTACATCTCAAGCGTGTCACAGGCGCACAATCAGCGCACTAACCACAAGTAAATAACTTCTAACAGGGAAAGGTATTTGAGTCTTGGAACTTGATTTGCATCTTGATTTGTCAAACATATATATATAAATTCTAATTTATACATTTCACTAATTTTACAATCACATAGAGAGTCTCTTACTCTGCCAATCCTCAAACATTCTCCACTCTTTCACTCTGATAATGGTGGGAAGTATGATGGAGAAATGTGCTAAGAGGAAGGCACGCTTGGCAAACCCTCACCGTGATCAACTCCTGTCCAGAAACCTATGTCCCCACTGTGGAAGGACGTGTGGATCCAGAATTGGCCTCCACAGTCACTTACAGACTCACTGTTAAGATTGTGTTCATGGAAGACAATCTTACTCAGCTACGAGTGTTTGCCAAACAGAAGATAGATGATAGAGATAGAGATAGATAGATGATAGATAGATAGATAGATAGATATAGATAGATGAGATAGATAGATAATGCCTTATAAGATGCAATACATACAAGATACAATATATATATATAGAGAGAGAGAGAATGATTTCCAAGCTTTCACTATACACTATATTTTATATTTTACAAAATGGAGGGGCATGTACATACCCTCTCTCAATTCACAGATTATTATATATCCACCAGTACTTATTAACATAGGTAAGTAGGTAAAAACCTCCAGGGAAGGAGAGTCCACCACCTCTCGCGGGAGTCTCTTCCACTGCTGAACAGCTCTTACTGTCAGAAAGTTTTCCCAAATGTTTAGTCGGAATCTCCTTTCTTGCAACTTGAAGCCATTGGTTCGAGTCCTACCCTCCTCCAGAGCTACATAAAACAAGCTTGCTCCAACTTCCATGTGACAGCCCTTAAGATATTTGAAGATGGCGATCATATCTCCTCTTAGTCTCCTCTTTTCCAGGCTAAGCAAACGCAGCTCCTTCAAGTGCTCCTCATAAGGCTTTGTTTCCAGACCCTTTTCATCTTGGTTGCCCTCCTCTGCACACGTTCCAGCTTGCCAATGTCCTTCTTAAATGGTGGTACCCAGATTTGGACACAGTATTCAAAGTGTGGTCTAAGGCAGAATAAAAAGGTAAAGAGACCCCTGACCATTAGGTCCAGTCGTGACTGACTCTGGGGTTGCGGCGCTCATCTCGCTTTATTGGCCGAGGGAGCCGGAATACAGCTTCCGGGTCATGTGGCCAGCATGACTAAGCCACTTCTGGCGAACCAGAGCAGCGCACGGAAACACCGTTTACCTTACCTTCTACTTGTACTTTGACGTGCTTTTGAACTGCTCACTTGGCAGGAGCAGGGACCGAGCAACGGGAGCTCATCCCGTCACAGGGATTCAAACCGCCAACCTTCTGATCAGCAAGTCCTAGGCTCTGTAGTTTAACCCACAGTGTCACCCGTGTCCCTAAGGCAGAATAGAGTGGTACTATTACTTCCCTTGATCTGGACGCTACAGTGGTACCTTGGGTTAAGTACTTAATTTGTTCCGGAGGTCCGTTCTTAACCTGAAACTGTTCTTAACTTGAAGCACCACTTTAGCTAATGGGGCCTCCTGTTAAGCTTGTGGTCCACCAAGACCCCTAGACCCGTTTCACATGTACTGCTAGTAAGCCAGGTGTCTCCCATCCTATATTTCTGCATCTGATTCTTCCTGGTTAAGTGCAGAACCTTACATTTGTCCCTATTGAAATTCATTTTGTTAGCTTACGCCCAGTTCTCCAATCTGTTAAGGTCATTTTGGATTCTGATTCTGGCTGTAGGCACATAACTGTTGTTTCAGACAAAGGTTCTACCCATGGTTGTGATAAGTGTGTGAGCTCAAGGTGTGCGTATGTCCCCCACAACTTGCAGAACAGGGATGGGAAACCTATGGCTCTCTAGAAGTTGTTGGACTCACAACGCCCATCATTGCCAGCCAGCAGAGCCAACGGTCAGGGATGATGGGTGTTGTAGTCAAAAAACATCTGGGAGATCACAGGTTCCCTATCCCCTTTGTTGCATTTGTACATTTCGTGGTACAGTTATGAATTGACCTTTTGTTTCTGTTCAAACACTGCTCAATGGTTTTCACTGCAGAACTGACACCTGCGTTTATCCTCACCGGCATTCTTCACCGAAATAATTGGTTTCTGCAATTCGCAGATGTTATGACTCAGACTGGCTTAAGAAGCTGTCAACATCTGATCCGTTAAGTGTTAATTATTCTCACTGGAGCCAGATGTTCTTCTCTGTTGCACGTCAAGATAGAAAAATAGCAACCAATTACAGCTGCACTGCTCTGATATGGTAAAATATTATTTACCGAATTTATATACCGCCCCATACCCGGAGGTCTTCAAAATATACGCACAAACTAGTGTCCTGCACTTTGCCCTGATGCGATGTAGAGGTCTCTTGGATATTCATGCTGTTCCAGTTATTTTTATGTCAGCGGAAGCAGCAGATCTGCACATGTGAAGAGTCTGGTTGTTATTAATTAATTAATCTAGTTCAAGCCTCTGAAATGCACAATTTTTTCACCCAACACAGGACTTGAAGCCACAACCCTGAGATTAAGAATCTCATGCTCTAACAGTGAGTTAAGCATATCTGCAAAAGTCGGTCCTACAAGTCTCGGGAAAAGCCGACAATCTCCTAAGAATCTTTCACATTCTGATAACCGGTCATGAGGAAGTGACCAAAGGTGGAGAATCGTAAGTTACAAATCTTTTGCCCCAAGTGCAGAACTGCACAGAAACAACCTGCCTTTCCCACATCCATCGGGTCCAAAATCAGCTAAACACCAATACAGAATATAATATTTCTACTATCTTTTCCAAATATATACAAACCCAGAACCTCCAAGTATCCCTATTTTCCAGGGATGTCCTTGATTTAGAGAAGCCGTCCTGGTTTCTGATTTGATCCCGGAATGTCCCACTTTTCCTTAGGACATCCCTATTTTCATTGGAGAAATGTTGGAGGGTATGCAGTTATCCGACCCCTGAAGGCAATCCTGTATAGGGAAGATTTTTTTTTTATTGTTTTATGATGATTTTGTATATGTTGCAAGCTGCCCAGAGTGGCTGGGGCAACCCAATGAGATAGGCCAGGTCTAAATAGTAAAATTATCATTATGCAATGGGATGCTATATTTCAGAAAGTAAAAACCAGGACACCCTGGAAGTTGCTGAGCTTTCTTTAGGAAGTCCCCAACATTGTTGAGCTTTTTTACAAAAACGCTTCCAAAAAACCCCCAGCGATTTTTCTATTGATTTGCCTAAGATCCAGGACAAAGCACTTGTTTAGTCGTCTTCGTGACCCCATGGACCAGAGCACGCCAGGCACTCCTGTCTTCCACTGCCTCCTGCAGTTTGGTCAAACTCATACTGGTAGCTTCGAGAACACTGTCCAACCATCTTGTCCTCTGTCGTCCCCTTCTCCTTGTGCCCTAAATCTTTCCCAACATCAGGGTCTTTTCCAGGGAGTCTTCTCTTCTCATGAGGTGGCCAAAATATTGGAGCCTCAGCTTCACGATCTGTCCTTCCAGTGAGCACTCGGGGCTGATTTCCATAAGAATGGACAAAGCACTACCTTTCGGAAATTCCCCCAGGACTTCAATGCACCTTTGAAATCCTGTTAATGTCCGGGGAAATCTGGACATATGGCAGCCCTAAGAGAGAGCAATGGAGGGATGTGTGAGAAAACAGATTGCCTCCAGACCTGACTTTTCCTTCCCCTGCCTTTGTGCCTCTTAAGAGTATTCAGGTTGTCTTGATCTTCTAAACCCACAGCGAAACCCACACAGGCAGAGCTGAGAAGCCCTCAGGAAACTGACACAAACTCAGCTGCTGACTTATCTCTCTCTCCTCCTTCGCCCTTCCCTTCACACCAGTTTCTTCTCTGCTGAAGCTAGTAAAGGGCGGTGGTGCTTATCTGAAAATTAAGACGGCCGCATTGGCTTCTTTTTTGCTGCTTGAAATGGTCAATCATTGCAAAACGATGACTGCAAGGGGAATGGAGAAGGGGCCGTAATTTGTAATTACAGTATCGCCTTCCTAAGAACACGTTGGTTGCCAAAGTTTACAAGTGACCCTGTTTATCATCCTGAATCTGGTAAGTAGGTTCTTTCTTTCTTTCTTTCTTTCTTTCTTTCTTTCTTTCTTTCTTTCTTTCTTTCTTTCTTTCTTTCTTTCTTTCTTTCTTTCTTTCTGAAGGTCTATCTACCCACTTTCATCACTGATTATTAAGGATATTTCCAAGTACTCCCACTGAACGTCTCCACCTCCATCGTTCAGCCCGGACACTGAGGTCCACTTCTGAGGGTCTTCTGGTGGTTTCCTCACTGCGAGAAACCAAGTTACAGGGAACTAGGCAGAGGGCCTTCCCAGGAGTGGCGCCCTCCCTGTGGAATGCCCTCCCGTCAGATGTTAGGGAGATAAAGAATTGCACAACTTTTAGAAAGCATCAGGGAAGTTTTTAATGTCTGACATTTTGTTATTTTTTATACTTTGCCGGAAGCTGCCCAGAGTGGCTGGGGAAACCGAGCCAGATGGGTTGGGTATCAACAATAAAATTATTATTATCATTATTATCATTATTATCATTACAGTGGTACCTCAGGCTACATACGCTTCAGGTTACAGACTCCGCTAACCCAGAAATAATACCTCGGGTTGAGAACCTTGCTTCAGGATGAGAACAGAAATCGTGCTCCGGCGGTGCGGTGGCAGCAGGAGGCCCCATTAGCTAAAGTGGTGCTTCAGGTTAAGAACAGTTTCAGGTTAAATACAGACCTCCGGAACAAATTAAGTACTTAACCTGAGGTACCACTGTATATCATTATTATGATGATTTGAGTGGGACTTGAATCAGAACAGTTTTCTCTATTTGCCTTCTTCATTTCTACAAAAATTATTGTCATAAAAACAAAAAAACAAAAAAGAAAGAAAGAAAGGATGCTTGGGGGGCTGTCTGCTACCCTGTTTGATTTTTTTAAAAATATATTTTTATTAAAGATTTCTTAGTTTACAAAAATATGTGCATTGTCTCTTGACGTGTAGTGAGATTCATAGGTTTGTACACGTTCGGCAGCACTGCCTGCGCACGACTCTCCCAGTATCGCACAGCAGAGGACTGTTGGATCCGGGACGAAGTGCAAAGGAAAGTTTTAAAGCAAAGTTTTGACAATTAGCGTGATTTGGGTTGCTACAGTTTAAATATGTTGTCAACTTGAATTTTATTCTTACGCCGCCTCTATGTGTACGGCACTTTACGGAGGAATCAAGAAAATGCAAGTTCCTAGGCAGAAAAGTTTGCAATGTACCCTTTGCTCAGGCCTGGCAATAAATTGAGGAGGGCACATTGTCACTTCAGGCTATAATCCTCTACTTGTGAGTAGGCCCCACTGAGCTCAATGGGACTTACTTCTGAGGAGACATATATAGGCTTGCCCTGTTGGCAGGCATACTGAGAGTTACAGTGTTACCTCGGATTAAGAACTTAATTCGTTCCGGAGGTCCGTTCTTAACCTGAAACTGTTCTTAACCTGAAGCACCACTTTAGCTAATGGGGCCTCCTGCTGCTGCCGCGCCGCCGGAGCCCAATTTCTGTTCTTACCCTGAAGCAAAGTTCTTAACCTGAAGCACTATTTCTGGGTTAGTGGAGTCTGTAACCTGAAGCGTATGTAACCCAAGGTACCACTGTCTAAGGAAGCTGCTTTATATTGAATCAGATGCTTGGCAGCAGCTTTCCAGGATTCTCTCTCAGAGCCCAGGTTCTCACCTGGAGATGCTAAGGATTGAACCCAGCGATTTCTGCATGCAAAGCAAACACTCTTAACACCGCTCTTCCCCAGCAGGGGATGAGGACTAAAGGGTTGGGCCAAACGCTTTGAGGGAAAGGTGAATTTTGAGTAGAGATTTGAAGAGAGAGAGATAGCATCGTGCTGGTTTTTGAGGAAGCAGTTCCAAGCAGGAAGGGACAGGATGGGAGAAAGGATGGAGTCATTTGAAGATGCAGAAGAAGGGGCCTTCTGACTCCTCAGGGTGTTGGAGCCGCGAGAGCAATGGGGCACCATGAATGGGACATGTGTGGTCAATTAGCACCGATTCAAAACTATCAGTATTTCAGAATAAACTTCAACCATAGTTCATGAGGTTTAGAGAAGCTACAGCCTTTCCTATACCGTTGAGTGTTGTTTGGCTAACCTTTAGGGATTCCACACTGACCCACCAAGTGTCCCTATTTTCCAGAGACAGTTCCGGATTTACAGAAGCCATCCCAGTTTCTGATTTGATCCTGGGATGTCCCGCTTCTCCTTAGGATGTCCCTATTTTCATCAGAGAAATGGTGGAAGGTATGGAGTTATGAGGCCGATGAGATAAGTAATTATACAGCATTTAGAAGACATCTGAAGGAAGCCCTGTATAGGGAAGTTTTAAAATGTTTCGTTATGTTTTATATATGCTGGAAGCTGCCCAGAGTGGCAGGAGCAACCTAGTCGGGCAGGTGGCTGGCTATGATGATGATGATGATGGAATAGGACATTCCTATTTTCATTGGAGAAATGTTGCGAGGTTATGCAGTGATGGAGATGGGAAGCCAAATATACCTGCAGTAGAGGGCACAATCTAGTTAAAATATTCTCATCCCAGTGATTTCAATAGAAGATGTTTAAATATATGCTTATCTGCCCCTTTGAAATTAAGAGACTTCGCGGCCACTTAACTTTGGTTGGATAAAGCACATGCATGCACCCATACCATATATTTGCCAGCTCAAGTTTATGCATTTGGTGTTGTGGGTCCAACTCAACTGAACTCCCTCCCATCAGAAATCAAGCAGGTAATGCTCTGCTGTTTCAGACACCAGGTTAAGATGGTTTTATTTCAGGAGATCTTTGCACCTTGAATTTTGTTCTAATGTTGTATTTTTCAGTGTTTTAATGTGGGTTTTTAATTTTACGTATCGTATGTTTTTATTTTCGTAACTCACTCCGAGTCCCGCAAAAGCCTTCTTTGGAATCAATAGTAACACTGCGGAAAGAGCAATCTCAATCGGGATATTTTGTCCTAAATTCAGATCGTGTTCAGAATACACGCAGAAATAGATTCATCATAGGGGATAAAGGAAGCCGAGGCCGCACTGGGCGCAACATCTGGGGGTTAGGGGGCGCAAATCCACGGGTTAGGGGGTGCAAATTACTTGCCTTGCCCCGGGTGCTGACAACCCACGCTACGCCACTGTTCCTCACTTCCACTTCAATTGCAGGACTTGTTCTGGGAAAGATCAGGCAGGGATATGATGTCAAACGTTCCACGCAGAATAACCTGGAATAAACAGGCAAAGAAAGAGAAATGTTCCCCTCTGCCGCCATGTATAAAACAATCTAAATGATGAGAGGCCTTGCTACAGAATTAGGAGTGTAAAGCTGAAATCATCAGTCGGTTTCTGTGCATCTAAATCCATGTTAGATTGTAGCCTGGAGATTTTCACAGGTTACATGACTCTAATCTTGTCTACTTAGAAGTGAGCCCTATTAAATTCAGTGGGGCTTGCTCCCAGGTAAACAAGTTTAGAAATCCTGTCTTGTTCTGTAAGTGCTTACCGTTAACAGTTCTAACAAACATGCTAGCATTTACTGTATTATTAGGATGTATTATTAATGTTTGGGGTTTTTTTTTTTTTTAAAAAAGTGTATATTTCTCTGAAATGAAATCTGGCCCATAGAAGTGACAGTGATACACGATCTTCTATTCTTCCAATTTGAACAATGAAATGCCATCGATTTAAATGGGAGAAAGTTAAGAATGTGCTTGAATATTCCACTGAAACCAATGAGATTTGAAGTTGCTCAATGTGATCCTGTCCTTATCTCCTGACAAGCTGGTTCCTAAAATGGTCATGATCCATGACTTGTGGATGCAGCTGATGTCAAAATTTTAGCATCCACAGATGGGACATAGAAAAAGGCCGCATTTGAAAGGAAGGCTCCCTAGTAAATTGGCTGAATGCTCTGTTCTAAAAGGCTGCTGACACAATTATTATTTTTCTTTCTAGCATTGCCACACTTCACCCCTGTATTTTATAAAGTGTGTGTGATATGTGCGCATATACAAACATGGCTGAAGTTCCAGATTCTTCTCTGAATCGAACAAGTTGATAGCGTACAGAATACTAAGCAATGTGCTTTGAGAAACTGACTATCAGTGGTCATTTTAAAAGACGCCACCAGACCTTACAAGGGAAAGATGGTTGCCGTCAGATACATTTTGTATCAAAAACCCAAGGACTGGGAAGTCAACATGCCATTCCAAACTTTGGACCACAGTTTGCAGTGCTTTTTACACAGTCCATAAACCACTGCAGTTTAGGTGCATGAGCCTTAAGCCTGCAGAAATCACAAAAGTGTTCCTTTTGGGTTCCAACTATGTGTGTCCCACCCAGAGATCATTTCTTTGTGAGAAAGAAAGGAGTCTACTGTCTCTTGCAGACCCTCCAAATGCCCCTATTTTCCAGGGACGTTCCTGATTTAGAGAAGCCGTCCTGGTTTCTGATTTGATCCCAGAATGTCACACTTTTACTTAGGACATCTCTATTTTCATTGGAGAAATGTTGGAGTTATCCGACCCCCGAGCGGCCTGAAGGCAATCCTGTATAGGGAAGTTTTTTCTTAATGTTTAACATTTTATTATGATTTTATATATGTTGGAAGCCACCCAGAGCGCTGGGGCAACCCAATAAGATGTGTGGGGTATAGATAGTAAAATTATCATTATGGAATGGGACTTCCCCATTTTCACTGGAGAAATTTTGGAGGGTATGCAGAGGTCCAGAGGAGCTCAGGCCACTTGCTGCTTTTGAGGCCCCTTGCCATAATAACAACTAAAAATGACAACACACAAAAGCAAAACAAGGCACCAAAAATGATGTGGGGACACTTGGAGGGTCTGCCTCTGAGGAGGACTGAGGATTCTTGCTTCTTCTACAGAATATGCATTTTAACCTAAGCTGCTCCCCACAGATTCTGTTAGATTGGGGCACACACAGGTTGGGAAACGAAGATATATACCAGGGAGCCCAGGTGGCTATAGACATGGTGTCAAATACGTGTAGTGGCCTGATGGTGTTTGGCTAGCAGAATATGGATGCACAGCACCATAGGTCAGTGCTGTTTTTTTAAAGGCGGAATTGACATCCGGGAGAATCTCCAAAAGATGACCCCCTTTCCTGGATCTTTTTACGGCCATTTTGTAAAAGAAGCTCGACAACAACTCTGGATTTTCCTTTAAAAGCTCAACAATTTTGGGGTGTCTTGGCCTTTTACACCAACCCGATATCCTTCTGCCTAGTGACCACACAATTCAAAAGCATCTGGTGTGATGTTAGTGTGGCATAGCTGTGAGTCTAGAGGCACCATTTGCCCTATCTGTGATGCTTTATCTTCCTTCTCCTAAATAGGAGTCAGAGAAGCAATACAGGCCCATTGCAGACAGCTCAGTCTCTGAGTGCATCTGCAGCTTATATGTTAGGTTCTCTGTAAGTTGCATCTGAATCTTGCACCCCACAAGTACAATAGGCATATTTACTAAATGTGTTTATACACCTGTACCTACTGATTTATAATATGTCCCAGAATTGCTGCAAATGTCAGGTTCAAACTTCATAATCTGGAAACATACGGGTGTACCAGTAAATGACCAGAAAATGGCTACAGAAATATGTTTTTGCAATGTGGAGCTTTCCATCATTCACACACCTTGGGCTTGCCTCAGATTAATCCATGCATTGTAACCTTTTTGACAACTGCTTCTTTCCATTTTCAGTACAAAAAAGGAAGGTTATCATATATTTACCAGGTCTCACTTAGGTGCCTTTAAAAACAGCTCTAAAAGCAGAAATTTATCAGGCAGCCATTTCCCCACAATCAATCTCCAGACCAAAAACAAAACAAAAAACAAGAACTCCTTCACCTCTTACATTTCTATGTGTCAGGCACTATGTGTCAACACACATGAACAATATCAGAAAAAAAGAGATGAAAATCTTAGGCCAAACTAAACATGACTTTGACCGTGCAGTTTGGTCTCGCATGGATTATTTTGGTTTAACAAAGAGCTGCTTCAGGGGACCCCTGAGCCAGAATAGGACCATTGATGCTTTCCTCCAGTTGCAATGCCAGGCAATTCAGATTAGGACGGAAGTGAAAAAAGGGTTAAAGACAACCACCCCTCACCCCAATCTAGTCCCCCCCCCACCTCTTCACCTCTGGTTATTATATAACTAACTAAAACAGCTATACAAAGCCTAACTGTCCCACAGACTTCATGTTTCGCTCGACGCTTAGCAGAGAATGAAATGGTTGTGATTAAAGTCTACGTTAACATTCTCCTCCCATAGACCCAGAAATTCCTGTTTTCATAAAATTCATAAAATAGAATGTCATTCTGCTAAGTGACTCGATTTTTTAAATTTTTTGTTTTAGGGTAGGAGTATTTCACGAAGCCGTTTTGATCCAAAGCAATCACTCTGGAAGACAGGTGTAGAGGAAGGTAAGGAGAACTGTGAACTGCGCTCACAAAGCAGGCATCTGAGAGGGTTGCTTCTTGCCTGTGGAAGTCCAGTGTACCATAAATTTATCAGGCTTTCGGAGGTTGTATTTAACTCCAGTCAGATTAAATCAAATAAACAAGGAATATTTGGTGTTCATGTTGGAGGGGATGCCAGAAAACAGGGAATTATGTTCATATGTGGTGGGGGTGTAATTATGTACATTTCTTTTTTTTACAAAAGGGTGTTTAAGGAGATAGCAGAAATCACTGGGTTAAAGCTGACCAAAAGTCCAGAGGTAGCATTATTATCCATTTCCGATGGGGTGGAAGGTTCTCAGGCTGTGAAGGGCTTGCTCACAAATTTATTGACAGCTGAACGAATTATGAAAGCTAGAAAGTGGAAGGGACAAGCAGAATATAAAACGGAAGAATGGTATAAAGAGGTGTGGGATAGAGCTAAAAATGATGATGATAATGATAATGATGATGATGATGATGATGATGATGATAATAATAATAATAATAATAATAATAATTTATTTATACCCCGCCCTCCCCAGCCAAGACCAGGCTCAGGGCGGCTAACAACCAATAATAAAAACAAGTTGATTAAAATACAATTTAAAAGATTAAGATACAACATTAAAACACTAGGGTAGGGTGCAATCTCTTCATAGGAGGAGAAAGGAAAAAGAAAGAGGGGGAGGGAATCAAACTGATTCCAAGCCAAAGGCCAGGTGGAACAACTCTGTCTTACAGGCCCTGCGGAAAGAAATCAGATCCCGCAAGGCCCTGTTCTCATGAGACAGAGCAGAATTAACATGTTTATTAATGATAAATTAACATGTGCCATTAAGGTAATGTGCAATAAGGAATATGCAGGAGAAATGATGAGATACGGAGGGTGTTTGTAGAATTTGTACTGATAAAGGGGTCAAACCATCTCCAGAGGTATTTACATTTTGGGAGCTTGGATAGTTACAGTGGAATGGGTGCAAATTTTTATTCTTATCTATTTATGATTATTAATTTGTCAAACTAAAATTATAATTTTTTTATCAGGATTTAAGATGAGTTGATGTGAACAATACAGCGTGACCCCCTTTCATTGCTGTTTTTAGTTAAAAGCAGCTGGGTATGTGTGGGTGGCTCTGAGCTTGCTTTCAGCATCCCAGGGAGTGGGTTAGCTCTTTCCACATGTCATTTCCCGGACATGGTCCCGCATCCTGAAGCCATTGTTGCAGATTTGTGGGTTGATGATGTGCTGCGGCTTCTAATAGGGGTTTATACGTATGCATGTGTTCAACTAGGGGTGCCAAACGCCCAGATATTTTATTATTTCTTTCTTTTATTTGGACCATTTATATACCGCTCGTAGTTAGGCAAAGCTCTTTAAGCGGTTTACAACATGGGTTAAAACATCTTAAATAAACAGCAAATACCGAAACAAAAAGGAGAGGATTTCTGTAAAACTTAAACTAAACAGAGCATCCTCGTCAGTATCAAAATAAACATTGCCATATAAAAATCAGCTGCAAAAAATGCAAGGAAAATCCATGGTAAAGGACTAAATCCAAGTATCCTCTAACCGATCAGGAAGCAAAATAATTAAAAATGAAAATGAGCTAAAAAGCATAAATTTCACCTTAAAAACACACACAAAAACCTGATTCACAATAAGCAAAAGAAATTGTACAGCACTTATATAGATTTCCCAAAGATCAGTGCTGTTTCAAAGATACTTTAAATGGTAATCTGACCAGTGTAGGACTGCCATATGAGTGTTTGTAACAACTTTTGGGGTTTCCTAAGAAAAAAGCTCAAAAATATTGGGGTGTTACTTTTTGAAATATGGTAATAATAATGATAATGATGATAATAATAATGATAATAATGATGATGATGATAATATATTATTTATACCCCGCCCGTCCACCCCAGCCACGCTAGGCAACCCTAGGACCTGTCCGCAATTGAGCAAAAAGTAAATCGCATCACCTTTTGTTCTGGATTTTTTACCCTTAACTGCAGGGTTTTTCTGACTCTGATTAGACTTCCCAAGGATTTTTTATTTATTTTTATTTTTAAAACTCTGTATTTAAAGGGGGAAAGACTTTTCAGGGTACAATCTGGAGTCTAGGCAGGGAAATGAATATTGTTTTATTACCTTTAGAGCCAAAGATGCTACTACTGAGTTATTTAAAGGGATTACAATGAAGGATGTTGACTTGGAAATGACTGTTAACCTCCTTATCAGTGTCAGGATCCGTATAGCAGCAAACT
This sequence comes from Podarcis melisellensis, assembly GCF_964234715.1. Lineage (NCBI taxonomy): Eukaryota > Metazoa > Chordata > Lepidosauria > Squamata > Lacertidae > Podarcis > Podarcis melisellensis. The sequence continues at coordinate 59,737,940 of NC_138541.1, read as the reverse complement.
GGAGGTGAAATTTCACTCCATCAATTCTTGGAATGATGTAATAGAAAATGGAATATAGCAATACTATTTAAATTAACTTACCGGAGAAGGAGTAACAAACAGCAATCAAGTAAGTTTGGTAAAAGCTGGATTTTAATTAGGATGCAAGTAGATAAATAGGGACCGCTTACCAGCGGGAAGGTAAACGGCATTTCCGTGTGCGGCTCTGGCTCGCCAGAGCAGCGATGTCACGCTGGCCACGTGACCCGGAAGTGTCTCCGGACAGCGCTGGCCCCTGGCCTCTTGAGTGAGATGGGCGCACAACCCCAGAGTCTGGCAAGACTGGCCCGTACGGGCAGGGGTACCTTTACCTTTACCTTTTTACAGTATGAAGGCCATTTTTAGGCAAGTGCAGAAGCTGAAATCCATCTTTTTTTTCATTCAAGGGAATGATACACCCTGACTTTTCATGTAAGTGGTTTGAAGAGTCAGGGAACCGCTCCATAAACATTAACATTCAGGGTTCTGCTTCGCTTCCCAGTTTAATTACGGTACTCAGAAATAGCAATGGGTTCTTTTGTTTGTTTATTAATTTTCCAAATTTGTATACAGCTTCATTGTTAAAAACTTCAGACCTCTAAGCAAAATATGCATAAAAATGATCAATCAAAGTCAGAAGTTGAAACAAGCTGACCTAAAAAAATCCCAATTATACATAAAACCAGCGCTTTGCTAATTGCACAAGGTAAACACACATACATATGTACAGCGCTTTTTTCTGGGAGGTACGCATACCCCTAAACATTTTGTGAATCTTTGTACTTTTGTCCATTTACTGTATTTATTTCCCCCGATTTGAACTATAAAATGATGATTTTCTTGAGTCAAAATGAGAGTACCCCTAAACAATTTTTGAAAGAAAAAATGCACTGCATAAAAAACCAATAGTCAAATGTGTGTGAGAGAGAGAGAAAGAGAGAAGAAAATGGCCTATCAAAATGCCTGTCAACCTTACATATTTCCCCTGCTTTTGTACTGACTGCATGGCGGGTTGTTCTGAAACTGCTCCTCTGAAGAGCTCCAATCTCTGAGAGACTTTGCAGCCTCCCTACTTTTATTGTGCAAGTCTTTTCTAACTTGTTGAAACAGTGGTGGAGTTCATTGCACATTGGAAGCTATTAGAAAACTCTGCTGTGAAAACTTTAGTGAAGCTGTTTGCTGCGGACTAGAACCCTCAGGTCCACAGTCAGATTCACCGAAGCAGGGGGGGGGGGAAATATGAGGGGAAGCAGTGGCGCGGCGCGTCACTTCTCACTTATTTTAAGCTGAAGCTGTGGAACGAAAGTCAGAACTAACAATGGAAGAAAAAAGCGGTTAAATAGTACTAATGCACCATGTTCATGAATGCACAAGTAAAACGGGGTTTCCTTTCCCTATACACTTACCTGTCGTTGCTGTTCATTGTTGCTACGTATTATTTCATACACGACCTAATCATTAGCCTTTCTAAGTGGTGTGCATAAAAATCATGCAGAAAACGAACACTGTGAAAATTCTTCCTATAAACAGACAGAGACATGAATACTAGCTTAATGGGTTCGCTGGTACAAGAAAGCCTTTCCTTGAAGGTTCAGCAAGGGGGGTGCCTGCCTAATCTCTCTTTTTTTAAAATAAAATAAAAAAATATTTGGTTTTTCAGACTAAAGTTTTACAATCATATATCCAACACACAAAAACAAGATTCCAAAGAAGCTCCTGGACTTTCCCCCTTCCCTTTGTGGGTATTATTGTTAATCATTTCCTCCTGCATCTTTTTAAATACAGGTAATCCAATTATTTTACCTCTCCATTGTGTCCAAAATTCACCATTAAACTATAAGTGTTATTCCAATCCTACTAATGATTTTAACTGTTTACAATGGTTTTTAAGATAAGTTAGAAAATTTCCCCCATTCCTTATGAAGATTTTGGTCTTTCTGATTCTTCTGGTCATTTTAGCCATTTTGGCATAATCCATCAATTTAATCTGCCATTCTTCCCTGGTCGGGACTTTACCTTCTTTCCATGTGCCTGCTTGATCTGTTGTGAGGGACTTCCACAGGCTACGGCCCTGAATGCACGAACTTACAGGCAAACACTAAAAGCAGCTAAAAAGGGCTTTAAAAGCAATCCAAATGGCAGTGGCTGACGATAGGTTTAAACCAGGGGTCAGCAAACTTTTCAACAGGGGACCCGTCCCCTGTCCCCCAGACCTTGTGGGGGGCCGGACTATATTTTGAAAAAAAAAAAAAATGAACGAATTCCTATGTCCCACAAATAACCCAGAGATGCATTTTAAATAAAAGCACACATTCTGCTCATGTAAAAACACCGGGCAGGCCCCACAAATAACCCAGAGATGCATTTTAAATAAAAGGACACATTCTACTCACGTAAAAACACGCTGATTCCCGGACCATCCGCGGGCTGGATTTAGAAGGCGATTGGGCCGGATCTGGCCCCCGGGCCTTAGTTTGCCTACCCATGGTTTAAATGATGTGATGCGAAATTAGTACCTGCGGCAAGCAGGGGCGTGGGGTGAAATTTTGCATAGGGGGACAGTTAGGGCCAGAGCTGTCAGCTTGCAAGGGCAAATTGAGGGGTAGATGTGCACATGAGCATTGCGAGCCTCTGACGGGATGCCAGAGCCCTCCTGCTTCCTTCCCAAAGGCGGGCGGGCTATGGGATTGTGGCAGGATGGCTCTTGGACCCGTCAGAGCATCGTCCCAAGCTGGGCAGAAGGTTTTGGGACGGAGGCTCCAGGGGAACATTTAGGGGACTGGCTTAGCCCCCCTAGACTACACACCACTGGTGGCAAGGGACTCTTTTCATTCATCTGGAAAAGCCGACCATGACAAAAACCTCTTCCAGAAAGTAGAGACTGTGGGAATCTGTCATATCTCAGACAGCGATGCTTTTCCGAAGGCTAGGGGCAGCCATGCTGAATTCTGAGTTACTGTGGAGCAGGATTCTGGTATTATGAAGAGTTTAATGAGAAACTTTCTTGCAGAGCGCAGTGACCTACCGGGTAATATAGGGGAGAGCTTATCTTCTTTAGAGGCCATTCTTCTGGGATCAAAACCTTGTGTTTTATATATATATATATATATGGTAAAGGGACCCCTGACTGTTAGGTCCAGTCGCAGACGACTCTGGGGTTGCGGCGCTCATCTCGCTTTACTGGCCGAGGGAGCCGGCGTACAGCTTCCGGGTTATGACCAAACCGCTTCTGGCGAACCAGAGAAGCGCATGGAAACGCCGTTTACTTTCCCGCCGGAGCAGTACCTACTTATCTACTTGTACTTTGACGTGCTTTCAAACTGCTAGGTTGGCAGGAGCAGGGACCGAGCAACGGGATTGTGTGTGTGTGTGTATGTGTATACACACACACACACTTGTGTTTTATTGCTACTTCATTTTTGTTTTGGGTTGCCAAAAAGTGAAAATCCGGACACAAATGCAGTTGAGGGTGGTTTTTCTTTTTGCAAAAACTGCCAAAAAGTCAACACTTCTGATGTGGGTTTTCCTGGATATTATTGTCACTTTCCCAAAACTACAACAATATTTTAAAAAATCATAGTATATCCAGCTAAAGGCAGGGCGTACAAAATCTAAACGTATTAAATGACAACCCCTGTTTTCGGACATAATTAAACAACAAACTCATTTCCATTAATACCAATGTAGCTGTTCAACAGTCCTCCAGATAATCCTGAGAATTGTAGTTTAGTGAGAGCCTTTTACCAGTTTGTGTCTGGGATAGACATGCTCCTGGAATGCATCAGAGTAGATTTTTCTTTTGCACAGTCAGTCTTTACAACTGATCCTTGGCTCCACCTTCGGTCCTTCCTGGCAGAACCAGAGGACTGTTGTGGCCAATCTACACAATTTGAAGAGCTGAGACAGTGCCGGATTCTCTCAAACCACCTCCTTCCTTTTTTCTCAGAGGCTTTTTTCTCACATTTCCTATTTAACACGAAAGCACGAGCATGGGAGCCCACAAAGGTCCCCAGCCGGTACACCTTCCTCAGTTACTGCTGCTTTTGTGCTGTACGTAAAATTGCATTTACACACAATGACCCTTAGCTATGATATGGCTGTAATAAAATTGCAGTCAGGCAAACCTACGAACCCTGAGCTTTTAAAAAGCACAACAAATATTTGTTTATTTTTTAAAAACCATGCAAATAATATAAGCAAAGGGTGCAAAATAAACGCCCAAATTAATTGTGCTAAGAAACCTTTAGAAATGCAGAGGCAAGTCTTATAACTTTAAAAAGTAACGCTTACGTTGCTGCATGAACCAACTACGTCAGATGCATCAAGTTGATAGTGAAGATGTTCCAGAGGGTTCACTGCATTGCTCTGTGGAAGCAAAAAAAGAAAAAAGAAAAAAGAGGGCATCTTATATCACTTTAAAGACTAACACATTTATTATGCAATTATTATCGGTTTTAAAAAATATATAATCTTGCTCTTCAGCCAAATCTCTAAAAAGAAATGAATGAGAAACACAGTCCCTGCCTTCAAGTTTATAACCTAAAAAAAATACAACACAAACAGAAAATGCATACCCGCCAACATTTCTCCATTGAAAATAGGCTGCTCTGGTATCGCCAGAAGTGGCTTAGTCATGCCGGCCACATGACCCAGAAAAACTGTCTGCGGACAAACGCCAGCTTCCTCGGCTTGTAAAGTGAGATGAGCGCCGCAACCCGAGTTGTCCGCGACTGGACTTAACTGTCAGGGGTCCTTTACCTTTACCTTTTTACCTACTCCACAACAACAACAACAACAACAACAACAACAACAACAACAACAACAACATTTATATCCTGCTCATCTGACTGGGTCGCCCCACCACCCAGAAAGTAAAAGTGATGGCAAGCACGAAACTACTGAATTACAGTTCAGTTGTAAAATCAATGGATTTTATCACACTGCCTGTGCTAGCTGGATTACCAATGCCACAATATCTGTGCTATCAACACCTGTTTTATTTATTTTTTTAGAAAGTCCACTGTTAATAGGGTAAATCGTATTATTAACAGTGGCCAGTCCCAGGAAACAGTTCTTAATAACACACACATCCTGCCACTGTTGTCAATTAACACAGGGGTACAAATTTCCTGCACTTTCTTTCCTTCTGACCTCACCAGAAAGAGGAAGACAAAGATACAGTTGGATATACGTCTATACATGTGTGTGTATGTGATACACAAACACACACATGGGGGGGGGGACTTTAAAAAGTGAGTCCAAAAGGAAATGAGCTGCAGAAATTCAGACAGTGATCATCACCTGCAACTCAGGTTAACACTTCGTGAATCTGTTTATATGTAGTCTAGAAATATATTGGTCTTGAAGGCACTACAACAGTCCATCTTGTTTCTAATGCTTTATTCCAGGGTTTCGAGAGGCTATTCAATAAATAAGTAATGCCAAATCAATTCCATTTCCATTGTAATTCACTGATTTATATTGCAAACTGACTTGTCATTCTCAGATGAAGGGCAGCCTTGAAATTTAATGAGCAAAATAAAAATGATAACAAATGGGCATAGGCTGTTCATGGATGAGCAGCTACAGATTTCAAATCTAGAGGAGGTTCCTGCTGGCTCATTTATGATGGCAAGTCTAAAATCCCTTGCTTTTGAAATCCATCTCCTATCTATGATCTCTCTTGCAAACACTTCCTCCCGTTAACATGAAAAACTGAGCACAGAGATCGTAATCTTCCTACGCCATCTGTTTTTCTTTTCTGTAGTGCAGGGGGAAGGTAGCTTGTGGCTCTCCAGTTATCGTTGAGGAAAGGCTGTGTTATCTGTTGTTGTTGTTTAGTCGTTTAGTCGTGTCCGACTCTTCGTGACCCCATGGACCAGAGCGCGCCAGGCACTCCTGTCTTCCACCGCCTCCCGCAGTTTGGTCAAACTCATGTTGGTAGCTTCGAGAACACTGTCCAACCATCTCGTCCTCTGTCATCCCCTTCTCCTTGTGCCCTCCATCTTTCCCAACATCAGGGTCTTTTCCAGGGAGTCTTCTCTTCTCATGAGGTGGCCAAAGTATCGGAACCTCAGCTGTCCTTCCAGTGAGCACTCAGGGCTGATTTCCTTCAGAATGGATAGGTTTGATCTTCCTGCAGTCCATGGGACTCTCAAGAGTCTCCTCCAGACCATAATTCGAAAGCATCAATTCTTTGGCGATCAGCCTTCTTTATGGTCCAGCTCTCACTTCCATACATCACTACTGGGAACACTACTGTGTTATCTGCTTGCATGCAAAAGGTCTCAGGTTAAATCCCCCATGAGGCTGAGAGGGATGCTGTCTGAAAAATCCTGGATGTCATGGGACTGGTTAGGCACAGAGGAATGGTGGTAGACACTACCTGGGGAATCCCCAAGGCAAGAAAGCTCAAAGCCTTGGGAGTGGTGGTCAGAAGGAGAAGAGGGAGCAGACTGGGAGGAGGAGGTTCGGAAGCTGAAGAGAGTCTGTGGCCGAGAGCTGTCCAGAATCAAAGTCAGGAGAGGAAGGAGGTCAAGAGGTAGAGATGAGTCAGACCAGGGTGTCTCCTCCTGCTGCTTCAACACTCTAGGCTCTCCCATGATCTCCCAGGACCAGAAGAGGTATGAAGAGGGAACAGCAGAGACAGGCACGCTGGCCTAGTCTCAGATTTCTTGTACAGTGGTACCTCAGGTTAAGTACTTAATTTGTTCCGGAGGTCCGTTCTTAACCTGAAACTGTTCTTAACCTGAAGCACTACTTTAGCTAATGGGGCCTCCCGCTGCTGCCGCACCGCCGGAGCACGATTTCTGTTCTCATCCTGAAGCAAAGTTCTTAACCCGAGGTAATATTTCTGGGTTAGTGGAGTCTGTACCTGAAGCGTATGTAACCTGAAGCGTATGTAACCTGAAGCGTATGTAACCTGAGGTACCACTGTAGAGGTAAAAGGTAAAGGACCCCTGGATGGTTAAGTCCAGTCAAAGGCTACTATAGGGTTGCGGCGCTCATTTCGCTTTCAGGCCAAGGTAGGCGGCGTTTGTCCACAGACAGCTTTCTGGATCATGTGGCCAGCATGACTAAACCGCTTCTGGCGCAACAGAACACCATTACAAATGCCAGAGCGCACAGAAATGCCATTTACCTTCCCGCCACCGCGGTACCTATTTATCTACTTCCACTGGCATGCTTTCGAACTGCTAGGTTGGCAGAAGCTGGGACAGAGCAACAGGAGCTCACTCCGTTGCAGGGATTCGAACTGCCAACCTTCTGATTGTCAAGCCCAAGAGGCTCAGTGGTTTAGACCACAGCACCACCTGCTTGGGAAGGACCTGGAGGAGGAGGAGGAGATTTAGGCAGCTGTGGGAAGTCGAGGACCTTCAGCCTCCACAACTGCTCCATAGGGGCAAGACTCACAGAGAAGGGTTGCTGTGCTCATTAGGCATGGCTCCCTGAGCAAGCCTCTTTGAATAAAGAGTTAACTTTGCATACCCCGTGCGATTTATTGCTGGCTGGCTCCCTGTCACTGGAGTATTGCTGCCAGCCAGTGTATGCTAGGCATTAAAGAGCTAGCTAGACCAATGGTCCGACTCAGTATAAGACAGTTTCTTATGTTCCATGATCCTTGGCAAAGGGTAGCCCCGGAGTAGGGCATTGCTTTGCATGCAGAAGGGCTCAGTTTCTTTTTTCTTTTCAAGACATTTTTTTTTAATTTTACAGATAAAAATATACAAATAAACACACATCAATAAAATCATGCTGTATGTAGAGATTCTTCGAATCTCGCGACTTCCCCCCATCTCGTCCATGGAGTCTTATCTTAAATGTCTACAACTGCATATTAGTCCATACTCCAGTTTTTATATTAAACCATATTGTCCATAATGTTTTTTACAATACAAATGAGTCAAAATCCTGCTCTTGTTTCCATCTGCTTACAGTGGTCTCCTAGATAACTTATAAATTCTTCCCATTCTTTTATAAAGTTTTTGTCCTCTTGGTTTCTGAGTTTCCAGTCAGCTTTGCCATCTTGGCATAATCCATCAACTTGGTTTGCCATTCTTCTCTGATAGGGACTTTATCTTCTTTCCATCTCTGGGCTAGTAGCATCTGAGCGGCTTTTGTTCCATACATAAAAAGTCTTTTCTGCTCTTTCAGAAAGTCGGTAGCTGTAATTCCTAATGAAAAAGCTTCTGGGTTTTTTTAAAGCAAAAGTTATTTTAAACATTTTTTTTCATTTCATTATAAATCATCTCCCAGAAAGCTTTTATTACCTTACAAGCCCACATATGATAAAAGGTACTTTCCCCCCCTTTAAATTTCCAGCAGATATTTGAACTTGTCTTGTACATTTTTGCTAACTTTGTAGCAGAAGGGGTCAGTTTCAATCCCTGACACCTCCATGGTCTGACTTGTTCAAAGGCACCTTCCTATGTTCCAACTGAACTGAATTAATCAAGCTCTGTTAGCATAGCCTGTGGTCAGAAATGATGGGAGTTGTAGTCCGACAACATCAGTCTGTTCCCCTGCCCCCTTACCGTATGTCTTGTTTCCAGAGAAAACTCTGAAGTCTTAACCTGGCTGGTCTTCCTTCCTTTAACCTCCCACATATTCAGTTAAAGTAGCTTTCTCTCTCTCTCTCTCTCTCTCTCTCTAATTTTTATTAGTTTTTTAACATATCATTTTCAACAGTAATTAAACATACTTTTACATCTTATTCAAATTTTTGACTTCCATCAATCCTGTCTGAAAATTTTCCAATCTAATCTCTTAGTATGCATTTCTTATCTTCCCTATTACATTTCAAACTCATAACCAATATCTCTATCTTTTTCTACTTTGTAACACTTCGTGTATTTCTCCTTACAAAACTTCTTGTAGTCCTACTAGATTAATTTGTTGATTACAGTTGCTCTTCAAATAATTCATATACTTCTTCCAATCTTCTGTAAATCTCTGGTCCCGCAGGTTTCAAATCCTTCCTGTCATTTTGTCCAATTCTGCATAGTCCATTAATTTTGCCTGCCATTCTTCTTACGTCGGACAGTTAAAGTAGCTTTCTGACATCATTGAAGTTTCCAGCGTTACGTTCTGACTGTTCCCTGAATGGATCTGCCAATCTGTTCACACGGCTGGTTCGCAGAAATAAGCGGCCCTTTCGAAAACTTTCCAAGAAGGCTTGCATGCCACGTTGGGTCAGACTCTATCTCAAGCCATTCATGTTGCACACATGCATAGCAGGAAATGCCTCTTCTGATGCAACGATTGCCTTATAAACGGTGACAAGCAGAAGTCGGAGTGCTGGGCAGTCACGCCGCCGAGGATCGGACGTTGCCTTTGAGAAGTTCACAATCCGCTCCAGAGGAATAGCTGTGTTGGTCTCTTAGCAGCAAAACCACAATTGCCAGCGGCACCTTATTGTGGCCGGAGCTGTTAAGGCAATAGCTGTACAGATGGAATGAATTTTGTTTGCCTTTGTGGTTAACGAGAGAATAAGGAATCTGGGTTGCATTGACTCCTATGGGTAGGTAAGACGCATCTTTCTCATAAAACCGATAGGATTTAGTGCTGCTCCTGTCAAAGTCAGTCGGAAAATGCCACGCTCAGTGGCATCTGAATGCTTTGGAAGTTCTTGTGTGGGGAGAGGGAGAGGGAATTTGTGAGACACCCAGGCAAATAAATGCTCAGGGAGGTTCACTTGGCACCTTCATTATACACCTTTAGGTGCCAGGCAAAAACATTCCTCTTTAACCAGGCCTTTGGCTGATTCACATTCGATGCCCTTTAAGAATGCGTTGTTGTTGTTGTTTAGTCGTTTAGTCATGTCCGACTCTTCGTGACCCCATGGACCAGAGCACGCCAGGCACTCCTGTCTTCCACTGCCTCCTGCAGTTTGGTCAAACTCATGTTGGTAGCTTCGAGAACATTGTCCAACCATCTCGTCTTCTGTCGTCCCCTTCTCCTTGTGCCCTCCATCTTTCCCAACATCAGGGTCTTTTCCAGGGAGTCTTCTCTTCTCATGAGGTGGCCAAAGTATTGGAGCCTCAGCTTCAGGATCTGTCCTTCCAGTGAGCACTCAGGGCTGATTTCCTTCAGAATGGATTGGTTTGATCTTCTTGCTGTCCATGGGACTCTCAAGAGTCTCCTCCAGCACCATAATTCAAAAGCATCAATTCTTCGGCGATCAGCCTTCTTTAGGGTCCAGCTCTCACTTCCATACATCACTAATGTGTTAGGAGGGGGTTATTGGGTTGATTTTGTTTTTATTTCGAATGCAGATTTTGTGTTTTTATCTTGTAAATTGCATAGGGTTGCCATATGCCCTCTCTTCCATGGGTAGAGTTGTCATAGTGATCCATCCTTAAAAGGAGAAGTCGGCATATTTGTCCTCTCTTTTGCTCTCCAAAACATGGCAACCCTATTTGCGATTAAAATGTGAAAGGCTAGCTACGGAAATGAATGGACTATGCAGAAATGGCAAAACTTACTCGAAGAACAACTTTCCTTTTTATTAAGGAATGGAGATCACTTACAGTGGTAGCTCGGTTAAGAACTTAATTCATTCTGGAGGTCTGTTCTTAACCTGAAACCTTTCTTAACCTGAGCTACCACTTTAGCTAATGGGACCACCCGCTGCCACTGCGCCGCGATTTCTGTTCTTATCCTGAAGCAAAGTTCTTAACCCGAGGTACTATTTCTGGGCTTGCGGAGTCTGTAACCTGAAGTGTCTGTAACCCGAGGTACCACTGTATTGAATATTTACAAACAAATTGTAAACAAATTAAGACATGAGCAGGATTATTGCAAAAACTTGCAGTTTCTAAAACTTATATGAAATGGATGAAGAAAATAATAAATAAATTGGGATATGCAGAGGGGGGAGAGTAAATTTAGGGAACCGCAGAAAGAAGAGGAGGGAAATCAACGTTTGATATGTAAGAATTACTTTATATTTTTCTGTTGAAATATTTGTTTTAAATGAAAATTATAAATAATTAAAAAAATAACGTGAAAGGCTAGAAGTAGGAAATACAGTAAGTTAGGAGTAAGTGAGGAAACTCTAATGAAGTACTCTATTGAGGAGCCCCCAACCCCTATCCAGCAATAGGAAGCCTCTGGAGAGAGAACTTTGTGTGGCATTTTCTCTAAATTTTTGAAAAGCTGCATTTTTAAAAAGAAGACAACAATTAGAGCCGCTCAGTTACAAGTGACTGGCCACAATCTCTGTTCAGCTACAGGGAACAGGTTTTTTTAAAAATTGTTTATTTGAATTTTCTGTTTTATCATACAGTGGTACCTCACAGATAGGTAGCCGTGTTGGTCTGCCATAGTCAAAACAAAACAAATTTCCTTCCAGTAGACCTTAAAGACCAACTAAGTAAGTGGTACCTCAGGTTAAAGTGGTACCTCAGGTTAAGTACTTAATTCGTTCCGGAGGTCTGTTCTTAACCTGAAACTGTTCTTAACCTGAAGCACCACTTTAGCTAATGGGGCCTCCTGCTGCTGCTGCGCTGCCAGAGCACAATTTCTGTTCTCATCCTGAAGCAAAGTTCTTAACCTGAAGCACTATTTCTGGGTTAGCGGAGTCTGTAGCCTGAAGCGTATGTAACCCGAGGTATCACTGTATTATCAATGCATAGTATGTTACAGTCAAACACATGGTAATAAGAAAGAGGGGGGGGGAGAACACAAGTATAAGACATATATTTGTAAATAATAATAGTAACATAGCTTGTTTCTCCAATTTAATTAACTCTTATAAGCCTTAATTTAAACTCTCCTTCCACTCTTTCTCTGGTTCCCTATCTGTTGTCTTTTTGACTGCATTTTCTTGTTTTACTAAATTATTTTCATTACCTTACACTCTCCCACTTTGTCACATCTACTGCTGAGTATTTCCCCCGTCTGTTACACTTACTTTCTTGTTATCATATTTTTCCATATATTATATATATAATGTCCAGTCCTCTTTTAAATCCTTACGTCTTTATTTCTTAATCTATTTGTCATGTTGGCAAGTTCTATATATTCTAATATCTTAAAGGTGCCATTCTTCTCTTGATGGTACATCTACAGGGAACAGTTAATTCAGGGAGCATGGAAATAACTTTTGTGTGGCATCCAAAAATGGAGGCAGACTGTATTACTGTCACAAAATGATATGGTCGCCTCTGTATTCAGCTTTGCTTTCCCTTTGAGTTGACGGTGGATACTTTCTCTGGGTTTTGTGTGTCTGTTTTCCTCTAAATTTTAGAAAACGGCATTCTTAAAAAGACGGAAAATATTGGAACAGATCACTAAAAAGCAAGCGGCATTCTCAGCTACAGGGAACAATTAATTCAGGGAGCTGCGGAGAGGGGTTGAGGGAGGCAAAATTGGCGGGTCGGTGGAGGGTTCAGCACTCCACTGTTTTAAATGGCAGACCTGAATTCTAACAGGAGGATCTAACACTCATAGGGGAAGCCAATTGGGTGCATTCTACATGTTCTTGGGACTACAATTTTCACCTACCTGAACCATTGGGCTGATGGGAGTTGTAGTACAATGATGTCTGGAGGACCTGACATTGGCTTCCCCTCTAGCAGGTCCTCCTGATGGTGCCAGTATTTTGCCAGTACTTCTATCCCTTATGTATGGGGTGCAGGTGGCGCTGTGGTCTAAACCACTGAGCCTCTTGGGCTTGCCGATCGAAAGGTTGTCTGTTTGAATCCCCGTGATGGGGTGAGCTCCCGCTGCTCTGTCCTGGCTCCTGCTAACCTAGCAGTTCGAAAGCACACCAGTGCAAGTAGATAAATAGGTACCGCTACGGCAGGAAGGTAAACGGTGTTTCCGTGAGCTCTGGTGTTTACGGTGTCCCATTGCGCCAGAAGCAGTTTAGTCATGCTGGCCACATGACCTGGAAAGCTGTCTGTGAATAAACGCCGGCTCCCTTGGTCTGAAAGCGAGATGAGTGCCACAAACCCATAGTCACCTTTGACTGGACTTAACCATTTACCTTTACCTTTACCCTCATGTACCGGTACACTAGAAGCATGGTAGAAGTTTAAGAAAGTGGACGGGTTGGAAAAAGTGCTGTAAGAAATGTGCTTGAGATATGTGCTTGGCTTCAGATATGTGCTTGGCAACAAAGCTTACCAATTGCTGATCCTGCACCAGAGCTAATATCTCACCATTGAAGCTACCACACAAGGTTTTTTATAAGGATGAGAAGAGGTGTGCGGAGAATTGTGCACACCAACTGGACAGGGATAATCTAATCACAATAAATCTCTAATGACCTGTGACTCGCAACAAAAAAATCACATCTGTGCTCTCTTCTTGTTTTTGTAGAGAACGTGTTTAACTCTCCTAAAAGCGTCAATATTGAGCGGGAGAGAAGAAGATTTCAGCTCCTGGGGCAAAACTGCCAAGAAAACACTGCGGAAACCTGGGCAGATTCCTACTGAATGGCGCTCATAGTAGTGGGACGCCAGGAAGTGCTCATCCAGATTCTCTTTTAGAATAAGTAACCTTTGAGGAAATGTTGGATTCGGTCAAATGTGTCCTGGTAGGAGATGCGGCTGTTGGGAAAACGGCTCTGCTGCTGCGCTTTACTTCGGAGACTTTCCCGGACACTTACAGACCCACTGTTTATGAGAACACTGGGGTTGACGTCTTCCTGGACGGCGCCCAGATCAGCTTAGGCCTTTGGGACACGTCTGGCAGCGATGCCTTCAAAGGCATCCGCCCCCTTTCCTACCAGCAGGCTGACGTGATTCTCCTGTGCTACTCGGTGGCCAACCAGAACTCGTTCCTCAGCTTGAGGAGCAAATGGGTTACGGAGATCCGGACACACTTGCCTCGTATTCCCATTCTGGTGGTGGCTACCCAGATTGACCAGAGGGAGACTGGACCTCACAGCGCCTCCTGCATCAGCCCGCTGCTCGGGAAGCGGCTAGCGAGGGACATCCGAGCAAAGGCCTTTGTGGAGTGCTCATCTCTCGCCAATAGGGGCGTCCAGAAGGTGTTTGAGTGTGCCGTCCGGACAGCGGTGAACCAAGCAAGGAAACGAGCCCGGAGGAAGCTTTTCTCAGTCAACGAGTGCAAGGTCTTTTGAACTCTGACTTGGCCTTTTCCGCCTCTCTCACAAAACAGACTCCCTTTTGTGCGGCAGAAGGGCAGCGACGCAAAGGCTGACAAACAGGAGCACACCGTGTTAGCATTCATGGTGAGCCGTGACCAGCATGGTGGGAACTTCCTTTGCAAAGAACAGAATAGGACTGCCCTTCTCCATAAGCATGCGATGGTCCCATTTGGCTCCCAGTGGCATTGACGGAACAAAAGCTGAACTGGAGACTTTTGAACAGGAGCACGTTGTTAGCATTGTGGGGGATTTTGGAATGTATTTATTCCATGGTGGTTGAAATCTTTTTAGTGAAGCATCATGGATTGGAGAAATCTGATGGAGACTTGCACAGGTTTTCTTCCAGGGCCATGGCTTTCACCAAAGTACGACCAGGGTTTTAGTTCCATAATGGTGCTGGAGATTAGGTTCCTGAAACTAGCAACCAACCAACCCACCTCACACATGACAGCCCTCAGGACTACCTGGGGACTCAAGTGGGCAGGGGGATCAGTGGCCTAGCTACACTGTTTGATTTTGTTTAACTTGGTTTAATTTATAACTTGAATTTGGTGTCAGCCCGATGTCTGCGGAAGCAAATTCCTAGTGTGAAGAAAATCGTACAAGACTATTCTGTCTACTCAAGTGTGGAGGGTTAATTCTGATCATTCTGATGCAACAGAAGATCAGTGGTGGCGAGACATGCTTTTAATAGCTACGTGTCAGAAATAAGTCCTGCAAGCATAAATTACTGTCTTGGTGGCATTGGGATGAGACAAGCTATGCTTACTTGCTTCTTCATACCAGTTCAAGGCAGAGATTCTCCCTTTAAGAAGTAGGCAGCTCTTCTGTCTGCCCTGGGATATGAGCACAAAGGAATTAGTGAGGTGACCATTTATTTTATTTTTTCTGGTAGGCTTCCTGTGTGTGCCACAGGTTCCTGGTGGGCAGAAATTCAACAGGATCAAAGCGTTCCTCACCCCTGGAACCCCATTCCTGACAAAGCTCCACCTATAGAAATTCTGCCTGCATATCATTGGTAAAGGCCAGAAGAAAGACAGAAAAAAGAGAGCAACCTTTACAAAATACATGGTTTTGTTGGGGGGTCTAAAAGCCGGGTTGAAAATGTAACTGACCATTTATATATGAGACCTAAATATATGAATCTAAAGCTAAGAAGTGTGTAGTACATATTTTTAAGTTCCCAAGATGAAATTTAACGCCTTTTAACAGAAACTAAATGGGAATGTCAGAAGCTTTCCTGCAGGGAAGTCATAGAAAACAATCCATGAGGTTTATTAGTTGGGACTGTTAACAGCTTGAACTGTTGGCTGTTTAGATCTTGCCATTAACTTTACTAGATACAAGGATGTAATCTGGTAGCAGTTTTGTTGGAGAATGAGGGTAGATTTGCCTCCAACACTCATCTGTTCCCCGCAATCTACAAGCATTCTAAGAAGATAAGAATGATCTTGCTAGGTGGGTCATACCAGGGTTTATCCTTCTGGCCCAATTATCCTGTATCCAAAAATGGCCAGTCCCACACATCTGAAAGCTCTCAAGCCGGACATGAACAGTTCTCCCCTCTTGTCTCCACCTCCTTTTACTCGCAAGTAGACTGTCTCTGCACATAGCAACTTAGATATCATGATTTGCAACCTTCATGGATCCTTCAAACTACTTGTCATTGCCACCTATGGTGTGGGGTCCCTGAGCTAATTATCCATTGTAAACTATTTTTAAAACTATATCCTGGAATTATTTAAATTATTAAAACGCTGTCTAGAATTCCCCACTTGGCTTTGCCAATCCACACACCGCAGATGACTGCAAGTGCAGAACTTCTGCATGGGACTGCCAACTTTTTAAGCAGCTCCTGCTCCTGTGCCTTTGACAACAGGCTGCTGTGCAGACATCACTTATTCTTGTGCCAAAAAGGGCTTCTTCTCCTGATCTTTGCAGATCAAGTTGCAGGGAAAAGCACAGGTTCAGACCAAGACATCTTTTCCCCTGTTCATTTGGCAGTCCTGTCTACACATGTAGTGTCACAGCGCAAAATATATTCTGACATTCCCTGCATATTTGAATCAGCATCACAAATGACAGGCTGAGAATACAGGAAGTTGTTATCGAAACATGTGACCAGTACATCCTGAGAACCTCTTCAGTGCTTTATCATGAACTCTGCTTTGCAGTGTCAGTTCAACTACCAGTGATTACACCGATGAGATAATCCATATTTAATTTTCAAGAACCTCTTTGCTTGCTGTGACACCCAAGGGTGAGTGGGCAGAATGGAAACTGCCTCCCATTTTGAGGTCTGCCAAGACCGTGCTTAAATTAGACACCTAGGTGGAAGAGATTAAAGGAGGTGCTCATAAATGCTGTTTCCTGTACAAACAGGAAGCTTTTAGGGCACATAAAGTAGCACTAATGATTTAAACGGAACAGGTGAGATACGAATTACAGCCTTCTGTTTCTGATGTTAAATGTCCATTTTAGATGAGCACTAAAACAGCATATGCACCATTTCCTCATGTATATGTTTCTGAACTCTAGTTTTCTTGAAATAAAAATCATATAAAGTCATTTGCGGCAAAGAGCGTCTTTTCGTCCCTTAAGGAGGGTCGTTTGGGATGACGAAATGGCAAGGCAAAAAGTGGTCTGTTTTGTTCCCGGTCCGTAGCTTCTGGTTGAAATCCGCTTTTAAGTTCTTACACCACAAATGTTTGGGGTTCTTTTCCTAGTCCTTTTGCTGCTCTATCGGGCAAGTGTGCTCCTCCAAGCAGCAATGACGCAGCAGTATTGGGAAAGTATTGCAGCATTAATGAAGCTGAATACTGTGTGGATGTCAAGGACTGGACTGAGAAGGAATGGTGGGAACCGCCCTCCTCCTCTTCCTGCACCTTCCCGAGAAGAGGAGGACAGTATAGATTTAGAACAGTGGTTTGCAGAAGGTCATAGTTCAGAGGCTGCAGCGGGGAGAAGCTGGGAAATATTGGGAGAGCAGCAAGAAGAAGAAGCACTACCAAGGGAGAGACAGTTAACAAACTCAGTGTCTCTGGAAAGCACTCCTGACCCCCCTCCCAGGACCAGGCGTGCATTGAGAGTAGGAGAACAGAAAGCTCAGAGGCAGAAAGCACAGATCAGCCGGCACAGGGGTGACATAGAACAGGAGAGACGGAGGGAGTGGGACTTTACCTGGGCAATGCCATTATCTAAGAGAGACCGCATTCCTTTGTCTCTCACTGTGAATATTGAATAAACTACTTGATAAGAACTCTTTTTTTTATCTGCTTCTTTGCTGCCACAGTAGAAGAGATAGGATTCCCAGAAGCCTGACAGTCCAGTAAAAATCCAGTAAAATCCACTACTAAAGACCCTCCAGGGTGGAGTGGCTCAAAGCCTCTTGATTCATGGTCTCACTGAGCAGTGAATGTAGAGGTGCAAGAGGACTCCTGAGTTTGCAACCTAGTCAACCCACACAGGGTTGCAACCTGATATATCCACATGGCATATCAGAATCATAAGTTGTGCAATGATTTTAGGACAGGGAGAGGCCTAGGTTCAAATCCCAACTCAAAGCAACATGCTCATTCCTTACAGCCACGAAGTGTGTTGAGCGACCTTGGATAAATGACATATTAACATATTAACACACTGTATATACCTCGGATGCTCTTTTCAGCTTCAATAGTCATCTGGTAGGCAGGAAAAGGAATAGACTGGGTTCCTCCATCTTTAATAGTAGTGTAGAAGGAAATCCACAAAATTTCTCACATCCATTTATGAAAGGTGAAAGAACTCAATCCACTTTTACATCTGGCCTTCCTAGGAGGGAAGGACGAGGTCTTATTCGAGAAACAGCAAGCCATAATAACACCAGAACGTCTTTGCTGCATTGGAACAAAGATCATTTTCCCAGTGTGCTGCCTAGACAGTTTTAATGGCTGGCCACATAACCTGGAAAGCTGTCTGTGGACAAACGCTGACTCCCTCTGGTAACCTACCTGCCCACAGACTGTCTCGCTAGAGTGGTGCATGCTCTGGTTATCTCCTGCTTGGACTACTGCAATGCGCTCTACGTGGGGCTACCTTTGAAGGTGACTTGGGAACTACAACTAAGCCAGAATGCGGCAGCTAGACTGGTGACTGGGAACAGTTGCCGAGACCATATAAGACTGGTCCTGAAAGATCTAAATTGGCTCTCAGTACGTTTCCAAGCACGATTCAAAGTGTTGGTGCTGACCTTTAAAGCTCTAAACAGACTTGGCCCTGCATACCTGAAGGAGTTTCTCCACCCCCATCGTTCCGCCCAGACACTGAGTTCCAGCTCCGAGATCATCCCCACATCCTTCAAGGCAGGCTAGGGGTATCCATAGCGCAGGATTGGACCATGTGCTTTGCGTGTAGCTCTTCTGTCCTGGGCAGCATATCTGGGGTGGGCTGGGAATGTCCCCCCCCCATCCAAAACCCTGGAGAGCTGCTGCCAGTCACTGCAGGCTAGTGGAAGGATACTGAGCAGCTTGAAGGTGAGCAGAGGGCGACCAGGATGATGAAGGGTCTGGAAACCAAGCCTCATGAGGAACGGTTGAGGCAGCTAGGTATTTTTAACCTGGAGAAGAGGAGACTGAGAGAAGAGCCATCTTCCATTATCTGAGGGCTGCAAGAGGGAGCAAGCTTGCTTTCTGCTACTCCAGAGGGGAGGGCAGGAGAGGAGATTCAGACTAAACATTAGGAAGAACTTTCTGATAGTAAGACTCTCTGGGATGGTGGTGGAATCTCCTTCCTTGGAGGCTTTTAAGCAGAGGTTGGGTGCCAATCTGCAAGGGATTCAGCTGCAATTTGGGGAGCACATAGCACCGGCCTACTTTACAGGGTTGTTGTAACCACACAGGGCTGCTGAGCATCCGAAAGCGCCTGGCAAATGTTGAGCCTTCCATTTCATTGTGGGGAACAGCTGCAGCACATCAGGAGGTGTCCCTCAACTTCCGTTTTCTCTCTCTCCTGCAGCCAAAGGGGCCGGGCTGGATTACCAAACAGGCAAAGTAGGCACTGGCTTATGGGCTCCACACTTTTTAGGGGTTCCACAACAATGGATCAAAATAATATTGATTTGATCTTGAAAGAAAATGACAATTTTCTAAGCTTTCTTAGTTCAATGTTATTCCAGCGTGCGCACAAGGCCTGCCCCCACCCAGATTTTGACCACCAAGGGGCCTCCACAGGCTTTAATCCAGCACTGCCCCGTGAACAGCCCAGTATATCTGAAGGAGCGTCTCCACCCCCATCGTTCAGCTCTACCCCCACCCACTGAGGTCCACCTCCAAGGGCCTTCTGGCGGTTCCCTTGCTGCGAGAAGTGAGGTTGCAGGGAACCAGGCAGAGGGCCTTCTCGGTAGTGGCACCCACCCTGTGGAACGCCCTCCCATCAGATGTTGAGGAAATAAACAACTATTTGACTTTTAGAAGACATCTGAAGGGAGCCCTGTTTAGGCAAGTTTTTAATGTTTGATGGTTTCTCGTGTTTTTAATATTTCGTTGGGAGCCACCCAGAGTGGCTGGGGAAACACAGCAAGATGGGCAGCATATAAATAATAATTTCTTTTTTTAAAAAAAGCGAGATGAGCATTGCAACCTTGTAGTAGCCTTTGACTGGACTGAACCATCCAGGGGTCCTTTACCTTTTTTATAGTTGAGATTCCTGCATTGCAGAGGTTTAGAAGAGACGAGATCATTTCCAACCCTACATTCGACGCATCCTCTCTTTTGCAAATCCTTTTGCGCAGGGATTCTTTTAAATAATGCTTTTTTCTCGTAGAGCGGCACTGACCTGAGTGGCCACTTCTAACCTGGAAAACCGGAAAGGCAACATTCATTAGTATAGCTCTGTGAGAAATGTATTTGCCACTGCTGTGTGCTGTGTCTTGAGGGCACTGAAACACTCTCTCCAGGATGACCAGGAACCAGTGAACTTCCAGCAGCCGATGGACTAAAGCAGCTGTCATCCCTGCCCACTGGAAACATTAGCTGGGGCTGAATCTTCCCGGCAGTCTCAGGTAGCAGTATGTGCAGGTAAGGGGTGCAGCTGAAAGGTACGGAGAGTCCTTACTTCAGCCAATCACTAGGCAGAATGGGCAAGCAATATTTCAAAAAGTAAAAAACCAGGAGACCCCAAAAGTTGAGCTTCTTTTAGGAAGACCCCAAAATTGATTAGCTTTTTAAAAAAGAAAAAACAAAAAAAAGAAAAAAAACCATGCTTTCCTAAGATCCAGGACAAAGAACTACCTTTTGGAAATTCCCCCTGGACTTCAATTCTGCCTTTGAAATCCTGGTAATATCCAGACATATGGCAGCCCTGTTTAAGATGGCTTCGCCCCTGCAGCCAACTAGCCAGCTAATGAAAGTTTTTCAAAACAAGTAGGGCTCACACCTATGATTTCCTTAACTTAAAGTCGTCTAGACCACAGCGCTGTAATTTCAAGACACCAATTTTGCTACCTTTAAAACACTTAAATTAGCCAGTCCATAAACCGCATTTGGCCTAGTGTAACAAAGAAAACATAATACTACTTGGTTCTTGTTGTTTAAAAAATGCACTATAGTTTTTGTACCCAAATGAAACTCCAGCCAGAATCACTCCATAAAAGTGGCTGAGAAAAGATGAGTCTTTTCAGAAACGGTTTAAATTGTGCAGGGATGATACTGCAAAAACCAGGACACCCTGAAAGTTGTTGAGCTTTTTTAGGAAGACGCCCGTTTTTTGCATTTCTATGCTGGATAAAGTTTTGCCCAAATCTCAAAAGGCTATTCTAGAGTTGGGAAAGTTTCAGAAATGGCCAATCAAAATGATCAAGCAGTTGGTGCAACTCACTCTTAAGGAAAAATTGCAACATCTGGAGGTTTTGGCTTTATCTTAAACATCTTTTTATCAGGGCAACAGCAGAGTAGGTATCCTTTTAAGAGCAACAGCAGGTACTGTAATAAAATCAAAGAAGCAGGAGATTACCTCATTCTTATCTAATTTTTAAGTGCAAAACAACAGAATGACAATTGTGCCCTCTAGGTCTAGGTCTAGCAATTTCTGAGGACTGCTCCCCAGTCCCCATGTTTTTATCAAATGTGCAACAGAAATTCAACAGCTTAAGACAATGCAATTGCTGCATTTCTACAAACTAGTGAATTAGGGTTTTTATCCACTCTCAAAAGAGCTCTGCTAGAAAAATGATAGCAAAGCTAAACAGGATTGACACTTTTTACATAAAGAATTGCTCATTCAGCATAAGCAGAACACGGGCAGAAATTCCTAGGTGAAGCTTTTTAAAAAATAATAATCTGCCTATTACGCAGTTTATGTTGAATACTCAATTCATTTCTTAAAAGAAGAATAGGTGAAGTTTATCATGGTTTGAGTGTTGGCATAGGAAAATCTCTATCTATTGGGTTCTGCCTGCTATATAGCTATTAAAGGCACAGACTATTTGCATGCAAGCATGCATGTGACAACCCAAAACTTTAAGTTTAGCACCTAGCAGAGGCTATTCTAAGTCAACACAATTCCTTCTGCTTTCTCTTTCTCTCTTAAAACTGACTTAGGGGCTTTCCATCAAGCCTATCTTGCTCTCTCCCCCACACTTCCCGAGTTTTGATAAAGCTCTGAGTAATCTGAAAGATTGCTCATCTCATTTTGACATTTTGGTTGACCTTAACAAAATCCTGCTGTGGCTGTTGGATTTTTCCCAATGGACCTATAATATTGGTTTGCATCAAAGAATGCCAAATGTAGCCATCCTTGAGATTATAATTGGAGATAAACTATATTCTACCACCTAAAGATGAGAATTTATGTCTGATGGGGAGGGGGTAGGATACTTGACATAAACCAATAAGCAATGTGACTTCCATAAAAGTGAACCACCTAAAATGACTTGTAGGAGTGTTTCTCAAACAGTGGGCTGGAAGGCACCAGTGGGTGTCAAATCTCCCATTCCCAGGGAAGGTGAATGAGCAGGGTGATCACTGAACAATTCCAGGCACATCTGGAGGATGTGGACCATTTGGATCCTTTTCAGCTGGGATTCAGGCATCATCATGGGACTGAAACCACCTTGGTCGTGCTGGTCAGTGATCTTTGGCAGGCTAGGGACAGAGGTGGAAATCAGCGGCTTTTGATACCATCAACCATGGTATCCTTCTTTTCTTTTCTTTTTAATATTTATCAATGATTTTCAATTTTATACATTTCAATAATTTTACAATGCTTTTAACATTTCAAAACTCGACTTCCTTCCCCCTCTTTCTGCGGTTCCTTAAATTTATTTTTTAGATTTTCTGTATATTCCAAATTAACTTAACTTAATCCTTTATTCATCTACTTTAAATGTATACTCTTATAAAACTGCAGGTTATTACAATAATCCCACCAATGTTCTTATCTGTTTACAGTTTGTTTGTAAATATTCAACAAACCATTTCCATTCTTTAAAAAGTTTGTTACCTTGATTTATTTCTCTGCTATGTTTCACTATTTCTGTGTATTCTGAAAGTTTTTGTATCCATTCTTCTTTTGTTGGGACTGTCTAGGGGAGCTAGGGGTACTGTTATACTGTGGTTCCGCTCCTTCCTCCTGGGCCGTGTCCAGAAGGTGATGTTGGGGGTTCAGGCCC
The DNA here is from genome assembly GCF_964234715.1 of Podarcis melisellensis. NCBI lineage: Eukaryota > Metazoa > Chordata > Lepidosauria > Squamata > Lacertidae > Podarcis > Podarcis melisellensis. The sequence continues at coordinate 59,715,159 of NC_138541.1, read as the reverse complement.
CTGAGCTCTCACTTGTGGGGTGCCTCAGGGTTCCGTCCTCCACTCCATGCTTTTCAACATCTACATGCAGCCGCTGGGAGAGATCATCAGAGGGTTTGGGCTGGGTGTTCATCAGTATGCGGATGATACCCAGCTTTACCTCTTGTTTAAATCAGAACCAGTGAGAATGCTGAACATCCTGTGTGAGTGTCTGGATGCAGTTGGAGGATGGATGGTGGATCATGGATTGAGGTTGAATCCAAACAGAACAGAGGTACTGTTTCTGGGGGAAAGGGGGCAGGCAGGTATGAGGGATTCCCTGGTCATGAATGGGGTAACCGTGCCCCTAAGGGACCAGGTGCACAGGGAGACCAGGGAGTCATGATGGACTCACAGCTTTCATGGGTTACTCCTGCATCCAGGGCAGCAATCTACCAGCTCCACCTGGTACGCCAGCTGAGACCCTACCTGCCTGCGTATTTTCTCACCAGAGTGGTACATGCTCTGGTTATCTCCTGCTTGGACTACTGTAACGCGCTCTATGTGGGGCTACCTTTGAAGGTGTCTCAGAAACGACAACTAATCCAGAATGTGGCAGCTAGACTGGTGACTGGGAGCAGTCGCCAGGACCACAACACTGGTCCCAAAGTATCTAGATTGGCTCCCAGTACGTTTCTGAGCACAATTCAAAGTGTTGGTGCTGACCTTTAAAGCCCTAAATGTCCTCAGCCCAGTATACGTGAAGCAGCGTCTCCACCCCCATCATTCAGCCCAGACACTGAGGTCCAGCTCCAAGAGCCGTCTGGTGGTTCCCTCCCTGCAAGAAGTGAAGTTATAGGGAACCAGGCAGGGGGCCTTCACAGTAGTGGCACCCACCCTGTGGAACGCCCTCCATCAGATGTCAAACAGATAAATAACTTTATGACTTTTAGAAGACATCTGAAAGCAGTACAGGGAAATTCTTAATGGTTGATGCTTTGTTGTTTTTAATATTTGGTTGGGAGCTACCCAGAGTGGCTGGGGTAACCTAGTCAGATGGCAAAAATAAAATAAAATAAAATAAAAATTCCTTCCAGTAGCAGCTTAAAGACCAACTAAGTTAGTTCTTGGTATGAGCTTTCGTGTGCATGCACACTTCTTCAGATACACACTCTGTGTATCTTTTTGTTTTGTTTTGACTATGGCAGACCAACACGGCTACCTATCTGTAACCAGTCAGATGGGTAGCAGACTGGTGACTAACAGCAGCAGCAGCAGCAGCAGCAGCAGCAGCAGCAACAGCAGCAACAGCACTTTCTAATGATGGATGCTTCCATATGGCTGTTTATTGTGTATGGGTGTTTATTGCTCTTATTAGTGCAAGTTTTTGTAGTGTCCACCCATTGCAGTCTTATTTAGGAATAAGTCAAGTTTTAAAGGACTGTGCTACATGTGAAACAACAAACATGCTTGCCTATGAATAAGACGGCTTCTGTTTCCTCCATGTGTGAAACATTTCAGTTAGGGGATTCTGGTTGAAATCAACCATGCAGATTCAATCTAATTTTAAAGAAATTTGCAGGAGGAGGATTATTCTGTTTCTTTCCTACAGAGTTTGACTGAACTGTGTTTTCTTCTTTTCTTTTATAAGCAGGTGTTTCCGGCATAGAAAGAAAAACATCTCTGTGGTTAGACTATTTCCGTTAGTGTATGAACCATCACATTCACCAACCTGCTTTTGCACTAGACTGAACTACGTTTGAGGTCTATATGAAAAATCCAGTGCTTTGAGTTTGCAGTGTATCATCGTAACCCTGTGCCAAGTTTTATTTCTCACCTTTTGGAGACTTCCATGGTTTTCCAACAATAAATGCATCATCATTGTATTTTATTAGAATAGAAGGCATTTGGGCTACCCGGTTTCTGAGCATAGGAGCTCTGCTGGCTCAGTCCGCATGCTATTTGCATGGTGACAGAAAACAACTTCTGCCCTGCCCAAAATGTACAGTGGAACCTCAGGTTACGTACTGTCCTCCTTACGAACGCTTTGGGTAACGACCTCCGCTAACCCGGAAGTAGGTCTCCTGGTAGTGAACTTTGCCCCGGGATGCGAGCGGAAGTCGTGCGCTGGTGGCATGACGGCAGCGGGAGGCCCCATTAGTGAAAGCATGCCTCAGGTTAAGAACGGTTTCGGGTTAAGAATGGACCACCGGAATGAATTAAGTTCATAACTGGAGGTACCACTGTACATGGAAGACAGAGGGAATTGATCCACCCAGGCCTCTTACATTTAATATTAAGTACCTGTGAAGTTTGCATTTTCTGAGGTGAATTCCAGGACATATTCTGGAAAATCAGGATGTATGGCAGCCCTAGAATAGTGCTTTATTTGATCTTGATCATTGTTTATTTTACAGGTATTGTGACTTTTAACTTAGGATCTAATTATTAATATTGATGTCTGATGCTTATTATTTTTATCTAATATATAAATTATACATATACACCCACACACATACACCCACACACACACATTTTACCATTCTGTGTATATATGTGTGTGTGTATATTGTTTTATTATTATGTTTTTTATATTAACGTGTGTTGTAAGCAGCTCAGAGTGGCTGGGGCAACCCAGCCAGATTCGGGGAGGGGGGTATAAATAAATTATAATTATTATAATCATCATCATCATCATCAAATCAACCTTTGGAAAGGGCTACATTCTTCGCCAGTGTTTTACTTGTGGCAAGGAGTCTCACAGCTCAGCTTTCCTCCACCTCAGTACGTACATTTTCTGTGGAGCACAGCGACTCAGCCTTCCCATTTGAGGCAGCACAAGTCAATAAAACGAAGTCCAATATCCTTCGCGCTCCCTCGAACAGCGCGCGCGCAAAATTCTCCGCTTCCCCTTTTCCCGCACGCGCAGGAAGATTTTGCGCACGCGCGGAGAGGTGGGTTTCCCCCCTCCGCCAAGCGAACTCGAGAGGCGACGGCAGCGTGGGCGCATGCGCGGCAAAAGCTCGAGAAGCTCGGCGGCTTTCTGGCGGGAAACCTCGCGGCGGCGCACCCCCCCTCTCCTGCGTGGGAGAGTGCGGCGCGTGATGTCACAGAGCCTGCCCTCCCGCGCCTGCGCTTGGTAGTGGTGGTGACGTGCCGGGTGCTCGCGAGCCGGTTGGTTGGATGGAGGCGGTGCTTTGTTTTAACCCTTTCCTCTGCCACTTCCCTTGCCCTTGCTGTTTCTGAGAGTGGCGAGCGGAGAACCATACGTCCGGATTTCCCAGGACATTAAAATTTATTTATTTACTTATTCATTCATTTGCGAACACACAGCCTGGAGATCTTTATGACCGCCTTACTTAAATGTACACCTAAAAGCATATCAAAATCCAGCAGTAGTGGACTGTTAAGTTGTGCATGAACATATCAAATAACACAGCGATTCTTCAAACAGCTCTTCTTTATTCAGAGGCCACAACAGAACTGAAAAGGGCTCAGTCAGCCTGCTTATATAGAGCTCCAGTACAGCGTTACTGTAGCAACTTTCTAGAACTATCCAATCACTGAATGTCACTTTCGATCCTTCATTTGCATACAAACTATCCAATCACTGAACGTCACTTTCGATCCTTCATTTGCATAACTACAGTATCCCCCTGTATGCCCAGGGAGAGAACTTCAGTACATAACATGGACAGTAGTAGTTAACTTCCTGATGGGTCAGTTGCTCCATCCTCCTCCTGCCAACAGGTAAGCATCAGTAACTCACCTGGTAAGCATCTCTGTCCCACGACAGGAAATGCAGATAACAACTTCTTGCTGGTCTTTCTTAATGTTTCCCATCGGTATCCCTTCCTTCCTGCGAGGAGCTCAGCGCCGCCTTGCAACAACGACCCTGTGAGGTAGTACACAATCGGTTCCGATGATCCACAGAACCGCTTTATACCTCCCTGCTGCTTCAAGATGAAAAAACACAAATGTTGCATGCTCTGCTGCTAGATTCTGCGCTTCCAAGAGAAATATTCACCAAAGGATGGTTTGCGCCACAAACTAGGCCCCAAATGCAAGACAGGTCACTTTTAACCGTTTGTCCCTGTTTCTATTGTTATAGGAATTCTAAGGTCTCAAATATAGGATAAATGTTGGTAATTGCACAAGTTAACATACATAAGTACAGTGCTTTTTCTGGGGGATACGCAGGGGTATGCATACCCCTAAGCATTTTGTGAATGGACATGATATGGTCAGATATGTATTTGTGGCCTCATAATGTGTGGCCTCATAAACTAGACAGCATCTTAAGAAGTAGAGACATCACCTTGCTAACAAAGGTCCGTATAGTTAAAGCTATGGTTTTCCCAGTAGTGATATATGGAAGTGGGAGCTGGACCATAAAGAAGGCTGATCGCCGAAGAATTGATGCTTTTGAATTATGGTGCTGGAGGGGACTCTTGAGAGTCCCATGGACTGCAAAAAGATCAAACCTATCCATTCTTAGGGAAATCAGCCCTGAGTGCTTACTGGAAGGACAGATCCTGAAGCTGAGGCTCCAATACTTTGGCCACCTCATGAGAAGAGAAGACTCCCTGGAAAAGACCCTGATGTTGGGAAAGACGGAGGGCACAAGGAGAAGGGGACGACAGAGGATGAGATGGTTGGACAGTGTTCTCGAAGCTACCAACAAGAATTTGACCAAGCTGCAGGAGGCAGTGGAAGACAGGAGTGCCTGGCGTTCTCTGGTCCATGGGGTCACGAAGAGTCGGACACGATTAAATGACTAAACAACAACACAACAACAATGTGTGTAGTGGCCTGATTTAAAAACAGATGCGTTTGGCTCATAAAATATGGATGTACGGCACTTATATAGATTTCCCATAGATCATTTATGCATTATGCATACATAAATAACATACTCTGATACCTAGGAATTTCAGTCTGGGTTATCCCCAACAAAAAGGATTTTGTTTTTTGGGGAAAGTAGTTTTAAACATCCCCTCCCCCCAATTCATTATAAATCATTTCCCAATACACTTTTACCTTTTTACATGTCCACCACACATGAAAAAAAGTTCCCTCAGCTTCTTTACACCTCCAACACATATCTGATTCTCTTTTATAATTCTTAGCCAACCTACTCGGAGTTAAGTACCATTTATGAATCATTTTTGAATAATTCTCTTTCCATGAATAACATGCAGTAAATTTCAGGTCACTTTTCCAGAGTTTCTCCAAGAGGTTGAGATTTATATTGTGTTTTATATCTATTGCCGAGTGTGTCACTGGAGTTTTAACAAGCTCGTTTTTGTTTCCCATTCTAGTAGAAAATTATACATTTTAGACAAAAGTTTATCCTTATTTTGTAAATATAAGTGCAACAACTTTGCCAAATATGCACCAATATGTTGCCCATGTTCGTATGGTCGGTAAATCAGTGACACAGGTCATAGGGTGGGGATACTCCCTAGGAAAAATATTGTAGAAATTATATATTGGCTTGCAAATATGAAAATATAACAACGGAGCCCCAATGCCATCCTTTGGAAGAGGCAGAATCTCTCGGGCAGCTGTATGCGTTGAGGCAGGTGATAGACGGAAAATAGGTAGGAACAGAGCTGGTGCTGATTCTTACTTTTGTGGTTTTATTTGCAGAGAAGAAATGTGAGCAGCAAGGGCTTAGAGGAGTTCTGGCGGAATAGTTTTGTGGTGATATCCCTTCACCTCTGTCACCTGGCACGTCATTCTCAGGTTACCAGATCTGTAAGGGCCATGAGAAAACAGAGGGTGACTGATGATCGTTGGAGCTCTAGAAGACGATGCCACCCTGACTATAGCTGCGGGAAGAAGCGGGAAGAAGTATGGCAGAGTCTATTGCTTTTATGCTCTCCGTATGAGGTTGCCCTGGGAATGAATGTTTTCACCTAGAGAACGGCTTGGGATATATATTTTTGTCTACAGCCAGAGGAGCAAAGCTTCTCCACAATGAAGCTCAGCTTTGCCTTTTGCCTCTCCCTGGTTTTTGCAGTGGGAATGCTTCATGGTAAGAGACTTTTTCCATAGCAGGGAGGCATGAAGGAGGGTGTTAGGGTTGAAATATGGCAACCCTGCTACAGACTCCCAACAATTTCAGTATGCAGAGATGGAGATGCATAATTTTAATAATTTTAGGGAACTAGGAGGGTGTCACTACATGGCAGCATAGTCTCATGGAAAGAAACAGGGTTAGCAATGAGGTGGAGGGAATGTTCTTTCATAAGTAGTGGGCCTGTAGAAGGGTAAAAAAGTATTGGGAAATAATTTATAATGAATTGGAAAAAATGTTTAAAAGCACCTTTCCAAAAAACAACAACCAGAGTCCTTTTCGTTGGGGACAATTCAGACTGAAATTCCCAGGTGTCAGAAGAGGTTATTTATGTATGCCACTACAGCGGCCTGTGTTTTGTTAGCCCCAAAATGGAAAAACGGGAGATGTCCTAATCAAAGAAGAATGACAACTTAAACTGAAGGAATATTCGCAGCTTGCAGATCCAACTTATAGAATAAGAGAACAAGAAGAACATTCATTTAAAGAAGATTGGAAAATGTTTATTGAATATAATGGGGGAGAATTGTGTACACCTGAAAACATTGGCAGCAGTAAGATAAATTCAACAGTGTAAATAAGTTTTGATGGATGTAACAGTGGAATACTGAATGGTTTAGTTTATATAAAATATGCAGGGATTTATGCTATACAGAATGAACCAAGGAAAGAGAAGAAGGGAAGGTCACTGATATTTTAAAGTTGTCTAAATGAATATTCTAAATTGCAAAACAGAAAATTTTACATACAGAGAGAGAGAGAGAGAGAGAGAGGGAGGGAGGGAGGGAGGGAGGGAGCTTTTTCTTCTAAAAAATGTTTAGGGGTACTCTCATTTTCCTACTCATATTGAAATACTGCCCCTCAACGAGGCCAAACTTAGACTCACAAAATGTTTAGGGGTATGTTTACCTCTGCATCCTCACAGAAAAAAGCACTGGAGAGAGAGAGAGAGACGGGGTTAGGGTATGGCAACCCTGCTACAGATTCTCAACAATTTCCATATGCAGAGATACAAATGCATATTTTAATAATTCTAGGAAACTAGGAGGGTGCTTCTACATGGCAGCATAGTCTCATGGAAAGAAACGGGGTTAGGACAGAGTTTTAGCACCTGAAGTTTAACCTTCATGGTTTCCTTTTAAAGAACTCTGGGCATGCTGTATTTTTGGGAGGTGCAAATAATTCTTTTTTAGCAATCCCAGCCCCGTTATTGAACTACAGTTTCCAGGGTCCCTTGACTTGCAGCTGGTTTACATTTCCCCACCAAGTGCTTAACAAACTATCCCCATCAACCAACCTTGCCTTTTAAAATGTATAATATACTACTGCAAATATCAAAATCGGCTTGTGTGGCTCTGGAAGTCAGAAGCCAAGTAAGTTTACAGTGGACAATGTAAAATTGAATATATCTGTTTTATACAGTTGCTAAGGCAGCACAAGGGAAATATGCTCAAATGCTCTTTAATGAGCTCTTTGAAGACTATTCAAATGCTCTCAGACCAGTGGAAGATACAGACAGCGTACTGAATGTCACTCTTCAGATCACTCTCTCCCAAATAAAGGATATGGTAAGTAAAAGAGGTCTATATTCTACAGATGGAAAGCCCCTGATCTTGTCTGTCAGTTTTGAATTGCAGAGGCTTAAGGACTTTTGTTTTTGTCTCGCTGCTTCTGCATACTTGAAGGAAGACTGTGATATGGCTTGATTCTCTCTTTTTTTTTGCTAAAATCCCATGGTTCCTTCTCTGACTCACTAAAAGGGAATTACAGGCTGAAACTTACATTGGATTTTGTTAGGATCTGTAACGCGCTTATCATCCTTGAGCTGCCTGGTTTATGGTTCTAACCACAATACTCTATTTGTTTTTTTAATCATAATTGAACATACATACTATTGTTATAACCCCTGCCCTGAGGCCTTATGACAAAGGGTGTCTAAGAAATAGAATAAAAAAAAATCCTGTATCAATGTTAGTAATGCACTCCAGTTTTCATTTCCCCATGTAGACAATTAAGACACTCCTTAAGATAAGAAGCAGTAGTTGAGCTACAAGTGAGTTAATGTTTTTTGTTACGTGATTATATCGGGCCAACACAGAAATATATATTGATCACAATCTAAAGAGGATTCTCTCTGCCCCGTTTGCCCCATATTCCTTCCTTGGGGTGCAATCTGAGAAGAATATGGGTATTCTAATTATATCGGTGGGGCAGATTGTGGAACTCCTTCCCTTCTGTCTCAGTTAGTCATGCCTACATCCTGTTGAAATCAGTGTGTCAGGGGGGCTCAGTAAACCTAGCCCAAACTTTGCCAACCTGGTCCCTTTCGGATGTTTTAAACCACAACTCCTATCATCCCCACCCCAGTTGCAGTCCTAAACAAAAAGCAAAATCTGACTTAAGCAAAGCAATATATATGACTGAAGATACTGCTGAGCTCTGTTTTTATGAACACCCAAAAAATGTAAGCAGACCACAAAGGTCTTTGCAGATGCATATTTTAATAATTCCAGGAAACTAGGACTGCTGCAGCCACCCACTGTGCCGATGCATGATGGAAAACTGCCATCATGACGTGACAAAGAAAGCACAATCTATAATTATGTCACCGAGGTTCTAACTATGTCAACTTTTCTGTGAATCAGCTCTGTGTGTTGCCACAGAGCAGTACATTCACTTTTAGATCTACAGCATGTTCCAAAATAACCTTCTGGATGTGTTGACTTGCAGACATGTTCGTGCGAGAAGCTTTAGCTGATTGTCAAAGCACATGCAAAATGTCTCAGCTTTAATTCTGGACATCTCCTTTTTTAATTAGTTTTTTATTTATATTTTTCAATTTTACACATTTGGTTATTTTACAATCAACTTAACATTTCCAAATTTTGTCTTCCTTCCCCCTCCTTCTGCGGTTCCTTAAATTATTATTGTTTATATCTTCTGCATGGCCAAGTTCATTTAACTTGCTCATTTATTTATCAGCTGTAAATATATACTCTTATAAAACTGCACATTATTACATTCATCCTGCCAATGTTCTTATCTGTTTACAATTTATCTGTAAATATTCAATAAGCAATTTCTCTTATTTTATAAAACGTTTGTTATCTTGATTTCTTTTTCTTCCAGTAATTTCACCATTTCTGCATATTCCATAAGTTTTTGTATCCGTTCTTCTTTTTCTGGGACTTCTGCTTCTTTCCGATTTGGGACAAGTAAGATTCTTGCTGTTATAGTAGCATACATAAATCAATTTCTATACAATTTAGGTAGTTCTTTCCCTATAATTCCCCAAAGAAAAGCTTCTGGGTTATGGTTTTTATAAAAGTTATTTTGAACATCCTTTTCAATTCATTATATATCATTTCCCAATAAATTTTAACCTTACTGCAAGACTACCACATATGATAAAAAAAACCTTCTTTCTCTTTACATTTCCAGCATTGGTTTGATTTAGATTTATAAATTTTTGCCAGTTTGCTTGGAGTTAGATACATCATTGATTTATCATTTTCATATAATTTTCTCTTAAACCATTTGTTGTTGTTGTTTAGTCATTTAGTTGTGTCCGACTCTTCGCGACCCCATGGACCAGAGCACGCCAGGCACTCCTGTCTTCCACTGCTTCCCGCAGTTTGGTCAAACTCATGCTGGTAGCTTCGAGAACACTGTCCAACCATCTTGTCCTCTGTCGTCCCCTTCTCCTTGTGCCCTCCATCTTTCCCAACATCAGGGTCTTTTCCAGGGAGTCTTCTCTTCTCATGAGGTTGCCAAAGTATTGGAGCAGCAGCTTCAGGATCTGTCCTTCCAGTGAGCACTCAGGGCTGATTTTCTTCAGAATGGATAGGTTTGCTCTTCTTGCAGTCCATGGGACTCTCCAGAGTCTCCTCCTGCACCAGAATTCAAAAGCATCAATTCTTCGGCGATCAGCCTTCTTTATGGTCCAGCTCTCACTCCCATACATCACTAAATTTTATATCCATATTCCACAATCATTCTCACGCTTCCATATCTGTTATGAGCGATATCTATTGCTAATCCCGGACATCTCCAGACAGGACTTTGAGATACTGTTTATCAGGGGAGCACAACCTATGGCTCCTTACATGTTTTTGGGTTCTCAGCTCTCATCATCCTCATCCAGCATAGCCCATTGTCAAGCATGATGGGAGTTGTAGTCCAGAAATACCTGGAGGGTCACAGGTTGCCCACCCTTGGGGTGGACAATATATGGTCTGATTCTGTATAAGACTGCTTCCTATGTTCCTAAGTTTAGGCCTCCTATCATATTCCAGGATGAGAGAAACCAAATTTTGACCGCCTACCTATGGATTCGACAAACGTGGTATGATGCCTATTTGAAGTGGGACAAGGATGAATATGATGGGTTGGATTCTATCCGAATCCCCAGCAATCTGGTATGGAGACCGGACATTGTCCTTTATAACAAGTAAGTCTGGCCTGGGAAGGTTTCTTACAAATGTACAAGCAAGAATCTAGCGCTATGCTTATTTATGTATTCATTGGTGGGGGAAATGAAGGATCTGGGGCCAGCTTGCAGAGAGAAGTTGCCTGGGGAAAGTGATAGATTTTGTAAATTGCATCCATTTTGCAGTCAGGAAGAGGGGACCGCCAGGCATTTGGAAACACAAATTGTCCGACAAAAAGTAGTTCTAGTTTCAAATGATCTTGTGAGCTTAGGGCCAAAAAGCCAGCTACGGTCACCTTTCATCTGGTTGAATGATCAACTCATGAAATCTTCACTTGCCCCAAGCTTTTGTTTCCTTTGACAGGAAATCTAGGTTATTTTACAACACTTGTGTTACTTCCATCAGACATCCCTAGTCACTGGGTAGGTTGTGGACACGTAGAATATTTTCTCTTTCATCTACGTAAGAAAAAGGATGTGAAAATTGCATGTGTCTATACCGAAAGGTGTCTGAATGCCACAGTTTCAAAAGTGCTAAGGAAAAGCTCTCTCATGCTCTGGCAGACAGCCAGGCGTGTCATGTTTTGAATTTGTTTGTTAAGGTAGATCAATGACAATTCACACACTGGCCATTTCATTCCAATATTGACTCTTGAGTAAAGTCATTCAGAAGGTATTCAAACTCTAAACACCTTTAAAGTATATATTGTCTTTTATGTGGGCAGTATGTTGTTGATAAGGGACACAGGTGGCTCTGTGGGTTAAACCACAGAGCCTAGGACTTGCCGATCAGAAGGTTGGCAGTTCGAATCCCCGCGACGGGGTGAGCTCCCGTTGCTCGGTCTCTGCTCCTGCCAACCTAGCAGTTCGAAAGCACGTCAAAGTGCAAGTAGATAGATAGGGACCGCTTCGGCAGGAAGGTAAATGGCATTTCCATGTGCTGCTCTGGTTTGCCAGAAGCGGCTTAGTCATGCTGGCTACATAACATGCTGTCTGTGGACAAATGCCGGCTCCCTCGGCCTATAGAGAGAGATGAGCGTGCAACCCCAGAGTCGGTCACAACTGGACCTAATGGTCCCTTTACCTTTACCTTTATGTTGTTGATGTTATCCTTAGTATTTATGAAGCATAATTAGAATCACAGAATGGTAGAGTTGGAAGGAACACCAACGGTCATCTAGTCCAACAACCTGCAGTTCAGGAATCTCAACTAATGCATCCATGACAGATGGCCATTCAACCTCGGCTTAAAACCCTCTCACGTAAAAGTAAAATGTGGTTGCTTGTTCAGCTTCATACATCTTCAATCAATTTAAAAATCTGCTATTAAGCACATTTAAAACTGTGGTTCTGCCTTTCGCACATGCAGCTCACAGTGGGACAGAGGCTCAAAAGCACTTTATGCAAGATGTGTGAAGCCTGCTTTAGTAAAATTATAGGTGAGCTGAGATGTGAACTGGGAGCTTGTGGCTTCCATCTCCTTCGAGCCTGTCTTGTGCTGTTATAATAATAATAATAATAATAATAATAATAATAATTTTATTATTTGTACCTCGGCCATCTGGCTGGGTTTTCCCAGCCACTCTGTACGGTTTCCACAAAGACCAAAAATACACTAAGATGTCACACGTTAAAAACTTCCCTAAACAGGGCTGCCTTAAGATGTCTTCTGAATGTCAGGTAGTTGTTTATCTCTTTGACATCTGATGGGAGGGCATTCCACAGGGCAGGTGCCACTACCCAGAAGGCCCCCTCCCTGGTTCCCTGTAGCTTTGCTTCTCGCAATGAGGGAACCACCAGAAGGCCCTTGGCGCTGGACCTCAGCGTCCGGGCAGAACAATGGGGGTGGAGACGCTCCTTCAGGTATACTGGACCGAGGCCGTTTAGGGCTTTAAAGGTCAACACCAACACTTTGAATTGTGCTTGGAAACGTACTGGGAGCTATGGGAGGGTGGTGCTGTGGTCTAAACCACTAAGCCTCTTGGGCTTGCCGATCTGAAGGTCGGCGGTTCGAATCCCTGCGACAAGGTGATTTATCTGAATATACTTATTGTTTTATATGTGTTTATGGTGTTGTTGTTGTTGTTTTAGGGCTGATGATGACTTTTCCGAGCCCGTGAACACTAACATTGTATTGAGGCATGATGGCAAGATTACTTGGGATTCACCGGCTATAACAAAAAGCTCATGTGTGGTGGATGTATCTTACTTCCCCTTCGATAGCCAGGAGTGCAACCTAACCTTTGGCTCTTGGACCTACAATGGTAATCAGGTAGATATTTTCAATTCTTTAGACAGCGGCGACCTCTCAGACTTTATAGAAGACGTGGAGTGGGAGATTCACGGCATGCCGGCTGTTAGAAATGTGATAACTTATGGCTGCTGCTCAGAACCTTATCCAGATGTTACATTCACCCTTATTTTGAAAAGGAAATCATCTTTCTATATATTTAACCTGCTGCTTCCTTGTCTGTTGATATCTTTTCTGGCTCCACTGGGATTCTACCTCCCAGCAGACTCTGGAGAAAAAGTGTCTCTGGGGGTCACTGTTCTGCTTGCCCTGACCGTGTTTCAGCTAATGGTTGCGGAGAGCATGCCTCCTTCTGAAAATGTGCCCTTGATCGGTAGGTATCTGAGCGTTTATACTTTTTATGTAATTGAGCTGTGAGGGGTCCTTTATTTGATGATCTTGTTGCCTGCTATGGAGCAAGCCAGCCCCTCCAGAATAAAGGGGTACCTTGGTACTCAAACTTAATCCATTCCAGGAGTCTGTTCGGCTCATGAACCCGTTCGAAAACCAAGGCACGCCTTCCGATTGGCTGCAGGAGCCTCCTGCACTCAAGCGGAAGCCGCGTCGGATGTTCGGCTTCTGAAAAATGTTCACAAACTGGAACACGTACTTCCAGGTTTGCGACGTTCGGGAGCCGATTTGTTCGACAACTAAGTTGTTCAAAAACCAAGGTACCACTGTATGTGATGACACCAAACTCACCTCCTTTGCTGCAACTCAAAGCCAAACGTAGTCTTTAGGCTAAGATGTCAAGAACCTTTCATACAATAAATAAACTTACATATCCAATTCATTTCACCTTATTGGATAGAATGTGGCAAAACGTAGCTTAAGTCCCATTGATTTTGATGGTTCTACTTTAAGCAAGATTTAGTCTGTGCTATGCATTTCTTTAAGTTCCTCAAACGTGACACAACCCTAACATTTGGTACAATGCATTGCAAAATAACAATCTCGTATTTAATGGGATAATTATCCCAACAAGTCCAGCTACAATGTGCCATTGTGGGGAGGGGGCTGCAGAGGATGCCTCTGAGCTGATAGGATAAGAAATAAAACTTAGTCCTGCCTTCTTCCTCATCCCCTATGTTTGGCCTTGCAGAGCTGGTGGTGCTTTGTCTGAATGCCTAAGGTGCATCCTGAAATGATAACTTTGGGGCTATGAAGCAGTGATTCCTTCCCTGGGGAGTATGCCTGGTGCCAACCCAGGTACATTTAAGGCACTGGGAGTTGGAGTCAACTAAGTTGTTCTGCTGCTGAAAGTCGGCCCAAGGATTCAAATTAGTGCACTTCCCCATCTCCCTCGCAATGCCCCCCACCTCACCCAAATCTACTCCGAAGGATTGGGAGAACCCTCAGACTGGCGCATAGCGTTGCCAGACAGGACAATTGTCATAGTGCAACATTAAATTCAACTCTGGGCAAAGACTCTCTCCGTGCTGTTGCTTGTTGTATGCTATTTGTCTTAGCATGCTTTACAGTGCTTTGGAAGTATTGACGAAGGGCAATATTGATTTTGTAGAAAACAAACCTACAGGGTCTACCTGGCCACTTTTGGAGACAGAGTGATGAACGAAGAGCCCTTTTGTTTGATTGCCATAAGGCAATTTTTTGTGCAAGTGATAGTTCACATATGGACAGATTCCCTAGACAAAAGGAAATGTGGTCCTTTCAATGATGCTAATGTCTTGTAATAAGGTAGAGGGACCCCTGACCATTAGGTCCAGTCGTGACCGACTCTGGGGTTGCGGCGCTCATCTCACTTTACTGGCTGAGGGAGCCGGCGTACAGCTTCCGGGTCATGTGGCCAGCATGACTAAGCCACTTCTGGCGAACCAGAGCAGCACACGGAAATGCCGTTTACCTTCCCATCAGAGCAGTACCTATTTATCTACTTGCACTTTGACGTGCTTTCGAACTGCTAGGTGGACAGGAGCAGGGACCGAGCAACGGGAGCTCACCCCGTTGCGGGGATTCGAACCGCCAACCTTCTGATCGGCAAGTCCTAGGCTCTATGGTTTAACCCACAGCTCCACCCGCGTCTTGTAATGATGTCCACCAAATTCACTGCCAGCTCTGGTTGTCATGAACATGATCGTAACATTGGATTCTGCTTCGGACCATTCTGATACGGGGCCAGATTCAGCTACCTGGTCCTCCTAGGGAAAGCCCACACAAGGACTTCTGCTGGCACAATGGGGCATTCCCCTCTCCAAGCGCCTCTGGGGATGGGGTCAGGAGATCCCTTAGAACAGTACTCATGTGGAGGAGAGGGGAGTTTGTTTTGTTGGACCAGCAGAGATGCTTTCACAGAAGGAAAGGTAAAGTGGGTGGCGGGTGATGCTGTGGTCTAAACCACTGAGCCTCTTGGGCAGGCATAGGCAAACTCCGGCCCTCCAGATGTTTGGGACTACAATTACCATCATCCCTGACCACTGTTCCTGTTAGCTAGTAATTAAAGGGTAGTATTCAACTAAGTGGGGACGCAGTTGGTGCTGTGGGTTAAACCACAGAGCCAAGGACTTGCCAATCAGAAGGTGGGCGGTTCGAATCCCTGCGATGGGGTGAGCTCCCGTTGCTCTGTCCCAGCTCCTGCCAACCTAGCAGTTTGAAAGCACACCAGTGCAAGTAGATAAATAGGTACCTCTGTGGCAGGAAGGTAAATGGCATTTGGCGTGGTGTTCCGTCATGCCAGAAGCAGTTTGGTCCTGCTGACCTGGAAAGCTGTCTGTGGACATACGCCAACTCCCTCGGCCTGAAAAGTAAGATGAGTGCTGAAACCCTATAGTCACCTTTGACTGGACTTAACTGTCCAGGGGTCCTTTACCTTTTACCCTTTTTTTACCACAGAAGGAAACATGTCCTGGGATAGCCCAGGGTCATGGGTTCAAGCCCCACGTTGGGTGAAGATTGCAGGGGGTTGGACTAGATCAGTGTTTCCCAACCTTGTGCCTCCAGCTGTTTTTGAACTACAATTCCCATCATCCCTGACCACTGGTCTTGCTAGCTAGGGATGATGGGAGTTGTAGGCCAAAAACATCTGGAGGCACAAGGTTGGGAAACACTGGACTAGATGACCCTTGTGTTCCCTTTCAGTTCTACAGTTCTATGATTTTGTGACCCTATACCACTTTGAGCTCCTTGGAGGAAAGGGACAGAAACGTAATAAAATAAGCAATAAACATCTAGAACAGCGCAGTGTTCAATTCCCCCCTTGATTGCTTGTTGTCGTTAATTCAAGCATTTGAGCCGTCTTTCCCCCTCACCTCATAGGTAAATATTACATTGCTACTATGACAATGATCACAGCATCCACAGCACTGACCATCATTATAATGAATATCCATTACTGTGGATCAGGAGCCAAGCCTGTCCCACAGTGGGCGAGGGTGGTCATCTTGGACTACATGTCAAAGATCTTCTTCGTTTATGACGTTGGCGAAAACTGCACAAGTTTGCAACGTGTCAAAGAGCGGGACCCAAAGCTGGAAAAGACGGATAGCGCTTGTCGAAAAGACCAAGGCAGATACGAAGGGACGAGGAGGCCACTTGCCAAGATCCAACACAGCAGCTGTGACCTCAAAAAGAAGCCCCCAGATGATGTTTGTGACGGCAGTGGAGTCCCGGGTGAAAATGCCAGGGATATTGTTAGTTGCTGTTCCTGCTACAGAATCCTGATCAAGAATATTGAGTATATCGCTAGCTGCGTGAGACGCCACAAAGCCAACCACGCCAAAGGAGTGGAGTGGAAGAAGGTAGCCAAAGTGATGGACAGATTCTTCATGTGGATCTTTTTCATCATGGTCTTTTTCATGAGCGTTTTGGTCATTGGCAAAGCACTTTAAGGAGAAATGCAACCAGGGCCGCATATTCCTCAAATGCCCCTATGTTATATTAAAAGAGCTTCGCCCGTGATGAAAGTGGATGACGTGTCTCTCCCAACCCTAGAACTTCATTCTTATCGAGTCTTCTCCAATTCCACGTGGGGACAAAACATGTGCTTTCAGGATGAAGGTCTGCGATCTGAACCGCACCTGACTTGGAAATAAACTGCACGGTACTTCCTTCCAGGTAAATGAGTACAGAACAAAAGTGCATATGCTTATAGTTTTCCCTACTGTGATGGACACTTCCTGAAAGGAAGAAAGGAACTATAGAAGTCCAATTATCTCCAACAAAAACCAGTTTGGTCAAGGACAGAGTCTTAGACCTGGATCAAGGAGGCTGATCTCTATATGTACCTGTCTGTCTGTCTATCTGTCTGTCTGTCTGTCTATTTCTCTCTCTCTCTCTCTCTCTCTCTCTCTCTCTCTCTCTCTCTCTCTCTCTCTCTCCTTCACTGAGCTTGTTAGATGGTTTCGTGCAAGTTTCTATCCCTCATTCTCTCTCGGTTTCGTGCAAGTCCCTATCTCATTCTCTCTCGCGGTGGTGGTCAGGATAAAATTAGATGACTGTACGTTAAGCTCGAGCTCATTGGAGAGAGCAGGTCTGATAAATAACATAATGAATTCTTGCATTGAGTGGGTTCTATGATTCTATTATTGCACATATCCACATTCATCAGCTTGACATCTCATCGTCCAATTATGATAGCTATGAAAGATGCTTAGATTAATCTTGTCTCTTGCCCCTTGTTACTTGTTTGTATAGTTAATGTAAAAATAAACATAATAAAAAGCAATGCCTTTTAAACCAGCAACCTTTTGGAATTTTATAGATTTAAGGTTAACTTTTAAACTAACAGCTTGCAACATCAACTCCTTTTAAATTTTTTTGGTCCTGCTTGAATTTGTCTAGCTCTTCTTTCATTCTTTTCCTTTTTTCTCTGCTGTCCTTTCCCCTCTCCCCTCTCTCTATCCTTTTTTCATTTTTCTCCTTATGCCTCTCTCCAGATCATGGAGAGTGGCAACTCATGTGCAACCCAACATGTGTGAGGGTGCAACCCACAAGTATTTAAAGTGAATTATGTAACGTGACTGTAGAAGTGCCATATTCCTAAAATCTTGTGTGTGTCCAACTTGTTTTGTGTGGCTTTTAATTCCTCCTGTGCTATTTGCAGGACAAAAACCTGGAAATGTGTGTTTGCCTATTACATGGAGCCCATTCAATTAATTCAGGTTTTATTACTGCAGCATGCTGCAAATTTGCCGATGCAGTCTAGGTCATAAACTGATGCTGTTAAGTATTTCCATTCAGCCAAGTAAGGTACCTGTGTTGTAGGTTTGGAAACCCTGATATTCTAGACAGACAAATTCAGGGTGGCACTGAAAAGAGATCGCAGTCCAGAGGTCATGCGATAAAACTCATTTTCATAATTGTTATAGCTAATGGGGAGCATGCTGGCAAAGCTGTCATTTAAGATGCCGTAGAATCCAACTGAGCTTGCAAAGCTATGCCTTTGTCATTGTCATTTGTCCCTTCCACCCCACCCAAGATCTCTTCGGAGGAAGGCGATCTTGGACGATCGTATAAATGAAACATAGAATTTGTAACGGTAGGCTTGGCCTTTTGTGCAGAATAATTAAAGATGTAACTGTATCGGGACTCTCATGTATAATGCAAGCCCCAAAGGACAGGTCGGATGTTAAAGGAGCATGTGGCGAAGGGCCACATTGAGTGCAAACTTATCGATTACAAGGGGTTGAAAAATGCCCACTTTCCTCTTTCACAAATAGGTATGAACCTTGAAACGGGTATACCACAACCAAGAGGCGTTTATAACTGGCCACGTGGGTACAAAGCAAGACTATCAGTTTTCCTAATACCGCAGGAGGCATCAGTAGGATACTGATTTTTATAACAAAATGAGTCAGGGTGTTTCTTCTTCTTTGGCGATTCCTCGTAGCCGAGTAACATTGTCTTCCATGAACACGGTTTTAAGAGTGAGTCCATACGTGACTGTGGGGGCCAATTCTGGATCCACACATCCTTCCACAGTGGGGACATAGTTTCTGGGCAGGAGTTGATCACGGTGAGGGCTTGCCAAGCGTGCCTTCCTCTTAGCACGTTTCTCCCTTTTGTCCTCAGTTCAAGCATCTTCAAAGTCCATGACACCTTTGGTAAAGGCTGTTCTCCAGTTGGAGCTCTTGCAGGCAAGTGTTTCCCAGTTGTCGGTGTTTATACTACATTTTTAAAGATTTGACTTGAGAGAGTCTTTAAAACTCTTTTGTTGATCTCCAGCACTACGCTGTCCATTTTTAAGTTCGGAATAGAGTAGTTGCATTGGAAGATGATAATCAGGCATCCAAACAACATGAAGTTGATGTTGAAGAATCATTGCTTCGACACTGGTGATCTTTGCTTCTTCCAGTACCATGGCATTAGTTTGCCTGTCTTACCAAGTGATGTGTACAATTTTTTGGAGACACCGTTGATGGAATCTTTTGAGGAGTTGGAGATGGCATTTATAAGTGGTCCACATTTCACAAGCATACAGTAAGGTTGGTAGTACAATAGATTTGTAAACAAGCATTTTGGTTTCCCTGCTTCGCCCCACCCCACAGCTTCCCTTCACGGCATATTCTCTACCCTAAAGTCACTTTTCCCTCAGCTAAGCTCTGATTCCAGGAGTTCCGTGCTCAGTGCACAAATAGGAGCAGACAAACCAAAGGGACAGAAAGGATGGAGAATACTCTATGGTTTGTGTGTTCATGATTCTTGGGGTACCGTCTATAAGATTCCAGATAAGTAGGGAATTGTCACATCGGTCCCAAGCTGGAACGAACTTTGCAGGTCATTTAACAGGTCATTTAGTCCAGTGTTAGGTCCACAGATGTTGTTGGACTACGACTCCCATCATCCCTGCAGTGGCGTAGCAAAGTCAGGTGGTACCTGGTGCGTAAAATTTCTTGTCACCTCCCCGCCACATTGAAATTATTAAAAGAAGGAAAAATAAGATACTTACAGTTGCAAGTCTTATTTGCTGGTTTATTTACTTAACATTGTGAGCCTAAGCACTTAAAACCATTTTTCATGACGGAAATGTCTTATGAATGATTATTATTTTTTACTTTATTTCGCTATTTTGCAGCCTACTATTGATGTGGACTGCAGGAAGCTGAGGTGCTGTGTGAGTAGAACTGCAAAAAACAAGCACCAGTGTGGATATGCCCATAGCTGTCAACGTTTTCCTTTTTTTTAAGGGAAATTCCCTTATTCTGAATAGGATTCCTCACGAGAAAAGGGAAAAGTTGACAACTATGGATATGCCCACACTCTTGAAGAGCTTAGCTAGAATACAAGAAGAGCCAGTGGCAGAGGAAGAGGAGTGTGGGGGGTGCAGTCCACCCCAAGTGTCATTACTGAGGGGGAAACAAAACGACAAAAATATGAGTTGTTAGGTTTTTGTTTTGTTTTTTAAAAAAGGCTCACAAAACTTTTTAGTTCAGTCAACAAATGTAATGAAATGCGGCTGGCACTGGGTGCCACACCGTAGGAGGTGGCACTTACCATGGGGCCTGCAGCGAGCCATGTGACTCTCCTGGGGTGATGTGGTGGCTTGGGGGCCTGCAGGCTCCACGCTGCCTGAAACGGCTATGTGGGACTTGCGTCTGCCCTCCTCCCAGTGGCGTAGCGTGGGTTGTCAGCACCCGGGGCAAGGAAAGTAATTTGTGCCCCCTAACCCGTGGATTTTAGCAGGGGGCAGAGAGCTGCGAGTGCGAGCGCGCCCCCCCAGATGTTGTGCCCGGTGCGGCTGGCCCCCCCTGCACCCCCCACACTATGCCACTGCCTCCTCCTCTCCCTCAGCAGCCCTACAGCTGGGGAGGAGGTGGCGGAGAGGCTCCACGCAGTGCGCCCCGCTCCCATGTGGTGAAGAAATGAAACTATGCTGCCAATTCTCGTAGTAGACCAGTAGAAAGTAAGCAGCACATAAGCGGCGCACAAAACGCTACCAAACCATTCTGCGTTCTAAATCTGATATTCATAATCCACAAATTGAGAGAGCTATGTACAAGATCTTCTGTTTGTGGCTTCTGTAGTAGATCTTGTATACATCTTGTATTGCTTCAGGTTATATACGCTTCAGGTTACAGACTCGGCTAACCCAGAAATAGTGCTTCAGGTTAAGAACTTTGCTTCAGGGTGAGAACAGAAATTGGGCTCTGGCAGCACGGCAGCAGCAGGAGGCCCCATTAGTTAAAGTGGTGCTTCAGGTTAAGAACAGTTTCAGGTTAAGTACGGACCTCCGGAACAAATTAAGTACTTAACCTGAGGCACCACTGTACATATTTACCCACCAGCAGGCCCTTGCACCTTTGCTAGTTCTATGTACAAACATTTGAAATGCACAATATTATTGCGTCCTGCCCTATCCACACCCCAGTTGTGTGGCAGCTGAAATGTCTATGGGTGCTTGCAGCTGGGGGTGCTTCCTCTCAGCTTCCCCACATGCCGCCCGCACACACGCCTGCCCATAACAGGACACCCGGGCTACGCCACCTGGAGCCTCTCGGCGGCCTGGTCTCCTTGCCCCCTGCATGTCACTGGTACTCTTCTTCTGTTTATTTATTAAATTTATATACCGCCCTATATCTGGGGGTCTCAGGGCAGTTCACAGAATAAAATCAAGATATAAAACCACAAAATTAATTAATAATAATAATAATAATAATAATAATAATAATAATAATAATAAACAACAACCCAATAACCTCTCCCCCAGCCCAAAAGGATTGAAGAGCAAGCTTAATACCAAAGAGCACACATTTAAGCTCCAGTAAGCTTTCTGTTTCATACAACTCAGGTTTGTTTGTGTGTGTGAGAGAAAATTAAGAGATATACATAGGTAAAGGTAAAGGTACCCCTGCCCGTACGGGCAAGTCTTGACAGACTCTGGGGTTGTGCGCCCATCTCACTTAAGAGGCCAGGGGCCAGCGCTGTCCGGAGACACTTCCAGGTCACGTGGCCAGCGTGACATCGCTGCTCTGGCGAGCCAGAGCCGCACACGGAAACGCCGTTTACCTTCCCGCTGGTAAGCGGTCCCTATTTATCTACTTGCACCCAGAGGTGCTTTCGAACTGCTAGGTTGGCAGGCGCTGGGACCGAGCAGCGGGAGCGCACCCCGCCGCAGGGATTCGAACCGCCGACCTTTTGATCGGCAAGTCCTAGGCGCTGAGGCTTTAACCCACAGCGCCACCTGCGTCCCCAAGAGATATACATAGCTGCATGTAAATAGTTATGAGAAACATTCTGTTTTGCAAGTTTTGTCACATAGCTTTAACAGTATAGTAGATCTTGGAAATACCAAAAGGAGGCTGGTTATTATTTTGCCAGTCATTCGTAAATACAGAGCAGTGGTTTCGGAAAGACCTTTTTCCTCCCTTCCGCCTTCCCTTGATAGTTTAGACATAGCAGCATATTCCACAGTGCAAACTGTCAGCATTGCCCTTGAGCCAGTGCCACCAACTGGACTCATATACTTCAGCCCCGACTGGGCTAGGCGAGCTGGGTAGCACTTCCAGAGACCACCTTCTGGACAGGAACAGGTCAAAGTGCTGTGGACTCACAGCTTAGAGTTGTGAGCACCGGATTCACTTCCACAAGAAGACAGTCGTCACACAGCAGAGTCTAGCAGAGTCTAGCAGAGTATATAAACGACTCGGAGAGCAGCTCTGTAGAATATCTTCTTTATTTTGTCTACAACTATAATACAACTATATACAGAGCTTAACGAGGTCTAAGCATAAATGAATGCTGCACTACACTGAGTGTCTGCAGCTGCTCTTAGCAGCAACCTTATCTCTACACACAATCTCTAACACTCAGTTTCTCTCTCTCCGACACACTGACTGACTGACTGACTCTTTGATGTGGTGCTGGGGCAGAATAAGTAGAGAGCAGACCACTGCTCCTCCTCTCTTGAGAGTCAGCAGAGATCATCAGGAGATTCTTGGATATGGGAGGGGTGAAATCTCCTCACAAACTTCTAACCTATTTGAAAATGAAAGAGCTCCCAGCAATGCTTTGACAGGCTCAATGGAGCAACGAAGGCTCCCCCTGCCGCCAAGAAAGGTAAGCTGCTCAATAGAGCTACCGGCTTTTTACTTTCAGTGCTGTTGGTTATTTTGGACAGCAGGGCTGGTGGTTTGCAGGTGTATTCTGCAATGCAGAATCACGGAATTATAGAGTTGGAAGGGACCCTGAGGATCATCTAGTCCAGCCCCCTGCAATGCAGGAATATGCATTGAACCTGCAACCTTGGCGCTATCAGCTCCACACTCTAACCAGCTGAGCTATCCAGACCTGTCAGTGGGATGCAGGTGGCACTGTGGTCTAAACTACTGAGCCTCTTGGGCTTGCCGATCAGAAGGTCGGCAGTTCGAATCCCTGCAACGGAGTGAGCTCCCATTGCTCTGTCCCAGCTCCTGCCAACCTAGCAGTTCGAAAGCACACCAGTGCAAGTAGATAAATAGGTACCGCTGTGGCGGGAAGGTAAATGGTGTTTCCGTGCGCTCTGGTTTCCATCACAGTGTTCCGTTGCTCCAGAAGCATGACCTGGAAAGCTGTCTGTGGACAAACGCCGGCTCCCTCAGTCTGAAAGTGAGATGAGCACCACAACCCCATAGTTACCTTTGACTGGACTTAAGTTCCAAACTCATCCTAAAGCTGTGTTTCCCAAACTTGGGTCTCCTGCTGTTGTTGGACTACAAAGCCCATCGCCCCTAGCTAGCGGGACCAACGGTCAAGGATGATGGGAGTTGTAGTCCAACAGATTGAGAAGCATTGTCCTAAAGTCTGAGCATTTAAAATCAGAAAGAGAAGTGGAGAAGCCACACATAGTCCATTTTCTTACCCATACAATGGAACTTACGTTGCTGGGTGGCGGGGATTAAGTATGTTGCATTAACACATTAGTTCCTTAGTTTAAACTTTTTCACTTTGAAAACTAAACAGGTCCCATCCTTGCCCCTCCGTCAGCTGCATAATGTTGATGAGCAGCCAGAACAATGCATGTTCTAAAATGCATTTGGCCACTAGAGGGTGAATGTGCACTATGCTCTCCCTGCGGATAACAATTTTTAAAAAGGTGCACTCCTTTGGGATTTAATTTTGGGTACTTGCTGGATGGCGCCATTGAATAGGACAGTTTTGAAGCCTTATCTCAGTTTAGAAAACATGTGGATTCTGTCACTAATTGTCCCTAAGTGTTTTGTTTTGAAATGGGATGCCGCTGGTAATCTCTGTCTTTCTAAATATACAGATAAATAAGGCAGATGCAGTTATTTATTTATTAGCACTTTATTTGGAATGTAGGATGAGACGAAGCTGTTTTATCTTGTCAGCTGCTTTTTTGGTCCACGTAGCCCAGAAATGTGTGCTCTGGTGGGCAGCACCAACACAGGGTACGAGGCAGAGGCCTTTTGCATCATCTGCTACATGAGCCTTTTAACTGGAAATGAAAAGAACTGCACCTTCAAAGCAAGTTCTCTGCCACTGAGCAATGGAATGGTTTAAAAAAAAGAAGAGAAAGAAAATCAGGGAAAAGAGGAAGAGTATGAATCTACCCCAGCCCAGAGAGAGGTTGATCTCTACTGGAGAAGCTTTACTGTGGCATTTGAAATCTTTATCTTCTCCTTTTTAAATATTTTTAAAATTAATTTTCCAATACAAAATTAAAACAAACATTTTCAATATTATCACAGATACATAATTTTGCCCTCCTTCAGCTCATCCACGAATCTTCCGTTTTCTGATCTTTCCCCCTCAATTCTGAATTTAACATTGCCTTTTATTTTAAATAACCTACTCCCTCTGTTCCCTTTTTTACAATGTTTCTAATATTTATTTCTTCACAAAACATCCTGTAAAGCCACAAACGTTATTTGTTCTTCACATATGCTTTTCATATAATCTACAAATTTACTCCAGGCCTCAGTAAACTTGTGATCTTGTCGGTTTCGGACCTTTCCTGTTAATTTGTCTAATTCTGCGTAGTCCGTTAATTTCATTCTCCACTCTTCTATCAATGGTAGTTCTTCCTGCTTCCATTTTTGGGCCAGTAATATCCTTGCTGCTGTCACTACATATAAAAATAATTTATGATCTTTCCTATTTATTTCGTTTCCAACCATTCCTAACAAAAAGGCCTCTGGTTTTTTAACAAATTATATTTCAACATTTTTAAAAATTCATTATATATCAGTTCCCAGAAGGCTCTCACCTTTTTGTACTCCCATCACATATGGTAAAATGTTCCCTCTTTTTCTTTACATTTCCAACATTTATTACATACTTTATACAATTTTGCTAATTTCACTGGGGTAATATACCATCTATTTTCAGAAATATTTATCTTCTCTAACACACACACACAAATAGGGTGGCTATATTTTAAAAAGTAAAAACCAGGAGCTTTTTTTTTAGACAAACCCCCAAATTGTTGAGTTAGGTTTTTTTTAAACAAAACACCCAAAAACCTAAGATGCAGGACAAAGTGCTGTCTTTCAGAAATTCCCCCCGGACGTCAATTCTGCCTTTGAAAATCCCGTAATGTCCAGTGATGTATGGCAGCCAAACACAAAAAGGTCCAGAAGTTGTCGTGCCGTACACACTAACCTTTTGAAGTACATTTGAGACACGTTCCTTCCCTCAAAGAATTCTGGGAGCTGTAGTTTCTCGAGAGTTGCTGGGAATTTAGCTCTGTGAGAGGTAAACTGCAGTGTCTACAATTCTTTGAGGTGCTTTGGGTGTGCTTTAAAGGGATACTGAGTACACAGCCAGGGTAAGGCTGCAACAATACTATGCACCGTTACTTGGAACAAGGTCCACTGAACTTGGTGGACTGTGCTTCTGAGTAAACATCATTGTTAGGACCAACACAGAGGTCCTAATGGAGCCTAGCCTTCCAATGACCCCATAGGATCCTGTGTTGGATCTGCAAGCCGTTTTAGATGGGAGGTTTTAATTCAAAGTGATTTGGGTCCCATTGACTCTGAACTCAGCTACACAGCTGCAAATAAAACGTTATAAGTCTGCTGTAAAGTGCAATATACAAATGTGACACTAGATGGAGACAGTGAGCTATGGCAAATTCAATGTATTTTTCAAAACCTTTTTTTTAAAAAGCATTTTCGCAGCCTTTTTCGTATGTGTGTAGACCCCAAGTCAATGGGACAAAATTCAATTGAAATCCCTATGCTGTGGAATCAAAGCCCCAATCTGCTTGGCTAGATTAATCCAATAACCTGATCTCTGCCGCTCGAATCTTATAAATAACAGGAGCTGCAAAATGCTTTCCATCATGCCTCCCTTCACTTCCTTGGTGGGCCCTATTTTGTATTTTTGTTGTTGTTGTTCTGTCCATCCCATGTGAGAGGAAAACCCCATCCTGGATCGGAGAGGCAGGACTGTGTTGGCTAAAATCCAACAGCTACAAATGGTCTATGCTCCCAGTTTGTTTTGCTGCCGCACCGAACAGCTCTAGAGACCCGTAAGTTGAATTATATGTCAGATGAGGAATGGGGGGGGGGGAAGCATGGAGTGATTTCCCTTTTCCCTGCAAGGCTGGTTCCAAGGAGCTGGCTAGCTCTTTCCAGCTGACGTGAGCTGATGGGAGGATTTGAGAATCCGCCTTGCCGGCCGCAGGTGAGCAGAAACCCCTCTTGGGCTTGTCGAGAGGCAGAGTAAGTCTCACATCCGAGCCAGGAAGCTGAGCAACCACGTCAGCAGAAAGGCAAACTTGGTAACAGGTTGATATTGCAGTTGCTAGAATCAAGGCTGTGAAAAGCCTGCCCCACACCGGGGAGGCTGCCAAAACAAACAGAGCCTTGTGCAACGTACAACAGAGTGCCCTTGCACTTGATTTCTTTCTTTTGCAAAAATCAGTCTTCCTAGAAACTCCCTCTTGGAACAGATCTCCTTCACCCTGGGACACTCTCAAAAAACAAGTTTAGTTGAATGAGGAACTCTGCTTAGGGAATGAAGCATGCTTGTAATTTTATTTGCCCTGCTTTCCTCTGTTAATCTTAAACTCTCTCTCTCTCTCTCTCTCTCTCTCTCTCTCTCTCTCTCTCTGTGTGTGTGTGTGTGTGTGTGTGTGTGTTTGTGTGTCTTGGGCTTTATGCACACATTTGCAGCGCATTTCAAGCATACATTCTGCTCCAAATCCTGGGAACTGTAGTTTGCCACACACCAAGCTACAGTTCCTGGCACCCATAACAAGCTATCGTTCCCACAATAATTTGGTGGTGTGTGTCCGAGACATGCTTTGAAAGTGCTCTAAATCTGTGGTGCATATGCAATCTTGTGGTGGTAAAATCAAAAGCTTAAACGAAAGTGATATGGTTATAATTTCTGAACATGTTCCTGTTTTAATAGAGCGGGGAGGGGGAATCTCAAAATCTGGTTAATAGAGCTATCCTGCAATAAGTAAGCAGAGCGAAGGTACTTTTATGCTCAGATTGGAACAGTAAAAGGGAAAAGGTAAAACAATACATAAGGTGTAACAATACATCACAATGCATTGGGTAAAACAATACATAAGATGTTGTTGTTCAGAGATTGTGAATTAGTCTGATTCTATTTACTATATCCACTACCACATTAATGCAAGGACTCGGGGTGATATACATAGTTCCCCCTCTTTCATTTTATCTTCACAACATCCGTGTGAGGGAGATTAGGCTGAGAATATCCCAATGAGCTTTGCATTTGAGTGAGAATCTGAAACCTGGACTCTCTGGTCCGAGTCTGACACTCTTAACCGTTAGGGTCGAACCACAAAACTGGTTCTCAAGTTCCCAAATTATTATATTACTTAAAACGCATTCTAAGGGGGAGAACAGGTGAAGACGGCTGCCTAAGAGACTGGTAATCTGTTGCCAGTCAGAGTAGACACTACTGAACTAGATGAACCACTGACCAGTCTCGGTATAACTTAAGGCAGTTTCATATCTTCTTTGGCGATCACTCATAGCCAAGTAAGATTGTCTTCCATGAACACAGTTTTAACAGTGAGTCTGTAAGTGACTGTGGAGGCCAATTCTGGATCCACACGTCCTTCCACAGTGGGGACATAGGTTTCCGGGCGGGAGCTGATCATGGTGTGGATTTGCCAAGCGTGCCTTCCTCCTAGCACGTTTCTTCCTTTTGTCCTGAGTTCGAGTGTCTTCAGAGTCCATGACACTTTGGTAAAGGCTGTTCTCCAGTTGGAGCACTCGCAGGCCAGTGTTTCCCAGTTGTCAGTGTTTATACTACATTTTTAAAGATTTGCCTTGAGAGAGTCTTTAAAACTCTTTTGTTGACCACCAGCATTACTCTTTTCATTTTTAAGTTCAGAATAGTGTAGTTGCTTTGGAAGATGATAATCAGGCATCCGCACAACATGACCAATCCAACAAAATGGATGTTGAAGAATCATCGCTTTGACACTTTTGATCTTTGCTTCTTTCAGTACACTGGCGTTAGTTGGCCTGTCTTCCCAAGTGATGTGTAAACTTTTTCAGAGACACCGTTGATGGAATAGAATCTCATATCTATCAATCTATCAGCTATCTATCTATCATCTATCTATCTATCTATCTATCTATCTATCTATCTATCTATCTATCTATCTATCTATCATCTATCCATCTATCTATCTATCATCTATCTATCATCTATCTATCTATATCTATATCTATCTATCTATCTATCTATCTATCTATCTATCTATCTATCATCTATCTATCTCTATCTATCTATCTATCTATCTATCTATCTATCTATCTATCTAGCATCTATCTAGCATCTAAAATGAATGCTAATCCATTGTGAGAGTTAGAAACCTGAAATCTTTCTCACATACAAAAGCCACAGTCCACCACACAGTTAAGTACAAGCACAAACCAGCCCATTAAGTTTGATGGGTTTAAGCGCTGGATCGTGGCCATGAGAGATTAACAAAAACAGCCTTGTCAGACTTTTATCACCAGCTTGCTCTGGGAGTGTTTCCAGCTTTTCATACATCGACTTTTCCTCCCGAAGCTACATCTCCTTAAGAGCAATTTTATCTATAGTGTGCAAATTACTTAATTGCATGCTATTAAAATAAGAGATTCCAGTTCAAGTACAAAGCTCCAAGGTTCAAAGTTGTAGGTGGTTGGGTTTTTTGTGTGTGTATGTGTGTGAAAGAAATTAGGTGAATATCTTATCGGCGATCTGTAGTACAGTTTGAAGTTTCGTTTCACTCTGCCGCATGAAAGCTCAACAGATTCTGTGTTGTGCAACAAAGAATCTAGGTTTCATATTTTCAGAACTACAAGCAACATTCACTCTCTTAATACTGGCTGGGATCCAGTATTCCCCCCTTGGATCCACACACCCTCCCCTGCAATGCTATATCGAAAGCTGCTTTTAAAGTTTCCTCACCCAGATGCATAGGCTTTGGGAAGGCAACACAAGGGCTATGGGGTGTGTGCAATGTTGTCAAGGGCTGCCAAAAAAAGGCCTCGAGGGCCGCATGTGGCCCTTGGGCCATGCATTAAACAACCCTGCTTTATAGCATGAAGCCATCCCTGAAATTTTGATTGCGGAAGTCCTGCTCAAATGTGCGTGTTTCCCAAATAGAATTAACAAGGGTTCCTTAGTGCCAGGAGAGTCTGATCTCTGAAAGTTTTGGGAAGGGGCTGTTACTGATCTTACTGGGTTCCACCAGGAAATTTGGCTGGCAGGAAGCTGTGCCACTCTACATGGGCACATTGCTTTGAATGTCTTGAGAGCGACTCAGTGCCACGTGAGATGGTGGCGTTGGTCCCAAAACGTTCCAGGAAGTGCAACTGAGCAGCACAGCATTTTTGTTAAGTTAGAAAAGCAGGGAAGAAATGAGAAACTTTTGTCTACCTGTAAGATTCATAAAAGTAAATCAGCAGCTGCCTCCTTAAGATTTCAGAACGAAATTGCTCCTCACGCCCTCATGTGGTCTTTCAGGAGAGTTTTGTTTTGTAGGGGTGCCAGGTAAAAACCAGGGCACCCCAGAAGTTGTTGAGCAAAAGCTACAAGAATTTTTAATTCTGGAGCTGTTTTAGGCATTTTCGGCACGATTTAACCCCCGTTGCCAGTTTTCCGGGACATTTGCCCGATTTCCGAGAAATACAGTGGTACCTCAGGTTAAGTACTTAATTCATTCCAGAGGTCCGAACTTAACCTGAAACTGTTCTTAACCTGAAGCACCACTTTAGCTAATGGGGCCTCCTGCTGCTGCCGCGCCGCCGGAGCCCGATTTCTGTTCTCATCCTGAAGCAAAGTTCTTAACCTGAAGCACTATTTCTGGGTTAGCGGAGTCTGTAACCTGAAGCGTATGTAATCCGAGGTACCACTGTAATCCAGGACGCTATTTTGGGGGGAGAATTCCAGGTCATGTCCTGGGCAATCAGGACGTATGACAGCCCGAGTCTGTAGCAGTGGGAAGGAATGGAATTAGGATTTTTGATTTGCTGCTTGGACAACCACTTTGCTACATCCATTGCTCAATCCAGGTTGGAATAAAAAGCGTTTGGACCACATGTTAATTAACCACAAAACTGTCCAGATATCCAAATTATCATGCAGTCGTGATGATTTGTGCTCATGATGCTATCAGGGTGGTTATACACAATCCCACTTTCAAGACTGTTTCTGCTCTCAAAAGTTTTGCGCCAGAGGTATCGTTGCCCATTCGTCCAGACCTGGCGCTTCTCCAGCTGATCATGAGAACTCTAAACCGGGGAAGACGAATGAATGAATGAATGAATGAATGAATGAATGAATGGAAAGCAAGAGTGATGGAGAGCTGGACTTTCCAGATTTCCCTTAAATCCAAGCTCAGCCATGAACATAGCTGTCAAGTGTCCCTTATTTGAAGGGACAGTCTCTTATTCCAGTGCCATGTCCTGCTGCTGCCCCTTATTGATGGATGTCCCTTAAATGTCCCTTAAATGATGTCCCTTAAATTTCAAAGGAAGCAGCTCCTCTCCCTCCCTCCCTGCTGGCCAGGGAGGAGGAAGGCTCCAACTGTGTTGCTTGGCTGTGTTGCTTGCATTGCCCTAAGTATGTAGGACATACTTTTAGGTGATCAATGGGACGAAGGTGGCACTGTGGTCTAAACCACTGAGCCCCTTGGGCTTGCCAATCGGAAGGTCAGCGGTTCGAATCCCCATGACTGGGTGAGCACCCGTTGCTCTGCCTCAGCTCCTGCCAACCTAGCAGTTCGAAAGCCCGCCAGTGCAAGTAGATAAATAGCTACCACTGCAGCAGAAAGGTAAATGGTGTTTCCGTGTGCTCTGTCTTCCCTTACGGTGTTATGTTGTGCCAGAAGTGGTTTAGTCATGCTGACCACATGACCTGGAAAGTTATATGTTGACAAACGCTGGCTCCCTTGGCCTGAAAGAGAGATGAGCGCCGCAACCCCATAGTCGCCTTTGACCGGACTTAACCATCCAGGGGTCCTTTACCTTTACCTTTTTACCTTTAACCAGATATGTTAATAAATTCCCCAAATGCACTGCCCTAAGTCTGTGTAGGGCATACTTATAGGTGATCAGTGGGGCTTACCTTTAGAAAAGTGTGTATTACAGTGTGCCCATTGATTCTGCAATTGATTGTAGTATATGAATTGGCCTTAAACCTTCCGTCTCATTCTTACAGAAAGGGAAGCTGTTTCTCATTCCTTTTACACCAAGTTGCACCCAGAGATTTGTGGTCTCTCATGCAGTCAAGCCGAGGAATCTTTAGACTTTGGACTCTTTGGGCAATTTATCTGTCTTTCCTCTATTAAGGTTGTACTTTGTAATCAGTCTTTGGTCCCTGATGCTTCGCATCTGGGAAGATAGCCTGGTGGCCCAGGGCGGCTGAACTAGATGTTCCTTTCAAAAAGCAAATTCAGGGACACGTTGACAAACTGGCCTGAGCCCCACCAAGACCCCTTCCAGAGTCTTAGACGGAGACATGAGGAAGCAATGAGCTACTAAATTCTCAGTGATATAAATACGAGCAGTCTGAATTGTACCAGCATAGTAAAAGGACTAGCTTTCCAAACATTTGGTTGATAATCAACACTTTTAGAAAAGGAGGAATATAGCAGCCTGCCTGCTGCTGATGTCAAGCCCCAATGATTGGAAGGTGGAGGGACTGGTAATCTGAGAGCGTTGGTGGAGCCAGGATGTTAAATACAGTCAGACCTTGGTTGTTGAATGCCTTGGTACTCAGACATTTTGGCTCCCAAAGGCCACAAACCCGGAAGTGAGTGTTCCGGTTTGCGAACATTTTTTGGAAGCCGAATGTATGATGCGGCTTCCGTGGCTTCCGATTGGAAGCTCCTGCAGCCAATCGGAAGCCGCGACTTGGTTTTCTAACCATTCCAGAAGTTGAATGGACTCCCAGAACGGATTAAGTTCAACAACCAAGGTACCACTGTACAGTGGTACCTCGGGTTAAGTACTTAATTCGTTCTGTAGGTATGTTCTTAACCTGAAACTGTTCTTAACCTGAAGCACCACTTTAGCTAATGGGGCCTCCTGCTGCTGCTGCACCGCCGGAGCATGATTTCTGTTCTCATCCTGAAGCAAAGTTCTTAACCCGAGGTAATATTTCTGGGTTAGCAGAGTCTGTAACCTGAAGCGTATGTAAACTGAAGTGTCTGTAACCCGAGGTACCACTGTACTAGATTTTCTGAATCCAGATAGGTTTTTCAGACTCCCATATTCACCCCATTTACCTGAAAGTAAGCAGCATCAATTCAATAGAATTGACTTCTCAGTAGACAGGGTTAGGATTACCCTCAGCAGATTAATTTGTGGTAATCGATCCAATTCCTGGGGTAGCCAACCCTGACCTTAGTGGATTTGTGTCTGTCTGAATGAAGGAATATCTATTGTACAAATCTGTAGCTGTCTTGTATCAGTTTAGCGATATCAATTTCCTTCCCAAAATTCCTGGTGTTCTCCCTTAGCTTTGTTTAGATTTGGCCTTTGTATATTTGGATAATCCTACCTGGAAAATGGGCTTGGCGAGGTGGGAGATTTCATAGAATCATAGCTTTGGAAGAGACCCTGAGGATCATCAAGTCCACCCCTCTGCAATGCAGGGATATGTAGCAATGTAGGGATATGCAACTATCCCATATGGGGATAAAAGCTGCAATCTTGGTGCTATCAGCACTACGCTCTAACCAACGGAGCTACACTGGAAGTTGTCATTTGGTGAGATTGCTGAAAATGTCTGTTGGAGGTCCCCAGTCTCCCTCTCTGAACTACAATTCCCAGAGGTCTGATTGCTATGTCAGTCTGTATGTGGCATGGCCTTTGCTAGGGACGCGGGTGGCGCTGTGGTCTAAACCACTGAGCCTCTTGGGCTTGCTATTTGGAAGGTCAGTGGTTCAAATCCCCACGACGAAGTAGGCTCCCATTCCTCTGTCCCAGCTCCTGCCAACCTAGCAGTTCGAAAGCACACCAGTGCAAGTAGATAAATAGGTACCGCTGTGGCAGGAAGGTGAACTGCATTTTCGTGCGCTCTGGTTTCTGTCACAGTGTCCTGTTGTGCCAGAAGCGGTTTATTCATGTTGGCCACATGACCTGGAAAGCTTTCTGCGGACAAATGCCAGCTCCCTCGGCCTGAAAGGAAGATGAGCGCCACAACCCCAGAGTCGCCTTTGACTGGACTTAACCATCCAGGGGTCCTTTACCTTTAATCACGACCTTTGATGTGATTAAACTGCTCCCTGGTTTTCTGTTAAGCTGACTTGGCTTCCATGCTAGTTGCATGTTACGCTCCTTGGGTATTGAGAATGAAATTATTAGCTCTACAAAGCTGCCCTTTGTTACTTTTATTTACTAAATCGTCCCCTTGCGGGTTTTTCCAGTTTCCTCCACACCATATTATTTCTTTCTGGTTTCATTAATACAAACACCTTTTAATGTGCTTTTAATTTCGTTCATTCATTCCGTGTCTCTTGCATTCCTCTGCCTTGACTGTTGGTGACTTATGGATGAAGAAGAGACTTGTTTAGCCAGGCACAAGAATAACTGTGGCTGACATTAGTGAGCATCAGGAATCAATATGGGAACACTTGATCAAATCTTGTGGAACAGGCCTGTGGAATTATAAATCTATCTTGGAGGGACGTGTTGGGGCATTCTACAGTTTTCCCCACAAAGTATCTCAACCCTCTGAACCATTTCATCCATTGTAGAGGAAATTATTAAATCCTGGTTCTAGGGGCATTTAAGACCTCAGGCTGGGCTCTCTCTTTTTTTCTGCTCCAATTATTCACACTTAGATACAATCTTAGACATTACACTCAGGGCACATCAGGATGACCTGCTTTTTGAACATTCACCCTCCTGATTTGCTTGCAGGAAGATTAAACAACATTTGCTGTTTAATTGGCATTCATTCTGATTTGTTTGTGGGGAGGTTCGATGGGTCTAAATCTTGTCTTAACACTTTTATTCTTTCTCTTCTGTAAAGCGGATGACAATGACAATTCCACCTCATGTGAAAAGTGCTATATAAACAAAGTGAAGGATTCTCCTGTAACCTGCCACCTCCTTCTTTCAGTAACACCTTGACTTCAACACCACCCTTGCTTGACATTCTTTGGTGCAAAAAGAGAGAGAAAAAGTTATTAGTTTATTTAGAATTTTCCCTCCCAAGATTAGTTGGAAATTCAGAAGATAATGTAGCTGAGATGGAATTTTTAATTTCTGCTGAGTAATCATGTGGCAAAAAGCACACCCTGGAACAAAGCTGCCATCAGAAAGACACACTCAGAGGAAGGGGACTTCCTAGCTTTTTCCTTTATTCCATCAAGTTTAAAGTGAGATTGCCCAGTAATGTAGGGTAGGCTGAAAGACACTGTTTCACCAAAGATCACCCAGTGAGCTTTATGAAACCCTAGTAAGCAATAGCAATATCCCCCCCTCCCACCCACCCCAAACCCCTTTCAGAGAAATGTTAAGACATCAAGCAATAATAATAATAATAATAATAATAATAATAATAATAATAATAATTTATTTATTTATGCCCCGCCCATCTGGCTGGGCTTCCCCAGCCACTTTGGGCGACTTCCCAAAAAATATTAAAATACTGTAATACATCAAACATTAAAAGCTTCCCTTTATTAACCACGAACCCTGTAATTTGGGATCACTTCCAAACCGGTGCTAAAGTTTTGTACTTGTTTTGTGCTATGAACCCTGAATCTTGTACCTTCCCCAAACCTGAGTAAATGACACATCAAACCAGGACGAGATTTTTGGGTGTTAACTAGAAACCCAGGTTTGATAAATCAGTTACCCAGTTTTGTGGGGTGGCAGTACAAAATGGGGAGTTTGTGCTACAAATCAATACAAAAGGAGCACAAACCTTTGGCACCAGTTAGGAGGGGAATCTCAAATTTCAGAGTTTACAGACCCTCCAATTGTCCCTATTTTCCAGGGACATCCCGAATTTAGAGAAACCATCCCGTTTCTGATTTGATCCCGGAATGTCCCACTTTTCCTTAGGATGTCCCTCTTGTCATTGGAGAAATGTTGGAGGGTATAGAGTTATCCGACCCCCAAGCTGTCTGAAGGCAATCCTGTATAGGGAAGGGGTTTTTTTAATGTTCAATGTTTTTCTGTGTTTTTATATATCTTGGAAGCTGCCCAGAGTGGCTGGGGCAACCCAATAAGATGTGTGGGGTATAAATAGTAAAATTATCATTATGGAATGGGACGTCCCTATCTTCATCTGAAAAATGTTAGAGGGTATGAGTTCATGGTTAATAAAGCTGAGAGACCAGGGTTCAAATACCTGCCAAGCTCACTGGGATTTAAACCCTGATCTCTGAAAGTTTTGGGAGGGGGCTGTTACTGAACTTACTAGGTCCCACCAGGAAGTTTGGCTGACAGGAAGCTGTGCCACTCTGTGTGGGCACATTGCTTTGAACGTCTTGAGAGCGACTCAGTGCCATGTGAGATGATGGCGTTGCTCCCAAAACGTTCCAGGAAGTGCATTTGAGAGGCCTGTGAGCAACACAGCATTTTTGTTAAGTTAGATAAGCAGAGAAGAAATGGGAAACCTTTGTCTACCTTGTAAGATTCATAAAGGTAAATCGGCAGCTGCCTCCTTAAAATTTCAGAAAGAAATTACTCCCCACCCCCTCCTGTGGTCTTTAAGGAGAGTTTTGTTTTGTAGGGCTGCCATATTTCAAAAAGTAAAAACCAGGACACCACAAACATTGTTGAACTTTTTAAAGACAAACCTCAAAGTTGTTGAGCTTTCTTCAGAAAATTTTTGAGTTTTGGAGCTGATTTAGGCATTTTCGGCAAGATTTAACCCCCATTGCCGGTTTTCTAGGACATTTGTCTGATGTTCAAAAAATAATCCAGGATGTCATTTTCGGGGGAGAATTCCAGGACATGTCATGGACAATCAGGATGTATGGCAGCCTGAATCTATAGCAGTGGGAAGGAATGGAATTAGGATTTCTGATCTGCTGTTTGGACAACCAATTTGCTACATGCATCACTCAATCCAGGTTGGAATTAAAAGTGTTTGGACCACACGTTAATTAACCACAAAACTGTCCAGATACCCTTGTTATTGTGCATTCATAATGATTTGTGCTCATGATGGTATTAAGACTCCCAAATAGTTGAGTTTTGTTTGATAACAAAAACGCCAAAAAACCCACAATTTTTCAATTGACTTACCAAAGATCCAGGACAACATGCCACATTCCACGTTTGAAATCCCGGTGACATCTGGGAAATTCTGGCCTTATGTTTTGTGTCCCACCCATCAAATGAATGGCCAAAACATACCGTTTCAGAGCAATCTCTGTCCAAAGCTCTACCATGCCTGGGCCCAGCCCTGGACCAAACGTAAAGCAAACAACAGGTTATCGTGACAAACAGGGCGGCTTTGATTAGCTGTCACACAGCCTTTTTAACAACACCTTGTAAAGCAAAGGGATTGGGGAAGGGGGTAGGGCAAGCGCTCCAGCAAGACAAAAGGTAGCTGGATTCCGGTAATTTGGTGTCTGTGCTTTACCAAAAAACAAAACACTGCGGTGGTATTTGCTAAGCTTTGCAATTCCAGAGAATTGTGCAATTATGCAACTCCCAAGGAGGAAATGAATCCAGGGTAACTAAGCCTCCGAGGAGACATGTGAGACTCTGACTCCACAAGCAAGTCTTCCTTTTCACCATGCACCATTATAATGGAAGAAAGGCTGGATACGCAAGAGTGGATAAATAAATAACCACGATTTATGTCTTAATAATTACCCAGAGGCGAACGTCCCCCTTCCCCCTGCTTTTGTACTCTCGGTTATCTTCCTTCTCTCCAAAATAAGGTGTGATAACTGCTGGTGTAACCCACAGTCCACACCAGTAAGCCACAGTAAGCCACAGTCCACACCACGCCTTTCAAGAATGTGGCTTTCCCCCCAAAGAATCCTGGGAACGGAACTCTAAGGATGCTGGGAATTCTAGCTCTGTGAGGTGTGAACTACAGTTCCCAGGACTCTTTGGGGGGGAAAGCCTCGTGCTTGAAAGGTATGGTGCGGACACTGGTGGAATCTACACACATATAAAAAAACGCTTCAAAAATACATTTTTTAAAAAAAGGTTTTGAAAAATGCATCTCCAGCGTTGAAATAAGACCCAACTCTTGATCCGGTCAGCCTACAGAAGGAGGGTGGGCACCAACCTTTGCCTCAGGCAGCAAAATATACTGAGTGGGTGAATTATGCTGGATTGGCCTTCACCTTTCCTGAGATTCAGGGATGGGGAGAGGGCAGAGGAAGGAGAAAGCCAGCCCTGCATATTCCTTCTTCTCTGCCACCATTGCATGCACAAACATGGAGCCACCCACACTATCCATGTATTCCTGCCCTAAAGACAGAATCATAGAATTGTCTTGTAAGAAGGGGCCACAAGAGCCATCTAGTTCCACTGCCTGTAATGCAAGAATCTCTTGCCCGATGTGGGATTCAAACCCAGAACCCTCAGACTAAGAGTCTCACGCTTTACCAACTGAGCCGTCCCAGCTGACTTATAGAGATCAGGGGTGTTGTCATATGTGGTCCATGCATGTAATGGCTCCATTCCATCTACAGAAAACTGCCCATGACACATCAACCTGGAAAAAACAAATAACTTAGTATGTATCAAAAAAGGAATTTTGCCTCAGAGGCAGGGCTAGAAAATTAAATGTGGAATTTAAAATAATAGGTTCCCACTAAGCAGGTTTAAAAAACAAAACTCAAAATGATCTTAAACTTCTTTGTTTGGGATCAAACCACCAAATGCGTAGTAGTTTAAAAGCCACATATATGGTGTGTTTTTTCTAAACACACCTTCCTTTGTGGGAAAAAGTGATTATAAGTCTCAGTTTCTTTCCCCACAGACCACATGATCCGAGCTACTTGCGAAATGTTGGAAAACGAGTTTGAGATGGACTAAGTGCCAACTACCGACTGTTTCCTCCTTCTCTCTGTGTACTAGCTACAAGGACAAAACAGCGTAACAAGGAAGTTTGTGTTCCTTGGGAGGTGGATTTGACCGAAAGGAGAGAGAGTTAAAAGCAGCGTCGTCTCCTGTTAAATAAAATCCTCTTTAGAAAACCTCCCGTTCCTTTTGCAAATCCCAACCACAAAGGCAATGGCATTGAGCACAAAAAAGGATCCTCAGAGATGTAAACAGAGAAGCTGGGGTTGAGAGCTCGTTGTATGTGGCACAGGGTTAAAACTCCCACCGATCTTTTCAAAATAAATTAACCGTTCAGTGTGGCTTAGATGCTGGTCATTGATCTTCCCACATTCGTGTGTAATCCTTTTAATCGATGCTCCCACCAGTCCTAGCCAGCATGCCCAATGGCAAAGTAGGATGGGATTTGGAGTCCGATGACAGCTGAGAACACCATGTTGGATGTTGCAAATGTATAGACCAGGTTCCTTGCGCCCCATCAGAATCTCCTCTGTCCCCTGTGCCAGAGGACAAGGAGGGACTTAAAGCAACAGGAGCTACGGGAGTTGCAGCACAGTAGTCTCTGGTGGCTTACGGGGCCTTGTGTTGGACAAGGAGGTTCAAGTGAGCCGAAAGGGGCCTGTTCATGCTGTTGTGCCAGCGAGTCCGGGTCTTTGAACAAGTCTGAAGAGGTAGACACCTAACTAGCTTCTTAGCAAGAGTAAAAAGGTAAAAATAAAGGACCCCTAGATGGTTGAGTCCAGTCAAATTTAACTATACAGTTGTGGTGCTCATCTTGCTTTCAGGCCAAGGGAGCTGGCATTTGTCCACAGACAGCTTTCTGGTTCATGTGGCCAGCATGACTAAACCGCTCCCGGTGCAACCGGACACCGTGGCAGAAACCAGAGCACACAGAAACGCTGTTTACCTTCCCGCCGTAGTGGTACCTATTTATCTACTTGCACTGGCATGCTTTCGAACTGATAGTTTGGCAGGAGCTGGGACAGAGCAATGGGAGCTCACTCCATTGCGGGGATTCAAACCGTCAACCTTCTGATCGGCAAGCACAAGAGGCTCAGTGGTTTAGACCACAATGCCAAGAGTAGCACCTCTGGAACTGATGCAATTGGGTGTTTTTCCAATAAAGAACTAGATATCTTTATTGGGGCTTGGTGTGCTTGGGTCCTGGGGATAAGCATCGCACAACTATCAGTAATAAAGTGGAATAATGTGTGCATGGTCCAATATGGCACACACACACTCTATCAATATCACCAGCCAGCCTATAATACCATGCGATCGGGAAACTTGGCTTGGCCTTCTGGAGCGAGTGGAGGAAGCAGGCACCTGCTTTTACATGCCTCAAAACAGGGTCTATTCCTGGCCTCATCTGAAAACAGCAGTGCCGTTAAGCAGTTTTAGACTCTTGAGTTCCCTGCCCTCTTTGGATGGTAACATGTGGGCCTTCACTGACTTGAACATGTGAGGAGACCGCTCTGCAATTGGAGGACTTCCTGACCAGTGGTGTAGCTTAGGAGCGTGTGACCCTGGGCACACAATCTGGGTGTGAACCAGGCACACACACACCCTGAGATCCCCCTCATGCCCTGCCGGCAGCGGGGGCTGGAGAGCACGGAGGGTGAAGATCGCTCTCTGCATGTCCCATCTGATGCACCCAGTTGTGGCTCCCCCTTCGAAAGGTCAAGGTTGACCCACGAGTCGGAGAACCACTGTGGCGCTAGAGAAAGCTCCTGCTTTCTTGCAGGTTGTTCGGCACCTCTGGCAGCGAGAGAAGAGTGTGTGGCAATGTTGGACCTGGGCATGCAAGTGTGCCCATGTGCTGCTGCCACGGTGGGCTCCCTCTGTGCCCCACCTCTTTGGGTGATATTTACCTAAGCTCTGCCACCGCTTCCGATCATTCTTCTGAGAAGAGTCCCACCCTTATGGTTCCACTGTCTGAAATGCCGAGGAAACAGCCGGAGAGACCCCGTTGTTAAAAGACAATTCTCATATGGATAACCATCTGTTTTTAAGGAATGTTTTATTTACTACCTCCTAGGAAAGTACTTTTCATGGAACAGCAGCAACACCGACATTCACAAAAGGACAGGAAATACAGCAAAAAAACCAACAACGCCTAAAGTAAATAGCACATTTGAAAACAAGGCAAACATACATAATAATATCTTTTTCTATAGTTTGTTCTTAACCTAAGAAAAGTTCACATTTCAAGTCATAAACTTGCCTCAGTAGTGTATAAATGAAATGGTTTGTGTAGTCAGACCACTGAGTGGTGGTTCATTGACGCTTAAATGGCCTCGATGATCCCTGCTACCTGGTGTTGCAAGCCAGCACCTTTGCACCTGTCCGGAGTTCCTATGGGCATTTCAAAGAACATTCACTCGGTTATTTGTTGGGGATCTGCCTTTCTTACAGATGCTATATGCGTATATGTAAAATACAGTAAGAGCTTCCCTTCTGTTCAAGTACTTGGGTAGGTTGGCACAAGCAGTCCTGTTTGAATAAAGGTTTCAAAGATTGGGTCTCCCATGTGGGAGATGAAAAATGAAGGAGATAGTGGTGCTTCGTTTGAGCATGCTCACCTGCAGCTTTTGCCACCGGCAACCGGTTTTACAAGAGATTTCACAGAAGATAGCAGAATGGGAGATGGCGGAGAAAAAGTCTGCTTGACTAACATGGGTTAAATAAAGATTGATTCAGAAAGTTGCACTCAAAGGTTGCCCCAACTTGTGTTGAGTTTCTCCATAGCTGTAGCCCATGAAAGAGGCCTAAGGTCCTACTTATGGTTTCCCCATCTGGTTGGCCACTGTGAAAAAAGGATGGTGGACTAGATGGGGCTTTCGTGTGAGCTAACCGGACTTGTCTTACATTCTTAAGTTTCTGTTGTAGTGGAAAAACCTGTGTCTTGACTGCCCTACTTCACATCGTACCGTAACAATTCGTACGGCTGGAATGCTCCCCGATTCAAAAAGAACACAGCGAAATGCAAAACCTCCCCAAACACTAGGTGTTGGGGGGGGGGGAATTCTAGCCCAGCTGGCCATCCAAAATGCTAGGTTTTTTAATGAGGGCTAGGCTACCTTTTTGTTCAATTATTTGCCACCCTGCCTGAATTGTGGTAAAGGTAAAGGGACCCCTAACCATTAGGTCCAGTCGTGACCAACTCTGGGGTTGTGGCGCTCACCTCGCTTTATTGGCCGAGGAAGCCGGCGTACAGCTTCTGGGCCATTTGGCCAACATGACTAAAACGCTTCCGGCAAACCAGAGCATCGCATGGAAACGCCGTTTACCTTCCTGCTGGAGCGGTACCTATTTATCTACTTGTACTTTGACATGCTTTCGAACTGCTAGGTTGGCAGGAGCAGGGACTGAGCAATGGGAGCTCACCCATCGCAGTCTGATTGGCAAGTCCTAGGCTCTGTGGTTTTAACCCACAGCACCACCCTGCCTGAATTGTAGTAGTACTGCTCAAATTCAAATTTAACGTGCATGGGGCAATTGGACTATGTTTAGGATCTAGGCTTTGAAGCAAATGTATTTCAAGTGTGGCAGGGCTTTTTGGATAGCCATGTGAAAGCAATGCAGCTTGTGAAAAAATAAATAAAATCAGTAGTTAACGGTGGCCCTTTGAGGTAGGGTGCACCAGTAAGCCCTCCAGTTGTGGATATTTTAAAGGACCACCCATTTTTAAAAATAAAAATAATGACTGCTACTTATTTCTATAGCAAAATGCTTTCCAGTTCTCCTGTAACATGAGGGTGCGGGAAGGATACCCTTGAGAATATTTTCATTTAGGATTTAAATTCTGGAAACGTTTGCCGAGGAGGGCTGTCTGGATTCTGAAAACTGCACACAAAGCTCTTCTTTAATTTTAAGCATTACCCAAGCTTCTGAATTCAGCTGTTGCCTTAGGCATCTGTACATAGTGAATGCCCAGGTTGGGATCCCAGGATGCTGTCTATGTGGCCCAAGGAATCCTACTCAAATCACTAGGGCTTCTGTGGTTGCTTCTAGCTCCAGCAGGTTCCCAGATTTGTGGGAGCATCTCTTTGGGGCAAATCGGTGGGAGGGTCTGCTGAAGCTGCAGTGTGGTTGAGTGTGAAAGGGCTCTCTTCACGACCCCTTGGAATCCACTCATCATCTGTAGATTCATCTAAGGCACCTAAGTTTCAAGTGGTACTGGGCCACGTCGCCTAAAGCCGACCGAACCACTCATTGCAAAGTTTACTGTATTTTACATTCACTGCACTACTACAAAAAAGCCTTGAAACAGGCCACAAAACACTGCAATAATATTACTTAACCTCCTTCTTCTTCTCTAATAACCGTTGAAATAAAACAATGAGTTTGTGGCACACCGCATTGCCGTGTAATACAGAGAAATAGAACGACTCTTAAAATGTACTGCAAATATATTTACAGGCTTAAAAAAAACAAAAAGTGGTCCATATAACTTCCTTCTCCGGTGTACATGCACAAGTCCCATTAAATGGTAATGGGAATCATGTGTGGAAAGGAGAATAAGGCGAGAGAACAAAACCCACTTAAGTACTGTATTACTATGCCCCTTAACCTCAGCAAGAAACTGATGCAGCTACTTTAATAAGCAATATTTATGGTGAACAAGAGCATGTTTCGTCCTGGACTACACTAGCGTACATTCTTTCGTCTCTACAGCATACACTAGAAAAAGAACGAAGGTTTGAGACTATACTGGGATGCAGGGCTTGTTCACATTATGGAGTTCAAAGAAGTTATTCATGTATAAAGCGCTAAAGCAGGACATGAGAAAACCCAAAGTAGGAAAGGGAATCTACTATCCCCTTTGAATCTCTGCACATGTGAGTAACCGGTATATGTAGCAAGCTCCCAAGTATCTGCAGATTTTCCTCTCGAACTGTTATAAAACTTAGAATGAAGGCTCCGTGCAAATGTCATGATGCCGTGCAAATACACAAAAAGGAGCACCAACTGAAAGTAGCTAAGGTATACTTAGGAAGCTGAGTTCTGGAGCCTTTTATTTTTGTCCTTAAAAAAAAAGGGGGACTTTAGTTCACATAAAAAGCGTGAAGATTGAAAATCTAGTGTCATAGAGGTGGTTGAATAAGACTCCCAGCAGCCTATGAAAGCTGGGGCACTTCAATGCCCTACATAGCTCCTCAACTTTCCTAAGGACTAGATTTTATGTGCAGGTCACAAAGGTTGACTTGCATTGGTGCAGAATTGATAAAGATATTAAAAACCTCTTGACTCAGGGGCAAAATGGCCGGTATTCACATCATGAGACAAACAGCCCTTTAGTTCATTCTCACTTAGATTCAAGTTTTGGCTTAACCTCTATTTAAAAATGGAAGCTAAAGGCACAGAATATGAGTATCTCGAATAAATGCTGCCATTTGCACCTTGGGATACAACACCACTGATTCTCGGGAGCCAACTAACTCTGCCACAAAGTTTAACCATGGTTTCTGTGCTTGTATAAATGAAACCAAGGTACAGTTGCTATAAGACAGGAACTGCACTGGGTCAGGCTGGTATCGACTACTATGGACTGGCACAGAGGGCACTTGCTACCCAATCCATTTTGTGTAGATGCCAGGGACTAAACGTGAGATTTCCTGCATGCAGAGCCACTGAGAAATAGTTCCTCCCACAAGAGAGCTTGGTTTCATGACATCTGAAGGCCTACTTTCTCATGAAGGAGCAACACCAAAGACAGAAGCTCGCAGATGGAGTTTGGAGCAATCTACATAGTACAGTGGATGCTTGGGCTGTGAACGTGATCCGTGCG
This sequence comes from Podarcis melisellensis, assembly GCF_964234715.1. Classification (NCBI taxonomy): domain Eukaryota; kingdom Metazoa; phylum Chordata; class Lepidosauria; order Squamata; family Lacertidae; genus Podarcis; species Podarcis melisellensis. The sequence continues at coordinate 59,671,179 of NC_138541.1, read as the reverse complement.
GGTGGCACATTCGCAATCCGCAGCGCTGCGTCTGCACACGCGTGGGTCATGATTCGGTGCTTCTGCGCATGTGCAAAGCGTGAGTTAGCATTTCTGCGCATGCGCAGAAACCTGGAAGTAACCCGTTCCGGTACTTCCGGGTTCAGCGCAGTGCGCAACCTGAAAACTCACAACCTGAAGCGTCTGTAACCCGAGGTATGACTGTACTCACATGTGCAGCGATGCCATAGGGTTCCATAAACCCTTAAAAATAAAAATCCTAGGGCAACTGCTTCTGTAGTAAATGAGCAAATTGGAAGAATATTTTCCCTCCATGAAATATAATAGACTTGCTTCTTGCTTATGCTCGGAGCCTGGAAAATATTAAAGAATGCTGATAAATATCTAAGGTGGCTCTGTGGAGCAGGTTATTCTGAAAATTAAGCGTAATTTAACCGAGCTAATTCATAGGAGCATCTTTATATCAACAAAGAGGGGCTTCGTTGTGGCTCCAGATAACTAAGAAACCATACAAATGCAAGGACGTATTACAGAGGTCTCAGTCACTTTCAAATTGCACTTTCCAGTTTAACTTTTTAAATAAGACACACGTTTGTATATAATTTCTTTCTTTAAAAAAAAAATCTATTGCATGTATTCTTTAAATATGACTATATTCTTCAAAATATATTGTTTAAAAACTTTTCCCTAGCTGCTCAGATGCGCTTTTTCAATATTTAGCTGATATATTATTAAAGGCACTACAAAATAGAAATCTCTGGAGTGCAGAACTTGCTAAAAAATAACCTTCATACCACAAACATAGTGAAAATAATTGCTAAAAACCTACCGCTGTGTAATAAACCTGCATAGAAGAATGGGCACTGGAAAAACAAGCCGTTTTAGAAATGTAGGAATACAGGCATATTAAAAAATTTTGAAACAGCCTAAAAAGTTAGTAAAAACTTCATATGTATAAAAGATTTCAAACTCGATGATATCGTTGATATGAACTTCACTTCCAGGTTTTATCAGCAGTTTTCTGGCATCTAAATGTACCGGTATGTCATCCGCAGTAGGTTCTTTCTTCATAAATAGTAAAATGTTCCTTCAATACAATCCCATCCCACCCCTCCCACCCCAAACCCTCCAACTCCCCCCCCCAAAAAGACCAGCTGTTTCAATAGGTTTGATAGACATCGTGGATCGGAACCTGAAATGTTGCAGCTGGGAATGCCTGAGGGATATAACTGGCATAGCCGCCGTAAGCGGCAGCAGCGGCTGCAGCAGCGGCATTCTTCTGTAGTGTGGCTATCGTCGCTGTGGCTGGGGCAGCGAAGGGAACGTAACTTGCGCCATAAATCCCCGCGGCTGGGATTCTCTGCACGTTGGGAGCCATCGTGTACACGGGAGTTAAGGGCCGGCCCTGGAAACGACAATAGTGAAATCTCAATCCCTGAAATAGTTCCCGCCCCCCAAGAAAAGAAAGAAATAAGTCTGCTACAATATAGAATCTTAGAACTGTCCAGTCGGAAGGAGCCACGAGGGTCATGAAGTCCGACCCCCATGTGGGACTCGAACCCACGACCGTGAGAGGAAGAGTCTCACGCTCTACCGACTGATCTATAGCCTGCATGCCTAAGCATATTTTAGAAACCAGGCCACATCCTTTTTCTTGCAACAGTGAGAATTTGCTGTCTGTAACTTGGTCTCTTTCTGCCTTCCCCAAACCAGCATCTCTCAAACACCCTCAGATTTTATAACATTTGGAGAATGTTAACAGAGGACTTTGTACTTCACTGTGAGGGATGCTATAGAAACAGGGACATGTTCTGATGATCATTGCTAGGGTTGCCATATTTTGAAGAGCAAAAAAAGAGGACGCTATGAGAACTCTCATTTTAAATACCCCTACTATATGTAGGCTATAGAAGCTGTGATATATTGCTGGGGGGGGGAGGGGGAGAAAGAGAAAAGGAAAGCAACCACCAGTTATAGACATGTCTCAAACAGAAAGTATAACCAGAGACATTTTGACAAATTTAATCCACCCAGAAGGAAATTTGACCCCTGAAAAAGAGGATGTGTCCTGGGAAAAGAGGACACATGGCATCCCTAATCATCACCTACCCCCCCCCCCAACCTTTGAAATAATTCATGTTCAGATTATCTATCTTCACACAATTGGATATGCCAGGTATTTGGTTGGGGCCCTGAAAATGTGTTGGTTTGGCACATCTATCCTGCACACACAGGGCGGGGAGATTATTGTTTTGTGCTGTTTGTATTTTTATTATGTCCTTTTCCCTTGTATTTTTATTTTATTTTGATAAATAATAACAATATGCTCCCGCCAGATCCCACATGCAGCGTAAGTGAACGAACTTGGGAGACAGGGGTCTCGTTTTCTCAACAAGGACACTCTCTCAACAGCAGCATGGCAAGAAGCCAGGCTTTCTATACCTTGATGAAAATTTACCTGAAAAGGAGGAGGGGTTGAAACTGAAGGTAATACGGCGGCGGCTGCAGCTGCCGCCGCACTAGCGGGATCCTGCTGGACAGCAATGGGGCTGATGATGTGCTCAACGGCGTGGATTTTCCCATCTTCGATCATCTTTGCTGTTGGCGCTGCTTGAAACACGGAATACTGGGTACCAATAGTTGGGATAGCCACTGAAATAGACCAGAATGGGATATTTTCAGTCTACGCTTGAGACAATCATAATCCTGGCACTCTTGACATTTGTTGTTGTAGCTTTTAATCTAGCGTGATATGTACGGGTTCCGGAGCACATTGTGGAATGTCATGGAATGCATTCCTTTCCTCAGATGCAGTCAGGCATCAGAGGTTCCAATCCCCACAGTAAGGTAAAGGGACCCCGACCATTAGGTCCAGTTGTGATCGACTCTGGGTTGCGGCACGCATCATGCTTTATTGGCCGAGGGAGCCGGCGTACAGCTTCCAGGTCATGTAGCCACCATGACTAAGCTGCTTCTGGCGAACCAGAGCAGCGCACGGAAACGCCGTTTACCTTCCTGCCAGAGTGGTACCTATTTATCTACTGGCACTTTTTGGTGCGCTTTCAAACTGCTGGGTTTGCAAGAGCTGGGACCGAGGAACGGGAACTCACCTCATCACAGGGATTTGAATCGCCGACCTTCTGATCGGCAAGTCCTAGGCTCTGTGGTTTAACCCACAGCGCCGCCCGCGTCCCTATCCCCACGGTAGGTGGCCAGGAATGGATATGACAAGTTCTTACCAATGTTTTTATTCAATATTCAATATTCACAGAGAGAGGCTTAGAAATGCAGCCTCTTAGAGTAATGGTGTTGCTCCGAGGGAACCCCCCCCCCCGCCTCTCCCATTATACGTCATCCCTACGATGGCTGGCCTGTGCCTTCTCCTGCTTTCAATGCTCTCCTGCTTTCAATGCCTGCCAGGTTCTGGGAGAGGGAGTGACCTGGAATGCTTTCTAAAGACACTGTGTCCGTCAGCGGTCCCCCCTCTGGTACTTTTCTTCCTCCTCTCCCATTATTTCCCAGCTTTCTCCCTCATCTGCCTCTGAGCTGTGACCTTCCTCAAACCCCTGTTGTATTTCTAAACTGTCTTCTTCTTCTCAGGAAGGGTCAGGCTGGGAAAGTGGTCTCCACCATTCCTCGTCTGCCCAGTCCCTGACAGATGCACATGAAAGCGGGTTCTCTCTCTGATATGTGTCCCACGAGCAGGACACAACATTACTTGCCTTTTCCAACATGTTAGACCTAGGCGGACTTAAGATACAATCCAGTTTGATGATTTGTGTGCACAGAGCTTTCCAAACTTTTCATGTTGGTGATGCACTTTTTAGACATGCATCATTTCACGATGCAGTAATTCAGTTTGGCTAACTGCTTTCCAACCTCAGGAAGAACGTGGGGAGAGTTTGCATGACACACCAACATACTGCAGCTGACACACTAAAGTGTCGCGACACGCAGTTTGCAAAAGCTCTGGTGTACACAGGGCTTTTGCTCTGGCAGATGTCTCCACTAAGAGAGGAGGAGGGGAGGCTGGTTTCGCCCATTCGCTCTGCTTCCTGAAGCCCCTCACACCACCCTTCACTTTGTTTGGAGGGTCCCCCAGATCTCAGAAGCTGATCTTCATGGTCGGCCAGTTGGTACCAAAGAAGGATAGAACATTCTTTATGTATGCAACCACAGCAGCAAGAATCCTGTTGGCAAAGTATTGGAAGATGCAAGAACTACCTACTCTGGAAGAATGGCAGACGAAGGTGACTGAATTTATGGGACTGGCAGAGATGACCGGCAGAATCCGTGACCAGAGGAAAGAGACAGTGGAGGAGGATTGGGGAAAATTTAAAGTATATCTTAAAAACTGTTGTAAAATTATGGACTGACAAGATGTGAAGGGGTAAGAAACAGAGAATTACAGCTGTAAATGACAAGGTTAAGGAAATCTAAAGAGAGTTAATTAGAATTGATTGATGGGTTGCTAAAAAAAAATGGAAAAATAAGGATGCAGTGAAAGGGAGGTATGGGGAAGTCAATTTTATTTGTATGTATTTGTTTTTTGAAGTGTGTTTGTTTTCTTTTCTGTTTTGTTTGTTGTATGTTTTGAAAATCATTAAAAATCATTTAAAAAAAAAACAGAAGCTGATCTTCAGGGACTGTGGAGGAGAGGTGGAATTGGCACTAGGGATGAAGGAGAATTGGCACTCGGGGTGTGGGAGGAACTCAATTCCGTTCACATCTGAACCTCTTCTGAAACAAGAACTGAAACACAGTGACCCTTTGAAATGTGCTCTTCGCAGTGAAGTTCTCCCTCCAAGACATGCGTACAAAAATGGAACACTGTGGTAAAGGGCGCATTAACAAATGCATGTTTTTGAAAACAGTTTACAAAAAACACATTCTGTTAGGGGGAAATCCTCTGCAAAAATGTGTATATTTAGGGGAAATTGCATATGAACATGTGAATGTTAGGGGGAGAAATGCACTTAAATCCTGATGAATTTCCAGGAGGGCTTACTTCACCGACTGATGTGGAAATGGATTTAAGATTGGAAAAAAGGAGAAACAGGGAGAAACTGAAATTAGAACCATGGAATCACAGAATGGTAGAGTTGGAAGGGACCACCAGGGTCCGACCCTTGCAAGGCAGGACTCTTCTGCACAACGCGGGATTCAAACCCACGATGCTGAGATTAAAAGTCTCATGGAATATGTCCAACTTTAATCGGCAGAACTTGCCTCTCCCCTGTAGGAGAGCAAAGAGATCAAAGACACCATTATCCATGAGGCTGGGTTCTATAGCCTCTCCCTGTAAAGTTTGAAATAAAAGACTGTAATAAACTTTTCCTCGTATTTATACTTCCCTGGGCAACCAGCCGGGAGCCACCGATAGCCCTCTGACAGCTACTGAATAGGTTTGCAGGGAAAGCTGATATCTAAAAGCACCCTGAAAAGGAGAACATATTTAGCTCCCCATCTCAATAAATCATACTGACCAGTGCCGGGTTTAATGGCCACGGGGTTGACAGCAGACAGTTCCAAATTGGGCACAAGTTCGTATCCTTTTTCTTGCTGTTTCCCTTTCCCTTCGTGGTATCGGCTATATATGCCACGGCCTGCAGAATAGCCCCCCAGGTACGAGCCTCTCGGGCCGGGGAGTCTGTTCCCTGCTGCACCTCGTCCTCTGCCTCGAACGCTGCCTGCTTGGGAACAGAAAACACACACCATACAATGGATCCGCTAAACTCACAAGGAAGCATTAGCATCCACTCAACTGGAAAGTCTACAATCTAATGCTGGAAGAAGGAAGGAACGAAAGGTTTACAAAGAGTGCAAGAGCCTTTTGCCTTATCTGTAGTACTGAATGTAAAGCCCAGTAATTAGCTGTTAGGATTGGTACATGTTTTTATTTCAGCTTAAGGAGTATTTTAGTATTTTGCTATCTTCTTGTCTCATCGGTTGAGTGTCCTAGCAACATTTTCTAACACTGCTTTAGATGTCCGAGATACAGGTGACTCACAACTTGCGTGGGGACTTCGGTTCCAAGGATTGCGTGTAAAGTCAAAACTGCATATAACCAGGACAACCCCAGAACTGCCCCTGCGCCATCATCTCGATCTTTCTGGACCTAAGCAGGCCTTGGTCCTCATCCCCTAGCAAGGTAGAGAGCTTAATGGGCTCTGGGACGCTCTCACACGAGTTTTCTGCAGCAGGAAAACCCTGCAGGCATTTCATTTTTGTGATTAAAGCTGGTCGACTGCCTAGGAGGGGAAGGTGAAGGAGTACTGAGTGTGATCTGAACACTCTACACAGCAACATTTTGTTGCAGATCTCAGTTGCTAAAACTGATTACTGCTTGCAATAATGATAGTAAGGTAAAAGCTAAAAGCTAAAGGATCCCTGGATGGTTAAAGGTAAAGGGACCCCTGACCATTAGGTCCAGTCGTGACCGACTCTGGGGTTGCAGCACTCATCTTGCTTTATTGGCCAAGGGAGCCGGCGTACAGCTTCCGGGTCATGTGGCCAGCATGACTAAGCTGCTTCTGGTAAACCAGAGCAGCACATGGAAACGCCATTTACCTTCCCGCCAGAGCGGTACCTATTTATCTACTTGCACTTTGACGTGCTTTTGAACTGCTAGGTTGGCAGGAGCAGGGACCGAGCATCAAAGGTGACTATGGGGCTGCGGCATTTGTCCGCAGACAGCTTTCCAGGTCATGTGGCCAGCAGGACTAAGCCACTTCTTGTGCAACAGGACACTGTAACGGAAACCAGAGCGCACGGAAACCCCATTTACCTTCCTGCTGCAGTGGTACCTATTTATCTACTGGCACGGGCATGCTTTTGAACTGCTAGGTTGGCAGGAGCTGGGACAGAACAATGGGAGCTCACTCTGTTGTGGTGATTCAAACCGCCGACCTTCTAATTGGCCAGCCCAAGAGGCTCAGTGGTTTAGATCACAGCACAATAGTATATATGATAAAATGATATGACCACAAGCCATTCAGTTTTGCAAGGGTTTTGTTTTTGTTTTTAATCAAGGGTTCAATTTATGTGAAACAACCAACAGATAATAGTTGACAATGATAAATGCCTTTAGAAATCAATGGGAGTCGTTCATTTTTATGCAAGGACGTAATTTGGAAAAAACGTAACCATGGGTATACTGACATCTTTGAAGTGTCACTTTGTTGAAAGAAATTAATGGGATGGTTTTGAAGATGCTGTTGGTCATGGGAAAAGAACGATGGCAGCTTCTACTAAAGGCTAGCAAAATGTGCTTCGTTCTTAATGGGCAGGGTCCATGTGGACAGAGGCCTTCTCTGCAAGGACCTCCGGAGAGTGCAGTTCATCTCTGTGCTCTACACACTCCTGCAGAACACCAGGCAAGGGAAATTGCCCGTGTGTTTAAGGGAGTTTGAATGCTGGAAATTGGCCTAAAGGCGAAGATAACTAGGGGCCCACAGCAAAATGTTGCAGTGCATCGGAGTGCTCCAGTTAAGAGCTGCAACCGGCACGGAACTGCTCTTCATCTAAATGATACCAGAGCAGTTAACAATCTATAAACGTAATGCAATGAAATCTACATTTAAAACCACAATAGAATTCCATCATTATAGCCGTGACTCAGCCATGAAGCTCACTGGAAGAATCAATAGTACTCAGACTGACCTGCTTTACAGGGTTGTTGTGAGGGGTGGGGGGAAACTAAGGGATATAAATGCAATCAATCAACTGTACTTTTGGGTGTTCTTGGGGGCGGGGGGAGGGTGAGACATGGGAGAGAAGATATTTTTAAAAAGTGCCTATTTGCTTTCCCATTCCCTAGAAACCTCCGTCCCAGTATATAGCCCTAAAATTGGCAGGTCCAAATGCAGGGGTTTTTATTGCTATATACTGGCAGGGGTGGGCATTGAAAAGCCTTAAAGGAAGCAGCAAATGGAAATGTTCCCTTTCCTTCTACCTGAAAGGTAGGGATTATTTATTCACCTTTCAGCTTCATAGAACCCTGCCTCCAATTCCTGCCTCCAGGTACTATAGCTTTTTAGGGGCTCACACAGGTGAATTCACCTTCCACCCATGGTCCTTTGAAAAAAAAGAAAACCTTAACCACTAAGCTCAGCAGTCTGTTTTCTCCTGGAGCTCTTTGAGCATTCTCAGTCTTCCTCAGACTGTTTTTGCCTCTCCTCCCCTCCCCCATTTCTTTTTAAATTTCTGATTTAATAGACATGCCTGTCGGGCTGCGTATTTTAAAATGTTTTATTTATTGTTTATGACTACTTTTGTCAAGTTGTAGTTGGGTATATTTTTCATGTCATAAGCCGCGACACATAAAATTATGTATGCGCATATCCATGTCTAAAGGTAAAGGTAAAGGGGCCCCTGACCATTAGGTCCAGTCGTGACCGACTCTGAGGTTGCGGCGTTCACCTCGCTTTACGGCCAAGGGAGCTGGCATACAGCTTCTGGGTCATGTGGCGAACCAGAGCAGTGCACAGAAACATCGTTTACCTCCCCGCCGGAGAGATGCCTATTTATCTACGTGCACTTTTGATGTGCGTTCGAACTGCTAGGTTGGCAGGAGCAGGGACCAGGAATAGGAACTCACCCCACTGCGGGGATTCGAACCACCGACCTTCTGATCGGCAAGTCCTAGGCTCTGTGGTTTAACCCACAGCGCCACCCGTGTCCATGTCTAAAGGTAAAGGTACCCCTGCCTGTACGGGCCAGTCTTGACAGACTCTGGGGTTGTGCGCCCATCTCACTTAAGAGGCCAGGGGCCAGCGCTGTCCGGGGACACTTCCGGGTCACGTGGCCAGTGTGACAAAGCTGCATCTGGAGAGCCAGAGCCGCACACGGAAACGCCGTTTACCTTCCCGCTGGTAAGCGGTCCCTATTTATCTACTTGCACCCGGAGATGCTTTCGAACTGCTAGGTTGGCAGGCGCTGGGACCGAGCAGCGGGAGCGCACCCCGCCGCAGGGATTCGAACCGCCGACCTTTGGATCGGCAAGTCCTAGGCGCTGAGGCTTTAACCCACAGCGCCACCTGCGTCCATGTCTAGAGTCACATAAATTTGCCAAAACCCCTACCATAGTGTTGGGAAGCCCTGTTTCGTTTCTGAACCAACAAGCATGGAGATACACAAGTTTAGTATCACGAGAAGATAACAATACAGGAAGTAGGCTCCTGGCCTTGGACAGAATGCTGGAGCCCTGATGCCTCCTTCCCAAAATTGGGCAGGTGTTGGGAAGATGGCAGGAGGGCTCTTTGACCCTCTTGGGAGCATCGCACACGCCTCCCTAAGCTGGGTAGAAGCTTCCCAGGATTTGGGAAGGAGGCGCAAGGCTTTAATATTTCTATACTCTAATTTACTGGGAATATTTCAGGGACTAGCCTAGTGCCCCATGTCCACTGCAACTGGATTTCTTATGGACAGTGCCAATCCTGAATGTATTGGGATTTGTGATCATTATGCTCATTTGCCTGCTGTAAAGCTCTGCTGGATGAAATACAATTGCCTCTGGTCTATTTTTGACATGCAACATGTTTAGGTTTTTACTCTGCTAACTATACGCTAGAATCTGCTCTGGATCAATAACCACCAGAATTTCCATGCCACTGGTGTACTTAAGGAAAGCTGGCCCAGATAACCCCAAAGGGGGCCAAAAGTTGTCTACTAACCTTTCACAAAATATTCTCGATTTGGGCCAATCAGAGCATTATACGGATATCCATAATATGCCAGGGTGTACGGATCACAAGAGTAAACGTAGTTCGGCTGCTGAGTGACTTCAGGTGTTGCTCCTCCTTTCGCTGCTTTCTGATAGCGAGTGTACTGTTCCTTGTCTACTGGCTTGGCTAAGGTAACTTCCAGGCACGACCCTTCGAGTTCAGTCCCATTGAGATTATTCATGGCATGAACAGCATCTTCCCGACTCGTGAAGTGTACAAAGGCATAATCTCGTATTTTTTTAACCCGTTCCACACATCCGGGGTTGAACTGCCCAAACACTTTCTTAATTGTATCCTCGGTGGTTTCAATCATCAAATTCCTCACGTACAGGATTTTGACCGTCTCCATGACATCTTCGTCGACATCGATTTCCGGCTCGGCCCAGTCAACTGCAATCTGGTGACCCCAAAGCTGGATTCGGCCAGGCATCAGTTTCCTCCTCGCCATGGCGGCTGCCCTGTGGCTTTCGTACTCCACGAAGGCAAATCCTCTGTTTTTCATCTTATCCGCTGCGCTGGCGTACACAATGACGTCGAGCACGCCTTCCGTCACCTTGGAGATCTCTTCTAGAATTTCTTCTCTCTTTTTCATTTTGGGGATCCCTCCGATGAACAGCCTACAGTTGTCCACGCTGCAGCACACCCCTAACAGCCTCCCTGGACGGATTTCGTAGTTGTTCAGCTCCTTGACGGCACGCTTGGCTTCGTATTTTTGGGTGTACATCACAAAGGCGTAGCCACGGTTTTTCCCGTCAAAGTCCATCATCAGGCGCATTTCGTAGATTCTCCCCGCGGTTTCGAAGACAGGCACTAGCTCGTCCTCGTAGACGTCGCGAGGGATTTTGCCCACAAAGACTTCGCATCCGCGGGGAGGATGAAGGCCTTCCCAGCCCGGTGGGGGTCCGCCATACTTGCGTTGCCCGTTCTCCTGCACCATGGCGTAACCCGTACGTTCTATTAGTTGCAGAAGCGCAGCTTCGTTCGGTGCGCCAGCCACACCTTCGGGGACCTTATTTGACTGCATATTGGAAGCATCGTTACTCATTCTGGCAGCGGAGTCTTCAGCTGTCATTATGTCCTGATCATTCAAAGTACCTGAACAAAGAGGTCAGAAAGGAGGACGTTAGATGCAGTCAGCAACTTGGGAATGTTTCTGTCGCATGAGATCTGGGTAGTTCTTGTAAGGGAAGTGCAATTACAAAGAGGCAAACATACACCTAGCAACAAGATTTGGCTCGGTTCGTATATGACAACGTTGACATGCAAACAAACTCTTCTCGACAAAGCACGACACGTGGTCTGAAGATGGGTTCTGTAACAAGGCCCATGTGAAAGTAAAACAAAACCCTGCCAAGATCCTTCTCCCATCTACACGGAAGTAGGAGATGAGAGCTCATGCGAGCCCCATGCGTGGCTGGGTTTGCTCAGTTTTTTCCAGGCAGTACTGCCAAACCACGATTCAACGTACAGCGGTACCTTGGTTCTCAAATTCTGGTTCTGGGACTCTGTTTAAGTCCTGAAACGGTTTGAAAACCGAGGCACAGCTTCTGATTGGCTGCAGGAGCTTCCTGCACTCAAGCGGAAGCTGCATTGGATGTTCGGCTTTCGAAAAACGTTCACAAACCGGAACATTCACTTCCGGGTTTGCAGCATTTGGGAGCTGATTTGTTAGGGAGCCAAGCCATTCAACTACCAAGGTACCACTTAGAACAAGATGTGGGGTGAAGGTTGGCAGGATTATATCCTGCAGTTTATACCCCATTGCAAATATCATTCTTAGGAATTGTTGGGCATTAATAACACAAGTCTGAAAATTGGTCTATCTATGCGATTTCTATAAAAGTCGCCATAAAGCAGTTTTCCACGTTGCTTACTGCTTTGGCTTGCAAGGTTGCAGAGTTGCTGCTTAAAAGGATACTGTTTCTTCGCATGGCAATGAAGATACTAACATAGAACACATTCGGGAATGCTTACAACCTAGATCCTCTCTGTAGAACAGCCTTTCCCAATGCGATGCAGTCTAAGTGGCTGCTGAGAACATATAACACTGGTCCTGAAAGACCTACATTGGCTCCCAGTACATTTTTGAGCAAAATGCAAAGTGTTGATGCTGACCTTTAAAGCCCTAAACGGCCTTGGCCTAGTATACCTGAAGGAGCATCTCCACCCTCATTGTCAGCCCGGACACCGAGGTCCAGTTCTGAGGGCCTTCTGGTGGTTCTCTCACTGCGAGACGTGAGGTTACAGGGAACCAGGCAGAGGGCCTTCTCGGTAGTGGCACCCGCCCTGTGGAACGCCCTCCCATAAGATGTCAAGGAAATAAGCAACTACCAGACTTTTAGAAGACATCTGAAGGCAGCCCTGTATAGGGAAGTTTCTAATGTTTGATATTTTATTGTGTTTTTAATATTATTTTGGGAGCCAACCAGAGTGGCTTGGGAAACCCAGCCAGATGGGCGGGGTATAAGTAAATGCATAAATAATTATTATTATTATTATTATTATTATTATTATTATTATTATTATTATTGGTGTTTTGAACTACAAGTCCCAGCCGCCCCAGCCAGCAAGGATGTGTAGAGCCGCCCCACCCTGATTTACGAAAGCATGCCGCCTCCCGCAATGATTTAATGCAGCCAGATCCTGGGGGAGTGAAACTCTTACTTAAAAAAGAAATATTAAAATACTATTTAACATTTGAAAACAAGATGACTAGAACACATGATGCGAAGATGTGGAGGACGGAAAGGGATTAGTGATCTGATGCACTGACAGAAAAATGCTACAACACCCCAGGATGAATCTTATTAGACTTCAATTATTTTTCCAAGGGGCATTTTGATCAGGGAACTTTTGATATGAAAACTTGGGACGTAGTTCATATAATCGCATATTGTCCTTAACAGTCATGAGAATCTTAGCCACAAGCTCAACTCACACATGCATACACACAAGTCAAAATCTTCAATCTATACTCCTGAAGATCACTGGGGCTCTTTTATTCCTCTGTTGCTGTGATGCTTTCTCCGACACACAGTGTGTCAATAAAAGGCAACTGACCCCCCCCCAAAAAAAGAGGTGATATAAACTGACCCCCCCCAAAAAAGAGGTGATATAATGTTGACAAGGTGGAGCATTTCTTTATTTTATTTTTTATTTTGACAAAGTAATAATAATAAATAAATAAGAATAAAAAGTGCCCCCCACCGCTTAGACCATTCCATTGTAACTATCCAACCTCCTAAAATTTCAACACCTCTTGTGATGGTTTGAGCCCTTTCCTCTTTAACAGCACAAATTCTACAAACACCTTTCATGTCTCCTCAAAATCATTTCTCCTGCATATCCCCCCTCTTACCTTGATGGCACATGTTAATTTATCGTTAATAGCTATATCCCACAACTCTACCATTCTTCCATTTTATATTCTCCTTACCCCTTCCACTTCCTAGCTATAATAATTCATGCAGCTGTCAATAAATTTGTGAGCAATTCTTTCAGAGGCTGCAAAGCTTCCACCCCATCGTAAATTGATAACAATGCTACCTCTGGACTTTTGGTCAGCTTTAACGCAGTGATTTCTGTTATCTCCTTAAACACTGAGCATTTATTTATGGCATTCCTACTGTATTAAGTTGGGACACAGGTGGCGCTGAGGGTTAAAGCCTCAGCGCCTAGGACTTGCCGATTGAAAGGTCGGCGGTTCGAATCCCTGCGGCGGGGTGCGCTCCCGCTGCTCGGTCCCAGCGCCTGCCAACCTAGCAGTTCGAAAGCACCTCCGGGTGCAAGTAGATAAATAGGGACCGCTTACCAGCGGGAAGGTAAACGGCGTTTCCATGTGCGGCTCTGGCTCGCCAGAGCAGCGATGTCACGCTGGCCACGTGACCCGGAAGTGTCTCCGGACAGCGCTGGCCCCTGGCCTCTTAAGTGAGATGGGCGCACAACCCCAGAGTCTGTCAAGACTGGCCCGTACGGGCAGGGGTACCTTTACCTTTACCTACTGTATTAAGTTAGCTATAGAACTGCAGATGAGGTTGAAACAAAATGGCAGTTGAAAGGGGTAGGTAGAAATTTCCTAAAATGTTGCCCTAAGAACGCAAAACAGTTTCATTTTAAAAGCTACAGTGAGCAAAATTTACTAGGTTCATTGTAAAGGAATTTGGAAAATAATAATGATACCCATTAAGAAAACAAAGCCTTTCTTGTGGAACTGTGTCAAACAGTCCCCTATCTTCCACCAGTAAATTAGGATGGAGCTGCATAAATGGCAAGTACCATTTTTGGTTATTTTGTTCCGTTGCTCTAACAAAACATAGAGAGTTTTCATCAATGCAAACCTGATGTTGGCATGTCGTCCTTATATATATATCTGCTCATCTGCATAGCACAATTTGGGGAAGGGGAGCTTCTGGTTTATGGGCCTAATCTGGTCCGCCAAGTCTCCTGATGCAGCAACTAGGACTCTCCTCAGGCCCTGTCTCCTTCCCCCTTCCGCCTATCAAGAGCTGGAGGGCGGAGCTGACAGAGCAGGTAGGTTTTCCTCGCATCCACCCCTTGCCCATTTAAGCAGCCTGCACCTGGGGTATTACTTGTTTGTTCCTTTCCCTGCCTGCCAACCCTCGATTTACGCTGATAGTCAATGACTTTGCTGTGGCTACGGTGGTCACTGTCTTTTAAGGGGCTGGGTAGGAATTTGCCCTCCGGGCTAATTGGCACCCAGCCGGTGGTTTGCCTACCTCATAGCAATCATCACAACTGGTTGGGCATTGGGGCAAACCTTTGTCTTGGGTGGAGGGGAGGTTGTAGTCTCCGCCTGCCCCTCCAAACACTGGAGTATCCCATTAAAGGGATCCAGGGGGAGTGGCCATGTCCGCGTGGCCAGGCGGAGGCCAGGGCCGAAGGCACTCCCCCAGACATCAGGAACCCTGTTTGATGTAAGTCTTAGGAACCCCCATCTGGATTGACCACGGAAGTATTCTGGCAGGCCGGAAGTATTTTGATTGCCCCATGCCCAAGCCAAGCCTCTTTCATCTATATTCAATAAAGGTGTGGCCTGTTTTGACCCCAAACCAGTCTCATTGGTCTCTTATTTGCATGGATTGGGGTACGGGGAGCCCAATGCCTGGTCCTGCAATAGAAAAGTAAGTTGTGGAAGGAAATGGTTGTTTGAACTAACCAACAGTGTGCAAAGGCCACGATGGGATGGACCACCCTCAACACAGAAAAGTTTGTATACTGCTGTATCTGTGCTAAGTACGACACATCTGAAGATATCATGGTGAAGACCACTCAATGGTTGCTTTGAGATTATATCTGTTTATTGAACATTAA
This sequence comes from Podarcis melisellensis, assembly GCF_964234715.1. Classification (NCBI taxonomy): domain Eukaryota; kingdom Metazoa; phylum Chordata; class Lepidosauria; order Squamata; family Lacertidae; genus Podarcis; species Podarcis melisellensis. Next base: position 59,656,123 of record NC_138541.1, on the reverse strand, counting down.
TTCTTCAATTTGCAGGGAGATTAGACAACATTGGCTATTAATTGAATACTCATCCTGATTTGTTTGTGAGGAGGCTAGAGGTTGTGTCAAGCAAGCAATCATCCAATACTTTCCAGGCATTTCCCCTGTTCCTGGTGCCAGACCTCCCAAACCATCTCAGTGGTGCAACCTGAATTTTAATCCCACCTGAAAATTTAGTGACAGTCCACGAGTTTTAACATCAAACCACTATCCTAGCCCTGCTCCCCAACCCCCTGCTTTGAACTGATGCTCAGCCTGCTTTAAAAAGTTATAATCATGTTCTAGCCCAATGGTTGTAAAAATGACATTCAGTGTCCCAAGGGCTGACAAGGTCCTGGCATGTCAAGGTGTCACAAGATGACAGATGTTGGGACAACATTCTGCTTTGACTTGGGTGTATTTATAGAGTGGGGAGGGGGGGAGGGCATTAATCCAGCAGAGAGGTAGCTTGAAACTTTGAGTAAGCTAAGAGGAGCTGTGGTCACAGATGATGTGCTTAGGATTCTGATACTGAGCTCAATAGGATACTGATTCCATCACCCTCTTCTCTGGGCCAGGAACCCCTTTTTCCTCAACAAAGGAAAATAGTACCGCTTCCGGAATATTCTGTCCAAAGCAGAATAAAGACCCCGCTGCGAGTGCGTGCATTTAAAGCAGCATGTGGTTCTGAGATAGTTGTCCCCATCTCATATCTCCACAACTAGAGCACACAAGCAAATAGGCACGGGGCAGAAATCAGCACTGAAATTTCACATGCATTTGGGCAGTCGGATCATAATGCGATACCCACCTACTTCGCAGCAAAGCGTAACATGATTATGGAGCAGAAGGCATCCCACCCGCCCTCACCTCTCCCAGACTGGGTTGCTGGTTTATGACCAAAAAAGAAAGATGCATACAAATGTGGAGGCATCTTCTTCTTTTGTATTTAAAAGGTACCGCAAGTTCAAGCCTGGGCAAAAGGAAATGCCATTGGCTGAAACCAAACAGAGCAGCTGCCAGTCAAAGTGGAACACACTCAGCTGGTCCAATGATTGCACTGTGTAACGCAGAGCATCTCTAGCTTTACTACTGTGAAATGAATATTTTGTGGGACCCACAGGGTTTCTTATGTTTATAAATGTGATCCTGGGCTAAGAAGGTTGGGATGTAGAGATTTCCCTCCTGCTGTTTTTTGAGCTGCAGTCTGCAGTCTAAGAATTGTTTTCAATTTAAATGCAACATATACACCACAGTCAAAATGCAGCTGCCTAATTGGTTTAAAAGCACATATTGTTTTACTGTATTATTATTATTATTATTATTCAACAACAACAACAACTTATCATTTATACCCCGCCCATCCAGCTGGGTTTCCCCAGCTACTCTGGGAGGCTTCCAACAGAATATTAAAAACAATACAGCATCAGACATTAAAAACTTTCCTAAACAGGGCCACCTTCAGTTGTCTTTTAAAAGTAAAATAGTTGTTTATTGCCTTGACATCTGCTTGGAGGGCGTTCCACAGGGCAGGCGCCACTACTGAGAAGGCCCTCTGCCTGGTTCCCTGTAACCTCGCAGCGAGGGAACTGCCAGAAGGACCTCAGCGTTGAACCTCAGTATCCAGGCTGGATGACAGGGGTGAAGACGCTCCTTCAGGTACACAGGACTCAGGCCGTTAAGGGTTTAAAGGTCAGCACCAACACTCTGAATTGTGCTCGGAAACGTACTGGGAGCCTATGAAGATCTTTAAGAACTGGTGTTATATGGTCTCGGCGGCCACTCCCAGTCACCAGTCTAGCTGTCGCATTCTGGATTAATTGCAGTTTCCGGGTCACCTTCAAAGGTAGCCCCACATAGAGCGCATTACAGTAGTCCAAGCGGGAGATAACTAGGGCATATACCACTCTGGCAAGATAGTATTATTTGAATTTATATACCGCCCTATACCTGGAGGTACATAAAAGTTTGTGCCATGTTTATTTCTGCGTAACCAGGGGTGCTAACTTGAATAAAATATTGTGGGAGCCCAGGTAAGCCCTGCTCACATAATCAATCACATGATGCAGTGCGCACATACCATTTGAATGGCAGTGCCCATCACCTTGGGGGGTGAGCCTCCAGCCCCCTCAAATATTTTATTGGCGGAGCTGAAGCCTCCATGGTCCCTAGGAGTTGTTCTCACAGTGTTGTATTATCATGCTAGCCTTTGAAAAATTATAAGGGTCGGTGGAGGAGAAAGCAAACCTGCAAATTGGACTAAAATAAGAATTATTATTAATAAGAATTTTATTATTTATGCCCAAGCCATCTAGCTGGGTTTCCCCAGCCATTCTTGTTCTGGGTAAAAGTTTAAACACCATGCAAATCCTAGGCTCACAGGACTTACAATATCCACGAAAATGTTGCACGAGTAGTTTCTATCTGAAATTAAAAGATCTGGCAGATTTGCACAAAAACTGATTTCAGTGGGACCTTCCTTCCAATGAAATGCCATTAGGAATGGTAGTGTTTCAACTTTCCTGCTCTTGCACGCAAAGCGTCATCCCACCCCCCACCCCACCCCCAATTCGCAGTTTGGACTCTTTCATAATCTCCACCTTGCGCCCATGAAAGCTTAAGGTATCATTTAGTTATTCATTAAACCCAGGTGCCAATGACCAACTTGCACATGCCTTTAACTGCATCACCTCCGTGTGGAAGGGGAGAGGGAGGGGGGATGGGGAAGAGAGAGGGAAAAGCAATCATTACGGCTGCGGAAATTTATCATATCTGCGGAACTGAACTGCAAAGTGCAGCAATTTGTGCCTGATCTCTGAACTGTGAAGGCCGTGCAAAACTTTGAACCTTTTGCCGAAATGGAAAGACACAATAACTAGTCTTGGCTGAGCAAGTGCCAGATTAAGTTACCTCTGCTCAGTGTTAATGTAACATTGTTTTTGTGGGGGGGTTTTGTGTGTGTTTTAAATGTTTAACTAGGACAGGGGGACTTCGTAGGGTATTGTGGTATTTAAGTGAGGGGCAGGAACTCGGGTTCAAAGTTTAATTCTGGTTGAAAGTTCACCTAGAGTTTTTTTTATTCCATTCTGAAAGAAGTGGAATGAGACACAAACTTTGAAATCTTCCCTTTGTTGCACCCCACCAATGTTGCTCTACCTAAGCCAAAAGGTAGGCTCTTTCCACAGTGTAAATTCATATAGATTTACACTGTGGAAAGAAGTTAGAGAGGATTTGCCCCAACTATTTAAAACTCAATACACCTGTATTTCTATCAGAACAAGCACACGAAAGCTCGTTAAATTGGCTCCAAAATATTCCTTATACCTTTTCTCCCCAGTAAGACTGGAATTCTGTTGCTTTTTCTGAAGATTTAAATGCCACTGTTATAAACGTGAAACTGTGTTAGAAAACTACACAAAACAAACCAGCCCTAGTTTGAACTGATGCCAATGTCACAAGAAGTGCATCTAACCCATCTCTCTTTAACACCTGAAACCCACTTTTTCTATTTCAGGACTGCAGTTCAGGAATACGATGCAAGCCTAGAATGCGTTTTTGGTATTTTCATATCACAAAATACATAAAGATTGAACCTGGGGGGAAATTTCCCCCCGTTTATTTAATGAAACACAATCACATAAATAAGCACAATTCTCCATTGACAGCTCGAGCTTTTCCTTGTGTGAAACTTCCATTACTCAGCCCTTTGAAAAGTGAAAATACTACACAAAATGCTGCACAAACTACACCACTGAAACACGCATCGTATAAGCACAAAATGCAAGCATTCTGCTTAAAATTATGTTTGCATAATACAGCAATTCTTCTTAGTGTAGACGAACAGTAATTAGTGCTTTTCACTGTACTAAGAAACCCCCGAAGCCAAAACTTCTTTCTTTCAGATCCCAGAGCCAAATTCATCATATCTACCTGAAGAATGACCTACTCCACAAGGTCGGCAGAACCGGATCCAAGAAAAATACAAAGATAAATTAATCTTGCTTTGCTTGGTTGATTTAAAAGAATGGGAACCTTTTTGCCTGCTCGGTTTTTAAGTCTTAAAACAATGGAACACATTTTTAATGCTGGGTTTAAATATGACGTTTGACTATGTCAACTCTTATTACATCTATGAAATCTGTACACGTCGCCTGAATGGAAAAGTCTTCGAGGTGTTCCTGTGTTGCATGTTTATAATTATTTCATTTCATTTTTAAAACCCACAGTCCAGAAGAGAGCAGAGACCGGCTGCACTCTTAAACTTTAGCTGTTGGACATAAAATCAAACAAAATCTCGCATAAAATCCAGTTTCCCTCTTACCTTTCTAGCCTTGCAGTCGCAACAGGTTAGTTCTGCTTCCACCTTTGATTGAATAACCTTTCCTCCGAGTCACGAGGTCTACATAACTCTCTGTTATACAGTACACATATGGTTTTATTGGTCAATGAGCTTTGGCTATTTAAATTCCATGGCAGTAATTTGCTAAAGGCACCTCGAAGCAGTCAGAATGGGTGGGACGCCGAAGGAAAGGAGATGTGGAGGCAGGGAGCTCATGCCAGCGGTTCGAAAAATTAATTGAAAACCCCCACCTGTAGCTAATGGATTTATATGAGGCCGATCTGAAGCTTAAAGAGAAAGAATAGGAGACGCACAGTTTAAATTCCTACTCCTGGAGGAAAATGTCAAACAGAAGAAAAGAAAGAAAGACTTAGCTGAGGCTCCGAAATTGGCAAAAAGGGAGTGATTCATATACAAACAACTTATTCCCAGCACAAGGCGTTGTGCAAATAGTTTGTGTGACTCAAAACAGATAAGATAAGGAGGAAGGGCAAATTTTGCTTGACAGTAGGGCTTTTTGGGGAGGGAGAGGGGGGAGTGAATTCTATCTTTATGCCAACGGATCAGAATTTAGGCTACTTGTCAGGATTCTTCAATTATGAAGAAGAAGAAAAAGAGAGCCACAATTCTTCAATGCAAGAGAGGCAGAGTAAACAAAGATTCCCCCCCAAAAATGCAGAATTGCACATGGTTAGCTACCAGGTGTTTGCTGTTTCTGTAGCAAACAAGTAATTGACTAGGAAGAAGAGATAGATGGATAGATAGAAAGATAGATAGATTGATAGACAGACAGACCCTCCAAGTATCCCTATTTTCCAGGGACGTCTGTGACTTAGAGAAGTCATCCCGGTTTCTGATTTGATCCCAGAATGTCCCACTTTCCCTTAGAATGTCCCTACTGTCATTGGAGAAATGTTAGAGGGTATGGAATAGGATGTCCCTATTTTCCCTATAATACCATAGGGAGGTATTTCCTCCTCTTTCTCTATCAATTTTCAGATCCTCCAATTGTCCCTATTTTCCAGGGGCATCCCTAATTTAGAGAAGCCACCCCAGTTTCTGATTTGATCCCAGAATGTCCCACTTTTCCTTAGGATGTCCCTCTTGTCATTGGAGAAATTTTGGAAGGTATGGAGTTATCCGACCCCCAAGCTGCCTGAAGGCAATGCTGTACGGTATAGGGATTTTTTTAAAAAAAGAAGTTTAATGTTTTATTATGTTGGAAGCTGCCTAGAGTGGCTGGGGCACCCCAGTCATATGTATGGGGTATAAACAGTAAAATTGTCGTTATGGAATGGGATGTCCCTATTTCCATCAGAGAAATTGTTTCCTGCTTGGCAGGGGGTTGGACTCGATGGCCCTTGTGGTCTCTTCCAACTCTATGATTCTGTGATTCTATGAAATGTACGTTGATAGCATAGTACAAGGCAAGGGGGAGGGGTGAAATATGATTCACGGCATAAATACGGTCTGTACATAACACTCGGCCCCACGAGCACTTAGGGAAAGCAAACACCACACCTTTTTCAGTCAGTTAAACTGAAAGGCTCTTTGGGGGCTGAATTTGCCAGTTCAGCAAGCTAAAAAGAGCCAGCGGGAGTGAGAAAAAGGCTTTTCTCCAGGATATGATGAATTATCAGAGATTCTGTGTCCTCCTACACAAGGTTAAAAGCGAACACAGTAGAAATTACAATCTGACCTCCCTTCTAGTACAAGGAAGTAACAATTCTTCCCAGAAAGCGATCTACCATTTTTTGGCCTCTGCTTCACAATAGCTAATTTTTCAGAAGGCTAGCTTGAAACACGTTCAGGATTCTTGCTATAACCATCGGAGGAAACTGGTTTCGTAGGTCACTTCCATGGCAGCTCAGCTACTGGAAGATCTCAGCATGGTAGCTATTGCGCTCAAATGGGGATCTTTGCTGCGTGGTCCAAAGTTAGCTCCCTCCCCTCAAAAAACCCCCTCACCCTCATGCATTTCATTATTGCATATGTTGACAAAAATAAGGGCTTTTTTCTTCCTTTGGGGAGACCTATGTTGTAACATAATGCCAACCTTACTGTATGTATGTGAAACATGGACCACTTATAAACACTGCCTCCAACTCCTCGAAAGATTCCATCAACAGTGTCTCTGGAAATTTTTACACATCACTTGGGAAGACAGGCAAACTAATGCCAGTATGCTGGAAGAAGCAAAGATCACCAGTGTCAAAGCAATGATTCTTCAACATCAACTTTGTTGGACTGGTCATGTTGTTCGGAAGCCTGATTCCAAACCAACTGCTCTATTCTGAACTTAAAAATGGAAAGAGTAATGCTGGTGGTCAACAAAAGAGGTTTAAAGACTCTCTCAAGGCAAATCTTAGAAAATGTAGTATAAACACCGATAACTGGGAAAACACTCGCCTGCGAGCGCTCCAGTTGCAGAACAGCCTTTACCAAAGGTGTTGTGGGCTTTGAAGATGCTTGAACTCAGGACAAAAGGGAGAAATGAGCTAAGAGGAAGGCACGCTTGGCAAACCCTCACCGTGATCAACTCCCGCCTGGAAACCTATGTTCCTACTGTGGAAGAACGTGTGGATCCAGAATTGACCTCCACTGTCACTTACTCTTAAAACCACGTTCATGGAAGAAAATCTTACTCAGCTACGAGTGATCTCCAAAGAAGAAGAAAGTAATGTAATACAATGAGGTGGTGATGCAGTTTGCAGAACACACAATGACAGTGAGATTTTAAAGATTCTGGCGGAAGGTACCAGAAGGCACTGGAGTTGAATTCCACAAAAATCCAAAAGCATCAAGTCTCTTTCATGTTCGGCCGCACACAATTTCTTTTTGCTCTGGTCACCAGGAGAGGTCTGCCGTTGACTTCAATAGCAAATCCAACAACATTTATCAGTGAAAATAGGGTTGTCTTATTCCATAATAATGATGATGTTGATGAAGATGATGATGATGATACTCTGGGCAGCTTCCAATGTATATAAAAACATAATAAAGCTATATAGCGCTGCCTTCAGATGTCTTCTAAAGGTTGTCTAGTTACTTAGCTCTTTGGCTCCGGGGTTCACATAACTCCATCCCCTCCACAATTTCTCCAATGAAAATAGGGACATCCGAAAGGAAAATTGGAACCTGCTGGGATTGAATCAAAAACTGGGATGGCTTCTGTAAATTTGGGATGTCCCTGGAAAACAGAGGCACTTGGAGGGTCTGTGAAATATATTCAGAGGCGAAAGTGGATTTCATGCTCTTTATTCAGCTCATAGTGGTGAGGAGGAATGGAAGTTCCCCCAGAATGTCTGCTTTATATTCATTATTTACACAATGGGCCCCACGTGATTGGCTAATTCCGAGATTCTCCTGTAGGCCAATCAGGTTGCGGATTCACTTCCACCTGGAGCTGAATTGGGTGGCTCCTGTGGACCAATCAGACTGCTGCATTCTGAATCCTATTGTTCTAGGACCAATCAGACTGCTGCATTCTGAAGCCTATTGTTCTAGGACCAATCAGACTGCTGCATTCTGAAGCCTATTGTTCTAGGACCATTCAGACTGCTGCATTTTGGATCCTATTCAACTCAGTACATAACAGTCTGCAGTAGTATGCAGACTGTACCCATCATGGAAAGTGCAGGCAACTTTTTGTCTGTCCAGGGCTACATTCATTTCGTGGTAACTTGTCGGAGGCCATGTGGTTGTGGTGGGTTGAGGAGCCAAAGGCAGCAGTGGCGAAGGAACATTTTCCCTCTTTCTGCCCCCTCTCTCTGCTACCCACTGACTTCTCTTTTTCCTTTTTTGCCTGGTGGGATGCAAGAAGCAGGACAGATCACCCTCGCGATAGGTCTGAACTGATAGTATACCCAGGGCAGTGTTAGAAACTGTGATATGAAAGCTAGGAGCTACATGGCACATTAAACCTAAGTTATGGGGCCCGCAATGGAACATCTAGGTGTGCTTTTTTAATAACAAGAATACAAAGCTGAAAATGAATGAACTGCAGCTAAAATCATTTTTGCAGATGGTCTAGTCCTTCCCCACTAATATTCTTAAGAGGTTCTCTTCTCCAGTCTTCAGAGAGTGGCTGGAAGTGGAGAGGCATAAAAAGGTCTTCCTTTCATTCCAGCAGTGGCAGTTAAATATTAGGCGCAGTACTGCGCCCAGAGCTCAGAAACTGCTCAAGTGGATGAAATTCCCGGTCACAAAATCTGCCTAGAACAATGGGACTTTAGAACACTGACTTAATAATAATAATTTTATAATAATAATAATTTATTATTTGTACCCCGCCCATCTGGCTGGGTTTCCCCAGCCACTCTGGGCGGCTTCCATAGAAACCAAAAATACACTAAAATATCACACATTAAAAACTTCCCTGAACAGTTCTGCCCACCTGTGTGGCCAAAATAATCCAAATACAGTGGTACTTCAGGTTACATACGCTTCAGGTTACAAACTCTGCTAACCCAGAAATAGTGCTTCGATTAAGAACTTTGCTTCAGGATGAGAACAGAAATCGTGCTCCGGCGGCGGCGCAGCAGCAGGAGGCCCCATTAGCTAAAGTGGTGCTTCAGGTTAAGAACAGTTTCAGGTTAAGAACGGACCTCCGGAACGAATTAAGTACTTAACCTGAGGTGCCACTGTATTACTTTAAGAAAAGCTGAATTCTGCAACCTGTATCCATTACGCAAATTAGTCAAATGACTCAATCGTGTTCAAATATGCTTTTTGTGGGATACTTTGTCATAGTTTGCGGGGAGGAGACAAGGAGCTATGCAAGACGTTGCAATTCCACCAAGCAACTCATGGCATTCCTTCTACTTTCCAAGATTTCGGCAGATTATCCATTATGCATTTGAAATTGTCTTCACAGCCATAATGAGGAAAGGCTTGTTTGTTTCCAAAGGCTTTGAGTTGCGCCCTCAATGTCACATTTTGGGGATTCTATTCTTAGAATCCAAAAGAAGACTGACAATTCCTTTCAGATTCTGCAAAACAGGCTTTTACAAAAAAAATACATCTCTTTACATAAAGACGTACCTCCCTTTGCAACCTTTTAAATAAATAAACATGCAGCAGCCTTTCAAAATGACCCTTCATACAAATGTAGCCATACAACACATTCTGATAAGACTATCTGAAGGTTTATCTTCACCTTCTGAAATTCTCTAGCCATAAGAGGTGCTTTTTCTTTCTTTCTAAGATTCAACCATCAACCATCGCAACAGAGGTTATTCAGCCATCTTGATTCTGCAGTCATATTTAGCAAGCTTTTAAATTATGGCAGCTATGTGCTTATGTAGAAATTCAGTTTAAAACTATTTTGCTTTTTCAGAAAAATTAAACGTAGCTTGTATCAGTATTTGAAACTGGGATAGAAAAGCTAGGAGCCAAATGGCTCCTGGGACCTGGGTTGTAGGTGCCAAAACAGAATGTCTAGTCGCCATTTTTGGGGGGGAGGTGTCCGGCCACACTTTTTATGTATTATTTTGATAAGCATGAACTAATATCCAATTCACATAAGTGAGACATTGTTAATATCACAATTTAAGCAAAAATTGTTAGTACATGTTTGATTTGGTATTTACAATAAAAAAACAGTGGTTCCTCAGGTTACATATGCTTCGGGTTACATACGCTTCAGGTTACAGACTCCGCTAACCCAGAAATAGTGCTTCAGGTTGAGAACTTCGCTGCAGGATGAGAACAGAAATCATGCTCTGGTGACGCGGCAGCAGCGGGAGGCCCCATTAGCTAAAGTGGTGCTTCAGGTTAAGAACAGTTTCAGGTTAAGTACGGACCTCCGGAACGAATTAAAGGTACCACTGTACCTTTGAAAAGGTACCACTAAGTTTAGTACCACTGTACTGGTACTAAACTTCAGTATTCAAAACACTCTGCTCTTTATTGTTAAACTCCTTAACATATTGGCTATCCTTAACATATACAGTACTTCCAGGCTTCAAAGCACACACATTTCAGTAATCCTTTAGCATCAACCAGGCACAAAAAATGGCACCCATACTTTTTAGGCATTCGCTATTGCAGAATCTTTAGGTGCAAAATGTGCCTGGCATCCTGCTAATTCTGAACCCTGGTTTGTATTATTTTATTATGTAGCTAAGGTATTTATCTTATTTTCAGAAACAAATCCTACTGAACTGAGTGTAAAGTTTTGGTTTTTTCTCCAATATCAGTGCTATTTATTTTTACTTGTTATTGCAGAATACGTACTTCTGGTTCCAAAATTATAACTGAAAACACTGAGTACACTTGTTGTTTCAGGATACACAGGGTTCTGACTGTTTACTCCTGAGTAACTCTATATAGACTCTATAAGGCGCCCTGATGTTTGGGACAACAACTCCAATAATCTCTAAGCATTGGTAATGTTGGCTGGTGCAGAAGAGAGTGGGGAAGTCCCTAACAATGTCATACCCTCCAGCACCTCTCCGATTAAAATAGGGACATCCTATCTGAAAGGCAATAGACTCCCTACCCCTGGCCTAGAGGTTTCTAAAATGCTGTATGGATTCAAGTATTTGAGAATCATGTCCTTAGGCTTAAGAGGGTGTTCAACTCTTCTTTCACTTTAAGCTATATAGAGTAAAGAACCAGAGTACAGAAGCAAAAACGGGGACTTATTCCACAATGTTAATAATTCACATCTGGGGGAAAACACTTAGAGTTAGCTCATTAAAAGAGCAACCAGATGAAGACTGGTGCTGTGGGACAACACCTGCTTCTTGACTGTTCTCTTAGAAATCAAATGAGGCTTGTCGTCTTCAAAACTACTCAGAGGATCACTGAGCCATCCTAAGACTTCAAGGGCCAAAGAAAACAGCAGCCTCTTTTGATATGCCAGGTGGAAATGAGAGTGCAAGGTAGAATTGCACAGAACCGGGGACAGCACAAAACACATATTTTGCAGGAGGTCAGTGCAATGCAAACATGATTTCATTTCTGCTGTGGTCTGAAGTAGAACTTTTGAACCACATGCAGCTACTATCGTAGAGGTAAAAGGCTCCTTACTAAAATATTTTTATATATAATTTTTTAATTTTTTGTTTTGTTTTACAATTTAAAATACTCCTTTTACATCCTTAAGGTATCAATGACTTCCTTTCTTCTCCTTCCATGGGTCATTTTACATACCATAAATCCCTGCATATTTTACAAAAACTATACCATTATTGCATCCATCAAAACTTATTTACACTGTTGAATTCATCTTAATGCTGCCTAGGCTTTCAGATGTACACAGTTATTTCCCATATATTCAATAAACGTTTTCCAATCTTCTTTAAACGTATGTTCTTCTTGTTCTCTTATTCTACATGTTAAGGCTGCGAGTTGTGCATATTCTGACAACTTAAGCTGCCATTCTTCTTTGGTTGGGACCTCGCTTGTTTTCCATTTTGGGGGCTAACAACACACGGGCTGTAGTAGTGGCCTACATATATAACCCTTTTTGACACCCTGGAATTCCCAGGGTCCTTATTAAAATCTTCCACGGCAGCTGCAGGGTTCACTGTTGATAAGGTTAGCAGGGAAGCACTTCTTTTGGTAAGATGTAATCTCAGTACCTTGGGAAGAAGACAGTACACTGCACCGACTCTGTTAGGTATGCTATCTAGTTTGTACATTACCTACTCCTTTTGTTCCTTTAATGGGAGCTTCCCCGCCCTGCAAATAGCAGCTATGGAGCGCCCAGACCAGACTAAGACTGCAAGAGGAGGTAAAATGTTAAAGACCCCCCTACAACCCCTGTGAAGGTCCTCCAAGGCCCTCCTGCTGCCTATTTGTGAAAGAAAAATACTGTGTTTCAGGGCAAAGGTACACACATACCCACCAAGGGTCCTGGAAAAAAAACCCCTTTTTTTTACATGAGATTGCATTGGCCGTTTTGGGCGATGCTATCTCGTGCATTTGCATGCTGCAATCTCTCCCCGAAAAAGTGTTGCCCCCCCCCCAGTGCCACAATCTTGTGCAGCACCCAGAAAAATGGGTTTTGGGATGCCGTGCAAGATCACGCCCCCCCAAATGTGCTTTGGGGGGTAGATCTCACTGTTGGGACACGGGTGGCGCTGTGGGTTAAACCACAGAGCCTAGGACTTGCCGATCAGAAGGTCGGCGGTTCGAATCCCCGTGACGGGGTGAGCTCCCATTGCTCGGTTCCTGCTCCTGCCAACCTAGCAGTTCGAAAGCACCTCAAAGTGGAAGTAGATAAATAGGTACCGCTCTGGCGGGAAGGTAAATGGCGTTTCCATGCGCTGCTCTGGTTTGCCAGAAGTGGCTTAGTCATGCTGGCCAGATGGTGGCCAGATGCTGGCCAGATGGCCAGATGTACGCCAGATGTACGCCGGCTCCCTCGGCCAATAAAGCGAGATGAGCGCCACAACCCCAGAGTTGGCCACGACTGGACCTAATGGTCAAGGGTACCTTTACTTTTAGATCTCAGTGTGGGTCATGTGACCCACCCGGGAGAATGTCTCAGAATACATGAATCCAATTTTTTTAATCTAAAAAAGTTGGGACGATATGCGCATGTTGTTGGGTCCTCTTCGCCATACTGCCATGGGCTCAATATCACATGCAGGGCAAGTATGGAAGATGGAGGAAACTTACTTTTTGGTTCAGGAAAGTGCGCTTTAGCAGCTTTCCTGCTCCCCAAAATATCAATGCATCGTTTCTTATCTAGGTAAGTATTTGCATTAAAATGGAGAACCCTTCTTGTGTGTTAACAAAACATCAAACAGATTTTGGCTGAGAAAATATACTGTATTTACGGTAAACCTACCATGTATTTATCATGCTTTTTTTAAATCAAGTTATCCTACAGCCTGCAGCATTTTGCTACACAAAACTGCCCTTTGGATCTTACTAATAAACAGCGCCAGCCAAACGTTGACGTTTTCTTGCATGGTTGGCTGATGGTTCTGGTTGCGTCTGTGCCCCCAGTTACTTATCTTGTTGTTGTTTAGATATGTGTACCCACTAAAAACCGCTCCTCCCAGTGGGAACACATGTAAGTATAATGAAAGAAGAGAAGCAATTTAAGTCCTACTGCTAGAATGAATAAACGTTTGCAGTATCTTTCTCCCTCTCTCGGCTGCGCCATCATTCACATGCACAAATTAATGAAAAGACAACAAACACACTCTTTAAAAAATACACAAATTTTAACAAATGTTTCATCATCTTTTCTTAGGTAACAAGGTGCCCAACGTTTGCCCAGTCTTGCGCCTTGCACTATTTATGTAGAAACATATTCCGTTTTTAATAGGCATAAACACAATCTATATTCTGAGGAAGGAGTGAGCTGGAAGAGCCTCCTAATGAGATCAGGATGAAATATTAGATATTTACAAGGTCACGTTCTCATATCATGCAGCTCGTCAGCTGACTAATCAGCTGACAAATCCATTACTAAACCAGGGGAACTAAACATCGGTCTGGGAGGAAGGGAACCTCTGGCTAATCTTCTCAGGACCTTTAAGGTCAGCTCTTGCTTAAACTTTAGCTGACAACGTGCAGAGAGAGAGAGAGAATGCATCAAAAAGGGGGGAGTTAAATTGATTTATAGGCCTGAAACAAGCAACTCGAGCACTCTTCCCATTAACTTTCCCACCCACCAACTACTCCAGTGTTCATGTTGCAGGAGCCACACTTCCAGCAGGGCTTCTGTGCCTTTTCAATAGCTACATGACCGGCAGAAAATCAGCAAGTGCAAGTTTCTCCCAAATAGGGGTGCAGTCAGGGCCGGATTTAGGTTTGATGAGGCCCTAAGCTACTGAAGGCAATGAGGCCCTTTATATGTCCAGCTGTCCTTTGTCAACAACAAATTGTCGCTGTTTTTTGAGTTGAATATATGCTATATGGTAACTTATGGACCTACACAACACAAAACACTGTTGCTGTAGGTAGGTTTTTTTATTTTTTTATCTTATATTTTGGAAATGTACATCCAGGGTTTTTTTCCCTTTATATTTTTTTTTGGGGGGGGGGGGAGAATGGGGCCCTAAGCTATAGCTTGTTTAGCTTATACATAAATCCTGCACTGGGTGCAGTGAAGGGGAAACGCTCCACCAGTTGAATTCCTGTACAGTATTATTATTTTTAACTCAGCCAATAGGATAAAAGTTGGGCGGTACTAAGACCGCACTTTATTCCATTTTTCTGACGTTTCCTTACCTGATACAGTTTCACATAGTATAAAAGCCACTTCTGGAAATCTATTAGGTTTTTTAAGTGTTTATTTTCGGGGGGGGGAATCTACTTTAAACCTTTACACTCAGAAAATTGTGGTAATTTGATGGTGTTATCTTTTATTCTTATTCTTATCATTATTATTTATTGAGTTTATATACTGCCCTATAAGGGAAGCAGGTGGCACTGTGGGTTAAACCACAGAGCCTAGGACTTGCCGATCAGAAGGTCAGCGGTTCAAATCACCGCAACGGGGTGAGCTCCCGTTGCTCAGTCCCTGCTCCTGCCAACCTAGCAGTTCGAAAGCACGTCAAAGTGCAAGTAGATAAATAGGTACCACTCTGGCGGGAAGGTAAACGGCATTTCCATGCGCTGCTCTGGTTCGCCAGAAGCGGCTTAGTCATGTTGGCCACATGACCCGGAAGCTGTACGCCAGCTCCCTCGGCCAATAAAACGAGATGAGCGTCGCAACCCCAGAGTCGTCCATGACTGGACCTAATGGTCAGGGGTCCCTTTACATTTATACTGCCCTATACCTGGAGGTCTCAGGGTGGTTCACAGAAACAGGTTTTCACGATCGTGCCACTGCCACTCACAAAATGAAATTTGGGGTAGTACCCTGACACACAGTTCTTTCCTGCTATTTAAAATTTGACACAACATTGCATTATATTGATCAGAACGCCTCAGGTCCATAGCAATTCAGGTAAGGCAGTGGAAAAGGAACATTAGAAATCGGGACAGAAGTGCTCGGAAAACTAACAAAACCCCCACATCTGAATGCAACTTTAGTCAAGAGTATCAGGACCTTTGGTGAAAAGGGATCTTACGGAAAGCTAAAGATGAGAGCACTTAATATGGACCTTGGATTTCAGGAAATATGATTTTGATAAGGTCAGAAAATTGCAAACAGATTTCATGGCTAGATATACCAATGGCAAAGGGCACTCGAGCTAAGTGAGAGTTTGCGAAAGAAAGGCGCAATTGCAGGCATTGCTAATGGGAATGAAAAAGGAGAGGCGTCTTTTAAAGTCCATGTTGCGGCACAACAGGCGTGATCACCGATGAACTGACAAAGGAAGGGCAGGTGACTGAGTAGCAGGTGTAAGGAAAGCTAAAGTTCAGAATGAGCAGAGACCGGTGAGGGATACCAAAAGCAACAAAAGGGGCTTTTCAGGTGCAGTGGTACCTCGGGTTAAGAACTTAATTCGTTCTGGAGGTCCGTTCTTAACCTGAAACTGTTCTTAACCTGAGGTACCACTTTAGCTAATGGGGCCTCCCGCTGCTGCCACACCACCGCCACACGATTTCTGTTCTCATCCTGAAGCAAAGTTCTTAACCTGCGGTACTTTTTCTGGGTTAGCAGAGTCTGAAACCTGAAGTGTCTGTAACCTGAAGTGTCTATAACCCAAGGTACCACTGTACATTGGAAGCAAGAGGAAGGGAATTCTGGTATGCCCAGTGCTGACTAAGGGTGCTGAAATCTTAACAAGTGACAAAGAGAAAATGGACTTACTCACCTCCCCTTCTTCCCAAAGGTGAACTGCGTGCAACCTCACATCATAAGGCGAGGAGTGCGGAGGATTCGCAACAAGTCCGCTCACCCCTCTAGGTGTGGTGGTGAGGGATGGCAGAGGCTTCACCGGGGCCCCGACGAGGGAACTGGAACAGTGGTGCCCTTTCTGATAGGCGGTGGGGGCTTAAGCCCCCTCTGCCTATCAGGAACTGGATCCTAGCCTGCACCTGGCTTTGGCAAATGGGGATGCAGGCTGGGGACTCGGGCTGTGCCAGGGGGCGGAGCTGACAGAGCAGGTAGGTTTTCCTCGCATCCACCCCTTGCCCATTTAAGCAGCCCACACCTTGGGCATTACCTGTTTGCTCCTTTCGCTGCTCATGCACCCTCGGTTTAAGCTGATAGTCAATAACTTTGCTGTGGCTAAAGTGGTCACCATCTTTTAAGGAGCTGGGTAGGAATTTGCCCACTGGGCTAATTGGCACCCAGCCGGTGGTTTTGCCTGCCTCATAGCAATCATCACAACTGGTTGGCCATTGGGGCAATCCTTTGTTTTGGATGGTTGTAGTCTCTGCTTGCCCCTCCAAACGCTGGGGTATCCTTTTAAAGGGATCTGGGGGGGGGAATGGCCATGTCTGCGTGCCCTGGCAGGGCCAGGGCTGAAGGCACTCCCCCAAACAGCGGTCCCTGCGGGGGTCTCCCTATTTGATGTAAGTCTTAGGAACCCCCTCCTGGATTGACCACGCGTCACTTCCGGTTGGTGGGTCAGAAGTATTTTGACTGCCCCATGCCCAAGCCAAACCTCTTTCAACTGTATTCGATAAAGTTGTGGGCTTTTCTGACCCAAAACCAGTCCTATTGGTCTCTTATTTATATGGGTTAGGGCATGGGTAGGCAAACTAAGGCCCAGGGACTGGATCCAGCCCAATCGCCTTCGAAATCTGGCTCACGGACGGTCCGGGAATCAGCATGTTTTTACATGAGTAGAATGTGTCCTTTTATTTAAAATGCATCTCTGGGTTATTTGTGAGGCATAGGAATTTGTTCATTTCCCCCCCTTCAAAATATAGTCCGGCCCCCCACAAGGTCTGAGGGACAGTGGACTGGCCCCCTGCTGAAAAAGTTTGCTGACCCCTGGGTTAGGGTATGGGGAGCCGGAAGCCTGGTCCTGCAAGGACTTGGTTAGGAGATCCCAATCAACATTAAAGAAGTTGAAGTTTTCAAAGCAGATCCATCACATGCCAGGGAGCGAAAGGAATGTGCTGATCTAAGGACCTCTGGCTATCATCTTTGAGAATCCCTGGAGGGAAGGAGTGGCCAATGGTATATTTCAGTGTCCTTCAAAAAGGGGCATCTGGGAAACTGCAGACTGCTCAGTCTAACTTTGATAACGGGGAAGATACCAGAACAAATGTCAAAAAAAAGTCAGTTTGTAAGTGACTTGATAACAATGCATTGAAGATATATATTTTAATATCAAGCTGGGGGCTAGGCTCCTCCCTACTCTATGATTGTAAAAACAAGTCGTCCCCCAACCCCCAGGTATCTTGGAGGGTCAGGATACAGAAACTCTGATATTAATTTGTATGCTCTGACGGAAGACATGTTAATTGCTTTAGATTTTCTCAATTTTTAGACAATCATAGAACTGTGTGGAAAGGACCCCAAGGGTCATCTAGCCCAACCCTATAAAATGCAGGAATCTCTCTTTTTTTGCACAACGTGGGGTTCAAACCCACAACCCTGAGATGAAGGCTTTCCTGCCATTACCAGCAGAGCTATCCCGCTGTCCTGCTTTTCATAATGGAAAGAACTTTATTTTAGTTAAAAGCACCACAATGATCTGTGGCTCCTTCTGCTCTCATTAGTGTGATGAATGCATAATCTTAAGGACGAAGAAGAAGAAGAAGATCCAAATCAGGAAGAACCCTATCAGCTCTGCCCAAGGCATATTGGACAACAGCAACAAACGAAAAAAGATAGACACAACATCTTACAAGGACAGGAAGAAACACCATGGACAGAATAATTGCCACACACAGGAAGAACAAGAATATAGTTTGAGTTCCTCACTTGTAGTTCTATAAATCATTTAATGTGTCAGCACGAATAGAAGTTATTAATATGGCAGTTGTTGTACAAGGGATTATTATTATGACCGGAATGTAATTGAAATTAGTAAGATTTTGAAACGAAATAAAGAAAATAATCAACCCATCAATTGCAGCACATGGGGGGGCCACCTAAATTATATAATTCATATTTGAACAATTGGTATTAGTAATTGTATTATAAATTGGTATTGTTATAATGAGGCTATTATTGGATTGTAACTGAAAACTAATAAAAATTATTATAATAAATAAATAAATCAGGTAGAACCCTGCAGAAAACAAACTGCACTGTAACATGGATGTTAAGTTCTGGGTGAACATATCAGACGACACAGCAATTCTTCAAACTGCTCTTGTTTATTCACAGGCCAGAACAGAACTGAACTGAAGGGTTCAGCCAGCCTGCTTATATAGAGCTCCACTACAACGCAACAGTAACCACTTTCTGTAACTATCCAATCACTGAACGTCACTTTCAATCCCTTATTTGCATATGTGGACCTGAGTGAAAACTATCTACAGTATCCCCTTGCTGGCCCAGGGTGAGAACTTCAGTACATAACAATGGACATATATGCAGGTATACTCAAAACACACACCTGGTTGTTCCAGTTATGTCACCACCATCTCATAGCAAGCAGTAGCAAAAGCTGTAGACAAACATCTAATACGGTTAATAGGATACAGTTTGCCTGCTATCTGTAAGCAAAGGGAATCCATTTAAGGGCACAGTAGTGTCTGTGCAATGGCACAGCAACAGCCTTTGCAGCCTTGCCTCCTCCAGCTACCGTTCTTCTGCTCAGGGCAGGCAAGCCAGTGAGGGCCAGGACTCCGGCCCTCGCCTACTGCCCCGAGGTATCATCTCCGAAAAGTGTCTAACAGCAGACACTTGCAGACTGTCAGTATCTCACGGCAGGGATTTAAGTGCACAATGCAACTTAACCTTTTTCTACCTTGTGGATAAAGTTCTGCGGCCCACAAGAGCCCACCACCCATTTCCTTTAAAACAAGCAAACAAACGACTTTCTGCAGTTAGGAAAGTGACATGGAAAAGTGTGAGATGAATGAATAAGAGGAATACATGTAAACACCCAGCAAGTGAATCAGGGTGGATGCTTGGTTGTCATGTAACTGCCCTGCAAACAAGTCAGAAGAGGTGCTTGGTAAAGGCTGGATATAATCAAAACTCTGTGCAAGCTTTGGGTAAGTTAATCAGGATGAGAGCTCAGCAAATTGGACATCTGGAGGACCCCAGTGATTGCAGAATGGCTACAGCTACCTAAATGCTCTTTCTACTGCCAGGCTCAGATTTCATACACCAATGAAATCTCGTTGAATAGCAAGGGTGAACCAATCCCAAGGAAATTCAGTGGTACCTCAGGTTACATACACTTCAGGTTACATACGCTTCAGGTTACAGACTCTGCTAACCCAGAAATATTACCTCAGGTTAAGAACTTTGCTTCAGGATGAGAACAGAAATTGTGCTCCGGCGGCGCAGCGGCAGCTGGAGGCCCCATTAGCTAAAGTGGTGCTTTAGGTTAAGAACAGTTTCAGATTAAGAACAGACCTCCGGAACGAATTAAGTACTTAACCTGAGGTACCACTGTTCTCTTATATGCAAAGAAGTCCATCCCCAAAGGCTGAACAGGTTTCTTCCTCTCAGTTTGGTAGTTAAACCAGTTCTTCAACAATGTTTCTGGTATTAAATACACCAGCCAGATTAAATCAGATAAACAAGGAATATTCGGTGTTATGTTGCAGGGGATGCCAGAAAACAGGGAATTACGTATGTTCACATGTGGTGGGGGTGTAAATATGTACATTTTGTGGGGCAAAGGGTGTTTAAGGAGATAACAGAAATCACTGGGTTAAAGCTGACTGAAAGTCCAGAGGTAGCATTATTATCAATTTACAATGGGGTGGAAGGTTTGCAGGCTATGAAGGACTTGCTCACAAAAATATTGACAGTTGCACACATTATTATAGCTGGGAAGAGGAAGGGGCAAGTGGAATATAAAATGGAAGAATGGTATAAAGAAGTGTGGGATAAATTAACGTGCCATTAAGCTATGATGGGGAATATGCAGGAGAAATGATTTTGAGGAGATATAAAGGGTGTTTGTAGAATTTGTATTGTTAAAACGGAAAGGGCTCAAACCATTGCAAGAGGTGTTGAAATTTGGGGGGGCTTCTTATTTTTATTTATTTATGATTATTAATTTGTCAAAATAAAATATTTTTAATAATAATAATAATAATAATAATAATAATAATAATAATAATGCACTATTATCAGCCTGGGGGGCGGGATGACACTTTCTAAAAATTGTTCATGCTTCTCTGACTACTTGGCTATCCTGAGAATTGACCTTCCACAAACTAGTAAAGAGTTAATGGCAGCATAAGAAATCTTGGAACTCAGCAACTCTGGGTGGTGTAGGTATGATTTATGGAAACACAGGAATCTGGATAAAAAGCTTCCAACCTCTAAAGCTGTATTTCTTAAACTCGGGTCCCTGGCTGTTGATGGACTACAACTCCCATCATCCCTGGCAGCTAAGGAATTGTGGCACTCAAAACGGAAGCGTAACACTAAAAATGGAGCATGTTCGGCTTCCAAAAAAAGTTCGCAAACCGGAGCACTAACTTCCGGGTTTGCAGTGCTTGGGTTCCAAGTTGTTTGAGTACCAAGGCGTTTGCGAATCAAGGTACCACTGTACTGTTGTCATCTTCTTCTTCTTCCTCTATTATGTACTAAAGTTCTCACCCTGGGCCAGCAGGGTGATATTGTAGATAGTTATGCAAATAAGTGGTCGAAAGTTACGTTCAGTGATTGGATAGTTTTAGAAAATTGCTGTGTCGTCTGATATGTTCACCCACAATTTAACATCCTCCTTCTTGGAAAGGTCAGGATGGGGAGACTGTTTCCACCACTTTTCCTCCTCCTCTGCCCAGCCCATCGTCTCCAGCAGCCTGTTTGCTAAGTCATATGTACAGCACTGAGAGCCCAGACCTGTACTCCACCTTCCCCTCCCTTGCTCTATCTTCCGATAAAGCTCCAGCCCTGCCCATGGAAAACCTGTGCCCTGCTTCTGGGAGACTCGCCCAGTTTGTAAACTCTCTTTCCCCCTCTCCATCCTGCTTGCAGGCACTGGGGAGGGTGGATTTCGAACAGCGCAATAAATTGCACGCCTGCTAATTGTAGTGCCATATTGTCATCTCCATGCAAACATGGCGTCTTTCACTTCTCCAATTTACCCCTGACTTAACCCGTAAGTGATGGGAGCCTTTTGCCAAATGCAGTCAGACTTTTTACCAAGAGGTTACTTCACAAGTTTGCTAGTCTGTTTCTTGTGCCGTGCTGCAGGATCAGTGTAAATCTAAGAGGAATTGGCTCTAACGGAAGCAGAAAATACTGAAGTGAGAATGGCAGATCAAGTTGATGGTTTATGCCAAAATGGCTAAAATGACCATTATGCCATTTCGGCATAATCCATCCACTTGATCTGCCATTCTTCTCTGGTCGGGTGGACTGGTCTATTGCTGTAAGGAAGATGGTCTCCTTGCAATTCTTTATTCTGTATATAAGTGGGTGCTGATGCAGAGACTGGACCCTCCATTTGAGATCTCTCAGATTACCAGTTCAAGACTCCCTGCAGATCCATCCAAGCCCTGACAGTGTTCTCATGCATAAATTAACTTTGACCAGAATCCCAGGGCAGCATGTAGCTTCTCAGTGAAGTGAAATGGTATTAACCAGGGGTAGGCAACCTACGGCTCAGGGGCCAGATGTGGCCCAATCGCCTTCTAAATCCGGCCCACAGACGGTCTGGGAATCAGCGTGTTTTTACATAAGTAGAATATGTGCTTTTATTTAAAATGCATCTCTGGGTTATTTGTGGGGCATAGGAATTCGTTTATTCCCCCCCCCAAAAAAATAGTCCGGCCCACCACATGGTCTGAGGGACAGTGGACCGGCCCTCTGCTGAAAAAGTTTGCTGACCCCTGGCATTAACCATAGGGGTGATGCACCCAGGTCAGGAGTAAATGCCCCTAGGTCAATGCTACAATGCAGTGAGTGCTCCCTTTGTCCCCAGGTACCCAGCATAGCTGTCAACTTTCAGATTTGAAAATAAGGGATCAGCAGCCTCACCTGTCCCGGGGACAGTCTATGGGATATCTAACAATCCAGGATAGCAGTGGGAAACAGCGCTGGAATAAGGGAATTTCCCACAAAAAAAAGGGAAGCTTGACAGCTATGGTACTAAGGTTCTTTGTTGGTATGCTCCAACTCCTGCAAGTATTCAAGTAAGCCAGAAACAAGCAAGAGAGATTTTTCAAAATTGGCCTCAGAACTGATCAGCTAAGGAAACAAACCTCTTTTCATCCTTCGCTATTTTGTCGCTGTCAGAATAATATTGTAACGGTAAAACAAAAAGAGCAACAAACTCCTATTGTTTGGCTGTGAAACTTCAATTGTACAGTATAATTGACCCAGGATGAATGACAAAGCCACTTCACATGTGTCAAGGAAATCTGAATCTGCCATCAAGCACTCAGTTAACAGAGAGTTGCACTCAATTTGGCCTCTCTGTTGAGCACTTTGTGTTTGGAAATGTGTGTTGTATTCCCACTTTAGGTGTGATGCCATTTATGAAACGGCTGATAGCCTGAAGACTTTGAAATGAAACACTAACTACCTGCTTCATCGAGAAGAGAAACGTGTGGGTAATCCTGTTCAATAATATCTGAGAAGCAAGAAAACCTGATGCAAGATATTGAAAAGAAAACTGAATGCATCCGTGGTATGCTAGAATATGCAGTGCATCTTATTACTGGATTGTACTGATTTGGCTTGAACGTATATTAATAATAATCATAATCTTAGAAGCAGACCACCAACATTGAATGTCAACATTATTTTACACTTGAGATAACATCCTAATAAACATAGACACACTAAGCATATGAAGACTCTAATACTGATTGCTTATATGCTTTTAAAATGTTCTACATAACAGATGCCATTCTAAGCCCATGTGACTCTTTTAACATAAGCATATGAGAAACTCCATCTAAAGTGCTTGGTCAACTATATCTATGGCTACCAGCAGAATGTGGGCTTAAGTCAATTGCTGGGTAGATGATTGTATGTCAGTCAATTTATTGCAAGCAATAAACCTTCCTGATGGCAAGCTGGGAACCTCATCTCCATTCTCAAACTTGACCATAAAGTAGAACATAAGACAGCATTTCCTGTTACTGAAAAATTAGGCCACTGGTCTTCAACTGGTGGGTTGAGGGATGGGTTGAGATCAAGCTATGGGTCACAACAGCAGCACCATCAGAAAGATACATGGTGAAAAGAATTAAGAAACGGGACCTTAATTCTTGTTTCAGTTAAAAGCGGACCCCAGATAAAGAAAGGTTGCAGACTATTGCTAGGCAACTTGAAAAGAATCCTGAGATTTCCTGTCTTCACTTAAAAGGGGGAGAGAAGCTAAGTTTCTAGTTCTTATGGAAGTTTGGGACCTTCTGCACAACCGTATCTCCCATTTAAAAGTCTGATGCCAAGTACTTGATTGCATGGGGCTTGAAACTTCATCCTGAAAACCATTAAGCCCTTGGTTCAACAGAACTCCTCAAGGGTAATAGTTTAAAATGCACTCTGGCTTAAAATTATACGTGTATTTTTTCCTTCCAGTATACTGTGGGGACCAGAAATGTACTCCATCTAATGAACTTTATGGGCAGCAAACCAACATGATAAAACAAGATCACAGGGATATATGTAATGCACATATCACAGTATGTCACACAAGCATTTTGTTTCCCCTGCTTGTTCTCATACAGCTCATTAAACTAGCTCGGAACGGATACTGCTCTACATATTTTTCACATGTATTTTTCAGGAAGTGAAATTCTCCCCCCAAGGATTCTGACTCCTTCCTAACGCATGTAGCGAGCGTGAAATTGTGCAGCGTCAACATTTGGCATGTTTACTCAGAAATAAGCTTTTCAGTGCTTTCAGATTCACACAGAAAAGACAATGAGGAACTAAGTTAGTCCCTTGCCCAATGCAGAACTGGGACGGACTGGACGTTAAGGTGTCTTCCCATCCCCACGTGAAAGAGCACTTGTCAGACTCCTCATGGGCTTTCACAAGACCTTGAAGCAGGGTCAAAACCTGAACGCTGAGGACAGTATCCCATGTCGCAGCTCCACCGACACAATGAACTTCTGAGTACACAGCAGTTCTTTTTTCCCTCCGGTGTCCTCCAGGGAACCCCCTTGGAGCAGATATTTGGGGCACACAGGGAAGGGAACGGAAGCCCCAGCACCATTTGACAGCTTTCTGGGTCATGTGGCCAGCATGACTAAACCACTTCTGGTGCAATGGGACACCGTAACGGAAACGCCATTTACCTTCCCGCCACAGCGGTACCTATTTATCTACTTGCACTGGTGTGCTTTTGAACTGTTAGGTTGGCAGGAGCTGGGACAGAGCAAAGGGAGCTCACCACCATTGTGTGGATTCGAACCGCCGACCTTCCAATCAGCAAGCCCTAGAGACTCAGCGGTTTAGACCACAGCACCGCCCCCGCCCATGTCCTTTAACATCATGTGCACATGCATTCAAAAGCCTGGAACTAGACTAAACAGCAAGGCGCAGGCAGTCTTACTCATGTTCATTAATTCCAGCATGTCTAGCCTGAGTAAAACTTAGTTGAATCCCATCCAGTGTTTTCTGTTACTTAAGAATGGCTTTTGCTTTTGGTTTTCGAAAACAGAAATCCTGATATGCAGATTCCAGCCATGGATACATTGGCTGCCTTATAGAGGTCGTTCTGATGAGTTTGTAATTACAACATAATTCTTTAGCTTTTGTTTTTATTCTTTTTGGTGTTTAATTGGAGATTAATTGGTTCTATTCCATGGCATTTAAATAGTAGCTCCAGGAGAAGAAGGGGCAAATGGGGGGGAGGCAGTCATTAACTAGGTAGATGGAAGATTAGCACTGCAAATACAGTGGTACCTCGGGTTAAGTACTTAATTCGTTCCAGAGGTCTGTTCTTAATCTGAAACTGTTCTTAACCTGAAGCACCACTTTAGCTAATGGGGCCTCCAGCTGCTGCCGTGCCGCTGGAGCACGATTTCTGTTCTCACCCTGAAGCAAAGTTCTTAACCTGAGTTACTATTTCTGGGTTAGTGGAGTCTGTAACCTGAAGCATATGTAACCTGAAGCGTATGTAACCCGAGGTACCACTGTATGCATTTGTCTTTGTTATGGGTGGCAATTTATAGCCATTTATAGATCTACTAATACTGTCAGAACTGTTGTAAGCATATTTTGATATTGTTCAACATATTGCATACATTTTAAAACTTTTTTTCTGGTGTATTTCAATCTTGCATCAGGGTAATCTGTACAAAGTTCAAACTTTTTGCACTACACATTGCAGGACTCCCCTCCTCCTGCATTTGTCTCTGCTATGCTGAGCAGACAATGGTTGTGTGTGCTGAGAGCATTTTTTTGCCCAACAGACCAGAAAACCAACTAACTCCTGAAGGTCAGGGATTTTGTTTTAAGGCTCCTTGCAGCTTTGCAGAAAGCCATGAAAGACGTCTAGGCAAGAACACACACAGGAGTTTTCTCTGCGAGAAGCGAGTCCGCTGCTTGCCCAATATCCATCTCTCCAACTGGCAACCCCAGAAACACTGTACCAACACGTCTGCCTAGTTACGAGCAGTCGCTTTCTTGAAAGGGGAAGTTATGGACAAAGTAGCTTCTGGAAGGGAAGACAATAACAGCTTGCTGTCCTCCCAAATTGCTTATTGCTCTGCAAAAAAAAGGGGGGGGATCTCAACAGGATCTGTCAAGACAACCAAATACGCAAGGTGCTTCTGGTGGCCCAAGACCAGAGATGGCTTTGGGCACCTGCAACACAAATCACAGGTCCATAGGCTTCCATGAAATCGGAAATTGTAATTCCTGTGCAGCCACAGTCCCCAGGGAACGGCATCTCTCAATGGGGAGTACAGTGGTACCTTGGTTCTCAAACTTAATCCATTCCAAACGTCTATTCTAAAAACCAAAGTGTTCCAAAACCAAGGCGCCCTTTCCCCTAGAAAGTAATGCAAAATGGATTAATCCATTCCAGACTCTTAAAAACAACCGCCATTTTTAAAAAACCAGCAATTTAACATGAATTTTACTATTGAATGAGACCATTGATCCATAAAATGAAAGAAATAAACAATGAACTGCAGTGACACAATCAATCAATCAATCAATCAATCAATCAGTAGCTGAACTGGGTTCCACACAGCCACACACAAAAAGAGCCGCAAAAACAAGAACGCAAAATAAATAGCAAAAACAGACAGACATCGGCATAACACTCCAAATGGAAGTGTCGCACTCAAAACGGAAGCGTAACACTCAAAATGGAGCATGTTCAGCTTCCGAAAAAAGTTCACAAACTGGAACGCTTACTTCCAGGTTTGCAGTGCTTGGGTTCCAGGTTGTTTGAGTACCAAGGCATTTGAGAACCAAGGTACCACTGTATTTGGGAGCTAGCCACCTATCTTGGCAGGTCTGCAAATTCCAAGACCATGAAGACCACCAAAATCCCCCTACAAACTGGGGGAAAGGAAGGCACTGGAGCTCCTTAGTGTGTACTACCCATGCCCTGACTCTGTATTGTTTCTATATCATTTTAAAATAACGGTTCTATTTATTTTTAAAATGTTTTTTGGCTTTCCAATACTCCAGCTGCATTTGTGTGTGTTTGCACATAATCAGGAAACCATGTAAAATGCCCATTAAAAATTAGTTTATAAAAAGATCTGAGCCCTGCAAATAAATACAGAAGACTCGATGTTCTTGCCACCTCAGCATTCCCATTCCAACAGAAGTTTCTGCTTGTGTTCCGACCCTTTACCTTTACTGTATTTGCTCAGGTGTAACTGACTGGAACTTAGTAAACAAGGATGCAGATGATGACTAAACATGGGATAAAATCCACCTCACTTGTATCCTTAGCTTATCCCCCACTCAATCTAAGCAAGTTGCTAAGGCCATTTTCCCAATTCAGTTTCCCTTGCAACACAGAGAGTCAGGGGAGATGTCCATTCCCCCCCCCCCCCACGAAACTGTTCTTAACCTCAAGCACCACTTTAGCTAATGGGGCCTCCCGCTGCTGCCGTGCCGCTGGAGCACGATTTCTGTTCTCATCCTGAAGCAAAGTTCTTAACCTGAATCACTATTTCTGGGTAGCGGAGTCTATAGCCTGAAGCGTATGTAACCCGAGGTGCCACTGTATTTCAGAGCAAGTGCTCCTGAAATTTGAGACAGTGCTTGAGGATTAAATGATTAAAGATGGACATTTTGGAACGTAAATACCTCTGTCAACAAATGCAGAATGGAAAATAAAATAAAATGGAAAGCTCACTTTCCCCATTTTATTCCGATTGCTACTGTGTTAATTGTGCTTTTTCTCCAAGGAACTCAAATGTTCCACCCCACCAACATTTTCCCCCTCACAAAAGTCCCTGGAATTGGGTCGGGCTGGGAGAGGCTGCCTCGTCCCCCAACCAAGGTCACCCACTGAACTTAATGGCCTGAGTAGAACTCGTGTCTTCCTGGTCCTCGTCCAACACTCTACACATGACATATGGATTCTTGCTTTTGTGACTACCTCCAGGGCTGGGATTCCCCTCATCTGTCTCTCCATCCAACCTATATGGGGCCATTTCATTTGGGAGCAAGTTCAAGAAAGCCTAGTCACTCAAGGATTAAAATAGCCTCTTGGGGAACATGCAAGAGGGCAAGACAAGAATATACTTGGAAGAAAATGGGACTTACGTGTGAGTATGTAGGCGCTCCTATTTTTCTATAACAGTAGCATTAAAGTCTGAGGCTGCCAATCCTACATACCGTGATTTGGGAATAAGCCACACTGGGATTTACTTCCAAGTAAACATGCACTGTGTACCATCTCTCTTAATCTGCCAATTCTTATGGTGATCGGTTTTTGTAAAAGAAAAATGTCATCACATGACAATAGATAACATTGTCACCTCTCTTTTAGCTTCAAATTGAGGCCCTTGTGACCCAAGAGAAGCTATAAAACTTAGTACAGGGGTAGCAAGTGGCAGGCTTGTTAGATCTTCTTTGTTTTTTTACTAGAAACCCTAGAGTGATCAACCGCAGCCAGGTGTAAAATATATACAGTCAGAATTAAATGATTAAAGTGTGCTTCTGAGCATGTTCGGAGCCAAAGAATTTGTTTTTGGCTGGTACCAGAACTGAGCTTTCGGTCTTTTCCCACAAAAGACAGCATACTGTTCTGTTCTTTTCTTTTCTACTTTTCAGCAGCCTTATTTAGTTGGGAAAAGCCCTTCTGCCGTTGCAGATCACTTGCAAATTTCCCAGACATCTTCCAGTAAATCCTGATCTGTCTTCTGCCCACCGAGAACATGAGAACTGACCATTTAGGCACACAAACAACTACGTACTGTATTGCGAAGTGTATAAGACAAATGAAGCCCACCACATAGTTGTCCTAGCAAATGAGGAAAGATAAAGCACTACTACAGGGAGGCCCGTTTACAAAAGCTGCAAATTGGAGACTGCTCTTTTTGGTAAAGCCTTTCTTCAAAAAAAACCAAAAAAAAAAAAACCACGATTCAGGTACAGAGTCATTGGATTACAGTCATGCTGCTCTTTAGTCTTTAGGATACAGCGATTAGGAAGAGAACTGCTACCCTCAAAAGAATGGTTGAAATGTGTTTGTCCTTTATACACAAATAGCAATGGCGAGCGGCTCAAGACAATTTAATTCATATTCATATTAATGTTGTTTAGGAACTGTTGTATTCTGGCACTATCCATTTAGAGTAAATTGGAGAGCACATAGGCCCAACAGGTAAACGCGGCCACGATTCAAAAAGTATCCGTTGCTTTGAGAAAGATGGCACAATTGGTTTTTCTAGGCGACACAAAACTCTGGCACTTTTACGCCATGAAACAGCAGCGCACAGAAAAGCAAGCCCCTTTTGCATTGTTACATTTTGCAGTGTACAGAATAGCCCATTTGCCAACAAACGATACACTTTGCATTCCCCATGCGCAAAAAGTTGGTATGTGACTTTCTCAAGATATTCACAAAATGTGAAGTTTTGCGTGCAAGTGAGATTGGGGATCCCTATATAATTAACCTCTAATTGTATACTGTGTAGCTCCTAACTGCCAGTAAAATCCTCCATTTTTAACACTCTCTCTAAATACGAAACTATCCGTGTTTATGCTAGAACATGTTAACACACATGTCACTGTTCGAGGGGAAAGCCACAAGAGTAATCTAGCCTTCTTTCTAATATCTGTTTTACAAAGAAAACACTGAGCAGAACCTTGCAGAGAAAATCAGCCTCTAACATCCAAGTTGCAAATCACTGAATTGCACATTGTTAATGTTGCAAACCCTAAACTCATGGGTGATTTGACTGCTGCTGAGTCACATTGAAACCATTTCGTAACTAACATTGGGGTGGGTTTTTTTGTTTTTTGTTTAGTGCAAAACCACCCAAATCCATCCACAAACAGTCACTGAATGTTCAACTCCCTCAAGTCACGTATGGAAAAGAATTTTCCATGGGTGCTATTTAACAGAACTATTTGGGACCCGTTTCATTTTCATTCCACGTCATCACAAACGGTGCCCCTCTGCCGAAAGCCTCTTGGATAAGGAGAAGATGAAAAATATGAAACTGTACCTGGCAAGTACCTGGCGTTCGCCCTCTTTCGTGCAACTTCGCTCTCTCTCTGGCAATGGAATGCCCTTCAAATCTATGGCTGGCTGCTTTTGGTAAATGTTTTACAAGACACTAAACAACCTTCAGTTCCACCCTCCATGCAAACACCACTGAGAACAGGGTACAATGGTAACAAAGCACTTACATGTAGTATTCAGGTAACCACAGATGCAGCAAGGGCAGCAGATTCGAGATTTAATCCCCGGGGGGGCAGGGGGAGGGAAAAAACCCTCCATGGATATATCAGTCAAGACTATTCGTGTGTAATTGTGGGGCATAAATCGCAACAACCTTTCCCCTTATTGTTAACTTCTGATCTGTACTCAAGCCTAGGCGTGTTTAACTGGAAAAAACCCGACAAGGAACAGTTAGGAAAGGAACAGTATTCGATTTCAAAATAAATCTTTGGAACGAAACAGAGACATCTCATTGACAGCTGCATTTTTTTATAAAAGAAGAAGAAAAGCAGATGATACGTAGCACGTTGAACGCAAGGAAAGGAAAAAGAGGAAAAGCAGAGAACCACAAAACTGTCCCATGCAACATGAATGGATATAAACACACATATGGACTTACCTTTCAAGCAGCAAAAGTCTACCTCCCTCCATTCCTGCTTTTCGCCATCTACCAAAAGTTAAAGTTCTACTAGCCCCAAACCAGAGTTTTTGCATTCCATTCAAGTTAACAATTACAGAAGGATGAGAGCAGGAACTGGCACTAACACAGTGAAAGCATTTGAGCGGACAAGGTACTCCCCAGCAGTTACCAAAACGAACAGACCTTTCTAAATCCGGGAATTGCGCAAGACTTGAAAATAAGGCTGAGAGAGAGAGAGAGAGAGAGAGAGAGAGAGAGAGAGAGAGAGAATAATTCCCTCGTAAATTAATTGCAATTGTCGAGTACACAGAGATTGGCGTTAGAACAGTGAAGAATAGGAATGAAACATGGCAAGCCGAAAAGCAGATAGGAAATCACAGCAAATGAACATGCAGATCTCAGCTCATTGCCAGAGGCAGGCCAGGGATCGACATGCCCAAATCCCAAACTAGAGCCTATGTTCTCGAGCCAGAGGAAAGCCTGGAAATGCCGCAGGTAGGCGTTCCTGCTCTGTTGACCACGTAAGGTCAGAAGGCCAGGACTGGTCAGTCTGGACTGTCCGGGCTTCATGTTGCCTTAGGGCTCTGAGCACACCCACTCTCAGGTAGCTTCTTCTTCTTTGGCGATCAATCCTAGCCGAGTAAGATTGTCTTCCATGAACACGGTTTTAACAGTGAGTCCGTAAGTGACAATGAAGGACAGTTCTGGAGCCACACATCCTTCCACAGTGGGGACATAGGTTTCCGGGTGGGAGTTGATCATGGTGAGGGTTTGCCAAGCGTGCCTTCCTCTTAGCATGTTTCTCCCTTTTGTCCTGAGTTCAAGTGTCTTCAAAGCCCATGACACCTTTGGTAAAAGGTGTTCTCCAATTGGAGCGTTCACAGGCCAGTGTTTCCCAATTGTTGGTGTTTATGCTACATTTTGTTAGATTTGCCTTGAGAGAGTCTTTAAACCTCTTTTGTTGACCACCAGCATTACACTTTCAATTTTTAAGTTCGGAATAGAGTAGTTGCTTTGGACTAATCCAAATAATCAGGCATCCGAACAGCATGACCAGTCCAACAAAGTGGATGTTGAAGAATTAATGCTCTGACACTGGTGGTCTTTGCTTCTTCTGGTACGCTGGCATTAGTTTGCCTGTCTTCCCAAGTGATGTGTAACATTTTTTGGAGACACCATTGATGGGATCTTTTGAGGAGTTAGCGTTTATAAGTGATCCATGTTTCACAAGCGTACAGTAAGGTTGGTAGTACAATAGCTTTGTAAACAAGCATTTTGGTTTCCCTGCAACTCTCCCAGTCCTCTGCGGCTTCAACCCACCCATTCCCAGGTAACTCCCTAGCCTAAGTCCAAGCCTCAGACCCTCTCCACTACAGATATACATATAGTTGCTTTTATAGCAAGGAACCCGAAAGCAAGGGAACATTACACATTTACAGTCTTCATGTATCTTTACTATGAGGCATGAAGACACCCTAGAGTGCAGCAACTGCCAGTTTGCAAGCTTGAGAAAGTGTGCATGGCTGCCATACGTTTGGAATTTCCCAGACATAGCCGGGATTCATCTGTCAAAAATGACATCTGGGCAGATTTTTTTAAAATCGGTTAAAATATGGGCATATTAAAAAATAATTTTAAAAAAGCTTTAGAACTTCTACTTTTTTGGAGATTTTTTGCAAAAGAAAAGAAAAAAGCTTGACAGTTGGTTCATACCTTCAGAACACTCATGATGTATTTTCAAGTTCAAAGTCAAACTCAAGTTGCACCCATTTTCAAGATGGCTGGAAGCAAGGCCTTTCCAACAGCGTATATATTATTTAGACAGGCTCCCAGAATTCTTCGATGGAAGCCATAACCATTTAAAGCAGCATCTTAAGTTAGGGTTGGCATACACCCAGAATTTCCCAGACATACCAGGAATACTGTAGTCGGAAGCAGTGCTGGGCGAAAATGGGGGAAATGTCTGGAAAGTTCCGGACGAATGGCAACCATGTTGGCAGTGCCATTTTTGCCTATTTTCCTTTAAAATAGCTTTAAAACCTTTTCTCTTTGCAATTTTGGCAAAAAAGCTCAACAACTTTTGTGCCCAGATTTCCGCTTTCTGAAAACATGGCAACCCCATTTAAGTGTGTTGTGTGAACGTTGAATGACGTTCAACAAGATATGTTATGGTAAATATATCTTGAAACTCAATATTTGACCATATTTACTTGGAAGCAATAGGACATATTGCAAAGCTTTAGATTGTTACAAGTGTCTCTCCATCTTCTTTTGAGCTTATATCTCCCCATCTCTCCAAAAATATGGTTGCCATACATAAAGAGACAAAACAGTTGTCCAGGCAAAATGACACGCCCAGTGTGTTGCAAAGTTCTCCATTATCATACGGACACAAATAACTAAAAAGCATTTTTGTTATTTGCATGCCAATGGCAGAGAGTACTCTGACCCCCATGACACAGCCTCAGAGACCAACCTCAGTCAATAGTGCGTAGATATTTCAAGGGCAGCTTGGCACGCCAATGTTTATTCATTGCCGAAAAAAGATGCGGAGTCGCCTTGCAGTGTTTGGGATATTGTCATGAGCCATGAGTCGGCTTCACCTGCTGAGCAGCAGCCTGAAGGAGTAGAAGGTGAAGGAACTCCACCTGCTGCTGATCAGCCTTCTTGCTCCTGATGAGAACCAGTTAGCTCCAGCTTTCTTAAGCAGGGTTTCCAGTCTCAGTCAATTTCTGGAAACAACATTCGTCAGTCCTGACCAGACCTTGCTGCTTCTTGCTTCTCATGATTTTGGACCCTTGGCTTTCTTGACCCCCCGGATCATCTGACTACATGAACTGAGATACTCCTGACCTTAGGACTGTGCTGAATCTTGCATATGGACTTTGCCTCCAAGCAAGTACCCCCTGAGACTTGGCTGGTGGGCTGGCTTCTTTCTCCACTGAGCTCTGCTGTGGCTGGCAGCACAGGGCTACGACCGATATCCTGCGATAACTCAGTATTGAAAGCTTGATATAACCCCAGAATAGTGTGCCCCCTGGTGTTGTGGTGAAACAGCCATGAAAATCTGAAAAGTCCCCACACTTAATGGAAGTGGCTTTTTCAAACAAATGCAGATAAATCAGGAAACAGTGGTGGAATTGAAGCACATATAAAAAAACGCTGCCAAAATGCTTTTAAAAAAATGTTTTGAAAAATACTTTGGATTTACCATAGCTCACTGTCGCCATCTAGTGGCACATTGTGTATTGCACTTTGCAACACACTTAAAACGTTTTATTTGCAGCTGTGTTGCTGAGCCAAGTGACTAAGCAAGAAATAAGGTTAAATGTGCACTTTAATGTTGTTTTGATTTCTTTGGGGATCATCTTCAATTGCATGCTTTTGAGTCCAGATGTATATTTTCTACCTCTTGGGACACATGTGCTTTTCACCTCCTCAAAAAACTTTTGCTCAGTGTGACTACTGTTTAAATGCAAAGCATTTCGAACGGGACGCATTCAACATGGAATTCCAGTGTCTTGGTGCTGGAAGAGGATTTTCACACCAAACTCATCTAACCAAGCCACCCTGAAAGGAATAGGAATTGACTGCGATGATTCTCCAGTAATCATAATGAAGCGAGGTCAAAAATGAAAATAAAATTACAGCCATAAACATTGCCATGTCATGTGCCTTTGCTATACTCTGGTCTCCGTCCCTGCCAAACACCCCACTGGGTCCCAGGATCAGGACCTCTTTGGGCTTGAGTTCCAACAGATCCTTTTTTTGCTGTTGCAACAATCTTCCAGTTTTTGACTGGCTGCCGATCCTATAAACAGCTCCTGGGTCGGCTCAGGTCAACACTACCCCTGGACTTTGTGTCTCCTCCACCCTGACTTGAGTTGTTGTTTTTCTACTGAAGCCTTCAGAGCTCTCCAAGCTGTCCGCTCTCGTGTTCCCCTGCATGGTTTTTGTGTCAGTGGCCTTCACAATTGCAGATAAAAGGGCAGCTCTTGCCTATAAGATTACAGAAGTTGTGTCTGAGTTTTAGGGCTGAGACAGCCTCTACCCGGTTGCTGGAGATTGGTTCCTTCTGCCCCGTCAACCAAGTCCTTGACAGGAAAACCTCTAGCCAATGATCAGTAATAGCCAGTTTTTTCTTGGATAAGGTTTGAATAAGATACGGCAGATTTTCCCCGCCTCCCCAAAAAAGAAGTTACAGGTAAGACGTACCTTGAAATCTGGCTGTGGAGGCAAAGGGGGTTGCAAACATATTTGGGACATTTGGGTCTGGGCTCCCAGTAGTGAAATGTGAAAACAAAAGTCAGCTTGCTTAAAGCAGCAAAAGTAAGAAAAGGTGTAGATGACTCTTCTCAAGTTCCATGAGCATTATGACCACTGGGTACGATGCTTTTGGCAGTGACTCTCTCTCTCCCCCACTTTGGTTTAAATTTCCTCCACCTTTTACAGATCCTACCCAGCACAGCGAAAACCAAAAGCAGGGAATTAAATCCAAACCTGGATAGCAAAGTAAAACGTTAGCCTTCTCTAAGGTAAAGGTAAAGGGACCCCTGACCATTAGGTCCAGTCGTGACCGACTCTGGGGTTGTGGTGCTGACCTGGAAAGCTGTCTGTGAATGCTGTTCCTCTGCCTGAAAGCAAGATGAGCGCCACAACCCCATAATCACCTTTGATTGGACTTAACCATCCAGGGGGTCCTTTACCTTTTTACCTAAGCATCGTTTATATATTCAACCACACAAAAATGTACTTGTGAATGTGTTACCCCCCCTCTTCCTGTTTTTAAAAGCCTGTGTGCACCACAAAAAATACAGCAAGCCCATTGTATCAGTTTAAATAGACAATCTCAAAAGTGTTCACCTTGGGGAAAGGAGTAAGTGGAGTTTGTTGCCATAATACTGCCCAAACTAGAAACAACACTGTTACTGTGCCCTTTGTGCCTCCCAGGCAAGCTGGGCTTGGCAAGCTATAAACTCTCCTGAAAACTGAAAGGTGTTCTCCCCTCACCCATCCCCAAGTTCCTTTACTTCCAGGTTGCAATCTTCCAATAAGGAACTGCTGCTCTAAATGTGCCCCCCCCCCCAATGGCAATATGGTGCAACACCGCAGCACATGTCGGAACCGGTTGGACAGCTTCAAGGAAGGAGATATTGTGAAATGAACTTTTCTGCAGCCGCCAGATATGTGAAGATCAAACTGCAGGACAGCAACTGTCGAGAGAGAACCTAGATTTTTGAATTAGATTCTGATACTTCCTTTGAGCGCGACCATTAAAATATGCTAGAGGAGTGAATGCAAACAGATACTTCACATTTTAAATATTTCGCCGTCGCAGGAGCTTGAATCATCGAAGTCGGAAGGGACCACAAGGGTCATCTAGTCCAACCCCCTGTAATGCAAGAATATCTTTGCCCAATGTGGGACTCGAACCCACAACCCTGAGATTCAGAGGCTCATGCTCTACCAACTGTGCTAGGAATATTCCCTTAAGAGAGAAGACTCTGTGGGTTAAACCACAGAGCCTAGGACTTGCCGATCAGAAGGTCAGCGGTTCAAATCCCTGTGACAGGGTGAGCTCCTGTTGCTCTGTCCCAGCTCCTGCCAACCTAGCAGTTCAAAAGCACGCCAGTGAAAGTAGATAAATAGGTACCACTGTGGCAGGAAGGTAAACGGCGTTTCTGTGTGCTCTGGTTTCTGTCACGGTGTCCCTTTGCACCAGAAGCGGTTTAGTCATGCTGGCCACATGACCCAGAAAGCTGTCTGTGAAAGCTGTCCCTCTGCCTGCAAGCAAGATGAGCACCACAACCCCATAGTCGCCTTTGATTGGACTTAACCGTCCAGGGGTCCTTTACCTTTTTACCTTTAAAATATATAGGAGAAAGCCAGAGGTGCACTTGGGAATACCATTGTGGCACAGACAAAAGCTTACTAAGTTTTTATTTATAGTGAGTACTCCAGATCATGCCCCCAGAATCTTCTGCCACACATTTTGGGTGCTTCCAGGAGACATGTTTATTGAGCATTCCTCCTGACTTGTTTGCAAGAAGGCTAGACACCATTGCCTCAAAGCAAGTGCTATCTATCTACAATTCCCAGTGTATTCCCCAATCTCTCTCCTTATCACAAAAAAAGTTCGATCTTCTGGGCGAAACGAGTTTGTTGCGCAAGAGCTTGTTGTCCCAACCAACTGTAATTGCACAGTCTGAATTTCCTGGTATAGGTATGTGATTGATTGAATCCCACCCCAAAATAGTGACAGTCTGGAAGCCATGCTTGGGTGTCAATGACAAGCTTTCAGGGATTCCTAAATAGATAAGGAAAGGGTGTTTGGATAGGCTCGGCTTTAAGAACAATCAGAATGGAACATGCATGAATTGCCAAGAGGATTTTCGCTGGAAGCAGAAAGGAAGAATTGGGAATTTAAAAATGGATTTCTAAAATTTGCCGAATCCAGATGATATAGGTTGCTCAGACAGAATGAAAAAAATTGCTTCCCCCACAATTGTAATATTCATCCCAATAGGTTTATCTACAACCTTGCCTTTTGGGAATACATGGTTATTTCCACACTCTCTTTTTATTAACTTGGGACTGAATGATGCCTAATGTGTGCATTGCTTGTTAATGCTCCAGCGTAGCTATTAAAAGTTGCCGTAGGTTATGAAAAAGTGCACCCCCTTTTATAACTAAGGCTCCTGGCTGTCCTGTAAAAGTTTCAAAGTGGGCAAAATTAGAGTCTTTACAAGAATGCAATTAACAGCCAATGAAAAAGGAATAGAACGAGTTTTAATAGATTGGGATGTAGTTTTGCAAAGTTGTGGCTGTCTATCGTTCAGTTATATAGAGCACTCTTGTGTATGGAGCTCATAGCTACCTTGTTAGCTAGAGTTTGAAAAGATATGTGTAGTGTATTAGGATGAATTGTCAGTCTAGCATTCTTGGCAAAATCACTTTAACAACTTCAAAAGCACTACACAAAAGAAAACTTGAAAATCCTTCACAGAGATATTAAACCACCTAATGTTCCTCTGGACAGAAAGAGAAATATTAAACTCTATGATTTCAGAATTGTTGACTTACTTGTAGTTTCCATTTCCAAGACCAGAGATACCACTATATGGCAGAAGGGAGGATACATTGCAAGACATTTAGACAGTGGTGTGGATCTGAGCTTAGGGAATATGTTGTATGAGCTGGCCACAGGATGGCTCTCCCATCCCACATGTATTTTGTGGTTTTATATCATGATTTTATTCTGTGAACTGCCCTGAGACCCCCCAGGTATAGGGTGGTATATCAATAATAATAATAATAATAATAATAATAATAATAATAATAATAATAATAATAATTGATGCTCTACAGCTATGTCAAATTTCTAATGCAAGTGCTGGGAGCAACCAAGATGAGCAGACATGGTTGAGATTCTGCCACCAGTCTGAATACAACCTCATTTAATTTTGATACCCCGATGTGCAGAAAGTGCGACTAGACCCCACCGATTTAGAAAGTGTAACCTGGAAACAGCAAATTCCTTAGATACCTAAAGGTTACATGCTAGCTGTTCTTTGTCCAACATTTGTAATTCTCTCGTACCACAATGTTGCCTGCCTCAGCAAGTTGTCATAACTTAACCACGGGAGAAAAGAAATATTTCTGTTTTGAAGATTAACACTTTAGGGGGTAGAGTTTTTGCGCCTGTGTGTTTTGCAAGGATGCATGAAAGGTTCAGCTGAACCAAAGGGGATGCACCTAACTCTGCCTGCTAGGTGAAAACTCTTTAAAAAAAGAAGTTTTGGTCCGCTGGAGATTAGCAAAGCCAGGGATTGCAGAGGTCTGGTGCATCTCTCTCCTTCTAAAAGGGCCTCTTCTACCCATTATGTTAAAAGCGTGGTCACATTGAATATGTCTTAAACATATGTGTGCAAATAGCAGCTGCTGGGGGGCACGACTGGGATGGGTGTGGCAGAATCGGAAGAATCTTTATTTGCACCAGTCCCTAGCCCTAGCAATAAAATAAAATACAATGTGCTGAAGATAGAGGTAAAAACTTAACTATGGAAAATGCACTCCGGAGGTTTAATCAATAATCAAAAATTAGATCTTGTTCTGGTTACCCCTACTAATTTTTTTGCAGTTTTTGCTGTTGCCTGGTTCTGCCAGAAGAAAGGACACAGTAGCAATGGCTGAGTGATCTGGCATGGACAGTAGTAAAGGTAAAGGGTAAAGGGACCCCTGACTATTCATGACCGACTCTGGGGTTGCGGCGCTCATCTCACTTTATTGGCCGAGGGAGCTGGCGTACAGCTTCCGGGTCATGTGGCCAGCATGACTAAGCTGCTTCTGGCAAACCAGAGCAGCGCACGGAAACGCCATTTACCTTCCCGCCGGAGCAGTACCTATTTATCTACTTGCACTTTGACGTGCTTTCTAACTGCTAGGTTGGCAGGAGCAGAGATCGAGCAACCGGAGCTCACCCCGTGACGGGGATTCGAACTGCCGACCTTCTGATCGGCAAGTCCTAGGCTCAGTGGTTTAACCCACAGTGCCACCTGCATCCCTATGGACAGTAGTAGAGAAGTAATAATACAGTGGTACCTCAGGTTACATATGCTTCAGGTTACATACGCTTCAGGTTACAGACTCTGCTAACCCAGAAATAGTACCTTGGGTTAAGAACTTTGCTTCAGGATGAGAACAGAAATTGTGCTCCGGAGGCGCAGCAGCAGCGGGAGGCTCCATTAGCTAAAGTGGTGCTTCAGCTTAAGAACAGTTTCAGGTTAAGAACGGACCTCCGGAACGAATTAAGTCCTTAACCCGAGGTACCACTGTAACCTCACTCCTCAAATCTTTATAAAAAGTGCAAGCTAGAAGCAAATGAGCTACCGATTCAATGCTGCCATCTCCACATGGACATAAGCATTTTCCCAGTGAGATTTTTGGAAATCGACCCTCAAGTACACCCGAAGGCAGCATATTCAATCTCACATAAGTGAAAGTGCGTCAGTATTTGGGAATGGTTAAATTTTGCAAATAGGGTGCCAATGTATCAAAATGACCGGGTGGAATTGGTGTGGCATATGCTAGAGTTGCCACGGTGGAACTGAGATGGCCTGAGACAGGTTCCTGGGCCTGAGGTCTGGCAACCGTAAGACAGACTTGCAGAAGAGACCAAAACATTGTTTGCTTCTTTGCTGAATAAAAGGGAGCCTTCCTCCTCCCCCCGCCCAGGAGAACAATGCGGACTCTTTTTGCTGTTTATTAAGAGAGGCTCTGCCCAGAGCAGCCTTATTAAAAACTTTCCATGCAAAAGGGAAAGCTGAAGACCAATAAAAGCACCGGGTAAGAGGGTGTATCACATGTGCCTATCAAATATGCCACAAAACCGGTTCTTAATTCTATAGCAAGAAACCCAAGGTATCAGTTACACTTATGAGTCGTGGCTTAGAGTCATTTAATATCATGTTCTTTTTTAAAAATATATAAAATGAAATGAAATGGATAGAGCCTAGGGTTGACAACTTTGGGTTTTAAAACCTTTGACACCTGAGGTGAAGTGCGTCTGAGAATGGGCAGAAGCTGCCTTAATACAGCGACAGACTTTTCTGGACCACCAGCTCTGTATTTTCTACACTAATTGACACTGGTTCTTCAAGGATTTTCACAACAGACTTTAGGGGGCTGAAGCTGGGTCCTGAGATATCTACTGAGCTTTCTACCCTCTGGCAACTCCAAGTACTAAGCTCCCACACTGTTGTTGTTGTTGTTTATATACCGCATAGGGCGTAGGATGTAAATCGGATCAACAAAGGCCTGGTTAAAACAGAGCGTTTTTGCCTGCGCCTAAAGGTGTATAATGAAGGCACCAGGCAAACTTCCCTGAGGAGAGCATTCCACAGACGGGGAGCCACTGCAGAGAAGGCCCCGTTCTCGTGTTGCCACCCTCCGGACCTCTTGAGGAGGCGGCTTATGAATAAGGGCCTCAGAAGATGATCTTAGGGTCCGGGTAGGTTCATATGGAAAGAGGTGGTCCTTGAAGTATTGCAGTCCTGAGCCGTTTAAGGCTTTATAGGTCAAAACCAGCACTTTGAATTGGGCCCGGAAACTAACTGGTAGCCAGTGCAGTCGGACCAGTATCGGTGTAATATGCTCAAACTGTCTTGCTCCGGTGAGCAACCTGGCCACTGAAGCTGAAGTTTCTGATCTGCCTTCAGAGGCAGCCCTATGTATAATGCATTACTCGGAGTGATTGTGATTGACAGCTAAGAGTAGTCAGGTTGGCAGTAAAGGATGTGACTGTCGGTGGTTGGGGTGGTTGATAGATTTTATGTCTTGTGAATTCCACTATGAAGTAACCTGGCTGGAACAGAAGCCCCATTTCATGCATCCACAAGTCTCTCCAGTCGGAAAACGTGAGGTGTGCCTTTGCCACCTTGTCAAGGTAAGCAGCTCTGAGCTGTCAATCATAATCACTCCGAGTAAACAGGACCGGAGCTTAGTACTTGGAGTTCATTTAAACACATGTTCTAAATCACATCACTCTTGCAATCTAAAGCTTCCCAATTATCGCAGATAATTGCAATGCAAAAACAATGACACACCCTTTTCTATACCCAAGGTGTTTTAGAAGCCTGTCTGTTATCCCGAGTCGAGCAACAAACCCTTCTAACAACTAGCTCTTCCACTTAGTAACAAAGAAAAGGGATCAATATTGGGTGCAGGGACACACACTGAGAAATCCTCAGGTCCAAATCTGGAAGTGGCTACTGTCTGGAAGTGGCTAGGAATGCAATTCCTCTCTGCTGATGGATTAGAGTTTTGTTAGGCCATGGAAACCCTCTGGCTCCCATAGAAGCCCTGCTATACTTTAGAAAAAAGGTAAAGAACCCCTGGATGGTTAAGTCCAGTCAAAGGCGACTGGGGTTGCAGCGCTCATCTAGCTTTTTAGGCCGAGGGAGCAGATGTTTGTCCACAGACAGCTTTCTGGGTCATGTGGCCAGCATGACTAAACAGCTTCTGGCGCAACCGAACACCGTGACAGAAACCAGAGTGCATGGAAATGCCATTTATCTCCCGACCTGAGTGGTACCTATTTATCTACTTGCACTGGTGTGCTTTCGAACTGCTAGGTTGGCAGCAGCTGGGATAGAACTTAACACCGCATCACCCGCATTCCACAGCATCACCCGCATTCCATTGGGCCTGAAAGGAAGATAAGCGCTGCAAACCCATAGTGGCCTTTGACTGGACCTAACCATCCAGGGGTCCTCTACCTTTTACCTATACTTTAGAAACCTGTGACAGTCCCACCTGTAGCAGCAAGTGGCCTCTGATCGACTGGATCCATTTTCACTTTGTTCCCAGAGGGGTGTTGCAAATGGTGGATTGTCCACCACTTTAAGACAATAAGAAAAGCCCTTCTGGATTGGACCAATGGCCCGTATAGGCTGGCATCCTGTTCTCAATAGTAGTCTACCAGAAGCCTATGGGAAGCCCCTATAGGTGACCCCCCTATTCTCCCCACTGGTGACTCCACTTAACCGATAAACAGAAGCATACTGCCACTGACAAGGGAAGGCAGGACATGTGGGAAATTGTTCCTAGTTAGTGTGTGAAAGAGTTAAAACCATCAAGTTCTGTTCCTAAACTTGGCAAGGCCACGCCCTTGCTTCCACCAGAGAGGAAGTGAAGCTCCTTCTTTTCCTTTCTCTCTCTTCGCACCAGGACAGACGTGTCTGAACTTGCTTAAAATTCAGACACTTTATTTATTTATTTATTTATTTATTTATTTATTTATTTATTGAATTTATATACCACCCTATACCCGGGGGTCTCAGGGCTGTTCCCAGAATAAAATCAAGATATAAAACCAGAAAACCATATATTTGAAACTATATGATGTATTCTGCACCCAGGAGCAATTGACCTGTGCTCTCCTTGCTGCTGCATAAAATAACACATGAAACAGACCTTTGGATTTAGTAAGGAAAGCATTTTAAACTTACTTAACAGTGCGTGGTAAGTTCATTACTGGGGGGGGGGGCAAGTGTTTTGAGACAGACCAAATGGGATATGCAAAATGGAACTTATATTCCATGCTTTGTTGCTGGTTAACATGGAGGGTGTTTTGAACTCTCCTGGAACTCTCCTACTGGAAGGTGTGCAAAGCCCTGCATTTTGAATCCAGGTATCCAGCCAATTCACGCACACAAGAGTCAGATTGATCCCCCCTCCACAGGACATAGGCATATTGGCTAGTAGTCACCTCAATACCCCCCTTCACCATTTAGGAATTTATTCATCATCACCACTGTACACTGTTTTTGTAACTGCAAAGCAATTCTTACTTTACTAACTCATAGGTAGACTTGCTTATGTTATGTTATATGTGGAGATTGAGTTGGCAATCAATCTATCTTCAGGTTTTTGCTTTTTGATCTCCAGTTAATTTTGGTATCCATTCCAGCGCCACATCCTTGCTGTCACAATTTGTTTCATCTTCCTAGCGATGAGTGTTAAATTGGATTTGCAGTACTCCCTAATTTAATGGATTATCTCCCAGGAACGTTCCTCTCATTGTTATACCTATGCTTCAGGCAGTGGCAAATTTCGACGCCCAACCTTGGTTCAAACGTGAGTTGTCAGACGTAGGAAAACAAAGTCAGAAGAAAGCAAACCAGATTTTTGGAAGATACCTGGAGAGTTGTACAGTACTGAGAACATGCGAGTTGTCAATGCTGTGTTTCATAAAGTGGCTTTTTGTGAGTGTAAGCAGAACTACTGGGCTTTGAAAGGACCGCCACAACTTTTTAAGAGAAAAAAAGTGCATGGCGTAGTATTGGGTTCAACATTCAGCTGCTTGGAGATAATTCACATTTGAACAATCACATTTGATGGGTTTAATAGATTGCAAGCTTTCCAGATCCCTAGAACTCTTAATCAGGCTAGATGGCAAACAAAGTAACGGAAGGGAAGAGCAAAACAGTCGCATGATTGGGAAGATGAGATAAGTCTGCATCTTGTAAGGGTCTGAAGATGGGATTTTGAGAGCGGTAGCCAGGTTTGTTTGTTCCTGGTGGAGACTAACAAAATAGTCTTGAGGTACCTTCAAGGCTAGAAAACCCATTATGGTATAAATAATGGGCTACAGTACAGCTTCATCAGATGCATGAAATGTTATTCTGAGTGAGATGATGATGGATAGCTAGATAGATAGATAGATAGATAGATAGATAGATAGATAGATGATAGATAGATAGATAGATAGATAGATAGATAGATAGATAGATAGATAGATGATAGATAGATAGATAGATAGA
Source organism: Podarcis melisellensis (assembly GCF_964234715.1). Lineage (NCBI taxonomy): Eukaryota > Metazoa > Chordata > Lepidosauria > Squamata > Lacertidae > Podarcis > Podarcis melisellensis. Next base: position 59,612,206 of record NC_138541.1, on the reverse strand, counting down.
TGATAGATAGATATAGACAGACAGATAGATAGATGTAAAAAAAGATAAAAGTACCCCTGGACGGTTAAGTCCAGTCAAAGATAGCTATGGGGTTGCAGCACTCATCTTGCTTTCAGGCCAAGGCAGCCGGTGTTTGTCCACAGACAGCTTTCTGGGTCATGCGGCCAGCATGACTAAACCACTTCTGGTACAACGGGACACCGTAACAAGTGCCAGAGTGCATGGAAATGCCATTTACCTTCCCGCCACAGCGGTACCTATTTATCTACTTGCACTGGTGTGCTTTCAAACTACCAGGTTGGCAGAAGCTGGGACAGAACAACAGGAGCTCACCCCATCGTGGGGATTTGAACCACCAACCTTTTGGCAAGCCCAAGAGACTCAGTGGTTTAGACCACAGCGCCACCTGCATCCCGATAGATAGATAGATAGATAGATAGATAGACAGACAGACAGACAGACAGACAGATGAAAGATAGCTAAATGGGTGGTGTTAACAGTGAAGAGAAGGAAATGAAATACAGAAAAGTCCCTGGTAACACAATGCATTTTGTCTTAGGTAAGTCAATTAACACATTTAGTGTGATTAAAACCCATTGTGCCTATTCAGTCCAGCACTGAACTTCTTGATGCTATGAGCTGAAATCCGAACGGTGAATGTTAATGGCTTACCCATGCCAGGATGTCTGTGTTATCAATAACTTCTTTGCATGAATGGTCACAGTTTAATAAAGGTGATTAACACCAGGCAGAGGCGACGAGTTCCACCCAACATTGGGAAGGCTCATTGTGCAAAGGTGACATCATATATGTGACACAACACACGTGTGATGTCATGTGTGTTGGGAAGGGGCTGTGAGGCCTGCCAAGGTCCTCTGCCACCACAGGGAGGCCCACCAAGGTCCAGCCCCCTCACGATTGAGGAAACTCAGCCCCATCCCTTTACACTTTGGGGGGCTGAGCTCTGTCTTCAGCCCCATAGAGTTGGCAACTATGTCTAGGGTTGAGCATTTTTAAGGAAAACACCAAAAAAACAACACACTGTCTTTGAAATCCCTACCTATGTCTTTGAAATCCCTACCTATGTCACCAGCTGAACTTTCCTGCCTTTCATTTCCTTCTTACCTCACTGTTTCCCCTCCCCTCCCCTTGTATTATTGATTGATTAAATCTGTATATATGTACCTGTAACTCTGCCTAAAATACACCATGAAACAGATGAAGTAGACTGTAGTCCATGAAACCTTATTTTAGGGTTGTTTTCCAGCTAAGATACTCAGAATGGACCATTGAAATTAATAGACATACTTAGACATTAACAAAGGGATGCAGGTGGTGCTGTGGTCTAAACTACTGAACTTCTTGGGCTTGCTGATCAGAAGGTCGGTGGTTCGAATTCCCGTGACAGGGTTAGTGGCGTTGCTCGGTCCCAGCTCCTGCCAACCTAGCAGTTCGAAAGCATGCCAAACAGTGCAAGTAGATAAATAGGTACCACTCCAACGGGAAGTTGCATTTCTGTGCGCTGTTCTGGCTTTGGTGTTCCGTTGCGCCAGAAGCAGCTTAGTCATGCTGGCCACATGACCCGGAAAAACTGTCTGCGGACAAACGCCGGCTCCCTCGGCCTGTAAAGCAAGATGAGTGCCGCAACCCCAGAGTCTGCGACTGGACTGAACTGTCAGGGGTCCTTTACCTTTACCTTTATAGACATTAACATGAATTTCAACAGATCTGTTTTGAGGAGGACAGTCATTGGATGCAACCCATATCTGCTGAGATGTCACAAAACTCTTGGTTGTTTAAGATGTAACGTTAGAGTAGGTAGCAGTCATTAAAATGAAACTCTGCAAGTGCTTTTGAGGTTTCGAGTTACACTTTGGCGAAGAAAATGGCTCATCCTTGGAAATATACAGACAGACTGGTTTGCCTCCACCCTCAGGCAAAACAGGCAGATTCCTTGGTAGGTGAAAAACCAGGGAAAACCTCATTTGAATGTCTGCAGCTTCTGGCCACATACCATCTTAAGACTCTTGCAAGATGCAGACGTGTATCTTTACCGCAAACTAGCTCTCCCTGGTCTCCACTCCACTCTGTTTATCCTTTAGCTTTATGCATATTTCTGGGGAACATTAAACCTTGAGCATTATTTTGTGACTTTATGTTGGGCTTATATAGGTATAGATTCTGGCACTTTTCTTATGGGTCAACACATCTACAATGAATTTTAAGTTTAAAAGGCTTTATGGTGGATTTTAATATTTTCCATTTACTGGGGGCATAATACACTTCCTTGTTTTGCCTTTGGTGAGGTGATGGGGGTGCTCTTCTAAAAGTTAAATTAGCTGCTATTAGGGTTCCCATATTTGAAAAAGGAAACTACTGAAACTGTGGACCTTTTTTTTAAAAAAAAAAAACTCCCAAGTTGTTGAGGTTTTTTTTTTTCTGTGACAAAACACCCATAACTGATGTGTACAGGCAGCTGGCACAAAATCACCAATTTATGCATGCACGTTTGTCCAATACAGTGGTATCTTGGTTTACAACCATAATCCGTTCCAGAGGTCCGGTTGTAAACCAAAACAGGTTGTAACCCAAGGTGCGCTTTCGCCAATGGGGCCTCCCCCCAAAAAAATTGGTTGTAATTTTTTAAAAAAGGGACACGCCCTTCCGGGTTTGACGTGATTGTAATCCAAAACAGCTGTAATCCAATGCAGTTGCAAACCAAAGTACCACTGTACTAGCAAATAGGATTCAACCTAGCCTGCAGTTGTCTCTATTCCTGCTTACTGAGAGGTGCCTGAGGGGAATGGAATTTAAAAAGAAATGCCTAAAGGTTTGTTCACATCGAATACCGCCCCCCCTCCCACTGCAACAATTTGTTGCCCACTTTTCAGGAAAAACTGGGTTAGCAGTTTATAGCTCTCCATGATTCCAGTTCTACAGCCTTTGACATGAAGATCCTAAGAGAAAGTGCCATAAAATGGATATGAGTGAAGAAGATGTCTTACAGGTTTTTCTGTAGGTTTTTAAAGTAAATATTTTACATGCATGTCTACTATACTTGCAGTATCTTTAAAAAAACCAAAACACACACATACAAGCACCGTGCTTGCTTTGGGAAACTGTAGCCAGGATTATAGACTTCTATGTTTAATTAAACCAGTTATAGCTGGCATTGGAAGTTTTCAATTCCAGAACAGAAAGGTAAGAGAATACTTTTGCTGGAAATTAATTAAGTTGTCAAAGCAAGAATTCCTACAATGGAATCCTAGGCTACCCTTGTTTCAAAGCTAATATCTAAATCAAGTAGTATATTTTTCAAAACAAATCTCTTTACTTAATACTTCTGGTATCACACATTTACATGCAGAACATAAAATGTTCCCTTTGGGAAGCATTCCAGAGTTGTCCAAACAACTTTGGATTAGTCACTTACTCTAATGGCAATTTAAGTTTGAGAGGACTGCAGGCTGCCTGCCAATTTATTTCCCCACCCCCTTTTGCAAACCAGAAACAGGAATTTCTCTACCCTGGTGGGAATGTTGTGAACATGCTAAAATATCTGAAAATTCACAAGCACTCCTGTTACGATGATGGGAGGTGCCTGTCTGTCTATATAATAAAAAAGTAAGAACGTCACCATGCAGCATTAGAAGATCTGGAGTGCCTTATCAACAAAGCTGAATTTACATGAAATCTGAGCAAGGTAGGGAAGCAAAAGCAATGGCTGGTTGCACAATAGCAGGGACCAGAGAGTAGGAGTGAGAAAAAAGAAACACCGAGAGGGGGAAAGTGGGATGGTTTAAAACAATAGCAGGAAAACAGAGGTTTTGAACGATGGCAAAGGTTGGGGTAAAGTACGATGGAATATTTGAGGGGTCTGCATCCTTCGTCTTCACAGAATGGGACAGAGATGAAGACATGAAAACAGGGCTGATCTGCTTGTGAGGGGAGGGGAAAACAGAGTGAAGCTGAAAATGGGGGTGCAAAGGGGTTTTCAGAAAAGGAGGGATCAAGAAACACTGGATTGGAGTGGAGATGAAAGCCAGGGTTTTTCAGAATAGGAGGGCATCATTGGTCAAAAGGTGAAAAGGATGCCTAGTATTTGCACAGTACGGGAGGAAGGAGATGCAGGCAGTGGCGTAGCGTGGGTTGTCAGCACCCGGGGCAAGGCTAGTAATTTGCACCCCCTAATCCGTGGATTTGCGCCCCCTAACCCTAACCCTCAGGTGTTGCGGCCGGCCCCCCCTGCACCCCCCATGCTACGCCACTGGATGCAGGATGTCTCCATGGAGGGGGGTTGGGTTTGCAAGTTTGGAGTTGCACAACAGGAGGGGGATAAAGAGTGATGGACATGGGGGTGAAGGAGAAAACAGAAGAGAGGGGTGGCTTAAAAATGAGATTGGGAAGGTGAAAAGTGAGTTTAGTAGTTGAATGGGGAAGAAAGGGGACACCTTGGAAATTAATTGGGAGGTTAATGGGGGGAGTCTTCTTCTTCTGTGTCAATCCCTCGTAGCCAAGTAAGATTGTCTTCTGTGAGCACAGTCTTAACAGTAAGTATGTGATTGTGGAGGCCAATTCTGGATCCACACATCCTTCCACAGTGGGGACATAGGCTTCCAGGCAGGAGTTGATCACGGTGAGGGTTTGCCAAGCATGCCTTCCTCTTAGCACGTTTCTCCCTTTTGTCCTGAGTTCGAGCGTCTTCAAAGTCCATGACACCTTTGGTAAAGGCTGTTTTCCAATTGTGGGCATGCAATCCCCAAAATGTATATATTTACAGAAGGTATATGGCAAGGAACCCTGAAAGGAATGGCCTGCATTCCCTACTGGGTCACTGACTATCTGAGAGAGTTTGTTCTCAATGCAACGACATCCCCCAAGTACAGTGTTTTATTTTTCTAATAATTCAATGTTCTCCCTGCCCTTGATGTCCCTAAAAGTCAAGGATGCTTCTATCTGCATAGCCTTGCCTTGCGTTCTGTTATGAGATCACACTAAAGCACGAGGAACTATTGTATACACAGAGGGATGATTTTCAATAAGTGCTTTAAAAGAACCGCAGCTGGGAGATACTAAGAAAGCTGTGATACTACGCATATTTGTCTGGTAATAATTGGTCCCACTGAATGTTGTCGGACTTGCTGCCAAGTAAACATACACAGGACTGTGCTGCAAATGAACATCTCTGCAACTGACATATCATCTTCTAATTTATCTCATAATAATAATACTGTACAACAACAACTGTACTGTAGGGACGCAGGTGGCGCTGTGGGTTAAACCACAGAGCCTAGGACTTGCCGATCAGAAGGTCGGTGGTTCGAATCCCTGCGACGGGGTGAGCTCCTGTTGTTCGGTCCCTGCTCCTGCCAACCTAGCAGTTCGAAAGCACATCGAAGTGCAAGTAGATAAACAGGTACCGCTCCAGTGGGAAGGTAAACGGCGTTTCCGTGTGCTGCTCTGGTTCACCAGAAGCGGCTTAGTCATGCTGGCCACATGACCCGGAAGCTGTACACCGGCTCCCTCGGCCAATAAAGCGAGATGAGCGCCGCAACCCCAGAGTCGGTCATGACTGGATCTAATGGTCAGGGGTCCCTTTACCTTTACCTTACAACAACAACAATTTATTATTTATACCCCAACCACCTGGCTGGGTTTCCCCAGTCACTCTGGGCGGCTTGCAACAGAATATTAAAAACACGATAAAACATCAAACATTAAAAACTTCCCTAAACAAGGTTGCCTTCCCACTTCCAAACAAAGAGCAAGAGCTGAGCAGACAATTTAAAAAGTACCTCTGCAGTTATAAAACCTGAAGTGGTGATTAATTATTATTTTTTACAGGCAATGACTAACAAAACCACGATGCCCCACATGTTTCATTCCAGCATTTCTGCTCAGAGTTATTTCCACTTCCTTTTGTTTCCTTGCAAGATAAAGGACTGGGGGATGGGAAGACCTCAAGAAATCCAAGGAAGTTTTTGAAGGCAACAGGAGTGCGGCTGTTACCTAAATGGAATTATGTCCCCCATCATTCCTTCTCTTAAATGAGCTAATCCTTTTCTGAATGAACCACATGGATGATGGTGGACCTCTTCTTCTAATTGTTTCTGGGAATTCTATAGTTTCTGGGAAATTGTGCTATTATTATTTTATTTTTTTTACTGAATTAAGCTTCCTCAACTTGACCAGGCAGATCAGCGGCATTATATGTACACACTGCTACGTCCTGGGACTTCTGAAGCATGGCAAAATAGTAGTACACACCCCGCAGAGACTTATTCAGGACTGGTTTTGGGTCTCGATAAGACTTTAGGCAAGAAACATGGAGGCCTGCCAACTATCCTGTTTCTCCTTATGCAATCTCACCGGAGGGATGCACAAAACCAAAAGTGTGCTACCTTATATCTCGTGCAAGGGAATTGTCAGATATATCCTTATGACTTTACTGAACATCATCGTCTTGATATTTGGCATGCATTTGCCGATTGCAGAAGTGAGAAATGCATCCTTGGAGAACCTCTATGGGTTGCATTCATTGCCCAGTTGGCAATTTGGACTTGTGTGTGGCACAGCAGAAGAAGTACAAGGTAGGGGGAAAGATTGTGTCTCACTCTGGAGACAAATTATTTAGAGAGGTTCGCATGAGCCATTGCAATAAGAATTGCACTCACATTGAATGAAATAGCATGAAACAATCAAGGTTTTAAAGGCTGCTGTGGGGGACTCTCTGGTCCTGGATGGGGTAACTGTGCCCCTGAAGGACCAGGTGAGCAGCCTTGCAGTCATTTTGGACTCACTGCTGTCCATGGAGGCACAGGTCAATTCTGTGTCCAGGGCAGCTATCTACCAGCTCCTTCTGGTACGCAGGCTGAGACCCTCCCTGCCCACGGACTGTCTCGCTCCAGTTATCTCCCGCATGGACTACTGCAATGAACTCCACATGGGGCTACCTTTGAAGGTGACCTGGAAACTACAATTAATCCAGAATGCGGCAGCTATACTGGGGACTGGGAGTGGCCGCCGAGACTATATAACACCGGTCCTGAAAGACCTACATCGGCTCCCAGTAAGTTTCCAAGCACAATTCAAAGTGTTGGTGCTGACCTTTAAAACCCTAAACAGCCTCAGCCCAGTATACTTGAAGAAGCGTCTCCATCCCCATCATTCAGCCTGGACACTGAGGTCCAGTTCTGAGGGCCTTTGGGTGTTCCCTCACTGCGAGAAGTGAGGTTACAGGGAACCAGGCAGAGGGCCTTTTCGGTCATGGCACCCTCCCTGTGGAACGCCCTCCCATCAGATGTCAAGGAAATAAGAAACTATCTGACTTTTAGAAGACACCTGAAGGCAGCCCTGTTTAGGGAAGTTTTAAATGTTTGATGTTTTATCGTGTGTTTTTTATTCTGTTGGGAGCCCAGCCAGATGGGTGGGTATAAATAAGTTGTTGTTGTTGTTGTCATTGTCATCATCGTCATCAACATCATCATCATCAAATCATAGATTAGTCATTCTCGGAGTTTGGTTCTGGGCACAATAGTGCACAATGAGAGAATATTCCATGCGAAATATATTGATTTTAACAAGTCTGTTTTCTGTGTGGCCACAGCACACTCACACACCCCAGGGGAGGCCGCCTGCTGTATCTCACTAGGATTTACAATTCTGATCTTGCCTCCTTCCAGTCTGCATCTTCTGGAATGGATAGTTCTGCCTTGCCTGCAGAAAGTGCAATTGGATCGGCCACTCCTCAAAAGAGAGATGCACTTCGATGACCTGCCCTCAAAAGATGTGGGCCCAGCGAAGTGACTCAGGGGTGGGGCCTTGAAGTCTGCCTCCCATTTAATCCAAAAGAAAAGTATTATTCAGCAACCAGAAATTTCTATGATACCTCCTTAAGCTAAAGGAGGGAAGAGGAAAGCTCGCCACAATAGCCTTTTGGCAGTCTTGCGAAGACAGACACCGAAACGCACAGAAAAATCAAACTGTTTCCTTTTTGAGCAAAATAATGCTATAGCTGAAAAGATTGAGAAATCTTAGTCATCCGCCACAACTGGAACTTTAAATAGAAGCTCTCTAGAGATGTGGAAATAAGTCATCACACCCTCTTGTTTCACACTTTAATAAAAAAACTTCTCTTACAGGGACAGAGTTTCTAGAACTCTGAATTAAGAGTGGGGAAATGGAGCTTGCAACAAAATTCATCTGTGTATCCTGTCCTGTCCAGGCTTCCTGCCATCCATTCCATCCTCTGAGATTCTGTTGTCCACTCACCCTTCCGCACCTTCCCCTATTTCCCCCGTAATTGGTACTCAATATTCTGTGGCTATTGTGCGTGGCGTGGACTAGTTTTGGGGTGGAGTAAGCCACACATGTTGCACTTTGATAAGTCTTGAGCATGCTCTTTGCCTCATTCTGGCTGCATTTCTGCCAACACTCACTACCTGCTTTCGCTATTATTGGTGCTGTAGAGTGGACTGAGTTATAGGACAAGGGGTGATCAATTTCTGTGACCACTATTCTCCAGGGAGTAAAAACCACATTTTAATCAGTGCATGAGTGGTCATACTGTAGAACAAACATGCCACCTTGCAGTAAGAGTTTCACATGTTTGGAGCAGATAAAAAGGGACGCCTGGACGGTTAAGTCCAGCAAAAGGTAACCATGGGGTGCAGTGCTCATCTCACTTTTCAGGTCGAGGGAGCCAGCGTTTGTCTGCAGACAGCTTTCCAGGTCATGTGGCCAGCATGACTAAACTGCTTCTGGTGCAACGGGACACCATGACGGAAACCAGAGCGCACGGAAATGCTGTTTACCTTCCTGCCACAGCGGTACCCATTTATCTACTTGCACTGGTATGCGTTTTTAACTGCTTGGTTGGCAGAAGCTGGGGCAAAGCAACAGGAGCTCACCCCGTTGCGGGGATTCGAACCACCAACCTTCTGATCAGCAAGCCCAAGAGGCTCAGTGGTTTAGACCACAGCACCACCCGCATCATGGTCCAGAGGGATCATGCTCCAGAACAAACAGGTTCCACCTTGCAGTAAGAGCTTCACAGGTTTCGCGCACATGCGCTCTGCCACAGGTGAAATCATAAGGCGTTTTTACCACCAAACCCAGACTTATCATTTGGCAGGGCCGCCCACATGAAATTGCTGTTAGCCACCCTTGTTCTAGAATAAAACACAGGCTGCATTTGAGTGCCATCCATTTGCAAAGTGCCATTGACACCCCTGAGAATTTATCTGCGGAAAGCAGGAACAAACATACATTGAAAGCAAAATCTCTGTGCTACGTGTCACTGTGTCTCTGCAGGTATTGCATAAGGAAATTGAAAAGCCCTGCCCAATTAACTCCTTCTGCAAGTTTGCAGCCATTCACTTGTTTTTTGCACAGGTTTACTACCATGCTAAGTATTTGCAAGAAGCTGTTACTAGTTCTCCTAAATTGTCTCGCAGTTCTATCTTTTAAAAATGGACAATACAGAATCAGCCATCAGTTGCTGATGTTTTTGAGACGCTGGCCTCCCTCCCTGCCCAACCCTGTAAGCCTAAAATACTTCACTGGGTAACACTGAAATTTGACAGGAGTTTGCTCCATGTTTTCTTTCTCCCCTTAGCCACGGAGAGAGCAATTCCATGTCCCCAACCTTTGCTTTCTGAAAAATTCTTTGGTGTATTACTGCATAGCAGAGTGGTGTGACAAGGATAAAGAGATTAGACATGTTTTCATTTAACTCCTTCAGCTCAGAATTGGCAAGGGACAATGGGTTTGCTTACGGTTATAAGAAGGCCTTCATTAAAAGGCCAGGCAGTTCAGACAAAAAAGGAAGCACAGCCGTAAAATGGTTCTGCTCAATTTTTCCTTCGTAAGCACAGACAGAAGCAGTCATACATGGACAGAGTCTGGGATGTAAGATGCAGAGCATAAATTCTACATTATCTGCTGCGGCTAAAGACGTTCACAAAAATTGCTAAAATTGCTGACGATGCTCGGAATAATGCGGACACTGCTAAGCACGGTTGCAGCTCATTTGCCAGATGCACGGTTCTTGGATCATGGTAGTTCATCTAGGGTGGGTTCAGCTACTAGTATCCTTGAGAACAGATGGCTGCAATGGACTCCATGTGGGTGTTGTCAGACATTAGCCACTGACAAGACAAAGCACCTTTGTATGCTACTGGTCTGTCTTCACGGGTCTTACTGTTAGCATAGAGAGTTAACATTTACTTAAAAGATCACCTTACTCCTTACACCCCTGCCCAGTCTTTGTGATCCGCCACTGTGGCATGTCTGACGGAGCCTGGCACTGTTAAGACTATCTTCAATAAGAAATTGTGCATTTAGTGTGGTGGCCCCAAATCTCTTGATTTAGTGAAACCAAATTGGCATTATCTGCAATGAAGGTCAGGCACCAACTTAAGATTTGGTTATTTCAGCAAGCCTTCTTATGGAAATAGGTTATTGCTTTATAACCTCCTTAGATGAGCCATTTTAAAAAAAAAAAAGCATTTCTCTTTCTTTGATTTATTCTGCTTGGTTATTTTTGAGATCCTGTGCATCAATGAGATATATTTTGACCGAGTTTGCGGCCTAGAAATTGCCATTAACATAAGTCCGTGTGCAGATACTTGCAGATTTATGTATATATGTTTATCATTTGTTTTGTGTTTTCTTTTGTAGTTTGCTTTCTAAGTGTCATGTGTGTATGTGCTATCATAATAAGATAATAAAATGCATTTACCCAAAAAAAGAAAAAGACATGGCCATTAACAATATTCTCACACCCAGTTCAGCATGGCATGGAAACTCTGGACAGTCAGGTTGCAATTTTAATGATGCTGAAGTCTGGTTGTTTATTATCCGTGGAACTTACTTCAAAATAAGCAAGGTTGCACTGCCATGGTATTTCAGCACTCATTCTTACTGTGTTTATTTTTCTCGAGTTGCACTGTTCCTTGGTGGAGAACACGTTGTTGCAATTTTCTATCTCCTCAAATTCCCACTCTAATTTTTTAGTACACTTCCCTCCATCTTTCGGGAGTGCAGGAAGCTGCCTTATACCAAATCACATCCCTGACTGACTTAGGTGAATATCCCACAATCCCGAGCAGTGGCTCATTAAGGTTTCAAGGGGATATAGATCAGAATATTGAACCTGATGTGTTTTGCCCCTTAACCTTGGCCCTTCTTTTGGTGCCAAACCAAAGCAGCATTTCTTCCCAATGCAAAAACCAGCTTTTATGGGTAGGATTTCCTCACGATCAAAGTAAGGAAGAAAATAGTGAATTCTCCTCTTCATGCCAGCTGCTCTGAGCCCAATAGTTACCAGCACCCCCAGCTTTCACAACTTGCATATTTTTATTTTTAAAAAACTTCCAGTTCCTACACTGCTTCCAGCATTTTTGTTTCTCGTGTTTTTCCTTCCCTTCCACATTCCTGTAACTCTCGAATTCAGTTTATCCTTCTTGGCATGTCCAGGAGTATGGGCACGAAGCATTCTGATTTTCTAAGCCCCTAAACACACACACACACACACACACACACTTTAAGACATTTTGTTTGCTTGCTTCTCAAACACTTGATTTGCATAGGTCAGGATTTCTGGAGTTGACTCCCTTTGCTTGCAAGCCAACCTGCTGACCTACCAACCTACCTTGATCCATCTGTAAGCATTTTAAGAGATGCGGCTGGCATGCGACGCTGCAGTGAATGCTCACATTCACCGCAGCTTCACATCCCTGCTCTTTTTGCATGCAGGGACTGTTCTTAGCTGCCATTTCATATCCCTCAAAATGCTTATGGATGGATCAAGGTCCCATGCACACCGCCTTTAAAGCGCTGGTCTTCAACTTGTTATAAGAATTTTAAGGTCTCCAATATGGAATAAATGTTCATAGAGCTAAATATATGAACCATGTGTCTGAAATAGTATGGGAGAGTAATCCTGAGGCCATTTTGACTCTCCCAATGACCTCAGATATTCCTCTATAGTAAGTGGGGCAAATGGGGAAAGCCTTCCTATTGTGTTTTTGCTGGCAAATCCTGTCTTAAGGGCGTGTTTGTGTATGAATAGGGTGAGCCTGTGACCTGGACTCAGGAACTAAGTAATAACCATCACAAAAGAATGGCCAGGCTGCCTAGGTAATGCAATCAGTGACCATTATCAGGCATCCTGGCAAACAGGATTTCTGCTGTAGACCACCTCCTCTGCTGTAGGCCACCTCCTTCTGTGATGTATGTATGATGTTTTGGGGGGTAGCCTTGGGCTACAGGGCGGGCAATTTCAAAAGTCTATATAAGGGCTTGCACACCATTGTTCAGGGTTCTGTCCTCCCTCCTGTGCGTGGTGAGTGGGGACCCTGTAGCCACAGTTCCTTGGATAAAGATCAGGCTTACTAGCTGCTTTGCTTCTCAATATACTCTGGTTGGCCTCTATTACTTTCTCCTACTGATAGAGAACCTACTTAAGGACTCTATACGGGCTCCAGAATACTCCATAAGGGAAAGGGAGCAGCTTTTCTTATAATAAACTGGTGGGTTAGGAGAAGCTACTAGTGGGTTGTGGCCTGATCCAAACTGGGTGACAGCAGGAACTCTGCCACTGTGCAAACGTAGGGTTAAAGGTTAAGAAGCGGGTCTCAATTATATATTTTGGTTAAAAGTGGGTCCTGGGTCTTAGAAGGTTGAAGATGCCTGTTTTAAAACACATTTATATCACTTTTACGGTCATGGTTTACCCCAAAGAATCCTAGGATCCTGCTCAGCACAAACGACAGTTCCCTTGATTCTTAAAAGAGAAGGAATGCACACGGAATGTTCCATCAATGTATGTTGTGGATTTCACTCCTGTTTCGGAGGAGGCAAACTTTCCCTTTCTTTCTTTTTGAACACCAACATTTTCAGCATACAGGAAGGTTTCTCCTGCCTTCTCCCTCCACCCATTCTTGTGTCCAAATACAATGTGGCCCTTTCAAAATCTATATTATTCTGCACTTTGACATAAGCCACCGTGAGCTCTAATACTAGTGTAAATAGCAGCGAGTGTACTCAAGTGTTAAGACCCAGACAAATACCCATATGCTCCTCTACAGGGTAGGAGCAAACTCCAAAGTCGCACGGTTAATGAGGCAAAACAAAGTTTCCTAAGGTTCCAAAGTCTAAACTTGCAATTTTGCTGCTGCAGGAGGCAGTGCATATGATATGCTTCCTATTCGGTGAATGTTTTTAAGATTCTTATTATATGGAGAATTATTTTTTTAGTCTGGTGGGGGGTTGTTATGCTGAATTTATGTAATTCCAATCCCCCTTCCCTGTTTGTTAGTCTTATTCGTACCAAGAAAGCATGCAAATCTTACAGAGTTAAGGGCAGCTTTGAGTACTATCTGTTCTGACACAATCCTTTCCCTGCCAAGGCAGTCACTAAATCAAGCGCAAGGCTTATTATTTTTAAAATTGCTTCTGTTCCAGTTTGGAGCATAGGCCCACCGTCTCATTCCCAGCACCCCAAGCAGTAGAAAAAACAACGAGGTCCCCTTCAGGAAAAAGCATACTGTACTTCAGTTCAAAGTAGTTCTTGACTAAGCTATGGGGGTTTCTGTTTCATACTGCAAAAGCATTGTGGAGAATAAGGTCTTACCTTTGCTTTGTTGGCAATTACGTTGGAATATTTTTAGTTGCTTAAACTGTAAATGAGTCCAAAGGCAAAACTATGCCTCCACATTCCATCAGGGAATAGCTCAGTCAGTAGAGCACGAGACTCTTAATCTCAGGGCTGTGAGTTCGATCCCTGAATTTGGGGGAAGATTCCTGAATTGCAGGGGGTTGGACTAGATGACCCCTGCGGTCCCTCCCAGCTCAACGACTCCATTCGATTCTGTTTATTTTTCCTCTCTTATGTTGCCATCGGAGCAGTGAGGTCAAAGCAAGACAAAGTGGGCACTTCTAGCCTGTCTCAGTTTTCAGATGGGGTTCAGTCACAAATTCAGGTTGCATGGATAAAGTTGGTTAGAAGTCTTGTGCAATAAATGTGTTACCCCCCCAACCCCCCCCCCAAACAATGGACCTTTTGCAATAAGGAGAGTGATAGGGAAATGCCCTGGAAAGGGTGGGAGAACAGTTGCTTTGACGCCACACTATCTAAATCTGAACTAAATAGCCAACCATCTCCTTGAAAGTCAATCAAGACGAATGCTCAATAAAGACTATCTTCGGGCCAGTAGGCAATCTGGGTGAATTATTGGTACATTATTGGTACAGTTCAGCAGCTGCAGACCTGATACTTCTCTTGGATGGGAACCAGTATATAAGTGGGAAACAATTTTTGCTTCTCTTTCTTAAAGCGAAAAGTGGGGACATGGGCATTAACCATTCAGCTCTTTGAGCTGGTTTGGCTTTGCTTCCGTCAAATTGTTCAGCCTTCACAGGCATTTCAAAACATTTATGGAAACAAGTTATCCACTCTCCCATGGAAGTTGGAGCTAGATACAAATTAAGTAATACTGTACAGGAAAACTTCAGATTCTCTGCAATGGCAGAAATCAAAGGCTTTCCAAGCTTTAGCCATTTTTTTTTAATTTATAGAAAAAAATATTTATATACTGCAGTATCATTCAAGAATGCTCCAACTACCGCACAATTGCACTCATTTCACACGCTAGCAAGCTTATGCTTAAAATTCTACAAGGCAGGCTTAAGCAGTATATGGACCGAGAACTCCAGGAAATGCAAGCTGGATTTCGAAGAGACCAAATTGCAAACATGCACTGGATTATGGAGAAAGCTAGAGAGTTCCAGAAAAACATCTACTTCTGCTTCATTGACTATGCAAAAGCCTTTGACTGTGTCGACCACAGCAAACTATGGCAAGTTCTTAAAGAAATGGGAGTGCCTGATCACCTCATCTGTCTCCTGAGAAATCTCTATGTGCAACAATAAGCTACAGTTAGAACTGAATATGGAACAACTGATTGGTTTAAAATTGGGAAATGAGTACAACAAGGCTGTATATTGTCTCCCTGTTTATTTAACTTATATGCAGAATTCATAATGCGAAAGGCTGGGCTGGATGAATCCCAAGACGGAATTAAGATTGCCGGAAGAAATATCAACAACCTCAGATATGCAGATGACACAACCTTGATAGCAGAAAGTGAGGAGGAATTAAATAACCTTTTAATGAGGGTGAAAGAGGAGAGCACAAAATATGGTCTGAAGCTCAACATCAAAAAAACGAAGATCATGGCCACTGGTCCCATCGCCTCCTGGCAAATAGAAGGGGAAGAACTGGAGGTAGTGAGAGATTTTACTTTCTTGGGCTCCATGATCACTGCAGATGGTGACAGCAGTCACGAAATTAAAAGACGCCTGTTTCTTGGGAGAAAAGCAATGACAAACCTAGACAGCATCTTAAAAAGCAGAGACATCACCTTGCCAACAAAGGTCCATACAGTGGTACCTCGAGTTAAGTACTTAATTCGTTGCGGAGGTCCGTACTTAACCTGAAAGTGTTCTTAATCTGAAACACCACTTTAGCTAATGGGGCCTCCTGCTGCCACCGCGCCGCTGGAGCCCGATTTCTGCTCTTATCCTGAAGCAAAGTTCTTAACCTGAAGCACTATTTCTGGCTTAGTGGAGTGTGTAACCTGAAGCGTATGTAACCCGAGGTACTACTGTATAGTTAAAACTATGGTTTTCCAGGGAGTGATGTATGGAGGTGAGAGCTGGTCCATGAAGAAGGCTGATCGCTGAAGAATTTATGCTTTTGAATTATGGTGCTGGAGGAGACTCTTGAGAGTCCCATGGACTGCAAGAAGATCAAACTTATGCATTCTTAAGGAAATCAGCCCTGAGTGCTCACTGGAAGATCCTGAAGCTGAGGCTCCAATACTTTGGCCACCTCATGAGAAGAGAAGACTCCCTGGAAAAGACCCTGATGTTGGGAAAGATGGAGGGCACAAGGAGAAGGGGACAACAGAGGACGAGATGGTTGGACAGTGTTCTCGAAGCTACGAACATGAGTTTGACCAAACTGTGGAAGGCAGTGGAAGACAGAAGTGCCTGGAGTGCTCTGGTCTGGGGTCACAAAGAGTCGGACACAACTAAACGACTAAACAACAACATCATTAAAATATAGTGGTTTACAACAGCAGAAGCACATAAAACCAAACAATAACATCATAAAAAGTTGAAAATAAGTTAAAAGCAAAAAGAAATTAAAAACAAAAAATAAAAACGTGGGTTTGTGGAGAGACTATTCAAATGTGTACAGGCATGACTCAAATGGCTCATCAACCACATTGACTAAGCAGGAGGAAAACGGAACCTATTCTCCATTTTGAAAGCATTTAAACCTCCTTTTATTTGCCAAAGAATAATGGTGGGAGTTTACATGGGGAAATACCTTAGAAACATATGCCATAAGTTTCAGCTGTCTTTTAAAGTAGACTGGAAATCAGGGAAGCAGGCAAGCAGGGACACATTCTGACCAGCTGTCACTCCGACCATTACAACCATAATTATTTGGAAAAATAACTCTTAAAAATATGTCATTACCCATATTGAACCATTTAATTTCTCAGCTCTTTGCAATCACAGCAGAGTAGACCATGAAAGCAGCTTGTGGCAGACACGTAGATGGGTCACCAGGTAACCAACTGCAAGTGTTGTGAGTGAGACGCTACAGTGGCAAGTGGTCCCCAAGTTACAATAGCGAACGTACCAAAATATTGCAGCTAAGTAGAAGAAGCACCAAAGCCTACAGAAGAAGGAGCAGGATCTACAAATCGTTGTGCTTCAGAGATTTCAATATATCCCAAGAATCAGAAGCGGCATTTTATGTGGATGAGGGGTACATGCTCCACTAGCTTTCAGGTAAGTCAGTGCTGCTGACCGGGAGCAGGGAGGTCAGCATGGTGAAAAAGCGCCGGCGGGAGCACCAGATTGGCTCTGCAATGTGTTTGCACCACACCAACTTCCTCATCATCTTCCCCCTCCTGGGAAGCTATGCCAACCTACTTGCTGGGGAGCTAGCACAGTGGCTCTGCCCCTACCTGGCAAGAAGCCCCTTCCACAAGAAATGGGCATCTGATATGAAGCAAACTACATCAGCTCTGAATGCAGATTCCGCAACCCATGTAAAAGTAACCTCAAGTTTAGATTACTGCAATGCGTTATATGTAGGGCTGCCTCTGAAGACGGTTCGGAAACTTCAGCTAGTGCAGAATTTAGCAGCCAAGCTGCTCATCGGAGCAAGATGGTTTGAGCATATTACACCGATCCCGGTCCAACTGCACTGGCTACCGATTAGTTTTCTGACCCAATTCAAAGTGCTGGTTTTGACCTATAAAGCCTTAAACGGCTCAAGACCGCAATACCTCAAGGACTGCCTCTTTCCATATGAACCTACCCAGACCCTGAGATCGTCTTCTGAGGCTCTCCTTCATGTACCCCTCCATGAGAGATCTGGAGGGTGGCAACACGAGAACGGGGCCTTCTCTGCAGTGGCTCCCCGTCTGTGGAATGCTCTCCCCAGGGAAGTTTGCCTGGTGCCTTCATTATACACCTTTAGAAACAAAACGCTCCATTTTAACCAGGCAAACCTGGTTGATCCGATCAACATCCTATGCCCTTTTAAAATGTGTGTTTTTTTGGGGGGGCTATTGGGTTGTTGTTTTTATTTTAATTATGTATTTTGTGGTTTTACATCTTGATTTTATTCTGTGAACCACCCTGAGACCCCTGGGTATTAGGCGGTATATTAAGTATGTATGTATGTATGTATGTATGTATGTATGTATGTATGTATGTATTGGCCTTGCAACCAGTTCTGAGTTCTTTGAGAAGGGGATATCTTATTGTACAGCAGTAAGCATCCTTTTACAGGGCAATCCCAAACATGTCTGCTAAGAAGTAAACCCTATGGGACCAATTGGTCTTAATTCCAGGTATGTGCTGATAGGGTTATTTCCGTGCTCCATACTCACTCAGAGCAAAGGGTTCTACCATGCAAGGCTCTAGAAGCTGTTCTAAGTGAGTGCTAACCTGAATTCAGACCTTACTTACTCTCCCCAGAGAACAGACCGGTGACCTGTGGGAGGGGAGAAGGAGATCATTTCAAAGTGTGAGGAATCACAGAATCATAGAGTCATACAATCGGAAGGGGTCAAGAGGGCCCCTTGCAATGGAGGACAGTCTCAGATATGTCCACCTGAAAAGAAATGGGAGTGGTGGCTGATGCCGATTGGCACTGGTGGGACAGAAGCCAGGGAGCCCAACGGTATGTGGAGCCAAGAGCTGATGATAGGTAGGAGCCAGCTAATTCTAGTTTTGCCCCCATCTTCTTCCCTGATGAGTACTACTTCCATCAACGGTGTCTCTGAAAATTTTACGCATCACTTGGGAAGACCTGTGAACTAATGCCAGTGTACTGGAAGAAGCAAAGATCACCTGTGTCGAAGCAATGATTCTTCAGCATCCACTTTGTTGGACCGGTCATGCTGTTGATCATCTTCCAAAGCAACTACTCTATTCCGAACTTAAAAATGGAAAGCGTAATGTTGGTGGTCAACAAAAGAGGTTTAAAGACTCTCTCAAGGCAAATCTCAAAAAATGTAATATGAACACTGACAACTGAGAAACACTGGCCTGCGAGCGCTCCAATTGGAGAACAGCCTTTACCAAAGGTGTAATGGACTTTGAAGACGCTCAAACTCAAGACAAAAGGGAGAAATGAGCTAAGAGGAAGGCACCTTTGGCAAACCCTCACCGTGATCAACTCCTACCCAGAAACCTATGTCCCCACTGTGGAAGGATGTGTGGATCCAGAATTGGCCTCCACAGTCACTTACAAACTCACTGGTAAGACCGTGTTTATGGAAGACAATCTTCTTGGGCTATGAGTGATCGCCAGAGAAGAAGAAGTCTACAGGGCAACCGTAAGGAGGGAGTAGCTGGCAGGTTGCCCTGTTCTGGATTGGTTGTAGGTAAAAAGACAAGGTGGTAGGAGGGTAGACTGAACTTAGAGGGCAGTGGCCTGCTTGTCCCAAAAGACTAGCCTCTACTGGGAGGTGTCTCCTACCCAGCTTGGAGCACTAGAAGAGTCAGAAAGACCTGTTCTGAAAGAAGGCGTGCCATCTCCATGTGCTTCGGGATTCACTTTGCATTTCCCCGCCCTCCAGCTTTGTTCTTTGCATTATGCGCCCTGGGCAGTTCATTTAGAGGCCACGAAACTGAAAACCAAGTGCGTTCTTTCACCCTGCTTGCACAATCCTCCTTCTCTGATGGGAATGGAAGTTTCCCTCCTAGTTTTCACTTCCTCCATGGTGCTATCATCGTCGTTTTAAATTAGATTGCAAATTATATTTTGTAGTCGGTGTGTCAGTTTGCCGTACTTTTTACAAAGGTGCCAAAAGTGTCTCGCTCGCGCAGATTACACAAAACCTGGTGAAAGGGAACAAGACCTGGTTTATACAGACTCTGCTCTCCCCAACTGCTTTGCAGGATCCTCTATTGGCTCACAGTAATACAAGCAAGCGGGTGGCGCTGTGGTCTAAACCACTGAGCCTCTTGGGCTTGCTGATCAGAAGGTTGGCAGTTGAAATTCCCACGATGGGGTGAGCTCCCGTTGCTCTGTCCCAGCTCCTGCCAACTTAGCATGCCAGTGCAAGTAAATAAACAGGTACCGCTGCAGCGGGAAGGTAAATGGTGTTTCCGTTCACTCTGGCTTCCGTCACAGTGTCCCGTTGCACCAGAAGTGGTTTAGTCATGCTGACCACATGACCCAGAAAGCTGTCTGTGGACAAACACCGGCTCCCTCGGCCTGAAAGCGAGATGAGTGCTGCAATCCTATAGTCACCTTTGACTGGACTTAACTGTCCAAGTCCTTTAGCCAGTGTGGTGTAGTGGTTAAGAGTAGTGGACTTGTAATCTGGTGAACTGGGTTCAATTCCTTGCTCCTCCACATGCAGCTGCTGGGTGACCTTGGGCTAGTCACACTTCTCTGAAGTCTCTCAGCCTCACTCACCTCACAGAGTGCTTGTTGTGGAGGAGGAAGGGAAAAGGAGATTGTTAGCCACTTTGAGACTCCTTAGGGTAATGATAAAGTGGAATATCAAATCCAAACTCTTCTTCTTCTTTTACCTTTTGCAAGCAAGCTTAAAGCAGCATTGCTTGTGCATGTTGAAGAGCAGTAACATTCCATTTTAGCTCCATGCACCTCTACGGTTTCTAAAGGAATGTTAGTTCTTTACATTATAACTTAGGACTCAGAGCCGACTTGGCAAGGTGAGCTTCTGCTGGAATGCTGCCGGGTTTGGTAAATAGGATCTAGACCCGCCTACCTCCGGCTTGCAATTACAACTGAAAGGGGAGAGATTTAAGGGGCTTGTTATCTGATGGCTGCATTGTAGCTCGAGAACAGGGCAGCCGGGAGGAATTTATCGGTTTTCTCCTGCCTCCAGCAGAGGCAGAACAATTCCAGCAGAACATGCCACCCAGCCAGCCAGATCAAAGGTAAAATGAAAGATGTACAACCTTTTCCGACCACAGGACTGAAGTAAGGGGAGATGGACAGGAGAAGGAGACACACAGATTATTTGGCTCTTTGGAATTCTGGATGAACAGGAGTTCTGTTTAATAGATCAGCCATAGATCATTGCAAGTCCATTACTAATTGCATACAAATAAAGCTGTTTAAAATACAAAACGAGACTGATAAAATGTTTGCAGAATAATAGCTAATCACTACAGGTGGGGTGATTTCAGTCTTGTAGGCTCTAGTTATTTTCTAGTATCCCATGATCCACCAATGTTTTTTGATTTTACCATAAACAAAAGCAAACCCAAAACAAAACCCACAGGATCTCTAAATTGTTTTAAGGCATAACTCGCATATATTAAGTGACCCTGGGTCTCCCCTCTTACAGAAGAAAATAAGAAAGGTCTTGCTTAGCAAATGGTTAGTAAAAATGCCAGCAATCTTTGATCATTGACTGAGAATCGGCCAATGATCTGTCTTTCAACCAACCCAATCTATCAGATAAAACAGCTTCCACCTTACTGATAGTTTTATTACTTCTCAGTTTTATTTTTATGAAGCATGTGTGATATGATTATTTATTATATGGTATGATGATGATTGCAGTATATCTCCCTGGAATCCATCAGCATGAAAAATGGCTTAGAATTGTTACACAAATAAACATGATAGGGCACTATCAATTAAGATAATCAAGAAAACTGAATGAGAGAGCGTACTGTACTCTTATAAAAACTACCTCCAGAACTTAGCATGTCTGATGTCCTTGGAATTAATAAGAAGCTATTGTGCTTGTTTGAAGATGTTGTGTCACCCAAACCCCTTTAGGTTCCAGCTACTCAAAGCTGACTTTATCTTGACAAAGATACTGAGAAGATGTGTTTGATCTTGGCAAGAGCTAGGTCTACCATGAACCATGTTATTATGGGAGGGGAGAAAGTCTAAGGGGGGGAGGAATTCTTAAGAGAGTCCTTTTGACTGGAAACAAATAAAAGGACAGTCCCTCTTCCCATGTTGTATATGGAAAAATACGGAGCAAGCATCTAAATACAAAGTTATAGACCCTTATGATATAAAGTGCAAGCATAAGTTATGTCAGAAAGGCCATTCGTGAGCTCCTGAATGACTTGTCAGACTTATAGCCTGAATGAAGGGTGCTTAAGCCTCACTGAGCATAGGGGATTTATTTCCTAATATGTGTCTTTAGGATTCCAGGCTTATTGATACATAAAAATCACATATTGATAATGCTGTAAATGGATGAAAGCTTTCAGCACAGAGGGGGAGGCACAACCTACAAATAAAACGTGTTTTAATCAAATTAAGTCTCATTGATTTCATTTTAATATGCAGTGCAATTCTGCCCATGCTCACGAGATGTTCCACTATGTTCACTGGGGCCTTATCCCAGAAACATGTGAGCCTAACCATGTCTTACTTGAAATGCCTACTGATTTCAGCCATAGTATGATAAAAACCACATCTTTTATCATGACAAGCTGAAAATGATTAATGGGTTTGCAGCACTCTGCTAGAGTGGTATACATTTGACCATGCGATACTGGAAAACCCAAAGCCAATAAAATAATCTCGTATGAATATACCTTAACAGCTACATTGTGGCTTCCTACGATTGCTCAGGTCATGGCACAACAAACTCTTAGGTGAATCTGCTGTTGAAATCATTGCCTGGAAAGAGGGGGTCACAGGTACTGTCTCTACAGCTTGCCAGAGTATGGAAAAACATTTGCAAGAATACAACATTGCAAGAAGCCCAGATGCATAAAACGAGTGTATATTCCATCAGATTTTTATCTACAGTGGTACCTCGGGTTAAGTACTTAATTCGTTCCGGCGATCCGTTTTTAACCTGAAACTGTTTTTAACCTGAAGCACCACTTTAGCTTATTGGGCCTCCTGCTGCCGGAGCACAATTTCTGTTCTCATCCTGAAGCAATGTTCTTAACCCGAGGTAATATTTCTGGGTTAGCGGAGTCTGTAGCCTGAAGCATATGTAACCCAAGGTACCACTTTATTAGGTATTGGGGGGGGGAGAGGTCCTGCCACTAAAAAATGGGTTTTTAAGCAAAAATACTTTTCGGAGGAGAAGCAGTAGTTGTTTTTACAGCAGTGCTTTGTGAAACACAATTTAGAAAACGCCAAAGGACACACTGTCCTTTTTGCATGGGACACAGGAATCAAGGCATCTCATTCTGCATGCCATTTTTCAAACACATGACGTTGCTCTTGGGGTGAGTGGGCTCCTTTCCAAGGACCCAGCCTCACACCAGAAGGTCACGGAGACGCCCGCAGAACTTCTTGTAAAGAAATTCGCCAAGCATACGCTCCACAAAATGGGTTCAATCTGCAGCCTCTTTGGTTCACAAGATAGACAGTCCCAAAGTCATATTGAGGTGGTGAAACAATCGCACGCAGAAGCTTTCACAAGCTGACACTTAACCAGAATCCAATCGGCCTTAGTCAACAGCACCCTGTCCAAATCGAGACGAATGCATGACTTTTGTAATGTTTTCATCACAAGTGAAAAGTGCAATGGGCTGAAATCACAGAATGATGATAGATTGGGCTGCTGCTGCTACCTCTGTGTTAACTTGTATGGAAAATACGATTGTGTGGGGGGAATTACAAAGACACAGGAACATTTCCTTCTCCATTTATAATTAGACAGCGTTTTCATTTTGCCCATAAAGCTCTCCCAGGAAAGGGGGGGAGAGTATAAGAAACAGCATGTTTCTGCTCTTATCTTGTTTTCCTCTCCCACAGTGTAAGCTGTATTCGGTTTTTAAGTTTCTGCTTAAACTGCGCATGATCTTTCCACCCTTGCAGTCTGGCACCTGTATCCCACACTTGCATACCGAGGGAAAAGAAGGTTGCAAAAACTCGGGAAATCACAGGACTCATAACAGCAGAACGACTTGCTACATATTTGTTGCAACAGACCAAATAGTTTTCTTTTCCCCTTGAAATCAAGTAAGCTCAATGTCGGTCTCCTTCTCTTAAAACAAAAAAAGGGCACTTGCTGTGCAACTGTCCAAGATAACTTTAAAGAAAGGGGGGAAAGCAGGAAAGCTCACTCTGCTATGAGATCCAAAACATTCCTAGAGCCAACATTTCTGTACAGAAACACCACTTAGATGACCTGAATTAACAGATGGGGTAGAACTAAGGGCATGTTTTGAGATGAAATAATGCTCATTATCTAGATTTTATCATTGCCTTGCCTTCCTCCTGTTAGGATTTTAATTCAGGAAACTGGAAATAAACGATACAATTCATCTATATAAGGATAGCCCAGTTCCTACCCTGGTCACACTGGAGTCCTTGGGAATTTATAGGACCATCCTATGAATATTTACTTGGTAATAAGCTTGCATAATATGGTAATGTTACAGTCTAATGCTGTGCAAGATTGCAGCCAAAGTCACTTCTAACCAAATGGATCAGTCAGAGCAAGCCTGCTGGTAAAAAAAAAAAAAATCCACCCCCCCTTTAAAATCACAGTGCAGTACTAATAACCACATTTACTCACATGCAGTCCTGTTGAATTCAATGGGGCATAGTCGCAGCCAAGCTGGGTTTAGGATCTCAGATAAGCTTCAAGGCTATTTTGTTCTATGAAACACGCTGCTAAGTCTTTTGTTAACCCTGAGAAAGGATATTCATTATCTTGTTAACATACCAAGCATTACTTTATTTTCAGTGTTGATTTAATATCAGGGTTTAGTACTGATCTAAACGGATTTGTTTGTTTGTTTGTTTGTTTGTTTGGGCTGCCATACATCCGGATTTTCCCGGACATTACCAAGATTTCAAAGGTGCAATTGACGTCCGGGGTGACTTTGCGGCGCTTTGTCCTGGATCTCAGGCAAGCTAATCAGAAAATTGTGAGTTTTCCTTAAAAATATATATAATAATCTCAACAATTTGGGGGGGGTGTTTTTCTTCTTATAATACAATACTATGGATACATTGTCATTCAGATCTAATTTAGGGTTGCTACTTGTCCAAACTTTGGGCATTATTGTTAAAAAAAATAAATCTCAGCAACTTTGCTGTTTGTCTAAAAGAAGCTTGACAATTTTGATGGTTTCCAAAAAAAATAAAAACCTCAACCATTTTGGGGGTGTCCTGGTTTTTACTTTTTGAGCTACAGCAACCCTTTATTCCTGAGGAGGGCACAAAGGTGGGTTTATTCACTTAGGAATTCTTAAAGCTTGAGTCGAGCAGATCAGTGTATTCTGCTCTTAAAACAAAAGGAAGAACAGGACCTTCTCTCTCTCACTCACTCAATCAATCACACACACACACACACCAAGAAAAAAGAAAGAAAAAGAAGTTTACCATCCCAATAACGTAGCTTATGAAGCAGACTAACGGAACATGCAGAGCTTGCAAGTATGGCATCAAAAATAAGAAATCAAGCTGACAAGCTGACGGGGAGGGAATACCTTGCAGAAATTTGATCTCGGATACAAATTCCAGGTAGACGATACCTTGTGACCAGCAGCTGATAATATTAAACTTATGGGAACATGGGAAATAAAGGGAAGGAATTAAGGTATATGCAGCTAAGCAAGATGTCCAAAGAGCTATCAGGGAAGGCTGTCCTGGAACTCTCAAAGAACAGCTGCAGAAGAATGCAAAACTAGAAACTTAAAAATAAAAGAATGGAAAGCGTAGTTTGAGGAGAAGACAGGAGCCTCCAAGCCCACACAACGGCACCAAGAAGTCTGCCTACCTGGATGGAAAGTCAGCTTAGCAGCCTTTGCAGGAATCCGGAAAATCTGGACCGCGAGTTAATGCATCTTTTTGCATTTGCAGGTGTGTTGGCCTGTTCAGACGAGAAGTGTTGAGATACCACTCGCCTTGTCCTTTGGCAATTTTCTGGAGACTGGAAAGGCGAAAAAGTTGCAATGAGCCAACCCAAAAAGAAAAAAAAATACCCTCCCTTCTCATGGGCCTGAAAGACGCATTCCAGAAAGGCGAAAAGGAGCGCTAATCGGTTAGACCAAATTCCTGACTGGGCATAAAGCCTTAAAGTTAAGCTATTCCGCTTCCAGAACTTAAGTCTTCTGCCTCTTTTGCTGAAGCTGTGGGAAATGTCGGTCTCAGGCCTTCCCTGCCCCGACAGTTCCCTTTCTTCACAGTAGCGAGGTTGTCTCTTGTCTACTCCCAGCCTTCAAACTCACCAAACCAGATTCCCCCCCCCCCCCAACGACGACTTCCCATAAATCTGAACTGAAATTTTATCCTGTTCGGCTAGCTGCCCGAAGGCCAGTTTATCGTCCTTGCTGTTTCAGCAAGGTAGATAACTGTGCACTAGGGCTGCTGGGCATCCCTATTTTCCAGGAAACGTCCCCAAAAACAGCATCCCGGACAATTTCCCTCAAATCGGGCATCCTTGGAAAGCGGCAATTGTGCCAAAAAGACCAAAAGAAGAAGAAAAGCTCTGTAACTCGAAAACCTTTGTACTAAAGAAAGCTCCACGACTTTGGGGGTTGTCTAAATAATTAAAATAAATAATAATTAAAATAAATAAATATATGAAATAAAACTTGGACCATACAAGAACACACCAGAATAGTAAGGGCATATTCTGAGGATCTTTTCCCCATGACTTTGCTTCCATGAGAGGTTTCCCCAACCTGGTGCACTCCAGATATTTTGGACCACAATTCCCATCATCCCTGACCATTGCATGGGCAATTCGGTGTGCGGCAATTGGTTAAAAATCTATGTATGCCTTACAGTGGCGTAGCGTGGGGGGTGCAGGGGGGGCCGGCCGCACCGGGCGCAACATCTGGGGGTTAGGGTT
Organism: Podarcis melisellensis; assembly: GCF_964234715.1. NCBI lineage: Eukaryota > Metazoa > Chordata > Lepidosauria > Squamata > Lacertidae > Podarcis > Podarcis melisellensis. Next base: position 59,585,837 of record NC_138541.1, on the reverse strand, counting down.
AGGGGGCGCAAATCCACGGGTTAGGGGGCGCAAATCCACGGGTTAGGGGGCGCAAATTACTTGCCTTGCCCCGGGTGCTGACAACCCACGCTACGCCACTGATGCCTTAGCTGCTTAAAACACAGGGAGGTCATTGCTCCCTTCACTGTTTCTCATTGCCTTTTTTTATTTCACACCAGAGAGGGGGCAAGGATGTCTTTACTAGGACTGCCATACGTCCGGACATTACCGGGATTTCAAAGGTGGAATTGACATCTGGGGGAGGGGCGAATTTCCAAAAGGTGTTGCTCCTTAAAAAAGCTCGACAACTTTGGGGGTCTTCCTAAAAGAAGCTTGACAACTTTCAGGGCGTCCTGGTTTTCGAAATATGGCAACCCTGATTGCGACAATTTCATGCCACTTTTCACATTCTGGAAAATCACAAATGCAGGTTTGACCTCAGACTGTAGCAAAGGCGTATAGGTTATTCAACGTAAGGGTAAAACTATACAAGACAGTAAAGAGTTGCTAGCACATAACATCCACCAATTCTGGTTTGTTTGTTTGTTTTGCAAAGGAATCATTATCCCAGTATTACTACTTTTTTTCTTAAAAAATGTTTAGGGGTACTCTCATTTTGTCTCAAGAAAATTGCCATTTTATAATTCAAATCGGGGGAAATAAATACAGTAAATTGACAAAAGTACAAAGACTCACCAAATGTTTAGGGGTATGTGTAACCCTGCATACCCCCACCCCAGAAAAAAAGGGCTGCTGCTACCACCCCTTTGTTACGGATGGAGATTCTACTCCTCTAGCAGGCAGTGAAAGGGTTAACAAATGATGTGTAGAATCTCAATCAGGAAGATCTTTTGTTACTGTATAGTCATCTGAAAGCTCACCCACCTATACCAAAGAAGAATATTGGGAACTGCATTTGATCCCTGGCCAGAGCTATAATTCCCAGCACCCAGCACTATGGTTCCCAGTGTGTGTGTGTGTATGTGTACATATATATATTGGGGGTGTGCGATGAATGTGCTTTAAATGTCTGCACTGAGGATGTGTGTAAAGTTAAATAGTCTAGTCCGTGTAGAAAAATGTCCGGGAAAATCCAGACATAACGGCATTTTTTCCCCTTGCGATTTTGCTGAAGCAAGCTCAACAACTTTTCCGTCTAGATTTTCACTGTTTGAAATATGGCCACAGATAGTTCAATGGGAACTGCTGCCAGCCTAGGAGCCAACTCCTAGGGGCTGAGGTGTCTTCAGCTCCCCCTATAAAATTATTAAGGGGAGTTGAATATTTTATTTTATTCAAGTTGGCACCCCTGGTTTCTAGGATTGTTGACAAGCTCACTTTATGCACGAGTGGCACTGTGGTCTAAATAAACCACTAAGCCTCTTGGGTTTGCTGATCAGAAGGTTGATGGTTCAAATCCCCATGACAGGGTGAGCTCCCGTTGCTCTTTCCCAGCTCCTGCCAACCTAGCAGTTTGAAAGCATACCAGTGCAAGTAGATAAATAGGTACCGCTGCGCGGGAAGGTAAATGGCGTTTCCATGCACCCTGGCTTCTGTCACAGTGTTCCATCGCACCAGAATTGGTTTAGTCATGCTGGCCACATGACCCGAAAAGCTGTCTGTGGACAAACGCCGGCTCCCTCAGCCTGAAAGCGAGATGAGCGCTGCAACCCCATGGTCACCTTTGACTGGACTTAACCGTCCAGGGGTCCTTTACCTTCACATTTTTACCTATGCAATCTGGAGTACCCACCCTTAGAATGTCATGAATTCCAACCCGGGGGGCAGGAATGATTCTGTTGTACTCACCTGGTGTTATAGCACACCTGAAGTCGTTGGTGCCATTGGAGGTTGGGGCAGAGATTGTGACAATTTGATTGTTTCTGTCCGCTTTCAACCGTTTATCTGGCTAAATAAAAATAAAAATGCACCCCACCCCTCAGTCTAAAGCTACTTCCAGTTTTTGGGAAAGAAACAAAAAGGGAAACTAGTTGAGAAACAATAAGTAAGTCCTTCTGATCTCCCTTGACAGTTGCTTGGAGCCCTCCAAACAAAACACCGAGGGTTATAGAAATCCAGGTATACTCCATCCATCTGACATTACTCACACCCCGCTGTTTCGAGGCAAATCTGACCTGATGAGTTTCTGCAAAGCACAAAATCTCATCGCACCCCGTGCATCTTGTTCAACAGAATCCGTGACTCAAAACCAACGCTGCTGCAGAAGAGGAAGCGGCCACCATCAGAAATATTTCTGAAAGCAGTAATTCCTGCTTGCATTATTACGCAACAGAGGCCAGGGCCGGGGGGAGGGAGAAATGCTAAGACTTCATTCTTTTGAATGACTGGTTCCGGTTCTTTTTTCTAAAATAATGTTTAGGGGTACAGTACTCTCATTTTGTCCTGCCAACCTAGCAGTTCGAAAGCACATCCAAGTGCAAGTAGATAAATAAGTACCGCTCTGGCGGGAAGGTAAGTGGCGTTTCCGTGCACTGCTCTGGTTCGCCAGAAGTGGCTTAGTCATGCTGGCCACATGACCCGGAAGCTGTACGCCGGCTCCCTCAGCCAATAAAGCGAGATGAGTGCCGCAACCCCAGAGTCGGCCACGACTGGACCTAATGGTCAGAGGTCCCTTTACCTTTACTCTCATTTTGACTCAAGAAAATCACCATTTTATAGTTCAAATCGGGGGAAATAAATACAGCAAATGGACAAAAGTACAAAGGTTCACAAAATGTTTAGGGGTATGCATACCCCTGCGTACCCTCAGAAAAAAAGCATTGGCTGGTTCCATCAGTGGAGCTTGACAGGGTGACTTTTCAGTGTCTTCTGGGGTTGCCATATTCCCCAAAGGGGAAATCCAGACAAAATTGTTATGCTTTTTTGGGGGGGGTCTAAAAGTTGTTGAGCTTTTTTGAGGGAACAGCTTCCCCCCCCCCAAAAAAAATTTGGGACTTTGGGAATTTTTAAATAAAAATTTCACCCTACTTGCCATACACCTGAGGTTTTTTGCTGGCTGATTCCAGGACATGTCCAGGAGACCCAGATGCATGGCATGCAAGTTTGGTTGTGCCTATGGGGATCTCGGACTCTCTGCCTACCCGCTTTGAACAGCAAGCTGCTTTTGAAAGTCCCTTAAATTTCGGGAGAACTTTGCCATGTGATCTGGTAAGGGAAAGAGGAGGCAGCTCATTCAGTTGGAGCCTTAGTCTCCCCCCACTCTGCCTACTTTCCCCATCTGAAATTGTAAGAATATCATCATAATCCATAATGATGCTGCAATTATTATTACTTTTATTATTATTATACTCCGCAGTTAGCTGTACAGATTCCTCATGAATATAGAGGAATCATAGAATTGTAGAGCTGGAAAGAATCGTAAGGATCATCTATTCCAACCCCCTGCAAAGCAGGAATCTTTTGCCCAACTTGGGTCTCGAACTCACAACCCTGAGAATAACGGTCTTGTGCTCTGCTGAGTGAGCTATCCCAAGTGGCATAGGATTGTTCTGTATGGTGCTTTGGAGCATTCAAGGACTTTCACATATATTGCTATAGTAATCCCTACAACAAATTTGTGAGATTGTATTTACCTGGGAATAATCTGCAGCAAATTTTTGAGTGAGCAGAGATTACATAAAATTGCTTTATCGTTCGTATGAGCGCAGGGGCCTGTGTGCTGTGCTCAAAATTTCTATAGTTTGCATACACATATGCCTGGATAATTGTCATGGCTCCCCCCCCAAGAATCCTGGGAACTGTAGTTTGCAGTGGCGTAGCGTGGGGGGTGCGGGGGGGCGCAACATCTGGGGGTTAGGGTTAGGGGGCGCAAATCCACGGGTTAGGGGGCGCAAATTACTTGCCTTGCCCCGGGTGCTGACAACCCACGCTACGCCACTGGTAGTTTGTAAGAGGGGTTCAAGAGATCTCTTTTCCAGAGCTACGGCTCCTTGAGAAGAAGGCATAGCTGTTGAACCAGTTTAAGTCTGTAATGCAGATAAGCCCCTGGTAGTTTGCAGATTACAACATTTCTCTCTGTGAAAGACGAGAAATCAGAGAATTAAGTTTTCAGCAAGGGCACATTTGTGCAACAATGAAGAGGTCTGAAGCAGCCCTTGCCTTCCTTACTCTTTTCTATTTTTTGACTTGGAATAGCATTGAAACGCTTTGGATTTAATATATTTTCGGTGACGAGAAAGGTAGCCAAAGTGAAACCAAAATTCCTGTACAAAACTGAAGAAACCACTTATTGATTAATAACAAATTGTTGGAATACCAACTAGCAATAATAACGATTGTTTGGGCTAGGACATCAAAGATTTTCCCTAACATCTAGTTTCTCTGAACTGATGGCAGATTTGAGTACAAATTAATATAAAGTCATGTTTCCTCCATTGTATTTTGAACATGTTTTCATTTCAGTCTGAGATTTAGGAATAACCATTCTGCAATCAGCCTGGTTACATTTTAGCAATGTTCATAATTTTTTTCTAATGGAAACCCCTCCGTCCCTCCCGCAATCATTTTCAGACTGATACAGAAGATCTTTGTGCGCCAGAAATACCCATTGACTTCTATGGAGGAGGTGGCTTCTGAGTGCATTCGTTTTCAGGTGTGCAGCAGCCTGCTAATGAAATCCACAGAGAAGCACATTCAGAAGTCTGGCCAGTTCAGAAGGGGAAATGGGCATTTCGTGCTCCTCTGTGTTTGGCAGCTCCTGCTGAGTAATATCTTCCATTAGGGAAGTAAAACTGAGACCCAGTACAACGGAAGCATTTGAGCAGGAAAGTGTAGACTTAGGTGGCAGCCTAGGGGTCCTAGTTTGAGGAACACACATGGGATTCTGAGAAAGCATTTGGGTGGAGAAGAAAGACGGTGCCACAAAAACATGAATCCAAGGCATAGGTCCTCCTAGGGGCAAAACAAGGCTTTATTTCACCCAGGTCAAAGACCCAGTTTGGCACACACCTGAGTAGGCTGGGAGCCTCAGTGGTGCCCCTCTGGAGACTTTGCCTGGGGCAAAAGAAATCCTAGCTAGCCCCGCTCTCTAGCTACAGCTCTGGGTCCTCCCGATTTTTACACTGGGCTTCTCCCAAGCTCCGATCATAGATCACATCTGACCTCATCTTAGCCATTTGTTCATTCAAATGCTATGAGGTATGCCTTGATGAATGGGACGCAGGTGGCGCTGTGGGTTAAAGCCTCAGCACCTAGGACTTGCCGATCGAAAGGTCGGCGGTTCGAATCCCTGCTGCGGGGTGCGCTCCCGCTGCTCGGTCCCAGCGCCTGCCAACCTAGCAGTTCGAAAGCACCTCCGGGTGCAAGTAGATAAATAGGGACCGCTTACCAGCGGGAAGGTAAACGGCGTTTCCGTGTGCGGCTCTGGCTCGCCAGATGCAGCTTTGTCACGCTGGCCACGTGACCCGGAAGTGTCTCCGGACAGCGCTGGCCCCTGGCCTCTTGAGTGAGATGGGCGCACAACCCCAGAGTCTGGCAAGACTGGCCCGTACGGGCAGGGGTACCTTTACCTTTACCTTATGCCTTGATGATGGCTGCAGGTCTTCTTCTTCTTTGGCGATCCCTCGTAGCCGAGTAAGATTGTCTTCCATGAACACGGTCTTAAGAGTGAGTCTGTACGTGGCTGTGGGGGCCAATTCTGGATCCACCCATTCTTTCACAGTGGGGACATAGGTTTCCGGGCAGGAGTTGATCACAGTGAGTTGCCAAGCGTGTCTTCCTCTTAGCACGTTTCTCCCTTTTGTCCTCAGTTCTAGCGTGTTCAAAGCCCATGACACCTTTGGTAAAGGCTGATCTCCAAATGGAGTGCTCGCAAGCGTTTCCCAGTTCTCGGTGCTTATGTTACATTTTTTAAGATTTGCCTTGAGGGAGTCCTTAAACTTCATTTGTTGACCACCAGCATTATGATTTCCATTTTTAAGTTCGGAATAGAGTAGTTGCTTTGGAAGATGATAATCAGGCATCCAAACAACATGACCAGTCCAAGATTCCCAAGCCCTCTGCTGTTGCTTTTCTAAATGTCACCCTGTTTGGATGAGACAGGGCACAGGCCTTGCACTTGGGGCAAGCACAACTCTCTGTGGCTTCCCTATAAGGAGATGAGCATTTCCCAGATCAATCGATTTTTCCTGTGTATCACCCAAGGCCTTTACAATGGACGACAGGGAATAAAAGGAGACTTTAATCCAAAATCGTAACCTGCAGCAGTTTGCAACATAAAAAGAAATTGCACAACATTAAGGCTTAAGTTTGGAGTGCAATCACATAGCTGGAACGGCGCTTCCGGGCTGCTAGCGCAAATGCATTGCTGCCATTTCATGTCCTGGGTTGGCTGCTCACAACAGCCCAGTTCCTTGGACAGAATGTTCCGGGAAACTGTTTGCTAAAAGGAGGAAGTAAAAAAAAAAGATAAAAGAGAGGGGGTTGCTCAGCCACCTCATATTTACAGGTAAAGCAGCCTCGCCTCACCTTGAAAACTGTAAGAATGTGACCGTCCTCAAAGTTTTAATACAATCTTTGGCATCATTTTCTACCCCACCCACATGAAACTGTAACCTCTAGGTACAGTTAGAGGGCATGTCTCTGTAATCATGTCAGCTCCAGGTGAGCCATTTAGAAATGTCAGAGATAAACCGGTTCTTATATTAGGCGGAGCTATTCAAGAGTACCTTGGTAACACCAATAACAAGCCTCTAATTATGATGTTGCTCTAATGCAATGCAATAAAACAAAAACATTACAAGACCTATAAAACTTGCCCTATTATTCTCCTTGTGAGCTGTAAATTGTAAAAATAAGAAGCTGTAAGGAAACAGGCTCTTTAACCTGAGCTTGGTGGCTAGATCTCAGGACAAAACGGAGAAACAAGCTAAGAGGAAAGCATGTTTGGCAAACCCTCACCAGGATCAACTCCCGCCTGGAAGCCTATGTCCCCACTGTGGAAGGACGTGTGCATCCACAATTGGTCTCCACAGTCACTTATGGACTCACTTTTAAAACTGTGCTTATGGAAGACAATCTTATTTGGCTACGAGTGATCGCCAAAGAATAAGAAGTTGGACAATGGCCCAACTCAGTAGAAGGCATTTTATTCTGTTGCTGTCTTAACATTCTAAACATGACGCCAATTTTGATTTATGTCCAAGGATCCGCTGAGCCAACAACTTGCCTTTACCTGTCATTAAATAAGGAGAGATTAACAGAGGAAGGAGCCTCCCGATTTTCCAGGAACAGTCCTGGATTTACAGAAGCTGTTCCCATTTCTGATTTGATCGAAGAATTTCCTGCTTCTCCTTAGGACGTCTCTCTTTTCATCAGAAAACTGTTGGAGGTATGGAGTTGCCCAACCCCTGTACCACCTGAAGGCAGCCCTATGTAGGGAAGTTTTAAAATGTTTTATTTCATTTTTATATATGTTGGAAGCTTCCCAGCATAGCTGGGGCAACCCAATCAGATGGGTGGCTTATAAATATTATTATTATTACAGTGACATCTCGGTTTTTGAATGTCTCAGTTGACAAACATTTTGGTTTTCGAACACCATAAACCCGGAAGTAAATGTTTCGGTTTTCGAACATGCCTCGGAAGTTGAACACACCACATGGCTTCCACTGAGTGCAATGTCCTAGCTGTCAGCTGTTAAGTTTTTGGTTTTTGAACGTTTCAGAGCACGAATGGTCTTCTGGAATGGATTACGTTCGAAAACTGAGGTACCACTGTATTTTTATTGATTGGAGCACCTCTTTTTCATTGGAGAAATGTTGGAGGGTGTGCATAATCTGGGGGACTATCATGTCCCCAGCCCTGTGCTCAAAAAGCGTCTGTCCTGCACATCTCTGAAGTCTTTGCAAAGCAAATACGCCAAGCGCCCTACAATTGGCACATTTTTTCAAACATTAGGAGATGCGCTGATATAAATCGTACCTTGCATTAGTGCACCACATTTAGGCTGTGAGCAATGGTTGCTGCTATTTGACGATGCAACCACCAACATCAATTTCCTACTAAGAAGTACCGCCAGCAAGGCTCTAAGCGAAACCAGAAATGCCACTTCTGGCTTTTGCTCGGAGGCAGAATAGGCATTTGCCATGCAGGGCTTTGTTTTTATTTTCACCACTCCTTTAGGCCAAGAAGGCCTACAGTCAGACTTTCCAGTTAAGACATCTTGGCAGCGGGCCACAAGGAGCTCCGATCTCTCAGCTGCACCAATTTGTCAGTTCTGTAGGCTGGAAAAACATGCCTTTTAAACTGGCATTCCAGGAAGCACCACAAGGCGGAGGGAACCCTGATCAGTATGCGGTGGTCATGTAAATACGAGTATCAGGAAATGTTCTGCACAGAATTTGAAAGATTCTAAAACCCATGTTCAAAATAACCCTTTTAAAAAACCAGAAGCTTTTCTTTTGGGAATTATAGGAACAGAACTACCTAAACTGTATAGAAACTTTTATTTACTACAGCAGCAAGAATGCTACTGGCCCTAAAATGGAAAGAAGCAGATGTACCAGCAAAGGAGGAATGGGCACAAAAACTTATGGAAGTTTGATTCTCTGAGGAACATGGCCTGATCCAAACAGAGAAAGTACGGTTCCAATAAGCTCCCGCCACCTATGTTTCCTGATATGACCCAACGAAGGGAGAACAGCATGATCTAAATTGTCCTTCATCGCAAAGTTCCTCCCCACAAAAAAATCCCCACTGAATAGCTTCCCTAAAAGTCAACATTTCACAAAGGGCCATTGTCAAAAGTACAGAAAGGGAGAGATGGATGATGTTTCTTCATGCCAGTGTTGCATATGTCTGGATGAGAACCAAATTTCGACTGGCTAGGAAGCTAAAACATGATTTCAAGGACACAAGTATATAATACAACCTTCTTTACTGAAGCCATTAGTCCTTTTCCATTGCTTCTGCTCTTTCTACCATGAACAAATGCATACCTTTGTTGCTGTTCTGGAGCAAGCTCTGCTTCATTTTCTTGAGTGTTGTTTGCCAATCTACAATTCCCAGCATCCCTGACCATTGCCCATGCAGACTGGGGATGATGGGAGTCAGAGACCAAGAGTAACCTCTGGCTGGCCATAGGTTCCCATGCCCGGTTAAAAGAAAAAGGTGTTTTCTTTAGTTTTCTTTAAAGAAGATTGGGAAACGTTTATTGAATATATGGGAAATAACTGACTGCAGCTGAAAACGCTGGCAGCATATGGTGCTGCAATTGGATGACTAAGGATTTTTGGCGAAACCAAGACTCAGCAGGTTAGGGCCATAGCTGTCAACTTTTCCCTTTTCTTGCGAGGAATCCTATTCGGAATAAGGGAATTTCCCTTAAAAAGCGGGGAAAGTTGGCAGCTATTGTTAGGGCGCAGAGGGCTAATATTGTGGAGCGACATGAAATATAGAGTTTAAACTGCTAAACAATCCAGGGGCCCAGGGACGCGGACTTATAAAAAATATTGGGGGGGCCCGGGAAAGCTCATGAATAATAAATAAGCTCATGAATATGCAAATAAAGAGGCGCCGCCTCCTCGTGAGCGAATAGGGGAGAGCGTGCTGCGCCTATTAATCAGCTCCAAAGGAAATTGGGTGGAGCTTTTGCTCGGGAGGGAGGGCAGGAGGCATGCAGCCCGCCCCTCCCTGTGCATTTTGGGCTGGGGGAGGGGCGGCGATGGCGCTCTGCTGGAGGGGCGCCGGAGATTATTGGGGGGGCGGAGCCCCCCCAAACGAATTTTTGAGGGGGCTCGGGCCCCCTCAAGCCCCATGGAGTCGGCGCCTATGCAGGGGCCCTTAAGCCAGTGTTTAGCGCCGCTTTCGAGTTAATTGGAAATGTTGGCTTTTCAGCGAAATCTTGACCCCACAGATAAGGGCTGCGAGGCTAAAATTGTGAGAAACGGTAAAACGTAATGTTTTCACCACCAAACATTGCAGGGTGCCTTTTCTGGGTGTTTGGCTCGGTTTTAAACTGAATCGGACGAAGTCAGATTTTTGGTGAAATCCTGACCCCCGGTGGTTACGGCGCTGAGGGCTCGTTTTCTGGGGTGCTGAGCAATGTAGTGCTTTCACTGCCAAAAGTTGCAGGGAGACTTTTCTGGGTGTAAATAATAAAATTATCATTATGGAATTGGACGTCTCTATTTTCCTAGGAGAAATGTTGGGAGTTATGCGACTCCCGAGCCCTCTGAAGGCAATATTGTATAGCAAAGTTTATTTAATTTTTTAAATGTTTTATGTTTTTATACATGTGGGAGGCCGCCCTGAGTGGCTGAGGCAACCCCATAAGATGTGTGGGATATGATTATCCTTAGGGAGCGGGACGTCCCTCTTTTCCTCAGAGAAATGTCGGAGGCTCTGCCTTTCTCCTGCCCTCCCTCGGCCGCCTCGTCCCTTTTAAGGAGCGGGCATGGCGGGTGCGGCTCCCGCGCCCCTTTCCTCCTCCGCCAAAGGCGCCCCGCCAAGCCTCGCTCTCCCTTCCGCGGAAGGAACGAGAAGAGCCCAAGATGGCGGTCGCCTCAGCGGCAGCGATCACCTCCGAACAGGTCAGTTTCCCGGCGCCGTTGCCTGGCTCCGGCTTCGGGCGGGAAAAGGAGGGAAAGGCGCGCGCTCCTTCATTTTATCGTCCCCAAATATCAACGGGGCGGGGAAGAAAGAGGCGACTTCGGCTTGAGGAGGCCGGCGCCGAACCGGCCCCTTCGCCTCAGGGCGCGTCGCGGAATTCGCCTCCGAAAATGAGCGTCCTCCCGGGTTATTTTTTTCGGAAACCGGGCCAATGAAACCGGCGACGGGGGTTAAACCGTGCCTTGTAAAAGCTCCGAAATTATCGGAGCGTTTGCTAACCGGGCTATCCTGTTTTTTTAAAATTATTATTATTATTATTATTATTAATAATAATAATAATAATAATAATAATAATAATAATAATAATAATAATAATATTTATTATGAAATATGGCAACCCGAACGCGGCGCCCGGGCTTCTGCCGTAGCCGAGCCGCCTCAGGGAAGCGGCGGAGTCGGGCGCGCCAACCTACGCAGCCCCTTCCCTTTTCCCCTCAGGACATTCGTTGCTCTTTCTTATTTTATTATTTTTATTAATAGCTCATTATTCGTGGCATTTGTCGCCTGGACACGTATCACGTCTGCCTTTCGCCCGGCTTTCTGAAATTAGAACCAGCCCCCTAGAGCGCGTGAGGCGACTCGCGAGGCCCGTTTGACAGACTCGGGAGGGCGGCGGCTGCTGCTTCCCAAGTCAATGGGCGCCGTAGCAAAAATAGCCGCCTGAGGGCGGAGAAAGAGATCGGGAGCGTCTTGCGTCTGCGCGCAGAGGATCCGACGAAGTCTCGCTTCACCCTCGAGCAAACGCGGAGGAGGCTTGAGGGCGGGCGACCAATGGCGTGCCTAGAAGCTGTTGGACTACACCTCCCATCTGCCCCAGCCTGCACGGCAATAGGTCAGGGATTATGGGAGTTGTAGTCCACGACAGGACCACGAGTTCCTTAGCCTTGGAGGACTAGGAGGGGGGCAACGCATATATAGGGATTTAAGGAAGACGTCCGGGGAATACGATCAGAGACTTTCAAAGTGGAATATATAAATAAAATAGATAATGAAATAATAATAATAATCTTCTCTGAAAACGTTTTGATGGCACAGAGCCAAGTACAGTGGTACCTTGGTTCGCATACGTCTTAGTTTGCATACAAGGACATCAAACCCGGAAGTTCGTGTCCCAGTTTGCAACCTTTTTTTGGATTACAACCTTTTTTCTTTTTTTATTACGAACAATTTTTTGGGGGGAGGCCCCATTGGCAAAAGCTCGCCTTGGGTTACAACCTGTTTTGGTTTACAAACTGGATCTCCGGAACAGATTATGGTTGTAAACCAAGGTACCACTGCATAGTAAAGCGCACAACTTTTTGCTTTAAAGACTTTGCTCTCTGGTCCAGGAGCAATTCAGTATTGTGCAAATCTTGCTTGTGCTTTTGGTTTGTGTATCCCTCTCCCTGCCAAAAAAAAAAAAGTTTGACCGAGGGCTCCTTCAGCTGACCTCTTTATAGAGCACTCATCCAATTTTCTTGCACAAAGCTTGCATGGTATCTGCTCTTTATTGATCATTCGTCCTGATTTGTTCACAGGGAGGTTATTTGCTTTCCAATCAATCAATCAATCAATCAATCAAATTGTTATCACATTTTTAGTGAGTGCATCACTTTACTAACGGCAAAAAGGCTGTTTTTAAAAGAAAGTGGATTTGTTGCAACATAGCCCTTTGGTCCACTTTTATTTCAGAAACCTAAATTTCTGGTGTGCGACTGAATCCCTCTGGCAAAATAGTGGCAGCCTGGAGGCTCCTGGCATCATACAATTGGGCTCTCAGCCCCTTCCAGTTCTCAGCTACTATCTCAAACTCCCTCTTACACTTGCTTGAATGTTTGGAACTGAATTGCCGTTATGTACACAGCAGATGTTCGTAGTAGCTAGGAGTTATGCTTAGCTGTTTATCTAGTCATTTTATATGAACAACCTGGCTACATTACAGAGAAATTACTGGGTGAAGAGCTACACTGCATATACAGGTACACGCAACAAAAAAAGTGTACTCATATTCTCTCCCCCCCCCCCATAGGAGTAGCATCCAACATAGGAACGTCACTATAGAATGTTGTATCATTTTAATGTTGTTAGCCGCTCTGAGCCCAGCTTCTGCTGGGGAGGGCGGGATATAAATAAACTATTATTATTATTATTATTATTATTATTATTATTATTATTATTGCTGAAGCAGGCCTCTGCTGCAGCTAAATGTAACTGCTTTTGCAGCAAATTCAAACACGGTACTGTATAGCTACATTCTCATGACTTTGCAAATAATATTTTCTTTACAAGTTGGGCTCTTTTAAACAGTTCCTACTGTGAAAATACTATTGTGGCGGAAATGAAAATTCATATCATTTTGTTATGAATAGGATACGTTGGACTTAATATATTGTTTGGGGAACTTATTTTTAAATTATTTTTAGCAAAGTTCTAATGGTCCCGTGAAGAAATCGATGCGTGAGAAAGCTGTGGAGCGGAGGAATATTAACAAAGAACACAACAGTAACTTCAAGGCTGGATATATTCCAATTGATGAAGATCGTCTGCACAAAACTGGCTTGCGAGGCAGGAAAGGCAACTTGGCCATTTGTGTGATAGTCCTCCTGTTTATTTTGGCTGTCATCAATTTGATCGTAAGTAGAACAACCTAATCAAAATACAGTGGTCGTGCTTATATTGTTAAGTTAGACCACTAGACGAACACTGTGAATATATTTGCAGAAGTGGAGCTCCACTGACTTAAATAGGGCGTAACCAACTAGATGTAAGGAACCAAAGCTGTTCTCTGATGCTTTTATTGCTCCTCCCACTTCGCTGAAGGGGTGCTGTGCAGCGGCTCTCCAGCAAAGCGAAGCCAGGAGAGCAAGAGGGATCAATCCCTCTTGCTCTCCTGGCTTCAGCGAAAGCTGCACAGCCTGCATTCGCTCCATAAGACGCGCACACATTTCCCCTTACTTTTTAGGAGGGGGAAAGTGCGTCTTATAGAGCGAAAAATACGTACGGTACTGTATTACTAAAGGCATAATCACCAATGCTCCCTCATCTGGAAGGAAGCTAACTGAAACCTTCAAAACTTTCTACGACTAAGGGAAATAGGAGCACAAAACTTGTGTGTATTTGCTTTTTGGTCTATACATGGTTAATTATGTCTCAACAGAATTCTAAAGGTATTTTTTTTTCTCCTTTTTAGTGCCAAGCCAGCTCCAAATATTGCTGCTTTTCCGTGAAATTATCTTCATTACCTATATGCAGGGTTTCTAACCAAACTTGGAACTGTACATGGAGATTATAAACACTGGGTGCCATTTATGCCTATTAAAAACAAGAGGACGAATGGCAACATGGTAATGTGTATCTGTTTGGACCCAGCTGTCCATAGTAGGCTTAAAAAAAGGATTCCTAAAAATAAATACATGGAAAGGTCTTAGTTAATTAGGTCAAAGCAATGCTCCACAACTGGTAATAAATTCTATTTTGCTTCTTAGTAAACATTCTGTATTGCAGTCTAAGATGTACTGTGAATTCAAGATAAAAATGTACTTATCCATTCCACATATATCGCAGAATTTTCTTACGATCTGTAGAGATTAACCAATTTTCTGCTTTTCATCCTTTCAATGGATTGCTAATTATTCAGTGTCAGACTAAGAATTATCAACCCATTTTTATTGTATATAGCCAAAGGCCTTTACAACGACACAGAATAAAAGGAAACTTTCATCTAAAATCATACATGCAACCTGTAGTAGTTTACAACATAAAAAGAAATTTACAACATTCAGACTTAAGATTGGAGTGCATTCACATAGCTGGAACAGAGCTTCTTGGCTGCCAGCACAAATTTGGCTACCTGGTATGTAATATAGAGATGCTTATCTGCTAGGAATTCAACTGTCACTTCCTGTGCGATTGACCTGGAAGCCAGTTAAGAATTGGTGATAGAAATTTTCCTCTGGGTGTTATATACAGGGGGCAAATCAGCAGATAGCATGTGACGTCCTCTACCTGATTGCATCCATATATACATTTGCGATCCATATGGAACATTCCCCGATGTTTCCCCTCTAAATATTCTGAGGGCATCTGTTGGAATCTTAGTTCTACAAAGGCCCTGCATAGTTGTGGGAAGGTCAGAGTCTCAAAGTAACAGGGCCTTGAGTGATTGGTCTTAATTTTGGGGTACCAAGTGGAGTAGCGGGCAACAATGATGGATGCTCTGTCTTGGTTGGCATCCTGATCAAAAATCCAATTTCTAAGGTCACGCGGGCTAAGAGTTAAGACTGGGCTGCTCTTTTTTTCCTATCCTAAAGAAGTACAAGTATTGTTTTTAAATATAAATTATTTACAGCCTGATCATATATACTTATAAAGAGCACTGAGTTCAATTAGGATTGGTGAATTAATTTTGGTTGTCGAATTTCCTTTCACACACATGCATGAAGATGCCCTCTTTTTAAGTTAGAACCACGCAGTTTGTGAGCCACCAAATTGAACACAATCCAACAGTTAAATATTGTGGCCTGCCAGGAATCTGACAACCAGAATTTTGTTTTGAGTCCCAGGCAAACCAGAGATTGATTGAGCATCTAGTGGGTTGGCATACATGACTGGTGGGCTGTTTTCAGCTTTGTGAAAGTTTTGTGGGCCTGTTTTCAAGAACATGTTCTTCTCAAAGGTATCTGATCCAAGCACTGGCATGACAATTTCAGAATTTACTTACATTAAAAAAAAAATTAATTTACTCTTTTAGATCACACTCATCATCTGGACTGTAATTCGCATTGGACCCAGCGGCTGTGACAGCATGGAGTTTCATGATAGCGGCTTATTGCGATTTAAACAAGACTCTGACATGGGAATTATACATCCATTGTATAAGAGCACAGTCGGAGGTCGGCGTAATGAGGATTTGGTGATTGTTGGAGAGAACCAGCCAGTAAGTATATCTTCTATTGTGTATTGCTTTCAACATCTGAGCTTCTACTTTGGATATCCGTCAGGTATACCAGAAACAGAACTTTCATAGTAGAAGTGCATACATACTCTCCCTTTGCCAGGGAGGCCCACCTGGCTCCAACACCGTTATGTTTTCAGACCCTAGGTTAAAAGCCTGGCTTGTTTTATTTTTGATTGGTGGGAAATGTTCTCAGGGTGGTAATTTGATTTTGTGTTGCTGGCTGCTATTGCTTTCTCCATTGTGGTAGTATTTTTTGTATTGCTGATCCTGTAAATTGTTGCTTTGTTTTTATTTGTTGCAAGCTACTTATTCATTGATTAAAAAAAGATATTTAGTCTTAAGTTGTTTGTTGACAGGAAGCCACAGTGCTACCAAGCACTGTAAAAGTAGCAGATTACCTTTGTTACATTTAACACAACACATCTCATTTGTTTCTGCAGATTGTGTTTCAGCAAGGGGAAACAAAACTTAGTGTTGCAAAGAATGGAACCTCAATTACAAGTGATATTGGTATGGAATTTGTTGACCCACGGACTCAGAATACTTTGTTTAGCACTGACTATAATACTCACGAGTTTCATTTGCCAACCGGAGTAAAAATTTTGAATGTTCAAAAAGCATCTACGGAGAGGGTATGATCTCTGTTTACTTTTCTCTGCAAGTTACATGATGCATGCTGTAAATCTTAAGCTCAAACCTTTATTTGCATTATAGCTAACATTCCATATAAAAATATGAAGCATATGACTAAGTTATTTATTTTAAGCATTTAAAAATGGCCTGTGTTTGTACATATTCAGTAGAGACTGAAGGTCTACTAGTATATTATAAACCAGAGATAGGGAACTGGTTCTGGTCAGTGGCCTGATTCAGTAGTGACCAACCCTCTATGGCCACTTTGAAAAGTGGGTGGAGCCACCCACCCATCAATCACCTGCTGTCATATGATGCCAGGTCATTGAAAATTCAGTATTCTTCCTTTGCAACAACAGCTTAAAAGTCCAGTGTGTATGTGGTGTTGGGAGGGAAAGTATATATGTGCTTTGCCCACAACCACTCCTCACACCCCGTGGGGAACACAGTCCTCAGAGAAGTAGTGGTAAGAAGATCCCCTACCCCTGCAATATATATAACTGCTGTCTAAATGAGGCCACAAATACAGATTGCAGTTAACTGTTATCAGTCAATAACATTGATATGTGGTCAGTCTCTGCAGAATCGCAGCCTCCGTCCAACAAATGTTTTAACAGTTGAGCAGTGGTGTTTAAAAAGCAAGGCCAATTTTGTAGGAAGGTGAGTTTTTGTGTATAAAACAAAACTATTTTTTAGAAAATGCTTTGCACGGCTGTTCTCTTTTTTTCTCAGATTACCAGCAATGCTACCAGTGATCTGAATATAAAGGTTGATGGACGTGCCATTGTCCGTGGAAATGAAGGTGTTTTCATCATGGGCAAAACCATCGAGTTTCATATGGGGGGCAATATGGAACTGAAAGCAGTGAGTAATTCCAGGATATTCAGTTTGTATAAATGGATTCAGTGAGCTATATATATGGCTGCAACCAAGTTAAAGAAATCAGATTTGATTTGGTTCATCTACTCATCTATAGATTTAAAATGGCATATTTTTTAAAAGCCTTATATTATAGCTCACTGTTACGGGTCTCAAATTTGACCTATAGGTATACATACACCTTCTAGGTTAAAACACATAACTGCTTTGTCAGCTTAATACAGTTACTTCTGGCAAGTTAAACACGACTATTAGATAAAGCTATGTGCACATACTCCATATCCCATGTTTTAAAACAAAAACTTGTATTGGAATATTCCTATTCCAAAACTAAAACAAAACAGCTCCTTCTCTTTCTTTTAGACATATTTGCCTGGAAAGAAAAAAAGGAGGAAAATGTGTTGTTTTTTAGGCTAACATTTTGTTAGCGGAACAAAATTTAATTTACACATGAGAAACCTCATAAAACAGTCTCTCTAGGTGTTATGCAGAAAAGCAAATGCATAACAACAAACAATGCTACAATAATTACAACTCTTCCTTTCCATAAAGGACCTTGTTTGACCAAAACAAGTTATGCAGAGTTGCCCGTTGCCAACAATAGCTGGCAAGACGCAGCACACCATTAATTGCTGCCCTTTTGCTAAGATGCAGAGGAGACAGTGCATGGCAAGCTCAACCTTGCATGGCTCTACAAAGCTACTCCCAGTCTCCACTAAGCAGATATTGCAGCAACCACCATTCAAGGAAGTGCAGACTGTCCTCTTTTAAAGAGAAGAAATGTTCTGTCTCATGTCTGGCAACAGCAGCATAGAGAAAGAGCCTAGTAAAGAGAGAGGCAGGTGCACAGCCTCAGAAAAGAGGTTGGTTGGGTGCGGAAACATGATGAATAAGGACTGTAAGTTAGATACGGGAACAAAAATTTAAAGGATTCATTGGATTGGTTATAGTTGCAGCTCTAGTTATTCAAAATATGTCTATCCCACCTGTCCAACATTACAGGTGGCTTAGAATGAAGATTGAATGATTTAAAAAAAAACACTGAAAAAATGAAAATAAAATAATGCAACAGCAACAAATCCTTATTAAAATTCAGTGGCCCAAAGGCCTTTGGAACAGTCACTGAAAGGCTAAAAGATAACAACTCCGAACATCATCCAAGACTTCATTCCAGAGCCTTGGAGAAAACAGAGTAAAGGTCCATGTTCCTTGCCACACCGAGTATAAATTTAGCCAGAGTATTCAAAGTGCAACACTGTCATATATTTGTGCAGTAGGTGAGTTTACTTTTGGCTTTCTCCCTCTGAGATCCCAGCCACAGAGAATAAGTTTAGGCACACAGCTTACCAAAGCAAGAATCGCTGCTGCTTCTGCTGCTGCAGCTGTACTTTCTCCGGTACGGAAGCACAGTGCAAATAATTGAGAGTGAAGGATATGTGTATAACTACCCTATATTCTAGTTATCCCAAAGGATCTAGAACTGTCCCACCAGGACAAGGCTGCAGGAGTGGGTTTATTAAAGACAGACCAATGGGGAAGAAATGAATGCTGTAGCAGTTGAGTATAGATCAAAGGCCAGTTATTCAAAACTGCTGCAATGGAGCCTTGACAGGGATGGGTAACAGGCTAGTTCTAGTCCTTGCCCTCTTTCACATGTATTCACTAATAAATCATATCATCCTATTCCACATTAATCTATTTTTTGAAATTCACATGAGAATTCATATTAAAATATGTATTTTCTCTCAAAATATGCAGCTGCTTTTTTGAACTGAAAACTATACCAGAACAATCAGAAGAGGGGAGGGCTGGTGGATAACTTAAGTTTTGTGATGCACATTAAGCCAGAAGGTACAACGATCCAGTGTTCGAAACTCCCAATGTTTTAGGCGGTCTGGGTGCAGCCTGTGATTTCAGATTAAAACTGCAGAGTGGAAGGAAAGGAGGCCCTTTTTCTGCCTCCCCACTTCCAGCTACTCTCTGAAGACTGGATAAGAGACCCTCTTAAGAATACTAGGGGGGCGGGCAAGGGAAGGACTGAACCATGCGAAAAATGAACATAATATTTTAACTGCAGTTCATTCATTTTCAGCTTGTATTCTTGTTATGAAAAACTGTGCCTAGACATTCCATTGTTGTGCCCATAACCTAGGCTTAAGGTGCCATGTAGCTCCTAGCTTTCATATCTGTTTCTAACACAGCAAAGATCCCTTAGCTATCCCACAGCTGAATGGTAGAGCCTGTCCTTTTCACGCAGAAGGGTCCTTGGTTTAATCCCTGGCATCCCCAGTTAATGAGTAGTAGGACTAGGAATGTCATTTGTCAGATACAAGGGCCACTGCCTGTCAAGAGTAGACCACATTAAGCTGAGTGGTCAAACTCCAAACAAGGAAGCTTCTTATAGTCAGTTTCTTTAACGTTAAGATATTAAAATAGATACATTTATTCAATTGGAAATACTGTTGCTAACTTCTGCAAATGTTTCTTTGGTAGGATAAGAGCATTGTTCTAAATGGAAGTGTGATGGTCAACACAGCTCGACTGCCGAGTCCTTCACATGGGGAGAAATTAAACAATGGTGACTGGGAACGCTACAAGCTTTGCATGTGCTCCGACGGGACTCTATTCCGCATTCCAGTGAAGAGCCGCAACATGGGTTGCCAAACCTCAGTTAATCCCTGCGGTAATACATATTAAAAGCAAAACAGGGCACTATCAAACGAGGAGGAGCTTAGGTTTAAAACAGTTGCATGTTTGCAAGCTTTTTTGTTGTTGTTTTCACCATGCTTGTAAAAGAACTACATGAAGCACTTTTTTTAACCCAGGACACTGCATTGAACAGATTCTTTTAAACATGAGTCGTATCATCAGACCATTTGTGCTACATATTACAGTATTTCAGTAAGGTACTTAAGTACATTCATCACTCCAGAAGTACTTTAGGATATAGCTGAATCGGAGTCACTGAAATCTTTGTGAAAGGTCTAATGGTACAAATCTCTGGCTTCTCTCACCTTTGCAAGAGTACTTTCTGCAAGTGGTGAGAACCTTTGGATGTGCACAGATCAGTATATGCATGTGAGAATAGGATGGCCTCATCCATTACTGGCATGTGGGCTTCTGAAAATTGGCTAAGTGGTAAACATGGCCTTGGGCCAAAAATGGCTAGCCATGTCTTGGCTAAAGGTTGTGTGCCTACATGGCAGTCTTCATTCATGTGCCCCCTAGCGGTGCATGATCTACTCACATACCCCACCCTTTGTTTTCATATATTGCCTCAACAGAATATGCTGAGCAGTATTTGTGGGGGGGAAACACGTCTGAACTGTGGTGCTTTGAATCCTTTAGGATTATGCAGAGACTCTTCACCAACAGCGCAAGTGTCTGTATAAATAGGTTGGCATTTCATCTGGGCAAATATCACAAATGAGATTAGTTTTTTAAAAGACTTCGGGTGCTTCAGGGTGTTGAGTACATTCTGTTTGATCTCCCTTTTTAGCCCCTCCTGTGGGTTGTCTCTGTGCAAAATATTTATAAGAAAGGAGAGGCTCTACAGGAACAAAATTCAGGAACAGTTATGAAATATTTTGAAGTACAGGGCGCCATCAATGTATTGGCTTCCCTCTGCTGTCTTCATAGGTTCGTCATTTTATTTGAGTATTATAAATTATTTTTAAAGCCTGCTTTTAGCAATAGTAACAAACAGCTTATTTTCCCACAGAGAAAAATAACATTCTTGAGATAAATAATTTTAATTTAAACTGCTTTTTAAATAAGAAAAAAATTGGAAGGCAGTTTTGAGACTAATTGGGAGATTTTAAAAAAATAAACCCTCATGTTGGCAGGGTATAAGTGCAAACCTGAATGCACATTCTGTAGAGAAAGAAAATGGTGATACATTTATCTGCGTGAACAGCATTCAAAGCTGTACTGAAAAATACGATAGGGGCTATTCTATAACTACCCTCTACAACTAATTCCAATGCAAATTTGTTATCCTGTGACCAATCACTTCATAGTGCATACACATAAAATACAGTTAATTCACTGTAGCACTTCATTGGTACGGGTTGGATATATTTAACTGTCATTATGAAATGGAGTATTAAAACTACTAAACCAAATTAGAACAGCTCCTGTTAATGGGTTGTGTTTATATTAGTTACTTTGTTACTTTTGAACTTTAAATTATTACTTTTAATTCCTCTTTTAACGTGCTATTTATGTATTAGCCCTATACAGTGATAACAATACTGATTTACATTATCTCAGGACTCACAGCAGTGACATAAGGTACGTGAAATGCTTTGAACACATGACATGTGTTATATAAGTGGTAAATATTAGTACAGCTTCAGCCTCTTCATGCCCTGGAAGAATGGGGTTAAAAGCAAAAACCCTCAGGTAGCTAAATGGTGCCATCAAAATTCGCAGGATAATTTGTATGCTAATCATATGCTAGAGTTTTGATGCATTTTATCAGAGTTGAATGAGTCAAGCAACCAGGCAATGGTTCATTTTGGTTCTGACTCATGGCAGTAGATAGCCTCCTAACAGCATAGTTTAGGCCACTTTGACTACAAAATAGCAGGAACCGTAACATGAAATGCAAAGGTTGGCAAAGGACTTACTTTAAATATTAACAAAAGCAAACATAGTATCAACAGATTAAAGTCAGTGAAATATCTTCCTTTTAGTAGAATTTTAGGACTGACAATATTTGGAAGGCAAGAGTTGTTCTGGCTTGAATCCAAAGAAGTCCATGCATGCATCTGAAGTACTTTTGAACACACAGGGCCTTCGCTAATGTTTATTTCCCATGGCAGCCCTTCAGGAGAGCATCAGGTGTTACTCTGGAAGCTGACACAACTTTCAGCATCTGCCATTGGGGGATAAGGGTAGAGCGGAATGAAAGGTCCAACATATATGTAAGAGACATGGGAACAATGAAGAAAGCTCATTTATAAGAGGCATTTGGCTCAGAGCATCCCTTCACAGGATACCAGTCTGCTTAAAACTGTTGATCCTATGGTTAAGCCAGTTAACCTGCAAGTGCTACAATGTGCCAAAACTAAATTTAGAGAGCAAGGTCCTAAAGGAAAACCCAAATAGTAGCAATAAACCTTAAAGAGTTTTTAATTGAACACTCCTAAACCATCTCTGCGAATGTATTTTTTCACTGTGGTGCTGTTGCTATTTATTTGCACATTTTTTTACTAAAAAGTTACTTTATACAAAATGAAAGTGTTATTATTGGTTTTTAACTTGCTGTGCTGCTTTCTGTGTGTGGCTGTTGTTGTTTTTTAGGACAGGACTTTTCTAATCCTTTTATGCCTTCGATTCTGATGAGCTGTATACAAACTATACCTCTGCAATGAGGAGCAGTTTGGACATCTAACAATTGCTAAGAGATGTTCTCCTGTACACCTTTGTAAACTTTGTTTCAAAATAAAAACTATATGGGATAGTATATTTGAAACGGTAACATAAATCTACCCTCATAAATCTTAAGTTGGGTATTATAGCAGCTGTGTATAAGCCACACACACTTTGGGTAGTCTTTGACAAGCCATTCTCGCATATCCTTCCCGCCAACGATGCAAAATAATAATAGTGGACTGCCTAGTTCAGGGATAGGCAGCCTAAGGCCCAGGGGCCAGATGTGGCCCAATCGCCTTCTAAATCTGGCCCGTGGATGGTCCGGGAATCAGCGTGTTTTAACATGAGTAGAATGTGTCCTTTTATTTAAAATGCACCTCTGGGTTATTTGTGGGGCATAGGAATTTCCCCCCCCCCAAAATATAGTCCGGCCCACCACATGTTCTGAGGGATGATGGACTGGCCGCTGCTGAAAACAGTTGCTGACCCCTGGCCTAGTTGATAGATTTTAAGGATTGCTGAATGGTTGTGCAAAAGACTGCAAACACTAAACAGACTTGTGCAATTTGCAACCTTACAAAAGTTGAAACATAGCAACATATTGTAGTTTACTTAAATGATCAACTAATTTCCCCAAGGCAAGAACAGACAATAAGTTGTAGTGGGACTGTCGGTCACAAGATTTGTTTGTTCTTATATGCTGTATAGATACTAAATATTGTACACCTGTATAAAATTATACTCTTTTTGCACATACGATCAAAAGTGCGGATAGCCACAGAAATCAACTTCTGAAACCAAAAAACACAAATACTGTTTTATTTGTGGGATGTTGGTTTTACACAAAAATTGCAGAGTACCAAACTCAGGTTAGGTAGTATAACAGTACTTCAGTCAATTTGAGCCACAGGACTTTTAAATAAGCACACCTCAAGTTTGCAATATGGAAATGGCTAAGACATAAAAAGCTGTCAGTGTCGTCGGGTAAACTACTGTCTCTGCCAAAACAGTGCGTCACAAAAAGAATTGTAACACCACCATTTCCCCTCCCCGCCCCCATTCCTGTTGGTGGACTCTATGCATTTACACAACTATATGAAATGACAAAGTCTAAGGCTTTCAAGAGGTATTAGCAGTTGTAATTAGCCCGGGCATAAAGCAGATCCTTACAGAGTATTTAAGCACTGTTTGATTCATGATTCAGGGAAGAGAAATCCTAATAAGTTAATGACATTCTAGTACCTCTAAAGGGGGACAGAGAAACCCCCCACCAATGCTCAGTAACTAGAATACAGATACTTACAGATTATTTTTTTAAAAAATCTGTATGTAGATACTTTAAAAAGGTATAAATTAGTTATGCAACACAATGCACCTGCTACTTGAGAGACAGATGTGTACTGATTAAAATTACATATACATCGTATGTTTTTATGATGCATTTATACTATTGTAGATTCTAATAGGCAACACTTTCCAAGTTTAGTTTCCTTTAAGTTACAAAAGAAGAAATGGATTTGCACTACACTAATCAAAATCACTTCAGATTACGAGGACCAAATTCCATATTCAGTATTCAATCTATTTGGCAAAAAAAGGAAAATTATACTGGTATGTGGTACAGTATTGCCCAAGAATTTTATTTATTTATTTATTTTAATTCTTAAAGTCAGTCATGTGTGCCAACAAATTACATCTTTGGTATTACATAAGGATCCTATCTGACAGCATCTGGAGTCCAATTTCACTTTGGACCAGTTTCCCACTCATGTATTAGTTTACATACTAGGTCTTTAAAAAAAAAAACTTACATCAATCATTTTTATTTTACATCAGAATAATGCACATACAACATCTTGCCAGAATGATTTTTGTAGAAAAGGCAGGGACATTTTCTGCAGACATTTGAACAGCCACTCTTAAAAAAAAAAGCATACCAAACATACTACTTAGGAATTTCAATGATTTAAGCTTATGAAAAATGAACAGCTTGTCTGAAAGCTGCTGTTTACTTGAAAAATGTTACACAAGCAACATGGAAAAGTTTTAAGCTCCAACAGAGCTCACTTTTCTGTTGGAGAAAGAAGTCAATACTGTCACATGATAGAAGGCTGTGTGCCATTTAAAGCCATCCAAGAAGCAGACATATGAAAATCTGTTAAATTATGTCAGTACATTAAATCATAAACTGGACTATGAGCAATGGATCTTGCTTTTCATTTTCCTCTAATTTGGTTACGTATACAGTGGTGCCCTGCAAGACGAACGCCTCGCAAGACGGAAAACCCGCTAGACGAAAGGGTTTTCCGTTTTGGAGGCGCTTCGCAAAACGAATTTCCCTATGGGGTTGCTTCGCAAGGCAAAAAAATCTTGCGAGTCCCCGCGGTTTTTCCCCGCTTCCCCCCCCTTTCCTAAGCCGCTAAACAGCTGATCCGCTGATAAGCCGCTTAACAGCTGATCGCTAGAAGCCGTTAGACCGCTGTAGCACTAATCCACTAAGCTGTCAATGGGCTTGCTTCGCAAGACGAAAAAACCGCTAGACGAAGAGAATCGCGGAACGGATTCTTTTCGTCTTGCGAGGCACCACTGTATCAATAAGAAAGCTTTTGTTCTAAATTGATGCTTAGCTACATTTAGGGAAACAGGTTAACCTGTGCCACTCCAGAATTTGCTGGACTCCCATCAGCTCTAGCATGCAAAGCAAGCGATCAGGGGATGATGCTGGCAGCCGCATTGCAGCAATATCCGGGAGAGCAAAAGGTTGACCCAACCCTGTTTCAGAGCCTGCCTTTCACTGCAAAATTCAAGGGCAAGTTCTCACTTTTTCTTCTTGGGATATTTCTAGCAGAGTATAAGATACAAAAGCAGCTTGTTGAACTAGGTCTGGCATATAAAATTATATGCACCCCTGCACTTCACAGGGCCTCCAAAGCAACATTATGCGAGAAAGGAAGCGCTTGCGATGAAAATTGGGGTGGAAAGAAGATTGCAGCATAGTACTACTTCACACAGAGAGAGAAATGCTTTGCACATGTACCTTGAATCCTGGCTTGTGACTTGTAGCAAAACTGACTGTTTGGAGGCAATAAATTTTAATCCACCCAATGCCTGTACATGTTGCACCAGTAACTTCAGAATCCAGAACCCATCTATTCCCATTTGCTGTTTCAGCTGTAAAGGAAAGACAGATTTTACAGCGTGGTCTCTTCACAATTTGATGAGGTGCTTTTGTTTTGTACTCTAGTAGTCATATCCAAGCATAAAAATTTAAAGTGAGACTCTGTCCCAAAAGCCCGTTATCTGATACTTTTATGGACCTTATTTATAATACTTTTTATCTTTAAACTAGATTGCACAAATGGCTGGATCACGGCATCTCAGCAAAATGGCTTGCAATAAAGCCTGCATTCCCCCACACCTTCCCTTGAGAGCTTCACAAGCTTTTCTTTATGGCTATGCCAACTGTAATACATGTTAGCACATTTTTAAAACAACATGATTTAATAAGCAACTTGACTACTGCACGTTGCCTTGTGGAAATATCGCAACCTGCAGATAACACTGCATGTTTTATACAAGCAAGCAACTATAGGATCCGTTCCTTTTTTGTATTTGTTTTCAATAGAACAAGTTAAACAAAAGGGTAAGATTTTACTAACACTGTATTTTATTTATATCCATAATGGCTGATTTTGTGAATAGCTTTCAAACGTCTAAATTCTAATACAACCATCACAGCAGGGATACAGAGAGCTGTACACAGTGAGAGTTTTCAACCTCACTATTCTGGTGGTAGACCTCCAAACACCTTCTGCCCTCCCAAAAGTTAAGGGTCATAATATTCCATGTTGTGATACCACTGGAAACAGATAAATTTCAGCACCCTCTTCAGCTCAGAATTATACTGGACTGGGATCTAAATAGGCTGAATTCAATGAAACACTGATTTACAAGTACCTAGTCCTAAAAGGTTGCTGCTTACCAATAATTTAAGCAATTTAATGATAAAATAAAGGAATTTGCATTGATTTTACATTTAGGCTGAGCTCTGAGAGTTCAAAACAACACGTTTACTTATGGTTCAACTTCCTCTAACAACAAAAAGAAAGCCTGCTAATGTTTTATTGCAAACTCCATTTTTAGCACTCTGTCCATTAATTTAACATTCACCATTGGATTTTTGGAAGTATTTCCGCAGTCTGCTACCCACTAAGTAAACTTTGTCAAAAATTCAGTATTAAACTTTATAATGAAGGCTGAGGCAGAGATAACATGAAAAGACATTTCTTAGCACATTAATTCGGCTTCCTCAAGCAAGCAATGGCTTGAACTTTCATGTACAGACAGATAAGAGTGGTCCCAAATGAGTGACAATGCTGGTGATTAGTGAGCCCATTGCCTGCAACAGGCATTCTGCTAGGAAATCCAATCCCTGGAATAAAAGATGCCATTGCCTTCTTTAGATTCCCATGTTTGCAAGGCTTTTCGGTTCAGATTTAACAAGAAATTCAGACCTTGAAACTCAGGCTTCATTTTGCTTTCATCATCAATACAGTCAAAACACTAGAACAGCAAAACTGAAATAAAGAAATATGCCATTTTACAAGTCTAAAACCCTTTTTTAATCAGATTTAATCTGCACCTATTTGCGAACTACAAGGAGTCTGAATATTAGGACGTCAGCAGTATCACCAAGTGGAATTCCTTGTGGCACGTACGACTCTAGTCAAGCTATTACACTTTTAACAGGTTTTCAATAAAAAGACAGCCAATACTTGCTTACTAAACAAAACTGAAGTTGGGCATCTGCATGTGAAGAAATCATACTGCAGGATATCCTCTCAAAAATTGGCATCTTGTCGCTAACTGGCAATAGTTCCACGTGGTAACAGTCTCAACAATCACTTTTTTCCTGAAATGTTACATCCGAGACCAAATTAAAATTAAAAATTAAGTTACATGGTTATTTAATGCAACTAGAAATATGCCACAAAATTATTTTTACAATACACTTCTGGAGTAACTCCTAGGTGAAGCTTTTTTTATACACATATACAAAATTTAGACAGCAATATACACATAAATCACAGTGAGGATGCTGGTTAAGTTCACCATCTGTAGTGTAGATACAAAAATGCAAAGCAGCCTTCGAAGAGAACAATGCTACACAGCAAGCAGAGCTGGCCTCTTAAACAGCAAAACACCAAAAGGTCCCCAAAAACGGGATGCAGTGCAGGAAAAGCAGCATGCGCTTTTATACAAATAGCAGTTTATGGCTAATGGTCGACATAACTGTAGTAACAGGGACTCTTGAGCGGCTGTGCATAGTTAAAATTCCTATGTCATTTGTTTCTCTTTATACCACTCCACAAATTCATCCAGCAACACTGGCCCTGCAAGAAATAAAGCCACAAATAAAAAAAAACCTTTTACACAGAAAAAGAAAAGTCTGGAATGAACAGCTTCTGGAAAGTAAGATATGGTACAATAGATTGTAGCTTTTCATGCAAATACGTACATGCTCCATCTTCATCATAATTGCTGAGGTCAAGATTAATGGTTCGGCTGAACTCCAGAACATTGCACCATTGGTCCTTGTTGATGACCTTGTATTTAGATTGCTGATTAAAAAAAGAGGAGCAGTTACTGAAATCGGAAATGACTGACTTTTAAACTACTGTATATTGTTTGGCTTTGTGGTCACTTCAGAGATTCAAAATGCCTTTTGGATGAAACGGTCGGCACTCAAGGATGTTACGAAAGCCCATTTTAAGACTATAACAAGCAAGCTTAAAACACTGGAACCTAAGTACCAGAGCTGTAATGTGGTGTCAGGAATAACGCTCCTCAAGAGCGTTAGAGCTGAGAGCCAGCGTGGTGTAGTGGTTAAGAGCGGTGGACTCGTAATCTGGTGAATCGGGTTTGATTCCCCACTCCTCCACATGCAGCTGCTGGATAACCTTGGGCCAGTCACACTTTTCTGAAGTCTCTCAGAAGTCTCACAGAGTGTTTGTTGTGGGGGAGGAAGGGAAAGAGGATTGTTAGCCGCTTTGAGACTCCTTAGGTTAGTGATAAAGCGGGATATTAAATCCAAACTCCTCCTCAAAAATCAGGTATCAGAAAACATTATTTGCAAAAAAAAAAAAGCTTTGTCACTTTCAAAGACTATGCACGACACACATCTATTTATTTTGTAGAGCTAAAAATGAAATGTGTGCTAGTGAGCTTTTGCTTGATTTCGGAAAGTTACAGGCAATATTTTTAGCTTCTTATTGAGAGTATGTCTGTCTATGAGTGTGCAGTGGCACTGCTGAACATCAAAAGGGGTGATAAAGTAAACATCTCCAAGACACCTTAATAATTTACATCATACTTCGGAAAAGTCACATACAATACTAGATGTCCAAAACAGTTTGTGTACACCATCAGTCATCCTTACCCTACAAGGTAAATCACTCTTGCCCATATATTAAAGAAGGGCAGCAGAGGCCGACTCAAACTCAAAAGTTGATTACAACTTCAGCTATTTCAGAAATTACGCACACACACACACACAAAATTTGCCTGTAAGCTTGCAAAACAATTCAAATATTCAACTCAGGTAGTAAAACTAAAACTGCTAATTCCCAGTTTTAACTCTTGGTATAGCATCTTTTAAAAACAGTATAAAAAACATAAAAAGGTGTTTCTACTTGTACCTCTAGGAACTGATGAAATACTGGAAAGAGAGGCCATGTTTTTCCTAAGAGAAGTCCTAACATACACTTGGCAGTGTTTATATCTAGACTTCGCTGGTCCTTTTCCTGTCAAAGAGAGAGAGAGAAATAAGCTAGGTTTATGTACAATGTTCTTCATTTGAACTAGAAACCATGTCAGTTTATGCTTTACAAAATGTAACTATATTTCAATTCTCTTCATTTGGTTCCCTCTTGCTTTTTGCTTGTTTAAAATACACACAGTGAAGCCATACCTCCTGGGGAACTGCTGTTAGCATTTAATGCATATATCCATTCTGTCTGCAAATCAGAGCATCAACTTCCTAACCTGGGTAGCCAATTAAACAATGTATTCACCTTTGATGAGTTACTATTTTGGAATACTGTCCACTCTATAATGGTACATTCCTTTTCCTCTCCTGCAAAATTCAGCTGGTGATAGCAATTACTCAACCTGTGCTTGGCATTTCTCGGTGTCTGGGAGCTTAAGAAGGGTCAATATGTTGGGACTCCAACCCTGTCAGCCTCAAGACACTTTAGTCAATGGTCCAGATGCCCTCTAGCAGTGGCAAAGGTCTGGAATGTGGAAATAGTTTGAGTCCACTGGGTTCTCATTTTTGGACTGTGAAATGGATTGGGCCAATGTGGTAGTTAAGAGGGAAACAGATTGCAGGAACGACTCTTGACCAACTGTATTATTCCTGTAGAGAACCAGGCCAGGGAGATTTGTGATGGGTTTAGGTGGTCTGCTACTCTGAAAAAATGAAGATTTCAGTACTAAGAGCTCTAGAAAGAAAGCAAATATGCTTAGGCATCAAAGTGAGAACCCATAAAAATTAAGACAAGAGCCAAGAGCGGTAACACCAATTTGGAAATGATTCAAATGAGTGACTTGGAAGATTAATATAAAACTGTAAAAATGCAAATGGAATTTTGCACACTGAAGGAAACTTGACTGGAAATCATTAACACGGGTGTATAAACGTCTCTTCATGAAAGAAACCATACAAGAATTCATAAAAATGGGGTGATCAGAATGTGAACTCCAAGCTACTCACACGTGCAAAGTCAAATGCATATCTGTAAATAAGTTTAAAATTTGTAGGCTCATTTAATAAAGATCTCAAATAATCCAAAGAATTTCTTAGCTTCTCTGTTGTATCACATCTGTAAAAATAAAAATAAAATACCAATTTAAATTCCGCACTGCTAACCATCAAGCTGTTTTCTGGCCCTGAACCCAATAGTACTTTGAATTTATAAACTGCCTTTCAAAAAAAAAGCAATACAGTTACAGCAAAAATATAGTCTGTATTATAGCAGGTAAATCAGTCTGTAACCGAGAACGATGATGGTTCTTTCACATACAGTTCATTAGCATTCAGTAAAGCAGCTACGAACATTTGAAACCATTTAAGACATATATAAGTATAATTTAAGAGGCCCAAAAGGCATACGGAGAATTGCTGGATTATAAGACAGCACAGTTTCTATTTCTGCGCAGGGTGAAGTTAAAGTTCACAAAATGACAATGCACCACTGCTCAATTTATTTCACATTTGCTGATGAAATACTTACTGCAGGGATGTCATTCCTTTTAACCATTCTTGCAACGTAAAGTAACCCATGTTCTGAGCATCCAGCTTCCAGGCTAAAACAAGCATAACTACCTGGTTGAAAAACAAAACACAAAACTTGTATTACAATTTCCTGAATTGTAATTCACCCTTTTTGCCAACCCCAGCAACCTGTATACTAGGCCAAAGATGCCACCTGCTTTATCTATACCAAAGGCGATGCTCTACTCAGCTCCTACCCCCATCCAGCTCTCCCACCCAAGAAAAACGAAAGGGATCCAATATCTAACTCCTTTTAAGATAGCAAATATGTGAACGTGCAAATGAAGAATGACACCTGAAGCAAAGAAAAGCCTCTGCGGTACAACATTTGGCAGCAGCTAAATGTTGTACAATTGCTGTATTTTCAGTGGAATAAAGGCCAACAATCAAACAGATCCAGCACTTCCACTTGCAAAATTTAGACAAGTGGGAAGGAGCAGCTAAGATGCAAAGAAGGGGAGAATGATCCAAGCATCTCAAAGGCTTCACTGCTAAACTTCCCAAAAGAAGGAGTGAAAGAACCCTCCTCCTGTGTTTCAGAATGAGGTGTATAATAATAGCTGCTCTGTCCTAGGCCTCTGTTGCTGTTCGGAAGAGGAAGAAGAAGGGGTTGAACACTTAACCTGTCCCACAGGCAAAAGGCTGAGCTGCAAAGTAAGGGCAGGTCTAGGGAATCGAGACTATATTGGGAGCCAGATAGAAAGTTCCTGGGTACAGAATGTTGTCTAATCCTTATTGTCTAAATTTGTGTCATTTGTTAAGCCATGACTATTTTTGCCATTGGTCTCAACTTTTTGGAGATTTATTTTCAAACAAAACAAGGCAAAAACATTTTATATTCAAAACCAAATAAGAATATAATGCATGGTGAGCTGGCCAAAGAAAGAAAGGCTTCTGGAAAGTTGCCTCTTCTAACAGGAACACAACCCTTCTCTTTACTGTAACATTTGAAATAGTTGCAATGCATAAGTTGCTCATGGTCTGGAAATAACCTGAGTGAGTAAACGAATGAATGAAAAACCCAAATCCTGTATTACAAGGACTATGCTTCCTCCCTTCTCATCATCTGAAAGCAAGCAAGCTCTCTGCCATCTGTAATAACTCTGAACGTACATTTTCTGGTTCAACCCCAATGTCCTCACAGAATTTCTCCATTCCTTCAGGACCCACAATATCATCTGTTCCTATAAGTAAATGAGATTGTGTTACTTCCATTTGTAATCACAGACCTGTAATTTTTTAATAGACCATATTATAAGGTTGGAGACAGTGCAGTGCCACAAGTATGTGACAGTTCAAATACTGTTCCACGTATGCATGCATGTATATGTATGTATGCTTATTTGAAAGGCTGTCTCCTACCAAGTAGTGTCTCAATCAAAATCAAGCCCTATCCTTTCAACTTTGCAGATTTATATTCATTAACAGAGAAGCAGCTAGCCAAAGGTTAACCAGGCAACTTAAATTTGACTTCAAATTTGCAGCCTTGTATATCCTGTGATTAACCTCTTTAATGCAGCGAGCAAATGTATTTTTAAAAACTTTATACAATTTAAAGTCAACATTCTAGTTGCATTGGCATTGAAAATATGTGTTCACTAACTTCTTTATTCTTTCAGGAGGCTGAGTGCATCTGAACTATTTTAATGGATGCTTTTCATAATCTACAATTTTTTTGTTACAAAACATATTTATATTCAAATTGGAGTTGATATTTGAATATTTTTCTTGAAGTTTCAACATTATCTGGGCAACCAGCAATAAGCAATATATATATTCGCTAACCTGCATATTCATAGAACCATTCTAAGCACCTCTTGCTCGAGAACATGTCATCTTCCGTCTTTATTCTAGTAGAATCATATTTTCTGTACATTCTA
Organism: Podarcis melisellensis; assembly: GCF_964234715.1. Lineage (NCBI taxonomy): Eukaryota > Metazoa > Chordata > Lepidosauria > Squamata > Lacertidae > Podarcis > Podarcis melisellensis. The sequence goes on along the minus strand of NC_138541.1, from coordinate 59,553,166 downwards.
GTGCAGGGGAAGAGGTAAATAACGTAATATATAAATTCTATAATATATATAGATTTATATAAGAATGTATTACCAAGCTGGCCTCTTCCTCCTATCTAATCCACTAATTTTCAGAACTTTGAGGCAATTAAAAGAATCACAAAATAATCTACAACTAAACAGAACATTCCTACAGAACATATATGGATGCCTATATCAGAACTTAAAGCCCTAACACTTGACATATTTGTTGAAGGAGGAAGGGCGTAAGTGGAACTGATTTACCCCCCTCTCACCTCCAAAGATATTCCAAACCCCTCTGAGTTTTCAACTTCTAAGTCTCTCATTGGAGATATAAGGGAACACATGCAGAATTATCCTAGACTGATAGCTGATACATACAAGTCAACAGCCTTACACATTTAGAAACTATGTTGTTCAAAACCATGACCCAAAGATTCATGTCCTTCCTCCACACAAGCAAGAGGAGCAGTGAAATCTCTTGTGCCGCTGTCACCAATGTCCATATACATAAAGGCAAACTATGGTTTGTTGCTGCATCTAAATGTTTTTATTCTGGCCTATATAATTTCAGTAGACTAACTTTTCAAGAAACAGGGACAGGGGTGAAGCGGAAAGAAAGTAATCGGACTCGTATGTAAATTCAAAATCTAGCCGTCATATTTGCATTCCATAGGACACTATCGTTTTCCATAATAATCAAATGTGTGTCAAATCTACAAATTGAATCCTTAAAAATGCTTCATCCTAAATAGTTTCCTTTGAGAGAAAGAACTGTCTCCCCATTGAGTTATTACAAAATCATGCCTCAAAGAAAATAGGCATACTAAAATAAAATAAAACCTACTACCTCCGCTTAGTAAACCAGAGTTGAGTTAAATACGAGTCCACACCTCCTGACTTACTGTCCATACAAAAGTAATGACTCCTGAATCAAATAATCCAAGTAAGATCACGTACCCATCATGTCTACTTTTTTTAGCTGATAGGTCATCTCCAGCTGCAGGTCGCCTCTTTTTTCTTGGAGGCATCACTTTGCTAAAGCAGTCTGATGAACTGCACGACCTGAGACTTCCTGTGGAATAATTGAGGAAAGCAAGACAAGGGTTCAAACAGATGCAAAGCCTACTGGAAAAGCATATGAGGCAACAGACACATTGAAAACACAAACTGTAAAACAATAAATCATCACACGATAAGCAGAACAGCAACAAAGGTCAAAGCACGCTAAATTCTCAACTCTTTCAATACGGCAAGAGATAAACAGATTGGAAATTAAAAAGCACAGGTAAATAAAATTTTAAAACATATGGGGCAGGCATACAGCGATGATGCAAAAGCTGGGCATCACCACTGAGAAGGCCTGGTTTATAGTCACCGAGCATTACAAATCCGCAGGAGGGGAACCAAAGATATCAGAGAACAGGCAGGTTCAATGAGGCCTTGAGGTAACCTATAAAATCCTGCATAGTTTGGGACAGGAGTACCACCAGCACTTTGCACTGGAGTCCGTGAAACTCTTATAACCAGCAAGATATAACTTTTGTAGGTCACAATCCAGCTATTCAGTTTTTAATTACCTTAAGTTTCCAAGGGATCTACAAAGGTACTTCCACATATAACAAATCACAGTAGCCTGTGCTGGATGTTACTAGGATACACATGCCAAGACTACATCTGCCTACAAGGGTTGCCACTTGGGGATTCAGAATAGGGGCCAGATCCAACAGAACTTCCAAGCTGGACTCCTGGTGTTAGCTGCCCATGTGGGGCAGGTTTAACCACACTTCTTCAGTCACACAGACCACTGATCTAAAGCACCCCTATCTTCTGTATTTCATTCTATTAGCCCTCATCTAGTCTGTTACCAATCCCAGGCACCTATTCTGTACTTCTACCAGAGTCTAATGGAAAAGAGAAATAGACCCGGGAGTATTCCTAGAGCTTACTCTTGTACAGCCACAAGAGGTGTTGTGTGGTATTTAGAATTTAAAATACAAAACACATCTAGTTTTTATAAAACTGGTATATTTGTGCAGCTGCATCTTATCTTCAGGCGCAAAGACCAAAGCAAAAGTAGAATCAGCAAAGCAACCATATTCAGGCATCATCAGAACACCAGGCAGGTGGTGTTCTTATTCATTCCTAATGATTTAATTTAGCCATTTTAAAAAAAAACACCAAATCCTATGCAACCTACTGAAATACGGGACTTGCCTCCTTTCTCTTTCCAACTTGAATGTTGCTTCATGAAGGTAAGACACTTTCCCAGCTGCCCCCAGCCTTGCATCACCTCTACATCCTGCATCTACCAACTCCTGACTCATTATTAACACATATCATCCCTTCCAACATACCGTATTTTTCGTCCCATAGGACGCTCCGTCCCATAGGACGCACCTACTTTTTGGGGGGGGAAATAAAGGGGGGGAAATCCTTTATTTCCCCCCAAAACCAGGTCGGGGAACAGTGGGATGGCGGCGCTGCGCCTCCCCGCTGTCCCCCGAGCTTGTGGGGCTGGCCGATGTCTGCCCGGCGCAAGGGGTGCTCTGCTTCAGGGTGCCCCACGCGCCGGGCAGCAGGCTGCTATCCGCAGCATGGGGAGCCCTGCGGGGAACTCGCACACACATTTCCCCTTCATTTTTGGAGGGGAAAAAGTGCGTCCTGTAAATAAAAGTATAGAGGGAAAGGGGGGTCAGCACACAGTTATGTTGCCCTTGCCCCTGCAATGCCCTCAGCTTGTGTTTCCCTCCCTCTGTTCCAAAACAGTGGAAAATCATGGAAAAGCTTGGGCGTATACAACTTAACCTGTAAGCAAGCACAAGGTGCAAGAGCACCACAGATCATCTTTACTGCTTACAAGTTAAAACAAGTGCCTTAAAGGTGAATCGTAATGCTTTTTGATGCATGAGTGAAAAAGCTGAAAGGCTTTTTGATCCTAACTTTAAAATTATAATAAGCCATCTAAGTGAAGGGGCATAGTTCAGTAACAGAAGTCATGCTCTGCATAAAGAAGGTGCAAAGATCTCTGCCAGATGACTGGGAGAACCACAGCCAAATACTATCAAGCCAAGGAAACCAATGGACCGGCTTAGTACAATACAGCTTAATATGCTCATAACACTCATTCACACAATCCATTTGTCTACACTAATGCTATAAAATACAGGTATTAAGGTAATTTCCACAATCTTCCACTGTAGTGCAAGCACCTTCCACTATAAAAGGTGCTATTCTGAGATGTCACGTTTTAAAATTCAACAACAGTTTTCAAAGTAACTTTTCCCCCCAAAGACTGGATTTTTTTTGGAAAAGGGGTTGCTAGGAATGGCCAACTCTTGAACCTGAATCCTTACATAGCCTAGCAAATCTTACAAGCTAACTGACTGTCCCTCGTTTTTAATGTTAATGCTCCTTCCTCGTTGGTGTTAATTTCTACATTCAGGAAGGTTCCCCCTATACCTAAGATTCCTAAAACACACGACAGTATAATTTGTATAAAACTCTCTACCTGTTTGGTGATCGTCTTGACCAACGTCTTCTGTCAAATTCTGTAAAATATTAAATCAATGCAGTTAACTAGGAGTTTAGCTATTTTCAAATTGCACCAGCTATCCAATTTCTTCTTACAATTTCCCATCCCATCCCATCCTATCCATCTTGTCACATGCTACCCCTCACCTGCACAATTACTCTGGGAAGATAAAACAGACACACCTCATCTTACTCAGGAGGAAAGGGGAGGATGTGCATGCCACAGGATCCTGCAGCCATTAGGTAAAGGTCATCTGAAATAAAATCCATGGTGCATCTAGCAATGTGGTCAGGAGGAAATCTGAGTGGGAAGGAGGTTTCATCTTCCCTACTTGTGGATATGTGCTTTGAATAAAGTCTCCCTTCAATCCTTGTCCTTTGTACAAATTTCAGCAATTTGTCTTTCCATTGTGTTGAAAAAATTCCTAGGGTTTATAGCAAGAAGCTGTCATGGCTTCATCTCCAAATGCTGAGTATACATAAAGAAAATTAAGAGGGATAGATGTTTGAAAAATCATTTTCAATATTTTTTTGCATGTCTACTTGATGTACATCTATTTACAAAGGTACAGCCAGCTCTGGATAATCATGTCAGGACACTTTCTAGTCAGACAGAACTATATATAAGTAGTAGATTTAAAAAATGCAAGTGATTACCAGCCTATTAAGAGTGTGGTAAATCTTATGAATATTTGCCAGTGTTGATAGATGAGAGTTCAGCTGAAAATCTAGAGAGAAATAAAAACATTTTTTCTTATTTTGGTTATGTCACCTTTTAGAATGCTTAATAAACACATTTCAAAAGTACTGCAGATAAAGCTAAAAGTCTTAATTTTGAAATGCCTTTCTCCTGTCATACAATACAGTCAAGGTGTGTGTGTGTGTGTGTGTGTGTATGGCTTTTTTGAATTCCATTAAATGACATATCGGAATGTTATTTGAGTTCCCTATCTCCTTCTGCAATAGCAATACTAATACTACATCTCAAACCAGTGTTCAAAATTCACCAGGCGCATTTTGCACCTGTCTAGTGGCACTTGCGACCAAGTACAGATGCCTGGGTGCCAGGATGGTGCCTGTCACCTCCACCGTCTGGAGCTGCATGCCTTGGGATCATAGGATCTTGACTGATTTCACACACTAATACCCCATCCTGTAGAATTCTATCAGTTATATTTTATCCACACAATCAGAATGAATTTCAGGAACCAAACGTCGTACTGGTCCATTCAAGGAAAGTGAAACTACTATGAGCATTGCCTGCAATACCACTGTAATCATTCACAACACAGATTTGCCTCAGTGTAATTGACGTTTTGGTGACAAATGTCTCTAGGTATGTGTAGAGCATGGGTAGGCAAACTAAGGCCCAGGGGCCGGATCTGATCCAATCACCTTCTAAATCCGGCCCGCGGACGGTCTGGGAATCAGCATGTTTCTACATGAGTAGAATGTGCCCTTTTATTTAAAATGCATCTCTGGGTTGTTTGTGGGGCCTGCCTAGTGTTTTTACATGAGCAGAATGTGTGCTTTTATTTAAAATGCATCTCTGAAAAGGTCTGCTGACCCCTGGTGTAGAGGCAAGTCATCAGAAGGTATCACCTTAAAAGTTTTATAGTAATGTGAAGCATCTGGCAATGATAGTCCTTTCTGGAAGAGCAGCACTACAGAATGTCTTACAGCAGGAAAAAATTCTGACTTGCTTAAGAGCAGCCACACTGCCTTCCAAATTAAATTATTTGCAGGTAGGTTCTTCATAGGATTGTATAACTAATTTATTTTAACATTAGCTTTTGGTCAGATCATTATTATTACTTTTTACATTAGAACATAATGTCACACACCCCACAGCCCCCGAAAAAGCTATTACATTACCCTATGCAGTTGTACCTTGGTTCTTGAACACCTTGGTACTCATACGTTTTGGCTTCCAAATGCCGCAAACCCGGAAGTGAGTGTTCCAGTTTGCGAGCGTTTTTTTGGAAGCCGAACGTCTGACATGGGTTCCAATTGAGTGCAGGAAGCTCCTGCAGCCAATCAGAAGCCACACCTTGGTTTTTGAAAGTTGAATGGACTTCCGGAATGGATTACATTTGAGAACCAAGGTATGAATATTTCACTTGGCTTGCTTCAACTCTCAAAACATACAAAATGTAGAACGTGATGGGGAAAAGTTTTCCATCTTCAAGAGCATAAAGTTATTCTTAGCTCTGCAAAACATATCTGGAATAAAAGGTTTGCTATGTATCCATATGAATTTGAACACCTATCTAGGCCATCTATGCACTTACGTTAGAACTGAATTAGAATGGTCAATCAAATTATTGCTGATGTCACAAAAGACACGCTATAAGGTTCTAACCTGATGTACAGAAACAGTGTTGTCTTTCATCATGAACAACCTGAGCCTAGTATGGCTCTATGAGTAAAAAGCGACAGTTTATACAAGTCATAGCCATAGATAGCAGAAGTTGTGGATTGTTAGGCACTGGGTAATTCTTTGAACCAAAGAAACATCATAATCAGAGGGAAGGTGTCCTGTATCTAGCAGCTGCTTTGATATCCCAATCTTTGTATCTTGTGAACTGCTTTGTTCCAGCTGGGAAGAGATTTCTGCAACCCTCCCATTATTTTATTAAAGGCAGACCAACAAAACATAGCAACACATTACTCCTAATTTTATACCATATTGTTTCTCAAATAAGTCCCTTGATGTGCTCATTCTTGAAGACGATGGGCTGTATCCAACTAAGTTTTACTCAGAGTAGACACAATGAAATTAATGGACCCAAGTTAGTTATGAATTCTACGATTCTATGATTTCATGGTGACATATTTTAGTTCAAAATCAACACTGCCTAATTTAAGAACTGGAGTAAGCACAACAGATATTTTCAAGATGAGAGAATCTGAAACTTCACAAGGAAGTTGTAGAATGCAACTATAAAATAAGTTCAAGTCATTCATGCAACAAAGCATCTATGCTACATTTCAACTGAGTCCCCACAAGGGGCTGCCTTTAAAGACTTTTCAGAAACATTAACTGATTAAAAATATAACCATCAAATGATTACCTGGGAGGATCAGGTTAGACTGTAGCATTTTTGTATTAAGCCATCTTCATTGTCTGAGGTGTGAAAGGGGGAAACGGGAATTTTCTATGTGCCACCAAAGCTTATGAATGCTCTCTGAAGGGGAGATCTGCCTAGCCCTATTCGTGTTCCAGTGGATGGTGAGAACCCTTTTATTCAAATAAACCTTTGGCTCTTTTTTATTGAAGGATTTTAAAGGCTGAGTTGTATGGAAGCTTTCATTTTACAGATTTTTTTAGATGTAAAAGCAACAATTTTATTACAGTTAAAAGCCATCAGTACATCTCTAGAGGTTTTGAGGTTTTTATTTATTGTGTTTATTGTAATTGGTTTAATATTTCTATTATCTGTAAATGGCTTTGAGTTATTTCTATGAGTAAAGCAACTAATACAAATAATAAAAGCAGCAACATGATGTGACCATGTTGTTTACCATGTCAGGCCTACTATTTATATCACAAAACGGTGGAAGAAAAAAACATGAACTTAAAACACTTCTTCTGCTTTCCTATTCTCTTCCTGATGCTCATAATGTTCCTTCCGTGTTCCACAGTTGGGGATTCAACACATGAAGTGACTGACATTTTAAATATGAAACCTGAAGTAATTTTTCAAAGCCATTGCGTTGCACTAATACAAATTATTTTCATCATGTTATTCCCAATGAGGCTTGCTATATCTACAGTGGTACCTCGCAAGACGAACGCCTCGCAAGACGGAAAACCCGCTAGACGAAAGGGTTTTCCGTTTTGGAGGCGCTTCGCAAAACGAATTTCCCTATGGGCTTGCTTCGCAAGACGACAGCCCATAGGGAAATCTCCGGGACAGCGGGGAAGCGCAGCGCGTCTTCCCCGCTGTCCTCGGACCTCCTCCGAAGGCTGGCGGCGGGGCGGGGACAGCTCCTCCCGCCGCCGCCGGGCTTCGGAACGATGCCCCAATGCCGGGCGGCGGGCGGGAACGCCTCCCCCCGCCGCCCGCCATCGGGACCATGCCCCGATGCCGGGCGGCGGGGACGAGGCGGGGCATGGTCACCGCCGCCGGCGTTTAAAAGCACTCTGGGGAAAGCAGCGAAGCGCGCTGCTTTCCCCGAGCATCGGGAAGTCCGGCGGGGGTCCTTGGGATTCCCTCCCAGCCCCCGCCTTTAAAAGCACTCCGGGGAAAGCAGCAAAGCGCGGCGTGCTTTGTTGCTTTCCCCGGAGTGCTTTTAAACGCGGGCGGCTGGGGGGGGGGAATCCCTAGGACCCTCGCCGGACTTCAAAAGAGCTGCGGGAAGTCCGGGGGGTCCAAGGGATTCCCTCCCCACCGCCCACCTTTAGAAGCGCTCGGGGAAAGCAGCAAAGCGCGGCGCGCTTTGTTGCTTTCCCCGGAGTGCTTTTAAACGCGGGCGGCTGGGGGGGGAATCCCTAGGACCCTCGCCGGACTTCAAAAGAGCTGCGGGAAGTCCGGGGGGTCCAAGGGATTCCCTCCCCACCGCCCACCTTTAGAAGCGCTCGGGGAAAGCAGCAAAGCGCGGCGCGCTTTGTTGCTTTCCCCGGAGTGCTTTTAAACGCGGGCGGCTGGGGGGGGGGAATCCCTAGGACCCTCGCCGGACTTCAAAAGAGCTGCGGGAAGTCCGGGGGGTCCAAGGGATTCCCTCCCCAACGCCCACCTTTAGAAGCGCTCGGGGAAAGCAGCAAAGCGCGGCGCGCTTTGTTGCTTTCCCCGGAGTGCTTTTAAACGCGGGCGGCTGGGGGGGGGAATCCCTTGGACCCTCGCCGGACTTCAAAAGAGCTTCGGGAAGTCCGGCGGGGGTCCAAGGGATTCCCTCACCGCCGCCCACCTTTAGAAGCGCTCGGGGAAAGCAGCAAAGCGCGGCGCGCTTTGTTGCTTTCCCCGGAGTGCTTTTAAACGCGGGCGGCTGGGGGGGGGAATCCCTTGGACCCTCGCCGGACTTCAAAAGAGCTTCGGGAAGTCCGGCGGGGGTCCAAGGGATTCCCTCACCGCCGCCCACCTTTAGAAGCGCTCGGGGAAAGCAGCGCGCTTCGCTGCTTTCCCCAGAGTCCTTTTAAACGCAGGCGGCAGTGAGGGAATCCCTTGGACCCCCTCCGGACTTCCCACAGCTCTTTTGAAGTCCGGTGGGGGGAGAAGGGCTTTTCTTCCTACCCCCAGCCTTCAGAACAGCCTACTGAAGGCTGGCGGTGGGAAGAAAAGCCCTTGTCCCCCCCACCCAGCCTTCAGAAGAGGTCGGGGGACAGACTGTCCCCGGACCTGGTCTGAAGGCGGTTTCCCTAGGAACGCATTAATTGATTTTCAATGCATTCCTATGGGAAACCGTGCTTCGCAAGAAGAAAAACTCGCAAGAAGAAAAAACTCGTGGAACGAATTAATTTCGTCTTGCGAGGCACCACTGTACTTAACAGCTCACTTGTGCAAAGTCTTCCAGTTTGGGCTCATATCAAATCATAACAAACTCCAGCAAATATTAGGTAACTGGATCAACTCTATGGTGGCCTCTATTCCTATAAGGGCAGGAACATAACCTTCCAGAATTGAAGAATGTAAGTCAGAGGCCAACAAATTTACCGGGGGCGGGGATTTACATGTACAGTTATTTCAACAATTATTCAATCAAATTAGATAAAATGCCTTTTAAGTTTGTTAAAGTTAAAAACCTGTATGTTACATACTACAATATTTAAAACTCACATGAGTGTTTCCAGAAGTTACATAAGTGGATGACTACTCAGGGCATTGCCTCCCCTTTGCTCCCCACTGCAGACCCCTACCCCCCCCAAAGCATCCCAGAATGTTAGGATACCTTTAGAAAAGGTCTGGAATATGGAGTGAAGGGGGAATCTTGCACAAGCTGTCTCTTCCTGATTTTCAGAGAGCTGTCCTGCAGGCCTCCTAACTGCTGCACAGTGGCGTACCATGGGTTGCTAGTGCCCAGGGCCACGCCAAGGGGACGTGGGAGGGAAACGGGCGGAGTACGCTTGCACATTCAACTGCCTAATAGCATCTGTGCCAACCAAGAGATTGCAGTTGCAGTTGCAGATATAAGAAGAGAAGAGCCAGTCCGTTGTCTGGAGAGGCCACTTCCTGGTTCGCATCAAGAAGCATTCAGCTGCATTGAAGAAGCACCAGGTGTTGCAATATTGTGCCCCTAACAATTTTGCGCGTGGGGAAACTGCCCCTGTGCCCTGCATGCTACACTACTAGTCCTGCAAGAAACCTTTTATGGTACAGGGGGCTTACATGGGGAGAAAGGGGGCAAGAAACTTCACTAGTGCCCTCCTGAGCGTAGAATTTTTGGACACAACTTGCAGTATTTCAAAATTCTAATTTAAAATAATATACAGTGGTGCCCCGGAAGACGAATGCCTCGCTAAACGGAAAAACCCCAAGACGAAAGGGTTTTCCGTTTTTTAGCGGCTTCGCAAGACGAATTTCCCTATGGGCTTGCTTCGCAAGACGAAAGCCCATAGGGAAATCTCCGGGGACAGCGGGGAAGCGCAGCGCGCCTTCTCCTCTGTTCCCGGACCTGTCCTAAGGCTTGCGGTGGGAGGTCCGGGAACAGAGGACAAGGCACGAAGGGCTTCTCCTCTGTTCCCGGGACTTGCGGTGGGAAGAGGGTTTTTCCTCCCCACCGCAAGCCTTCAGGACAGGTCCGGGAACAGAGGGGAAGGTTGCTCCCCCCCGCCTGCCTTCAAAAGCCGTCCGGGAGCATTTTAAAATCGCCCCGGGGCAGCGATTTCTTTGTCCCCCCTGCCTGCCTTCCCGGGGGCTTTTAAATCACCCCAGGACATCGGAGAATTCCTCCGCTGTCCCGGGGCGATTTTAAAATGCTGTCCCGGGGTTTTTAAAATGCTGGCGGGTGGCAGCGAAGGATTCGCTGCCGCCCGCCAGCATTTTAAGTCCCGGGAAGGCAGGCGGGGGGGGAGCAAAGACTTTCGCCCCCCGCCGGCCTTCAGAAGAGGTCGGGGGACAGACTGTCCCGGACCTGGTCTGAAGGCGGTTTCCATAGGAACGCATTGATTGATTTTCAATGCATTCCTATGGGAAACCGTGCTTCGCAAGACGAAAAACTCGCAAGACAAAAAGACTTGCGGAACGAATTAATTTCGTCTTGCGAGGCACCACTGTAATACAATAGAAAACAAGGATACGTGTGAGGCTTTCTTTTTTAACGAAAGTTTACTTGAATGTGACAGAAACTGATTCAATAGCTGCTATTTTCTTAAAGTTCTCTTTACTAACTTTCCAAATATATGGGGTTCTAAATTTGTATTACAGTGGGACCTTAAGAATCAAACCCCTAATACAAAATATGATTACTTAAAATCAAGTTCAATGGGAATTACTTCCTCGCATGTACGCTTGAGAGAATATACATGTTTACTTGAAACTAAGCGCCTCTACCTTCAATAGAACTTACTCTCCAATAAGTGCTTATAAGATGACAAGCCCAAGAAGCCTCCAGCAGAATCTTCAAAGAACATGCTGGGAATTTAAGAGAGCCAATTCCAGCCAAACATGTTTCGACTACTTTGTTTTAGACTACAGTACAACATTGCTCCCCTATTTCCAGATAAAGTTTGTGATACAATCAAACCTCGCCTCCGTTATCGTACGTTTCGGCTCCCGAATGCCAAAAACCCGGAAGTAAATGCTCCGGTTTTTGAACATCTGCGGAACCGGAACGTCTGACATTGCTTCCCCTTGAGTGCAAGAAGCTCTTGCCACCAATCAGAAGCCGCGTCTCTGTTGTCGAATGTTTCAGAAGTTGAACGGTCTTCCGGAACGGAATACGTTCGACAACCAATGTTTGACTGTACTTGTTTCAAAACTGACTTGGTCAGAGCCATGGTGCTTCATGTATAAAATTTCCCTCACAACCATTTCCACATATCCAAATATTCCCCTTATTGTTGAGCAGGGGCTTTGAGGACAATGAATGTAGTTCAACATAAAGACAAGGGATCTAGTTTTACATAAAACAGTGAAATTATACAAATACATATCTGAGCATTCACTGAAAGAATGAGGAATGATTAACACTATCACACGAGCTTCAGAATCAGCTCTCTGTACTAGAAATTGGAATATTTCAAAGTCCTTCATCCTCTCCTACCTTAGACACAATCAGGCATGTATTTCAACAGTTTGAAAAAAAGGGCTGAAAGAGAATTTTATTTCTGATAAATTCAGCAATTTAGACTTCATGGGCCAAAGAATATCTAATATGAATGAAAAGTGTGAATAAGATACTTCATAACCTGAACGCTGCATGTGCAACACTAGAACAGAAAATTTTAGTATCTCCATCTGAAAAAATCACTGAGTGATAAGTCTGAAAGTATAGTTTAAGAGTTACTTTACAAAAAACATTTTTGTTCATATTTCAAGTAAAACTCAATTAAAGGCTTTTAAAATATTAGAAGAGGGAGATGCTTTAGAGAAAACACTGACACCAAATCCTCTTGCTAGGCCAGCAATTACAGTTCTTTGGTTTATAATATTACTAAGCATGTTTACTCAGAAGCAACTTCTAGTGAATTCAACTAGGCTTACATATACTTCCATGTACATAGGACTGTATCCCAATTTATATGTGGGGTGATCCTCACCAAACTCAATGAGATTTGCCTCTTAGTAGATATGTACAGGACTGTAGTGTAAAACTGTTAAGCTTTTGAAATGACTGAGTTAGCAAAAAGGGCACTGAAGAATTATGGTTTTCTTGCCCATGGACACTGTCCAGTCTAAAAATATTTTGCTTGTTCTGCTAAATATGTAGCTTCAGTAGCTGTTAAAACAAAAACCTGAGGTGGCTTCTTCCACTTCTGCCAGAAGGCATAGGAGATTGACTATGACTATGCTTCTATGTTATTTATAATTTTGGCTTAACTGCCGTACAGTTCTGAAAAGCATGTGGGAATACTGAAAATGTATAACCCTTTAAAATGTATAAAAATAATGGAGGGCATCACAAAAGCTTTTTACAAAGCTATTCCTCAGCAACCGGAACAGATCTTGGAAATGCATTTTGAAAAGCTTGCTTTATTTTTGCTTTTAAGTACCCTAATCTAAGCTTTCATCATACAGCAGATTTTAAAGGAAATTTAGTTTCAATTTCATATAAGCAGCGAGATGCATTATGGACTGGAGTATTTATTACCTGCCTTACTTCCAAAGAGTAGGGAAAAAACTGCAGGAAGACAACAAGCCTCTCCAGCAAGACTGTTATGTTCCACATTACCTTTGGAAATAAAGAGTTTAGGTTCCAAAAATCATTCACATAATTTAACCTTTACACAAAATTCAACTGTGCCTGAACATTATGCCAGCTAAATCTGCTTTGACTGGCTGCCTTTGTTTGCCTTAGTGATTTTGTAGATGGGTGTTCTCCTGAAGACCTGTGAGCAATATTTTAAGACTGGGGTATTACTGTGTTGGATCATGTAGGGGATACAGCGATGGGAGACTTGAAAGAAAAACTCAAAAAAATAAGGAAAAACAGAAAGAAGGAAAGAAAAACTGGTCTATAACAGTCTATAGAAGCAATCAATTGTTAAAGAGACAGATAAATTATTTGTCTCCGGGAAACAATACTTTGCAGCAATGTAAATTGTGCAGATCAACTGCAAGAACAAATTTACTTGAAGGGAGTTAGTGGCTTTAACAGAACCGCCTTCCAAAGCAACATGCCTAGGAAGAGGGCCAAGGGCTCACGGCCACCCCCACCACTTCTCCAGAATGCAGACAATGACAATCTGTCAAGAGGGAACTTTGCCCAGCGCAAGCGAAACACTGGAGAAATAGAGAGGTTTGGACAAGTTAAAGAGCAAAATGTCATCGGGATGCAAGGGACTGGCCCTTCTGCTCCTCCAACGCCGCTTATTCCTTCCCCAAGGGAGCAGGTAGACACACACACACACATCCCTCCAAGCCCCAGCCCCCGATTCCCGAAGCATGCACGACCCACCAAGACAGAATCCACGCCCCCCCCCTGGCCAACCTACCGACTCTTTCCTCCAGGGCAGAGAGTTCTGGGTCGCTCTCAGGCTGCAACCCACTGACCCAAAAAGAGGGGTGAGCGGAGGAGGAAAGAAGGGGGTGGACAAGGAGAGAGAGGAGAAAGACCGTTGGCAGCGCGCTTGGCTCTGGGAGTTGTAGTGCGCAGCTCGCGCCGTGCAGCGCAGAGGCCGGGAGGCGAGGACTCCAACTCCCACAATGCAACGCGGGATAAAGAGAAGGGGAGAGGAGGGGTGGGGGAGGGGGCGCTTGCTCCTTCTGCCCCCTTTCACGACGGGGCCCCCCAAGAAGCAGGCCCCTCCGCTCCTCCTCCTCCTCTCTTTCGGTCGGGGCGGCTGAGGGGAGACCACCGGGCGCGGAGAACAATCGCCGTCCGGAAGAACGAACTGCGTCACAGCCATTTCCTCCCCCCTCCCCGTATTTCCCCCCCCCACCCGCCGCCGCCCGTTAAGATTCCCTTCCCTTTTCCCCTCAGCCTTTAAACGCGCCCGCCCCACCCCCCGTGAGAACATTCCCCTCACGCAACCGTCGCTCAGCGGTCGCCTAGCAACCCCGCCCCCCCTCGGCCCCCACACCGAGCGAAACCTCCACGCTACTTACTGACAGCGGCGGCATCCGAGTGCATTTTTGTGCAGCGCCGGCACACGCGCTGCCCCGAGCGGGCGGTCCGACCGGCCTCCTCCTCACTCGCTACTCCGTGCGACTCTCCCCGAAGGCAAGAGGCCCCGCCCTCTCGCCCCGCCCACGCCCACACCCCATTGGCTCTCAGTCTCCTCGCTCGCGGCCGCCGACGCCATGCCGATGGGCCGACCCGCTTGCCACTCCAGCCCGGCCCGGCGTTGCGCCCCCCGACGGCTCCGCCCAACCCCGGCCGCCGCGCCTCCTCATTGGCCGGTGTGTCTGCGAAAGAGCCGCCCCCGCCCCTCTGCTGCTATTGGTCCGCCGCTGCCGCCCCTGGAGAAGTACGGAGGGCGAGCCTCCGGTTCTGATTGGGCGGGACGGGCCCACAGGCCGCGCCTACCTCGCGAATTGATTGACTGAGCGGAGTGGAACGCGAGCCATTGAAGGCATGGGGAGTTTGGGGAGCGGCTTCTAGCTGTCATGGTTGAGGATGGTTTGGGCGCTTCGGAATAATAAGAGGCGCTGCATCAGAATATGGATAAGGGGCTTGAAGCCTTATAAAGCCTTTTTTTTAAAAAAAGACGCATTTGTGGAAACTCATTTTTGTGCAATCATTTTGGATTGCATTCTTTTCCCAATAATAATAATAATCAGTGCTTTTTTCCTAAAAAAATCTTTTTCCAATAATAATAATAATAATCAGTGCTTTTTTTCTTTAAAAAATGTTTAGGGGTACTCTCATTTTCCCACTCACATTGCCTCTCATTGAGGCCAAACTTAGAATCACAAAATGTTTAGTAATGTGTGTACCCCTGTGTCCCCCCAGAAAAAAGCACTGTTGATAATAATAATAATAATAATAATAATAATAATAATAATAATAATAATGGGCTTAATAAAGGAAAGGAAAATAGACACTAACAATCCCAAGTGTTGTGTGTGAATGTCAAGGGCCAGTGCTACATGCCCTGCAGATGGCACTCATGGCGTTTGCCATTGAAACAGAGATGAAAGGAATTGAACACTGCACCACACACACACACAGTGCCTTTGTTAGACCAACTTCACTCTGAGTATGATTAAACAAGCTTTCAAAATTCACAGATCCTTTCGCCAGGGATGAAAGCAAGCCATCTGCAGTCTATGCACAAAGAAACGTCACACCCGCAGTTGCTTAGCTTCTTCAACTCAACCCATCTGAATGATTTCTAGTACGTCAAACTCTGTTATTGCATGTGTGTTTGCAGTATTTAAAAAAGTGACGTGAACCGTCTATCAGCTATATTGAACAGCTAAATAAATTTCCTCATTATTCATTCTCTCTCTGAAATAACTCTCTCTCTGGTTGTGTTTATGTTTTATGTCTGAAAGCACGCAAATAAAGTGTAAAAAATAATTGCAGCTTTACCTGCTTTACCTTTACTCTCACAAGGGTAAAAGATGCTGGCAATTTCAAAACAAAACAAAACAAAACAAGGATTTCTCTCTAATCTTTGTAACAACTTCTGCTGTGAACTAAAAGTTTCCTATTATTTTTAAAAAATGAGATTTTGTGTCAGTTGGTTTCAACATATTCCTTAGCACAATAGCAGCAAAATGCAATACCTGCAACAGATATGTGCAGGACACCTCTACTATTCAGTATATGTTTTCAGAGTCCCAAAGTTGTAAAAAGTCCAACCAACTCCATTTAGGATACTTGCAGGGACAATAGGATAAAAACTAATGACTCCTGTGGGTAGGGCAATGTCATACAAGGTGCACCAATACTGTAAATGGATAAAGCAAAGGTTTAGAATGTATAACAGAGAACAGAGCCAGAACAAAAAAGACCTTCACTAGCTACAGTGGCTGTACTGGGACAGAAAATGCCATTTTAGGAAAATGCCATTTCAGTCACTAAAGAGTGACTGAATAGTTGAGTTTGGGAAGCAATTTCCAGATGACCGTTGCCAGCTGGAGAAGCTTCAGAAGATGTTTTGAAGTTGCATGCCATAGCACCAATTCCATGCTTCAACTAGCATAAACAGAGTAAAATAGGCAACACAGTGTATATACTGTCCAACTTAAAGTAGGGAGTTATGAAGAGAGCCAGCCCCACTTGCACCCACTCCTAGGAAACGAGAGTCTTACTATGACCTAGCTTTCAAAGTATGCAGCAAGTTTCTAAGCAGCACAGAGATGCATTGTCTCCACTATTCATTAGAGGACCATACTTCTGATATATACTTGGCCCCTAGAGGACAAAGAGATGCATTGCACTAAAGCCCAGCCTGGCAACAAATTGAATACAGTGCTACCTCAGTTTAAGAACAGTCCGGTTTAAGAACAATTTGGTTTACAAACTCTGCAAAACTGGAAATAGTGTCCCAGTTTGAGAACTTTACCTCATCTAAGAACAGAATCCGAATGGTGGACGGGCACCGGTGGCAGGAATGCCTCATTAGGGAAAGCACGCCTCGGTTTAAGAACAGTTTTGGTTTAAGAACGGACTTCCGAAACGGATTAAGTTAGTAAACCGAGGTACCACTGTACAGTATAGGAAATTCTCTTCTACAAATATAATCACCATTTTCATATGCAAACTCTACTTTTCTGAATGCATTAAGTAGTTAGCGGTGGCATTGAACACAAACAGACAGACACACAAAACAACACACATTTGCTGCCAAATCAAACCAAACGGTATACTGTGAAAAGCTGGATGCTGTGGCCTGAATTACACACATTTACACATGTTGCTTATTTCACATGGTTTACTTTGTTTCTCGTGTGCAAGGCAAGGATGATCCATTTGGTTTAAGTCCATGAGACATGAATGTAGACGTGGCTCAGTCCTGAGTCATTGGTTTTCACAGTGCAGTGGGTGTCCTCCTTTTTGCCAACCTGTTGGCGCGCCATTCTTCTAGCAGCTAGCTTGCTTAAAGTACTTTGGTGTGCTCATGTGAAAACGATGGTTCATCTCATAATTGTGGCCATCTTGATAGCATCCAAACCTGTACAAAAATAATGCGTGAGACTTTCACTGTATAAGCATCTTTCTCCTTCCCTAATTGTGCAGCTTTATAGCAAAAAAGAAAAATGTCATTAGTAATATCAGGGTAGAAAATAAATTGAAATTAGGTTATTTAATTTTACTTTCCTCCCTCACTGCCCCAGTACACAGGTTTCCTTCTGCCTTTGGACACATATCTGGTGGAATTAAGCCCCACTGAATTCACTGAGACTTACTTCTGAGTAAATATGCATATACTGTGGTTGTGCTACATGATTCTTTGATTTCATTGAGACCTGGTGCATAAAGAACTATCCATAATGATAGAACAAGTATCATTCAAATGAGACCTGCAGCAAAATGCTGCAGTGTTGAATACTTTTGTTGGCACTGTGATCTAAACCACAGAGCCTAGGGCTTGCCAAGCAGAAGGTTGGTGGTTTGAATCCCCGCAACAGGGTGAGCTCCCGTTGCTTGGTCCCTGCTCCTGCCACCCTAGCAGTTCGAAAGCACGTCAAAGTGCAAGTAGATAAAAAGGTACCGCTCCAGCGGGAAGGTAAACAGCGTTTCCATGCACTGCTCTGGTTCGCCAGAAGCGGCTTAGTCATGCTGGCCACATGACCCGGAAGCTGTCTGCGGACAAACGCCGGCTCCCTCAGCCTATACAGCGAGATGAGCATCGCAACCCCAGAGTCGGCCACAACTGGACCTAACGGTCAGGCGTACCTTTACCTTTTACTAGCCAGCCATTTTCTCTTCCAGGATACTCAATTTCAGTTTCTTCACATGCACAAGCCACTTTTCTCTATTTTATGCCCAACATAAATTCTGAGTATTCACTATTCTCTTTGGGAGTGAGGTGCTCCCTTAGGCATTTTTTTTGTCTCATATATATATATATATATATATATATATAATTTGGCAAACTAAATATGCTGACTCTGGTTTCTCAGTGGCCCCATGTTGGCTACAATCCTGCCCATACTTGCCAGCTGAATTCATTCTCTGAGAGAGCGATTCTCAAAAAAAGAATTACGTACAAAAAAGGAATCTCTTTACTGCAAGTCATAAGTACAGGCTGCTAAACGTACGGATTCCCATATTTCATGTTCACAAAACTGATGGCAATTTCAAAGCCACTCACTTGAAAACATTGTGGCACATTTTAATTGTAAATGCACTAACCTTGTGGCAAAATGTGTTTCCTTCGATACTTCACTGGGGTCAATGGTGAGTTTGTCATTGTCCATATAATTATCTGGGTCATCTGGGATTCTAAATTTTGCCATTTGAAGTTCAGAGTCACTCAGATGAGCATGAGAAATTCGAGCATAGCCCAGCCTGCCATAAATGCAAATAATTTTTTTCAATGAAGTAAAACATCTCATTCATTTTAAATTTTTACTCATACAAGATTTCCAAATAGCCTTTGTGACTGTTTGCCATTCGATAATATAAATGGCAGGTTTCGGTATCTAATTAACTGCTTCTCAAGCTATTAATAGAATAAAATTATGGAATTGTAGAGTTGGAGGAGACCCCAAGGGTCATCTAGTCCAACCCCCTGCAATGCAGGAATCCAGCCCATAGCAGTTCTTGGGTGAGCTTGAAGCACTACACAAATCGCCTGGTTAACAGCCGGACACACTGACCCATTGCACCACTTGTTGTTGTTGTTTAGTCGTTTAGTCGTGTCCGACTCTTCCTAACCCCATGGACCAGAGCACGCCAGGCACTCCTCTCTTCCATTGCCTCCCGCAGTTTGGTCAGGCTCATGTTTGTAGCTTTGACAACACTGTCCAACCACCTCGTCCTCTGTCGTCCCCTTCTCCTTGTGCCCTCCATCTTTCCCAACATCAGGGTCTTTTCCAGGGAGTCTTCTCTTCTCATGAGGTGGCCAAAGTATTGGAGCCTCAGCTTCACGCCACTAGCTGCTCAGCACAACATTGCACCACTAGCTGCTCTAAAAGCACAACTCAGGCCCCATCTGTGCTATACACACCACTTTAAACAGCCGTAGTTCCCTCCTCGCCAAATAATAATGGGAATAGTAGCTTGTTGAGGGTGCTGACTCCCACAGAGCTACAATTCCCAGAGTTCCCTGGGAAGAGGGACTGATGGTTAACCACTCTGGCAATTGTAGCTCAAAGGGGGGGAGGATAGGAGTCTCCTGACAAGTCTCAGCACTCTTAACAAACTAACTTTCCCAGGATTCTTTGGGGGAAGCCATGACTGTTTAAAATGGTATGATACTGCTTTAAATTTATAGTGCAGATGAGGGCTCAGTTTGCACCAGTAAGGAATAATTTGACCTGCAGACAAAATTAATACCATTTTAAGAAAGTTGCATCCACTTTCAACAAATACAAATGAATGGTAATCATTCATTTCTATAGGAAAAGGTTAAAGAGATGGAGACATTCCCATTTACTGTGTACTCACTGCGTTTCCAGTACAGTCGTACCTTGGTTTTCGGACAGAATCCATTCCAAAAGTCCATTCGACTTCCAAAAACATTCAGAAACCAAGGCGCGGCTTCCGATTGGCTGCAGGAGCTTCCTGCACTCAACTGGAAGCCACGGAAGCAATGTCGGACGTTCAGCTTCCAAAGAACATTCGCAAACTGAAACACTCACTTCTGAGTTTGCAGCGTTCAGGAGCCAAAACGTTTGAGTTGCAAGTTGTTCGACAACCAAGGTATGACTGTACTGTGTTCTTAATGCATGTTCGCACAATGCTATCCAAAAGACGTGTATCCTGTACCTGATTATAAGATACAGCTTCACACCTTCCAAATTCATCTCTAGTCAAGGTTTGAACACCCTTGCATAGAGTAAATCTATCCCTACCCCATAAACACCCCCACCCCAGTGTGTACACAAACAGAAATGAATTAAAGCTGTACTGATGTTGAACAGCTGGAAGGGGAGAACAACTTCCATTTTCTGCAAGGTGGTACGTGAGATAAGAGTCGCACCCCATAAACATCCTTGAATGGACTTAACCGTCAAGGGGTCCTTTACCTTTTAATGTGAACACACCCTGTGTCACAGTCTGATGATACAATACCTGCCCCTCAAACTGGTCACTCAAAAATACAGAGCACGATACATGAAATGGCAGCTGAGTGTATGAGACAAGAAGAGAGCGAGGATCCGTAGGCAAATAACCAAGGTATCTATTTAACGTACCTTATTAATCCACGATACATTATATAACTGCACCATCTATCTTGATCTGTGTTGTCGATATCCTAAGCAGCAGTAAAACAAATGCAAGAGGAAATGGTTCGTGAAAAAGGTTTCAGCAGATGCAAACAAAGTCACTGTGTTTATATGTTTCAGATGATGAAGCTATGAATTTGCAAAACCAGACAAACTACTAGTATTGAACTATTTTATTTTAAAATATTAGCCTGTGGGGATTGGGCAAATCATTGTAAGATTGAGGCAACTCTTCCTGTGCTCATGCTTTCCTAGCTATAATCACAGCGTCCACATACTAGAGAGTGATATCAGCAGACTCTTAGTAACCCAAGTGTTTGCAGATGCTTAAATACAGTAATCAAAATAGCCCCATAGGAACTCAGGGGCATGGAATACTGAGAGATTGAGGGTGCAGTGGGGGGAACTTAGATAGTGAACATTGGGCCCCTGGAGAAATTGGTTGACAGAGCATTGCATAAGCGGTCAGAACAGAAGTCGATCTATGATATGGCTCTAGTATCAGATGATACAGTATTTGAAAAAGGCTAAATGACAGAAGCAATAATTGATGAGTGATTAGTTGCAACCTCGTCACATGAGAGGAGAGGTGGTTGTAAACAGTAGTTAAGGATGCTCTAAGCCTGAATGCTTCTTTGCTGACACCTCAGTTTGTTAACCTGGAAGGAAATCTGGATGTGGTTGAGTGTTTGTAGCTGTAAGTAAGTAAGCAAGTGGGGGGGGGACCCCCCTTTATGGACTTCTGACACACCTATTGAAAAACCCAAAGTGTGAACCAGAAGCATGTGCTTTGGGCTGCTTAAGAATATGCGGGAGGGGTGGGGAAGAAAAACAATATAGACCAATTCTACTTATAAAGGCTTGGTCTTTAAATATGTAGTGAACTATGATAGTGTTTGGAGTACAGTGGTACCTCGGGTTACAGACGCTTCAGGTTACAGATGCTTCAGGATACAGACTCCGCTAACCCAGAAATAGTACGTTGGGTTAAGAACTTCGCTGCAGGATGAGAACAGAAACCGCGCAGCGGCAACGGGAGGCCCCATTAGCTAAAGTGGTGCTTCAGGTTAAGAACAGTTTCAGGTTAAGAACGGACCTCTGGAACAAATTAAGTACTTAACTCGAGGTACCACTGTATTGAATGTTAAATAAGTGGGAGAGCTGAAGGGAGCATGGAACAGCAGCTATGGAGGGTAGGGATTTTTTTGTGGTTAGGTGAGAAAGCAGATGACGTGGATGAAATTGGGTTTAGGAGATGATTTGTTCTAATCACTTTCATTTCAGTCTTCCATTGACTATGCATTTCTCTTCATTGTTCTTTAGATGAGCACTCTGCTATCCAGCCTGGGTAATTGTCCACACAGTGCTTTTTGCACATTAAGATTCTGACCATCTTTTTTAAAACTAATGCATGCACAGTTTCATTTTAATTTACTATTATGCCATAAATATGCACCCAGACCACCAAACGGTATTGTTACCGATCTTGTATTGTTACAAAAATGATTTAGGATCATAACTGTAATACCTTAACGTTGCCATTTTCAATTATTTGCAAGTAATCTCTGGAACCAGGAGCTGAAGTGATGTATCCTAGAAACACAACCTGGTTAGAGCTCATCTTCAATAAATTCGAAACAGCTATTGCTTGAAGCTCTCTATCTGAGTCTTCTCTGGGGGTGGGAAATAAGATACGATTCTTATTTGAAGGAAATGGTAAGAATTGCAATCATAAAATACGATTCATCTTTCTAGGGAAATTGCAATTTCTAGGGAGAGTGGAGGAATCACAAATATTTCTGCTAACAACTGCTATCCATTATATTTGTTGCTGATCACATTTGTGACCTATCCATTCTCAAAAATGTTCAAGGGGGAATACATGTAGTTACCCCATTTTATCTTCACAGCAGCCATGTGAGGTTGGTTAGGCTGAGAACTAGCAACATGCCCAAGACATGGTCTATATGGTTGAGCACAGATTTGAGTCCAGGTCTTCTCCCATCCAGCACCCCGCCATTTTAATCATGAGCAAGCTCCATTAAAGATTGAAACTAATGCAAACAACTCCAGGGCTCCAATATCAGCCAAGTTATTTTCCCGTTCCCACCCTTGGTTTGCTTTCCATCTAGCTTGATTAAGCATTCCGGAAAACTCAAAGCTTGTACACTATTTTGTAACATTTTGCCTGGCCTAATAATCATAATAACCCAGCCACTCTGAGCGGCTTCCAACAAAATATTAAAATACAATAGTCTATTAAACATTAAAAGCTTCCCTAAACAGGGCTGCCTTCAGATGTCTTCTAAAAGTCTGGTAGTTTATTTCCTTGACATCTGGTGGGAGAGACCTCAGACACTGAGGTCCAGTGCCAAAGACCTTCTGGCAGTTCCCTCGCTGTGAGAAGGCAAGTTACAGGGAACCAGGCAGAGGGCCTTCTCAGTAGTGGCACCCGCCCTGTGGAACACCCTCCCACCAGATGTCAAGGAAATAAACTACCAGACTTTTAAAAGACATCTGAAGGCAGCCCTGTTTAGGGAAGCTTTTAATGTTTAATGCTGTATTGTGTTTTTAATATTTGGTTGGAAGCCACCCAGAAAGAATCTTGTTTATTTGTTTTTTATACATGACTTTGAATGTAAACACTAATTTGTAAAGACAAATAAATTTTCTGTTTTAAAAAAACTACTCAAAAGAACATGACCCGGTTGATTCTAATCTTCAGTACTGGATGACATCCATCCATTACCGATATCAGTACCGTATTTTCCGCTCTATAAGACGCACTTTTCCCCTCCTAAAAAGTAAGGGGAAATGTGTGTGCGTCTTATGGAGCAAATGCAGGCTCCATGGCTTCACGATGCTTTCGCTGAAGCCAGGAGAGCAAGAGGGATTAGTGCGCACCGATCCCTCTTGTTCTCCTGGCTTCGCTTTGCTGGAGAGGTGCCGCACAGCTTTCCCTCTCTGCGCAGCGCCCCTTCAGCGAAGCGGGAGGAGAAATGGAAGGGGCTCAGTTTCTCCTGCCGCTTCGCTGAAGGGGCACTGCACAGGTAGGGAGAGATTTTTTCCCCCTTGTTCTCCTCCTCTAAAACTAGAAAATATGGTTGGGTGCGTCTTATAGAGTGAAAAATGCGGTATTTTTCTCAGATGTAGCTGGAATAATAATAATAAAATAGTAGTAGTAGTAGTATCTTAAATAGTTGGCTTATTTTCTGTTCACACAAGCAATTTTCATACATACTCCTCATTTCCAAAATGAGCAACCACAAAATCCACCAGTTTCCCTGTGAAGTTCACAGTCATGGAGATGGCTGGTGCTATCTCTCCCTCGGGAGAAGGGAGAAGGTGGTGTCTGGACTTCACAACTGGGTATCTTGACAGAACCATCATCCTGCATTACAATAAAGTAAAATTATTGAACAGAGCTAGTTCCAAAGCACAATGCAAACTAAAACCAGCACCTGCAGTTCATTGACCCAAGGCAGTCGTCCAAGGTATCACCACTGGGTAGGAGACTTAATGAGCTAGGATGGGAGAACAGGGCAAAAGAGGCTGACTCAGGAAACTGGGTAATCATCTCATAGCTAAATAGGATTGAAAGCCTGTGCAGGATTCAATAAAAGATAAGGGTGAAAATTATGGGATGTTGTGGCTTTAGGTCCAGGAACAGATAATGTTCTATGGCATGGCGGGGAAATCATGTAAGCCAACAAGTTCCTCTTTCACTTCCATATCATCATACTAAGAAGTTATAGATGAGAATTCAAGGTACATCTTCTCCACATCTCACCCAATTTAATACCAAGACTGCAGCTTGAATAAAATGAGAAGTTGTGGTTAAGCAAAATATGAAGCAAAATCTCATAGCCACACTGGAGGAAGAGACGGGCAGGGGGGTGGGATCTTGCAAGCCTGGAATTCACAGAGACTGCTTCGTGTCATGTAAAATTATGGTTTAGCGAAATCCAAACTAGACCTGTAGAGGACTGAGAGTTGGCTAAAGGCATGTTCAGGATGCAGGACATGCCCTATGGGATATGGGATAATGAAGGCATGTTATGAAATGCCATAATTCACGAGTATCTGCATCCAAAAAAGAAAGAAAGAAAGAAACCCAGAAAAATGATATAACTTGATATCACACTTGATATAAACACAATAGCATCCTCATTACAATGCATCAAATAGCTATGTCTTTAATCACCTATTGCACCTCTGTAATCAAATACAGTTCACTCACCCCCAAGTATGATCTCGAGTACTTGGGCCAAAATCTGTGTAAAAACCAAGTTTCTCTCCCAACCACATGGTTGGATCATTGTTCCCAATGAATAGCTTAGAAGCATCACTCTCCACAATAGTAATAAAATCTGCCCCTGGGAAACAAAACAATGGGTTGAGAAGTGTAGCTATATTAATATACCTTCAGTATTGATTGATTGATTGAAAAGAGAGGCAAGGAAACAGTGGGAAACTGGGTTGTAATCTCTTAAAATCAACCGTTTCAATTTTTTCTGTCAAAATGCAAAGAACGAAACATATTATTGATTCTGCCATCTCTGCATTGTCTCATTGACTCTTTTGGTAAAAGGCTTTAGTATGCAAGGGGGGGGGATAAAATGATCTCATCTTCTCACTCCACAGGAGCAATACTGGTTTTTGTGAAAGACAATATCTAATACAAATATCTAATAGAAAAAACTATGTCTCCTTGTGTTACTCACCTGAATGACGTTTCTGCTTCCCCCCCCATAACATTAGTATGACATAATAGCAATCATAATTAACAACAAAAATAATTATAGCAACTGAAGGTTGTTCCCATTCTAGCCCAGAGCTCTGATTTCTTGGTTCTATACCCCTCTGCCACAGGTGGAAGAGTCTATCATGGAAGACAAGAGAGGCATAATGCACAAGCTACCGTATTTTTCGCACCATAGGGCGCACCGGACCATAGGGCGCACCCAGTTTTTTGGGGGGGAAATAAAGGGGAAAAAATTATTCCCCCCCCCAGGTGCGGGGCTGGGGCGGGGGAAGCTCGAGCTTCCCCCGACCCCAGCCCCCAAACAGGCAGCTCTCCGCAAGCAGCGGGAGCGCTCCCGCTGCTTGCGGAGAGGTCCGCGAAGCCTGGACGCGCTGAGCTCAGCGCGCCCAGGCTTCGGCATGCAGGCACCTCTCCGCAAGCAGCGGGAGCGTTCCCGCTGCCTGCGGAGAGGTCCGCGAAGCCTGGACGCGCTGAGCTCAGCGCGCCCAGGCTTCGGCATGCAGGCAACTCTCCGCAAGCAGCGGGAGCCCAGCGCTGGGCTCCCGCTGCTTGCGGAGAGGTCCGCGAAGCCTGGACACGCTGAGCTCAGCGCGCCCAGGCTTCGGCATGCAGGCACCTCTCCGCAAGCAGCGGGAGCGCTCCCGCTGCTTGCGGAGAGGTCCGCGAAGCCTGGACGCGCTGAGCTCAGCGCGCCCAGGCTTCGGCATGCAGGCACCTCTCCGCAAGCAGCGGGAGCGTTCCCGCTGCTTGCAGAGAGGTCCGCGAAGCCTGGACGCGCTGAGCTCAGCGCGCCCAGGCTTCGGCATGCAGGCACCTCTCCGCAAGCAGCGGGAGCGTTCCCGCTGCTTGCGGAGAGGTCCGCGAAGCCTGGACGCGCTGAGCTCAGCGCGCCCAGGCTTCGGCATGCAGGCAACTCTCCGCAAGCAGCGGGAGCCCAGCGCTGGGCTCCCGCTGCTTGCGGAGAGGTGTGCGAAGCCTGGACACGCTGAGCTCAGCGCGCCCAGGCTTCGGCATGCAGGCAACTCTCCGCAAGCAGCGGGAGCCCAGCGCTGGGCTCCCGCTGCTTGCGGAGAGGTGTGCGAAGCCTGGAGAGCTGAGGGGTCGGTGCGCACCGACCCCTCTCACTCTCCAGGCTTCAGCGAAAGCCTGCATTCGCACCATAGGACGCACACACATTTCCCCTTCATTTTTGGAGGGGAAAAAGTGCGTCCTATGGTGCGAAAAATACGGTATATGATTTTGTTGAAAGTACCTGTTTGATTCAGAAGGACGACCGATCGCTCTAAGCTGGACCACCCATCATTATCATAGCCAAACCTGAATGGCCAAATCAGGGCTGAAAAGTTTTTCTTTGGAGGCTACAGATAAATCAGAAGGGAAAACAAAAAATTCAGTCTCACTACATTTACAAACACGTTCTTTGACTAGTGTGCGAGCAATACAAAAGTGGCTGATAGGATTACAGAGGTAGGTATAATATACGCATAATAAAAAGGTAAAGGTAAAGGGACCCCTGGCCATTAGGTCCAGTCGTGGCTGACTCGGGGGTTACAGCACTCATCTCACTTTATTGGCCAAGGTAGCCAGCATACAGCTTCTGGGTCATGTGGCCAGCATGACTAAGCCACTTCTGGCGAACCAGAGCAGCACACGGAAACACCGTTTACCTTCCTGCTGGAACGGTACCTATTTATCTACTTGCACTTTGCCGTGCTTTCGAACTTCTAGGTTGGCAGAAGCAGGGACAAGCAACGGGAGCTTACCCCGTCACAGGGATTTGAACCGCTGACATTCTAGAGTCCTAGGCTCTGTGGTATAACCCACAGCGCCACCCGCATCCCTTATACACATAACATTTGCCCGAAAATAGAGAAAATAAAGGAACGCAGGACAAAAGGAAAGAATCTTCCCTAGATGTATCCAAGTCAAAGTACATGTAACATCTTTCTCCTGTATCTCCTTCCCCTATTGCTTTCCTCACTGCAAGCTCTTTGAAACAGGAACCTATCTTGTTTGCTAGTGAAAACTGGTAAGGTGCCATATATAATGATACGTACATCATACAATAAGGACAAAATATGGAGGAGTTGTAAAAATAAGTTCTTCCAAAATTATGACCTAGTATAGGCTAGGGGAATGATCTGATTTAAAATTATTTTCAGTAACTCTTATTTAGGTCCAGTCTAGGATCTGTTGTGGGTGCTGTGACTTTTGCAGGTACGTCTATCATTTTGTAGCTGAATGGGTGACCATACTCCGTCGAAAAGTGCTGAGCGCTGAAGCCCTACAGAAACTTTGAATTGTCATCATTTTGTATAATAATCAAGGCACAGCACATGTTGAGTACTGTGAATTCGTCCTTAAAGATTAGGGGTCAGCAAATTTTTTCAGCCAGGCAGCCGGTCCACTGTCCCTCAGACCTTGTGGGGGGCCGGACTATTTTTTTTTGGGGGGGAAATGAACAAATTCCTATGCCCCACAAATAAACCACTAAAGGTAAAGGTACCTCTGACTGTTAGGTCCAGTCGCGGAAGACTTTGGGGTTGTGTGTTCATCTTGCTCTATAGGCCAAGGGAGCTGGCGTTTGTCCGCAGACAGCTTCTGGGTCATGTGGCCAGCATGACTGAGCTGCTTCTGGAGAACCAGAACAGTGCATGGAAATGCCGTTTACCTTCCCACCGGAGCGGTAACTATTTATCTACTTGCACTTTGACATGCTTTCTAACTGCTAGGTTGGCAGGAGCTGGGACCGAACAATGGGAGCTTACCCCGTTGCAGGGATTCGAACCACTAACCCTCTGATTGGCAAGTCCTAGACTCAGTGGTTTAGACCACAGCGCCACCCACGTCCCTCACAAATAACCCAGAGACGCATTTTAAATAAAAGCACACATTCAACTCATGTAAAAACACGCTGATTCCTGGACAGTCCTTGGGTGGATTTAGAAGGTGATTGGGCCGGATCCGGCCCCCAGACCTTAGTTTGCCTACCCATGCTAAAGATTGTTTCTGCACTAGTATTTCCATGTCAAGATGTAAGTATTATAAATGATAGAGTCATACCTCCATTTACGTAACCCTCTGGTTACGTAAACTTCGGGATTCGAGTGCAGCAAACAGTGGCATAGCGTGGGGGCTGCAGGGGGGACCGGCCGCACCGGGCGCAACATCTGGGGGTTAGGGGGCGCAAATCCACGGGTTAGGGGGTGCAAATTACTTGCCTTGCCCCAGGTGCTGACAACCCACCCTATGCCACTGGCAGCAAACCCAGAAATGTTTATTGGTTTTGCCCCACATGCATGCACAGAAGCAGTCCTCAGGTTGCGGAAACCTCGGGATCCTACCGGACCTCCGGAATGGATCCTGTCCGCAACCGGAGGTACCACTGTATTTCATTCTGATTTTGCAGTTTGAACTGAGTGAGTTGTGTGTGTACCACTTAGAGATTATTGCAATTAAGCAGTATATCTGTCAAAATAAAATAAACAGATAAAATCAAATTTAAATGGATTAAAAGTAAATAAATGACTCACCCCATGTCCTAATTTTTTCTCATAAGCTTTATATCGCAATCCTAATCCCAGCAGGCCTACCCCAACGAACAGCCACAGAGCTAGAAAAAAATCAATAGTGTGTATATTAGTATAAGGGAGCAATAATAAAAATTGATTTGGGGGAATCTACAAATATCAACTATTAATAGCATGTCAGGAATAGTGCCCAACTTATATTGAGCTGGCAAATTCTTACAAAGGCAGTTTTCACAGTCCTTCACTTTATCCTTTGTGAAATATGCTGGCAACATTTGCTCTTGCCCATTTCCCTGGGATCTTTTTTTTAGAGAGTGTGCATTGGTTATGCATGTCCAGTTTGGGGAAAACGTTAAATGGAGACATGGACACACCAGGTGAAAACATCCCATCCTGGACTGCCAACTAGTGTGGATGGGAAACAATGGTTTAGGAATCAGAGACAGAATATTTAAATCCCTCATCTATGGACACCCTTGTATGGACACACACTTAAAAATTTCATCTGAGCTTCCTGTTGTGCAAGATAACATCCTTGGATGGACATAACCTGGTTCTCCTTTGGACCAATTTAGGAGCTTTAGTCCTCCTGATAAGGGATACATTT
The DNA here is from genome assembly GCF_964234715.1 of Podarcis melisellensis. NCBI lineage: Eukaryota > Metazoa > Chordata > Lepidosauria > Squamata > Lacertidae > Podarcis > Podarcis melisellensis. The sequence continues at coordinate 59,523,784 of NC_138541.1, read as the reverse complement.
TAATGGTGAAAATATGTTTCCTCTCACAGATAAGTGGTATGTCAGAACTGTGGATGGATCATAACCATAACTCTTGCTGTTGTTGTTGTTTAGTCGTTTAGTCGTTTAGTCGTGTCCGACTCTTCGTGACCCCATGGACCAGAGCACGCCAGGCACTTCTGTCTTCCACTGCCTCCCGCAGTTTGGTCAAACTCATGCTGGTAGCTTCGAGAACACTATCCAACCATCTCGTCCTCTGTCGTCCCCTTCTCCTTGTGCCCTCCATCTTTCCCAACATCAGGGTCTTTTCCAGGGAGTCTTCTCTTCTCATGAGGTGGCCAAAGTACTGGAGCCTCAGCTTCAGGATCTGTTCTTCCAGTGAGCACTCATGGCTGATTTCCTTTAACTCTTGCTACCAGCTGCCAAATCAATGCATTCCAGGACGACGACCAGGAACAGAACTAGCTGACTAGTAACTTGATTTTTGTTTAGTTTTATTATATACAGCAGAATAAAACACAGCTTTGTTCAAGTTACTATATATACACGGACGAGATTCAAACTCCTATTCCAAACTCAACACTCCAACAACCAAACTGCTGTGTCATAAGGGAGAACTTAGCCAATCACCACCTGTTGCTAGACTTTCCTGTCTCAAAGCAGAAGTTCTCACGTACTCTGTTTAACTTGGCTTGTAGCCAACACACTAATTGTCTACTCAAAAGCTGCACATACTCAATGTCTCAACAAGAACTTGCAAACATATCCACTGAACTCTTGGACTGATGAACAATGTTCAGCAATACAGTGATGTTGCAAAGATACTAATTTGGCAATAATTCAGTTGTTACAGATGACTTTTTAGGCAGGATTCTTGAGTGCATCATCTAAACTCGGATGTGGCCTAACACTTTGTTTATGCCTGAAGCACCCAAACAAACCCTCTAGCCTTGTGCATTTAATGACCTGTAAGTCTATCTGGCAATTTGTTTTTGAGAAATGAAGCAAAGTTATACTTACATAATTTGATGTATTTTTCACTTTCATGGAAGAACGGTTTATCACTACTTTTTACCCTAAACACAGAGTGAAGATCCTTCCTGCATTCAACTAGTGTGCCTATGACAATAAACAGCATGGTGAACCCTGTAATCAAAATATAACAGATGGGGGGAGGGGTTATGACCAGCGGGAAGGGAAACTTGCACAAGAATACTCCAATATGATATTGTCAGTCAGCCAGCTTGTAAGTACATAGAAGGTGAAGAGTTTAGCAATTTGCAAAGCTGATTCCTAATTCATCGCTTATGCATTAAGCCAACACAATAAACAGGACAAGGTGAGCATTTGGAACAGCCAGCATAAAATCTAATGTCCCCATTGGCTGATCCCAACTTTGCTTTCGTGGCCAAAATGACACTACTACACACAGAGAGAGGCAGGAAGGGGAGGGAAGATATCAGCAGGCTTTGGAGAAACTTCAACGTTTGCAGAAGTAAAAAAAAAAAATGGGGGGGACTTATGGGGTGGAATCAGAAAACAGTCCAATGAGGAATAAGCATGCTCAGTGCTCATGGAATGCTGAATATTTTTTGCCAGGGGGCGGGGCAGAAAACCAGGGAGGGAGGGAGAGTGGAATGCAATGGAGTATACTGAACAGGGGCACTCCACGCTGCAACTTTGTCAAAGTACAGAAAGAACTGTGAAACCATTCTCGATTGTATTTTACAGTCTTTAGATACCCAAACCAATGAAATCCGATGACTTTTCTTGGCTAAGAAGAGCAAACATACCCAAAAGAATATGAGAGCTTTCTCTAGCATAGATTCCACCAGGCACAAATTTATAAGCTGTGCACCACACACAGAAGAATGTTTCTAGCACAAGTATGAGCATGGCTGTACTCATGACTTTCCCAGGATGTAAACAGCTAACGAAGCATCCGGTTATGCGAGGCCACACACACATTGTAAAGACAGCTAGGAGGTCGCCAGCAATGGCTGCATACCACGTTCGTAAGCCAAGCAGACCAGCTGCTCCTGCTGCACCTATTAAAAAACAGACAAAAAAATTATGCCAAAGTCATGAAACATTGCTATGTATTGTCATTCTGATCAATATGGCACCACTGTCATTTGGTTGTCGGTTCTACTCAGAGTAGGTCTAGTACTCTAGAACATAAGCTAGTCATGTCTATTAATTTTGATGGTTCTGCTCTGACTAGAACTAATGTTGGCTACAACACACAGTGATAAATATGGCACCATAAAATCTCATGGAAACAACCCCTTTATAAATATAACGCAGTATCAATATCCCCTTTATTATAATAAAACATCCCCATGAATAAAAACCATCACAGACCTTATTATAACGGGGATCGGAGTAAACAGTAAAGGGTTCCCAAGACTAATAATGTCCTCAAACCAGTCTGATAGTTCTCCAGTTATTTAAATACTTTCTGTTGGATTGCTATCTCTTGGAACCCAAAGAGATTCTGAAGCAGTTGACCCAACATTTGGTAATACACTGTTCTGAAAAATTGCTAAGTCAGGAAGGTGGAATTATCCAAGATGAATGGTAACCACTGTGATGACTAAGATGATCTCAGTATAGAAACTACTACTAGGGCAGAAACTGCACAGATGAGGATCAAGGTTTCACCCAGGAATGCCTAGACGCTATCAGCTTACCCAAGTATGGTAAACTAATTATGGATTAGAGTTTCCAAGCAAGCTTGAGTTCTAACACCTAACATGATAAATGTTGTTTCTGTTCCTCCAACCATGAGCTAAAAACACATACATACTTCTTGCCACCTGCTGTATAAGACAGTACAGTGGTACCTCGGGTTACATACACTTCAGGTTACATAAACTTCAGGTTACAGACTCTGCTAACCCAAAAATAGTACCTCGGGTTAAGAACTTTGCTTCAGGATGAGAACAGAAATCGTGCAGTGGCGGTGCGGCAGCAGAGGGAGGCCCCATTAGTGGTGCTTCAGGTTAAGAACAGCTTCAGGTTATGAACGAACTTCCGGAACGAATTAAGTACTTAACCTGAGGTACCACTGTATACGAAAGCCCCCTGGATGGAGAAATAATTACGTAGATCCTTAAACCACTTACTGTGCAGTATCGACTTCAAAATGAAAGAACTATTCCATGACTAACGCATTCATATATCACCTAAAAATGACTCTCAGATGAACTCAAGTTGTGAATTTTACCATGGGCAAGATCCCCAAGTCTATACAGTTCAGCAAATGAAGAACGTATGTCTCCCTTCCCCATTCCTACTAATGACATGTCTTTAAAAGGCTTAGGGACTGCAGAACATTTATTCTTACCTATAAGGCACCAACAACACAGGGCGCAGGTAGACCAAGGCCAGAAAGACAGCATTAGTCCATGAGCCAGTCCTAAGAGAACGGCGCCTCTGTAAAAATGAGAGAACAGAGAATTATTGCATTTTTCGAAAGAAACAACTCAAAGAGAAGGCACAAGCTAAACTTAATTCCTTTCTTTTCCTCTGGCCTGAATCTGAAGAGGATTTGGATAAGCAAGTTGTTATGGATAGACTAGCTAAATATTTCCCAGCCAGTTACAGTCAGTTTTATTGTAACAAGCAGTGCCCGACTTTATAGGAAGGGTGGAGTAGGAAGGAGGTGCAATTTGACAGCCATGTCTGAGATTTTGCCCCCTCTTTCAACTGTATGCTAGACTGCAGACCATTTATGTTACCAGCAGTCCACAAGCTTCACCCAGGTGGTCCATGGCATGTCTGTGGATTTGTGGTTGAGGATGGGAAATGGCAGATCCACTGCATTCAATATTCACATTGATTTTTAACTGCAACCAGTGGAGTGGACATAATCCTATTTTCCCAGCCAGCACAGTTTTCTGTTATCTGAATAGGGCTCCTGAGACACACAGATGCTCTTACGAAGGCTGTATTAGTAATAGTAACAACAACAACAACAATAGCAATTTATTATTTATACCCCTCCCATCTAGCTGGGTTTCCAGAGCCACTCTGGGTGGATCCCAACAGAATATTAGAAACACGATAAAACATCAGACATTAAAAACTTCCCTAAATAGGGCTGCCTTCAGATGTCTTCCAAAGGTCAGGTAGTTGTTTATTTCCTTAACATCTGAGGGGAGGATGTTCCACAGGGCAGGCGCCACTACCAAGAAGGCCCTTGTCTGGTTCCCTGTAACCTCACTTCTCGCAGTGAGGGAACCGCCAGAAGGCCCTCGGAGCTGGACCTCAGTGTCCGGGCAGAACAATGGGGGTGGAAACACTCCTTCAGGTATACTGGACCAAGGCCGTTTAGGGCTTTAAATGTCAGCACCAACACTTTGAATTGTGCTCAGAAACGTGCTGTGAGCCAATGTAGGTCTTTCAGGATCGGTGTTATATAGTCTCGTTGAATTTGTAGGGACTTGCATCTAACTAAAGGTGCTTTGAATTGTGCTACACCCTACCTAAAAACCCCAATAGCTTCGCTATCAAGGAATGTGAGCTGGTAACCATTCCAAATATGAAAGACAAAACATGGAAATGGTTTTATCAACCTTATAACCTGATACCCTCAGGCAGTAAAAAATTAAATAACACAATGATGGTAATAATTTACTTGCCACCCTACACCCAAAATGAGAACTTAGCCCCACCCCTCCCAATTGTATCATGCATCTCTTTAGTCCCAAGGAGATGAGGCACATGTGTGTCATTAAAGCCAATACCAGTTTATATGTAGGGATTACTGTCTAGGGTTGCTTTGGAACTTGTTGTCGTTACCAGAATTTCATGACCTCCAAGCTCCACCTGTTTGGGATTTGATATTTTTAACTTGCTTAATAAAATACTAGGAGAGCACACACTTTACCCATGTGGATTAGGATCTGGCCCAGGTTGCGGGTGTCCACTCACTGCCCATCTAGAAACTAGAGAGACCTCTCCAAAAATCCAGAAGGTGAGGAACATTAGGCTGCCAAAAGCTGTCCCTGACAAAAACCAGTTGGAACCATGAATGGTTTCCTTTGCTGCGTTTCCAATCTTGTTTGCTTCTTGTTTTTGGCTTTTAGTACCTTAAAAAAGTGGAAAACATTGATTCAGCAAATCAAGGACTCAGCTACACAGCTGCAAATAAAATGTTTTAAAAGTGTTGTAAAGTGCAATATACAAATGCAACACTAGATGGCGACAGCAAGCTATGCAAAATTCAATCTATTTTTCAAAACGTTTTTTAACAAGCATTTCACTGCGTTTTTTTTATATGCGTGTAGATTACACCCAAGAGTATGAAGTCATAAGTGTTCAGAAATTTCTAAGAAGATTTTTACATAACACAAACACGGTTAAGAGGGTCTCTAATGGCAATTCTAATAGTATAAACACCGACAACTGCGAAACACTGGCCTGCGAGCATTCCAATTGGAGAACAGCTCTTACCAAAGGTGTCATGGACTTTGAAGACACTCGAATTCAGGACGAAAGGGAGAAACGTGCTAAGAGGAAGGCACACTTGGGAAACCCTCACTGTGATCAACTCCCACCCAGAAACCTATGTCCCCACAGTGGAAGGATGTGTAGATCCAGATTTGGCCTCCCCAGTCACTTACAGACTCACTCTTAAGATCGTGTTCATGGAAGACAATCTTACTCGGCTATGAGAAATCGCCAAAGAATAAAGAAGAAGGAGTGATGGTGATGGGAGGAATCGAGGCAGGTATCAGGGGTGATCCCTTCAGAGGCACAGAGTCCCCAGCAATTGCTTGAGGATGCTTCCTCCTGATGCCAGGCCTGATAATAGAGGAAGTTGGAGGTTAGGGTGCCCGTGAGGCAGCGGAGGAAGGCAAAAGTCCTGAGGAACAGAGAGGAAAATGAAACAGAGGCAAGGGGAATTAAAGATGGGGTTGGACAGGGAGATAAATTAGGATTACCATTCGCCCACTCACTCAGTCGTAGCTCATATTTATGGTCATGCTTTTCCACACATACCACCCCCAAAATTCTGCTGAGGGTATACAAAGAAAGGGATGGCTTCATTTTGAATTGTCACCTGTATATGTTCGCTCAAGTGCTGCTACGAAGCCTAGGACAGTTATAATAACATTGGCAGTTGTACAGTTCCATACTGGGTTTAACGATGTATAGCAAATCCGAAGAACAAGAAGAAGAATTTTTCCTAGTATAAATCCCCAGATTCTGCAGTATCTGTAAAAGCAGAACATTTAAACATATATATTTCTAAGGAATGTGCAAACAAATAAGCTAAACTAGCTGTAGTATTAGGTATAAATCTGCTTTAAGATTAAAGCTTTTTCACGGTTTTCGATTACTGTCAAAGAAGATAGCTTGCTACTTATAATGCAAGACTTGCGCCCTCTTTCACAATACCTTTGTAAAGAATTGCCAGACCACCATGTTACTGTTTGAACTAACAACGATGAAGAAACACCCAGGGCCAAGATCAAGAGTCGAAGGTAAGCATTTGGAGCGTGGTATGAAAGAATGCTCCCTGTAAAGAGAAACACATTAATAAAATTAAAATAAAAATTGTATAATATAGCTACAGTTGAGCACTATTAACACCTATTTGTTCCAATGGGAGAGTAAAGTATGCAACTGTCTCCCTCTTTGAAATCAGTGAACTTAGAGGTTCTTAGATGATGCCCTAAACAAATAAAGGTAATTATCACACACACCCCTTAATAATTTCATTGCCTGATCGTTTGCATGCTTTCTCAAAAGCAGTAAACCTCCACAGAATCCAGCTGTTACAGTGTTGTTGGTTGAGAATTCTATTGGCTGCTCTACCTCAGCTTGAATAAAGACCTGTTCATTGTCCTATTCTCTAAGAGCTGAGGGCCATGTTCAGCAAACTCATGCAGTAGAGTCCATATATATATATATATATATATATATATATATATATATATATATATATAGTTGCATGTAGAAAACTAGTGAATCTGGGAGAGGGTAAATTCCTAAATGAGCGGTTAGCAAATTTCTCTTGACTCAATTCAGAACCATTCCGGTAAGAACAAAGTTTCTCAATGTGCAGTGGGGAAAAGTTTCTCTGTTATCTGAGAGAGCTCCCCTGTCAGGTGTATGTGCATATTCCTCTTAAAGAAGATAAGAGAATTTTAGATACAGGTGTCTCCCCACTTATGCACGGTGCCGGAAAAAAATTAAATAAAATGATTTGAATTGCAAAAAGGCGTGAAATAATAATAATAATAATAATAATAATAATAATAATAATAATAATTTATTATTTATACCCCGCCCATCTGGCTGGGCCTCCCCAGCCACTCTGGGCGGCTTCCATAGAAACCAAAAATACACTAAAATATCAAAAGGGGGGGGGAAACAAAAAACGGGCTGAAAAGAGCAGGAAAACTGCAAAAATGGCACGAGCACCATCAGCAAGTGAAATCTGACCCACAGCCAAGCACTTCAGGGCAGAAGCGGATCTACAGTACTATAAAACCGATGAAGCTTTTAAACTTCAGGACTCCTAATCCTGAAGCGACTTTAGTTCACATTGCTTTAAAATGTTGGGTCTACTCTAGGAGATCCCTTATGAGTTGCCCGACACAAATTGATTAATGTTTTGTTGTATATATTTCAACCATCCCAAAGTTTGAGAGACAGTAGCAATGAAGTTGTAAAGGTGTGCTGATCTGTTGTGGAACAACTCCATTGCAGAAGATAACAGTGGTTACCCAGACCTCATTGCTGGTTGTGAAGGAGGGGGGCATGACAGCTTGAGCTTCAGAGCCCCTGAAATGTAGGTCTGCCACTCCTGTCTACCTCTGAATCACAGCCAGGCACTTTGGGGTACCAGTCTACCCTCCTTTTTGTCATTTCCACATCGTCCTCCAGCGATGAGGAAAACTGAGAGCCACCACTGGAACCGTTCATGCCAGTCTGGGAAACACTGCTGGCTTTTTAAAAGGGTTTCCAGAGGTTTAGAGAGTGTTTACAGGCTTTTTAGATGGTGTTCCCCACTATACGCGATTTCACGTATACAGTGGTACCTCAGATTAAGTACTTAATTCGTTCCAGAGGTCCGTATTTAACCTGAAACTGTTCTTAACCTGAAGCACCACTTTAGCTAATGGGGCCTCCTGCTGCTGCTGCTGCTGCTGCCGCGCCGCCGGAGCCCAATTTCTGTTCTCATCCTGAAGCAAAGTTCTTAACCTGAAGCACTATTTCTGGGTTAGCTGAGTCTGTAACCTGAAGCGTATGTATCCTGAAGCATATGTAACCTGAGGTATCACTGTACACACAATAACCGGGAATGTAACCCCTGTGTAAGTTGGGAGACACTTGCTTAGAAGAAGAACAATGACGTATTTTTATTTTTTGCTAGAAAGAGTAATGTGAGTTGGCCCAACTGGTCAGGTGATCTGAACACAGAAAAAAATTAGTGTTTCACCGGGATATTAAAAGTTCATATGAAATGACTTTTGTTCATATGCCTAAAAGCAACTAGCTATGCAAACACTGATATGACATTTGCATAATCAAATATTACGTTTCAAGTTTAAGGAGAATCTTTAGAAGAAATGGCACTCCATTATTAACATAGCTGAGAATGATTTGTATTCCAAACCAGGCAATTACAGCTTTATGATGGGGAGGCAGAATAGAAAGGTGTTAAATCAATAGATACACTGGCCTGGTCCCATTTTTGTCAGTAAGATTTATTCTGCAGGCCCACACCCTGAAACTTGAAAGTAGGATAAACCCTGATACTTGAAAGTAGTCCCACCGGTAGCTGTGGAATGCCTTAGTGAATGTGCTGAATTTTAACTGTCTCTATTCTCTTTCCTAGAAGGCTGATCGCCACAGAATTGATGCTTTTGAATTATGATGCCGGAGGAGACTCTTGAGAGTCCCATGGACTGCAAGAAGATCAAACCGATCCATTCTTAAGGAAATCAGCCCTGAGTGCTCACTGGAAGGACAGATTGTGAAGCTGAGGCTCCAATACTTTGGCCACCTCATGAGAAGAGAAGACTCCCTGGAAAAGACCCTGATGTTGGGAAAGATGGAGGGCACAAGGACAAGGGGATGACAGAGGACGAGATGGTTGGACAGTGTTCTCAAAGCTACCAGCATGAGTTTGACCAAACTGTGGGAGGAAGTGAAAGACAGGAATGCCTGGCGTGCTCTGGTCCATGGGGTCACGAAGAGATGGACACAACTAAACGACTAAACAACAACATCGTTCGAAAAGTTCGGCCTGACACCTTGTTGTTGCCAAGCTTTTCGAAGACACTTTAGAATTTCAGAAGTGGACTTACCAATCATGGTCAGCCTTAGCAAGGCTAGAATGTGCTTCTTGTTGGCCAACCTCCAGAGTGGACCAATCATCAGAAACATCGGAGAGAGGAAAGCAAGAGCAAAAACCTCTAAGCCAGTAAGTTCCAATGTTTGTAAAGGGAAAAAATATATCATTGGTGGAAGGGCATGATAAAGAGACCAGGAAGCATAACCTGAAAGAAATGAGAAAATTGCAGAGTGAAATTTATCTGATTTTCTAAATACTGTTATGAGTTTGTGCGGAAGCCTTCTAACCCTGGTTCCAGCAAATGTTAAAATATAAGCCAGGTTAGCTTCCTTTGTTGAGGTGATAGCCTGGGTGATGAGCCATTAAGGGTAACAAAGGAAAGGGGTTCTTTGCGAGAGGGGAAATGGGTGAGCCTCCTCCACCAGCTCACAGTAAATTAGAAGGATGAAGCAGGGTTAAGATTAGAGTTTTGCAACGATGTGATTTAGAAAAAAGCAGCAAGCTAGAGAGAGTCGTGGCTGATTTCTGCCTGAATCCAAGGTTGTGGCTAGGGGAGAAACAGAGTTAGCGACTTAGTCCTGCTGGCCACATGACCCGGAAGCTGTACGTGGCTCCCTCGGCCAGTAAAGTGAGATGAATGCCGCAACCCCAGAGTCAGCCACGACTGGACCTAATGGTCAGGGGTCCCTTTACCTTTACCTTACTCTGAAACACAGAGCTTTAAATGCAATGCTTAGAAAGACCTTCACCCCCTGCAACAAGTGTGGATAAGCCCTGAGCCATTATGGGTAGTTGTGAGCCTGACTTTGTCTCCAAATTTACACTGCTATTCTTTTATAACCTTCACCCCCTGCAACACACAAACACTAGTTAGAGATCCCAGTCTTGCAGGTAAATTTTCAATTACACAAAACAAGAAATCATTCATCCAGCAGCAACTATACTACTACTTTTTTGGAGAGCCAATTCTCCAATTCTTATTCATTAGCAATTTAGATTGAAAATATTAATCGAAGCAGATGTGTTTTTTCCCTAACCTGGAACGTAGGATATTTGCTCTAGAAATATTCCCTTTAAAAAAACAACAACAGAGCAATTTGTCAACATAACAACACTTTTAGACTCTGAAATCAACTGGGAGGAGTGTCAAATCAAACTAGGAGATGCTTTTAAAACAACAGTGAATTAAAAAGACGCTTACAATTATTATCTCGGAGCTTTTAAGTATTCAACATAGGCTGGAAATATTACATACCCAGGAATGTTTCCATCAGGATTTCTTTCCAAAGATAAGCCATTCCTTCTCTATATATTTCTCTCCCTTTGCTGTCTACAACTTTTATACCAATCCCAGGCAACTGAGAAAAGACTTTCCTCAAGATGGATTTAGGTTTTTATGGAGGCTAATGTCAGAGCTAGAGTGTTAGACCTGCCCTAGCCAATCCACACCTGTTGTAAAACTGCTTCTTGTGGGACGGAGCCAAAAGCACCTGAGCCCAACAGCAACATCTAGTGTCAAAGAAAGGAGATGCTCCTGACGATTCCCTGTGAATGCCAAGCAGCTGCCACATTTGGCACACTTTAGAACTCGGAACATGAATGGAGCTACACACCTTCTGCGTTTTTTACTGCCGATTCCTTTGAGACGAACTGCCAATTTACTTTATTCTCATGCAGGCCCCACCCATGTATAACCTCAGTCATGTTATTTTATTGCATTGCAGGGGTGAGAGTTGGGGGGGGGGTTGTTTCTCAGCTTGTCAGGCAATGGAATCTTCCCTCTTTTCCTACAACAAGCCGACTTGGCATTGTTTCTATGAGAAACGGAAAGCTCAGAGCCTCCAAGTGTCCTTATTTTCCAGGGACAGTCCTGGATTTACAGAAGCCGTCCCAGTTTCTGATTTGATCCCAGAATGTCCTGCTTTTCCTTAAAGGTAAAGGGACCCCTGACCAATTAAGACATACCCTCCAACATTTCTCCGATGAAAATAGGGACGGCCCATTCCATATGGATAATTTTACTATTTATACCCCACACATCTTACTGGGTTGGCCTAGCCACTCTGGGCAGCTTCCAACATATACTGTATAGAAACAGAATAAAACATTAAACATTTTTTAAAAACCTTCCCTATGCCTTCAGATGGCTCGGAGGTCGGATAACTCCAACCGTCCAACATTTCTCCAATGAAAATAGGGATGTCCCAAGGAAAAATGGGACATTCTGGGATCAAATCAGAAACTGGGACGGCTTCTCTAAATCAGGAACATCCCTGGAAAATAGGGACATTTGGAGGGTCTGTGAGGAGGATAGTTACCATCTAACAGTATCACCCAGGCAGCTCCACCGGCTTCAGCATAAAACATCTGGAGGGCACCAGGTTGAAAAAGGCTGCCCTGTCCAGGATGAAATACAACATGTCTTGCTCCCAGAAATATGTGCCTAGGATTGCTAACTACAAGTTCATTTAATTACCTTGTTTGCTTACTAAAGTATTGTCCTAAGTTTTAGGGGCCACAGTCTCTGGGTGCAAATCACCCATCAATCCTGGATTTAGCAAAAGTTTGATTAAACTGTACCAAACATGGAAATCCATGGTCTCGGCTTAGGCTAACAAGCCAGGCCAGCCGGGCAGATTGTGGGCTGTGTGCAAAAGACCACTTTAAAACATTGCAAGGTCACTTTTTCTCGTTGTGTTTCAAAACAGATTTGCAGTCCACTGTACACATCCACACAGTTTGCTGTGTACTGAAGCTGTCGACCCTGTCTCTGCCTCTGGAAATAAACTTCACATCCTTTGTATATGCACGCAGGTGTTTATTTACTGTTTCAACTATACACACTTTGGATTTACTGCACGTAGAGTAAGCTCATGAAGTTATGAAGTCTGTTTGAAGCTGTTTGAAGCTGGCCTGGGGCAAAGCACATTAAAACGCAGTATTTCCGGAGAAACTGCAAGATGCCTGCGCACTGAGGGCACTGCTGCGTGTACATGGATTGAAAATACAGGGATGGGAGTACACCGGAGGCAGGGTAAAGGGTAATGTGTACACAGACTCAGTGTCAATGTGAACGCATGAAATATGTAGAAGTCATTGTTATGGCAGATACTTATCTGAGCAAGGGAAAAAACGCTTGTTGTAGCATGTTTGAGTAAAGCTGGCAATACGTACAACATCCCCTCGGGATCAGATTTTATAAGTTGATTTATAATCAGATTAAGTCACGTGGCAGTCACAAATGAGGAAAACACAGTGGCAAGCTTTGAGGCTCACCCTGTATCTATCTAGCTGTTCAGGCTGTTATAACAGGCACATTCAGAGCTGATTTCAGTGTTTGACATAGTCTGCTTCTAGTAGCCTTCGAGTACTTATAGCTTGTAAATGTAGCTAAAACAGAAATTAAAGCTTTTTGTAAGATAAAGGAAGTCAAAGTCCACTCTCAATGTCAATAGGTTTGCATTACTTCCTCAATTCTGGCCCATCACTTATTGCCAGAAGAATTAAGTACCGTAATTAGCAAAATGTACTGTGGGGACATTCTTCCTTGCCCTAGTCTGCAATCATTTTGCACCAGAAGCCATGAGGTTTAGTGTCTGGTTGTTGTTGTTGTTTTGCAGTTTTACCAATTGCCTGCTTGCTCCTTATTTTTTTCCCTTTCACCCTGCAGTGACATTGACACTTCACATAATAACCCCTTAAATATGCCACATCATAACAATCTAAGGATTGCTTCGTGATTTTAAGAGCGTACAGCTCACTCAGCTACAAACCTATGTAAACACATTACTGTTACTCAGGAGACAAGGAATTAAAATGAGTTTTCGTTTTAACAAATGTACTGTCGTGAAAATACATATTCTCTGCATAGCTACAATGCATTTCTATATAGGACCTGCCTTCCCAAAATGTGTTCAGATTTCTTACAAATCATGTAAGACACCAAGTCCATCCAAGGGCTTGTGCAAACATTCCAGACCCTCCAAGTGTCCCTATTTTCGGGAGGAACAGTCCCAGATTTACAGATGCCATCCCAATTTCTGATCTGATCCCAGAATGTCCCACTTTTCATCAGAGAAATGTTGGAGGGTGTATGTGACCCCTGAACCAACGAGATAAGTAACTAAACAACCTTTAGAAGACATCTGAAGGTAGCTCTGTATAGGGAATTGTGGGTCATTAGGAGGAAAAATAAGGTGGTGGCCAGTCATTAATCCCATACCCCTCAACTGTTCTGGTAAAACCTGGACATGCTGTTTTTTCACACGAGAGCACAGTGCTCATTTTGGGAGCTGAGAACTCACCCTGAAAAAAGCACTTTTTCAAGGCTGCAATCTCATGCTGCACCCTCAACACAGGGAGTTAGCCTGGCCTATACTTTAACACTTGCTGGATCCAGGGGTTAGGATGATCTTGCATACAGACTACTTCCTCCCCGCCCCCCCCTAAAAAAAATCCACCTCATAACACTACTATAGTTGCCAAATGTCACTTGAAAATATGCAATTTACACACTGTTTCAGCAGGGCGAAATGTGAACTGATCCACAACCTTTTACTCCAGTCTTTTCAACCAACTAATGGCAGGAAGTTCATGTTGGCAATTCTGACATATTTTTATCTATTTAAAAAAATTTGGTTTTATTTTGTTGCTGCTGCTGCTATGTTCTGTTTTTGCTACTGTTTTATTGAGAGGACTACTTGTCATTTTCTTGTATGCTTTTAAATTAAGCTGCCTTGAGTTTGGGTTTTTTTTCCATTCTAAGGTGGGATAAAAATGGGGTGATAAATACATATGTATGCATTATAGTCATTGGCAGCCAGGAGGTGGCAGTAAAGCATAATAGGAATTGCCTTTTCTGAACTGAAAACCAGTGAACCTCCGTTGGTGCTAGTGATAAATCAAATATGAGGAGTGGCATGTGCTTTGCTCGGCGGTGAAGAAAAGAGCTCTGTCTGTTATTCCCAGCATCACGATGCTATTGCTAAGAATTAGGCTTGCTAATTATAGTTTCCTATAGAGGTATTTATGCTTGTGTGCATGTCATGAGAAGAAAAATGTCGCACGGGGAGAGAAGAAAAAAAGTGAAGGGGAAAACAATCGCAGGCCAAAAATATAGGACTATGTAATTCAAGGATGGCAAACTTGTGGTCTTCCAGACTTTGTTTGACTCCAAGCCCCGTCAGCCCCAGCTGGCACAGACAATGGTCAGGGATGATAGGATTTGTAGTTGAGCAATGTCCAGAGCCTATAGATTCTCCATCCCTGATGTGTTTTGTTGAAACCAAGCCTAACGAGGAACAGTTGAGGGAGTTGGGTATGTTTGTCCAGGCATCCCCAACCTGCGGTCCTCCAGATGTTTTCGCCTACAACTCCCATGATCCCTAGCTGACAGGACCAGTGGTCAGGGATGATGGGAATTGTAGTCCAAAACATCTGGAGGACTGAAGGTTAGGGATGCATGGTTTAGACTGTAAAAGAGTAGGCCAAGAGGAGATATGATAGGCATTGTCAAATATCTCAAGGGCTGTCACATGTGCAAGAAGGAGCAAGCTTGTTTTTTCCTGCTCCAGAGGGTAGGACCTGTATCAATGGATTCAATTTACAAGGAGATTCTGACTAAACACCAGGAAGAACTTTCCAACAGCAGGAGCTGTTAAGACAGTGAAATGGACTTCCTTGGAAGGTGGTAGACTCTCCTTCCTTGGAGGTTTCCAAACAGACTGGATGGCCATCTGTCATGGATGTTTTCGTTGAGATTTCTGCATTTCAGGGGGTTGGACTAGATGACCCTTAGAACCCCCCAACTCTACAATTCTATGATTCCACAAAATCAGCATTTAATAAGTTTGTGTCTCTGCTAGCTAAATGCACCCAAGTACTTACTTATCTGCAATAGTATACTTTTTTTGGCAGTGCTCCAGCAGCTATAAAGCTCTTTCCCAGACAAGAGCTCTTCATGGCACAGGGCACTAGAAAACACCTTTCACACCCTTTCAGACTGCAGTGAAAACATCAAAGTTTATTTCTGAGTAAATATGCATAGGATCAGGCAGCAAATCTATTAACGGGAAGACAGTACTATACCTTTGCAAGATTTGCTTCAGGGAGTGGAGCACAAGGCCAGCAGCTGCGCCAGTATTTGCTCTCTTGGATTATTAGCACTCCAGATTTGCCTGTAACTAAGGGAGAAATCAGGCTAAAGGCAAAACCAAACAAGTCAGGCGGACTAAGGTGTGTTTTTGTTTTCAAAAGGTTTGCACGCACTAAAGTTTGGAAGCCTTTCTCTGTATGTTTGCATAACTCCCCACCCGACATCAAATTTCCTTTTGGCTGCCTACGAATTTCCCCTTCTGGAATAAGATTCCCTTCCCTATTTGTCATCAAAAAAATGAGTTTAAATCTTTAAAACACAAAATGATCAATGCAATCATCAGGATTAAAACACAGCTACACAGCCTCAGAAGTCCTCCCAACTAGACAACAGCAGGAAGAAATTTCTGTCAGTAAGAGCTGTTGGTCACTGGAACAGACTCCCACAAGATGGCAGACTCTCCTTCCTTGGAGGTGTTTAAGCAGAGATTTGATGACCATCTACCATGGATACTTTAGCTGAGATTCCTGCATTGCAGGGGGTTGGACTAGATGACCCTCAGAGTCCCTTCCAACTCTACAATTATATTATTCCATTAAATCAGCATCTAATAAGTTTGTGTAGCTACCTATTTTTGGTTTCTTCTTTGGTGTAGCTCTGGCGGGAAGGTAAACGGCATTTCCGTGCGCTGCTCTGGTTCGCCAGAAGCAGCTTAGTCATGCTGGCCACATGACCTGGAAGCTGTAGGCCGGCTCCCTCAGCCAATAAAGCGAGATGAGCGCGCAACCCCAGAGTCGGCCACGACTGGACCTAATGGTCAGGGGTCCCTTTACCTTTACCTTGTCCTAAATGTGACCATTCCTTGATTCGAAGGTAAAGCTTTGCTAGGGCAGGCAGGCATCACACATGCAATTTGGCCATCTTTGAAAAGTTTGGGCACCCTTGTGCTAGGGAGTAAGTCCCAATGAACTTAACAGGGCATACCTCAGGAAAATTCTAAAAAAAACGCTCAACAGCTAATTAAGTTTCCTTAATAAAAGCTCAACATTTGTGGTGGTTTCCTTACATTGCTTGCGCAAAGAACGATTCTTCAGACACTTAATTTTGGTTTCTTCTTAAAAAGAAGCTTGACAACTCTGTGATGTTTTGAAAAGTGGCAACCAGTGGCCAATTTTGGTTGGTTTCTGTGAGGGGGGGAGAAAGCGCTCAACAATTGTGGCGGTTTCCTTAAAAAAAACAAACCTAAAAACTCGACAACTTTACTTTTTGCAATATGAACGCGCTATTCTGAGCAGGCTCTGAGAGAAGCGTTGCGCGTGGCCATTTGAGGGGAGCCTGTCGCAGGAGCCGGGCGATGGCGTTGCAGACGCGTCGTGAGAGGAACGAGGCGCGGAGAGAAGCGGCCCCACGCAGTTTTTCCTTCGGACCGGTCCGCTTTTCTCCTCCGGGCGCGGAGAAGGTAAAAGCTCCGCCTTCGGACGACATGGTTACCTAACAGGCGGGCGCCTCGCTTCGCCAAAGAGCGCGCGGGGGGGCCGGACGAGGGAGGCGCCTGGGCCGGGAAGGACGGAGCAGCCCCGGGGCAGAGGCGCGGCGAGGAAGAGGGCGAAGGGGGCGAGCGAAGGGCCTTGGCGGGTAAGGCTGCTGGGGGCGCGGGAGAGAAGCGGCTGGGCGGTGGGCTGCAGCGCTGGGCTTCCGAGTCCCCCCCCCCCCGGCTAGGCTCTTTTGGATAATAATTTGTTTATTCGTTTTCAGTTACAATCCAATCATAGCCTCATTAGAACAACACCAGTTTTTATAACGCAATTATTCACGCCAGTCGTTCAAATGCCGAATTACAGAATTTAGATAGGGGGGGGGGCACGTGCTATAATTTTTTAAAAAATCTTTACTGAAAGTTGCAAAAAGTACACAATTCTGTGTGCGCTAAACATGGCGAGACGTAAATAAAAGAGAAAGAGAACCCGTGCAGAAGGGAAAATAAAGGGAGGGGGGAGCAGGGGAAACCCTAAACTTCATATTTTATAAGGTGGTTTTTGTACTTCACCAGATCTTAACCTATTACAGTATTTGGAAGAACGGATTCCAAATATCATTGAATTTGTCCATGGCAAGTCTGCGTTTATGTGCAAGTTGTTCATATGTTGCGAGTTTGTATAACTTTTTTTTTATAATAATATTTTATTAAGTTTTACAGTTTGTATAAGTTTTCTATTCAATCGTAGAAGGCAGCCACATTTTTATTTTTCCAATTCCCCGAATGTCCCACTTTTCTTTAGGATGTCCCTATTTTCACCAGAGAAGTGTTGGATGCTATAATTAAATTTAAAAAGAAAAAGTTTTTTAAATTTTGTAATATACGTTGTGCTGGGGCAACCCAGTAAGATATGTTGGGTATAAAAGTACCATTATCCTTATGGAATGGAACTGTCCCTATTTTCATCGGAGAAATGTCGAAGGGTATGCATCTTGTAATTTCTTGTTATTTTCATTACTTAATTTCTGAAACAAGAGGTGCACAGCTGCAAATTTGTCACATTGATACCACATCCAACTTCATGGAACTTGGAGTTGTTAGTGTGCATTGCATAATGTACACATTAACTGGAAACAGGGTTGCAAATATTTTCCGACACCCCCCCCCAATTATTATTCTGCATGTTCCAGGCTGCATTAAAATGTAGCATTATAATGTTTGGGGGCAGGGCATGATCCTTGGCTCGAATTAAGCTTTATTGTACAGGATGAGTTTTCGATGAATTATAACTCATCATTTCTATTACGTAAGCAGGTGGGGGTAAGATTGTATGCATTTACTATTTGCGAAAATTCAGCCACGTTCCCACGGAGCAGTTGAATTGCAGAGTTGGAAGGGACCCAGGGGAACATCTAGTTCAACCCCCTGCAATGCAGGATTATGCAGCCATCCCATTCGAGAATCAAACCTGCAACCTTTGCGTTATCAGGTCCACACTCTAACCAACTGGCTCACGTTGGCTTACAAAATCAAAATGTGCTACAGTTACGCTTTCCAATTTCTAAAGGTGCAATAATGGGGGATACATTTTTCATTGGCTATAACTGTCTCTTACTTCTGATTTCCTTTGATAGCCATTGCTGAGGGGTCAAAAACACACGCCTTGCGTGCGGATGGTCCTAGATTTAACACCTTTCATTTCCAGTTAAAAATGGATCTCATACAATGGAGCTGGGAAGGGAAATTATGGAATGCCGCTGTCAATAAGAGTAGACTGTACTAAACTGATGGACCAATAGTCTCTAAGACAGCTTAACATGCCAATATGGTAAAAATTAAACGTTTGTGAGGTTGCTTTTGAAATTCACATTGCATTCTTCTTATAACTGTCCTTTTGTTTTAGGAAACTCACATTTTACCGGGGGTCATACTTGCTGGCAACATTATCAGGAGCTATGACTTCTGCCCCAGGTGATGATAAAGTTCAGGCCTCTTCGGTAGGACAAAAGAACCAGGTTTGTTCTTTCTGTTTGGAATTATTATTATTATTACTATTTTACATTCTAGCAGAGGGAAATCTGATGTAGTCTTGATTATCACGTGAAAACAGAAGGGGCTCTGCACTTCAACCTTTCCCTTTTCTAGTGCAAAAAGTGCTCTATATGATCTAATGCAGGTCTAAGGATAAGGAGGAGGCAGGATAGCTTTGCCTCTCATGGAAAGTCGAAGATCCCACAAACCCTGGGGAGATTAAATAGGATACAGCTTAATTTTATGCTGCTAGCAGTTAAAGAACCGTAGATAATGATGCTCATATCTTACCTTGCACGTATTTTTGGCTCAAAGTAAATACATGGAAACATAATCTGCATCTGCTAGGGGAAAGGGGAAGATGGAATTATGTAGCATCTGAACAAAAAGGGACTTTAAAAAGAAACCCTTTAAAGCAGGGGTGACTGTGGGAGTCTGTGGGTTTCCTGATGTTGTTGAACTGTCAGCCCCAGCTAGCATTGTCAGTGCTAAAGGATGATCATAGAATTGTAGAGTTGGGGATCCCAGGGGTCATCTAGTCCAGCCCCCTGCAGTGAGGGAATCTGAACTGAAGCATAGATGACAGGCGGCCATCCAACCTCTGCTTAGAAACCTCCAAGAAAGGACGCCTGAAGGACCACACATTTCCCCTCCATTATTAGCACCATTCATTTCTGCCGCATTTTAAACTTCATAGCACCTGTGAATTGCACATTAATCACAAACAAGTACATTATAGTCAGAGTGCACCATCGAGTATTAAAGCTTGATCGTTTCATTTTGACATTGCATGCTTGATAGTATTGCTAACGACAATGGTAGGATATTTCTAACATTTTTGTGCTATCTGGAAAAGCAAAATATTTTCCTCTCTGTCTATTTTTAAACTTTTTTTGTTGAATTAAAAAAAATTATGGAAGCCAAAGATAATGAAATAAACAGCAGACAATAGATGCTTTATACTCTTAAGGAGTGAGAGGAGGGTAAACCATATTTTTCTTATAAAAGTGTTCATCTTTTTATTTTAAGAGCCAGCTCCCTTGTCCGATCTCAAATCTTAATTCTGATGAATTTGTAGAGATTCGTCGTCAATGTAAAGAGGAAAGCTTCTGGTACAGAGGTAGGTCTATTTGTTTTTAATGCAATGCAAAATATAATTGCATTGGTTTTTTGTTGCAGGGTGTTGTCTACCTTACAGCATTTGTTTCAATGTTTTATATCTTGTTTGAGAAATACCACTACTAGGCCTGCTTGGAACATCCTTCTGTTTCACAGCATTTGAATCCAAAACCTGCTGGTTTTCTTACCGGTAACATTAAGCAGACGTGAGAAAGATCATTTTCAATAGCTGCATTCAGAAGTAGTAATAAATGATGTCTTATTGTCATTAGAATAAGCCTAGGCTAGCCTTGGGCTTGTGCACTCCTGTTCCACTATCATTTTAAGCACTGCAGATACACCATTCAAAAATTTGCAGCCATTTTTGACTAACCACTATTTAGCATTACATATGAAGCCTAAATTGTAGTTAACCTTCACTGTGGTTTATCAAAACAAGCCAGCTTCCTAAACCAAGGTTTGAACTTGACTTGTTTCAGTGAACCATAGTTTGTTCATTGCTTCATTTTTTATTTATTAAAAAAGCCCTGAAAATGGTTAATAATAATAATAATATTTATACCCTGCCCATCTGGCTGGGTTTCCCCAGCCACTCTGGGTGGCTTCCAACAAAAGATTAAAAATACATTAAAACATCAGTCATTAAAAAATTCCCTAAATAGGGCTGCCTTCAGATGTCTTCTAAACGTCAGATACTTGTTTATTTCTTTGACATATGATGGGAGGGCGTTCCCCAGGGCAGGCACCACTACGGAGTAGGCCCTCTGCCTGGTTCCCTGTAACTTCACTTCTCGCAGTGAGGGAACCACCAGAAGGCCCTCGGAGCTGGACCTTAGTGTCTGAGCTGAACCATGGAGGTGAAGACACTCCTTCAGGTATACTGGTCCGAGGCCATTTAGGGCTTTAAAGGTCAGCACCAACACTTTGAATTGTGCTCGGAAACGTACTGTGAGCCAATGTGGGTCTTTCAAGACTGGTGTTATGTGGTTTCGGCAGCCGCTCCCAGTCACCAGTCTAGCTGCCGCATTCTGCATTAGTTGAAGTTTCCGGGTCACCTTCAAAGGTAGCCCCATGTAGAGCACATTGCAGTAGTCCAAGTGGGAGATAACTAGAGCGTGCATCACTCTGGTGAGACACTCCGCAGGCAGGTAGGGTCTCAGCCTGCGTACCAGTTGGAGCTGGTAGACAGCTGCCCTGGACACAGAATTGACCTGAACCTCCATGGGCAGCTATGAGTCCAAATTGACTCCCAGGCTGTGCACCTACTTCTTCAGGGGCACAGTTGCCCCATTCAGGACCAGAGAGTCCTCCACACCCACCGCCCCATCCCCCCAAAAGAGTACTTCTGTCTTGTCAGGATTCAGCTTCAATCCGCTAGCTGCCATCCACCCTCCAAACCCTCCAGGCACTCACACAGGACCTTCACTGGTTCCGATTTGAAAGAGAGGTAGAGCTGGGTATCATCCGCATACTGATGAACACCGAGCCCAAACCCCCTGATGATCTCTCCCAGCAGCTTCATGTAGATGTTAAAAAGCATGGGGGAGAGGACGGAACCCTGAGGCACCCCACAAGTGAGAGCTCAGGGGCCTGAACCCTCATCCCCCAAAACCACTTTCTGGACACGGCCCAGGAGGAAGGAGTGGAACCATTGTATAACAGTGCCCCCAGCTCCCAGCCCCTCTATACGGTCCAGAAGGATGTTACGGTCGATGGTATCAAAGGCCGCTGAGAGATCCAGCAGAACTAGGAAACAGCTTTCACCTTTGTCCCTAGCCCACCGGAGATCATCAACCAGCGTGACCAAGGCAGTTTCAGTATTTACAAAAAAAAGTTAAGAATTACTGCAGTTTGTCCAGGTTCAGACAGAACACTAAATTCCAGTTATTTAAAAGTGGAAATTAAAAACTGCTTCTCCTTGTAGCTGAGCTAGGAGTGCATGAGCTCAAGGTTTATCCTTATATCTGACCACAGTCAATGGCCATGTTTGCATAATTATAATCTCAGTTAAATGACTTGAGATATGATCAAGGCCTTTGGCCATAGTCTGAAGGTTTAAGATCTTGGCTTGTCTTGATGCTGATAAGCCTAGTTTCCTGGTTCAGATGACATGGGAAATTATAATTAATCAGAGCCTTACTACAAAGGGAGGCTGCATGTGTGGGCAAAAGACTTGTTCATTTCTCAGCATAATAAGCTGAGATATGGTGTACGAACTAGACTGAAATCTTTGAGTATATCGGGCTTTTAACATCCGTTTGCTGCATCACTTGTGGTTTGTGAAGAATCTAATCTTAAAAGTTGTTTTTCTTTGGTCCACAAATGTAACATCCGAATGATCTTGTGTGAACATGTATGATGGTAAATGTTTTTATGGGCTATTGATTTTATGGACTTTTTGTTGTTGGTGATTTCTTTGTTCCTTCCTTTGCCCACCCAGGCTACAGCCCACCTAAGTCTGCGCATGGGTGTTTTCTCTATGTGTTAAAGATGAATATCTGGAACCACATGTGTATTGTGCTCATCCAGCCCCTTGAACTAGATCAGGGGTCTCTCACTGTTTTTGGGCTACAACTCCCATCATCCCTAGCTAGCAGGACCAGTGGTCAAAGATGATGGGAATTGTAGTCCCAAACCAGCAGAAGACCCAAGTTTGGGAAACACTGAACTAGATGGATACATGTCACCAGTTTGTTGCACAGTGGTGTTCAAAACTAGAGTTGCGGCAAGCCTATTGTACTTATTTAACAGATATTAAATATATTAAATGTGGAAGCTGCCAGTAAGCACAGAAAATGAAAATATTAACTGTATAGCAGTGCAGAGTATAAAAACCCAGTATTCGGCAAAGTCAGCACCTCAGAATTCCAGCTTCAGATTTTCTAATTTGCTCTTTTCATATTTTTTTTAGAACAAGCGAAATAGTTGTTATACCACATTTTAACGACACCATGTAGGGTGGGTGGGAGATGCATCTGAATTTATGCAAAGGCTATAATTGCTTGTTTCATTGTATGCAGCTCTCCCTCTGTCACTGGGAGGTATGCTGATCACTCAAGGATTACTAGCCAATGGTAAGTGGCTTTTTTTCTTTCTTCAGTGTAAAAACAAACAAACACATGGACAGTTTTCTAGAACCACCAGTCAATCATTGCTAAAAGGTAAAGGGCCCCTGACAGTTAAGCCCAGTTGTGAACAACTCTGGGGTTGTGGCGCTTATCTCGCTTTACTGGCCAAGGGAGCAGTCAATCACTGCTAAAGCTTGGTAAATGCTGAGGGGAAAACCCAGAATAGATCTTGTGTTGGAAACCTCAGTCTGGGTGCTGTTTCAACTCTTAGGTCTCAGTTTATTCAACAGGTGATGTGAAATATATGGTGGCTCTTCACACATTGTGTAGAGGCGAGCCCAGACTTGCCACTGCGTACATTTCTCTGTTGTGTGTTTGTTCAACAATGGCCTCCTGATAAGAGTGCTTTTATGTATTTATCAATGGCTGCTAGTCATGAAACCCTGTTTCCCCGAAAATAAGAGAATGTCTTATATTAATTTTTGCTCCCAAAGATGCGCTAGGTCTTATTTTTCCATGAAGAAGAATACGGTACACATTTATTGTCTAATTGTGAGTCAGCCAGATTTAAAGAGCCCTCGCACTGTCTGAACATCTCCGGCTGCGCTGTGGCCAATCAGTGAGCTGCACCGCTACAGTCCAGAGGAGTCAGGCGCCTTACGGTAGCTTCGGGGGCCTTATATTCCGGGGAGGCCTTAGGTTCAGGGGAGGCTTTGTTATCGGGGAGGTCTTATTTTGGGGGGGGATGCCTTATATTACAACGAGAGGCAAAACTGGAAGTAGGTCTTATTTTGGGGGGGGGATGCCTTATATTACAACGAGAGGCAAAACTGGAAGTAGGTCTTATTTTGGGGGGATGTCTTACTTTCGGGGAAAGACGGTAGCTGTGCTCTGCCATCATGGTCAGGAGCAGTAATAACAATTGCTGGAAACTGCCGAGTGGGAGAGTGTTATTGTACTCAGGTTCTGCTTGTGGGTTTCTTAACAAGCATTGCCATTGTGAGAATAGGGTGCTGGAGTAGATGGGCCATTGGCTTGATACAGCCAGCTGTTCTTACATTTAGGCGTTCCCCTAAAATATAATGTGGGGTTGTTGTTGGTTGGTTGGGGTTTTGTTTTTGCAAGACTTGTGAAATGTGCTGCCTTGGCTGAGCATGGTGGCATGGTTAATTTAATGCTATGGAAAACAGGTTAGGAAGTAAGCTTTCTTAGGGGGTAAAAATAGTCTTCACATTTTTGTTTTTATTTTGCTCACAGTCTTCTAGATATTAGTTATTTCAGATGGGATTACCTGAGAATCAAAGTTATAACTTGAAATTATACTGGGAGCACTTGGTATGTTTCAAGCAGGAAATATATTAATAATAATAATAATAATAATAATAATAATAATAATAATAATAATGCTTCAATATCTTTCACGGAATAGCTGCACAACTGTTGTGTCATCAAATGACGGTCTAAAAGGCTTTTCCTAATAACTGCATTTTATTCCAGGTGTTCTCAAACCAAGCCCTAAATTTGGATCACTCCCTAAATTGGCAAGTAAGTCCAAAAACTCTTTTTCTTTAAGCAGAAAAAGTGAGAACTGGCCATTGTAATTATGCTGGAATGTTGCCATGCTCGCATGATAAGTTTGGGCATGTGTGGAATCTAGTATAGCTTCTGGCTTCCCGAGTGTCAATTTTCAGCATTTAAATTAAAGCCGTTTTGTAGACCTCATGACTGCAGAGAGAGCTTTGGAATCATGCGGTTGTTTCTGAAGGTTCTGTATTAGGCTGTAACTTTATTCTGATCACTTTTATATAGTACGTAATCATTAATTACTATAGTTAGGGTTTTATCAAAACAATAGAACAGGAAGGATATTCAAGTCCAATCCTGCTGCAACTCGGGAACATCTGCTTAAGTAAACCTGTGCAGACCACACCTTGATACACAACTGAAATGTTACTGTGGAGCTAGAGTGTCACTCCTAGAAGCTGTCAGCATGCAATGGCTTCAACTGGCTGGATGGTGAGTTAGGGACTTTCCCCTGCATGTGAACACAGGCTCCGGTGAATTGAGAAGCATACCTTCTGGAGAAGAAAAAGCCAAGGAAAAAATCCTATGCAATCCAAAATGGTTGGATGGCACCTGTTATGCCACCTCCTGGCAACTCCTACAGCCAAGCTGGTGGCAAACATATTGTTCTGCTTTCCTTTGGACCACATCAGTGAGGCCAAGAGGCAGCCTAGGGCCTCCATACACACTGCCCATGCTTGCACCCCAGAGGCTACTTCGGTGCTGGCAATGCAGTGATTTGGCTTCACCCGCAGAGGCGCACTCCATTGTATCCTGAGCCATATGGATGCCAACAGAGTAGGGAGCCCCAGGCCTGTGGGCTAAATGCAGGCCTCCGGGACTATCGCCAGGCCATTCCCCTCATTGGACCCTGCTCTACACCCTCCTCTTGCTTGGCTGGAAAGTGTCTGTGGGGAGGTGTGGGGTTATGTAGGTCTGGATTTGTGTGGCTGGAATATGGCTTGCGGAACAAATCTTAAGTGTCATGCCCATTGCCTTGCCCACTTGGTTGCCTGTGGACCCATGTGACCTCTGGAAAGTTGCCTAGGAGAGAAAGTGGCTCAGGTTGAAAAAGAATCCTTGCTTCTGCTGGAGGGTCACTCTCTTTAGGTGACTGAAGCAAGCAAGCAGAGTGAAGTGGAAGCCAGTGCTACTGCAGTGGAAAACAAATAACATGTCGTGGACTGGCTGGACACAGAGTAATGGTGGGGAGGAAGCAGCTGGGGAGCCACCAAGGGAAGAAGGCTCAGAGCCCAGGGATTGGTGGTGGAACAATGAGTGTCAAGAGGGAGAAGACTGGGAGGAGGAGGTATCAGAAGGGGAAGGGGTAATAGGACTTAGTGAGCTGGGTGAGTCGGTGGCCAAGACAAGTCCAGAATTGGAGGCAGAAGCTGATGCAGGAGTTTCTGTACAAGTAAACTAAATCTCTCTGCCATTTGGTGTCACCAACTTGGTACCAACCATCTGGTCTATGGGTGAACATATTGAGATCCTCCTTTGTAGCAGAACGTGTGCTGCCTGCTGCTGCCTGTAAGGAGCCATGGATTGTGACTTTAATCATTCACTGATATTAGAAAAGTAATAGAGTAGACTATTTTAAACTCGCCACCAAACACAAGAGAGCATCCTCAGTGAAGCGATATCTCTTTCTGGGTTTCCTGCTTTCCCAGATCAGTGTGGATTAGTAAGGCAAAATATCTGATCTGGATAATACAGTGGTACCTCTGGTTAAGTACTTAATTTGTTCCGGAGGTCCGTTCTTAACCTGAAACTGTTCTTAACCTGAAGCACCACTTTAGCTAATGGGGCCTCTTGCTGCTGCCGTCACACAATTTCTGTTCTCATCCTGAAGCAAAGTTCTTAACCCGAGGTATTATTTCTGGGTTAGCGGAGTCTGTAACCTGAAGCATATGTAACCTGAAGCGTATGTAACCCAAGGTTCCATTGTACTTTTCAAAGCCTGTATTACTTGTGAATACCTTTATATCTGATTTCTACATCTGACAACATTTGATCTCTCTCTGCAGTTGCTGGTGCCCTGGGCTATGGTATTGGGACAATGTCATACATAAGAACCTGTCAGAAGAAGTTTGAAAGCGCTGGTCTTAAACCGTTTGGTCCCGGATGGAAAAGGTCTGTTTGGAATAAATATAGACAAGTGACTCTTGGGTTGTATCAAGGAACCTTGTGATAAGAACACTGTTGAAAAACCACTCTTCTAGGTCACAAGGGCTCTACAAAAATCTCAATGATTCCTCATTTCCTCTGCACAACTGAACTGGAGGGGGTGGGACGCCTCCAGAACAGCTTTGAAAGTGCAGAGTGAGAAATATTGCCTGCTGTCTCCCCTCCTATTAGTGGGAGTATCCATTGGATCAAAGGCCCTTCCTTTCACAGAAGGGAATAGAACTGCCTATCTGCACCACGCTAGAATTGTGACCATGTCTTATCAATTTATATCAAGCACTTTATCCTTCTGCATGTAGCTAGATCATGTGCAAATTACTGTGTGGATAACAGGGCAAATCAATCTCTTGATTTGGGAAGAATCTTGTGTAACGTTGACTCCCCCCCCCCCTTTCTCCTAATGTTTTAGGCACTGTCCTCATGTCTGCAACGAATGCAAAGCTAAGTTTGAATCAAGTGCATCAGAAAAACCAGAGCCTTCTGCTTCTTAAAACAGGTACACACATCTTTGTAGTTTTAACAAGATTTTGGCCACTTTTTGAAATATATCAGTATTTTGGAAATCAGTCACTATAAACAATGGAAAAAGTTATGATCTTGCTTACTGCTACATCAGGTTTAGTAAGAGGTAAAAAAAACTTGACTATTGTTGGCATCTTGGTTGTACAGGGTGGTGGGCAGGTCAGAAATAGCACTTTCTTCTCCTTCGCAGATTATTAACTGTGTTTATTTTCATCTCTCTGTTTTATTCCCTCCCCATTCTGCTTGCCTATTTGTATTTTCTTGGCTAGCTCTGAGGGATTATGACTCACTATGTTAATGATAAAATAAAAACAGAGAGGTAAACTCCTCCTTGGCTTTCACTGCCAAGTATTCTCTCTGACTTTAGTCTCAGTTTAACAGCAGATTTAGACAAAATGGAAGAGAGGCTGGTAGGTGCTGTCACTTCCATGCTCATTAGTATGGTGGAGTTTTTATCATTAAAAGAGAATTGTGCTGCATCTGTGGCCAGTGTTTCAAGTCTCTTCCAAAACCGCATTCTACATGTGGCACTTCTTTAGCAACATCTGCAGCTGCTGCTTTAACACAATACATGAAGATTAGCTTAGAATATGGCCCAGGGTATTTGGTCTGAAGGGACATGACTCTACCATCTTGCTAGAGCTAAGTCAATCTAGGTCTGGTTGGTGCCTTCACGGGAGACCACCTGGGGAACTAAATATAGGATACCTTGGGTTCCAGGATGAAAGAGAGGTGGTAGATAAATGTAAAAAGGATTTAAATAATTTAATATCGAAAACCAAGGTGCAGCTTCCAATTGGCTACAGGAGCTTCCTGCACTCAATCGGAAGCCGTGTCAGACGTTCGACTTCTGAAAAGCGTTTACAAACTGGAACGCTCACTTCCGGGTTTGCGGCATTTAGGAGCCAAGCCATTCCGACTACCAAGGAACCACTGTACATTGTTTGCTTCACCAGTCATGTAGGTAGTTTTCAAAACCAAGAGTGTTGTATGGCAGCTTGGTCTGTTAATTTAAGTCACCAGAAGTACATTTAGCAAAATGCTACATTTATTAGATTAACCATTTATGTATTTTTGAACCAAAGGCTGTACGGTGTTTTACTACTTCAAGTCCATTAGATCAACTACTACTGCTTGACTGTGGGGGGGGGATCCCCAACATTAAGCTAGGTCACACCTTGTCCTCCAAACCTGTATTCTCACCTCAAAGGGGCTGAATCCCTTTAACCAATACTTTTTTATTTCAGATAATGTGGAAGAAAGCGTTTTGTAATGGTACCTGTTCTACACGACGACTGCACTTCTGAAAAACCTGCTTTCATTCAAAACTCTTTGTACGTTTAACATGACTTTTTCTAAAAAAAATAAAAGTTACTTTGATGTTCCGTTTGTCACAAGTTCTGGAACACTAAACTGAAGATGAAAGCTAGAGGCCGTGACAACTTGCAACAGCATTACTGTCACTGCAGTGCTTAAAGATAGTTACTCTGCTTTCAGGTTTGCACCTTAGCAGTGCAGTTCAGAGTATTTGTCAAACAGCAAAACTTGATAAGAGGTTTGAGCTTATTCAGCATATGTTCTGTAATGGAAGTATATGAGTTGTCAAATTGAATCCATTACAGTGGTACCTTGGTTCTCAAACTTAATCCATTCTAGGAGTCCGTTCCAAAACCAAGGCACACTTTCCCATAGAAAGTAATGCAAAACGGATTAATCAGTTCCAGACTTTTAAAAACAACCCCTAAAACAGCAATTCAACATGAATTTTACTATCTAACGAGACCATTGATCCATAAAATGAAAGCAATAATCAATGTACTGTACTATAAAATAAATAAGACAGTATTGTAGATAAAAATTAAAATTATTTTTTTTTCTTACATGCACTGATGATAGTCATTGTTTGGACGGGGGGCTTTTATCCATTTCCATAGTCACACAATCAATCAGTAGCTGAACTGGGTTCCACACAGTTACAAAAACAAATTAACCGAAAAAGCCTCAAAAATAAAAACGCAACATAAATAGCAAAAACAAAAGCATCAAACTTAATCCATTCTGGAAGTCCATTTGACTTCTGAAATGTTCAAAAACCAAGCCACAGCTTCTGATTGGTGCAGGCACCCTGGAAACAATAGCTGATAGCTGCATCAGATGTTCGGCTTCCAAAAACGTTTGAAAACCGTAACACTCACTTCCGGGTTTTCGATGTTTGGGAACCAAGTACCAAGGCGTTTTGAGAACCAAGGTACCACTGTGGTATACTGCTAATATAAATACTGTATTTTTTGCTCTATAAGACTCACTTTTTCCCTCCTAAAAAGTAAGGGGAAATGTGTATGCGTCTTATGGAACGAATGCAGGCTGAGCAGCTATCCCAGAAGCCAGAACAGCAAGAGGGATCGCTGCTTTCGCTGCACAGAGATCCCTCTTGTTGTTCTGGCTTCTGAGATTCAGAATATTTTTTCCCTTGTTTTCCTCCTCCCAAAACTAGGTGCGTCTTATGGAGCGAAAAATACGGTATCCTTAGGGCAAGACTGCAAATGAAGAGATTGCTTTTGCATATCCAGTGTAGATATGCTCAGTTGACAGTTGTTCATAGTGGAGAAAACTAGAAAATTATATTATTAGTAAACTATGCACTGATTTAGGAGAGGATATTACCTCTGATAGTTACTGCCAACCCAGCAGTCTGAAAGCATGCCAAAAAGTGCAAGTAGATAAATAGGTTCGGCTCCGGCGGGAAGGTAAACAGCGTTTCCGTGTGCTGCTCTGGTTTGGGTGTTCCGTTGCACCAGAAGCGGATTACTCGTGGCCACATGACCCGGAAAAACTGTCTGCAGACAAACGCCGGCTCCCTTGGCCTGTAAAGCAAGATGAACGCCGCAACCCCAGAGTCGTCTGCAATTGGACTTAACTGTCAGGGGTTCTTTACCTTTTTTATTACCTCTGATACAAGGGGGATCATGGTATATAATCATCATCATCATCATCATTCCACATTGCCTTTGTGAATCACTACAGCCTTGAAAACATGTTCTAAGAGACAGCAAGGCAGCCTAGAAGTATTTAAAATAAATAAATATGTAACATCAACACATTTCAAAATCTCTTTTACTTAATTTCTGGACCTTGTATTCTCAAACGTAAATTTTGATTCATTTAGCTTTAGGTACATGATTTAGCTTACTATAAGGTCTTCCTCTCCTGTATGGATATTGCGTTTGAATCCGATATAGAATATAATGGAAATGAATATATTTATGCTAGACTTGCTGGTGGCTTTTACCAGGACTGCAGTATTTAAATGTAAGGGTTTAATAAACTCTGCTTATAAAGCCTCTCACATACAGGAGTTATGCTTTTTCTAAGACAGCCGCCTCCAGATTGATGCTCCAGATGTTTTAGACAACAACGCCATCAGTCCTAGCTATCATGACCAGAGCTGTAGTCAAAACATCTAGAGGACACAAGTTTGGTGAAGGCTGCTTGATTTCTGGCTTTAGGAACATGTAACTTGTACACATGCACAAAGTTTAATGACAGACTTAAATTTATGCTCCATCAACATTTCTGG
Organism: Podarcis melisellensis; assembly: GCF_964234715.1. Taxonomy (NCBI): domain Eukaryota; kingdom Metazoa; phylum Chordata; class Lepidosauria; order Squamata; family Lacertidae; genus Podarcis; species Podarcis melisellensis. Next base: position 59,492,851 of record NC_138541.1, on the reverse strand, counting down.
AATTGGATTGCAGCTCTAGTTTCACCACCTGAATAGGTAAATTAGAAACATGCAAGGAAGAAATAAAAGTTAACGCTACAGTGAATTCCCTTTTAAAGTGAGGAGGGATAGACTTAAATTATTTTGGTTCTCTATTCCATTTCAGCAGCAGTACAATCCAAGTAGACTATAGGCACAAGATAATTGCTTCTGTGAATTCCAGTTAGTCGCCTCCTTTCTTCCTTTTTGTTACTATTTGGTCAAAACACGTTTAGACCAACAATCCAGTCTGATAGTTTGCCAAAACAAAAAGGAAGACCCAAGTATTTTTATTGTAAAGCAAGTGCATTTCAGAATACAGAAAAACATTCAGGTATTGGACCAACACTGATGAAGCTGAAATTTTTGATTGAAGAAATGTCTTCAGAAGGTGTAAAGATTTTCAGTCTTCCCAAGCATCTCCATATTTATTGACTTTAACTATAAAAGAAGAGGCCAGGAGAAGAGAAACATTGTAATGAAGATTAGGAGAAGCAAGGTCTACTGCACTAACAAATGTTTAGAACACTACAGAACCATGTGACAGCAGATCATATGACCTGACAATTGGCTCAAGCCAACTGAAGATGATCAAAACAGTGCAAACTTCCACTGCCGCCATTGTGAGATGAAATGTGCAAGTAGCAATTCTGGACAGTTACTTTAACTATGGTTTTCTCAGATTTTTAAAGGCAGCATGGTCAGTACAAAACATCTACGTCACCATTATGGTACTGTAGCTATCTGTATATCACAGGATGCAGATGCACTTCTGTCAGAACATTTATTTACATGGTTGAGCTAAGCCAACACAGAAGACTACTGTCACTGTCAAGGTGACCACATAAGCTAATGCAGCTGAGAAAGGGATAGTTTTATCAATCCCAGTCAATTCACTAGTCAACTTCCTTCCACCATATCAGACTAAAAATTCCACCTTCCATAACATTAACAATTGTGACTTCTTTTGAATTTACGCATTGTTTCATATTATTATTTTCCTGCATGAAAATACAATGCCTGGATGTTCAAAAACTGACCTAGCAAAGTACACTGAAAGAGAGAATAAACTCTTGTTCTTGCATAATGCATTTTCTCCTAAAGGAAAGGTAATTTCACTTCCATTTCATAGCTTTCCCTGTACAGTATTGTTTTTTATCCAAAAAAACACAGTCTGGAGGTTGGTGCCAAGGGCAGTTTCCTTCCAGTAGAATAGTAAACAGAAAAAACAATGGCATATCCTTCAGAGTTATACTCTGCATGCTTAAGTTAGTTTTTTAAAAAATAATCCTGAGAAGCCTTTCCAAAAATCCTGGCTATGTTCAAACATCTGGTCTAGATGTTATTCTGGCTTCTTAAGGGCCCGCAGATCAGAAAGAGACCTGTAGGCTCACTCCTTTCAACAGAAAGGTTCCCTAGGCTGATGTTCAACTAGTTTTCTCCTAACAGAAGAAATGAAATTTTCCTTGGCTACTGATTCAACAAACAAACTGGAGAGTTGTAGTAATTTTATGCTACAGAGATTTCAAATAAAAATACATGGGCAAAAACTTGTCAACTTGCTTGAAAACTGACCCACCCATCAAAGAAAAATGATGGACATGAAAATAAAAGAACATTGCTTCTTGTTTACTACTCCTTAGAATATTGGGAGTCCCTAATGGAAAGGCAAAATTAAAGTTATTTAATAATTTACCATCTCTCTTTATTGGTTTTTCCTGTGAAGACTTCGATGGAAATTCTGACTTCTGTGTTATTCCTGCCTCATACATCTCTCTATTGCGACTCCTTAATTCATCATACGTGATTCCTTTTCTTTTTGGACGTTCTTCCAGAAACAAAGCAGGTTCTTAAAGGGAAAAGAGGGGAAATCAATGGATAACAAACAATACATGTAGATGGAAATGTATATTTTAAGGGAATGCTTTTGTTTGAAGCAGTCCTCCTGACATTTAACTATGGAATAGTCAGTTTTAGATGCACTTTACATACCATTATGTTTTGTGCACATTCAGATTGTCAAAAGTCATCCTCAAAACACTGTGTTAGATGAGCCATGAATTAGATGAAGTGCCTATTGCTGTACTCTTTTTTTGTTATTGTCGGTTTATAACCTTGAACTTACATCAACTATGGCTTAGCATTACATGCAAATGCAGTGGTACCTCGGGTTAAGTACTTAATTCATTCTGGAGGTCCGTTCTTAACCTGAAGCACCGCTTTAGCTAATGGGGCCTCCTGCTGCCACCGTGCCACCAGAGCGCAATTTCTTTTCTCATCCTGAAGCAAAGTTATTAACCCGAGGTACTATTTCTGGGTTAGCGGAATCTGTAACCTGAAGCATAGGTAACCCAAGGTACCACTGTATATAATCTATACCCAAAAACTGTATGTGTGCTTGCCCCACCCAAAAGCTACAGAGCTGTGTGTTAAAAGCATGGATTGAAACTGAAAGCGCTCACAAGGCCAAGCGGCTCATGCTGGCACATTTTTCCAAAGAGCACCCTTTTTCCAACTCTGCCTGGCAACAGGTTATCTACAAAAGGTGCTCTCCTGCTTTGTAAAGCAGCTGTTGCACAGAGAGGGGAGGGAAATTAAAAATGGTGAAGCCAGAGGAAACTCTGGTGGAGGCCTGTAGCAAATCAAGTTCTCAGACTCGGGTACAGGAGCAAAAAACTAATGCTTCTAGTAGCTCGTTCCCTCTGAAGTTTTCCCTCGGGATCGCTAGCACTTCATCACTTCTGCAGTTTTATCTGCTAAAGGGACAGATTAGAGATCTTGGGGCCAAAACAGTCTTAATCTATTCTCAAAATTTAAAGGGGTAAAGTTTGATTCCTGCATTGCAGGTCCCTTCCAACTCTACAATTCTATGAAATCTTCTCCCCCCACCCCCTGACCAGTATTCTCAATGGCAGGCATGTTTTCAGGAAACACGATTGCCAGTTTAACATGAGGCTCCAGCCTTTAAAAAGAACCGGAACTTTCACATCTATAAGTCTGAAAAACACCGAATCCATTCCATTTTTTTTTATTAGAGTACAGCTCACTGTATTAATAGAACTCAAGACAAACACTACCTTGAGGGGAACCATCTGTTATTCCAGAAGGAGAAGATTCATTCATGGTAGAACTAAATGGGACTGGATCATCACTAGAGGGAAAGTCTGTCGCTCCGTAATTATCAACATGGTATTTGGAAGTATGTGCTTGTGGTGCTGCTGCTGCTGTTGGAGTACTTTCAAAAGGTAAAGGCACATCTGAAGCTTCTGGTTTTTTAGAGTAATACCTGGAGAGACAAAGACAGCATTTCAAAATAACTGCACTTTAGTTCTTTTTTCAATTTTACACACACACACACACACACACACACACACACACACACAATATTGTGGGTTCCTCTCACCCTATCCAGAATAATAATAAAAAATCTATTATAGTTGGGGCAAACTATTATTAGGATAAACTAACCAGTTATAGCAAAGGAAGAAGGGAAGAAGGGAAGGGAAACAGGAGAATAGCCTAGAATTAGGGGAGCAGAGGGGTTCACATCATTGTTATAGCAGGTGGAAATCTTTATTTAACATTGGGACTCAAAAATAAAAATTATCGTTATGTAGCTTCTGCTACATTTATTATAAAGACGAATTCTTCTTTGGAAAAATATTTAAAATCCCACATTAATTTCCTGCCTTAACCCAAGGTTCTCTGCTCTTCTCCTTTTCTTCTCTGCTCTTTGACTTTTAACAGCCATTAAGTAGATGATTTTAAATTAATGTGATACACAGGATTCATTTGGTTTAACACAGGGACGGAGAATCGTTTTCACACAGTATAGGCCATATCTTCATCTCTTCCAACCTCTGCAGGCCAACACTGACAGGTGAGCAGGACCACACATTTGTCAATCAGGTGTGATCGCGCAAGGGTGGGAGGAGATAGTAACCAAGCAGAATTGAACCTCCACCCATCAACTGACATCACCTAATTGACAGGCAAGGTGTCGTTTTGAAAAATAGTCTTGCGGGTCAAACAGGCAATGATCAGTCCCATGGCTGGTAGATTCCTACCCTTGATTTAACTGAATTTTTAGCACTGCCGTAATCACCGAGACCTCCACTAAGATTTGCCTGATTTATTCAGAGCTCACAATCTCACACATGCCTTTTTGTGGCCCATAAAGTTCAGAAGCTTCTACACTGTAGAGATCCACACCATGCTGGTCTTGCTTCACATACCACGTTTCAGGTTCCATGTGGCTTCCTGGAGATGCAGAGACTCATGGCGGAGGCATACACATAGCAACTAGGTAAAGGTAAAGGGACCCCTGACCATTAGGTCCAGTCGTGACCGACTCTGGGGTTGCGGCACTCATCTCGCTTTATTGGCCAAGGGAGCCGGTGTACAGCTTCCAGGTCATGTGGCCAGCATGACTAAGCCGCTTCTGGCGAACCAGAGCAGTGCACAGAAACGCCGCTTACCTTCCCACCGGAGCGGTACCTATTTATCTACTTGCACTTTGACGTGCTTTCAAACTGCTAGATGGGCAGGAGCAGGGACCGAACAACAGGAGCTCACCTCGTCACGGGGATTCGAACTGCCAACCTTCTGATCGGCAAGTCCTAGGCTCTGTGGTTTAACCCACAGCGCCACGGTAAAGAGCACCTTTAAAATGGGGCGGGGGGGGGGGTAGAGAGAAAGAAAAAATACCCAAATACAAGCTGCTCCATTCCTTGCTGCTCCTGGCTGCATACTTGGGGGGAGGGGCGCCATGCTGTGTTGCCGGGGGCCTTTCCCCTTCCTTGCTCTCTCCCTTCCCGGCCTTGAGGGAGAGATGTGGGGGACTACATGCGGGGTGGGTCCCACCTTGCTGCACTCCTGGCGCTGTTTGTCTCACACTCCCGGCTGCATACCGTAAGGTCACGAATATAAGCCGCACTTTAACATTTCACAGTCGGAATTTTGGGGGAAATTGAGGCTTATATTCAGACCAATACGGTAACACAAGCAAAAGCAATCTGGCCACAAATATTCCCCTTCCCTTTCTCTTGATAAAACATAAGCAGAATGAGCAACCTAACTTGAAGCAATCTGAATTTCAACGAGAGAGTTAGGGACTTCCTTAACACAACTCCCCTTTAAAATCATTAGACCTCTGAAGTGCTTAACATTGGCTGGTTCGTGCTCAAGCAAGTTCTACTTTCCTTTTCTCTGTGTGTTGTTGGAGGCGGGAAAGGAACACCAGTGCTCATGAGTGCTTCAGGTTTTAATATTTAAAGTGAACTTACTTTCCAGAAATTCAGAATTTTGAGCAAATAAAAATTACTTACTCAGGTTGAATAGGTTTATTTTTCCTCAGAGCTTCTCCCAGTGGTGAATTCTCTAGCCTTTTAAGCTTCTCTTGGCATGCCTTCATATAAGAAAACTTTCCACCAATGTAGCCACAAAAGCCAGCAACTTATTATAAAGAAAACCAGAGACTCATTTAAGACATCTGATGCTCTGTCACTTTAAGAAAAATACAGGTATATTTAAATATAAAATATATAAAAACATTCGCAAAGCCAAACAAAGCTTCAGCTTAGTACTAAAAAAAGAAAGTTCTTAAGTCTACAGTTTTTACCTCTTGTGTTTCCATGGCATCAAAACAAAGGCCTTACAAAGTGGTCAGGGTAAGAAAGTCATCACCAAATGCATCAGACAGAAACTGAGAAAAATGAGTTATTGATTTAAAAAGCAGGGCAGGGTGGATAAAAATCTATTATTTAACTTAATTTAATTTTTAAATAATCAGATTTTTTAAATTTAAATTGGATTTTTTAATTTAAATTGGATTTTTAAAATAAAATGCTTTTGGAGGAAAAATCTTTCTAAAGTCCAAAGGCTATTCATCAGGAAATAAGGAAACATACGCTATAATGTTACTGTTTTAGTTAAATAAATTGTTTAAATTGTTATTAAGGGAATGATTATTCTTCTCTTTTCAATAAAGTACTGCAGAAAAGTTGTCCAAATATAAACAGTTAACTTATTAAAGCTCACAATAATTTCATAATTATCTGTCTATGTATTTCTAATAGTATAACCAAATCATTAGTATTTGATATAAGTGTAAAAACTACACTGAAAATCTATTATTCCACAAATGAAACCTTCATCTGGTTGTAAATAATAAGATTATACCAGCAAGAATGAGTCTTTTTGTAAAAAAATGATTTACATCAAAACCACCCTGCAGCAGGGTGACAATTACTTCTGAGGAGCTATTATAAAACCAGGGCTGTAAACCTATAAATACTTCCTGCTGCTGAATTTGGTGACCACAAAACTCAGTGAGGGTTACTTCTGAGTAGAGATGGATAAGAATGTGCCATAGGTTTCCTTTGAAGCAAAACCTGCTCCAACTCCATCACTAATTTGTTTGTTTGGATCTGTATCTTTGCAAGAGGTGTGCTTTCCTTACAGTGGTACCTCGGGTTAAGAACTTAAATTTGTTCTGGAGGTCCGTTCTTAACCTGAAGCACCACTTTAGCTAATGGGGCCTCCTGCTGCCGCCGCGCCACAGGAGCACGATTTCTGTTCTCATCCTGAAGCAAAGTTCTTAACCCGAGTTAATATTTCTGGGTTAGCAGAGTCTGTAACCTGAAGCGTATGTAACCTGAAGCGTATGTAACCCGAGGTACCACTGTACTTTCGAAAACCACATGCTACTTGTCTCTACTTTCATCTCCAGTGAAAGCTTCAATTCCTGCAAAATAAATATTTCCTGCAATATGTGCACAGTTGTTACACATTAACGACAATAGATTTAGAGACCTTTACTTAGTGGCTCTCTAAAGAACTTTTTTGGGGGCAAGGAAACCTTGCTTTGCCAGGACTCAAAGCATCAGAGCCCTTTTCATGAAATATGGTGGCGAACGGAAATCTCAGTTGTAAGCAGGATGATCAGGTAAAAGGAAAACAGGACTCGTGCACCTTTAATGGTTGTGCAGAAAAGGGAATTTCAGTCATGACTGGTATCCCTGCTAAAATTCTCTCGTCCATAAAACTATTAAATATGCAGCAGTCCTGTCTGTTTTTCCAGCTATGAGCCTTTAACTACAGATACAAAGTAGTGAAGGGTTAATACTTACATAAAACTTTTGGTAGAGAGCCAAACTTTGAATGTGTTGTAAGAATTCCTACCAAAAAAAAAAAAATGTAAGGAGCAGTAACCATACAAAAACCTGAACTGAAACCTGAGCTGATAAATGCGTAACCATGAATCGACTCATGGCACTTGGGGTTTCAGTGATTGGTTTAAGTTTTTTTCCAACAGTGGCGCCCCGCAAGACAAACGCCTCGCAAGACGAAAAACCCGCTAGACGAAAGGGTTTTCCGTTTTGGAGGCGCTTCGTAAAACGAATTCCCCTATGGGGTTGCTTCGCAAGACGAAAAAAATCTTGCATCCCCCCGCGGGTTTTTTTCGCTTTTTTCTTCCTTTTTTAAAGCCGCTAAGCCGCTTAGCAGCTGTTCCGCTGATAAGCCGCTTAACAGCTGATTGCTGGAAGCCGCTTGACAGCTGTAGCGCTAATCCGCTAAGCTGTCAATGGGCTTGCTTCGCAAGACGAAAAAACCGCTATACGAAGAGCCTCACAGAACGGATTAATTTCGTCTTGCGAGGCACCACTGTATACCTGTGACCTGAAGGGAATAGTGAAGACCACTAGAAAGCTGTTGTGCGTCAGTTTGAAAACAGTTTTGTAATATTACATTTAAATGCTTTGATTAAAGAAGTTGGGAGACTCCAGTTAAATAACATGGAGAGAGAGTGAAAGAGTGTGTGTGCTTGTGTGTGTACACACACACACACACACACACACACACACACAAAATTCCATTCTTCGCCAGCTTTTAATATAAGGAAGGAGCCAGATATGTAGATGGCTCCATTCATTTCCACAAAAGCGGAAGATCCGTGTATGCAAAGGAATGTGCAATACTGAATCAGGACAACAGTTTTTAATAGTATTCAGGTATATCATAGCCCAAATGAGCTACATGTTGCAGGTGACTTGAAATATTCTACGTACTAAATCAAAGCATAAAGTAACAGATCTCTCTTTTTTTTAAGCATATCCTTCTTTAAAAACTATAAAATCCTGAACCATGGTATAAATTATAGTCTTCCATAAATGCCCAAATATTTCTTTGGAACTATCTCTTTTGACTATTTCTGAAGAAAACTGAGTAGCTCAAGTTTCCCCTTACAAGTCTATTATTTTGCAGTTGTCAATGTATGATCTGTGTTTTCAAACACTGGCTCCATAAGCACATGTTGTTAATCCAGGGTTAGATAATACTTTTTCAGCTTGGGAGCCACATTCTGTCATGGAAAACCTTTTGGGGACCGCAGGCCAAGGGTGGGTGCAGTCAGGGGCCAAAGTGGGTCAAGTAATGGATGCAACTCTTTCCTTTGTACGGTAGGCTACATTCAATAACTCCCCCCCCCCGAAACATATGACCAATCTTTTTCTATAATTAATTCATATATATTATATATGAAAAATATTTCCAAATAGCAGACATCCATATTCAGTCAAAGTTGCTTGAAACTTACCTTTTTTAATTAGTATTTGGGTGACAAGCATGCCAACAGCAGAAAAAGGCAGCGCTGTGAGTGGGAATAGGAGAAAATATGTATTTATATGGAGAAGAGAACTGAATATATTTTCCAGAACAAAAACAAATTGTAAGCAAATTAGGGAGAAATTCCCTTTGAGTGCAGTAGGACTTCCTTCTCAGCAGACATGGTTATGATTTGTACAGCACAGAATCCTTTCTAAAGCACACACTGCCAAAAAAAAAAAAAGCTTTGGGTTTTGTTTCATTTTAAGAGAAAGTGGAGCTCAGAACAAATGTGTTTACAGTCGTATTTTATTTTTTTATTAGCTTTCACAGCATCGAAGATTTATTGAGCAATGTAAACTGAATATTATCCTGGTTCGGGGTTGCGAGAATTAGTACCATATCCACCAATATGCACGCCAGCACAACTGCAATGACAACAGTCACAGTTGCTAGAGACAGCAAAGCAGTACTCAGCAAAGCAACTGGGCAGAAACATTTCTACAGAGGCCCTATCCCAGTACACTCCGTAATGGATAGAATACTGGACGAAAGAAACCAGAGTTCAAATTCCTCCCCAGCCAGGAAGCTTACTAGATGACTTTGGGTTAGTCACTCTCTCTTTCTCTCTTAGGGTTATTTTAAGGATAAACTGAGTAACCCTATTTTGTATTCAACTTCTTTTTAAAAACGTGGGATTCAAGTACAGTTGTATCTTGGATCCCGAATGCCTTGCAAGTCAAACATTTTGGCTCTCGAACGCCGCAAACACAGAAGGGAGTGTTCTGGTTTGCGAACGTTCTTTGGAGCTTCTTGCAGCCAATCAGAAGATGCGCCTTCATTTCCAAACGTTTTGGAAGTTGAACGAACTTCTTGACTTCAAAGGTACCACTGTATGACCTACAAATAAGGTGTGAAAAGTGTACTTCAGGATGCCACAGAGAATAAAATCTGATATTTTGTGGCTTATTAAAGAGTAGCTTTTAAATATTAATGAAAGTGTCTGGGGAGCTGTTTGAAGTTTCTCTCACATGACTTAGTAAATAGCATGAATTTCCCAACGTGAGTTATACTTTCTTTTTTTTTACAGATTTGGACAGTCATTATTTGACACACTTTTTGGCAAAACAACAGTCATGAAAAAGTAAAGATTACTTATTGGAGCATTTCACTTACATCTGTACCAGAGGCTCTCAGTATTGCATTCTTCAAAGACTCTCTTTTCATCCTCTGTGGGTACATAGGAATGGCTAAACTGGCCCTTTAATAGAAAAATACGAAACATAAAGGGTCAGTGTGTGACATACACTAGCAATACTGTCAAATGGGAAATACAAGCATTTACTACCATTTTTACCAAGTGTCCACAATACACATTATTTTAGAAAAACGAAAACCAAGTGAGAATATCCCTTTGTTTACCCACAATAGGTGACTAAAGCATAGGAGTCTAACATTTCCTGTTCACTCTTACATTGTTGCTCTTTTAGACACACTTGCATATGTATTACCTATGTACCCAAATATATACACCTACCAATGTTGTGCTGATCTATTTCAATTGCTGCTTCTTTTTTATTTGCTCATTGCAAACAGCTGAAAGTCTATAAATTTTTATAATAAACCTGATTTGCAATCAGGGTTGAATAATTTCAATTACAACTGTATATATGTGTGTATATATGCATATCTGTAATTCTGGATAACATGAGATAAAGTGCATCTCATGAAGTGAACTGTAACAGAATTATTAGTATTTGAGGTGCAGTTTGTGCTGTATAGTAAAAGGCAGCTTTAAAATGGTAGAGTCTCAAAGCAGCTTGTAATATAACATAGGGCCTAATGCCCCAAGAAAACGAGTATGACATCTGGTTTGACATAACTCTGGACCATGGTCCTATAGATGTTTTGAACACTGATTTATATATGTTATGAGAACTGTTCTAAGAGTTGATATGCATGCCTACAGTCATATAAACACCAGCCCTAATAACACTTGTACAAAGCTTGTAACAATAAAACGCTCTCCAAGAAGGATTGGAAACATTTTACATCTTTTATGCAGAGAAAAGTCAACATGGTGAACAGACTAGGCTCTGGAACACTAGGGTTCAGATCACTACTTAGCCCTGAAACCAGCTGAGTGACGTTGAGGAATCAGAATAAGATCTATTACTAGATTATTGATGCAAATCTCCTCTATCTTCAGCACATTGTATTTTATTTTACTGCTAGGGCTGGGGGCTGGTGTGCAAGTAAAGACTCTTCCGATTCTGAATTTTGGGGTCCTAAAAAAAAATAATCTTGACAACTTTGCGGGTATCAGGAATATGGCAACCCTAAAGCTCAACAATTGTGGTGGTTTCCTTACATTGTATTATATTTTACTGCTAGTGCAAATAATGATTCTTAGGATTCTTCTGATTCTGAATTTTGGGGTCTTCGTAAAAAGATGCTCGACAACTTTGCGGTCATGGGGAATATGGCAACCCTAGGCAAAAAAGCTCAACAATTGTGGCGGTTTCCTTGCATTGTATTTTATTTTATTGCTAGGGTTGGTGCAAATAAAGCTTGACCACTTTGCAGGCATCAGGAATATGGCAATCCTAGGCAAAAGAGCTATGTTTCTCAAAATAAAATAAAAATTATTTTATTGCTAGGGGTTGGTGCGTGTAAATATTCTTCTTCCACTTCTGAATTTTGGGGTCTTCCTAAAAAAAACACAAAAAAACTTGACAACTTCTTGCAAGAAAATGGCAACCTTGGGGCTAGGTTTCTAAAAAAAAGACAAAGCTCAACAATTGTGGTGGTTTTCTTACACTGCATTTTATTTCATTGCTAGGGCTGGTATGCAAAGCTCGACCCCTTTGCGGGCGTCCAGAAAGTGACGTTTTTTGAAAGATGGCGACTCTAGGCCAGAAGGGCACGAAGCGGCAGAGCGTACCTGGCGAGGGCCTCCGGGGTCGGGTCTGTGGGCCCCACCGCGCACTTGCCCGGGGGGCTCCATGTGGGGTGGGAAGGGGCCTGTCAGGAGCGCGGCGGCGGCGGCGGCAAACGAAACGGCGACTTCCTATTGACCGAGAAACAAGGGAGCGTGAGGGGAGTGCGCAGAAACCGGAAGCGCGGTTTCCACCCACCGGAAGGGCATCGAGGGCGCCCGTTCCCATAGACGACATGACGCCTAGAAGGGAAACCCGGAAGCCGGCGGAACGGGGGTCGGAGGAGGCGGGAGAAGACGCAGCCTCCGAGGGCGGCCCTAGGGAATAGAGGTCTCGCTTCCCTCCCGGAACCCCGGGGCCGCGAAACCTTTCCTGCCCCCTCCGCCGGTAGGGAGGCGGCGCTGGCCGTGGGAACGGAACCCTGAGGGAAATGGGGGAGAAGACAGGCAGCGGGTACTGTACGTGAATACGTTGTAGATATTTTCCCACATTTATTATGCCGTTTTTGTGATGTACAAATGACATGAAAAAACCTGGCATGCTTATTTGTATGTTATTCTTTTTCTAATTTTTGTATTGGTTTTACAACATTATAAACAAACAAACATTGGCTTAGGATTTTATTTATGTTAAGGGGTGAATTAATATGTTTAATTCCCTAATGTGAAGATCTAAGAATGTCATTGCTTAAGTTTAAGAATTGTGATTTGGAAAACCGTTAAAAGGATATGCAGTGAAATTCAACCAAGGGGAAGCGAGGAAGTCACTTAACAATGTTAATAAGTGTAATTTTCAATAAGGCTATGATTTATGTTTGTTTGTCTTATGTATAACGTTATTCTTGTTTATAAAACCCAATTAACAAAACCAAACACCGTGGCTCCGAAAGACAGGCAGCAGATACTTTAATATGCTATAGATATTTTCCCACATTTATTATGCTATTTTTGTGATATACAAATGACATGAGAAAACTTGGCATGCTTGTTTGTATAACGTTATTCTTGTTTATAAAACCCAATTAAAAACAAAACAAAACACCGAGGCTCCCAAAGGGTGCGGCAGCAGGAGAGGATCCAAGAACAAACGAGACATTTAAGTGTAGTGTAGTATAGTATTGAAATACTTGTTTCTGTGCAGAATATGGATGTTGTGGGAATCATTCCTACTATTTTTGTATAAGCTGCACGGTTCTACATTTGCCGGATGCCCCGCAATCGTGTTATAAAGTAGCTGTCTTGTCCGTTTGCTTTCCAGCGTATTTGGAAATTGGTCCGTCAACGAACTGTGAGAAATGCTACGAAATTAAAGTGGAGGCAATGGATGTACCTGTTTGCATTGTGACAGACACAAAAACCCAATAAAAACGAGTAAAAAAAATCAGGGCATTGCGAGCAATTTTTTATTCTGAAAGTATGGCCCAGAGGGGTGGGGGGGAACCACTGAATATTTCTCATACGTGTTTAGTTTGAGCTTGAAGCAAAAGAGAAAAAAATGATTTAAGAGAGTTTTGAGGTTGCAGTCCTACACACGGTTACCTCGGTGAGTGCTCCAGTCAGGGCTGACTTGAGTAACATTTTGACTTGGTAGAGCTGCAGTTTTTAACAACTTACAGTACTGTTTTTGCAGCATTAGGAGTCCCGCAGCACTTTTTAAAGGGAAGGGTGCCCTTGCACATGTGCAGAGTGCCTAGTCTCTCAAAAAAAAACCCAACTCAATAATTCCTCTGCACATCTGTGAACAAGCAAAGTGCTTCTGTGTATGAAGGCATAAGTATGATTTTTACCTCTTACTAAGAAATAAACCACAACATGTCCATGAGCATAGCTGGGGGGGGGGGAGTTGCCAACCAATCAAATAAATCAATAAAAATACTGAGGTTCTGCCCCCCCCCCTTATCATGAAGCCTGCCCCCTCAACATAAATCCTGGCTACATCCAAGACCATGTGAAATAAATTTTTGAATTCATGTATTGTCTGCACCTACATACCTGTTGCCAAAAAAAAACCCTAGACACACAAAAACTTTGTAGAGGTGAGGAAAACTTGCTTCTGGCTTGCATGCAATTTCCTGACAGTATCGGTTTCACTTCCTTATACAAAACACTTTTTCCCATACATTAAAAGAACAAAGTATTCCAACCAATGGGTTGTTTAATGATTGTTTAATTTATTTGTTAAAATGATTGTTTAATTTGAGCCAGGGCACATCAGAACACATTTGCAAGGCATGGCTCAGTCCTCAAAATGTGAAGTAATAATCTCTGTTCATGTGTAGAGTTCATCATACCAGACTAAAATCCATATTCTAATTGCATATGGCCCATAACTACCTGACCTGCCCCAGCCAGTGGCTGTTGCAGCTTTTAAGGAGTAAATGTACGGAAATGGTTAACACAGTTAATTACAACACACATGCAAGTTGTCGACTTATGTCTCCTCCCAGTTCCCCAATTAAAAGCAGCAAAATGATTAATGAAACAATATTTATTATAGAAAGAGACTCACTGTTGTTTCTTTGTTTGCTCACTTGCTCTATTGTAAGGTAACAAAACAAATATTGAACTAAATTGCAAAGTAGGAGACACTGTTGCTTCTCTGGCCTTCGGTGAAACAGATTTGACTATGCTCAAAACCAATGTAGTACAGTATTCTGATAGGCTAATGCTACTTTTTAAGCCGCTCTGACTCTTCCCATATCTGCTACAGTGTGTGTGTGCTAGAAAGTCTCATAACAACAGCTGGAGTAGGAGCTTTCCTACCAGGGCTGACTTTCCAACAGCCCAATCATTCAAATGTTTTTTTCTTGCTTAAAGCACATGGGAAGCACTTCATGGCCAGAGCTATACTTTTGTATTAAGATTGGCTGAGTGGTACAGAGAGCAGAATGGCCAGAGAGCAGGAGAATGACAGAAATGCCTCTAAATTCAAGGAAGTATAAAACATGTGTGAGACAAGAAAGGGCTTGAGCCAAGTAGCGTCAGTGGAGCAGCCGTCATCGGCCTTAATGAAGTTAATGAGATTTACTTTGGCTAGATATGTAGAGGACCGCATTGTGGGACATTTGATGCTTGTTTTTCTTCTCAGTTCAAAATAAAATATCCAACAAGAAGAATTCAAATCATGTTTTCTATATTCAGATTACACGATTTTCTAGAGAAACAGGAAAGAGAAGTTATAATTGGGCAAAATATATACAAAATAAAAAAAAAATTGTCCAGTAGTACCTTAGAGACCAACTAAGTTTGTTCTTGATATAAGCTTTCATGTGCATGTACACTTCTTCAGATACTTCGGCAGATGGTATCTGAAGAAGTGTGCATGCACACAAAAGCTTATACAGTACAAAGAACAAACTTAGTTGGTCTCTAAGGTGCTACTGGACAATTATTTATTTTTTTATATTTATTTCAACTGCATCAGACCAACACAGCTACCTACCTGAATCTTGTTAGAAGGCATAGCAAAAGAGAAACACATTTACCTACTTTATTTTCTATGCAATAATGTTTGGGCAGTGGGTTCTCTTACACTCTGGTGGTTTTAGCTGAGCTTACTTCAAAACAAACATGTTTCACACAGGTAATAAGTGGGGCCTAATATTCAGATCTTTTCTAGTACTGTACATGCAGAGACATCTGGAAAATAATAGCATGGTTAGGTGGAGCTCAAGTACCATGAAGCAATTATTATTATTATTCCAACTGAAAGCAGCTAGAAACTGCAGCACACTAGCTCGTTCAACATAGGACACATTAATGGAGTCAGAACAGGGTCAGGCAGTTTCAGAGGGCTAGGACTGGCAAATTTGCAATCTAGATGGGGTCAACTTTATAGGAAACAACCTGACTACACACCAGTTGTTGACCCCTCTGATTTTTCACTGAGGCTCTTTTATCACAGATTCCTGAAACACTGGTTTTGCCTGTGCACACGCTTCTTGCCCACTTGAGACTAGAAGCCAGTTCTCCCTAGTCCAATAACCTAACCATCTTGTGGCTGAGACTTGTGAAGGCCGGACACGAACTTCCACAGGTTTTCTATTGTTATGTACTAACCTTGGATCCTAGAACAATAGGCAAGCAGGATCGTAGAATGCAACAATTGATTCGCTTGCAAGAGAAGACCAATCAGGCTCCAGGAAGAAGTTAATCAGCCTATTAGGCTGTTAGGATCGTAGAATGCAACAACTGATTGGCCTGCAGAAAAAGACCATTCAGGCTCCAGGAGGGAAGCAGAATCAGCCAATCAGGCAGGACTCATTGTGTAAATAATGTACATAAAAGCTTGAGGTTTGGGGGGCAATTCAATCACTGTTTTACAAGCTGCAATAAAGAGCATGAAATCACTACAGGACTCCGAGTACATTTCAGATAGTATGCAGATGAGGTAGGTCAAGGAAATGAGACAATCTACTGACTACAGATCACGTCACCTATGTGGATCAGAGTCACATACACCCTATAATATATTTACTCATTGTATAGATGAAGAATACCATCAGATTACTTATGCAAACCAACAGGTACATACATGGCTGTTGCAGCTCGGTCAGGCAAGAAGGTCCAGTGAGGAATTATTTATTGTCAAGAATACACCTACAAGTTTGAAGAAGGCATGTCTGTCAGCCCTATGTCTCTTGGCTATGTCTAGGTGTGCACCCGATGAGGCAGTTGCCTCAACGGGGAGGCTCCACCCCAAATCTCAGCTTCCCCATCCGACCTGCGCGCAAGCAGGCAAACACTACACCTGCATGTAACTGGTTTCTGCTCCTCCCACTTCAATCCTCTCCTGGTCCTGGGAGACAGTGGAGCAGGAGAGGTGGAGGCAGGAGGAAGAGGTGTGGAAGCCCTTGACTCTACAACTGCCTGACCTCTCTCTCCCACCTCCTGCACCTGTTCTTCACTCTCCAATCCTGCAGCTTCTCCTGCCACTGGCTCTCATCTCCCAGCTGTCCCAGGTTTCCCTGGATCACTGATCCCTTCTTCCAAGCCAAACTCCCTGTGCTCCCTCTGCAGTATCCAGCTAGTCCCTGGCAATGGCAGAGCCCACAAGCGCCATGAACATTAGTGTTATGTACTGAAGTTCTCACCCTGGACCAGCAGGGGGATACTGTAGATAGTTTTCACTCAGTCCACATATGCAAATAAGGGATTGAAAGTGACATTCAGTGATTAGATAGTTACAGGAAGTTGTTACAGTTGCGTTGTAGTAGAGCTCTATATAAGCAGGCTGGCTGAACCCTTCAGTTCAGTTCTGTTCTGGCCTGTGAATAAACAAGAGCTGTTTGAAGAATCGCTGTGTTGTCTGATATGTTCACCCACAACTTTACAATTAGTGTGGGTCAGGGGAAAGACATCTTATAGCAGATGAAGAAAAAAGTAGACAGCAGATAGCACAGAGAAATGCACAAGAACTCAGCATCACTGGCTGAAGCTGGTACCCGCTGTGCTGCTGCTAGGCCACCAGCCAACGGGAGGCTAGATGGCACAGGACATGGAAACAGCCCTGAAGATTACCCAGCTCCTTCTACAGTTGCCCTAGCCATTGATGAAAGTGCCTGGAGCAAGAACTGCTGCCAACCTGGCTGCTTTTCCTGCTCACCTCCACCGCTACCATCCCAATTTAAGCCAAGTGGCCTAGAGGACTGCTCACTGCTCCCATCTTGCATCTTATGGTCCTACCCATCCCACCCCCACCCCCACTCTAGTCTGGCAGCCAGCCCATATAGCTCCCCAAATTCCCCAAGACAAAACTAAGATACAGAAACTGCAAAAGGCATGCAGTTACAAAAGCTGAAAGCGTCATGGCTTTGGTAAAAGTGCATGATTGCGAAAGTCATGCAGGTCCATTAATCCTGCAGGTTGTAGAACTCTGATTTGTGGGCAAAAGACTTGAATGCATAAGTGGATTTGTCCCTACAAGTGACTGACAACCAGCTTGGGATTCCACCCTTGGCGTGGCATGTTCACGATGAGGACAGCAGCAGTACATTCTGTGCTCAGCTTAGTCCATTGTCCAAGTCACACTATTGGCAAAACAACAGCCCATTCCACTTTTGAGCGAGCTGTGTTGATTCTGAGTTCCACAATGTACCCCACCCATGAAAAAATGTGAAAAATACCCAATATTATGTTATTATGTTATATATCCCTCTTGCCATCCTGAATTTTGGCTGCTGCCTCTGGGTAAATGCAAGGGGGACACTTAACTGCTCCATAAGATATTTTATTTTAAAATGTTGATCTGGTCACTGTGGGGGCAGCAGCCTCCTGTGGCCTTTGTGGTGAATACAATAGGCATGCTGTTCTAAGACCAAAACACCACATAGTAGGATTCAGATCACTCACAAGGCAACCAAATTAGTACACTGGTTATGACTGCCAGATTTTCCTGATTTACAAGTGCCAAGTTTTCCTCCACAGCAATTGAAAAGCTCTCCTTTCAGAATTTTGTGAAGACTTTGAACATTTCCTCCAGCATGAATGCCATTTTGTTTGCTAGTAGGAAAATAATTCTACATTATGGTGCAGAACACAATAAACTTTCCAAACAATAAATTAATGGATTCATTGATATAAAGGCATATCAATCCAGCTGGATTCTTAAATATAATTGGAAAGCAGTGGGGGGTGCAGGGGGGGCCGGCCAGGGCGCACCGGGCGCAACATCTGAGGGTTAGGGGGCGCAAATCCATGGGTTAGGGGGCACAAATTACTTGCCTTTTTTATAATATTTATTAAAGTTTTTCAATATGCATACATAGTTGGTTCACAATAGAATATCTGTCATAACATATTTTCACAACTTCTCTGGACTTCCTCTCATCTCCCGCTCCCATTTTCATCATAAGAAAATAAATTTTCCAGCAAATTATCCTCTTATTCACATTATATGCCCTCAAACTTAATTTATAATCTGATAGTTCCCAAATGGTTCACATTTTCTTAATCTCACTTGTCTTCCTAATTCTATCTAATTTAGTGGTGCCCAATTCTTTATGATTTAGCAACCTGCTTAACATTCAGTCAAATTACAATATTTTTGTAAATAAATCTTAAATTTCTTCCAGTCTTCTTCCATCCTCTCTTCTCCCAGGTCTCGAATTCTGCCTGTCATCTCGGCCAGTTCCATGTAGTCTTTCAGTTGCATCTGCCAGTCTTCCAGTGTGGGGAAATCTTGAGTTTTCCAATGCTTCGCTAGGAGTATCCTTGCTGCTGTTGTTGCATACATAAAAAAGGTTCGGTCCTTCTTTACCACCCCTTGGCCGACAATGCCCAGGAGGAAGGCCTCTGGTTTCTTAGTGAAGGTATACTTAAATACATTTTCAATTCATTATATATCATTTCCCAGAAGGCCTTCACTTTAGGGCATGTCCACCAGAGGTGAAAGAATGTTCCTTCACTTTCTTTACACTTCCAACATTTATTATCAGACAGGTGGTATATTTTTGCCAGTTTGACTGGGGTCATGTACCATCTGTAAATCATTTTCATTATATTTTCTTTCAAAGCATTACATGCAGTAAAGTTCAACCCAGTAGTCCACAGCCTTTCCCAGTCCTCAAACATGATGTTATACCCAATATCCTGCGCCCACCTTATCATAGCAGATTTAACCATTTCATCTTGAGTGTTCCATTTTAGCAGCAAGTTATACATTCTAGAAAGTACCTTAGTCTTTGGTTCTAACAGTTCTGTTTCTAATTTCGATTTCTCCACCTGGAACCCTAACTTCTTGTCATTTTTAAAAATTTATTTGATCTGAGCGTAATGTAACCAGTCTCACACTTTATCCTTCAATTTCTCCTGACTGCAATTTCCAATTGTCTCCATCTTTTTCTAGTATCTCCCAATATTTTGGCCAATTGGCCTCCATATTGGGTGTTTTCAAATTACTTGCCTTGCCCCGGGTGCTGACAACCCACGCTACGCCACTGTTGGAATGTTTTCTCCTAGCATGGAAACTGGAACATATATGGAAGATATAAAGTCAAAGGAAGTCATATAACTCATGATATAGTTTATTCTATGGTGGTAAAGGCAATGTAGAAGCAGTATTTTTCTGCCAATATTGCATTGTCATCAATGCTGTCCAGGAGAGCATTTCTTTTACAGGAAGTCCCTGGCCTTCTCCAGTCTGACCAACAAAATGATAAAAGGGACCAGTGTGGCTTGTTCATCAACTATTTTGTGGATACTGGAAATTTACATCAATACAGTTGCTCACATCTGTAGGAACCTGGACTCCATTGCATGTAGTTAACATGCTCAGAGCACCTAGTCCTATATTGTGGGATGGCTTTCATTTGTTGAGGCTTGATGGCATGTATCAGGAACTTAGAAAAGTGTAGCCAACTACTTATTTGCTCTCCTGGGTATTATTATCAAGAAGGGGAGGAATAAAAAAATTATTTAAAAAATAATAATATCAAGAAGGGGAGGATTGATTGGCTAGGTCCAGCAAATTATAAATGTCCCTTTCAAAGCAAGCAAATCTACTCCTTCTCATAGTAAAACAGTTTTGGATCTAATGCAATAAGGAACTAGTTATAATATCCAATGTCAGATTTTACAGAGCACCTATAAATAGTATGAGAAAGAAAACTGCAGGCAGATGTGGTTGATATGAACATGACTCAAGAATTTCCAAAATAGTTTTAACATGCTAATTGTGAAACAAGCATCCATTGCTAAGATCCTTCTGTTATGTTTTATTAAGTGGAAGTCTTCTGCTGCAAGTCTGAAAGCACTAAGTCAAGAGTGGATCTGTTTAAGTAAATGGTGTTACTGACCATACTGATTCCATTGTATGTGATGACTGTAGCACTATAAGGGTTAAAGCAGCATGGTGAAATTATTTCTTCTATGCAGCTATCAAAAGAACTTTAAGGGTCTGGACTTTGTAGCCCTAGGAACATCTGGATATTTTGGAATCAGAAAACTGATTTGTTGGAAAGATCAGTCCCCTGTACATTCCAATAATACTATATACTATAAATAGTTTTGATAAGAGCATGAAAAGCACCCACATGGTAGCAAATCATGATGAAAAAGTACAAAACTTGTGAGGTTCCCTTGTGAGAAATTGTATAAGAAAAATATTTCAAAAGCATTTTCTCAAAACCCCGAAGTTCCTGCAAACCTACAGCTGAAGCCTGGGAAATTCAGTAGTTTATCTCAGTGAAACAATGTGAATAATTTCTGGCAAAGGACAATATCTGCATATTTGACATTATCTTGGCAAAACACGCAGAAAAAGAAGCAACCCCCCTGCTTTTATTTAAGGAAAGGAAATGTTTCCATACTTTGAAGTATATGGCAGTCTTTATTGTAATTATAGCAGGGGCAGAGAGATGCTTGGAGAACAACCAATATGTGCTTAGCTCAAGACTAGAGGGGGAACAAAGTGAACAGAAACAATTTAAACATAATCACAGGAATGCAAGCTGCACCTTAGCATTCTTGATGACCCCGCCATGCAGTGCCAGCACCCCCTCCTTGCCCAGAAATGGAAGGAACTGGCCAATCTGGAGCACAGGCATGATGCTGACAAACTTTCCTCAATATTTGTTTATTTAATTGCATTTATATCCCACCTTTCTCCCAAAGAGATGAATGTGGCATACATGGTTCTCTTCCTCCCCACTGCACCCTCACAAGAAGCCTGTGGGGTAGGTTAGTGTCAGGAATGAGCCAGCTCAAAGTGAGGGTTTGCAGCCAAATGCAGAAAGCAGCAAACAACAGGGAGGCTTTGATGTTAGTCAGGCAGGAGATAGCCAGCAGTTGCAGACTTTGGCTTTTCCTGACCTTGATGAGCCGGATGGTAAGGCAGTAGCTGAGAGCAGGCTGGAACACAGCCAAAGCTTGATGGAAGCACAATCAGACGCAAACAAACCCCTCTTAGACCTGGAAGAGGTTGGATCTGATCTAATAAGTCCATAGAGTCGGTGAATGGGGGTGTTGTTAGATCAGAAGCAAAACAAGAAACATCAGAGTCGTAAGTTCAATATCTGTTGGAGATGCCGGAAGAACTTTTTAGAAGGGTCATCTTGAGTAATGGCGCCGGAGGCTTCGTTAGAGCCGTCTGGAGCTATCTGTTTGTTTCTGCAATAAATCCTCCTTTTTCATTATCTACGCTTACTGTGTTATCAAGCTGGGAACCTGACAGTTAGGCTCAGAGACAGTGACTGGCTCAAGGTCACCCAGTGAGTTTAATAGCTGAGCAGGGATTTGAACCATGGCCTCCCAGGTCCTAGTCCAACACTCTAACCACTACACCACACTGGCTCTCAAAATTCAAATTTTAAGTTCTACCTTGATTTGAACTCAGATCGCTGGATTCAGAGTCCAGAGTGCTAACCGCTATACCATAGGACCACATGCACAAGAGATACATCTCACCCTCAGCACCACCCGTTCTCCCAAAATGTGAGCCCCATTCTTAGAAATGGCCCTGCAATGAACCACCTTGAGTCTCTTGCATTTTTTTTGTGGGGGGTTTTGCCACCTGCACCTTAGTTAGAAAAAGGATATTTCCTTTCGAGCATGTAATTCCATCAATAAATATAGCTTTATTATTTTCCTAACCTCACTTATACCAGCCTCCAGGTATACTCCTCCAACAGGGATCCAATGTTCTGTTTAGCTTCTGTGAGCATGTTAACTCCGAACACCAATAGGAGATCTACGTAGATCCTGATTTCTAAAAAATTTAACACCAAATAATGAATGTTGGGTACTCTTAAGTTTTGATGCATAAGTTCTCAGAGCAAAACCGGTCATTTGAATTATTACTTACTATAGTGGTACCTCGGGTTACAGACGCTTCAGGTTACAGACGTTTCAGGTTACAGACTCTGCTAACCCAGAAATAGTAACTCGGGTTAATAACTTTGCTTCAGGATGAGAATAGAAATTGTGCGGTGGCAGCGCGAGGCACCATTAGCTAAAGTGGTACCTCAGGTTAAGAACAGTTTCAGGTTAAGAACGGACCTCCAGAACGAATTAAGTTCTTAACCCGAGGTACCACTGTGCTTTGTTATTTGATTTGAACACCATACATTCAAATCAAGCTCAACATTATTTACTCTAAGTCCCACTAAAGTCAACTGGGCTTGCTTCTGAAAAGACATGTATAATTGCACTACACTGTAATGATTACTGTCTAGTTATTTGGGCTACAAAAAAACAATTATTTGAGTACAGTAATGGAGCCACTTTTGAAACCTGCTCACTGTCGTCTGTGCAAAAGAACAATTCCTATCCAAAAATGAGCTCAGAGAAAACTGGTTCTGCAAGTTTGCTGCACAATCTCTCTGCACCGTGTTGATGTGTTGAGACACCATGCAGTCATCTCCCACCTGATCCCTGAAGCATTAACAACTTTGGAAAAAAATTGCAATAAAATTGTACAAACATTTGAGCTAATGTCTGCACATCTGATGGGCTACTAAAAATTATAATGAAGGTGACACCCTGCAGCACTGACATTATCATCGGATGGGATATAAACAGCTATAATAATTATGACAGTTACTTTTCTAGGCAAATAAAATGGCCGATATGTAACTGCCATCAATTCTAGATCTGGGGAGCAATATGTGTAAGCTATTTTGTTGTTAACACACCAACCATTGTGTATGTAAATACAAACTCCTCCACCCAGTGGCGTAGCCTGGGTTGTCAGCACCCGGGGCAAGGCAAGTAATTTGCGCCCCCTAACCCGTGGATTTGCGCCCCCTAATCCTAACCCCCAGATGTTGCGCCCGGTGCGGCCGGCCCCCCTGCACCCCCACGCTACGCCACTGCCTCCACCCCTAGCTTTACCAGAATCACTGTTTCTATCAGAGTGATAAATTATTCGATTTATCAGCTCAACTGCCACATCCGGTACTGCTGAATGTAGCCAAGTATCTGTAATAATTACCACACAGCTCTCACAAAGAAGCTTGTTTGCTGCCATCAGCAACTGTAATTCGTCAATTTTGTGGATGAGAGATCTGATGTTGGCCAGGAAGACGCTTGGCAGTGCTGGTCTGGTGGGTCTTTTTCGAAGCCGGGTTAACAGACCAGCTCTGCAACCACGTTTTTGCTTTCGCTCTTTTCTCTTTCGCTTCTTTCAGCACTTCCCCCTCCCGTCGACAATCCATAGAGATCCTGGAGGTCTTACTGTGCAGTTTGGTATACAGTGGGACCTTTGAAACTCTCTAGTTATCTCTATTTTTCTTGTGAGCCCGATGTTTACCAGTTTTGTGCGTGAGTAGGTGAGGTATTGGGAGCTCAGAGCCACAGCGTATGAACGCGCCGCCATCTAGGAACTGAATGCCTGAAACTTGGGATGAGAAAGTAAGATTGATGACTGAAATCTGTGTTGAATTGCTGGCAAGTACATCAGTCAATTCTGTGGCAGGCAGACACAAATCACCCCACATGAAAAGGTATGTTACAACTGTTGCAAATGTTTTGTGTGTGCAGTCTTACATACAATACTAGGTGAGTAGCATCCCAGATGGAAGAAGGGGTGTGACAATCAGCAGCATCTAGCAAAACATCACCATACATGTAAGAAAATTCCCCACCCACACAATGCGCTACCATTGCACATTTTCCAGTGAATTCCAGAATGTGAACCACTGATATTGGGTCTACACTTAACTGTTGCCACTCCAATTGAGGCCTTCTCCAGCAGAATTACAGCCTGAAGCTGTATGGTGGACTTGAATTTACTTTCCCTTCAGCAATGGGAATTTCCGCTACCTTCCCCAATGTAATTCAGGCAGCATTTTTTGATACTCTGCAGAACTTCACAGCTGCCTAATGACACACCCAAAAGTATTTAAAATGGTTTGTCTTCCCACTTGCCAAAGGCAGAGAAATAGAAGACCAGTAATGAAAATGGTGGATAACTTGCAGGTCAGCAAGCGCATCCACCAACAATTATGAAGGAAAAGTTGAAATGGGAAAATAGAAAAACTTTTTTTTTCAGGCTTAAGTCACTCCTAGCATGCTACAGCACACCACAATCACCAGTACACGGACAGCAGAATAACCTCAGCTCTGGAAAAGCATGAGACGAACAGGCAGAAATAATAGGTGGGGTACAGATTAGCCTTTGTGGGTGCTTCTAGATGGATTATAGGATTTGTGTTCCTCATGCATGGACATTTTCTGCACATGGGATCATAGTCCTAAGAGTGACAGACTGATATTTATTTATACCAACCAATATTTACTGATGCTATTGTACTATTATTTTTAAAAATAATACTACATGGTCTTGTGTGTGTGTGTGTTTTAATGAGAGTGCAGCGTAGCAATATTTAAATGAATAGTTTTAAATATTAAGGTCTTGTCTGCAAGCAACTTGCATCAAGAGGTACACGCAAAAAACCAATGTTGCTCAGCTGCAAGAGAAAAGCAGAGTGTGTGTGCAGACGGGTCCAAGGCACAATCAACAAGTGGGATATAAATCCCTAAATCTAAATTATGTGAAATTTAAAGCATTTTAAACCCCCTGAAGGAACAGCGCCACCTTTCTCATTTAAAATGGAACAGAGATTTGGCCCACGAGGAAAAACCCCACGAGGGGAGATTTAAAGGGCCCAAAAAAACCCCTGAATTCTCCGCATCAACGTTGAACAGCTGGGCGGTCTTTCTCAGCCCTCTCGGGGCTCCCGAGGACAGAACCAAGATTGATGTCCACCTTGACCACTCCCAGAGAGAGGAAGCGACTTCTTCGCACCAATAAGCGTGTGGGGAGGGCGGAGCTTTGACCACCTCGGCGTGCCGATTGGCCGGACAGGTCGCCCGCCTTGGCGCATAGGCTCGGAGCCGGGGCCTTACCGCCGAGGTAGCCACTGAGGATGAAGGCGGGAGGCGGGCACGGAAGAGCGACGCTTCGCCCGGCCAACGAGCCGCCGGGATGCCTGTTCCTGTTTGAGAGGAACGTGCCAATGAGGGTGGCGTGAGGGCGGGGAGAAGAAGGAGCTGGGCTTTGCGAGTTATCGAGAGAGAGAGAGAAAAGAGTCGAGATAATAAAGGCGGCGGGAGGCGGCGGCGATTGGAGCCGTTCTGAGCGGCCCCTGTCGGGCGGAATCCTTTTCAAAGCGGCCGCGCGGAGGGCGGAGCGGGCGCCGTGACGGGAGGGCGGTGATGGTCGCCGACAGGATGAAGTAGTGCTGCTTCGGGGCGGCGGCGAAAACGTCCGGGCTGCTTCTGAAACCTCCGCCAACCGGGGCGAGGAGAAAGCGCCTCAGGAGCGTCGCCACCACTAAGCAGGTATGGAAACCTGAGGAGCCGAGAGAGAGAGAGATTGTGGTTTGAGCGCCATTCGCGAGGGGTTCTGTGGCGGCGGCGGCGGCGGTTTCCCGGTCCCAACGGAAACGGAGCCGCCGGCGCGAGACCCTCTCTGGAAACGAGGCCGGGCGGGCGCGCGCGAGAGCAACGGCTTCTTTCCCTCAGGCTGCTGCTGCTGTGAGGCGCTTTTGTTTATAGCCGAGGGGCGTGTGCGCGTGTGTGTGTGTGTGCGCGCGGGCGCGCGCGTTCTGAGCGGCGGTTCTCCTCCCACCCACCCGCGGGAAACCGAGGAAGAAGGGAGACCGCGGGTTCTCGATCTCCCGCCCTTTCTTTCGCAGCGCAGGTAGCGGGTTCGCCGGGCGTTTCGCGGAGCGGAAAGCGCAGCTGCTCGGAGGAGAGCGGGGAGGCTGGGCCGGGGGAAGGGGGGTCGACCGCAGCGAGGCTTCGGGAGTCGCCTGCCTGCCCGGGAGGGAGCTCCTTTCTTTCTTTCTTTTTCTTTCTTCCTCCCTTCCCCTCCCGCGAGGGAGGCACCCACGCAGCCAACTTTCTCGTAACTGTCGCTCGGCGGGGCGCTTCTAGCCCTGCTTCCTTCAAGACGCAGAGAGAGAAAGAGTGACGCGCTCGCAGGCAAAAAAACCCCCTGTAAACCTGAGGATGTGGGTGTCTTCTTTGGCGATCTCTCGTCGCCGATTGTCTTCCACGAACACGGTCTTAACAGCGAGTCCGTAAGTGACCGTGGAGGCCAATTCTGGATCCACACGTCCTTCCACAGTGGCGACATAGGTTTCTGGGCAGGAGTTGATCACGGTGAGGGTTTGCCACGCGTGCCTTCCTCTTAGCACGTTTCCATTTTTAAGTTCGGAATAGAGTACAGTAGTTGTTTTGGAAGATGATCATCAGGCATCTGCACGACCAGTCCAACGCAGTTGATGTAGAAGAATCATCGCTTCAACACGGGGGATCTTTGCTTCTTCCAGTACGCTGGCATTATTTCACCTGTCTTCCCAAGTGACGTGTAGAATTTTTTGGAGACACTGTTGATGGAATCTTTTGAGGAGTTGGAGATGATGTTTATATGTGGTCCACGTTTCACAAGCGTACAGTAAGGTTGGTAGTACAGTAGCTTTGTGAACATACATTTTGGTTTCCCTGCGAATATCCTCAAACACTCTGTGCTTCAGTCAGGAGAAAGCTGCACTTGTAGAGCTCAGGCAATGCTAGATTTCGGCATCAGTGTCGGCCCTTGTGGAAAGATAACTGCCTAGGTAGAAGAAGTGGTTGACACTTTCCAATGTTACACCACTGGGTTGGGTTTGTGGCGCTGCAGAGGGGTTAGCTTGTGCCTAAGGATGTGGGTGTAACCACTCTGTTTGCCCCTGCGGAGTTCAACACCTGAGCCCAGCTGCTCCCCTTTGGTGCCTCGAAGGAGGCTATGTACCATAATAGGGTTGCCATAGTTCACACAGTGACAATCTGGACAGAAAAGCTGGAGGTGGGGGGGGGCAAAGTTGTTGAGCTTTCTTTCATTTTGCCCAAAGCTGTTGAGGTGTGGTGTTTTTGGTTTGTTTTTTGAAAAATCACTAAAAATAAATAAATGCTGTTTTTGAGCTATTTTTGTGGGGAAGCGGCACTGCCGACATGGGCTGACGTACAGTCAGATTTTTTGCGGATTTCTGCCCAGACTGCTGCCGACCTCAGTATTCTGAAGGTATCCAGGAAAATCCAGACTTACGACAACTGTACTACTTTTTTCCAAATCATTAAAATTAATTTTCCAAATTATTACAAATCAAACCAATTGAATTAATTTAATTCAATTTCTTAAAATCAGGTTTCCTGCTCTTGTTCCAAGCATATGATCATTATTTCCTTGCATAGCCGCATCGTTTCTTACTTAGACTGAGTCCAGTTGACATCCTTCACTTGCTGTTAAACCATTCTTCCAGCTGGCCGCTTTTTCCACTTTACAAACAGCACCTCTGTTACATCTTATATGACAACCCACTACATGATAGCTGTGGGAGTTACACTTCGGCTTGCTAGTGGGTGTGAAGCCCAAGGGGGTGACAGGTGGCAGGCAGGTCACTGTTGCTGAAAGGAAGGGTGCAGAGTGTGAGCATATGCCTATGCCAGCACAAGATGCCTTTGGTTCAGTCCCTGGTGCCCCAGATAGTGCAGGGAGAATTTTCCCTCTGAAACCCAAGCTACCCTTTGCCCATATAAAATGAAAACTGGCTTCAGGATCTGCCATGGTGGAGCATTGCTGCTTTCTCAGTGGGTTCCTGGAAAAGAAACATTCTGTTGTGCTAGCAAGCCTCATGACAGTTAAATGAAATGTAAGGCACCTTTAGGGATGTTTGAAGATTTCCAAATATGGGCTTGAGAAGCTTGTTTTGAATTGGAATTAACTAATCCCT
This sequence comes from Podarcis melisellensis, assembly GCF_964234715.1. NCBI lineage: Eukaryota > Metazoa > Chordata > Lepidosauria > Squamata > Lacertidae > Podarcis > Podarcis melisellensis. The sequence continues at coordinate 59,464,576 of NC_138541.1, read as the reverse complement.
GATCTCATGGCTGTGACATGGCTGTGTAGTGGACAGTGGGGGCTAGTTTCTTGATCTTAATTCAACTTGTACACAAATAGGAATAGCAAGCAATATGTTGATATTTGTGTCAGAAGTTCTCTTGGGCGATCTTATGTGATCTTCAAATAATACATGGTACATAGTTAGATAAACACAAATCAAAGGAGTTGAAGTTTGGCTAGAAAAGCAAGTGTTTTCTTGAGACTGCTGATTTTTGTTTTTTCTAGGATCTATTGTAAAGCGCCCTCATCTTGGGAATACAAATTACACATTCCAGATGCAAACTTTTTGTACTGATGCCCATTGTTTTCAGGTCACATAAGTAGCACATTTTCTTTTCCTCCCCTTGTATTTTGCAAGCTTCACATGTTTGTGTTGGAGAGCTTAATCCCTTCTCCTGCCCCCTTTGCTTTGCTCAGTTTGCTGGGACTGCCAGGGCTGTGATCAAAAGTTCAGAAGGAAGTGATACATGGCCTCAGAGGTTGAAGAAAGTTAATTTGTCTGTGAGATACTGCAGATGAACTATTGAAACAGGAAGAGTTATTACCCAATAATACACTATTTAACGCTGAGCATTTTGTACTACAAGCAGTGGCAAATGGCATAGGAATAATCCATGTTATTTGTTACTTCTGTACTTGTAAACAAACACATCTGAAACAAAGTATCCAGACAATAAGCGCTACAGTAAGCACAACCTGGTTTGTACTCTGGTGGACTTCCATTTTTCCCAAGTATGCTACTATATTGCAATACTTCATTACTATTGTAACTTACATAGGTTTATGTAGAAAAACTTCAGAATCTCCATAGATGGTTAGAGAGCACCAAGTGTTGGAAAACTGCAGAGATACTTATATTCTCCTGCTGTTGTTGTTTTTGGATGCAGGGTATGTGGAGATGGGGAAGAAACTACTGGAGATAAAAACTACAAATTGCTCTTCTCTAATGTCATCTGATATAGATATGTAGTTGCTTTAATATAATTTTCTTCCTCTTCTGTTAAATTAAGGCCATTGAGGAGAGGGAGAAAAGAAGCCTTGTTTAGACCAATTATTTTAAAGAATTTTTGAGTCATTAAAGCCCTAAATGGCTTCAGCCTGAAGGAGTGTCTCCCCGCCCCGCCCTGCCCCCCATTGTTCAGCCCAGATACTGAGGTTCAGCTTCTGGCGGTTCCCTCATTGTGAGGTTACAGGGAACCAGGTACAGGGCCTTCTCAGTAGTGGCACCCGCCCTGTGGAATGCACTCCCATCAGATGTCAAGGAAATAAACAACTATCCAACTTTTAGAAGACATCTGAAGATAGCCCTGTATCAGGGATTTTTTTTTATGTCTGATGTTTTACTATTTTTTATATATGCTGTAAGCTACCCAGAATGTCTGGGGAAACTCAGCCAGATGGGTGGGGTATAAATAATAAAATTATTGTTGTTGTTGTTGTTGTTGTTGTTGTTAATTAAAAGATGATAGTACATTGTTAATAAGGTTTAAATGAAAGAATACATATAAAAACACATCCAATGCATATAACAACCCTTTTCTATGGTCTTCTGATTTCAAGCCAGTAGTCTACAGTCATACCTTGGATCCCAAACGCCTTGTGAGTCAAACGTTTGGACTCTTGAATGCCGCAAACCTGGAAAGGAGTGTTCTGGTTTGCAAACATTCTTTGGAATCCAAAAATCTGACGTGACATCCGTGGCTTCTGATTGGCTGCAGGAGCCATGCCTTGGTTTCCGAAAGTTTTGGAAGTCAAACAGAATTCCGGAATGGATTCCGTTCAACTTTCAAGGTACCACTGTAATTGTAAACTTTAGAAATAAACTTAAATAGATTTAAAATCTAAAAGCCATGATGGGTAAAGGAATTGGGCCTGGGACAGTGCAAATCCACCCAGAATACATAATCTTCATAGTCCATTCTATCACCTGCCAAAAACAGTCTTGTATGGCCTAAGTTTCAGGTGGTTTCTCTTGATCCAGTCATTATTTTACTGAACACCTACAGACCTGGTTTTCATGTCAGATTAACCATAGTTAGTGCTTCTGGATGCTGCTCAAAAGTATCAGCACAGCGTGGCCATGAGTGGGAGAGGAGTGAAACGGAGGTGTTACAGCAGCATGCACATGCTGCTTGTTTAAGTTTAAACCATAGTTAATATTAACTATGATTTAATGTGGCTTGTAGACAGAGCTATTGTCACATCTGAAGTTGATGGAAAGTTGGAATTTGAGCTGCTGCATTGTGATGAAACTTCACATTCATTCAAAACCTGCAAATGAGTTATTACACAGTTTCATGTAACAATTAGAGGACAAATAATAAATATAATGAAGGACCTAAGTGGATCCCTCTGACACTTGCAGCAAAAATACCCTGACGTGCCACAGTAGTTCTCCCAACCATCTAGAATTGTTTTGTCAGATAGGATCAGAACCACTAGAGTATGGCAGAAGAATTGATGAGAGGTCTAGGACAAGTTAACACTTCCGTTTCTTCTTTCCCATAAAGGAGCTTGCCCACTAGTATGACTAAAGCTGGACTAGTGATGAGGTTGAAACGGTTTCGAGATTTTTGTTTGTTTGTTCCAGGAGTGTCTAGAATTGCATTGGGGCCCAATGAGTTCCCCAAAGGTTTCAGTATAAACTTCATAAACTGGCTGGATATAGTAGTGAAAATGTTAGGCTATTGATGGGTATGTTACAACTGGTTACCATAGCTGTTATATATGAACCCCTACAGTGTACGTTGCATGTAAGCCCTATATGTAGTCTGCTATGTGATTTTCATGGTTTATTTGTGATTTCCTTCTGCCCACATTGTTCTCTGCCTTTTGGCATAGTTGGTAGCGACTATCTTGAGCGAGCAGTCCTTACAGTCAGCTTGTCATATGCTTAACCTGTGAGAATGTTCTCAGAAGGGAAAATGTCAGGGTGGGGATGGTGGTTTTTCTACTCACAACACTTTGAATGCTCCCAATTCTGTGTTACAGTCTCAGCAGTACAGTGTTTTTCTTTGTTTCCTTCCTGTGGCCCCACACCCCGTCCTACCAGTAGAAAGGTAGCTTTTAAAATGTTTTGTTTGTAAACAGAACATGCTTATAAATGGAACCAAGCAGTTCAAAAGCATACCCGTGCAAGTAGATAAATAGGTACCTCTGGGGTGGGAAGGTAAATGGCATATCTGTGTGCTCTGGCTTCTGTCACCATCCTCCATTTGCCAGAAGTGGTTTAGTCATTCTGGCCATGTGTCCTGGGAAACTGTCTGTGGACAAACGCCGCCTTCCTCGGCCTGAAAAGCGAGATGAACGCTGCACCCCATAGTCACATTTGGATCCTTTCCAGTTGGGATTCAGGCATCATCATTGAACTGAAACTCCTTGGTTGCGCTGGTCGATGATCTCCGGTGGGCTAGGGACAAAGGCGAAAGCTGTTTCCTAGTTCTGCTGGATCTCTCAGTAGCCTTTGATACAATCAACCATGGCATCCTTCTGGACTGTCTAGAGGGGCTGGGAGCTGGGGGCACTGTTATACAGTGGTTCTGCTCCTTCCTCCTGGGCTGTGTCCAGAAAGTGGTGTGGGGAGATGAGTGTTTGGACCCCTGGGCTCTCATTTGTGGGGTGCCTCAGGGTTCCATCCTCTTCCCCATGCTTTTTAACATCCATAAGCTTCTGGGAGAGATCATCAGGGAGTTTGGGCTGCGTGTTCATCAGTATGCGGATGATACCCAGCTCTACCTCTCTTTCAAATCGGAACCAGTGAAGGTCCTGTGTGAGTGTCTGCAGGTGGTTGGAGGATGGATGTCGGCTAACAGATTGAGGTTGAATCCTGACAAGACAGAAGTACTGTTTTTGGGGGACAGGGGCGGGCGGGTGTAGAGGACTCCCTGGTCCTGAATGGGGTAACTGTGCCCCTGAAGGAGCAGGTGCGCAGCCTGGGAGTCATTTGGACTCACAGTTTTCCATGGAGGTGCAGATCAATTCTGTGTCTAGGGCAGCTGTCTACCAGCTCCATCTGGTACACAGGCTGAGACCCTACCTGCCCGTGGACTGCCTCGCCAGAGTGGTGTATGCTCTGGTTATCTCCTGCTTGGACTAATGCAATGAGTTCTACGTGGGGCTACCTTTGAAGGTGACCCGGAACCTATAATTAATCCAAAATGCAGCAGCTAGACTGGTGCCTGGGAATGGCCACCAGGACCATATAACGCCTACATTGGCTCCCAGTACATTTCAGAGCACAATTCAAAGTGTTGGTGCTGACCTTTAAAACCCTAAACAGCCTTGGCCCAGTATACATGAACGAGCGTCTCCACCCCCCACCATAGAGCCTAGACACTGAAGTCCAGCTCTGAGGGCCTTATGGCAGTTCCCTCCAAGTGAGAAGTGAGGTTACAGGGAACCAGGCAGAGGGCCTTCTCGGTAGTGGCACATGCCCTGTGGAACTCCCTCCCATCAGATGTCAAGGAAATAAACAATTATCTGACTTTTAGAAGACATCTGAAGGCAACCCTGTTGAGGGAAGTTTTTAGTGTTTGATATTTTATCATGTTTTTAATATTCTGTTGGAATCCGCCCAGAGTGGCTGGGGAGGCCTGGCCAGATGGGTAGCATATAAATAATAAATTATTAGTAAAAAATAATAATATTATTTGTCTGGACTTAACCGTCCAGGAGTTCTTTACCTTTTTAACCTAGAACATGTTTTATTTATAATTTTTATAATTTATACAAAATGCAATTACATAAAGTCATAGGAACATAATGAAATATTGTTGAAGCAGAAAAACATGTAATCATAGAATCACAGAGCTGGAAGGGTCATCTTTTAGTGCAACCCCCTGCAATGTAGGAAACTCAGCTAAAACATCCATGACAGATGGCCACCCAATCTCTGCTTGGAAACCTCCAAGGTAGGAGAGTACAGAACCTTCCAAGGGAGATCCGTCTTCCATGTTTTATAAAATGTAAACAACTCTTATTTGACCCCAGTTATCTGACACAGATACCGTCCAAAAGGAGCACAGGGAATTGTGTATATATGGGAGAATTTTAAGAAGCAAGTGATCCCTCACTAACTTGGTGCAAAAAGATCTTGTCATCTGGAGGAGGCCTCACTGCCTAGGTCAGTGGTGTCCAGACTTTTTTTAAAGAGGGCCAAATTTGATGAAGTGGAGGGCTATTTAAAAAATTGAAGTTGCTGAGCTTTTTCATGATTCTCCCCCCCCAAAGTTGTTGAGCTTTTTTACAATTTAACCCCAGGAAATAAACTCCCACTGGGGCTGGATTGTACCAATCAGCGGGCTGGATTAGGCCCCTGAAATGGACTTTGGACATGCCTGGCTTAGATAAAACACTATAGCGCCGCACACCCTTACTTAGTAGTAAGACCCACTGAACTCAGTACAGCTTTCTTCTAATCAGGAAAAAATTCCACTGCCCAGCTTGTCAGGCTGCCACTTCCTGCGGGTCCCTCTGGTCAGCAAAAGGAGTCTCCAGCCAAGTTACAGAAGCAAATCGGCAGACAGTAGACCGGATATTTATTTGTTGCAGCAAAGGTTCAAACACCAAAGAGGAAGAACCCTGAGCATGGAGTTGCATGAACTTTTAAGACTTTCCCCCTTTCCCCATAATACATTTCCATCAATACATCACAGATATGTCACAGTAGAGGCATGGTTGGCATGGAGAAACATGTGTCACCCATCCTAGTTCCCAACACCTTTAAAGTATCTGCTTTCCCAAGAATAATAAAATTATTTACACATTTCTCTGGCCTCCAGGCTTTCCTGTTTGTGAGCTTTCAAAGGATCTAGTCTCAATCCACTCTACCAATGGATTTCTATCTGGAACATTGTTGCTCATGAACACCTTCTGCCCCCCACTGTGGGGTTTGATTTCACACCTTGTGGAGGAGTAAGGAGCATTTGACCATATGCTCAGGGGGTTATGGAGGAAGGCAGTAGCTTGGATCCGCCTTCCCTTTAGGAGTAATACACCATTAGAATTGAGAGAATCGGACAAACCATTGATTTCATATGAATTTTTCATATGAAGTTTTGGTATGTTTTAGGGAATAGTCAGGCTCATTGTCCTGGCCTTAGTTTGAGGCTGTGATGGGCATTTTGAATTTTCAAGGTATCACAACTGCCCCCCCCTTTGGTTTTAATACTTTTGAGTAGACACTTAGTTATTTACTAGATGCAAGTCAGCAGCACCAGATGACCCCACTCGGCTAGGCACTGGGGTGGATTTCACCCTGTGCCTTGGAGAGCTGGGCCGACGCTGCCAATGGGCCCTGTGCCCCTCAGCAATATCCAAAGGCCCTGATCCACTAGGTGCTGGGGTGGATTGTGCTCTGAACCTTCCAGAATAGGGCCCAGGCTGCCACTGGGCCCAGCACTGATCTAGCAGGTCCTAATGCTAGCAGAGGCAATGGCATACTTGGGAGGGCAGGTTTAAGGAGCACTTTTGGGCCTTCAGGGTAACGAAAGCACTTGGGCACATGATAGACTAATTCAGCAGTCATGTGTATTAGCCAATAAAAGTTATGACATATGTAAATGATAATGAATGATAGCCAGTATTTGAGTATTTGGATAACACCCACAGATTCCAGAAGGATCACTATGTTAGTCTAGCAGCAACAAGAACAGAGAGCCTTAAAAGTGCTTTTTAAGACCACCACTATTTATTGGGGCATTGTTACAAACTAGAGTCAATGTCATTAGATGCATGAAATGCTATCTTCAGTTGATGAGTGTATACAGATGGGGGGCTTAAATGATGCATAGGGTATTGGTGTTTTTAATAGCACTCTTAAAGAATTTGGAAATTGGGATGGTAGTGAGATTCTATGAAGAGAGTGAGCACGATTTTTAATCCTCTATTTAATCCAAGCATTGCATTTATTTCCCTTTTCATGAAACAAGTGTGGCCACAACTGGCCAATAGCTGCATATATAAAGCATACCGTATTTTTCACCCTATAGGACACACTTTTCCCCCTCCAAAAATGAACGGGAAATCTGTGTGCGTCCTGTGGAGTGAATGCAGGCTTTCGCTGAAGCTTGGCGAGCGAGAGGGGTCGGTGCGCATCGACCCCCCTCGCTCTCCAGGTTTCAGGAAGCTATCAGCAAGCCTGGGGAGCTCGCAGGAGTTCCCGCAGGGCTCCCTAGGCTGTGGATAGCAGCCTGCTGCCCGGAGCACGGGGTGCGCTGAAGCAGAGTGCCCCGCGCTTCAGGCAGATATCCTTTTCTCCTCTAAAAACTACAGTAGGTGCGTTTTTAAAAGCTCTGGCTTCTCCAGTCCCATGGCTGGGGGGGGGGAATAATTTTTTTCTTTATTTCCCCCCCAAAAAACTAGGTGCGTCCTATGGGCCGGTGTGTCCTATAGGGCGAAAAATACGGTATATCTTTTAGGCTGGGGTAGTATCCTCTCAAGTTTAGGAAAGTGCACACATCAGTTAAGTTATAGAGTAGCCATTCCAACCTTGGGTCCGTAGGGTTGGTTATACTACAACTCGCATCATCCCTGGCCACTGCCCTGATGGCTAGGGATGTGAGTTGAAGTCCAGCGCCATATGGGGACCTAAGGTTGAGAAGGTCTGCTCTGCAGTGTTTCACAACTGGGGGGCCATCATGGATGCCTTAGCTGAGTTTCCTACATTGCAGGGGGTTGCACTAGAAAGATGACCCTTGGGGTCCCTTCCAGCTCCATGATTCTGTTTTTCTGCTTCAACAATATTCATTATGTTCCTATCATTTTATGTAATTGCATTTTATATAAATTATGAATAAAACATGTTCTATTTACAAGCAAAACATTTAAATTCTATTTACAAACAAAACATTTAAACAAAACCTTTCTAACTGGTAGGATGGGTGGGGGCATGGGTGTAGCCAGGCTTTTTGTTAGGGGGGCAGGCTTTTGTTAGAGGGGCAGAACCTCTGATTTGTTTTGATTTGTATTGATTTTTTACTTACTTGGGAGGCAGCTGCCCCCCTGAGGGACAGTGGAGCGGCCCACTGCTGAAATTTTTTTGCTGACCCCTGATCTAGTCGTTCCCCTGCTGTCCCCGTTAATATTCTTAAGAGGGTCTCTTCTCCAGTCTTCAGAGAGTAGCTGGAAGTGGGGAGGCAGAAAAAGGTCCTCCTTTCCTTCCACTCTGCACTCCAGAGCTCAGAAACTGCTTGCACTAATGACATTCCCAGTTGCAAAATGCGCCTAGAACAATGGGAGTTTTGAACACTGGAAACACTGCTCTAGAGGACTCAAGTTGGTACCTAGAGTTCTTTCTTAATTTCTATGAGTTACAGTGGTGCCTCGCAAGACGAAATTAATCCGTTCCGTGAGGCTCTTCGTATAGCGGTTTTTTCGTCTTGCGAAGCAAGCCCATTGACAGCTTAGCGGATTAGCGCTACAGCTGTCAAGCGGCTTCCAGCGATCAGCTGTTAAGCGGCTTATCAGCGGAACAGCTGATAAGCGGCTTAGCGGCTTAAGAAAAGGGCGAAAAAACACACGCGGGGGGGATGCAAGATTTTTTTCATCTTGCGAAGCAACCCCATAGGGAAATTCGTTTTGCGAAGCGCCTCCAAAACGGAAAACCCTTTCGTCTAGCGGGTTTTTCGTCTTGCGAGGCGTTCGTCTTGCGGGGCACCACTGTATATCATTACTGCTTGAGAGATATTGGAGGGGAAACACTGTAGCAACATTTGCAGGGGAAATTTGATTATTCCTTGCAACTTTAAATAAGCTGCATAACTTTCATAGGATTTTGTCTGAATTAATCCAAACAAAAGATGGCAAAAATGCTCATCCTATTGTGGTATTTTCAGTGGAAAGCACTCTCTCAAGTCACTTTGAAAGTGTATTACCATTTACAATAACTAGTTTAGAATAGCCCCATTCAGTGCTACAAAAAGCATATTACTAAAGTTTTGTGAACTCTGTTTCTGCTCTTGCTATTGCCTATCTTGTGTGTTCTGAAAACAGATTTTTATCTTGTTCTTCTGGACAACTCTAATCAGGAAGTAGAATCAATTGTGCATAAAATGTGGAGGATGATTAAGAGGGAGTGGGCTTCCCATGTTTGACTGGTTTCCCATTGTTTACTTCTAAAAGGAAACCAGTAAATTCTTGCATCAGAACACTGATAAAACTTGTTCTGAATACAGCTTTGTTTACATCTGTAGACTTTCAGACTATGATAACTAACAATATTTTGTTTTTTAGAAATACCCTTTTATTGCATGCTGAGACTTGAATTTTTGTGAGTAGTTAAAATGCATTCGAGTCGCCTCCAGTGTGAAATTAATAAGTCTTAAACATTTAAAACACTTGCTGTGGCTCCTAGTAGGGAAGAGGAACAGGAGGAAGCCCTGAAGCTTAAGCAAGTTAAAACAAGTTTGTAACTGACATGGAGTCTGAAATATGCTCTCTTGAACCTTTCCAGTGATTCACTAGTGAGGCATGGTTTTAAAAATGTAGGTGTTACTTGTAGTGTCATAAGCACCAGCTCCCTAGGCCTGAAGCAAGATGAGCGCCACACTCCATAGTTGCCTTTGACTGGACTTAACCATCCAGGGGTCCGTTACCTTTCACCATTGATTGCTTTTCTTGAATGCTTTATGTATAGCATTTAACCTTAAAATATATAAAATTAAATGCCTTTTCTAAGAGGCTGCAGGAAAAAATATTTTCCAAGTTACCTCTATTATTAAAATAACATGCTTTCTTAGTAATTTTGAAGCCAGTTGTGAGCTATACATTCCACAATGTATAACGTCTTGAATGAAATAGATATACATTCTCTTCAGCCTGTTTTAAGGACTATCTCCATAGAGGGATTTATACAGTCTACTGTGGTTTTGTGGTCCTCTGTGAATTGAGTAAATGGAAAGAAAACAGATGAGGTCATTGCTAGGTAGAATATAACTAGACAGAGGACAGACTGTTTGCTGCTTGGGAAAATGGCAAGTGGAATAAAACATATCTGTCTATGTCAAACCCGCTGACCAATCAAGTTAAGCTGAAACTACCTTGAGAGTACAGTGGTACCTCGGGTTACATACGCTTCAGGTTACAGACTCTGCTAACCCATAAATAGTACCTCGGGTTAAGAACCTTGCTTCAGGATGAGAACAGAAATTGTGTAGCAGCGGCGCAGTGGCAGCAGGAGGCCCCATTAGCTAAAGTGGTCCTTCAGGTTAAGTACAATTTCAGGTTAAGAATGGACCTCCAGAACGAATTAAGTTCTTAACCTGAGGTACCACTGTAGTAGTATTAGGACAAGAAGACAGGATATAAAGAAATTCAGAGGAACCTTTTACTATTTTTTTAAAAAAAATATTTCCCCTCTTTCTTTCTAGCCCTGAATATATTAGTTTCTTGTAACCTGTATTTGTCCAGCAAGGGACCAAGAATATTTCATCTTTTTACCTGCTCTTACATAGTGAATGTACAAGCTTGGCTCCTAGAAAAATATCATGATAGGTCCATTCCAGGTGGCTTGCATCATTTGTTGTTGATCACAAATGGTTTTACATTGGTAAGACTTTATCCCCCTGAAAAATCTTCTGTAACTATAGCTACTTTGTATTAATCTCTGCTTTCCCCTTATATTGGTGTGGCCCACTAGATGTGCTGAACTACAACTCCCATCATTGATGAACATTGGCTGTGGTAGCTAGAGTAGAGATCAGAAAAGCCACAGGTTAACTACTTGTGTTCTAAAAGCTTTCATTTTATTTATGTATTTATTTCATAAAATTCATATACCACTTGATTGTAAGCAACCACCACCACCCCTAAATTAATAAATGTCTTTTCCAGTTATACCTACTACTGTATAGTTTTACATGTGATCTTAAAACTTCTAAACTGGAACTTCAGCAACTGTTCTTCAGCTATCATTAAAGGCTACCAAAGCATTAACTGTACACACTGTTTTCCTCTAAGCAATGAATTGGAATGTTCTCTTTGATCTACAGTCCTGCTCTTGAAAACTGAAATGGGGTGGGAGTGAGAGTGTCATTGGTTTTCAGACTCTTAAATAATTCATTTTAATCTTGACTGAAGCAGAAATGGCTCATTTCTGAAGCAGAGGAAATAACACTAGAAGGAGAGGTGATGAGAATCTGTCATAACCCATGCTTATCCTAGTATTTATTGTCAGGCTGAGTATGATTTGCTCATATGGGTATTTGTTACCTTATTGACCGGGTTAGAGAACCTCTGGGCCAAAGCACAACACAGCCCAGCACGCCTCCCAGTTTGGCCAGTTTGGGCAAGCCATGCTCACCCTACAGCAGATGTCATACATGGTGTGCAGTGGGGCAGTTATGGGCAGGTCTTCAAAGGGGTAATTGGGAGCTTAAAGTGAGCTCCCAGTTGTTCCTCTGCTCCAGGAGGGGGTGAGTAACAAAAAGGGAAAAGGTGGCTAACAAGTATTCACACTTGATGTTTTAATGTGTTAAACTACTTTGAGATTTTTTTCCTTTAAAATGTAAAGCGATATAGAAATGAAATGGATGCTAATAATAAATAATAATTATTATTCACTTCTCCCTCCCAGTGCTGCTTCTTGAACCTTTGAAAATCACAGGTTCGAAAAGCAGCATGGGACTTCTTGCAACAAGATTTTCCAATAGCCCATCCTCCAAAGTCCCTTTGTCATAGTAACGCCAGGTGATTATATGTTAAATTTTGCCCTTCACAGGTGTGGGGATAAAGATCTGGCCTGCTGGTCAGGAAAAAAACAAACCCACCCCTGAGATATGAGTACTGTTATACCTCGTGTTGTGTTAGGTTCATGTTGCGTCTTTTCGGCTTGCAAACATGGCAAACCTGGAAGTGTATACTTCTAGGTTTTGCCGCGCATGCATGCGCAGAAGCGGTCTATTGTGCTCTGCGCTTGCGCAGAGCAGTGCCGCTCTAGTTGCAGACTTTTTGGGGTGCGAATGGCACCCCGGAATGGATCGTGTCCGCAACTAGAGGTACCACTGTATATGAATATAAGTATTCATATAGGAAATCCTGTCATAGTTTTCTTATCTGTGCTGTCAGATGGGATACAGTGCATTCCAGAGAAACCATTGTGGTACACCACAAATAGTGACCATGAAAGGCAACAGAATATACTGTAGTTCCATTTTCTCCTGAGACACAGTTGCCAACTGGTTGTGGAATATTTTCCCAGCTGGCTTCAGAGCCTGAAACTTCCTCATGTAAACTGGAGTCATTGTCCATCAATTTAGTGCATGGTGTTGTGTTTTTGGATGTAGTCACCATATTTTTCACATGCAATAATTTGTAGGCTACTAGGCCTTCTCTTTCAATCAAGTGAAAATGGTTAAATCACTCTCTCTGCCTCTGAAAATGTTCTCTGTATGTAAAGTCATTGAGATACACTCACCATTGACTGCCTGTTTGAGGGATTACAGAGCTCAGAGATTATGCAATCATTTTGTGGCATGTTTCTTTAATTTCCCCCATTTTATAATACACAATAATCATAAGTATATATACAGCTGTACTTACTATATCTATAATTACTGTTTGTTTTGATTCCAGTGTCACAAAATGGTAGGCATTTTTTTTCCTTTAAAGAGTCTCCACTGATAGCATAGTTCCCTCCTATAGCTGCTTATATCATTATTTTATTCATAATCATTACATTCCAAATCTTCTCCTTCCAGAGGTCTGTTGGTGGTACAGTATCTATTTCCCACATGTTTGCTATTAAAACTGAGCATCTATCACGATATGAACAACCAGGACAAAAGTCCCTTGGCCAATGTGGTATTCTTCATTGCCCAATAACATTCTCAGAACCTACTATTTCTGTAATTTCTTGCATATTTCCCCTCAAATACCTTTCAGTCATCCACAGTTCCACCATAGATGTGCAAAAGTGCATGAGAGAATGAATGAATATGAAATACATGCTAAAAATGACCGTGAAGCTCATTAGATAGCCCTGAGCAAATCATAATATCTTGCGCTAACAAGCTTGCTGTGAACTTTTCAGATACTTTCCAGATACTTTATTGAGTGTATTTAGAAGACATTTTTTGAGGGTTTTTTAAATTTTGAGGGGTGGAACTGTCTTTTTCTGGAATCTAAGAACAGTAAGATGTGTCAAAATGTTTTAAGCTAGTCAGATTGGCACTCGCAGTTGGAACATGTCAATTGTACTCATGTTGCTTTTGAAGTGATATGTTAAAACATTGTTCTGTGATTGTGGTTTCACATGTGCAAGGCATCCTTCAATGATGTCCTTACGTGTGCATCCTTAGGCTCAACTCATTAGGTAGGAATGGACTGGAATGATTCAAGTGGGATGATGGACTGTGGACAGAGGGGCCACTTTTCAAAAAACACACCCCCTTGTTAAAACACAAACTAATACAGCAGAGTTTGGAAGAGTTTGGATTTGATAATCCTGCTTTATCACTACCCGAAGGAGTCTCAAAGCGGCTAACATTCTCCTTTCCTTTCCTCCCCCACAACAAACACTCTGTGAGGTGAGTGGGGCTGAGAGACTTCAGAGAAGTGTGACTAGCCCAGGGTCACCCAGCAGCTGCATGTGGAGGAGCGGAGACCCGAACCCAGTTCACTAGATTACAAGTCTATCGCTCTTAACCACTACACCACACTGGCTACAGCCTTCTTCGCAATGTGTTTTTCCTATGTCTAGGAAGTTTCTACATGAGGAAACTTTCAAGAAAGGCACCCCTTATTTACAGTCTGACATATACAGTCTTCTTAGCATCTCTTTTTGGTGCATTTATAATGATCTCAGAGGCTTGGCTGCATTAACTAACATTTGTCATTAACAAGGATTACAGCTCAGTAGATCAAAACAAAGGCCTTTTTGTTGGACACTTCTATCTGCTAATTGTAATCTTGATTTTTAAAAATAAAGTTGTCACAAGAGCTGTGCTGTGTCAGAGCAAAGGCCTATCTGTCCAGCATTCCCTTTTCACAGAGGCCAACCAGATCCCTATGGAAGGTCTGCAAAGCAGTACACGAGCTCAACAGCATTCTTCCCAACTTGTGTTCCCCAGCAACTTGCATTCAGAGACATAATGCCTCCCATTCTATAAGTAGCATCTTGCAAATAGCCATTGATAGCCTTAACTTTCATAAGTTTTATCTAATCTGCTTCTAAAGCTGTCCAAGTTGGTGGTCATTGCTACTTCCGGTAGTGAATTCTATTTTCCCCCACTATGTGCTATGTGAAGAAGTATTTTGCTTGTCCTGAAGGTTATAGCATTCAGCTTCATTGGATGATTCTAGTCCAGTATTGTGTGAGAAAGCATTTCTCTTACACTGTTTTTGTGAATTACTTTAGTATTCAGGGAAGCACTGGCTCCAAAACAGGGGCAACGTTTGAAAGGGGAACATATAGTGATCGGAAAAACTTGGTTTTTGCTTTGGACAACAAACAGCAGCACACGTAGGGGGCCTTCATACTGGGGTAGGGAGGGAATCGGCATGTATGCTACACTTTGTTTAGTGGGAGTAGCCCAATTCAATAACTGTATTGTTCTTGGTTTCATAGGAATGCTGTATTTAATGCCATGTGAATTTTATTTATTCTAGTCGTATTTTAGAACTATCCTTTCTTTAGCTTTTGGTTACTATAATTTTTTGTTAAACCAGAATGTCCAAGATACTACAATTATAGAAACAAAATATTTTGTGTATTTAAACTTCTTTAATAAAAAAACCCCCGTTGCTTTAGGTTTTTTTTGTTTTTGTTTTTATTGGTAGCTATAGTTAGATCTTTGCAAACATCTCTTACTTGTGTTGTGTCTAACCAGCAAAAGAGCTGTTTCTACCTTGCCCTATTCAGATGTCATATGGAATGTGCCTTGTATGAACAATAGTCAGAAAGAATATTGTTGTTGTTTAGTCGTCTTAGTCGTGTTTGACTCTCCTTGATCCCATGAACCAGAGAATGCCTTGGAAACGCTCACTTTCTTCTCAAAGCTTCTCCTTTTTTTATGTCCATGGAGTTTTCTTGGCAAAATACTGGAGTGGTTTGCCAGTTCCTTCTCCAGGTGGATCACATTTAGACTAAACTCTCGGCTATAACCTGTCCATCTTGGGTGGCCCTGCACGGCATAGCTCATAGCTTCTCTGAGTTCTTCAAGCCCCTTCGCCACGACAAGGCAGTGATCCATGAAGGGGAAGAGTGAATATTGGGACTGCAGAATTGAAAAGAGGAGACCAATAACTAGGGAGAAAAGATAGGACAGCCATGGGTGGAGTCAGAGAGTTGAATAGGATGGAGGCATCCCTTCTTGTGATGAGCACACTTGCTTTCTTTTGCTCTACAGTCATATCTGATTGCAGGTTTATGAAGACTTGTGAACAGAGCTGGTGGTAGGGTGAGTGTGTTCACAGTGGGTAACAATTTTACTGTAGTACTATCTTCAGGTTCCGTAGCTGCAAGCAGATGTTTGCATTCTTGTATTTTCGTCTCACTGTAAATGCACCAATCTTCATAGGGCTGATTTGGTTACAAGACATCTGTTGTGTTTGGCTGCCTGTCCAAACAGTGTGACTGCATCCAGGTGACAGCAAGCATGCGGCCAAGCAGTTAGGTAAACTTACCGTACCTTCCTCCCTTTTCTCTTTTCCCTCTACCCCAACCCAGGGTAGAATCAATTTTCTTTACTGTATGGCAGCTAAGAACTTGTCCTGTTGGAAAAGCAGGATGTAAAATTGCAGACATAATGTAGATGGTTTTAGGAGCTAACTAGAATTTCTGTCTTTGGGTATATAATACAGATGTATTCTGCCCTTTCTTGAAGGAGCTCATTGCAGCACACAGAGCTTTTCAGCTCACAGGAGTATGTGCAGATTTGCCTGAGAGAGGTCACCAACTGAGCAGGCCAAATGGGATTTTTGTCTTTGTGGCTTTATATACTGCACCACAAGTTCTTTGTTAGTACTTGGAATGCAGCTGAATTTGAGGAAAATGCTATATTTGTGAAGCTTTTTGCTATATCCATATTCCAAGTCTGCTTCTTTATCTGAAATGAAGTGATTATATCCCCATGTCTTCTCCATTTTTCATTTTTGTTGCATAACTAGTAAAATTCAGGGATTTGGAATAAAAATCTGGGTTTTAGGGGGGTAAGTACAAATACTAAAACGTAGGGCTGATAGTGGATTAAATTAGCTTTTGACTCATCCTACAAGTTTCAGTTTATATAAACATGTAATGTAATGCAAATAAATAAAAGTAGTAGTTCTGAAGGAAAAAAGGAATGCTTAATTCCTATTATGGCATCTGTATACATAGTCTTATACGTACTGTTTTCTGTGTGTGAGAAACAGAAAGACTTTCTGTAAGTTGCCACCAGTTGTCTACATCTCTTGTAAATATTTTTGTATATATCTGTGATGGGACGATGAGCTGCTTGTGCGTAAAATGCAAGTCCCTCAGAGTTTGATCAGGTTTTCAAACCTCTGCCTGTGACGGAGCCCCTCCAGCATGGCTGCGTCAATCACTAGTAGAATCCGAAAGTGGCTGCTTTCGGAATCGTTTCCAACATAAAAGCTCTTTAACGGAAACACGTCGTCTGGCCTCTCGGCGTGACAGTTTCCGGCGAGGTGTGGGTGTCCCTATAGGAGGTCCTGAGACCTCCCCACTGTTTTCGCTGGAAGCGTCTCTGAGCCATCCCTCCGACTCACTTTCCCTTGGAGTTCTTGCTCGCCCTCTACTGGTTCCCTCTTCCGCTGCTACTCCTCTCTCAACCTCAGTGAGCCTTTGCGCCCCCGGCGCTTTAGATGGCAGTTCCCTGACATCCACCTCCCCTCCAGGGCCCCCTTCACCCCCTCCCGTCTCCTCCCCTACTGGCGGTGAGGAGGTAAAACCCCTGAAAGAACCTCCTTCGTCTTCCGACGTCGCGAACACTTCCCTCCACTTGTTGCTGTTCCTACTCTCTCGGTAATCTTCGTCATCGGAGTCCACTCCCTCTTCCAACTCCGACTCCGCGAACCCTTCCATTTCCTCTTCCTCATCGGTGGTGCCGAAATACTCCCTCCTAAACCTTGCTATCGGCTGAGGTTTCCTCGGGAACCTTTGGTGGAACGTTTCTGTTAAAACCTCGTCATTGACTTCCTCTGCATTCACCCAGGTGTTTTCTGACTCCGGTTCCCCTTCCCACGCCACCAAATACTCCACCTGATTTCCCTTCCACCTGGAATCGAGGATTTCCGCTACATGGTTGCGGCGTTCCCTCTCTTCCAAGGCTGGTCCCCTGACGTACTCCCCTTCACGTCCCCCCCTGTATGGTGACAGTAACGACCTGTGGAACACTGGGTGCAATTTCATGTGGTTGGGTAATCGGAGTTTGAAAGCTACCGGGTTGACCTGCTGAATGACCTCAAAGGGTCCCAATCTTCTGGGCCTCAATTTCTTACAACCCCCTTTGAACGGCAACCCTTGGGTTGACAACCACACTTGATCCCCCACCCTTATGGTTTCACCTTCCCTTCTGTTCTTGTCTGCCTGCTTCTTATATTGTGCCTTAGCCCTTTCTAAGTTGAGCTGGAGCTGATGATGGATCGCTTCCATCTCTTCTACAAAATGTTCAGCCGCTGGGACGCTCCATCTCTCCCCTCCTTCCCCTGGAAATGCCCTGGGGTGACACCCGTAATTAGCCAAAAAGGGACTCATCCCTGTGGACACATTCTCCGCATTATTGTAGGCAAATTCTGCCAACGCCAACTTTTCGACCCAATCGTTCTCTCTGTCATTGACATAACACCTCAGATATTGTTGAAGAATGCCATTTGCTCTTTCCGCCTGCCCGTTGGTTTCAGGGTGCCGGGCAGTTGAAAAATTGACTTCCACGTGCAGCAAGCTCATGAGCTTCCTCCAGAACCTGGAAGTAAATTGTTTGCCGCGATCTGAGATCACCCTCAAGGGAGCCCCGTGCAACCTAAAGATGTGTTCTACAAACAACTTCGCTGTTTCTTCCGCTGTGACTGCATGTGAGCATGCTACAAAGTGGCACATCTTAGTTAACAGGTCTACTACTACCATGATGGCTGTTTTCCCCTTGGACTTTGGCAGATCCGTCATAAAATCTATTGATATCGCTTCCCAAGGCCGTTCTGGTGTGGGTAATGGTTCTAATAACCCTGCCGGCGCCCTTCTTTCCCCTTTGGCTCGCTGACATTGGTCACACCCTCTTACATACTCCCTTACATCTTCCCTCACCTTCGGCCACCAAAATTCCCTGGTAACCAACCACATGGTCTTGTGTTGTCCAAAATGTCCCGCCGTGGGGCTATCATGCAACTGCTTGAGTACTCTCCCCCTCAATTCACCTTCGGGTATATACAGTGCCCCTTTGTAATACAATGCCCCATTTCTTTCCTCAAAACCTCCGGGGCTCTCGCCCTCCCCCCTGAGACCTCTGAGCTTATCCTGGGCATATTCATCATTTTCCGTTTCCTCTACCAGTTCTCGTTGCCCCACCAGCGCCGCCCCACACACCCAGCGGTCCTCAGGGATGACATGTCTCTCTTCGATCACCCCCTCCCCTTCCCAATACTCTGGTTTGCGTGAGAGCGCGCCCGCCCTGACGTTTTCTGGGCCTGGCACATAACAAATTTCAAAGTTGAATTTGGAGAATTCCTGTGCCCATCTCACTTGTCGTTGGTTGAGCACTCGAGCTGTTCTCCAATACTCTAAATTCTTGTGGTCGGTGCACACTTGCACCTTGTGTTGTGCCCCAATTAATAAATGTCTCCACCTCCGGAATGCTTCGTGAATGGCAAGTAGTTCCCTGTCATACACCGTGTAATTCCTCTCGGATTTATTCAGCTTCCGCGAGAAGAAGGCACACGGTCTCCACTCCGACGCACTCCTCCCCGGTTGAAGAAGGACCGCCCCTACCGCCCGGTCGGATGCATCGGTTTCCACTCTCATGGGTTTTCGTAAATCCACATGCAGAAGTTGTTCTTCCGAGGCGAAAGCCCTTTTCAGTTCTTCAAAGGCTCGATCCGCCTCTACCGTCCAAACAAATTTCTTCTTGCTGCTGAGGCAGTCGGTGATGGGCGCCGTCAAGTGGGCAAAGTTCTTGATGAACTTCCGATAAAAGTTCCCAAACCCCAAGAATCTTTGCACGTCCTTCTTGGTCTTCGGTGTCTTCCATTCCAGTACCGCTTGGACCTTGCCTGGATCCATGGCCAATCCCTTGTCTGACAAGCGGTACCCCAGGAATTCCACCTCCTTGGTATGAAACTGGCACTTCTCCAGTTTCACCCACAGCTGGTTGGCTTGCAGCCTGCCCAACACTTCTCGAACGTCCCTCACATGCTGTTCCTCATCTTCCGAATACACCAACACGTCGTCTAAAAAGGCCACACAATTCTTGTAGAGCAAAGGTCCCAGAACGTGGTTTATAAAAGCTTGAAAACACGCGGAGCCCCCTTGTAGACCGAAGGGCATAACGAGGTATTCAAAGGCTCCCAAAGGGGTAAACATGGTGGTCTTCCATTCATCTCCCTTCCTTATGCGTATCAGATTGTACGCCCCCCGCAGGTCCAGCTTTGTAAAAATCTTTCCCTTCCTTACTCTGGTCAAAATGTCATCAATTCGGGGCATAGGGAAAGCCAGGGGCTCCGACACTGCATTGAGGGCCCTAAAGTCACACACCAGTCTCGGTTTGTCTGTGTTCTTTTTGTCCACAAAAAACACTGGGCTGCCCCCCACCGCTCGGGACTCTCTGATGAAACCTCGCTTCAGGTTTTTGTCAATGAACTCCCTCAGCTCCTGCATCTCCCTGTCTGACATGGCGTACAGCTTGCCTACTGGGAGTTGGGCCCCAGGGAGTAGGTTGATTTGACAGTCAAAGGGTCTATGCGGTGGCAGTTTGTCTGCTTCCCTTTCGCTGAATACGTTGCTCAGATCTGCGTATTGCGGGGGCACCTTCCCTTTGTCCATTACTTCCATCCCGGCTAGGGTGACTCTGTCTCCTCCCGAAACCTTCCCCTCCTTGCAGTGTTCTAGGCAATGCGCTGACCCAAAGGAGACCACCCTCTGATGCCAGCCCACTAGCGGATCGTGTAGCGCCAGCCAGCTCATCCCCAAAATGATGGGCGCTCCTCCCAGGATGGCCACATTAAACGCTATCTGTTCGGTGTGCCTTGCCACCCTCATTATCATCGGGACAGTCTGTTGGCTAACTTCTCCCCCCAACAGCTCTCTGCCGTCAATCGTAGTCACCTGCAAGGGGTTACTTAAAGGGATGGTCTGTATCTGGTGCTCAGCTGCAAACTCCTTACTCATGAAATTACAGGAGCTGCCTGAATCCAAAAGCGCCTTGATCTTTAGTGGGTGTCCGTTTGGCAGTTCTAGTAACACCTCTATCACTAAAGCGGGTCTGGGAGGTTCCGGCATGGGCACTTTCACTGCTCTTTGGCCTGGCTGCTGTGCCCCGACGGTGGCAGCCAGGCGTTGGCTTTTACTTGCTCCTTGCCTTCCTCTTCCTTTCCCCCAACAGCTCCTGCCATCCCTTGCCATTCCTTTCTTTGTGGGCAGACTCTGGCAAAGTGCCCTGGCTGTTGGCAGAGATAACATCTCTTGGCGCTCCTTCCCTCCTTCTTCCGCCCTTCACTGGGATTTGAAACTGCGCGCGCCCGCGCTGTTCCAACTTCCATCGGCTCTGCCGGCGGGAAAGGTGGCTCTGGAATGTCTGGAATGCGGAACTCCCTCCAACGGTCTCCTTTCCCTTCCCGCTTTTCCAAAGCCCTCGCCTCCTGGCGCGCTCCTATGCACAGCGCAGATTTGGTTAACTGATCCATAGACTCCGCCCTGGGCCCCCGGGAAAGCTCATCTTTGACGGTTGAAGAAAGCCCCTCTTCGAAAAGCATTTGGATGGGCTCCGCCGATAGGTCCCACCCCAATTTATGAATCAGCATAGTAAACTCAGTCCAGTACTCACGGACAGATCTGCTTCCTTGCTGGCAAGCCATTAACTGCCTTCGCACCACCCCCTGCTCAATATCGCTGGAAAACATCAGGTCCATGGCACGAAAAAACTTCCTCGTGTCCTTTAGGATCTCATTATTCGCTGCCATCAGGGGTCTAACCCAATCTTTCGCCCCGGATTCGAGATGGCCAATCACAAAAGCCACTCGCGATTCCTCGTCGGGGAAGTCATCAAACTGCAAGTTTAGAGCGTATTGCATCTCTGTTCTAAAGGCATGATAGTTCCTGGGATCCCCCCCGAATTTCTGCACCAATCCTGGCACCTTTCTGGCGAGCGGGGTGGTTTTCTCCTTTCCCTTTTCTGCATCCTGAGCCCTCCTCTCCTCAAGCCTCGCCGTTTGCAGCGCCAACTGGATCTCCAACGCCCTGTACCTTTCTTCCAGGCTTGGACCCCCTCCAGCTGCTCCTGCTCCTCCGGTTCCGGCTGGGTTGCTCATGATGCTTCTCCCTGCACAAGCTGGCTTTCGGTGACTTTCGGATTGCTGTGATGGGACGATGAGCTGCTTGTGCGTAAAATGCAAGTCCCTCAGAGTTTGATCAGGTTTTCAAACCTCTGCCTGTGACGGAGCCCCTCCAGCATGGCTGCGTCAATCACTAGTAGAATCCGAAAGTGGCTGCTTTCGGAATCGTTTCCAACATAAAAGCTCTTTAACGGAAACACGTCGTCTGGCCTCTCGGCGTGACAGTTTCCGGCGAGGTGTGGGTGTCCCTATAGGAGGTCCTGAGACCTCCCCACTGTTTTCGCTGGAAGCGTCTCTGAGCCATCCCTCCGACTCACTTTCCCTTGGAGTTCTTGCTCGCCCTCTACTGGTTCCCTCTTCCGCTGCTACTCCTCTCTCAACCTCAGTGAGCCTTTGCGCCCCCGGCGCTTTAGATGGCAGTTCCCTGACAATATCCTTGTCTAATCAAAGATTGTAAGACTTTTTAAAAAGTGGATATCAAACTGACTAAATGTTGCAGCTCTGATATAGATTTTAGCAGTAGCAAAGTTTGCTGTGATCAAAATCGTACTCTTATACACTTGTTTTCAGGGTGCTTAGTTTTTTGTATTCCCTTCTCCTTGGAAAAAGAGAGAACATTTGGCTTCTCTGTTGCCTGGCAAAAACATCAGAATGCATAACAGAGAAGAGAACTTTCCTTAATAGGAAGGGATGGATGAGGGAAGAAAATTAGAAGTATCTCTGAGACCTTGATCTAAGGACACATCCAAACATTATTTATGATTCTATGATTTACTTGAGTGAAACTGAAGTACTTAAAAATAAAAGTCTTGGTCTCTTTAAAATTGATCTCTCATTTAAAAGATTACTCTAATTCTATTTTTGTTCTCTCCCTTTTGAATTTAGTTGCTGTTGCTTTTGGGCTTATTCTTGTGTTCCTGAAAATTGGTAATTGGTGGTAATTATACCTGTTAGTCATGGTTTATCCCATAAGAGTTCTCTTAAGCATTTCACATTTCATGAAACAAGGATCAAACGATAGGTGACGCTGTCTCACTTCTTGAGCAAGCACATTCTGTGGAATTGCTTGCTCATAGCAGGTGCAGCACAAGCAATAAGAGGAAACTCTTAAGAAACTCAAGACGGTATTAGTGAGAAACCTTTAAAAACATTTATTGTGGAACAAAAAACATTCTGCAGCAGAACCTATCATTCTTGAGTAGGGCAATTCCATGGAAATTGTAGCCTTTAGTTAGGGGTGGAAAAATAATCTAGATATTTCAGAAGCATGTGGGCAAATACTGAAAACATTTTGTAGTGTAGTTAAAACAGGAAATAAAAAGTGGTAGATTTGCAATTATAGCTGGATGTAGTTTGGTATTGTCTATTACATGGGTAGGCAAACTAAGTGCCAGGGGCCGAATCTGGCCCAGTCGCCTTCTAAATCTGGCCCGCAGATGGTCCAGGAATCAGCATGTTTTTACATGAGTAGAATGTGTCCTTTTATTTAAAATGCATCTCTGGGTTATTTGTGGGGCATAGGAATTCATTCATATTTTTTTTCCCTTCAAAATATAGTCTGACCCCCTACAAGGTCTGAGGGACAGTGGACTGGCCCCCTGCTGAAAAAGTTTGCTGACCCCTGGTCTGTTAACTAAGGCAGCAGCTCTCCAGGGTTTCAGGCCGAGCTGGAGATTCAACCTTCTGCATGCAAAACATGTGCACTACCATTGAAGACTTTGTCTTCAAATCATAAACCTAATTTCAGAGAGTGTATTTTAGTCTAGGCTTTTAGGGGCTCAAAGTAAATAATTATTAAACATAAGGTAACACTTGAAGTACATTGACAGATCTACCGTTCATTCATGGAGTATTTTGCACTGCCATCTGGTGGCCAAATAAAAATAGATGTAAATTTATTGTTTTTTCCCTTTTAAAGAAGATGGTCATGATATTAAAGAGTAAGAGGCTTGGAACTATTGTAGTTTGTACAGAGAAACATAAATGGCTCATCATGCGAGGATTTCAGAGTACCAAACAGGCATTATTACTGTCTGACTGGATGTTGAAGGGATGAGTGCAGAAAGCTTGTTCTGTTGCAATGGGTAGAAATGTTAGCTGGGTGTCTGGCCACTTTTTCAAGTCACATGCTTGTATTTAAGAAATGCTTGCTTCCAAATTTCTCCATGGCTTCTGCAGTTGCATTAACGCAGGTGTGGAAAGGCAACTGAGTGCTGCTTTTGTCTACTTTTTATCAAGGCCAGAGTGAGAAAGATGGCTTTATCCATCAGACTGCCTCAGGACTTTTGCCCCCCCGGACCTCTTCTGAAGGCCGGCGGGGGGCGAAAGTCTTTGCTCCCCCCCGCCTGCCTTCAAAAGCCGTCCGGGGGCTTTTAAATCGCCCCGGACAGTCCCGGGGCGATTTAAAAGCCCCCGGTTAGGCAGGCAGGGGGGACAAAGACTTTTGCCCCCTGCCCGCCTTCAGAAGAGGTCCTGGACCGCTTCTGAAGGTTGGCGGGGGGCAAAAGTCTTTGCTCCCCCCCGCCTGCCTTCAAAAGCCGTCCGGGATAGCGGGAAGCGCTTCCCTGCTATCCCGAACCGCTTTTAAAATGCTGGCGGTGGGGAGCAAAGCCTTTCGCCCCCGCCGGCCTTCCTGGATCTCTTCTGAAGTCCGGAGGGGGGGGGAAGGCTTTGCTCCCCACCGCCAGCATTTAAAAGAGGTCCCCGGAGATTTCCCTATGGGCTTTCGTCTTGCAAAGCAAGCCCATAGGGAAAATCGTCTAGCGAAGCGTCGCAAAATCCTAAAAACCCTTTCGTCTTGCGGGTTTTTCGTCTTGCGAGGCATTCGTCTTGCGGGGCACCACTGTATTATTATTATTATTATTATTATTATTATTACTCGGGAGTTGCAGCCTCTACTGGATAAAGTGAGACTTGTGGCCATTTTCTCTTGCAGTTGCCTTAGGCAGCAGACTGGGGAACAAGTGGGAAGGGTGGCAGCCGAGCACGGGTGGAGGAACAGGGGTGCGGGGGGAGCGCACCGCCCTCGGCAGCACGATCCTGGTGAGTTGCCATCACGCCATGCTCCCAGGACATGAGCCACGCCCCTGCAGGCGGCGTGCCACACCCCCAGGATGACACCAGCCACGCCCACGCCTGCTCTCCATCTCCCCCCCCCCGCCAGAGCTTGAAGCTCCATCATGCAGCTGAGGAGCCTCAGCAACTACTGACCCCCTGAGACTTGCCTCCTCCTCCACTTCCCAGTGTGACTCTGAAGCCCCCAGAGGAGTGCACCGTTCACCATCACCTAGGAAGGGTGGAGCTGCCACTTCTTTCTGTCCTGGTTTTTCTCTCCTTCACCATGTTGGTGCTTCCCCAGGCTGCCTCCAGTTGCCTCAGGTGGGATAGGGGGCACAATTTTCTATACGTATTGGCCGGCCCGGATCTCTCATAACCTCCAGACAAACACTGAAAAATCCTAGAATTCTCCTTTTAACTGTGTGTCTTTGAAACTTGGGTCCTGTAAAACTAGAAATCAATAAATTTTAACTTGAAATTAGTGTATTCCCTGAGCCTTGTAACTGAATTCACTTTCTCAGTGTGAAAAATGTAGTGATTATAGTCAAACCTAGTAAATCCACATCACTTTATAAATTTGGGGTGGACATTTCCAGATCTCAGCTTCCATTTCTTCTCCTAGCCTCCCACCCTGGGAGTTTTTCTCTTCTCTGCCTCTCATGCAGGGTCCTTCATCAGTCATCCATCATCTATCCTCATCAGCCCAGCTTAGAGGACTGGTAGTTCTTTGTTTTTACACTTTGTTCAGTTACAAATCAAAAGTGAACACTGGTGAGAGTTTGGTTTATTAGTTACACTAAAACTTTCCCATCCATCAGTTTTCCATACAAAAACCTTGCACGTTTGGTGGTCAGCCCTGCAAAATCGTGCCTTTCTACTCTGGCTCAGAGCAGCTAGGAGCCCAGCTGCCCATCCTGAGCACTTGCTGCACTGCTCGTCTGCTGCTCTGGGTGGCCGAGCGAGGCTCACAGGCTCCTTTGGCAAGAGCACAAGGAATTAGGGGGCGCGGTGCTGGCACAGCTCCTTGCCAAGGATGCCAGCGAGCCCACATGCTCCTCTGCTGGTGATGGTACAGTTCGGAGAGTATAGCTCAAGGAGTTGCACACTTAAAAAAAATAGGAGGCTTTATTTTGGAAACAAAATTAGTATTAGAATACAAAGTATTACAGTGGTACCTCAGGTTACATACGCTTCAGGTTACACATGCTTCAGGTTACAGACTCTGCTAACCCAGAAATAGTTCCCTCGGGTTAAGAACTTTGCTTCAGGATGAGAACAGAAATCGTGCTCCAGCGGCATGGCAGCATCAGGAGGCCCCATTAGCTAAAGTGGTGCTTCAGGTTAAGAACAGTTTCAGGTTAAGAACGGACCTCCGGAACGAATTAAGTACTTAACCCGAGGTACCACTGTACTATAGAGATTGCAGACGGGGTTGATAAAAAATTACAGGATGCTAAGAATAGAAAATTCTTAATGCTGTGTGCATGGACAAGCATTACTCTCCATGGACAAGGAAAGTGGGAAGAAATCTGCAGTAATTTATATTTCATTATATTTTAGGTTCTGATATGGACCATCAAGAGTGTCTTATTTCCCCTTCTTAAGTCTTAGCATGCATTTAAATATTCACCACTATTGTGCTGCTATTCTCTGTTTACTAGGCCACATGATATTGCATTTTCTTCTTAATTTGGAGCACTAAATGGAGTTGCAGTTCTTGTTAAAAATGTATAATCAGCACAATGCTGGCCAATCTGACTACAGATAAGGAGCATTGCTTTATCAGCACAAAGATCCAGATTTTTATCAGGTGAAGCTTGGCTGAGATACTTATTTTTCAGTACTGTTTATAAAGCCCTTTATAGCAGATGGCATACTGTAATCCGTAATTACAATCATCAGCATAATACATCTCCCAGCTTTCTGCATCTGAAATTGGGGGATAAGGTTAGAATTACAAAGAGGATTACTCACGTTCTGTCAAAGTGAAATTCAAGTCTTATGACATGGGAAATAAAAAATTGAATATAATTAAACATATTCCATTGGATAACATGGAATATCTTATAAAACACAATAAATGAATCAGTATGGCAAAGTAATGTCCAGAGCTAAAATCCCAACTTATCACACAGTGGATTTTTTTCAAGACAACTGATACAAATAGAAAATAATCCTTACAAAACAACATTTTATTTTATTTTATTATTGTAAGTTAAGAGTTCTTCAGAATCTGATGGCTGTTTTCCTGGAGCCAGTATAAGTAATTCACTTTGATCTCTGAGGTAAACAAATAATCTATTATAGTGTATTTTGTTGTGAGGTTTTAGCAACTAAACCTGAGAAAACTGGAAACAGTTGGATGACTTTACAAAAGCAGAATATAGCCATATTTTGGAAGCTTTCCCCATTTTTTAAACAGTGTTTAAAAACTTTAATATGTTTCTGTCCTTTCCTTACACTTCTTTTGAAATGTGATGGTTGTGTCTGAAGATAAAAGTTCTGATAGACGCTGTTGAATTAAGGCAATTAATATAATCCAGAACTAGAGATTTAGAGGGCTGGGCAACAATCTGGCAGCTGAACGCTGACTCAGAAGACGAAGATCCTAAGATTTCCCCACCCCAAATATTTGGTCAGGGAACACTTGATAAATTTAATCATTGGATCATTCAACTACATATCACCTTACCTGCCCAAAAATGCGCTCCTACTGTTTTGATAGGGCATACAGGTCAGCCTTTATGCAGTGAACATGGATTTAACTAAAATGGGAACATTCTGAAATTGGGTAACGTTTCAGTCTCTCAATACTCTGCTGCTGGATTCATTCATCATATTCCAATAAAGACAATAGAGGTAGCATGAAATTGCTGGCATAGAATTTATTAGCAAATTCCATTCCCCCACATTAAGCTGGTGATACATCTGTCACTACTGACCCTCTATAGGTGTTAAATGTGCAGAGTAGGAAACATACTATTATATTTGATTGCTGATGTGCACGAGGTCAACTCTGTTTGGACTCTGCATAGAAATCTGACAGTACTACAGCTTACCTTGTACGTTTCATAGCCTTTTGGCCTTGCTCTTGACAGACTTGTTGTTTTTTGTTTTTTGGTGAAAGAATGGACTGTCCTGGGGTTCAGCAGCATAGCAGGTGGCAGGAACAGCTGGGGCGACCTTCCCCCAAAGCCTCTTTTGCAAGAGCAGTCAGGATCACCTTATATCTGCATACATGGAAGTAGAATCCCTGCCCTTGGACTTCAATAGTTGCGTTGCCTGGTTGTGAACTCAGTAGTGTTAGTTAATATGGGGCTTGCCATAAGCAGGTTAACTCAAGCAAGGGTAGAGTCCCTTCAAGGGCAGGCTGAAGAAGAGGAATTGTTACTAACTCATATCCATTCTTGGTGTTGGTAACTTCTAGCTTTTGTAGAAGGGTCTCAGAATGGAAGACAAACGTCCTTCCTGGAAGTTTGCATGGGATGGTGTGTGCTTAGGGTATATTATTCTTGGGACCATCAACTTGAGTAGTTTCTCAGTTTCATACAATTTGTTTGAATGCTACTAACATTTTATATGAATAAAATATTTTAAAATTATCTAGCAGGAAAATAATGCAAACTTTCTAGTGGAATGCATCAATGTCAACAGCGAAATGAGCATTGTTGGCAGAATGAATGTCTCTCCCCGCTCAGTATCTGCTCCAGACACTAACAGATTTGCAAAAGGTGTAGTTGACTACAGCAGGAAGAGAGGAAGCACAAGTCCACTTGCATGATGATGGATGTTGGCTTCTACTTGAAATCTGTTTAATTTTTGTCATGGTCAAATCCAGGTAATCTTCCAAACCAGTCTGATGCCCTCTAGATGTTTAGGGTGAAGCCTCGTTGATCATTGTTCATGCTGGCTGGGAATGATTGGAATTGCAGTTCAAAGTTTCTGAAGGCCACTAGGTTGGGAAGACTGATACAAACTAAAGGCTATAAATTTAAAAAATTCAATCAGAAAAAAGATAACTGTGCAATGTATGTGGATCCAAATGTATGAAAGACATTCAGCCAGTAGCGCCTCAAGTACATATTCCTGTATTCTGAATGTGTGAATTTCAGTAGCTATAAAATGAAGGGTGATTAAGAGATGGAGCCCTGGCTTGAACACATTTTTGTACTGAAGTTCACCTAACTTTGTGCATTTGATGGCAGTTACCTTAAAAATAAAATAAAATGAATAAATGCAATGTTCTTACTTCAGTGCAGGTAGTAATTTAGTTTTATTTTATTTCTCCTTAGCTAAAATTCTTGTCTTCCTCTGTGATGGTGTGTATCACAAAATTCAGCTCAACTAGCCATCCCAACAATTGTAACTCCAGTTAGATGCTTTCTGACTGAAACGGTGGTAAGTGTGTATATATGAAATAATTTATGCCTGAGTAAATTGATTTCAGTTGGTCTACTCTGAATGTAACTTGGTCAGATGCCATCCCCTATGTATCTGAATGTGTATATGTCTGTAGCATGAATTTAATAAAAAATGCAATTACATGGAACAAGGAGCATTTTGCAGATTTGTTGCTTATATATTGTTGCTTAATGCAATAGTTTCATTTTGATTTTTTTTTATGGCTTCCTCTTAGCAATATTTACCAACGAAGTGTACTTGCAGGAAGGAAATTGCTATAAATTTGCCTTCACTGGCTAATACAAGAATTCATCATTTGTTGACAAATTCAAAGTATGAGCAAACAGTTCATTCCTTCTGCTTTCTGACTTTTCATACACTTTTAAAAGATGATTCAAGTGTGATGCCAGCATGCCTGAATCTAACCTCAGTACAGATAGTCTAAACTTTAAGTAAGGTAAAAAAAACCCTCTCTGTGTGTGTTGGGCAGGGGGGAGTAGAATAGTAGTCCTGAAGTCATGTATTTCCTTAATCGTCTATGAGTGAACTACCTTGAATAGACCAATTGTGGATATTGGAGAGAATTCATTGTAGCAAATAAGGCGAGCAAGGCTAGCTTTGTAAAGAGAAAACATATAAAAAAGCTATTTGTGTAAAAATGGTGCTTAATAAGCTCATTTCCATATACTGGTCAGACTGCCATAGATCTTGCTGCAGTTCTGCTTATCTCTTAAGGAGCTGGAAATGTTTAGGAAAAATTATTCAAAGAAATCTCCTTCAGTGTTGCTGTTTTGTTGAAATAATTTGTTATAATGTAGTGTTGTACACTGTTTTGCCAATACCTTTGAAAATCAAGATGGTATAGAAATAAAAGCTGCACACGTGTTTCCTTTACTTCCACATAAATGACATAAATTTGAATAAAGAACTGTTGCAGAAAACAAATTTCTGCTTCCTTTTTATGTAAAGCTTTGTGACTTAAATTCTTCACTAGCATTATTCTGCTTGAGGCAAATAATCTAAGCTTTTTAAAAAAGCTGTTTCTACTCAGTCATGTCACAAACTGAACTGATCCAGACTATGTGGTGTTGGAAACTGGTAACTGCAGACTTTTCACAGTGATAACTGCTATCGGTGAGCGCAGATGGATACTCCTCCCTTTACAAGATAAAATGAAAACTTCCAGCTAATTGGATAGAAATAAGCCTGTGTGTGTATGCACATGGCATGTTTATGAATCGTTAAAGTAATAATTTTGCTAAAATTATTAGTTTATTAATTACCGGTTTAAGGGTATATCTAATGACTGAGTTGTTTCAGTCAGTGAAACGTATGGCTTTAAAACTTTCCAGTTAGGAGCTAGTTTGCTGGTGTTTGAGCACCACCCAGTTGTGGGATGACATCATTATGCAAAGTAGTACACAGTCTGCCTTTAGCGTCTCTTCAAGGAAGTTTGCACAAGCACCTGGACTTGCACTTCGTGCAGCTAAACTGGAGACTTTAATCAATGTTCTGGGAATGGTAAAACTCAAGCATGGATTTCTTTAAAAAAATGGTGCCTTCCGTCATGTCAGGAGATGTTGTTTTGGATGTTGGAAGTACTATTTGTGAAAGTTCTCCAAAGCTGCTGAAAATGACACGTACCAACCTGCTCTCCTTAGGGCAGACTATAGAAGGTGACATTCATCTTTTGCATCCTAATTACAGTATGTATCTCTGTAAGTTTTTGAAGTTCAAGGCAAGTGTAATATATAAAAAAGTGTTTTTATTGGTCAGCTTATATTTTCCATGTTGGGCCATGATATTTTAAAATGTTGCAAATAATTTTCTGACATCGTAAGGTTTCTGTACTGTTTACTGTAGAAAGATCATTTTGTCCAATTCGTGGGTAGAATTGAGATCCATTAAAATGTATATCTGCACATTTGCTGGACTGTTGTAAATATAGTAAAAAGAAATGTTGCATGACTAATGCAAAAGATGTAATCTTGCCATGTTTGATGCAACTTGCTTTATTGGGTATTTTTGTGCTTGAGTTCCAGCTTCATGTCTTTCCTGATCATGGTAATCGTGTTCAGCTTGAAATCTTCTATTCTATTTTGTCATTTTCCTCCCTGCCCTTTTTCTTGGTATGAAGCCTCATTTGAGGATGACAGCTTGTGATGACTTTGACCCTTAAATGTGGAATTAGTTGATGGTTTGGTTACATTGTTCCTCATAGCATGAGGTTTCTGTGTGAAATCCAGTGAGTGTTTCTTTTTCTGTATTTGAGGTTATTTGGTATGGCTTGAAAAATGGCAGACAATAAAAAAATGTAAATTGTGTCGAACATAAGGACCAGTAAAATCCCAGTTACACATTTTTAAGTCCATCCCTTGTTTCCTTTTTATATTATAGCTAATACGGCTTGAATAATTACTTATTTTAGTCTCAACTGATTCTGGTAATCCAGTTTGTAGTTTGGGTTTTCTCTCCAGATAAATTTATAGCAAGTAATTTTGTTCATCAGTGTAATATTCCACATTTATGGTTTCCATACTTCTAATATTTGGTGCAAAGATTTTCTCCATTCTTTTGCCAAAATAATCCATCCTATTATAAAAATATGGGTGACCAAACCCCTATGCTTTCTCTTCTCTTTTCTGTGAAAACATCTCAAGAATGCATTTCTTGTCTAAATGAATTTAATATACTATTGAAATGGCAAACATTCTTAACAATATGGAAGGGAGGTACTTACTGCAGCACAGGTTTATGTTAGGAACCTCATGATAAATTCCAGTCTTCCACATTAACCATGATCTTTCTAGGCAGTTGAAATAGACATACGGTAACTGACACTTTCTAATACTTAATCTTCTGTTGTTGAGCTCTCATGTAATCTAATACTTGCCTCTGTATCATGAAACCCAAGGACATTATCACTTCCTCCCAAGGTCCCCAGTACTTCCACTTTGTCAATCAGTTCCTCCCTGTTTGTGAGGACCAGGTCCAAGATAGATGACCTCCTTGTTGCTTCTTCCATCTTCGGAGAAATGAAATTGCCAGTGAGGCAATGGAGGAATTTGTTGGACCTTACATTCTTAGCAAAGTTTGAGTTCCAACAAATATTGGGGTAGTTGAGATCTCTCATGGCTACAGTATCTCTCCTTTTTGAGTGTTTGGCAATCTACCCTAGGAAGGCATCATTCAAGTCCTCAGTCTGGCTTGGAAGTCTGTAACAGACACCCACAGTAAGGTCACTGTTGTTTTCTCTCCTACAATATTTCCCTATATACTCTCAGCTTGCCTTCCATGCTCCAGGCCATAGAATAACTGCATTGTATAGTTGGAAGGGACCCGAAGGGTTATCTAGTCCAACCACTGCAGTGCAGGTCATGGATCTTTTCACAAGTGCACACACCCTTTACATATAATGCTGCTAGACCATTACTGTTTGGTCTATTCCTTTTGAACAGATTATACCTCTTAATTTCTACATTCCAGTCACAAGTCGTAGTGTAGGTTTTTTTGCCCTTTAGCAAGTTTCTGTAGCACCACTTCAGTTTTCTGAGCATCAATGAAGCCATTATCCCAAGTACCAGGTGGTCCCCTGTCATCTGTAATATTGCCTCCCCTTCCCCCTCAGGATTTAGTTTAAAGCTCTCCTAATCAGGTTCATGAGACTCTTAGCAAACACATTCTTGCCAACCACTGTGATGTGCGACCTGTCTCTTACCAGAAGTCCTTCCTCAAGGAAGCAGAGAGCATGGTCCAAGAAAGAAAATGTAAGATTAGAACTAGGGATTTTTGATTTTGTAGCTCAGTCGCTGCACTTTTGCAGCTTTGTGAAGCCAACATGTTTTGTATTTTAAGTAGAACGGCCTAGACAGAAATTATGCATCACTTTAACTGTGAAAATGAGGTGTGTATCAGTTCTTGAGTAAATGCTGTATTTGGAGGGAAGTTTATTTTGGTGTGGGCAGGTAACTCTAATGCATCATTAATTTTATCATATTATCTTCTCGAATTCAAACAGCTTAAGCTATGCTTGTGAACATGGTGTTGTCTAGCCATTGTGATTTTTTAAAATCTGTTATTACTAAATGCAGACATATTTGTGCTTTGATTCAATTTACCATCTTCTACTTGCTGAAATTCAAGCAACCAACTGCCTCTAATTCGATTTAAGGAACTGGGGTGGGTGTGTAAGTTTTAGAGTTACAGCCAGCACTCCACATAAAAATAATTTAGTGTGAGGTTCACTGGCAGCTTAGTTTTCTTGTTAAACATAGTTAAAATTGAAAGTACTGATAATCAGTTAGATTGAAGTGATGCTACTGTAACACAGTGAGACTGCAGGTGGCAATCTGCAGCAGCTGAAATGAAAGAGGTCTTTCAACATTTATGTTGGATGTACTCTAGCTTGGTTGAGCAATTGAGATAACAGGCATAAAGTACTCTAATCCTACAGTTGAAGATTAATTCTCTATTTGGTCTGTTTAAATGCCGCCAACTGGCTATGTCATTAGAAATTTCTCCAAATCGTTTCCATTACTACTATTGCAGAACTGTGTGAGGTAGGCATTTATGAAATGCAGATTATAGTATCCTACAATCATGCTTTTTACAATAGTAGACAGCAGCTGAATCCTCTTTAAATTATCTGCTTATTTCTATTTTTGTATCCTGATAATGGAATGAAGTGCTCTTCTAGCACACGCAGAGAACTGCTGAATTACCAGTGGGATGTTAATAGAAGATGGGGGTCTGACACAGGTAATGATTAAATGTGAAATATAACCCAACTTAAAAGGCTTGTTAATAGGAGATAGCTGTACCTGTTACGATATTTGTAGTAAAGTTATGTAAACTTGAATAAGTACAGTATTAGACTGCTTGTTCTGTGTACAAGTAGCTTACTGATATGCAATGGGAAGTTGCTGCTGATGGTCTTATGAAAGCTGAATTTAGGTTATAACCTGCACTTACTGACATAGGTATTGGTGAAAACCTGATCTTTTGCAAAAACTTGTAACAATAATAAGAAAACAGAATTTTATTCCTATTTGTTTCATAAAGGGAGATACCTGTGCAACTTCAACCAATTATTGTTCTGTTGTGTAAATGAAAAAAAAAGAATATTTTGTACCTAAGGATTATATGGAATTGATAATAGTGATGTGGTCTTCTTAAAATAGATAACAGGGTAGTGCTTAATTAGAAAGGAATATTGGACTGAAAACATACGCTAAAAGGATTTGTTCACCTTTTCAATTGATGTCATTGGTAACTGTCTTCAAAATTCAGACTACTTGTGCAAAAAACCTTAAGGCCATCTGTAAAAATAATAATGAAGGGAAGGTGCCGTGGGAAGAACTAAGCACGATGCGTTACCTACTTTTTTAGATTCATTTTTAGTTACAAACAGTATCTACAAACATTGGGTCTCTGTTCTTGATCTCCTTGATCTCTCTCTTTGAAAATATCAGTCAATATATTAGTTATGGTCATAAGTTGTTACAACTGTAGCATTATAAACAAAGTACAAATTAACTTCAGGACAGTTAACAGTGTAGTCTCCCACTTCTGGCTGTTGCAAAGGTACATAAACTTATTCCTAATCTTTCCAGCTACCGTTATGGGCAGTGCTGCTCGATAGGTAACAAATTTAGTCAGATTGGCAAGGGTGTGGCTAGCAACCTGAGTCTGTAAGTCCTGATTGCTTTTTGTTGGTGCCTCACAGTAAGTCTCTTTTGAGGAACACTGCAAACAGTAATGTAAAGTATATTGTGCAATTCCCTCAATTGTACTTTGACAATGTGCATTTTATTGACAACCCACTCTATCTGCCGTCCATGATACCTGAAATGGGATGTATAAGCTTTTGAAAGTATATTTCCTGAGAACAGTCCACCTTCATAAAGTGGCACCACTGCCGTCAGTAATATACTCAGAATTGTTTCTATATCTACTAGGAAATGCTAAAAAAATATATCTTAAATCTTATGTCCACTGTGGCTCAAACTTTGTTGTGCTCAGATCTCTATTAATTATAATCTGATAGTAGCAGCTCCTGTTATCTTGCCATGGACTTTTTCATGGCTTATGCAGCTTGCACATATATGGAAATACTTGAGCATTCTGGATTTTACTGAAGGAAGCCCAGCCTCTGAGCTATGAGGCAAACAAACAGGGTGTTTTAAATGGAACTGGACAAATTTTAAAGCTAGTATGTGGTGGAGTTGTGGGGCCTCAGCAACGTGCATCAACCAGGCAATAGGTTTAACCATAAAAACTGTATGTGCTAGCAAATAACCTCCAGATAACTACAAGCAATCCCATGCAAGTCGTAGGATGACTGGAAGAATTATGCCCTTTTAAAATGAACCATCTAGTGCACATACTGTATAGGTAAATGGCAGTTGTAGCTAAGTCTAAGACTGATGTAGCCAAACTGATAGCTATCTGAATTTATGTTTTTGGCAGGCACACTAAAGCGATGTAGAGGTGTAGAAATATTAACTGATTTCTCCAGAGATTCTGTATTTATTTATTGTTATTTCATAATTTATTATTTATCTTTTACACGTGTGCCAAGGCAGTTTACAAACATATCACAAAAAGAGCCAGAAACAACCCACACCTATAGGCGAGGCTATAATTCAGCATGTTGTTCTAGTTCCTAGAGTGTCTTATCAATTGATCACTCTAAGCCAAGAACCAATTAACAAACTGATTTTGCTCCTTTGGAGATAATGCATTCCTCTGCCCCACCCCCACAATTAGTCATATATCCTCTGCTTAAGCAGTAGGACTATTCCCCTGTAACAGATCCATTTCTCACATCCATTATAATATTGAGAAATAGGTGTTGTAGCACTAAATATAAAAATGGCCGTCTTAATATAGGAAAAGACCTTAGTAGGCTTGAGAAGAACACTGTTGAGTCTGAAATGATGGCATATAGTGGCCATTCAAAGTGTTAATCTTTATGTAAGTGAACAAAATAACAACCTGGAACTTGAGAGGAAGGAATCTGCTCACATGTTTGCATATATTACTGTTTGCAGAGAGCCATAAAGAAATCTTCATTTAGGCTAAACTAAATTACAAAAGCTTGGGTGTTCCTTCTGGAAGCTCACAAGCAGGGCAGAGGTAATGGTTATCTTCCTGAGGTATCTGATAATCAGAAGTATATTGCCTCTGAACAGTGAGATTCTATTCAGGAACTGTTCCTGAAAGCTGTAAAGAGATACACTCAAGTCTGAATGCATCTCATTAAATGTGTCTTCTCTCTTGAAAATAGGTGAGGAACTGGTTATAGCTGGTGGGTCAGATCCTGACCTCCCCTACTTTTGGCAGATGGCCACGGACACTTACTTGTAGGGCTGGGCGATATCAGCTTTTCAACATCACGGTGTATTGCCAGCTAAACATCGCAGTTTGGCGGTATACAGCGATATTGAAAAAACAGCTGCATTAGCCTCTGCCCGTAAGGTGCTGGATGAAACTGCCCCAGCTCTAACCGTGGAAGCTGAGGTGCTTTACCCAGGCGCTTGGGGGCTGGGACAATGCACCTTATTTACTCAGCTCAGCTGGGGATCGGAAAAGTTCTCCCTCCCCAACTGAGCCAGCCCCGGAGCCCCCATACTGCTGCATGCTCGCAGGAGCCAATGCCGGGCTGAAGGCTCTTATTTTATTTTATATTTTATACCCCAGCCACTCTGGGCGGCTTCCAACACACACAAAAATAATAAAAAAACATTGAACATTAATATTAACAATCAGATCCTATATAAAAATACAATAACTTTTAAATAAACAAGTTATACCAAATAAAGCAATATGCAGTAATGCATTAGAACCCAATAGTAAACACTCAAACTAAATATCAGCAGGTAATAGTTAAACAGTTAACTGCTTGGCTGATGCAAGGCTGGCACACTTCCTTAGCTGAGCAGTTTAAAGAACAAGCTGTATCATGCCTTGCCAATACAGCTTGTTTCTCTCTCTGTGCCGTATGAGGGCAGACCGCGATGTCAGCTTCACTCAGCAGTATATCGCTGCTGAAAGTGCTGCTGCTCCTGAGTCCCTCTGCTTGCAGCGCCCGCTGGAGGAAGGAACTTTTGACACCTTCCAGCGGACGCTGCTAACAGAGGAACTCAGGAGCAGTGGTGGTTTCACCAGCATTGCGGTCTGCTCTTTATACTGGTCCTGGGTGATACATCGCCCAGGCCTACCCACTTGTCAGTCATCTAATATCACCATGCCATCAGTTGAAGCAGTTTCCTTTGGCCGTGTGGTTTGAGATCAGACAGTGTGGGCAAAGCCTCTGGGATTTGCAGGTGCTGCTGGCCAATGATGCCTGCAAACCTTGCAGGGAGCTATGTCTTTACCTACTCTGCTCTTGATGTCACATATATGAGATCATATGTGGGGCTGGTGGATATGGCTTGGGGAAAACTTGCAGGCCAAATTAGGTTCATGGACCGAAGGATTGCCATCACTGCTTTAAGATGTTGGCGGTCACCTTTTCTGTGACAGTGTGTTCCACAACTTTGGTATTGTATGGAAAGTTGTTGCCTCTTCTTAACCATATAATTGAACCTACTTCTGCTCCATTCTCTGGAGGAAGAAGCAAGGTAGGGATTAATTGATAATTTATTAAACAAATAATTTCTCATCTAGGCATTGCCTACCTCATTTTGTTGTGATTTTTCAAATATCTGCTTTGGTTATAAGGATTTTATTTTGAAGCCTATAATTATTTTTGTTCAATGTAATATCGAGTGCCTCATGGCTGTATTTTAAGTTACTTTGGGGGAAAATATATATTGTTTTCTGAGTTCTCAAACAAGGAGCCAAATGAAATCTATGATTACATTTTAACCTTCTTTCAGAATTGCTTTTGTCTGTTTTTATGGGAACAAAGTAACAATAAATGTTGATACTGTATGGAGGTGAACTAAATACTGTATCTGCCTCTTCTGTGAATTCTTTCTCTCCTAAGTGGGCACTGTTTAGGAAATGAGATATGAAATATTGCATTAAGTACTTTTAGAAAGCTCATAGCACGGTTACAATGCCCCTCCCATTCCATTAGCTGTCATAATCTCCAATAGATTAGGCAGGAAGTTGTACTCTGCATTTTCAGGGGCATGTTGAGAAGTCTGTGCTTGTGTTCAGATTGTTTGGAATAGAAAGAATGCATTACTATATATTTATGTGGGGGGAAGCAGTCCTGATGTTGGTGTCTAATAGAGTACAATCTAATAGAGCATAATACTTCATTTTCAGTTTGCAAGTAGGCAACGTTCTTTTCCCCACTATCCTTTTTTATTAGAGTTCCTGCAATAAATTGTACCTAAAGTTCCAAACTCTCACTGGCCTGTGGTTACTAACAACAAGGTGACTAACTAACAGCTAATATCTGAATAGCTTTCTTCTATTTTTGTTTCTGGTGTGTGGGATTGATTTGTGTCAGCACTGAGAAATATGAGGATCCTGAAGGGCATCCTGTCTTGACAAGCGTGTAAGCTTCCCCCCCCCCCCAATACTGGAGAGTTCATCTGCATTCAGCAGCATTTCTACTATAGTTGTGCGTCACTCGGAGACTGCATGGTAATGAAGCGCTGATGCTGTGGGCCAAAACTCTGTTGCCTGCAAGCAAAAAAGGATGACTGTTAGGAAAGCCATACCACCAAAACTGTAGCTGCCGGTGCTGCAGCAGCAGCTCTCTGAGACATGATGTTGAGCCTCCAGGATTCTGTGCTTTTTGAAATTAACATTAAATCCCTGCTGAAGTCATGGAGCAGCAGCTGTAAGTATATTATCTTGACTGAGACAGCTACATCATGGGTGTTCCTCCTTGCATGCTAATTCTTGAATGTTAAGCTGCTGAAAGATAGAGTATTTTGTGTAAGACAAATGGGAGAGATAGATAAGTACAGGCAACTAGAATATATGCTTCCTAGTTCCCATGCAAAACCCTCCAAAACATTATCTTTAATTTCTAACTCTGTGTGTGCATGGGAGATGGGGGTGAGTAGGTTTTTTGCTTTCATTTGGAACGTTCTTTGCAAAAAATAGAGGTGACAGTTTCTAGATCTTAGGCTCTGCAGCAGATCTGCTCAGTACTATTCCATAGTTCCCTTCAGCACAAAATGCTTTTGAAGCAAAATCAGAGGCCTGCAGACCATAAATAAGTTCCACATTAACATACTTACAAGTGAACTGTTTAGTCAATGTAATTTATCCATAATAAGCAAAGAAAATTTCATTGTTAAACATTCTATAGATGAATCCCAGCTTTTTGCTGTGCATTTAGACAAACTAATTCAAGTGAGGAAAGGTAGGTTTCTAGCTAAAAAGCCTGAAACTCTAATCCTTAACTTGGTGATTCCCAAATTACAGGATGGGCCCCTACCTGGGTGTATGGTCACTCAAAGGTTCCTGGGATGTCTGTCATACTGAAGCAGATGGAGCCTACCATTCCCTTTAGCAGGAATTGAATGCCCCCTGACAGCATAAGTGCAGTCACGAAACAAATTGTTCAAACATAATTTTGGAGAGGAAGAGGGATCAAGAAAAAAACTGCTGCTTTGCTGTTCAGATTTTTTTGTGAATGGTTTTAGGAGTCTGTCAGAGAAATCCTCTGCTGGTGACAAAGTTGGAAATTAGTCCCTCATTCACAGATCCTCTTGTACAACAACATACTATTTGTACATGACTGCATGCAAGGATCTCTCATTTTGCAAGAGGTGGTTGGCCCTTTTAAGTATGAGTAGGTGAGAGTAGAAATCAGCAACGTGAGATGTCAGGACAGAGTTCAGAAAGTTTTAGAATCTCTGACTCAGTTTATCTCTTTTGGATGATAGTTTAGTTCACAGAATATGGGTCTGACACTTCTGTATTGTTATCTGTGATGTATATATTGGCAGTTTTCAAATAACCATTGCATGGCAACATGAAATAACCTTAGAAAGAAGAGCTTTTTCAAAACTTGGAGGTAAGCTTTCCTTTTCTAGAATCAATTATAATTTGTTTCCATTTTTTTCCTTTTATTTATTTTATATAATTTCCTTTTATTTAACTTACCCCAGCAGTACATTGTATCGAATGATATTCTGTTTGAATATATTCAAATACCGATTTTTGTATTGCTTATTGAGCCTTGTAGGTTATATAGCATTAAACATTCAACAGGTTGCTTAGTAGATTATTTTTAACCATTCACATGTTCCAGGCTATGTTAGAATTGCAGATCATGTATACAGAGCAAGTTGAAAACAGTAAAAAAGTGATACATGGTTATAGTAGAAGCTAGTAACATTTTAAATATCTGCTTTCAGTTTGTATATGAACAAACAAAGCTCAAATGTATTCCTTTTAACAACCCAAGGGAGATTTGAAACAACTGAAAGATGTTCCTGATTTATATATATTCTGTCTTGAGGTGTGTTAAACATATATTTGAAACTTTTGCTATTTTCTTTAAGGTATGCTTTGGGTTGCGAATTTATATGTATGCTGAGGCTGCTTGCGGTTCTTTAAATAGTCCATATTATATATGTCCCCTCATAAGTATATCCCAAAGGCAATTTATTTACTGATTGTACTGCTGCCCATAAATTTAGGCCTCTTGTCATCACTTATGGGTTATCCTGGATGGATCTTTTTCTGGTCCAATAGAACTGTTCTTAAGATATAAAACAGTATTCTGTATCACTGGGATTTCAGGTCTTAATAGTTTCTTTCCTCTATGAGCAGTGGAGAAAGAAATATTACATAGTACTGGTTCATGCTGTGAGATAGGTCACCTTAGGGAGATGTGGATAATTTCTGGAATGGATGCAATTTATTTCCTACAACTTCCTCTCAGTATGCCTTGATGAGGTTTGGAACAAAGTGCTAACCTTTGCAATCTACTATAATATCGGAAGATTCTGTGCATTATCCTTCCTGTTTGTTATCAGAATTAAGGAAGACTATTCCACTTTTTCTGGTTTTGCTTTATTCTACTTTCCTTGACATCTCTCCTTCCAGTGACCTTGAAATATATTATGGGTCTATATAGTTCCATTTGGTCAGTCTTTTTTCTTTGGTTTATCTGAGATTCAAAATATCAACAGTTTGGTTTCATTAAGTTCAGGAAGGTTTCTTCAAGACTGGGATTGGCTCATCCTGAATACTTTGCATTATTATGCTTATTTAGGCTATAATTTTCTAAACCAGGTTATTCATTTGCTCTATTCTGTACATTACACTATAATTGCAAAGTACTTATTTTACTTATTTGAAAACTATATGTAATGTAATCCTGTTGGTGGTAATGTAGCTCCCTGAAATTCCTAATGGTTGCTCAGTAGTGAGTGCTTTTTTAAATGCAAATGTTCCTTTTAAATGGGGTACAGTGTGGCATTTTCTATTGTATAATTTACACAGAATGACAATAGGATATAATTAGTGCTATAGCTACATTTTGAGAGACTGTCTCCAGCTACTTCAGTCAATGAGATTTCTTGTTACAAAAGGAAATCCCAATGTACTTTTGGTTTTTTATGATATCCCTTCTATGAGTATGTATGCTTGAATGTATACACTCAAAACACTGCTTCATCTCACTGTTGTTGTTTTTTAAAGGCTTGCTTAGCTGGCAGAATGGTGTTGCAATGCTGGCTAGGGTTTGATTGTAGCTGCACTTTTTTTCTTTCACTAACAACAATGAAGTGACATTCATACGGCCTAGATTCAGGATGCTGTGTCTCTGCCAACGGTTTGAAGCATTCTTTTTACATTGAGTCAGGAACATTCTGTTAAACCAGCTGTGTAGTGAGAATATTTAGCAGATAAGCTATCCCCTTATTTCATTCATAACCTTAGCAAAGGATGGTATTTTACTAGTTTGTTTTCACTAGTGTACTAGCAAATGTCACATTTAACTTTTACAAATGGGCAACTTTGATAGATTCTACTTAGCTTTTTGCTATGTATATTTCAATCTTTAATGTAGTTTATTATTTTTCTCTCCTTCCCCCTTATATTCAGTAGCACTTCTAAAACGTGAAGTGCTTCAAAACTCTTCACAGCAAATCTGTGAAGTAACTTAGACTGGGGGAGTGTGACCTCTCCAAGGGTATTTACTCAGTTTTATAACTGAGCAAGTACAGTAGTTTAAATGTGCTTAATAATAATAATAA
This sequence comes from Podarcis melisellensis, assembly GCF_964234715.1. Lineage (NCBI taxonomy): Eukaryota > Metazoa > Chordata > Lepidosauria > Squamata > Lacertidae > Podarcis > Podarcis melisellensis. The sequence continues at coordinate 59,422,434 of NC_138541.1, read as the reverse complement.
TAATAATAATAATAATAAATAATTTTATTATTTATACCCCACCCATCTGGCTGAGTTTCCCCAGTCACTCTGGATGGCTTCCAGTTCATATAAAAACATCAGACATTAAAAACTACCCGATACAGGGCTGCCATCAAATGTTTTCTAAAAGTTATGTAGTTCATCTCCTTGACATCTGATGCGAGGTAATTCCACAGGGAGGGTGCCACTGCCAAGAAGGCCCTCTGCCTGGTTCCCTGTAACTTCACTTCTCATAGTGAAGGAACTGCCAGGAGACCCTCAGAGGAGGACCTCAGTGTTCGGGCTGAATGATGGGGGTGAAGATGCTCCTTCAGGTATACTGTGCCGAGGCCATTTAGGGCTTTAAAGGTCAGCACCAACACTAGTTAGCAGGGATGTGTGGATAAGCATGATGGAAAGTATGAAGTATGATATTTCATACCAGTACTTTCTGCCATCTTCATTAGCTCCCATGCTTTCCAGGCCAAATTCAAAGTGCTGCTTCTGACCTTTACAACACTTCACAGCTTAGGACCAGGTATCTGAAGGATTACCCGTTCTAGTTCAAAAGACGGTGTGGGAGGAAACATCATATGGTAAAAGAAAAAAGAGGCTATATCTGTTGTGGAATTATTTATATAATTCCAGAGGAGGAAGTTTTTTATCAGATGGTACCAATTTCAGCCATGTACCTTATGATGTAATTAATGGTTCCTGTTACCCCTTTTGGTACTGTCTGAAAGGGGGCTCACCCCAAGTGTAGTTGGCCTTAGCGTTAGTCATTCACAATAATATAATTATGATAAAATGCCAGTTATAGATGCAAATTACTTGACTATAGTTCTTCCTAAGTTGTGTTCAGTAGTATTATCTGCTACTCAATATGATTCCCCAACTTGGGCCACTGTTCTTGTAACTTGCACTTGATGTGAACTTGATAACTCAATTATTTTGAGCATTTTTACTCATAAGACAAATAAGTCAATTATATTGGAGAGCTGGTGCAACGGGTACTGCTGCTAGTAAATCTGTTGATATAAATATTGATATAAAGAACATCACAGTGAGTGATATGTAACATTTGTCATACTTGTTGTATGGGTCTACTCTGAATATGGCTAATGTTTGATCCTACCGACATTGAGACATTAGTCTTTAATGTTTCCAGACAAACAATGAATAACCGTGAATAAAAAGGTACTCTGCTTTTCAGTGTGTGACATGGCTTTATTATACTATGTGAGTAACACAGAAATCAGAGATGCAAAACTACCAGTTGAGGCTGTCCAACAATTGGAATGTTCATGGTCATTCTCTGCTTATCATTCCAACTCAACGGAGTTGTGTCAGAGGTTACACTGACAAAAGTGCAATGGCCTGTAAGTCCCTGTCATTTGCCTGTCATTCTCTCTGGACTCATCTACATTCGTAGAGAAAAAGAGCTTTATATGCGTTACAATACTGTGACACCAGATGACGTGATTTCCCTTTATAAAGTTTATAATGTGTTTAACTGAGACACTTTTTCGATGTGTCTAGATCCAGCCTCTGTCTTAGCTTTCCACAACAGTATACCTACTGATTTGCTCTGTAACTAGAAGAAACAGCTCTACTTTTAAATGTGTGTTGTGCATCACCAAAGGTCCTATTCCATGCAAATGTCTTATTTAATCTGCCTCTTTCTAAGCGGACTTTACAATTTCATGCTGCACTTTGAAGCAAAATGTAGCTGTGCACATCACTATACAAAATATCTGCACATACTCCTTAGGTGTGACCTTGGTGCAAATTTCTGTATACATTAAAAGAAGATAATGTTTTCATTGTTTTGTTTCTTTTAGTATACTGATATTTGATTATTAAATTTGACCACGTGTTCTTTCTTGCCTGAAATGAGCTGTAACCTATGGCATGGATTCCAAGGCATTTATCTAGTTCTGTACCATTTGCTACCCTTGGTAGCAAATCTCATTTTCTCTAAGTTGTGTCAGTTTGTCTCATTGGCTATCTCCCAGTCCCTGCCCCTTAGATCAGCTCTGCAAGCTACTGTTGACTCCTTTGAAGCGCATCGGCAGTCAGTGGAGCAGATTATGGGATAGTTTCAGTATCTGAAAGACAGATGATTACTGTCAATGCTAAAGATAATTTACTTCCAAGGGGAAAGATGTTGGATATTGTTATGTTGAATAGATATTACAGAAAGAATAAGACATTTTCTTAGTTTTTCCTCTTTCTTTGAAGTGTTGAAGCTGATAAACTTTTTTTTAAGGGTCTGGATAAACAGTGAATATTCTACAGTCCAGAGGGATGCGGGTGGCGCTGTGGTCTAAACCACTAAGCCTCTTGGGATTGCTGATTGGAAGGTTGGCGGTTCGAATCTGCACAATACGATGATCTCCGTTGCTCTGCCGCAGCTGCTGCCAACCTAGCAGTTCAAAAGCACACTAGTGCAGGTAGATAAATAGGTACCGCTGCAGTGGGAAGGTAAATGGTGTTTCAATGTGCTCTGCCTTCTGTTTTGCCAGAAGCGGTTTAGTCATGCTGGCCACATGACCCAGAAAGCTGTCTATGGACAGTCGCTGGCTCCCTCGGCCTGAAGTGAAATGAGTGCCGCACACCCCATAATTGCCTCTGACTAGACTTAACTGTCCAGGGGTCGTTTACTTTTACCTTTACCTTATTTTGCAACCTGCTTTCTTAACACTGAGCAGGCACGATCTATCAATGTGTATATTTGGAATTAGAGTAATGTTCTTTAAATGTCTTGGATTTTGATCCTGTAATGTACCATATATTGGATACTGCACAGATAAACATGTAGAAATTCTTGCATGGTTTGAAGTTAGTGTGTTTTGACCAGAGAAGAATTGCAAATCAGGTTGATGGATGATGCCGAAATGGCAAAATTAACTGGGAAGCTCAGGAATCAAGAAGACAAGATTTTTAAAAAAAGAATGGGAAAGGTTTATAATGTATATACAAGATTATTGTAAGCAGTTTAAAACATTGGCAGGATTTTAAACACACTTGTAATGTAACAGTATGTATGGATAACTTAGAAAGAAAGAAAAATTGGAGAAGTAGTGATATGCAGTTGAAAATAGGATTAATAGGGCCCATGGAAGGTATGGAGGGAGGTCAGGAGATTCAGAGCAATCTTGACATTTGGATTTGGAATTGGTTTTGTTGTATGTTCATATTTTTGAAAATCAAATAAAAAATTATAAAACATGAAGTTAGCTTGTTTAACAACTAACTATTGTTTCTTATATGTTGGAAATTTTGGATCGCACATAACACTAAGCCAGCATTCTTTGAAACTGAAAGGAAACTTGTCAGAGCCCTCCTCTTTGGCTGCAGAGGGAAAAGGGAAGTGCATGAGCCTAACAATACACTTGGCATACTGAGGCTCATCTACAAAGCATGGTTTATGTGCAAACCATGGTTCATTGTTTGCACTGAGGCTCATCTACAAAGCATGGTTTATGTGCAAACCAGCCCTTTGTATAGGTGGTTTTTTTTCCAGGGTTGCTGATCGGATTGATTGAATTGACAGTGTTGTAAACAAAAATTGCCCTTTTCCCATATGGGGTATCCAAGAGCCCATATAGAGTCCTTACATAGGTTTCCTATTGGTAGGAGAGAATAACAGAGGCCAACCAGAGAAGCAGCTAGTAAGTTTGATCTTTATTGATCTTTTGCAACAGGGTGCTCCCCTCACCCGCAGGAGAGAGGAGGGATCCAGAAAAATGGCATGCAAGGCCTTATAAAGACTTTTGAAATTCCCATCCTGTAGATCAAGACCATCCCCAGAAACATCATACATACATCGAAGGGGTGTAACCTAAGACCACCCCTCAGATACATCACACCTACATCACAGAAAAGGCGGTCTAAAACAGAAATTTGAATATTGTTTTTCTATTGTTGTTGTTTATCTCCTGTCTGGCAGGTTACTTGATTGCATTGCCTGGGGAGCCCAGCCATCCTTTTGTAGTGATAAATACTTAGTTCCTGGGCCAGGTCACAGGCTCACACCCTATTCATATCTTAAATGTGTCCTTAAGACAGGATTTGTGAGGAAAGAGACAATGGGGAGGTTTCCCACTTTGACCTTGCAGAGAAAACATTTGGTCAGTTTAGGAATCAAAATGGTTCCAGGCTGGTCTTCCTGTGCTGATCTATGTATGTGTGGTTATGAACATATCTAAGACCTCAAAATTCCTGTCACAAAAGGCATGTTATAGAGTGCACCAGTTTATACAGGGCTAAACTATAGTCTCTACGGTACTTTTGAATGTGGAAGAAACCTCTTGTTTCAGTTTTGCACTGAAGTGGCTGGAAACATTCTTCTTATGTTGGGCCTTGAGATATCTGATATAGTTTTAATTACAAAGATGGAATATAATTACAGTGAGGAAATAGCATTAGATCATGAGGTTTTACTTTATTTACAAAGCCCCAAATTGGTTACAAAGAATGAAATGGCCAGTTGGTGGAAAATACAGCAAAAGGCATGATTCTCCTAAAGAGCCCAATCAGCGGAAACACTTCGCAGGGGCGTCTGGTTTGCTCAGTGGAGCTCCTTCCCCTCCTCCTCTATTCATTTTTTGTTAAACTGACCAATGACAATTTCCAAAATTTAAACTGTCCAAATAGTTATGCTATCATACACAATGTGGTTAATCCTCCACTACTGTTACTGCAAATAACAATATTAAATTGAATATGATTTTTTAAAATCAACCAATTAAAAATTCAGAAGTACATATGCACACCTCTGAGAATATATAGGAAGGTTTTAGAAATAGTAAGATTTTGGCATGTAGTACCATGGTCTGGTGAACTATGTTGAAAAGTTTTAAGACTAACCAATGCTTTTCATTGGAGAGTAAAATGCTAGATCAGAATACTTCCTGACTGTTCAGGGTTGAGTAACTGAAGTACCATAATGTGAGGAGATAGGTTTTACTTTATGTCTGCTAGATTTTAATGATTAATATAATTCAGTTGTGAAATGGCTCGAATTAAAAATGTAGGTACTTTGCCAGCTTCTGTGTAATCCTCTGATAAGATTTGCATGACCCACTGATTGGTCCTGCCCTACTGCTTGAAGGAACACTCCTGTATTACTAATCTGTAAATGCAAAGTAAATAAGAGCCATGAGTTAATACCATCTGAAATGACACTATTTTGTTGAAAAGTCCCATGCTGATAGCACTCACAGCTGGCATGGAGATGTTACACATGATAGTTTGAAATTACGGTATATAGAAACCATGGACCATGTTTTAGCCTCGCCACATGGAAGCATTTTCTAGCAGCAAACATGTTGGCTTTGTTATAATATATGAAGTTAACCTAATAAATTCATTTTTGTAGTTAAAAATGCTTTAGCCAGCTCTAAGGTACTGATTTTATTTTAGTTGAGTTAATTAAATCCTGTTTCCATCATGAAACTTAAGAAGCTGTACACAGAATTCCTAGGTAGTTCTCTAGGCACTAACTAGACTCAAGCCTACGTTGCTTCAACAGGTACCTACATCATGTGACCTCAGACAACTTTTTGGGACTTCAGGTTTTTCCCCTCGGCTGTTTAAATATTGAAATTCAATTTCTGAATAAAACAATTGTATTAGAATAAATAGCCCTGTGTGTACATTACTGCTAAGCAGATTTTACTCGGAGGGTGAGACTGTTTTCTCCTGGTAGCATGCTGGAAAAGCTTCCTTCTTCATGAGCCCCGCCTCATCATATTAAGGAAGAATAAAGTTGTTTAATTTTATTAACAGAATACATTCTTGGAAATGACTGCATGTTTGAATATATATAATAAATGACAGATACATCTACAAGAGGAGGGGACACAATCACTATAGAGCGTGAGAAGCCAAGGTGCTGATATCTAAGTGTCGTTGCACAACTTGCTTCCAGCAACTCAGGCCAGCAAGGTTGTGATAAGTAAGGAATGATGGGAATCTTATAGTTTAGCAGCATGCAGAGGGCACTATGTTGGGTAGCCCTCATTTAGAACAATGTTTAGCAAGAAGAAATCGCAATGAAAATCCTCATGATTACATATTTTTACATGGCTGTTTATTTGGGGGAGAGACTGTCATAGGAAAAGTAATAGGAAATACTGTAGAAAGTAACATACACATCCCAAATATAATAGAAGGCAAGAGGAGATGCAAAAAGGAAATAAAATTTATATTAATTGGAAACAAAACTTAATGCACATTGAGAGGAACAGAATTCTGTTCATGGGGCAGCAGCGAAAAAGCCAAGAGAGAGCATAAGGGAATAGAGTATGAACAGATTGGTATGTGTTGTGTACTAGATCAAGGCTTCCACTTCTGTGTGCATTGGTGTTTTTAAGGACACAAAGCTGTAATTTGCATGCATATCTGCACCAAACAATTGCTGCACGAGGTGTGCTGCTGCTCTTGTGTAGTTTTCCTGTGGTTATGCATTTGTGGGGATACCCTGGCTTATAGGCCAGTTCAGGCAAAGAGGAGATGGGCAGTGGAACAAGTAGGGAAATGTAACCAAAATGAGGCAATATCAAGTTCTCTAGAGCAAAGATTGTACATAACCCATGAAAGTTTAATGAATAACAAACTCTGTCCCTCCCTCCTTGGTTCTTGTGTACTATAAAGATTTGATCTTTGATAAGCAAATGCTACGTAATGCAATTATGACCTTTACTGTTGACAGTAATAGCTAGAGTTACGGGATTACCTGTGTAGTATACAGTGGTACCTCGGGTTAAGAACTTAATTCGTTCTGGAGGTCTGCTCTTAACCTGAAACTGTTCTTAACCTGAAGCACCACTTTAGCTAATGGGGTCTCCTGCCGCCGCCACGCTGCTGCTGCACGATTTCTGTTCTCATCCTGAAGCAAAGTTCTTAACCCGAGGTACTATTTATGGGTTAGCAGAGTCTGTAACCCAAGGTACCACTGTATGTGAACTCAGTGAAGCGAAAATCTACAGAGAGGCAATTATTAGGGACAAACTGCATTTTCCTCATGGACCAACATGCTTCATGGAATCATACAGTTGGAAGGGATCCTGAGCACCATCAAGTCCAATGCAGGAATATGCAGCTGCCCTTTAGGGGATCAAACCTGTGATCTTGGCATTATCAGCACCATGCTCCAGCTGAGCTATCCCAGGTGCTTCTTTTGCTTTTTATATGAAACAGGTAAATCTGAACATTTATCAAGAAAGGTTCAGAATTTCTGCTAGTATGTGAACAAGTTACTTCTTATACTTTATTAACTTATGTGCCACTGTACATTCCAGTGCTAGATTCATGGTTGCAACCTGAGAGCTTGGTGGTCTTAATATGTTTTGGAAAGAGTGCAATTCTCACTGAGTTTAATTGGACATAGTCCCTGCTATGCTTACATAGAGGTAAAACTAAAACTGATCCCCCCTTACAGTGTGTACAGAGATCCCCTCCCCCACAGATTTCAGCTGAAATTGTCAATGTTTCCACAGCTAAAAACGATTGGAATCAGGACTTAAGTAGATTTTTCCATGACTAAAAAAAGTGTACTCAAAGTAAGTCTGAACCAACTCTGAAGTCTACTACTAGAAATTTCACAAATGGCCTTTCAGAAGATGCACTGGTACTTAAGTTTTGATTGACTTCCTACTTCCATATCAGCCTGCCCGTTCACTGGCCACACAGCATGATAAACCACACTCTATCTTAAACCATGGTTTAATGGTGATCCTGTCTTTCCTTTGCTGTGCAGGGCTTCACATGGCTCAGACAAACAATACTATGGCTTATTGTGTCATCTGAACCTGGTCTGCAAACAATGAGCAGCAAGCCAGAAATAAATCAGAAAGAATGGCCCCTAGGGAGAGGCAAATTCAGGATTAGAACGTAGTTTGAGATAAACCGCTGCTTATCATGACGTGCAGACAAGGCCACTGAGATAATTGTCAGAGGCTTCTCTCTGGGTGCTCTTGCTGACTAAAGTATGACACATGGTAACCCGCAAGAGGGCTGTCTGTCGAATACTCACCCTGAGGTGGGCTGCATGTGCTCACTTCCCTTCCTCAATGCTCTCTTTTTGATACTGGGTAGATACATGCTTTATTTTTCTGGGTTCTTCAAAGTATTTTTAACCCTGGGCAGAACAGTTTTAACTGCTATTTTTAGTTCTGTTACATTTATGTTGAATTTTTATTGGGCTGAATCCAGAGAGCTGCTTCTGCAAACAGAAGAGGCTCTACTGTTTGAGGAAGGGACTGGGAACTAGCTGGGAGTCCTGCTAGAGGAAACCAGGGAAGGCATTTCTCCCCATTTCCACATTCGCTCTGCAACCACCTGCACAATCTCTCACACTGAGAGCCAGTGTGGTGTAGTGGTTAAGAGCGGTAGTCTCATAATCTGGGGAACCGGGTTTGTGTCTCCGCTCCTCCACATGCAGCTGCTGGGTGACCTTGGGCCAGTCACGCTTCTTTGAAGTCTCTCAGCCCCACTCACCTCACAGAGTGTCTGTTGTGGGGGAGGGAGGGAAAGGAGAATGTTAGCTGCTTTGAGACTCTTTAAAGGGAGTGAAAGGCGGGATATCAAATCCAAACTCTTCTTCACACTATCCTGGAGTGTCTCCAACTCTGGAGTGGATTTTGGGCACTGCAGTGGGAAGGACTATTTAGCAAAAAACTACATCTTGCATATTGAAGCACCACTAACTCACAACCCTCAGCAAGAGAACACTTGCCCTATTTATTTAGCAGATATACTTGATGAAAAATTCAGAATTTTCTGATAATATGACTGTACCATCATTGAACTTGCTCTGGAAAGTAGCTTCCAGCCCATAAAAAATGAGATAGCAAATGCATAGTTCTTTTAACACACACTGAATGATTTTAGGAAAATGCTGTTGTGTTTTCATCTTCTCACATTGTTCATAGCTATGTTGAAATGATTTAAGCATCTGCAACAGCATTAATTTGGCTACTAGGGACACTAGCCTGTTCATTAAAATATTTATGAAAGCATAGGAGCTAGGATATATATTTATTGAAGTCTTCCTATTGCATGTGGAACATTTTCATATGATATATTAAAGTTTGAATTGGAAGGCAAAAGAAGCAAATGAAACCCGGTTTAATAAAGCTTGTTCCACAGCCTTATATTGTATTATATATATTATATATTATATATTCTATATGTGTGTGTTGTATGCCCTCATATTAATATACTAACATGCCTAAAACCTTAAGGTTATGATTTTTAATAATAGTGGCAATAGGATGGCTACTTGCTCATCACTCAAAAAGAGGACAGATTTGCAAAAAAAATGCTTATGCTACATTATATATAGGCACACATTTAGAAATAGTTACTATAATTTTAAAAAGAAATACAATATATCTCACCATGGTGGGGAAGAATCTGTCCAGTGCACCTGCTAAAAGGATTTTTTTGAATAATAGACTGTCCTCTGTAAAGTAGGGCATATTACTCCATGTGACAAATATTTTGATTGCATATAACTAAGTTGAAAAGAGATTTGGTTAGGAAAGTGCCTGAAGTTTGTGAATGGTGCACAGGCCATAGGTTCCATGGTGGGGATTTCAGAATAAAAAAATGGGCTAGAATTGTGTGGTTTTTTTGGCTATAGTCTGGAAAACCAGGGTTCAAATCCCTACTGAGTCATGAAGTTCATTGACTGACCTTTAGCCAGCCACTGTTTTTCAACCAAAACTATATAGCAGTGTTGTTTTGAGAATAAAATGGGGAGGGGAAGAACCCTGTGCACCACTTTGAGCTACTTTGAGGAAAAGTCAGATAAATATACAGTAAAAATAATAAACATCTCAAAAAGGACTGCGTATTCTTTAGATTTGCATGGAAGTCATGGATTTCCATGATATACCGGAAGCTGTTCTTATAGTTAGGATGCTTTCTGTAGTGTTAAAACTGCCTCTTTCTCTCCCTCTGCCCCACTTTCCTGTAACTAAATCCAGTATTTCCTGTTCTATATTTTGCATGTCCTAGTAGATAAGGTGAAAACTAAAAAGAAAAAAAAGAAACTGTCAGCATGTTCTTTTTTTTCTACAAACTAAGCATACCCACTCCTTCAACCTTTCCTAATTACTCTCTTTTGACCTCATATCACTCTTGTGTGGCAACGCTTGCTCCCTACTCTCTTGCATTCTTGCAAGGCAGCCAGGGAACACTGTCCTGTTTGCATCTACTAGGCCTGGAGCAGTTTCTAGGATGGTGACAACTTGGGTGCATATCAATCTGATGCCTATATACAGATACTATCTTGCCTGCACCAAAAGAAGATGCTCTTTAGCATCTGAGAGGCTGTTATCCATGTTCCCTAGGCTTTCACACTTAAAAAAAAAATTACTGTATTGCATGCATGTACAACTCCCAAGAGACTGCAATCTATTTCCACTATAAAAAAAACTGGCAGTAATGTACCCATTGGATTGGCCAAAGTTGTTGAGCTTTTTGGGGGGAGGAAGACACAAAGTCATCGTCGTCGTCCCCCCCCCGATAGACCAGGATCATGCGATCAACCAGGGATGCCCAGCGATAGACTGGTCGATCACGATCGACCGGTTGGACATGCCTGCTTTATCGCATGGTGTTTGCACTTCTGAGACTTTCACATTTTATCTTCTTTATTTCATATTATTAACTCTGCTTTTGCTTGGGTGGTCTACTTTTAGGCAGAATAGTTTGCTATTCTGCTCTCTACCTCTTAAGGAAATGATGAATGATCTGAGAAAACATTTTCTCTGTTGTTCACTTCCAATCCATAGCTCCAATGGCTAATGTGGATGCCAGAAGGGATGTCTAGTTTTGAAACTGGAATATGGACCCAACCAGCCTAAGGCTCTAAATTCTTCAGAGAATTGCTAGAGGCATTAATTATTGGGTAATTAAAGGTATTGCCTAATAGAAAAGAAAAACACATCTGAGTCATGTCAATCTTTCTGTTCCTCCAAGCCCAAATGGCACTGTTCAAAGATATTTACCTGCCTTGGATTCTTTCTTCTCCTTGAAGGGAACAAAGAATCAGTATGCTACTTTATGCCAAGCAAGTCTTGATTCCTGGGTGTGTAATCTGGTAAACACCTCATGGCCTTTATCAGATTTGCAGTAGCTGAACACAGTTATTTAAAAAGAAGCACACAGACAGAGGTGCTGCCATCTAATATGGCACTCATAAAGATAATTTTCTGGTCCTCACTGGTCTTTGAGATGGGCATATTGGCACATCTTCCTTGATCAGTTACATGGATCAGTTACACTGAGATCCAGCGCCAAGGGCCTTCTGGCGGTTCCCTCATTGCGAGAAGTAAGGTTACAGGGAACCAGGCAGAGGGCCTTCTCGGTAGTGGCGCCTGCCCTGTGGAACGCCCTCCCAGCAGATGTCAAAGCAATAAATATTTTACTTTTAAAAGAAAACTGAAGGCAGCCCTCTTTAGGGAAGTTTTTAATGTTTGATGCTGTACTGTTTTTAATATTCAGTTGGAAGCCGCCCAGAGTGGCTGGGGAAACCCAGCCAGATGGGCGGGGTATAAATCAATTATTATTATTATTATTATTATTATTATTATTATTATTATTATTATTATTTATTAGTAGTAGTAGTATGGCGTGGAGAGAAAGGGAACAGAAAGAGAAAGCTTCATTTTCCTCCATCATTGGAAGAGAAGGGGTGTGACCTAGCTGAGTCTAGGAATCTAACTTTATGATCTTAACCTCTTTGTGCACTAACCAGCACTCATGCAAGGTTATGTTTTCACGACTGCCAGGACTGCCTCTTGGCTTCATGTTAGCACTGCTAAGCATAGGGTGTCTTAAAGGTGCTAGTTGCCTTGGTGGCACACTTCATACAAAGGTAGTTATTTGCCTCTTTTTCAAGGATGTTTTCATACATTTCCTCAATAGGAGCCAAGGTTAGAAGAGTATTTAGACCATTCAGTTTTGTCTCATGATCCATAGGCTTGCCAATTGTGATGAAAGGTTGCTCCAATTCTTGGAGCACTTAGAAGTGGTCCTAGGAATAGTTTGTAGACTATGCTAACAACCCTTATGAAGCAGAAGTGTGACTATCATGTCTGATTACAGATAGGTAGCCGTGTTGGTCTGCCATAGTCATGTCTTTATCATGTCTGAGACAGTCATTTTATCATGTCTGAGACAGTGTTTTCCACTGTCTTCCAATAACCAGTGTATACCCTCCTTCTCTCTCTCATATACATCTGTGAAACTGCTTAACCATATCATTATTATATTAGTTTTAATGTCTTCATGAAGTCACTACTATTCTAAAACAGTTTGATACATTTTGAGAACAAAGTTTTCCTTTTGCCACTATTCGTTGCTTGGATGTATTTTGAGAACTGTTTCCAAAATATACACACAAATTTCTAAGCAACAATGAATTGGTTCTTGTGGAGTACCTTTCCTTTCTGAGTTACTTCAAAGGATAAGGATAAGCATTCTATCTTTGTATTCAGTTCCCAGGACACTTGGGAAATAGTTGGGAAGTCATTGTTTCAAAAAAATAGATAGGCAAAAGAACAACCTAGTTGCATAACTAGGCAAAGATGCCAAACAAATCAATTGGAAAGCTGCCTATTTTTGGAGGGGATACAAGATTGGTGCCAGGATTGCTAGTTGTTGTTCTTTTTTATTAGATGATTTTCTTGGTTTACAAAAGTACAAGCATTGTCTCAGATTGTAGTCTTTTTTTAGATTTGAAGTGAGACATCAGTGTTGTACACAGAATAAGGTTGGGGAAGAAGGGGGTGGGGATGATAATACATAGCACATATGTTGGGATTTTATGTCAGCATCACTTGGGTAGGTTCTCTTTCTGGTTCTTCTAAGACGCAAAATGCAAAACAAAGCAACTTCTGTTCCTTTGTTTCTTTTCAATATTAGAGGAAATGCCAGCATTTCATATGTATTATGGATTGTATCACTTTCTCCTGTTAGACTCATTTGCAAGATTAGGGACCATTTTAATGGTAATTATTGCTTATCACCCAGGCTCAGAGGAAGAGGTGATCTGAAATACTGATTTGCAGCTGCTGTTAATCCGTGTTTATAAGCTTAAATGATCCAGTGTTTCTGACTTTTCTGGAAACGGTAAACTCAGACCCAGTGCTGGCCCTGTTAATTGATCTTTCCAACCACTTTGAACTTGTTATGCTGAAATGTTTGAATTGTATTCCTCTTAGCAGCAGCCTGCTCGGAAATAGCGCATTGTTGGAGGCCTTAATCACCCTTTTCAGAGAAAAGTTGGTCTTGATAAAGTGTGTGACTTTTCAGCTAGCACTAACTTGCTAGCACAGTGTTTTGTGGAGGAAGCCCCAAAAGAAAGTTTTGTAGACTTTTGTTCCCTTGTTTATATAAGTGCTGACCCACAAAGCATTTTGGAGGAATCTTTTCCCAAGGCAAATTCAGCACAATGTCCAGCAAGATATCCTGCAGTATTAAATGTTTGTTACAGTACTGCCTGAACTGCAAAGAAGTGATACACATGTGTAGTTGGCCTGTTGTTTGTAACTTAGCACTATTGAAAGCAATAAATAGTTACATTTTTAAAAAAGTAGGAAACTGTGTCTGAGTGAGTGTGGCCTCCCCATATCATGACTTGAGCTCTCCTTGAGCTCCATTTGGAGCTCTTTATTCACCAGACTGCCTGCATTATTATTTTATTCATATTTCTTAAATTTATATACCGCCCTACACCCATAGATCTCAGGGCAGTTCACAGCTTCTCTGGAATGCTTTCATGTAAGACTTGGCATGGTGTTGTCAACCATGGGGCCCATGCCCACTTGTGCTGCTGTGCTCCAGGGTTTTTCCTCTTTAACATATATTTGGTTATATCGCAGGTGCTTCTGGGACTGTGAGAGGTCTGCCTTGTCAGGCATTCCTGCTTCCTTAAAGCATTGAAAGTGGGCTAGTCTACTGTCTCTGATAAAAGGATGCCTCTAGTAGCTTGAGTAATTATTCTATTACATCAGGGGTAGGCAACCTGAGGCCCGTGGGCCAGATGCGGCCCAATCGCCTTCTCAATCCGGCTCACGGACAGTCTGGTAATTAGTGTGTTTTTACATGAGTAGAATGTATCCTTTTATTTAAAATGCATCTCTGGGTTATTTGTGGGGCCTGCCTGGTGTTTTTACATGAGTAGAATGTTTTCTTTTATTTAAAATGCATCTCTGGATTATTTGTGGGGCATAGGAATTTGTTCATTCCCCCCCCCCAAATATAGTCTGGCCCACCACATGGTCTGAGGGATGGTAGACTGGCCCACAGCTGAAAAAGGTTGCTGACCCCTGCTGTATTACATTCTGTCTGCCTGACCTTGAATCTTTGATAACTCTCAGATTTGAATTTAAGATGTTACAGCACCTGCACATCTGAAAACAACCTTTTGACTAATTGAGTAGCTTAGATAGGTGTTGGAGTTGTAGAGTTTTATCTTTGGTATTAAAAGTCATGTTAAAATGGCATTAAATGGTATTTAAATGGTATTAAAAGAAAGTATACCTCTTTTGTATTAATTTGAACTGGATTTTTCCCCAGAAAGGAATATTTTCAGGAGTTTGTCTGTGTTAAAATTCCCATGGGAAATGACTTTTATTTGGTATCTGTTTACTTTTCTTTGTTTTTCTGATAAAGACAACTCAAAATAGCTCTGTTGCAGCTATTTTCAAAGCGATATTGGTAGAGTTGCCTAAAGCTAAGATTTTCACAGGAAAATGATTTCAGGCAAAATTTACATTGAGAAGTCAACTATATTTCAGAAATCTGTTTGCCCCTAGTGGCTTTGGAGTCAGAGAACAGGACACGTAGAATAATTGTATTTACTTGGCTTTTAAAATGTGTTAACTGGCCTCAAGATTTATGATATGAAAAAGATAAGAGGGGATGGAGGATTTTCAAAGGAAAGAAACGAATTCAAATATGTCAGTACCGGTATTGTCTCTAGAATCCTTTTTATGCTTCCTCATTATGTAAACTTGTCAATGATTCATATCCTTGAATTTAAGAAACATAATCAACAACAAGAACTACACATATGAAAATATGATTTTATCACACTTTTGAAGTACCTTACAAGTATATTTTCTTTGCTGGCTGTATTTGGTTCCTTGTTTGTTGCTAATTAAAACGTAAGGGAGTGGTCACAAAATTAGAGCTTCTTTCCTCCTCTATTAGAGGCATTTATTAATCTGTTAACTTAGTAAAAGGATTTTCTACTTCTGAGAAATGCTGTGTTGATGTTTCTGATTTTATTTTATTATTAATGATCAATATTTCTTTTCCATCTAGCATCAGCACCAGCCAGAAGCGTTACTAAACGCAGAATTTCTCCCAGCATCAATTCTACCTGGGAAAAGAGAAGCGTCATCATGTCTAATATAACCATTGATCCAGATGTCAAACCGGGTGAATATGTCATCAAGAGCCTCTTTGCTGAGTTCGCTATTCAAGCTGAAAAGAAAATTGAAGTTGTAATGGCTGAACCTTTGGTGAGTTCATTTATATAGCCTTCACTCAATTGTTCATGTTCTTCTGAAATGGTTTAACCTTATTTTGATAACAAGATGACTTTGAAATTGGCTGAATAGAATAAGGTTGCCATACGTCAGGGAAATCCCAGACATGTCCTCTTTTGGGGGGCGTATTTATTTCTATTTCTATTTTTTATTGGCTCGGGTGTGGGCGGCGTGGGCATGGGGTGGCTTGGGCAGCTCTGCAGGCTGTGGCTGCTGCCAGTCTGAACTCGGAAAGAGGTGCATGGGTGGTCTGCCCACTGTGGCCACTGCCAGCCTGAGCCGGGGAAATAAGAATGGTACCTAGGAGGATGTCCAGTGGAAAAGAGATGGAGCTCTCAAGCCTGTCCAGCCTTGATGTATAATATTAGAAATTATTTTTACGAATCCAGTTAAATTGAATTGAATTACTATAGACAAGGCATAGTGTGCTACCTCTGCCTCCCCCTACCAACAGTAGCCACCACAACTCAGTACTTCAGCAAGCCTCCAGATAAAGGTGAAACAAGAGCAGCCGTTAAAAATGTAGAAAGAGCTGTTGCATATAATTTTGTAAACTTGTCTTTTCTGGAACAGATTTTATAGTGTTTTTGGGGTTAGAGCTGTATGACTCTGAGGTATGCAGCTTTGACTTGGGTAGAAGGACCCTCCACAATGTGAATATTTGGATCATAGTGTGAGCATATCAATTTCAAAATGTAAATATGGCAGCTACAAGAAGTAAGGTATGGTGTAAGGTAGATCAAGCACTAGAGAGTTTCATACATGTTATGATTGACGCATCCAGTGGTTTGCAAGTTTCACGTTCTTTCATCACTAAGTTTTAGTAACTCACCGGCTTTTTATTTTAATTATTGTATTACACTTTTCAACGTATGTATCTTAAGCAACTAAATTTCAACCTACAATATAGCATATTGATTAAATGTATCAGCCTTTGGTAATATAATAGTTCTATCTAGACAATTTATTTAACCCCTGCATGATAAAATTAATTTTCTTTGTATGAGAAAATTAGCTGCTGCACATGGTACATTTCGGTTACTACATGAAAAAACTTAACACTAAGGGCAAAAAAAAAATCAAGAACGCAGAGCAGCAAAGGTTTATTTTATGATATGCACTGATGATCTTGCATGTATATTATAAGCTGCAGCTTTTCAAAAACCTTATTGTATTGTTTACTTGTGGAAAAGGGTTGACTTTTGGCAGCCTTCTTCACTGATAAGTGATCAGAGGAAATATAATTCATTTTCTTTGAAAAATAGAATAGGTACAATAAACCACTGTTTGCTCACCTGTTGTAACTCCTTTCACATGTGAACTAAGGCCATAATTGGGTTGATTATGGCCTTAGTTCACATTTAAAAGAAAAGTCTACTATTTTAGTAGTAAAGTAATAAAATATTATAGATTTATTATAGGCATTGTAATGTCTTTATGTGCCACCTGTTTCTATCCTGAGTAGTTTTCAAGCTTTATTTTTTATCGTGCTTCAAAATTTCCAGCAATTGAACATCTTTAACCACACAATCTGTAAATGCCACATCATATTAGAACTACTGTGTGTCTCAGTCGAGTAACCATGAGTGCTTCCTATTCCAGTTTAATGTAAATATGTTCAGATGTTATGATGAGCCATGACCCCACTCTCATAGGGATGTATTCAACTAACTTTTACCTACTGATATTATTCATGGTCTACTTTGTCTAAAACACGGGTGGCGCTGTGGGTTAAACCACAGAGCCTAGAGCTTGTCAATCAGAAGGTTGGTGGTTCAAATCCCTGTGACGGGGTGAGCTCCCATTGTTCAATCCCTGCTCCTGCCAACCTAGCAGTTCGAAAGCACAAAGTGCAAGTAGATAAATAGGTACCTCTCCAGCGGGAAGGTAAACAGTGTTTCCATGTGCTGCTCTGGTTTGCCAGAAACGGCTATGTACGCCGGCTCCAGTAAAGCGAGATGAGCGCTGCAACCCCAGAGTTGTCTGCAACTAGACCTAACGGTCAGGGATCATTTTACCTTTACTTTGTTTAAATGTTAGTTAAATACAACCCATATGTTACACCACCTTCTCTGACATGACTGTGAGATGATCAGAATCTTTTGCCTCCAATTTTTATTAACTGTAATTTAGTGTTGTATCCAAATAGTAAAGTATGGTTAATCTTAGCTATGTTTTTTGGGAGAACCAAGTAGCTCCACAACACAAGGTTTGAAATTAGATAGTTTCAAACAAGCCATCCAGTTTGTCAGGTTTAGACAAAGCATCAAGCTGTGATGGATCAAAAATGGAACAGAATGCTTAACCCCTCCTTGGTGCCATACTGGAGGTGGAAAGCGGAGGAAGAGCATGTGAGCACAAGATGTGCTGCAGCTTTTTCACGTTATGATTAGCCATCATTTTTATCATGATGTTCACATGCAGCCACTATCTAAAACTGCAGAGGTTCCTCGTGTTTGCTCCCTGATCCAGCTTTATTCTTCCAGCATAAAGAGAGAGATGGAAGAAGCAAAGAACTGTGGCTACATTAACTAGATAACAACTCCTGACTGCTTCATTTCTTTTATTTTTTCATACATACTTTAACTGTGACCCTGGAAATAATAATGGAATCAATACTTCAATGAGTTGAGAAATGTTCGTGGAGAATCTAGTATGTTCCTGAAGAGGCAAAAAAAATGGGAAGGGGGGACCTGGTGCATATTGGCCAAACTGCTAGAACAAGTTGTGCTGCTCTTTCACAGCTGGCTGCTTTGGCATGTGCTGACTACAGTGATAGCAACAGGGAGTGTCTGCTCTCGCTGTAGGAATTGTCAATAAAGTTGCATCCTAAAGGGACATCGTACCTTGGCAAATGCATGAACAGAATATCAACAACAAAACCAATAATGAAAAGCAACTGGAAAACTGCTTTGTGAAACAGCAGGGGAGGGTTAGGCAATAATTCATACTGAATTCTCCCTCCCCTTCCCCATTTTGTATTTGTGTATTATTAAACAAACAATGTAAAGACCTGTTTTCAGGATTCAAAGGAATGCTATGAGTGGCTTATCATGTGAAAAAAAAAATCACAAGGAGGAAAGGTAACAGGAAAGTAATTCTCAGAATGGCAAACACTATGTTCTTCCTCATTTGGTCAGCACTGCAAAGGTCATACTGTCTTCTGACAAGGATAAGTGCTAATGGTTTTCTCTGCCCCTCATAGAATTGAAATGAAGCTTAGTGTAAGCTAAAACCAGCTAATTATGACCCTTCAAGTGGAGTTGGTACAAACTGGCCTTTGGAGGGGGGGCATTTGTATAGAATTTTGTACTTGGTGTTTTCAATGTAATGCCCCCAGTGTACTTGTTAATTTTATTGTCCTACTATGCTCACTGTTTGTGGGCTTTTGTAGCTGTTCGTATAGTTCCTTGGAAAACCTAATATAGTCCTCAAAGCAGGGGTAGGGAACCATAGCACAGCCCCCGCCCTCTCTATCCAGTCTGAAATGTGTCCTTTAATGGCAATAATGCCTCTTGGGCAACTGGATGGAGGATGAAGGGATGTCCATTTGTGACTCCTCTAATATGCCTTCAATGTGGCTATTAAGTGAAATTTCTAAGAAGTGAAATAGAAGGGTTGCTAACTTTCCCCCCATAACAGGATCCTTCATTTTTAATGGGTTGCCAACTTTTGCTGGCTGTTGCTGCTTCTTTTTCTGTAACAACCAGTTCACCTCGGTGACATTAGCTGGGGCGCATGTCGGTGCACATGAATTCTTGCCCTTATAAATAGTGTGTGATTTCTTATTTAATTAGGTTATTCCTTCTTCCTTCCTTGCTTGCTTCCTTTTTGCAGTGAGTTTAGCACTTTCAATTTCAAGTTTGCGTAATGAGAGAGTTATAGTTACAGCCTTCTCAAAAACATCATCTAATTCAACCAACAAAAAAATCCCTTCTATTTTAACATTTTGTTTTAGGGGCTTTTTATGTTCACTCAGTCTCTAAAATGCCTGGAAATTACAGCTGTTAAGGTTCACACCCTTAGCAGACATTTCATTTAGGCAATATTGATATAGTATGGTATCCTATTCCGTGGTTAATTTCAGCTACTTCACTGCATTGGAGCTGGATGGCTGTCAATGGCAGTGTGGTGGACCAAAGTACCTGATTTGTCCATGTGGAATAGACACACAGAGTGTATGCGACAATTGAAGTTACCATTCTACTTTACAAGTGCCCAACCAATCTGAGAAGATGGCAAGGATAAGCCTGAATTATTTGGCATTTGGGGTGCTTGATCTGTTGGGTACAACTTGATGCTTTAACTTACTATTCTAATTTTAGGAAAAGCTCTTGTCCAGATCTCTTCAGAGAGGTGAAGATCTTCAGTTTGACCAGGTTAGAGAAGCTTTCTGTTACAATTTGTTGCTTTCCTTGAAAATAGATTTCGTCTCCATAAAATGGGCTAAAATTTGTCCAAAACATAAATGAAAATTTAAATGTTTAATTCACTTTTTAAAATTTGCATTTGTGTTCCATTTTCAAATGTTTCATTTTCTGAAGTTGGAGGGAGGGCATGGCAGAAGAAATAATAGAAGACTTTCAGAGACTAATATCTAATGGATGTGACTTAGTTAAGGATATTTTAATTCCTGTTGATGTTGGCCAATACAAGTGTGGCTGCACTTGTTGGTCAAATCTAGTTTTGGATTATTTCTTGTCTTGAAATTATTTCAGAGTTAAGACTGTTATTCAGTTAGGAGCACCTTAAAACATGAGAGACTTAGTTGATCAATTAATCCATTAAAGTTGTATTAAAGCATGAGTTTTGAATGTGTTTTTTTTTTAAAAAGAAAACAAAACAAACGAACAACAACTTGCTTTTTTAATCCCATTAATAAGCCACTGAGGTGCATGTGCAGTTGTTAACCAGACAAGGAGGAAAGCAATTTTAGGTGATTTTGCCCTCACTTTTCAGCTCAAATCCTCTCCAAAGTGTTAGGCAAGAGATGAAAATTCCTTCCCATTCTGCTGATGGAAGACTTGCCACCAGCTAAGTGACATTGTTGGATGCAATCCTGTATCTTTAAAATAACAGGAAAGCAATGCTGCATCATTAGTTCTGTCAACATTTGTGAGGATTGATTGTTTACATTAGAGATGGGGAACCTGTGTCTCTCTGTATGTTCATGGACTCCCAACTCCCATTATGTACATGTTTATTTTTATTCAGGGTTGAAAAATAACAAAGCAAGGCTGTTGCAATATATAGTGTTGATGAGTTACAGTGCGTGTGTCATATCCCAAAAAAGTAAGAAGGGGGAATGCTGTGAAAAGATGCTGCATAAATAAAAGCACTTTATGCACCCAAACTTTTCCTCTTTACAGTTGATAAGCTCTATGAGCTCAGTAGCAGAGCACTGTCTCCCCTCCTTACTACGTACCTTGTTTGATTGGTACAAACGCCAAAATGGAACTGAAGATGAATCTTATGAGTACAGACCTCGATCCAGCACAAAATCCAAGGGGTGAGTGGATGTCTGTGATCATTAACTTGCTGCCTCAGTAATTTCTAAAAATAAAGTTGGTAGATTCACAAGAGTGTTTTTGTAGGTTTTTCCTTCATAACATTTTTCTTTTCTGCTACTATGAAATTACAGATAGTGTGGAATAGCAGAATGGGGAGGGGCGCAACAGAGTGGAAAAGACTCACTTGACTGGTCGTGCCAACAAATGAAAAATATAAACCATAATATGCATCGTATAAATGTCTTTTTTAAGAGGAAAAGAGTCTTATGTTATGTTTGTTTTTGTTTCAGGGATGAGCAGCAGCGTGAGAGGGATTATCTACTTGAAAGGAGAGACTTAGCTGTAGATTTTATTTTTTGTTTAGTTTTAGTTGAAGTTCTAAAACAGGTAAGTGCTTTAAGTTTTGCAATCTATGCGCTGTCTCTAGTAGTCTTTTTTATTTTAATTGTTTGATGAACTGAGTATTTGTGTAGTCTGCCTAAACGCTTATGTGCAAAAATGAGGCCTATGTAAGCAGAGGACACGTGATATTACAGTAATCCTTTTAGCTGTCCAAAACATTCTTTGCTTCCTAAGCTGTTTTCTCTTATACTGTACAATTTAGAATCTAGATCCATTAAATCAAATCTCCTATGTCAGTGAATAAAGAGATGCAAGTAGTAGGATATAGCTTCATTTATTTAGATCCCTGCTTTCCAGTATGGCACATGAGTTGGCAACAGCACATCTGGACTACAGTACTGTGATGCACTCTATGTGGGGCTTCCCTTGCAGCTGGTACAGAATGCCATTGCACGGGGCGGGGGGGGGGGAGTGGCACTCCTTATTGGGCACATCTCAAGTCCACACTGAGGGGCTCTGCAATGACTGCCTATTAGCCACCAAGCCAGTTTTAAGGTTTTACTGCTTACATACAAAGCCCTAGGTAACACTGGGCCAGGTTGTCTCAAAAACTTGTCTTCCTCTTCCACTTCCCACAGCCTGATGATTATTGCCCTGTGGTAGCATGGAGGTGGGTTTTTTCACTGGTGACACTACTGATGAATGCTCTCCCTGCTGAAATACAAGAGGCCCCATCAGTGCTGGCATCCCACTGGCTCCTGAAAACACACCTATTTGGGCAAACATTTCCCTAAACTGAACATCTGATGTTGTTATTTTAACTGTTTTAATGGTTGTGCTTTTTATTGTTTGTTTTATTGTCTATTTTACTTAAGGATGTTTCATGTTCCAATGGATTTGTTATTGCCTATTTTAATTATAGATTGATTATATCAGTGGTGTCCAAACTATTTTCAAAGAGGGCCAGGTTGTTAAGGTTTTTTTAGGATTTTACCCCAGGAAATAAACTGCCACAGGGGCCAGATTAAACCAACCGGCAGACCGGATTAGGCCCCCAAAACGGACTTTGGACATGCCTGGATTATATAGTTGTAAACTGCTTGGAAGCCATGTTGGTGTATAAGTGATATAAAGCACTCTTCTCTGAGTTGATGTGTATTTATCTAATTAACATGCAAGTTATTTCCTGACACAACATTTAAGAAGTAATGTTTAGCAACATGTGCCTTCTGTGTTACAGATACCTGTTCATCCAGTGCCTGACCCTTTGGTTCATGAAGTTCTAAATTTGGCTTTTAAGCACTTTAAACACAAGGAAGGGTAAGCGCATTTGGCAAAAAAAATGTACATTTCTTTCAAAAGTTCTTAACCCTAATTTGATTACCCAATGGACATTCAACACTGTGGTATCACAGATAAAGGTAAAGGTAAAGGTACCCCTGCCCGTACGGGCCAGTCTTGCCAGACTCTGGGGTTGTGCGCCCATCTCACTCAAGAGGCCAGGGGCCAGCGCTGTCCGAAGACACTTCCGGGTCACGTGGCCAGCGTGACATCGCTGCTCTGGCGAGCCAGAGCTGCACACGGAAACGCCGTTTACCTTCCCGCTAGAAAGCGGTCCCTATTTATCTACTTGCACCCGGAGGTGCTTTCGAACTGCTAGGTTGGCAGGCGCTGGGACCGAACAACGGGAGCGCACCCCGCCGCGGGGATTCGAACCGCCGACCTTTCGATCGGCAAGCCCTAGGCGCTGAGGCTTTTACCCACAGCGCCACCCACGTCCCATGGTATCACAGATAAAGATACACTATTGCAAATCTTCAGGTTTATGATGTGAATATATTTTTTAAATTGTTATTGGTTTGCTAATTTTTAATTACATTTTTATTAAGTAGTATTTCCAAAATCTAATAAGGCGTAGATGTAACATAAAGGGATATACAAGAAAGATTATATTGCTTATTTATAATGATGCCAAAAGCAACTTGCAGAAGTTTAGCCAATTTCAAATAAGTTCTGTTTCTATTCTTATTATGTCCCATGTATTTAGATATTAATCTGAAGCCTAAAAGGAAATTCATTTGAAATCAATGTGGCTTTGAACCATTTTACATATGATAAAATCCCTACTTCTTTGTAGGGAATGACAGATAAAATGTGTGTGAATGTTAGTGTTTTGGTGCATTGTGTACACCATTATTCTATGGAGCCAACTATGCAGTACATGTTATCAAATGTAATTGTCAGTACACAGGTTGCCAACCTTATTTACAACTACATGGAAGTGCATCCTCTGTAGAAATTCATCACAATTATTATAATCTTTAGTAGGGATAGGCAACTTTTTTCTGGCAGGGTCAGATTTCCTGTAGCAGGCCAGTAATGGGTGGAACTGAATACAGTTATGGGTGGACCTTCCTCCTCCCACCCCTCCTTCCATTTCCACTCTGTGGGCTGCCAGAGAAAAGGGACAGATTGCTCTTGCTAGAGATCTGAACTATGCTTGCATACGACTTTTGAAACTAGCTCAAGGGCTGCAGATTGCCCTCCCTGATCTATAACTATAAACCCCAATTATAAGTTTGAGCTTAAATACTGTATTGTCATCAGTGTGGCAGTGCAAATATAATTTTGTTCTCTCCTGCCTCTGTCTCTTATCATTGTGCACAGCATTGTATCAGTTGTAGCCATTACTGAGTATTAAGTTTGTAGTTTTTATTTGTGTACTTCCTTCTATTCACAGGTATTCAGGAACCAACACTGGGAATGTGCATATTATTGCAGATTTATACGCAGAAGTAATAGGGGTTCTTGCGCAATCAAAGTAAGCTGCTTTTTTTACACAAGGTTTCTAAGATTTGGAACATTCTCTTTTGGAACCTGTGACTCATGTTCATATGGAAATTTTCATGAGTGGTGATTGAAGGTTGTGTGCATTCTTATCTTAACAATAGCATCTAAATATGTGACATCTTGTAACAGCAGTTCATTGCCATAGCAGCTTCTCTGTTGAAGTGCTTCCTATTTTGAATAGAAAACATGTTTTTTTAAAACAGATGGCAGTATTAAAGGTGCAAACGAGTTCCTAGAACACTTGAAAAGTAACCCTGGTTCACGTATCACTTGAAACTATCATTCAAAAGTGCACACTGCTCAGCTATGTTGCTCCTGCCTTTCCACTTCCTGCTTCAGCATGCTGAGAGGAAATAGGGCAAAGGCCAACTTGCCATTACAGATGAATCGGTGCTTGTGCTTTGTTTCTCTCCGAACAAACCACATTGGTAAATCAAGATTTGTTCTTTGTTTACCACTGTGGTTTGTTAGGAGAGAAACGAACCACAAGTTCTGGATTGCCCATGAAGGCAGCCCATCCTCCAGCTTGTTTTCCCCATGACACACTGAAAAGAAGGAGTGGGGTGGCACTAAGCACATTCTTTTGAGCAGCATAGAGTAGCACTCAGATTGTTCACAGTGAACCATGGTTTCATTCAATGTATGGTTTAGTGTGATCTGAGAACTGAACCACAGTAGAATGGTAGGGAAAGGACAGCTGTTGAGGAGCAGTCCCAAACTCTTTCCCAGATTGTCCAAAAGGCCCATGGCTACCCAGCTTTTTAATGGCAGAGCATAATACATATGGACCAGAAAATCTGTTTTAAATATAAATAATCTAAAGAATATTGAACAGCCTTTGTGTCTGCCTTTCCACGATCTAGGTTTCAAGCTGTCAGAAAGAAGTTTGTCACAGAATTAAAGGAACTGCGACAAAAGGAACAGAGTCCTCATGTGGTACAAAGTATCATCAGCTTAATTATGGGGATGAAGTTTTTCAGAGTAAAAATGTATCCTGTAGAAGATTTTGAAGCATCGTTTCAGTTCATGCAGGTAAATTATCTTATTTTATTTTACTTCTTTCGTGCCCTCAGTGTGAACAGCACTTAACAGAGCACAAGGGCAAAGGTCTCTGCCCCCTGAGGAACTTACTATCTGAAATTAGACACAGGAGATATTGAAGTGGAAGAGAGAAGTGGAAGAATATTTAACATGAGTCAGTTGATTAGCGTGTGGTGCTGATAATGTCAAGGTTTCAGGTTCGATCCCCATATGGGACAGCTGCATATTCCTGCATTGCAGGGGGTTGGACTGGATGATCCTCTACAGCAGGGGTCAGCAAACTTTTTCAGCAGGGGGCCGCTTGGGGGGGGCGGACTGCTTTTTTGGGGAGGGGGATGAACGAATTCCTATGCCCCACAAATAACCCAGAGATGCATTTTAAATAAAAGCACACATTCTACTCATGTAAAAATACGCTGATTCCCAAACCGTCCATGGGCCGGATTGAGAAGGCGTTTGGGCCAGATCTGGCTCCCGGGCCTTAGTTTGCCTGCCCATGGTCTATGATTTTATGTGATTGTTTCAATAGCATGTGCTTAGCTACAGGCTTTATAACTAGGATGCTGAGCTAATGACTTCCCAAAAAGCAGGTTTTGAGGAGGGATTTGAAGAAAGAGAGGCAGAAAAAGAATCCTTTAAACAGGGAGGCAATTCCAAGCATATAGGCCCTCAAAGGAGAAAGGGTAGAGTTTTTTTGGGGGGGGGAGACCTTTGGATGCTGGGGGTGGTGAAATTTGAGGATTGAAGGTCATGGACAGGATTCCTTCGTAGTCTTGTAAAACATTAGGGATTGATCCTTTGACATTTTACATTTAAGGCATGTCCTGTATTGCTGAGCCATGCACCTTCCCATAAAACAGCATGGAGAAGCTGCTGCTCCTAATGGTTCCGTGTCAGAGCTTTATTGGGCTCAATTGATTTGCAGCTAATGCATACTAAATGTTGGCACTGCATAGCCACATTTGGTTTTAAAAGGCCAGTGTTTGGATTTCTCATATATGAACATGGGAAGCTCTTCATAACCAGTCAACTTATTTTCTTACAGGAATGTGCACAGTACTTCTTGGAAGTAAAAGACAAAGACATTAAGCACTCACTGGCTGGTTTGTTTGTAGAAATACTCATTCCTGTTGCTGCTGTAAGTAGATTTCATTCTTCCACAGAAGTGTGTGTGTGTGTTTGTGTGTAAGCACGTGCACACATGTTTTCTTCCCCCATTTGACTGTGTTGCTTAGACAAAGATCTGGTTCGTGTGTAATAACAGTAAGCCAAAATATGGCTTAGCATGAATGCGCAATCATGAGAGTTTCTGGAAAGGAGATTGCAGCTAATGTGCTTCTACGTCTGCCACCCCTTGCGCTGCGCTGCTGTGAACTAAGCCATGGTTAGGCTTAGCATGTCATCTGAACCTAGGCTCATGGTTTGTCTTCTGTAGGCAAACTACAAACTGTAAACCTTGGTTTACAAGTTTTGTTTACAGCTCATGGTGTATCTAAAGCAATATAAGCCACAAGCATAGGTTCAGACAACTCACTAAGCCAAATCATGACATAGCGCAGCAGAAGGAGAAGCAAAATGGCCACGATAGTCTCTCCAGGAGGCTTCCCGCTCACAGATTCACACTAACCCATAGTTTAACTTAGTGTTACATGTGAACCAGCTCTGTTCCCCATGACATACCAGTGATTATTGTGGGTCTGTTCACGCCTGCAGGTGTATTCTTTAAAGTATGGTGGGAATTAATCCAAAGTTAGTTGCTTCTGTTGTATCAAAACCTCCATTAAACCTGTAAACAAAAGAAGACCAAAGCATTACCTCTCTTACAACTTTGGTGAAATAAATAATATTTTTTCCTTTTTCCTTTTTTGATGAATCTAAATGAAAGCAAAATCATTTTTACAAAACTGTACATATTTTAAAAATCTTTGTTTTCAGCTTTGTTTTTTATTATTATGAACAGAACTCTGTTCATTCAGGATCTTCAAAAAAAATATTGTTTGTTTATGTATGTGGATGCATTCAAATTTCAACCAACTAAAAGATCTTGATAGCTTTATTATAAATGCAGCTGCCTCTTTAGAGATTGCATACTAAGACTAACTTGAACCTAGTGAGAGTCTTGGCCATGTGTGGTGCCATACCATGGGGATAAAGTAGGAACTGATCCAAGCTGTAGCATATATCATTATTTCTAGGTATCAGCCAGGTGTGTCAGGGAGATCGAGCACTTAAAAAATGCAGTACAACTTTGATAAGATCCCTTTCTCCTCCTGGTCCTGATTAGTGGATTGGAATGAAGCATACAAGAGCCTGTGATTCAGAATCACTTTTCTCCATTGATAGGGTTGTATTATTTTTAAACCTAATTACATGTAAATGTTCATTGCTTGACTAACTTTATTGCTGCATGATTTATTGCACATTCATTTCATATGAGCTACAAGACTTAAATGAAATCTGTAAGGTGATTTAAAATGGTTATTTCTCAGAGCCTTTTATCATGTTGTGAATTTCAGTGTCTTTGTTTCCTTTTCTAAAGAGTTCTTTCTGATCTATTTCTTTATTTGACATTAGGCTGTTAAAAATGAAGTGAATGTGCCATGTCTGAAAAACTTTGTGGAAATGCTTTACCAGACTACCTTTGACCTGAGCTCAAGAAAGAAGCATTCATTGGTATTTGAAAATGTTTATGTTTTGAGTATTTGTCCAGAACTCATGCATGCAATTTAACAAAGTAGCATAGAATCATAGAATTGTAGCCTTGGATGGGACTCTGAGGGTGTTATAGTCCAGCTTCCTGCAATGCAGGAATCTCAACGTGCAGCCCCCATTCAATTTGAAACCCTACTGAGCCCCACTTAGCTTTGCAAATGTGCTAGCAGTTTTAATGCAGCACCACTAGGAGGTTAGTAGTCACACAGATATCAGGAATGGCCAGCGACATAGGACTCAGAAGTTGAATGACTGAGAAGTAGAGCAGTAAGCTGTAGTCTATTTGATTTGAGGATTGTTTGATTTATTCCCCCTCCCCAAGTTTAGTGAAACAGCTTTTTAAACCGCAGAATTCCGTAACTCCGTATGGAAATCTTTCAATTATTCTCTTAGGTACTGTAATTCTGAAAGATAAATTTGACAAGTTCTTTTCCTCCTCAAACAGGCTTTGTATCCACTGATCACCTGCTTGTTGTGTGTCAGTCAGAAGCAGTTTTTTTTAAATAATTGGCATATCTTCCTGCAGAACTGTTTGTCCCATTTAAAGGTAAGGACAATTCTCTTAATATTTATGAATGTCTGTGTGTGAGTGCAGCAGACCTCCACCCATGCAGCAGAACCTTTTGCAGCAATAAAATACAATTGGTAAATAACTTTATGACACTTCCCCTTTATCGTCATGTTTAGCAAAATGAATGAAATCTGCATAATTTCAGTCCTGATTCTCTGTGATTTTATTTCCCGCTTTATCAATAACTGCGTATTTCCTTGATATAATATCTTTACCTGCGAGTTCATTATATAATAGAAATTTAAAATCTGTCAGATTCCTCCTAATCTCATGCCTTTGAATCATAATCATGAGTTGTATCTGTTGAAACCCATTGACTAACTTAAACCCATTGATTTCACTGGGTCTGCTTTGAGTATCACTTAGTTGGATACAACAACATACTCCTAGCTTTGTAAATATCAATGTTAGATAAAAATTCCAGAAATTTTTATTTACTCTGATCAAATGTCAAAAAGCTACACGCATTAATTTTGAGATACGTTACTTTCCACCCAGTAAAATTACTTATTCCATAAAATCAGAGTAAACTTGAAGAGATTCAGGTGAAATTTCTGGGATAAAGATCCAGATATTTAGACCAAATTTTAACAATACTTGATACTGTTTTGCTTATCTTCTTCTTGTTTTTAAAATACAATATTTTCAAGAAAAATCACATTCCTTCTTGCTCTACATCATGTCTTTCCTTCCATTATTTCTTCCACCAATGCACAACTCTTATGTTGGTGCCTGCAATCCCTCTAACCTCAGTTTCTGCATTTTATTAAGGCCAATTCTTTGGTGATTAAGAGGTGATTAAAAATGTTTGACTCTTACTGAGTAAGTTCTGTGGAATGGGAATCATTAAAGCCAGGAAGATGAAAATAAATTTTGGGAGGACTTTCATTTTAATTACTGAAATTCTACCAAACCAAGAAACTATATTTGTTCCAATGTGGTGAATTTTTCCATCGGCTTAATTTGATTAGTCTAAATAACGTATGCACTGAGATCCTAGCTATTTGCAAGTTAACTATTAAAGGTACACCAAGGCCCAGCCCAACTTAAATTGCTCAGGCAACAAACCATTCATGACCAATTTATTATGCTCATGATCTTGGGGCCTTCTTGAGTGCTCCATGAGGCATGAATATCTGTCACTAGAGGGGGATATCGCTCTGTGCATGCATCAAAGTGCACTTTATGTTCACCCATCTAAGACAACAAGGGAGAGCATTCTACATGAAGAAACACACTAGCACCAGAGACTAGAATGGTTATGTATAAGATGGTTCTCCAGCATAATCTTGCCTTCCTACATGGTTTCTATATCACTTTGTTATAGAGAATGGTGTGGGTTCAGTCATATGGGCATAGTAAACATGCCATTTCCATACTGTTAGGGTATGGTCCAAAGACTTGCTTACGGTGAAATTGGCCATAGTTGACCACTTTTGAGTCATGCTTATTTCAATGGAAGAGCTGAAAACATGTTTTCCCTGTTACTGAATTCAAAGGACTTCACAGGGAATATATATTTTCATTCCTTTGATAAAATGGATTTAACAAGAATTTTATGTTGTATACAGGCAAAATATTTAATGAATTTCTGCTGGTGATAGGTTGATATTAACAACTGGAGTCTTGTATTTCATCTTGTTATAAGTGTTTCTTGCATCTGCCTGTGCGAAAACTTCAGAATTGTACCTGTTTTAAACTACATAAATAATGGTGAAACATGCAAAATCTAGCAGCTAGGTGTTTTACTGTAGGATCATCTCCACATATAATTTTATATCGTGTCAAGGTTTTGTCTATTTCCTTTACACATTTGCAGCTATTTTGCAATGTCTACTTTTTGTTTGTCTCTGTCTACTTGCTATTGAAGCTTTCTCTGTGTAGCATATAGAGGAGGGATGCTGGTATCTCTCACTTCTTTTATTTAGAAAAACCCTTATTGCTGGCAATGGATGCATAAAATTTCTGTTGTTAGGGACTTTAATTAGAACTCATAAAGCATGCGTTTGATACTTTAACATAGTTTTGTTGACCCTTAACAACACAACATTTTATTATGGGGCTCTGTTCAACAGAAATGGCACATAGCATTTACAGTACTAACTGTATATGAGGATTTCATCTCAGATGTCAAACTTTCAGACTAGAATTTACAACAATATTCCTGCTGTATATTGAGATTTTGATCTCTCTCTTTTTTTAAGTTGGCAAATGCCTAGAACAATTGATTTGAATTTCTTCCACTTTCAGAAATAATTTGAAAATATAAGGCAGGTTTTTATTTATGTTTTTAAAAAACATATAGTGGTCCTTGGCGCCCTGGCTAATGGCAGAGACTAGAGTATATCTTCCTTTGGTTCTGAAGCCCTAGGGTAACTGGCAGCTGGTGCAGTGTTCTTCCTAGAAGGAGGAGTGAAGCAAATGGTCTGTAGCTCCTTTGGATCATGAATGAAGCTAGGTTGGTCATCCCTTTGGCTTGATGTTCTTCCTGGAAGGCAGGAGTGGAGCCTTCAAATTGCCATGGCCACCTGACTAGTGGCAGAGACCAGAGTACGCTTGCCTTCAATTCTGCAGTCCGAGCTAATGAGCATAAGGCTGGGACGGAATGGCATCAGTGTCTTCCTGGTGGCAGTGGTGCTGCCACTTACAGGGTGAGAGCAGGTACCTTTGGGTTGGAGGTGGCAACCTCACTACCCTCCTACTCCACCCTATCTCTGTTCTAGTGAGCAACACCATTGCCACTAGGAGGAGGAGGAGGAGGAAGATGTTCTCCATCCCACACCACTACCGCAGGTAGCTGGCAGTGGTGTCTTATCTGCAAAAAGAAAAGTGTTTCTGCTGAATAGAGCCCCCGTAAGCAGCTTTCTGTTTGTGCTTTTTATTATTTTATTTTTTCATCTAACATGCATGTGCTTCCCGTTCTCATGTTTGTTATGTTTTGCTGTCTTGCATTGCTTTATTTAGATGCCATCTAACAACAGTATCAGAAAACAAATAGAAACTCTCCAGGTAAGTTAATATGTTGTATTAGCAAAGTAAGAAATAGCTTTGTCTGACTTATTTGGGGGGGTTGATTGTTGCATTGTATGTCCTCTTTGGTTGTATGCAAACTGCAATCACAGTGTGAAGAAGCAACTGCAGAAATAGTAGTTAATCTTTGAAAGGAAAATCAGGAGTAATTTAGTTTCAGTGGATAGAAGAAACAGCTGCACACGTGGTATAGTTTAATGCTAATTACATTCCTGTTGCACTTGTTAAAAATGCTTCATGTATGTGAGTGCACAAAGAAATATGTTTTCTCCGGTGGAGGGGAGGGAGAGCTATGGCTTTCATACCACATTCTCCCTTTCTCCTCTCCTTGTCAATATGAAAACATGTAGACCATGCTAGGCGCATTGTAAGAATGAGGAGGTACGTGCATGATTTTTCATATCTGCATCCTCTGTTCCAGATATGGCACCCTGTGGCTCTCCAGATGCTCTTGGATTACACCTGCCGTTATATTTGACCACTGGCCATGCTGGCTAGTACTGATGGGAGTTGAGGTCCATCAACCTTTGGAGATCCACAGGTTCCCAATCTCTGCTCTATTCATCCCTGTGCTTTGGATTGAACTGAGCATTTTATGATGCCGAGGTCCCCGATTCAGTGTGTAGCTTGTAAGTATAACGGAAAACCACCACCATTCATTATACGTAGTTGACTTGGATCAATTGCAGGGGAGTGAAGCAAAGCATGTTTACATTAATCAAGAAAGAAGACTACGTAACTTTATTTGTGGATCTGCTCTGAGCTTATTGAAAATGTTTGAAAGACACCAGTGGGAGAATGGTACTGAGGATTTAACCAATATTGGCTTCCTTTTAATCTCTATTTCTTGGAATGCTGTTGTTTGCAGTGACTGAGTTTCGTTTCTAAAGGAAGAGTGGTTGCCCTTTGTCAAGGGCCACATTCTCTCAGGGATAATCCATCTGCTGCATGCCAGCAGTAGGTGGGGCCAGAGATGCCCCCACATCATCACTGCTTTCTCTCTCTCTCTCTCTCTCTCTCTCTCTCTCTCTCTCTCTCTCTCTCTCTCTCTCCCTCCCTCTCTCTCTCTCTCTCTCTCTCTCTCTCTCTCACACACACACACACACACACACACAATTCATTTATTCTTCATTCATTTTCTTCCTGCCACACATCAGTTTATCCATTCACATACACAAGCACACACCCCATTCATCCATCATCTGTTCTGTCTCTTACATACACCCCATCCATTCTGATTCTCTTCCATTCTACATGTACGTGCACATAAAAAACAAGACACAAATGTCTCACAGTAATCCATTCATTCTCTCTCACACGCCCTTCACCCATTCTCACAGGCATGAACACACACTCCATTCATCAATAATGTATTTGTTATCTCATTTCAAGTTTTAATGTTAAAGAGTGAACTAATGTGGAAACTAAGTAGGTACAACTTAGGACTAGATATTGTACAATTCTTCCCTGTAGTACATAGTGGAGCAGAACCTGCTGGGATTAAGTGAATCATGGAGTCAGTTGCTTTACACGTGCCTTGTTGGCTGGTGTCTCCCAAAGAGAAATAATGCTAAGTAGGCAGATTTCTTAATCTGCTCAGGAGTTAAATACATTGCTAGAGCAGCAGGAGCTTGGAGCTTGCTTGTTGTTGCCCACATCAGGTGCTGAGGCTTCTGATAGCTCCCACTCTCTACCTGAAGCCTTGCAGACGACATTAGAAAGCTAGCAGCTTGCTAAGCTATTGAGCATTCAGATCTCCTCCTTTCCCCCCCTAAACTGATAAGGTCTTTTCTGCTCTGCAGTGAATGACTGCCCATGGATTTTTATGAAGTAAGAAAAATTAATACTCTTCTTCTTGAACATGTTAAGTGATGTACCTGATGGATTGCTATTCTGAATGATTCTTCTAGAAGAGGGATAATAGCTTATGTTTTTGAGAGAAGCCTAACCAGAATGAAAATGTGTTAGCACTGGCTTCATTGTGTTCCAGGAGCTTGTCCCTCCTAAGGAAAAACATGAAAAAGGGAGAACTGTCAACTATTCTGTGTTGGCAGAACACTGGGGGACCTTAGCTGTTTTCATTTAATTTTGCAAACAAAGAGTTATTTCTTCACACACACACCCAAATATTTGCTAAAATATTTACCTACATTTTCACTATTTACTCTTTGGTGATAAATGCCTTATTTTGGTGAGTGTCTTTGTCAGAGAGAGGTTCATCAGACTGAAGTGAGCTGAAAATGGAGAAAAGTAACCTCTGATTAATTGGCCCCCCAATCCACCCCCCAATGCATTAGTATGTATGTAACTATAATTGTCCAATGCATAATTGTCCAAACTATAATTGTCCAATTGTCCCCAATGCATTAGTATGTATGTAACTATAATTGTAACTATAATTGTCCAAACTAGGGTAGCTATACTTAAAATTTCAGTGCAGCTGAAGTTGGAGTTAACTCCTCTGGTTGATTTCAGTGATACCTAAGTTCAGCTAACATAGTTTGGGTCCATCTAATGCTTCTTAACTCTGGTATGTGCAGGTGGGTGATCAGAGCAAGCAAATAACGACAAGAAATGGTGAACAAGGAATGTGTGATTTAAACATACCAGGGCTTTGCACAACAAAGTCAGCATTGAGAACTAGTGAGGTTGTCTCAGTGTGAATGTGATACGTATGTAGAATAATTCTAACCAAAGGACTTCCACCAAAGAAATGGCTGCTAAATTACAACTGTTATGTGAAACCGGGTCCCCTACAGCTCTCCATAACAGGCTTCCTGGCCAAGAGCTTCCCACCTTCTAAAATGTCCTTTGTGTGTCAGAACTCTATAGTATCATTTCCAATAAGAAGTAGCTTATTGGTGAGCGAGTGAAAGGGAGCCCTGTGGAGTTAAGAGTACAGGGAGCAAGGGAGGTAAGAATTGTAAGACACTCCTTCACTGGCTCAGAACAACTAAACTGTTCCTGTGATTGTTTCCTTAAATGTAAGTCCCATTCAGTTTTGGGACTTAATCTCAAGTGTGCTTGCACCCTAAGGCTACAATTCTATGCACACATACTTGGGAGTAATTTTCATAGAACCTATTAACCAGGACCAGACTGAAAGCAGTTGTGTTGTGGAAGGAACAGCCAGCTTTTATTCTTTGCAAAAGAGAGG
The DNA here is from genome assembly GCF_964234715.1 of Podarcis melisellensis. NCBI lineage: Eukaryota > Metazoa > Chordata > Lepidosauria > Squamata > Lacertidae > Podarcis > Podarcis melisellensis. Next base: position 59,387,646 of record NC_138541.1, on the reverse strand, counting down.
GGAAGAGGAATGTTTCTGCTTCCAATGCACGTGGCACTTCCACTCCGGCTACAACATAGCCCCCATGCACCTGAAAGTAGAAGAGACCAAGACAGTCTTACTGGAGGGAAATGGGGAGTGGGTGCTTCAGCCAGCTCAGAATACCACTCCTGCCTTCCTAGAACCTGCACTCAGATTCTACTAGTACAGTTTTCATGGGATGGGGTGGAGAAAGTGCTCTGGCTCTTGCTCTTGCTCGCTGAGTGTTGTAGAAAGGCAGGCCTGTGATTATCCTTCTGCTTTGCATCAGTGCTTATGTCACATCGTCATTTCCTAGAAGCCCTGTGTGGCAGCCGGTGCATCATACATATGCTGTTTGTGGTAAGGGCTCTTGGTCACAAATGTATTACAGCATAGATTTCCAATAATGAAATGTAATCTATTTAAATTAGTGTTTTAATAGTGTTTTTAAAATATCAATTTGAAATGAAGTCCTATACATAACATAATATTTCTCTTTTTTAAATTATTTTTTTTAACAGAATAAAGATCCCAAAATGTCTCGAGTTGCACTGGAATCGCTGTATAGATTATTATGGGTTTATGTTATTAGAATAAAATGTGAAAGCAACACTGTGACACAAAGGTAAGCGGTTTGGTTCAGTATATTTGAAACCTTTGTAACTTTTTTTCTTCAAATTGAAAAGTACCGTGACTATTTTATGATAATACTCTTGCTGGGTTTTCTCAATGCGGCTCTCTCAATTGTTTCCTCTGCAGCCGCCTCATGAGCATTGTATCGGCACTTTTCCCAAAAGGCTCTCGCAGTGTGGTCCCTCGAGACACACCTCTGAACATATTTGTAAAAATTATTCAATTCATTGCTCAGGTGAGCCTTTCTGCAGTTTGTTTCAATGCATAATAACACTCCTATTTTTAAATTTGCCGCCTTTCCATATTACCTACCAAGGAACCTGCTGCAGGTTCAGAGAACTTACAAACATGTTATAGAACGCACATTTGCTTTATGTGGGTCTGTTAGGCATTATTAAGCTGAAAAGGAAGCCTAGAACACACTCAGTGCTCCCCTTTTTTCATGTAACAGGGATAGTCAATGGTGATAGGCAAGCTGTCTTTGAGTGAAGCCTGTCTGCCGCCACTGCTATCTTCATTGAGGAACCCATAATAAGCCTCTGAGAAACCCCATGGTTCCACAGAGTACAATTTGAAAACCACTGCTCTAGCCACTGCAGTCTGCTGTTGCTTTTTGACAAGAACAAGAGCAAAAGCCTTTCTTTGAGAGCCAGTGTGGTGTAGTGGTTAAGAGAGGTGGACTCGTAATCTGGTGAACCGGGTTCGCGTCTCCACTCCTCCACATGCAGCTGCTGGGTGACCTTGGGCCAGTCACACTTCTCAGAAGTCTCTCAGCCCCACTCACCTCACAGAGTGTTTGTTGTGGGGGAGGAAGGGAAAGGAGAATGTTATCCGCTTTGAGACTCCTTCGGGTAGTGATAAAGCGGGATATCAAATCCAAACTCTTCTTTTCTTCTTCTTTGCATAACTCTTATTTGCCAAAAGAGTTGGCAGGCTTGCAACGCGCACACACACACACACATCACAGTTTTGAATACATCACTAGAAACTCTTTTTTCCTGTAGTAGAGCATTTAAAAACAATCTACATTTGAAAAACTTACTGCTTTCAAATAATTTGCATTAAAATAAAAACAATACTGGTACACTGCATTATAGAGAATTCACTTAAGAATAGTAACTAGTTTTGAGCCAGTTATCCTAAAACACAAAGCTCTAACATTCACTTTATTGGCTTTGATTATGTGCTACAGTTTACGAAAAGTCTTACGAAGACATGCTTTTCTTCTTAGGAACGCTTGGATTTCGCAATGAAAGAAATCATTTTTGATCTTCTCAGTGTTGGGAAATCACCTAAAACCTTCACTATTAATCCAGAGGTAAAACAAAATTGGAGCTAAAAATAATTGTTGTGTTTTTAAGTTTGTTTGTAAGGCGGTCAATTTCATATGCAGTTCTGAAGCAGGTTCACAGCAGTGGGTTTCCTTAGAAATTCTAGAACTTTGCCAATGTTTTCAGACAGTTCAGATCTAGAATCTGTCTACAGTCTTTGTATTCTTGAGCATATATGCTCCTAATCCATGTAGGCAGGACTAGTTTGACTGCATCTTTGTCTGCCAGATGTTATTGGACTACAACCTCCATTATCCCCAACCATTGGCTATGCTGGCTGAGGTTCATGGGAGTTGTAGTCTTATCGGCCTCAGGAGGGCATCACATAGGCCACTCCTGGTTTGCTCAATAGAACCTTTGAGTTTTTATATCTTCTTTAGAATACATTATTTTGCAAAGGTTAGCAAACTTTTAATGGTCATTTAGTAAGATGTTTTGTGGAGATGTTTGGCCTGTTGAGCAGAAGGAGAGAAGAATATTCGTATTGTAAAATGTAACTGAACATGAGTTGCAATAGCATGCCTAGGTTGCTAATAAATGTTCCCTTCTGCAGAGAATGAATATAGGGCTCAGAGTCTTCCTTGTGATAGCAGACAGTTTACAACAGAAGGACGGCGAACCACCTATGCCAACTACAGGTGTTGTACTTCCCTCAGGAAACACCCTCCGGGTCAAGAAGATTTTTCTCAATAAAACTCTGACTGATGAAGAAGCAAAAGTTATAGGTTAGTCGGTGATGGTATTGAAGGGGAAGAATGGAATGTATAAGAATCATAATGGTACAAAAAAGCGCAGTGTTTTATTTCTTAACAAATCTAATAGTGCATTTTAAAATTAAATCAGCCTGTGGATCATATTTTTTATTACTGCAAGGGCCAGTAGAAGTGCATATCTCACATGATACGATAATATTTATTGTCATTGGCCCATACAGAACAACGAAATTGAAAAAAAATCTACATCAGACATTCAGAAACCAATAAGCCTGCTATCCCAGCCTGGTTAACCCTCTAAAAACTCTGATACCCCATAATTAAATACAATATACTCCCATATTCAATCCATAAAGCGTCATTGAAGAGCAGTGTACAAGTATAATTAATAGATAATAAAAAGTGGAAATATGAACCATCCATTCCTTTCTCTTGCTCAGAGCTTTCCAGTTTAAGAGCTAGAAACTTATCATACGCATCCATACCCATTCATTCTCTGACTGTCAGTCCTTAACGTAGCCAAAGCCAGAACCCCAACCAGATTAGGTTCTCAGTCAGGACAAAGAAGTGTGATTACCTCACTGGGAAACCCAGGAACTTGTAAATATAGGGCAAGGGAGAGATGGGGGCAAACCTGATGATCAGGTTTCTGCCAGAAACCCCCTCCCATAATGTGACATAACCCTGATGTATTTGTGATGTGTGCATGATGCTTCACTAAGTGTGTTCGAGGCTTCTTGCTGCTTCTTCCATGTGGTGGGTGGAAGTCCTGTTGCAAGAGTCTTTGGAATAAAGATCAGGCCTACAGCCTGCTGCTTTGCTCCTATATTCCTGGCTGGTGTCTTTGTCAATCCAAGTGAGCCCAAGGATTTTCCTATAAGTGTGTGTGCGTACACTGCATTTTTTATGCACATGTAGTTCTTAAAAAACACACTACAACTGCAAGAAAAATCTGAGATCCCTGAGAATAGGGAGTTTTATGGCTTCAAGTTGACCTTCAGGGCACAAAATTGTATCAGGAACATACCCCACCTAGTTGGAGGGACCTGTGTGGCATCCACAAGTTTTTGTTTGACTGCCAAGATATCTCTGTTCTAAAAGATTAGCCTGTCCCAAGGCTAATTTATTTCTCGTTGGAATGTCCTTTATCTTTAAAAAACACCTTACTTGAACTAAGCCTCAGTGGAATTCACCATCAAACGGTGGCTTCAGGATCAATGCAAAAATGAGTATCTAGTATGACTCAAAAAAGGTGAAAGTTAAACTAAAGTACACGGTTGAGGATCAAGCGCTGTTGAACTGTGTTCCCTCTTCAGGAATGTCAATATACTATCCTCAAGTAAGAAAAGCACTGGACAGTATCCTTAGACATCTAGACAAAGAAGTTGGAAGGCCAATGTGCATGACTAGTATTCAGATGTCTAACAAGGAACCGGAAGACATGATCACGTACGTAACAAATTAATCATGCTTATATCTGATTCATTGCAGTACTCCTTATTTCTGAAAGAGAGCTGATGCATGATCCTGCATTGTTAAGCATTGTTAGGCTCCACTGTAGTCAACAGGGCTTAGCAGTTCTAGAACTGCGCCTATAGAAATCAAGTTACAATCAAATGTCTATTACTTTATCATCAAAAATGTTTAAAATTGAATTCCTAATGCATGTATCTAATGTGCTAATGAGCTCTATGTCAACTCTCCTTTGATGGTTTTAAACCTGCTTTATTTTCACAGCGGTGAGAGAAAACCGAAAATTGATTTATTTAGAACTTGTATTGCTGCTATCCCAAGGCTAATTCCAGATGGCATGAGCAGAACTGACCTTATTGAACTGCTTGCAAGGTAGAGACTGAACCTTTAATGAGAAAACCCATTTACAGTATTAAAGATGAATTTCAGAAACTGTGGTTAAAATTATCAATGTATTATTTGAATGATTAATATTTTTGCAATAGGCCAGAATAGATTGATTATTTAACCTTTTGGGTGGTCTTCAAAGCTAGGCCTACACAGAGAAGGCCCATTGAAGTGAATGGACCTGACTGTTATTGAAATTTACTCAGTATTGATCCAGAGTAGATTCTAATGTATAGTTAGCAGGATAAAAACTTAAACACATTTCAGGATTCCCAAAAAATAGACCAGAGGCAATTGTATTTCATCCAGTAGAGCTTTACTGCTACTGAAGGCAAATGAGCATAATGGTCACAAATCCAGTACATTCAGATTTGGCACTGTCCATAAGAAATCCAGTTACAGCAGATCTAACTTAAACTTAAAATAATTTATAAGAAGTCTAAACCTTAACACTAAGCATACTATGTACAGAACACCACACCAGAAGGAAAAGATATAGAAATAGAAAGCGAAACCCAGTCTCCTTCTGGCCTTACTTTTATAGTCAGCATGACCTTGACAGAAGAGATAAGAGAACCAGTTTAAGCTAGCTGTATTCAACTTCTCTGAAGGTATAACCCAAACATCATGAACCTTCTGCTTGTTTATTTCACATAGAGAAGCTTCCAGACCCCTCTTGAATTAATTAGAATAGGAAAGATCTTTACACATCAGATCAATACTTTCTGCACTAAGAAATGCAAACTAACTTGGGTTCACTGATTTTAGTGGATTTAGTCTGAGTAGGACTTAGTTGAATACAATCCTGTCCACTCAATGTCTGCAAGGTGGCTTACAGTCTTAATATAAGATTGTCACCGCTTCCCCTGCCTCCTGTCACGGTATGCAATAGTGACTTAGAGGGAGGCCAGGCAGAGCCCCACCACGCTCCCTACTACTGTTGCCGTCCATCTTTCCCATCCTGAACCATGTTTCCGTAAAGTGTTAACTTCTTCCCTTTAGTTCTAAACAGCAACTTTGGTTCCCCACAGGTTGACAATTCACATGGATGAGGAACTGCGTGCCCTGGCTTTCAATACGTTGCAAGCATTAATGCTGGATTTTCCAGATTGGAGGGAAGATGTTCTGTCAGGATTTGTATATTTTATTGTTCGTGAGGTCACTGATGTTCATCCAACACTTCTGGACAATGCAGTCAAGATGCTCGTGCAGCTAATCAATCAGTGGAAACAAGCAGTCCAAGTGCAAAATAAGAACCAAGAAGCTCAGGTACAACTGTGCTGCACGAAGCTATTGTCAGTGTGTATGCCTTAATACAGCCATAAATGCCTCACAGTTATCTGGGACTAAGTTGCATTATATTTCACCATTTATCAAAACACCAGTGTCACATGGACTTGTAAAAGGGTAAAAGAGTATTGGGAAATAATACATAATGAATTGGGGGGAAAATGTTTAAAAGTACGGTACTTTCCCAGAGTCCTTTCTGTTTAGGATAATTCAGACTGAAATTCCCAGGTGTCAAAAAAGGTTATTTATGTATGCCACTACTGCGGCCCATGTTCCGTTAGCCTAAAAATGGAAAACGAACGAGGTCCCAACCAAAGAAGAATGGCAACTTAAGTTGACAGAATGTACAGCTTGCAGACTTAACATATACAAGAAGAGAACAAGAAGAACATTTAAAGTTTAAAGAGGATTGAAAAGTTTTTATTGAATATATGGGAAATAATTGTGTACAGCTGAAAACACTGGCAGCATTAAGATAAATTCAACAGTGTAAATAAGTTTTGATGGATGCAAGAATGGAATACTGAATGGTATAGTTTTTTGTAAAATATGCAGGGATTTATGATATGTAAAATGAACCATGGAAAGAGAAGGATGGAAGTGATAGATTTCTTAAGGATGTAAATGAGTACTTTAAATTGTAAAACACAAAATTCAATAAAAATTATATGGGGGGAAAAACCCCACCAGTGTCACAAAGTTATATTTTCTTCAGATAGAAAAATTTCTAGAGACTAGGCAGAATGGAAATACCGGTAAAAATAAGAAAAAGAATGGCGCAGGTTGTAGACACAGGAATAGCGAAGTAGAAGAAGAAACATGTTATGAAGTTTAGGATGAATTTGAGTTGTTTAGGAAACAATTTAATATCTTGCTTATAGAAAGGCTTAAAAGCAGTCTTCCACAATATGGTGCATGCCAAATGTTACTTAACTTTACCATGCTGGCTGATGGGAGTTGTAGATCTGGAGGGCACCATGTTAGAAAAGTTTGCTGTAAGGGGTGCAGAGATTGCATTCCCCCTCCTTTTCCTTTATTCCTTAACTGCTTTGGTACTGCTTGTTTCTTTGATCTTGCTGCTTCTGAGTAGGAGGATTATAACAATAGTGTAATTAGCAGCAATATTTTGCCTGGCTTTCTGTAGTCCTAGTATACACAGAAAATAAAAATGGAAAGAGTGAGCATATGTGCTAATAATAATTAATACAGATAAATAAGTCCCATTGAGTTCAGTAACTCCTGTTTTTCCTTTTAGCGTGGTGTAGCCAATGGAACAGCTCCTACCCTTCCCTTGGAAAAGAGTCCTTATTCAAGTGTATTCCACGTGGTAGAAGGATTTGCATTGGTCATTCTCTGTAGCCCAAGATCTGCCACTAGACGATTAGCTGTCAGTTGTCTTAAAGAGATAAGGGCCTTGTTCACAGTCCTAGACATTTCTAAGGTAAGCTAATTGCCACATGTACTGAAATGTCTTATCTTAATATTCATTGACTTTGTCATGCAACATGTATTTGTAATTTTTAGGGTGATGAAGAGTTGGCAATAGATGTAATGGACAGACTGAGTTCATCTATTCTTGAAAGTTTCATACATCTCACTGGTGCTGATCAGGTATGGTTCTTTTTTTTAAAAAAGAAACTGTTACTCATGGCTAGTGATGTTGAAGTGGGGAGAATCCATGCTGGAGAGGGAGCAGGGAAGGGAAATCTTGTAGCCCACTTGCTAACTTATGGTTAAGAGAGAGGCAGCATTATGTTCTTTCTTAGCCACAAAGGCACACTTTAAAACAAATTCATGTGTACTAAACTGATTTATTTTTGTTTATATACACAGACTACGTTACTGTACTGTCCCAGTTCAATAGATTTACAAACATTAGCTGACTGGAGCTCCTCTCCTATCAGCCATCAGTTTGATGTTGTCAGTCCATCACATATATGGATATTTGCACATGTAACTCAGGGTCAAGACCCTTGGATTATTAGCCTCTCCAGTTTTATGAAACAGGAATATCTTCCAAAGCACTGCCCTACAGCCGTGAGCTATGCCTGGATGTTTGCTTATACCAGACTCCAACTGTTGTCTCCACAGGTTGACATAAAGTAAGTGCCTTTCTTAATATAACTTTTTCTTTCTCTTCTTCTTACAACAGCTATACCACCCTTCATCCAAAGAGCACAGGGTGGTTTACAGTATAAAAAGAGAAAAATACATACCATAATAAACAAAAACAATACCCCCAGTTTCTTTCATGAACATGGAAGTCTTGCATTGACATTAGCTTGCTAACGTAGGGTTGCCTTACGTCTGGGATCTCCTGGACATGTCCTATTTTGGTGGGATATGGCAACCCTAGCTCATATTAATTTATTTTGATAAAGCAATATAAAAACAGAGGACATTCTTGAAAGTATGTGGAAAGCTAGAACAAAATATACACGCACTTTTTAAAAGGTTGATTCATTATTGGAGTTTATACAGAATTGGGAAAAACTATGGTAGAGGATTTCCCCACTGCAGTCCTGAGAACAGTGTGTAAAGATTTTCTTCGAAGGCTTATCTTATGCCAGACTTCGTAATATGTATGCAGGCAAACTATGCACATTCCTAGTTTTGTGGTATCTTTGTTGAATAATGAGATCATATTAACCAGAGACATTCAGTACATTACAAGAGCTCTTTAAAAAATACTAACAACAACAATCCATTTTCTTTCCTTTTCTCTTCTTTTTTTAAACAGCAGCCCTATCAATGCCAAGAAAGTAAATACTGCTATAAGCAGCGACTCCTATATTGGGCTCTGGAGAAATTACCTGATTCTTTGCTGCAGTGCAGCAACTTCTGCATCCTCTTCTGCATCTGCAGGTTCTGTTAGATGCTCCCCTCCTGAGACGCTGGCGTCTACTCCAGATAGTGGCTACAGCATTGATTCAAAAGTATGTTCACTCAGTGCTTCTAAGCAACTTGAAAATTTTTGAAGTATCAGAAATCCATAGGCAATGTAATCTGTGATTCCCTTATTTTCATATGATAACAAAAGAAATGGCAAAGTGCAAGGTTGGTTTATTGATCCCGCTCTGATGCCATCCTCAATCATAAATGGCACTCTTTCCCCCCAAGATTTTGTTGTATTTTGTGTTGATTTTAATTGTAAGCTGCCCTGTTCAGAACATAAGCAGCAGAAGGGCAGGATATAAATTTTTCCAATAAATAAATAAATAAATAAATAAATAAATAAATAAATAATAAGTAAATATAAAAGCTAGAAGAGTTGATGAAAATAATAAGCAGCAGTCTTTTGGAGTCAAATGAAAGGATGTCTGCATTAGATATAAAGTCATTGTTGACTCATTAATGTAGAAAATTGTGAAGGCTAATGGTCTAGTTGGGTTGAAAAATGATTAGAGAAATTTGAGGCCTGTCAAAAGCTGTTAGCAAAAATGTTTGAAGCTGACGACTTCTTCTGGACCTCTTTGTAGTCTGCTTGTTGGAAGGTTTCATAACACACCGTTGTGAGAAGCATGGAAATAGCATACATTGGAAATGCTAGAGATATCATAAAACCATAATTACTTGTGAAAGTATTCCAAAGATGATACCCAACACTGAAGAAAAAGTAGGTTAACAGCAGCTGGCAAGCCCTGTATTAGCAGTATCCATTTAGATGGGAATTGTGAGATTCTCTTAACCTTTTCCCATCATTGATTGCCTTGTCTTGAACATCAGCTCTTGTTTATTATAATGATATAAACATAATTACAAACTGAATTATGATAAGTAGGTACTGATATCCTCTTTCTGTTTCTAGATAATTGGCGCCCCATCCCCTTCATCCTTGTTTAAGCACATTGTTCCAATGATGCGCTCTGAAAGCATGGAAATTACAGAGTCCCTTGTGCTGGGCCTTGGCAGGACCAGCCCAGGTGCTTTTAGGTAACCATTTTTCATTCTTTTTATTTTGGTGTATATGTAGTAGGCCGTTTATAAAGCTCCTAATACTACCTAAAGTAGCACCACACAATCTATCACATCACCACACTGTTTTCATTGGTTGTTTCCCAAGGATCTAAAGGCCGAGAAAGGGGAAGGAGGAGGCAGGGCAGAAAAGGCGAGAACTCACGTCTGTAGTAAATGACATGGGCAGGTTAAAGCAAGGCCTTGGTGGCGGGGAAAGAAGGGTCTCTGTGTATCACAGTTTCTCCACTAAGCAGAGGAAAGTGGTAGTTTAAAGGAGCGGCAGGGTTGAAGAAACACTGAGAGGAAAAAAGTGGTTTTAAACAACAGCAGAATTTTTGAGTAAAGCAGAAATAGCGATACACTACAGTAAAGCAGCGCTGGAGAGGCACTGAGGGTTTTTATATTAAAAAACAGTCTTAACAAGGAAAAATACACATCAGAGCATTTCCCAACTCTTTTTGTACTCAAAACTTGTTTAAAACAGCCCCTTTTTTCCTCTCAGTCTCTTTCCACCTCTACTTTACACAAACTTCTACCTGTTACATTTCTTAGCTGCCTCAAGGGAGAGAGATAACAGATGCAGAGTCCTCAAATAGTCAATAATAACTTCACATGATGTATTATGCATTGTCTTTAACATGAATCCCTCAATTGAGTGTAATAATGTATTTTATTAACACACAAACACTTATATATGTACATCAACTGAACCTTCTCTGAATGAAAAAGCTGACTGACCGGCTTGATATTAAGATATTTTAAGATGAATAGAAACATACATCATCACTGAATGTATGTGCAAAGCAGGGCTGTGGAATAGACAATATAAATAGCTTCAAGAATAGGCTTGGGAAAGTGAAAAGTAAGTACTAGCATGAGATGGGAAGGAGTTAATATGGAAGTGGGTGGGGTTGGTGAACAATTCAAGCAGAGTTGCCCCCTGCTTGCATTTAAAAATAGTACTATAAAATGGGAGACACTGCCAGCACTTTGTGATGGCTAAAGATTGTATTGGTTAGCATGCAATTTGTCTCCTATATATCCTATTGATTCATGACTCTTCTTGTACAAAGAGTAAGACAGTGTAGGATTTCAGAGTTTTAAGATGATTATTGGTTGATTATTTTGGAGAGCCACTATTTGCATGCTTAGATTGACTTCTGTAAGGTTCTCAAAGTCTGTGAAGTAGATAGTAGATGATAATACCATCAGCATAAGAGGATTCCAGTACTGTTGGGTGTTAAGTCTGTATGTGCATGTTTTTAGAAACTCCTCACCATTGGGAAAAGCAACGGAATGCCTGGATTTAGAAACCTGCTATATTTTGTCAAACATAGTTGAATATCTAAACTACATTCAATTCCCCCCTTGCTTGTGTTAGTCATGCACTTCTCATATAAGCTGTACATCTCACTACTTGTCACCGCTAGAATTCTAGATCACTGGGCTATTCTCTTCACTGTCTACTGATAGGCAGGCTCTTTCCTAGAACAAAAGACTGGGGCCTACAATAGGCAACATCTTCCATTTCCTGCAGCGATCCAGTCTTTCTTCTGCCTCCTCTGAGAACAGGGTCAGGTTTCTGGGTCTGCTTTGGCTAGCAAGGCAGATAAGTATTTATTTTTTTTAAAAAATACCTTAATGAAAATTCACAATAGATATATATATAGATAGATATGTTCCTAAGGTTACCATAAGCGAATTTAAATACATGTATCAAAGCATAAACTGATATCTGAATGTGCTTGGTTGTAATATTTGGAGACATAATTACTGATTTTACAGTATTCTCATGATGATTTGTAATTTTCTTCCAGGGAATTAATAGAAGAGTTGCATCCTATAATTAAAGAAGCGCTTGAAAGAAGGCCAGAGGTAATCATAAAATCATAGAATTGTAGAATTGGAAGGGACCCCAAGGGTCATTTCGTCCAGCTCCCTGCAATGCAGGAATCTCAGCTAAAGCATCCATGACAGATGGCTATCCAACCTCTGATTAAAAATCTCTAAGGAAGGAGAGTCCACAACCTCCGGGGGAGGACTGTTCCACTGTGGAACAGCTCTTACTGTCAGAAAGTTTTTTTGTATGTTTACTCAGAATCTCTTCTCTTTTAACTTGAAGCCATTGGTTAAAGTCTTACCCTCCAGAGCAGGAGAAAACAAGCTTGCCTGTGAGATTTTACATGGAGTTATGCATCCATACACAAAGCAGATGTTTGAGTGTGGCTTGAGTTTTCTTCATTTGCACAGCAGGGACAAATTGTATGCTTAGGGAAAACTCAAATATGCTGTTCACTTGAGTGACAGACATTGCTGTTCTTATTTTTACTACCTGTCACAATTGAGACTGTTGTGATGACATACATATACATAATTTACATACATACATAATACATAATTTGGGTGCATTTCTGCTATATGACATTTAAATTATCGTAATCTTGTTCCATAGCTGTGCTTAGGCGCTAGCATAGATCAAATAGACTGATTAAGTTGAGCTTCTATAGTCAACTATGCTGGAGGTTACTACTGTGACAAGTTTCTCTTTTATTATATTACTGCTAGGCTGTACAAGTGACTTTTGAGCTCTGAGAGTTCTGCATCAGGAACTTTGATTGAAAATCTCCCTTTAACACTTTCCAAGAGAGGAGCTGTGCACAGTATCTATTTCCCATGTGCCATTTGTTGGATGAGCTTAAGATAAATACTTCCTTGGACATGTTTGAGTTTTGTTGGATTTTAATTATTGTGCCACCCTCTTTGTCAATAGTGAATAGGCAGTAAGAGCCTATCCTGATAAAGTTTAATGCTAAATGTTAAAAAGTATTATCTGAACATATCTTGGAAACCTACTAGCAAATATAAGCAGACATATCTAGTCGTTCTGGTAGTATAAAAAACACGTTGCGAAATAGCATATTGCTTCAAAATTCTAATGCCAGGAAATAGCAATATCAAAATAAATAAATAAATAAATAAATAAATAAATAAATAAATAAATAAATAATAATACTCCGCCCATCTGGCTGGGTTTCCCCAGCCACTCTGGGCGGCTTCCAACAGAATATTAAAATACAATAGTCTATTAAATATTAAAAGCTTCCCTAAACAGGGCTGCCTTCAGATGTCTTCTAAAAGTCTGGGAGTTGTTTTTCAATTGTCAACATAGTGCTTCGTTTAGTTTGTCTTTGTCCAGCTGGGAAATAAATGCCCCAAATGGCATATAATCTAAAACAGGTGTTTTGAAGCCTTCTGTCATATTCAGTTGTAATTTAACTGTGCTGCTCTATTTATCTTTCCTGACAGAACATGAAACGGCGCAGGCGTCGAGATATTTTACGTGTACAGCTTGTACGGATATTTGAACTGTTGGCAGATGCTGGTGTCATTAGTCACAGGTAAGCACAAAGTTTCTGAATAGGATTCTGCCAAAGGCAACTAGGTTTAGCTGCAGTACTAACATGCTGCAAAGTGAAGCCCAAACCTACCTGGGGCATCTGGGTGCAAGGAAAAGAGGATAACTTCCTCTCTTTCTGTGTGTGTGTGTGTGTGTGTGTGTGTGAGAGAGAGAGAGAGAGAGAGAGAGAGAGAGAGTGAGAGAGTGTTCAGAGCATAGCTATAGGTGTGGGATGTGCAAGTGTAAAAGTTAAATACAGTGGTACCTCAGGTTACATACGCTTTAGGTTACATACGTTTCAGGTTACAGACTCCGCTAACCCAAAAATAGTGCTTCAGGTTAAGAACTTTGCTTCAGGATGAGAACAGAAATCGTGCTCCAGCGGCGCGGCGGCAGCAGGAGGCCCCATTAGTTAAAGTGGTGCTTCAGGCTAAGAACAGTTTCAGGCTAAGTACAGGCCTCCAGAACGAATTAAGTACTTAACCTGAGGTACCACTGTATACCTTCAGTGTACAAAGCAATCTATCTATATACATCCCATGTCTATTAGTATTGCATGCAGGTAAGATGAAATCAAGTGAGAGTTGAGCTCCCCCAAGTGGTTGAAGGCAGAAATTAACAGTGATTTCTGTTAAAGAAGCTTTTCTGCATATCATTGCCCTTTAAGATCAATTTTTATTGCTGCCTTCACCTGGGTGTTTGTATAGTGACTGTGTTATATTGGTCTATCATCTCCTGTGTGTGCCTCAACCCTTCTCATTTTCCGGACATTTTTTTCTAGACTTTTCTTTTTTCTTTTTTGAAGCCTATACATTCCCCCTGACCTGGTCAGCTCACTACTCTGGCCAGATGCTCACCCCATTTCCCCCCAGGCCAAGCTATTCAGAAACAGGGCAGAGTGGGAAGTCCACCTTTGGTGATTACCTTCACCAAAAGGAGATGAGCTTTCTATATGTCTTGTACTAACGCATGCAGAACAGCTCAGCGTACTGTGGTCATAGTTGCTTTGCATAGTACTAAGGAATATCCTTGGCAAAATGGTTTTAGTTGCAGAGTTGCTATATAGCATCAGCAGTGCAGCAACTATAGGATTCAAGTGCTTGGCAGCTCAAAGATTTCCTACTAAATGCTCTCTGTCTCTCCGAAAACGTTTTCTGAAACTTTGGGAATGTTAATTCCAGAAGACTGTGTTTTCATATTTTTATCTTGTAATTTTCATGTTTTCTTTATAGTGCAAGTGGTGGCCTTGATAATGAAACACATTCCCTCAACAACACTTTATTGGAGTATGTGGATCTAACAAGGCAACTCCTAGAAGCAGAAAATGAAAAGGACTCTGACACACTGAAAGATATCCGATGCCATTTTAGTGCCTTAGTGGCAAATATCATTCAGAATGTTCCAGGTATTTATTCAGAAAAGGTTTCATATTGATTCCATTTTAGTACATCAAGCCCAAATAAAGGTCATGCTCATAAGTAATTGTGATTTTATTTCTACATTTGAGGAGTGTGCTGATGATCAAATGTATCATTAAAATCTTGCTCTTCCAAGTTTACTATATTTTAAAATTATCCATTCCAGTTCAACTTTCCATTGGTTGCATTCACATGTAGTGGTAAGTTAATAAACCATGGTTTGCACTGATGCATGAAGCCCAGTCACTTATCTCATTGCTTCACACAAATTAGGAAGATGATACTTTGTATTACAGCCAAACCTGGGATAGTGGCTCGTTTGTCTCTAACAAACCAATATTTCAAACAATGAAAATCTGGACAGAAAAGTTTTTTTGTTGAGCTATTTTTCATTTTGGCCAAATTGATGAACTTTTTTGGCAACATCGCAAAGAACCCCACAATGCTGTTTTTGAGCTGTTTTTATGGGGAACTGGCAAAAAACGCCACTGCCTAGCTACAATTGCTGCCACAGTGTTTGCATTCAGTGAAAGTGTAAAGGCAGTAGACACTCATTTTTCAAGTCAACTCAAAGGCATTTTGTTCATTGTCTTCATCTATATATTTAACTTCTCCGTTCTCTCCTGATGTTACACATTGTAAAGATATGTTGGTTTATCTATTTCTTGGGTAAGGAATGTTACATTTCTGCATAGAACAGTCTAAGGCACAGCTTTGATTTGATGACAGTAAAGAATAGAAGGCAATCTGGTTAAGAGAGTTCACCTTTACGTTTGTTCATTTCTTAAAAGACAAGCTAAGTTTTTGTTGTCTATCGCTGGTATATATTTGGTTTATGTAAAAGGATTTTTGCTTTGTTCATCTGTGTTGCTTTTGTAGTTCACCAGAGAAGAAGTGTCTTTCCACAGCAGAGCCTCCGACACAGCCTCTTTATGTTGTTCAGTCACTGGGCAGGACCTTTCAGCATCATGTTTACTCCTCTGGACAGATATAGTGATAGAAACATGCAAATAAACAGACATCAGTACTGTGCATTAAAGGTAACACTCTTAAGAACGTATTACTAATAGTGATATTTCATCAGCTGCCATATTGTTAGCTTTGATTTCAAGATTGTGATAACCTTCACTCGCACCTAAAACATTAATGTTCCCACATGTTTGTCCTTGGAATAAAATCTGGAGGGTTGTCTACTCAGAATAGACTCGTTGAAATTACTGGACTCAAGTTAGTAATTTCAGTAGGTCTACTCTGAGTAGGACTAACATTAGCTACATCTAGGGTTGCCATATTTCAAGAGGTAAAAATCTGGGCACAGAAAGTTGATGAGCTTTTTTAGGACAATCGCCCAATAGCCCCACTGCCAAGCCCAACCTGACCAATCCAGAGCCAGAGGCCAGGCCAACAGAGCCAGAGCTGCCTGCACACAATTTTTATTTTTATTTTATCCCAAACCCAGGACATTTGCTTAAAAAATGTAAAATTTCCCCTGGATGGGCATGTAGGACCCTCAAAAGAGGACATGTCCAGGAATTCCCAGACACATGGCAACCCTACTATAACCCTAGTTTGTTTGTTTTTTAAAGTAAAACAATAACAACCTCTTTTATCCCATTTCTTTAAAGGCTATGTCTGCTGTACTTTGTTGTGGCCCTGTGGCAGATAATGTAGGTCTCTCATCAGATGGCTATTTGTATAAATGGCTGGATAATATTTTGGATTCGCAGGATAAGAAGGTAATGTATAAGCACCAGTGACCTTAAAAAGAGTGGTTTGTAGTCAGATAATCTGGCTGAGATTTCAGGAACCTGCAAAATGTATAGTACCTTCTCTTGCCACACTAAAAATAGTCCGGCAAATTTAAAGATGAGTTGAGGTCTCTTACCATCTCAGATCTGCTAAGAGGTTTTAAAAAAAACAATGGAGGGGGGTGTCAGCTGTAATATATTGATGTAAAAGTTAACATCTTTACAATATCTATTCATCTAACCTCTGACTTGACATTGGAAAAGGCAAAATGCTTTTGTAAATTAATTCCAGAAACCTTTATTATGAGTCTACTTCTTTTTAAAAGCTTTACTGCTGGAAATGGGTAGATAAAATTTCTGTAGTTCTTGTTCAGTTAATAACTTAAAACTGTTGGTTGCAACTCTTGAGTTTTTTATTGTATTGTTTTTAGGTTCATCAGCTTGGCTGTGAGGCAGTTATGTTGCTGTTGGAGCTCAACCCCGACCAGAGTAACCTCATGTACTGGGCTGTAGATCGCTGTTATACAGGCTCTAAGCGGGTAGCAGCTGGATGCTTTAAAGCCATAGCCAGTGTATTCCAAAACAGGTATTAGATAAAGTTACTTGGGGGGGGGGCGTGGAATCAGTTAAGATGGATGTTACTATTTTTAAAATGTTATTTGCTTGCTCATTTTAAGCATCTCAAAGTGGTTTGTGTTTCATTTTCTTTACAGGGATTACCAATGTGACACAGTTACTCTTCTCAATCTTATATTATTTAAAGCGGCTGACTCTTCTAGGGCTATCTACGAAGTTGCTATGCAGCTCCTACAGGTTTGTATGAAAGGCTTTTAGAAAATTAAGATCTATAAGTGTTTGATTATTTATAATATTGTTGCATAATGTTAACATGGTAACAAATATCAGTATTCTGACCCCAACCTAATACAAGTTGATGATGTCCGATTGGTTTTCTATGAACAATGACTTACATGTTTATTGTTTAAAATAATATTCTTCGTACTTGAATTACTATCCCAAGACAATTTTTTGTTCATCTTATTTTTCTAGATTTTAGAGCCGAAGATGTTTCGCTATGCTCATAAACTTGAGGTTCAAAGAACAGATGGGGTACTGAGCCAGCCTTTGCCTTTGCCACATTTGTACTCTGTGTCCTATTATCAACTTTCTGAAGAATTAGCAAGGACATACCCAGAATTAACACTTGCAATATTTTCAGGTATATTAGAACATTTGCTGATGCTAGGATGTTTGTTTTTAGGAAACGTTAAACTTATCTGAATACATTTTACTGTGCTTTCAAGCTCTCTTTGACTTTCTTTATTGTTAACAGTAGTCTTATTGATTTCTGATAGCATAGCACAGTCCTAATTGTGCATTATTTTAGTGTAGCAAGTCATTGGCCTGCTTTGAAGTGAAACACATGCCTCAACAAGCAAGATAAGATTTGAGGATTCTCCCTTTGGTCTATAATTGGTATTTGGCTTTGAGCAAAGGCAGGAAATGAAGATTCGAAGGAGTGAGTTAGCACCAACAATTTCCCTTATTCCAGTGTTTCCTGCCTTCGATCTGTAAGGAGTATCAAATCCTGACACTTAAGAAGGAAGGGCTTTTAATGGTAACACAAATTATTCCTTTTGCCCATGTGCACAGTCCCTTTGATCATCCTGTTCCAGTATGGTGTAGTGGTTAAGAGCGGTAGTCTCGTAATCTGGTGAACTGGGTTCGCGTCTCCGCTCCTCCACATGCAGCTGCTGGGGGACCTTGGGCCAGTCACACTTCTTTGAAGTCTCTCAGCCCCACTCACCCCACAGAGTGTTTGTTGTGTAGGAGGAAGGGAAAGGAGAATGTTAGCCGCTTTGAGACTCCTTAAAGGGAGTGAAAGGTGGGATATCAAATCCAAACTCTTCTTCTCCTTCAATTTGGGAAACTTATTACTAGCTTATTACTTATAGACTTCTGCTTTAATTGTGGGTCACACAAAGGAGCTATGTGTATGGTCAAATGCTTCTTTATATCTCTCAGCCTGTTAAGTCAATGTTTGATTGTCTAAAGCACAACCCCTTGTACTTTCCCACTAGTTTTGCACAGCTGCCTTTTCTCTCTAGAGGCAGGAATTCATACAAATGAGAGGGACCGCATCTTTTTTCATATGACCATGACTGTTGATCTAAGCCTCCTACCAGTATGAGTAAAGCACATAATTCTCCTTACTGCTTCTGTTCAGTCTAGTTCACATTTTTCAACATGGGTTTCTGCAGAAAACAAACAAAAATGCATCTTTTCTCATAACGCAGAGATTTGTTTATCTTTTAATTATTAAATATAGAGGTAAGCCAGAGAATTCAAATGGCACATCCCTCTGGAAGACAGGTGATGCTACACTATCTGCTACCGTGGATGAATAATATTGAATTGATGGATCTGAAACCTTTGCCCACAATTCGGCGGCAAGATGAAGATGAAGAGGATTCCTTGAAAGATAGAGAGCTGATGGTGAACAGCAGGCGCTGGCTAAGAGGCGAAGGTTGGGGATCACCACAGGCTTCTGCTTTGGTTTTAAACAACCTCATGTATATGACAGCAAAGGTAAGCTAAAGGTTTGGGTCTTAAGTGGATTTTCCATTTTGAGGTGATACTGTTATTAGTAGGAATGCTAGTACTGGGTACTGAACTTCACTGTGTAACTCAAATCACTGATGTTTCACACTTTCAATTGCAAAATTGTTCTAAAAGTTACAGAGGAGTCGCAATAGGCTAAAACTTACTTTGAGAAAGTTCATTAGTATATCACAGTGCTGCTAATTTGCATGGTGAGCTATCTCCCAGTGGTTCAAGCTTAGGCGCCCATCCTTCCCCCACCTAAACCACCATATATGATTTCTTCACCTACATCCAAGACAGTTTGACTGCTCAGGAGCACATCTAGCTTGTCTGGGCTAAGCTTCAATTTGCTTGCCTTCATCTAGATTCAGAACGTGGATTTAGATAGAAAGGGTGGGGAGATAATCGCAGATATGCTTTTGCATGCACACCCCATTCTTGTGCTACCCTTTTGCTGCTGTCCTCTCAGTGTGCCAAAATATGCCAGAACAATTTCAGTTGAACCATCATTTCCAGTTTCATTCACATTGGAAAAACTGGTTACCAGCTTTGGAACATGCCGGAAACTATAATTATGGTTTGAATGCTACAGGAAACTATGGTTATCTGAAGATTTCTGGGTTTAATTGTGGTGCACTGAGAAGAAGGGGCAGAAGAAGTTGTGTGCACAGGAAAGGCTCACGTTTGGAAGCCAGCTCAGGGCAAACAATGACATTGTGAAAATTAACACACTTAATACAGATGGCTGTTTGTGAAACAAGCTTCAGAGTCCTAGAAATGCTTGTGGGTTTAAGTTGCTTAAATAAAGCTTATCATTTCTTTTACTGTTGACTTTGAAACATATCTCATAGTAAATTATTTTCTTCAGGTAGATACATACACACACACACACATATGAATGAGATTGTTGAACTTGTTGGAAATGAATGTCTCAACATTGTTTTCTAGTATGGTGATGAAGTGGCATGGTCAGAAATCGAGAACGTCTGGATTACTCTAGCAGACAGTTGGCCAAAGAATTTGAAAATAATTCTGCATTTTTTGATCAGCATTTGTGGAGTGAACAGTGAACCCAGCCTCTTGCCTTACGTAAGTGACATGGAAGCTCTTTGTTATGTCCCTGTTTCACTTAAGAATAACTTTTAAGGGATAATTTTTGACAGAGAACAACTGGGTTCAAATCTGTGCTTGACCAAAGCTCACCTTCAGGTAGTTTCTCTCTCACACATAGTCCAATCTCCCTCGTATAGTGGTTGTAAAAATAAAATGGGATAACTCTGTGTAGACCACATTGAACCCTTTGGAGGAGGAGGAAAATACTTCCAGAATGTATTTCCTTTATGAGAATGTAATCCATAACCCTTTGAAGTCAATTACAAAATTGCCATTGATTGACCCTTCCATGAAATATTGCAGTACAACATCAAAGGCTGAAATAATGTTTGCGTATAACATTTTAAAACTAAGTGTACTAATAATAATCAATCACTTTGATGTAAAGAAGAAATCTTTGACATTGATTATACGTGTGGAGTTTTATTTAGGTTTTTGTTCTTATTTTGTTCTCTTTATATTGAACACATCCTTTAATATTAAAGAGAATGAAAAATATTCAGTTGCTATAAGATGTTTTAAGACAAGGAAGATTAACGTTTTGGGGGCTAATGGCCATGTTGACCCATGGGCAACCCTTGGGGGAGTCCATATAAAAGCGGACATGTCATGTCTTCTACACTATGTAAAATCATTGTCTTTCAATCTTAATTTCAGTTTTTAAACTTTTTCTTCTTTAAAGTTTAAAGCAGAATTTTCAGGAAGGTCTTAGGTGCAGTCACAAGAGCCTTTTGGCATCACAGAATCGCAGCAAGGGATCTGCAGGTGTAGTCAGTAAAAAAATAAAAATGGGAGGACTGGAGTCCCCCCAAAAACCTTTTTGGCATCAAAGTGAAGGACCTAGAGGAGCAGTCAGTAAAACATGGAAAAAAAGAAATGCAACAAGCATATTTAAGGGATGCTTGGACGTTCATAAAAACTTTTGGGGGCATCACAGGTGCGGTCTGTAAAAAATAAAGTTAATTGGATGTTTTTTATTTTGAAAAATGGAATGTGGAGACCACAAAAAATTAGGCATCATAGGAGGGAACCTACTGGTGAAATCAGTAACTTTAAAAAAACCACCCTAGAATAATTACAATGACATTTTAGGGGGTTTCCGTGGGGCACAAAACCTTTTCAGGGGCAAGATATATCTCCCACCCCTGGTTTAAGAGCTATGTGTGTTGGTGGGGGAGTATTTTTGTGTTGTTTTATGCAATTTGACTGCCAATATAAAAAATAAATGTTATCCTAATTAATATTTAAACACAAGCAATGTCAGACTTCATGTTTAGTGATTTGTTTGAATGGCAGGTGAAGAAAGTCATTGTTTACCTGGGTAGAGATAAAACCATGCAGCTTTTGGAAGAGCTGGTGACTGAGTTGCAGCTTACTGATCCAGTCAGTTCTGGAGTCACTCATATGGATAATCCACCATATTATCGCATCACTTCCAGTTACAAAATCCCTTCTGTCACCTCAGGTGAGGGTATGAATTTAACTAATATTTTGCTGTACTTAAATGGATATATTTGGAATTGATTGTTTGAATTTATATACCACCCTATATCCACGGGTCTGTTAGGTAAAAAGCCTGGTATAGATTTTTACATTATTTCAGTATGAAGCTTTATTTTAACCTTATTTTTTTAAATCTGAATTGTTAAATACCTGTGTTATGAACAATGGAGGGAAAATACTTGTTTGGGAGGAGTTTGGGTGACATGAATAGTTTACCTGGTGCTGCCTCCCTCACCATTTCAAAGAAATGGGGAAGGGAGAATATGAATTCTAGATGCAGCGCTATTTCAAAATAATGTTTGGAAGCTCTGAGAGATCAACGACAAAAGAGCAGTCAAGCATTAGCTCTTCTCTTCGTCCCTGAAAATATGTATTAAAAAATTCAGGAACAGGACCACTGAAAGTATTTTTTCCATTTATTTGCAAACCCAGTCACAAACTGTTTGGTGAAACTTATTTCAGTTTCAAAGGTTTGCCATGTTATATTGTGCCCGGGAGGTGGGGGTGGGATTTCAAGAAAAACGAATCCAAAGCACATCTGGGGATGCACATCTAGCTGCATGGCTCCTTGCATCTTTCATTTGCACTGGCTTGATAAGTAGAGTTCATATGCAGAGCAAAACAAAGTAATAGGTCAGGATGTTTAAGTAACTTCCATAATTCATGTACATGTACATTCATGTACATTTTTCATCCTAAATACGCTGTTACTTTAAATTTCAGGAACCACTTCCAGTAGCAATACAATGGTGGCGCCCACTGATGGTAATCCTGACATTAAGCATGCAAAAGATAGCATTGATGAAAAGTAAGTAGTACCTCAAAGAATTGGAATTGGAATAAAAATAAGCCTTTTTTATTACAAAAAATGTAGCCAGTCAAGGTACAGTTATTTTTAAATGGCTTGTTGCGGGTCCCTTAGTAGAAGGTGGAGGCTGAAGGGGGATGGGAGTAAATTATGAGACAAAATGTTGAATAATTATGTATATTATATACCAACCTTGAACAAAAGATGACAGTGCAACATTTTAAGAAACAAATGTATATCTCTAGTTGACACCATTATTTTTATTCCTTTAGCTATGTACATCTAGATATCTACAGTGGACTAAACAGCAATCTGAACCGCCAACACCACAGGCTAGAATCTCGTTATAGCAGCAGTTCTGGAGGATCATATGAAGAAGAGAAAAGTAAAAATATATATATATTACAGTCTCCTTAGTAATTCATGTTTTAATTATGTACATGAACAGTGTCAGCTCAAAGAGTTTGTGGCAAAAATTGTTGTTTTTGCTAGATCCAGACACAGGGCATTCCTCTGATAGGGATGACACCTCCTCCTGTGGGTGACAGGCAGGGTCCTAAACAGCCTTCTGCTTACTTCTCCCAAGAGGAAGAGCCTCTCCCCTCACCAGACCAATCCTGTCTATGGTTGGAGCAGGTTGAGTACAACTTACTCGCTTTTGTAAAAGAGATGCACGTGGCGCTGTGGTCTAAACCACTGAGCCTCTTGGGCTTGCTGATCAGAAAGCTGGCAGTTCAAATCTGTGTGATGGGGTGAGCTCCCATTGCTTTGTTCCAGCTCCTGCCAACCTAGCAGTTCGAAAGCATGCCAGTGCAAGTGGATAAATAGGTACCACTTTGGCGGAAAAGTAAACGGCATTTCCATGTGCTCTGGTTTCCATCATGGTGTTCCGTTGCGCCAGAAGCAGTTTAGTCATGCTGGCCACATGACCCAGAAAGCTGTCTGTGGAGAAACACCGGCTCTTTTGGCCTGAAAGCGAGATGAGCGCCGCAACCCCATAGTCACCTTTGATCAGACTTAACCATCCAGGGGTCCTTTACCTTTACTGTTACCTTTTTTTCCACTCTCTTTTGTGGAAAGCCATTGGAGTCATTTTTTTTTAATTGCCCTGTTGTTGAATGTACGGATTTTCTTCCTGTGCCATTTTTATATTTCTCTTGTTTGCTTGTGAGCAGGTTCTTTTTTCATCAGTGTGAGGCTTTCATGGTAATAGCTTCCAGAAACATGTGGGAACATCCTTCCATGCAATCAGCTTAGAACATATAATAGGTTTGTGTGTGTTGGGGGGAGAGAGACTGTATGAAGCAACTTTTGGAATGCAGAACAGTATTGGGAATTGTATGGAATGCAATGGTACTACTTGCATATTTGAAAAGAACATGTTTCTGCTAACATGAATGCATTAATATTCAACTATAAAATGAATACTTTTAATAGGTGATTCAATGCCACTGTACTCAAACTGGCGGCTGAAAGTGATGGAGCACAATGAAGGGGAGCCTTTACCATTTCCGCCTTCAGGGGGCTGTTGGTCACCGCTGGTAGATTATTTGCCTGAAACAACCTCCCCAGGCATGTCTCTTCATAGGTAAGCAAGAAAAGTAAATGGAAACAATGCAAGTTCCTTTTAATATTCAGCGTGCATGTCACAATTGTCCCTTCCCCAAGAGATGGGAAGATCAGCTGTTTGTGCCTTACACAGGAGGAATGGTTAGTATCCAATATTTTAAATTATGGCCTTTGTAGGGGAAAAGTTTCAACCCATGCTTCTTGAGTCTCTCTGCCTTTGGGGTCACATTGCCACAGTAGTAGTAGTAGCTGTAGCAATAGTAATTTATTATTTATACCCTGTCCATCTGACTGGGTTTCCCCAATGACTCTGGGCGACTTCCAACAAAATATTAAAGATACAATAAAACATCAAAAACTTCCCTAAACAGGGCAGCCTTCAGATGTCTTCTAAAAGTCAGATAGTTGTTTATTTCCTTGAAATAAACTGATGGGAGGGCGTTCCACAGACCGAGAAGTTCCATTTTCCAAAGCAGAGGGCCTATTGTCTTGTTACTATCTTGGAGAAATCTCACCCAGGAAACTCTCAGGTTGCAGGTGGTTCCTCAGCTCCAAATCGCTTTCTGCAATGAGGCCTTTTGCTCTAACTTTTGTTTTCCCAAAAGTATGGTGGAAGTAAAAATTCGGGTTGACCTGTCCTTTGACAAAGCTAGGATTGAATTCTTGTCAATCAACAACTATTAATCATGATAGAACCTTCATGTTCAGAGTTATTGGTACTTCTGTATATTCATTTCTAGATCTGTACAGCATGAGAGAACCCTTGAATTATTCACCTGAGAGGACTTCCCAAATGCATCTGCCTAACCACTGTTGGAAACAATTCCCTTGTTCTGATTCTGGATGAATTTTTGGTCTATTTTTGCAGGGCTGCTCTTAGCGTTAAGATGTTAGTGACCACCAACATTCTGAGTATCCCTCCTGTCTGAAAGAGTAGTAACAATAGTTGTGTACTAAACCTTCCTTTACAAGTTTTTGATTCTGTATTGCCTTGGCACTGAACATGATCAGAAAATTGAATTCAGATTTGCTTCCTAAATAGAAGCAGTTAAGCTGTGGCACGGTCATATTAAGGCATACTTCATATTCAAATGTTGTCTGTATCATCATAACTAATATTTTTAAAGTCAATTTTCCTGAAAGAATCAGATTTGTTTTGACTGTTGGGAACTTTATATGAAATAGTAATAATGTAACTAGACTACTATCAAAGTTTCATTTAAAAGTATTGCATCTTAAAAAGAAACTGCTTCTGCATTCTGTTCTTTTAACCTTACTAATTGTTTTTGCTTGTAGGTGTAACATAGCAGTGATTTTGTTGACTGACTTGATCATTGACCACAGTGTGAAGGTTGACTGGGGAACCTACCTGCACCTCTTGCTTCATGCAGTTTTTATAGGTAATAACATCTTTATTAAAACATGAGAGACAATGTTAGCTCATTGTTTTGTGCTCTTGCCTTTTAATCACTACAAAAGAGATGGCTTATCTGTGTTAAAGTAAGACAATTTTGGCAATCAGAGGTAAACCACAAATTTTGAAACGGAGTAGCCAAGGATCACAAGGGGAGAACTCTTGTTTTTATATTGCATAAAAATATTTGTAGTTTGAAAACACATACAGTGGTACCTCGGGTTAAGAACTTAATTCATTCTGGAGGTCTGTTCTTAACCTGAAACTGTTCTTAACCTGAAGCACCACTTTAGCTAATGGGGCCTCCTGCTGCCGCCGCACTGCCGGAGCCTGATTTCTGTTCTCATCCTGAAGCAAAGTTCTTAACCCAAGGTAATATTTCTGGGTTAGCAGAGTCTGTAACCTGAAGCGTATGTAACCTGAGGTACCACTGTATTTATAACTCCTGCGTATTGTATACGTTATAATAATGAATGAGAGATCATATACATCACCGACTCCCCCCCCCCCCAAAAATGGTAGACCTCTGATATGTTTAGTGTAGCAAACTTACATTTAAATTACAATAATACAAAAGATCATAAGGGTGATGTCATTGTTGCTGTGGTACATCTGACATTAACTTTATTGCTTACAGGACTTGATCACCACCATCCTGAAGTATACGAACACTGTAAACGCCTCCTATTGCATTTGTTGATAGCGATGGGCTCTAACAGTAATGTCCAGTCTGTGGCTTCTGTCCTTCTCAGGAACAGGGAGTTTAATGAACCCCGGGTGCTCACTGTCAAACAAACAGCACATTTGGATTACATATTCACAGGTACATTAAATGAATTAAATATTTCTGAAGAAATAATGCAACATTATGTTAAGAGGTTAAAGTGTTATACTGTCAATAACAACATACACTTTAGCCATTGAAAATAAAAGCTATTCGGAGCATAGCTGCTTGATGAAGGTGCATTATCCATTAAGAAGGGATAGTGGGGGACACATGGTGCTCCTTCTAGGGTTTGCCCACCTTTGGTCCACT
This sequence comes from Podarcis melisellensis, assembly GCF_964234715.1. Classification (NCBI taxonomy): domain Eukaryota; kingdom Metazoa; phylum Chordata; class Lepidosauria; order Squamata; family Lacertidae; genus Podarcis; species Podarcis melisellensis. The sequence continues at coordinate 59,361,252 of NC_138541.1, read as the reverse complement.
CCCTGCACTCAGCTTTCACCTATGGCTCCGAGAAGCTGTCAGCATGCGACAGCAGCCACACCCCAGGAAATGGCTTCGACTGGCCGGCTAAACCAGGTCTCAAACCTTCAGTGAGATAGGGACTTCCTCTTCATCAGAAGACAGGCTCTGGTACATTGAGCAGATGAGACCAACAGTGGATCCAACAGTCAAGAAGGTGGTTTCTGCACATGCTGTAGAGGGAAGTGAGGAGCAGATGGGTCTTGTCAACAAAGGAAGGTAGCCCGTCTAGGAGAAGGAAATGAGCCTAGGCAAGCCTTGGGGCTCTATGCCCCTCTGTCTCCTCTTTTCCTCCTGCACAGTGGAGAGAGGCTTGGAAGCATTCGCCTCCAAAACGGATTAATTCTGTTCCTGCAGAATGGATCAGGGTGAGAGCAATGTGCAAAACATGTATAGGCTGGTACCAAATCGGGGGAGAAGATCTCTCTCCAGACCTCTCCAAGGCTTTGTAATATCCCCACTAGTTGGGCGCTCTCTATTACTTTCCAGCAGATGGCAGCACTTTGTCATACAATATAATCACAAAGAGTAGTTGATCTCACGAAAATATTTGGTTTTGTTGTTTCTATTTTTATTAAATTGCACTTCTAACATCTGTTAGTAACAACTTGTGAAGACGCATTGATTTGCTCAAAAATTCCCTGACCCATTAGATTAAATCCTGCTACTGCTGAATTCCTGCTTTTTAAAATACTGTTTTGCTGTTTTTGTGTTTCCTTCTGTTTACATGACACTGATTTATTGTTTTCTGTTGTATTTTTGTATCTCTTTTAGAGATTTTTAAAAATCAAGTTGCTAAAAATGCTTTCAGTTGAATGAATAAATAAAGTAGATCTTGACTGCCATTTTACTGTATGGGAACTCATTTTTTCTTTCTATAATTAGGTGTTAATGATTTTATACCGGATCACCAGCCCTCCCCAATGACAGACTCAGGGCTCAGTTCAAGTTCTACCTCTTCTAGCATCAGTTTAGGAAATACCAGTGCTGCCATTTCTCATATGCATAGCACCATCCTCAGTGAAGTTGACATTTCAGGGGAGCAAGAGGAGAAAATGAAATCACTTATGGAGTTTATTACTTCAAGGTAACATTTAAAAGTTAGCTGCTGTTACTTATCTGTATGAAAATACAAGCATGCTATGTTTTCAGTCCCATTGTGAACGTAAAGAGAAAAAGGCAAATAGGCTTGTGCTTTAACACCAGAGCTTTCAGAAGGTACATTATGGTTTAAAGCTCTTGCATTGAGTAGTGATCAGTTTGGCTAGCCGTGTCTTGCTTTGTAGGACACTTATGCTACTAAGTATATTATCTTTATCTTTCGTAAGTAAAGCCCTTCATAGCGCTTTTTTTGGGGGGGGGGCAGCCTTACTGGTATGTTTCCCCACCTTGAATTTTTCATACAATCTTAGAATTCTGTTCTTCTCTGAAGTGTTGATAAACACTTTCTAGTACCAAAAATATGCCAGGCGGTGTTTAGAAATGTTGCAGTATCATTTATGACAAGAAGGCTTTACACGTCTTCAGAATTGCTGTATACTTGTTAACACCCACTGCATTTTATATTGGAAAATGCTTGTGGGTAAAACAGGAAGCCTTCCATCTTTATGCTGAATGTTCCTAATATTTCTGAGAAATGAGATTTGGGCTTGGTTATTTGTTACTCCTAGGAAACGAGGACCGCTTTGGAACCATGAAGATGTTTCAGCAAAGAATCCAAGCATAAAGAGCGCTGAGCAGTTAACTGTATTCCTAAAGCATGTTGTTTCTGCATTTAAACAGTCAAGTTCAGGTATGGTTGAAAAAGCTGAAGTATGGTACAGTATTCAGTAAATTCAGTAAAAGAAGATTCCTTAAAAATAAATACTGTACAGCTCCTATATAAGAAAATGTTCATGATATATATTCAGATATACAGTCGTACCTTGCTTTGCAACTGGGATCTGTTCTGGAGCCCCGGCTGCTAGCCAAAAAGGACACAGGGCAAAGCGCCATGTCTGCGCATGCGCGAGTGCTAAACCCGGAAGTAACCCATTCCAATATTTCCGGGTTTGCCGCAGACGTTCGCCAAAGCAGACACTAGACGAGGTGGACGTTCGCAGAGGTATTACTGTATATGTTTAATTTTCCCTGGTACTTGGGGGAATGAAGGCAGGAGGTGTATATTGGGTTTATTTAAGTATATATTTCTAGTAAGTCCAACCATCTCGTTGCTACTGAGGATGCGTAATCTGTGTTTCTTGCCATCTCCCTCCTGTGCAACTCTGCCCCCTCGCTTCAAGCTTTGAGAGTGAGGTATCGCTCACTGTTTGCAAATGCCTACACAGCCTGTGGCTGCGCGTAAAGCCTGATCGTGAACTCAGAATCCTTCCTGAACCTCGGTCCTCACCCCACATTCTTACTACTAACTTTATCTTACAGTTGGATTTCAGTTAGAGCACCATCTCAGCGAAGTTGCCCTGCAAACTGCACTTTCTTGCTCCTCTCGGCATTATGCTGGAAGATCCTTTCAGATTTTCAGAGCACTGAAGCAACCTCTTTCTGCAGCCACACTTTCTGACATTCTATCTAGGCTTGTAGAAACTGTTGGAGATGCAGGAGAAGAAGCTCAGGTATTTGCATTTATTGTTTCTTTTGGATCAGTTTTAAAGAGTACCTTTTTTCCTTGTTCACTCATTACTTCCCTGTTCAGGGAAGTTTTTAATATGTGACATTTTAGTGTATTTTTCATCTTTGTTGGAAGCCGCCCAGAGTGGCTGGGGAAACCCAGCCAGATGGGCGGGGTACAAATAAATTATTATTATTATTATTACTACTACTACTACTACTACTACTACTTGATGGCGTAAATATGCGATTTACCAGATGTTTGAAACAGGCCTAAGTTTCCTTCAGGCAGAAATACGACTCTGTAAGGTAAAGGCCCAGTTTGCGCATCACGGTAAACTGTGGTATAGGACGCTGCGCATAAGCAGAAATGAAACTTAGTGCTCACGCTCCTTTGCTCTCCTCTTCTCCTCCTAAACAGATTGAGGGGAGAACTTCAGCAGCTTTTAGTTCTCCAGAGCAAGAGAGTCTAAAGTGTGCTAAAGGAGGATAAAGAGATTGCACAGAAGATGAATGAATTCTTTGTTTCTGTCTTCACAGTGGAAGATAGAAGGCAGATCCCAGCAACTGAACTAACTTTTGCAGGAAGGAACTCTGAGGAACTGAGGCAGATAGTAGTGAAAAGATTTGACGTTCTAGAACAGGAGTCAGCAACCTTTTTCAGCTGTGGGCCGGTCCACTGTCCCTCAGACCATGTGGTGGCCTGGACTATATTTTGGAAAAAAATATGAACGAATTCCTATGCAGCCCAGTCGTCTTCTCAATCTGGCTTGCGGATTGTCTGGGAATCAGTGTGTTTTTACATGAGTAGAATGTGTCCTTTTATTTAAAATGCATCTCTGGGTTATTTGTGGGGCATAGGAATTTGTTCACATTTCCCCCCCAAAATATAGTCTGGCCCACTACATGGTCTGAGGGACAGTGGACCGGCCCACGGCTGAAAAAGGTTGCTGACCCCTGATCTAGAGTTAGGGGTGAGCAGTGAGATGGCCATGTTTACTGATGATACTACAGTAGTACCTTGGTTCTCAAACCTAATCTGCTGCGGAAGTCTGTTCTAAAACCAAAGCATTCCAAAACCAAGGTGCACTTTCCCATGGAAAGTAATGCAAAATGGGTTAATCCGTTCCAGACTTTTAAAAACACGCCCTAAAACAGCAATTTAACATGAATTTTACTATCTAATGAGACCATTGATGCATAAAATGAAAGCAATAAACAATGTACTGCAGTCACACAGTCAATCAATCAGTAGCTGAACTGGGTTCCACACAGTCACAAAAAACAAAACAAAAAAGTCGCAAAAACAAAAACACAAAATAAATATAAAAAACAGACAGACCTTAGCATAACACTCAAAACGGAAGTGTGGCATTCAAATCGGAAGCATAACACTCAAAACAGAGCATGTTCGGCTTCTGAAAAAAGTTCGCAAACCGGAACACTTACTTCCGGGTTTGCAGTGTTTGGGTTCCAAGTTGTTTGAGCACCAAGGTGTTTGAGAACCAAGGTACCACTGTATATTGTTCAGGTCCAAAGGTGGGAGTAGGGGCTACCAAACACCACCAGCTACCTAGAAGGAGAATGCTGAACCCTGAGACCTACAGGGACTCCTTTATCTCACTAAATCATGGTTTGGTATGTCATGTGACCCAATGTTCTGCACATCCTAAATGGATGAGAGAATGGCAGATGGATTCACATCTAACTTAAGAACATAAGAAGAACTTGCTGGATCAGGCCAATGGCCCATCTAGTCCAGCATCCTGTGGGAAACCAGATACCAGTGGGAAAGCTGCAAGCCAGATTTAAGCACAAGAGCACTCTCCCCTCTGGGTTCTCGGTATCAAAAAATAAAGTCAGAGAAGCTGTGCAATCTCAGTTTCTAGCAAAGGAAGAAATATACATTGTTGATAGAATATATCATATGCAAGGGGCTTTACTTTCTGTCATCTGTCTCTAGCACTAATTTTCTCTCCCTCCCCCTTACAGGGTTTTGTCATAGAACTACTTCTCACCTTGGAGTCAGCTGTTGATACACTAGCAGACACCATGAAGCATTATGATCTTCTCGCTGCGCTTTCCCAGTAAGAATTGCTGGTAGTTTACTTTCGTTTGTTTCCGAAATGTTTCTTGCAACATCTTGGCTATGAAATTGCTTCGTAATGGATAGGGAAGGGATGTATGGCCTCTAAAGCTGACTGTTGTAGTTGCAGAGAGAAGTTGGAAAAAAACCAAACGTATCTACTTGCAGACCCAAACATGAATGGAATTGTTGACCAAAACTGTTGGCTGGGTGACTGTTTAACACAGCTTGCCACACACAATTCCCTTTCCTTTCCACTGACTAAAGTATTCTGAAGTGTGCAAAAACTGACTGAAGATGGCATGATTGATACACATAAACCATAAGCTAGTAAATTCAGAACGTAGGATTTACAGTGAAATCTTATGCATATATATTCACAAGTAAGCCCCATTGTTTTTCAAAAGATGTAGGTACTTATGCATAGGTTTGACGCTTTTATCATTCAGAGTGCATCCAAACACATATATACAACAAAAACTGATTTCTCACCCCCTTGGTCTTTTCTGCAGTGGCCCCACATTTTTGGAACTCCTTTCCCCAAGAGTTTTGTAAAGCTTTTCTTCAGTTGTTTTTAGAGAGGCCCTGAAGACTTGTTTTCATTTTGTCAAGCCTTTTCTTAATCGGCTTGTGCTGCATATTGCATAATTTGGTTTGGATTATATACTGTAATCAGTTTAGTGTTTTTTTTAAAATATCCATTTGAATGCTTTAGTTGAGATTCCTGCATTGCAAGGGGTTGCGCCAGATGACCCTGAGGGTCTCTTCCATTTCTGCAATTCTATGATTCAATAAGGCACCTCATGAGGATTTTATCTGAAAAGATGGGATATGAATATTTTAAAGAAAAATTGAATTTTTGCCAAGCCACCTGAAAAACAGTTCTAGAAGGTCAAAGATGCTCCAGATGAGGATGTGATAGAATACACTGAGCTAGAATGGGGGGGGGTGTCATACATGATCCCCATAAACATTCATATGTTCCTTCTGTTTGTGCATGAGGATTTTGGAGCTAACTCTCTGAATAGAGAAGTGTCTAGATCAGTGTTTCCCAGCCTTGGGTCTCCAGCTGTTTTTGGACTACAACTCCCATCATCCTTAGCTAGTAAGACCAGTGGTCAGGGATGATGGGAACTGTAGTCCAAAAACAGCTGGAGACCAAAGGTTGGGAAACATTGGTCTAGATTACCACTGTTTCACGGTGATCTGAAGAAATCAGCATTTTTCTTTCCTGTGCTGAAGCTCTCGTTAGACCTGCTAGTGTTTAAAATGTTGGGAGTAAATTTTTGTTGATCTGTTCAAGACAAGAAACATGCAGTTTATTCTATTATCATCAAGCAAGCAAAAGAACCGGATTGTACAAGGTTGTTCATTCAGTATCTGAAATTAAAGGATGTTAACCTCCCTTTTTTTAGTGCTATGTGAGTGTGGAATGTGACTCTCAACGTGCCATATTCTCTTTTCATTTCAGCGCTTCATATTATGATCCACTATTGGGAAACAAATATGCAGCAAACAGGAAAAGCACTGGTCAGATAAACCTAAGCACAAGTCCCATTAGCAGTGGCAACTTTTTAGGCTATTATAGTAACATGAGAAGCAACTCTTTGAGACTGAGTTTAATAGTTGATCGGAAGAGCGATCGTCGCAGGAGCAACACACTGGATATAATGGATGGAAGGATAAATCATCCCAACAGCTTAGCCAGGACTAGAAGCCTTTCCTCCCTGAGAGAGGGAGGAATGCACGATGTGCAGCCCACTACTGATCCGATGAACCTGATGGCTACCATATTTTGGATTGCCGCGTCTTTGCTAGAATCAGATTATGAATACGAATACCTCCTGGCTCTCAGGCTGCTCAACAAACTTCTTGTTCACTTGCCTCTGGATAAATCTGAGAGTAGAGAAAAGATTGAGAAGATGCAGAGTAAATTAAAATGGAATAACTTTCCAGGCCTTCAGCAGCTGTTCCTGAAAGGTTTTACCTCCGTTTCTACGCAGGAAATGACTGTTCACTTGCTCAGCAAACTTATCACAGTCTCCAAACATACGTTGGTGGATCCCTCCCAGTTAGCAGGTATACTTTTAAAATGTAAATGTACGGAGCCACGCTGTACTGAACTGTGAAGCTAGTTAATTGTGAGTTATAATTGAGGAACTGTGTAAAACTGACTTGAAAAACGAATGGTGCACTAGAAGAGTTCATAACAGTGCAGAGGAAAAAGATACCAGAACTAGATTAAGACTATATTCCCTTGTCACTCCACTCACTGACCTCCATCTCCTTGACTCTGTTTTCTTCCCCAAGACTGCAATGTGTCCTTTCTTCTTCAGATCACAGTATCTCAGCCACAAGGGGCAGAATATCTCCTCTCACCTCCCAGAATACGCTCTTTCCCACCAACAGTTTCTTACCAAAAGGCAGCATTATCTCTCCTCCTCTCCACCGCTCCCCAGTTTCTTTCCTCTCTCTTTCTCCTCCTTCCATCCTGCTCCTCCTGAGGTGACCCATTTGAGCGCTGAGGTCGATTCCTGCAAGGGTCAGTCTGGGTACTACTTACTTCCCTTAGCAGCTCAGACAATCACCAGGACAACAACCACTGTCCACCTCTAGCTTTAAAGGCAGTATGCTTCTGAAGACTGGTTGCCAGACCCCGCAGGAGAAGAGAGTGCTGCTGCCCTCAGGTCCTGCTTGCCCACTTCCTATAAGCATCTGGGCAGCCACAGTAAGAACAGGATGCTGGACTAAATGGGCCACTGGCATGATCCAGCAGGCTCATCTTAGTTTTTGTAAAAGACAAATATTATACAGAGAGACATTGTAATAATGGCATGATATAGTAAGATTTCTCAGAGAATTAAGTTTCATACTTACTGGTTTTAGATAGCTTTTCCGGGTAAGAATTCTTGGAGAAAGTGGTCAGAAAACACCGGGAATGTTTTTGTACAGATAAATTATGCTTCATATTTTTCCGTGCAGGATTTCCTCTTAACATCTTGTGTTTATTGCCTCATCTAATCCAACATTTTGATAACCCAACTCAGTTCTGTAAAGAAACAGCCGACAGAATAGCCAAGGTACGTAGCAGACTGACACCGTTCAGAAAATTACTTTTGGCTTCCATAGTGAAGGCAGAGATGGAAATGTGATTAAACATCTGCTTTTACTAATGAGCTATTTGTTCTCCAGTATGTTGGCAAGGCAGGGAGGGGTGAGGCAGTAATAGTCTGCCTGAATGAATGATAGAACACTTGGGAAACCACATTAAATGAGGTGCCAAAGTGTAATTAAATTTCTTCCCAAAGGGCATATTTATTCTTAAAATAGTCAAAGGGGGGGGGAAGTGTTTCTTTAATGTTTGTGAGTCAAATTTTATGCAAATATCACAAAACCAAGAACTATTCCGAAGTTTATCTAGGGAAGCTGAGTTTCTTCAAACTGACTATTTTAGTTTAATCTTAAAATTTTAGAGACGCATAATAGTGATAATATGTTATGCAACAATTCAGCAATGGTAGTTCAGGCTACTTTGTATAATAAAAGTAGGCCTGATTGTTATGTTAATGTGGCCATGTGGTGGAGCACTTTTTTATTGAGGGTGTGGTGGGCTGGGTGGGATAGAAATCAGATATTGGAAATAATGTGCAAGACAAACATTGTAGAGGATGCACTAGATAAATAACTGAATGATTTGATAGTTGATGCTACAGTGCAAACCCTTGTTTGATGACCGATATATTTCTGGTACAATCCACTTCATTGGATATAAACCTAGAAGTAGCCTTTATGATTTGGTTTTCCAACAGTATTGCTGCATATCAGCAGCCTTACAGATTTTCATAGTAACGTCCTCAGTTTTATTGACCATAAGCTTCTTATAAGGCCTCACCTTTTTAAAATTCAAAAACTATACTTAAAAGGTGTTCACTTAACATAATATTTTGCATTTTTGTCTTTCATAGGTTTGTGCAGAGGAGAAGTCCCCAACGCTTGCTAATTTGGCTCATATGATGAGTTTATACAGTACACACAGTTATTCCAGAGACTGTTCTAACTGGATTAATGTCGTGTGCAGATACTTGCATGACTCCTTCTCAGAAACTACTTTTAATCTTATAACATACCTTGCAGAGGTAATGAAATAATATATCATTTTACATGATTTAAAGTGTCTCTCTCAATTGTGCTATACCAGGGGTGGCCAACTCCCAAGAGTCTGCGATCTAGAGTTAAAAACTGGCAGTAATCTACCCCCCTTTTTGAGTTCAGGTCAAAGCTGTTGAGCTTTTTTTAGGAAGGAGAAAGGCCCATTTTTGGGGGGTTTGGGTCAAATTTATTGAGTTTTTTCATGGAGGAGGTAAAATGTTGAGCTTTTTTGAGGGGAGCCATAGTTCAGCTTCTTTGGGGGGAGCCAGTGATCTACCGGAGATGTCCAGTGATCTACTTGTTGGACATGCCTGTACTAAAAAGGTAAAGGGACCCCTGACCATTAGGTCCAGTTGTTGCCGACTTTGGGGTTGCAGCGCTCATATCGCTTTATTGGCCGAGGGAGCCGACGTACAGCTTCCGGGTCATGTGGCCAGCATGACTAAGCCGCTTCTGGCGGACCAGTGCAGCGCACGGAAACGCCGTTTACCTTCCCGCTGGAGCAGTACCTATTTATCTACTTGCATTTGACGTGCTTTCAAACTGCTGGGTTGGCAGAAGCAGGGACCGAGCAATGGGAGCTCACCCCGTTGCAGGGATTCGAACCGCTGACCTTCTGATCAGCAAGTCCTAGGCTCTGTGGTTTAACCCACAGCACCACCCACATCCCTGTGCTATACTATTTCCCACTTAAATAAAGCTGAGCATTTAGTCCTTTCATAGATAAATGTCAAATAGGTTTGGAGTAAGGGATTTTCTTCTTGTGTAAGAGATTGATCTACTCCAATGTGGTTCATGTTATTGACTTGGCAATGCAGTGAAACAGCTTATCTCCCTCCTGGTTTCATGATTTGGAAAGAGACAGGGACCCTGCTATCCACAGAAAGTCCAGAATGACTGTTCCTTCATCTTCTTTCCCCCTCCCCTTACCTGGAACCCTGTGTCCCTTTATTTATTTTATATTTGTAACATTTATATGCCACCTTTTCCTCCAATGAGCTCAAGATAGAGCTCCTCACAATAACCTTGTGAGGTAGTTTAGGCTGAGAGAGAGTCACTAGCCCAAGGTTACCCAGTGAGCTTCATGGCTGATTGGGAATTTGAACCCTCATCTCCCTGGTCACAGTCCAATACTCTTAGCTAGTTGTAACTGTGGATGGGTTGGTGTTGCTGTGCTCTCCACCTGACCATCATCTGGCTGAGTCTGCAGCCAGCATACTGAGATGGAGAGTAGAAGAGATACAGTGGCAGCAAATTTAGGGTGATACAAATGCTAGTCCACTGCTCCTGCCACTGGATTTGCATGGGTCTCCCCTACAGAAACACGTATGCTTCAGATCTCAAGCAGAAAGGTTTCCTGGTGGGTAAATTCTGTGGGTTTCCCTTTTAAGGTGGTAGGTTGGAACTGCTTAAAAAAAATATTGGATTTGGAAAATACAGTTTAGTTCAATAGCTTTCTGTTTCCAGTATCAGAATTCTTTTACATTGAAAAAAGTCACATAATCAAAACTACAAATTTAAAGCAAATTTCTGCTATTTTGAAGACAACAGATTAAATCAATTTTTATACGTTTGTTTTTAGCTGCTAGAGAAAGGTCTATCCAGCATGCAGCAATCTTTACTGCAAATCATTTACAGCCTTTTGAGTCACATTGACCTGTCTGCAGCACCAGTGAAGCAGTTCAATTTGGAAATTATAAAAATCATTGGGAAATATGTTCAGGTGAGTATTTTGAAGTACCTAATTTGAAAATGTGTATACTATATATTTTCACTGATATTTTGCGCTTACTCAGACCAAAGATGCTAGACAGAATTTCCTAGTGAACAGTGGGGCCCCAGTTCTATTTTAGCAATGCATGTATTTTATGCATTTTATTTATTCTCATAAAGCATCTCTGTAGCAATAATGCATGTATATTCTAAATTATCTGATAATATTTGGGACACTACAGATAACATGTGCACAGATATAATATGTACAGATTTGAATTTTAATCTGTACAATTTTCAGCTGTGAGAGATGTGCAAATTGGCTTCCCAAACACAACTCTGGAAAAGGAATACTGTATGCATGAAACCACATTCTGCATAATATTTTTTCATGCTCACTAGGTCATTGAAGAGACACTGAAGTTAAAAGCATGCTTGAATTATTTCCTGTGTTGCCATTTCTCATATATATATATATAGCTACTGAAGTTGTGATGAAATCCGAATGCACTGCTTTATTAGATAGCACGCATATCAACTTGTGCCCCAGTAACTTGTTCATTGTTTTACATTTAGAAGCATAGCTTTCAAGATTTCATTGAAAATATAATCCCTGGGAGATATTTAGGCTTTTTGCAGAAGGGTTGTTGTTGTTGTTGTTAAGAATGCCTGGAGCATACAATTACTTCGGAATACATTTTACCAATTTTATCCTTTACCTTTGAACTACAGCACAACAAATGCGTTAATCCCAATTAACCAGGAAAAATGGTTAGTGTCTATCTCTGTGCATTTTTGGCCATTGATAGATAAGCACTTAAGTTATTGTATTCTTGTCAGGAAACATTAAGCAAAGTAGATGATCAATGTAGTTGGAGATCTTATAGCCTGCCATCTGCTCCTTTCACCTCTAACCTTTCTTATGGAAGATTAAGGACCTTTTGCTTCATTGGCTATATTTTTAATCAATACTTCAGCTAGATAAAAGGCTGGTAATCTGCATATTGTTGATATTAAAGTCTAAGTTGATTAGGTGGAGTAAAAAAATGTGGGTACCAGCTGTTCTTGGTAAGAAGAAAAATATAAATATATATTATATGGCAGTGATTTATAGAATACTGAATAATGTTTTGATATATGAATATCAATCTACTCAGTTCTGAATTTACAGCTCTGAAGGAGAGTGCCCTACTTCAGTCAATTATATCTGAGCTTAATAAGACAAACTATGAATGAATCTTTTGTCCATTTGTACAGCCTGTTCACTGCCCAATTTGTGTAAGCTGCAATTAAACCAGAAGGGTCATTGTTTTAGTATCTTGGCTTGTGTCAAAGTTAGTAACAGTATTTCTCTGTTTCTTCTGAACTGGAAAACTATGGTTAATTAGACACTTCCTGGTTTAATCATGGCTTTATCAAAGGGGTTCTACCTATTAGCAGAAGGCTTGTTGATATCAGTTTATTAAGCCCATACATGATAATCAGAATCTGCACAGTATGTGATGGGCATTTGTGTGTGTGTGTGCTTGTTGGTTGTGATAAGGCATGCTGTGATAAAAGGTTCTAGTTTTTAAATACCTTTTGTCAACCTCAAGTTGAAGTCTTTACAATTGTAGGATTCAAAAATATTGCAATAAAATTAAAAGCAAGCCCCGTTGTTTTTCTTTTCTTTTCTCTTTCTCTCACTACATGATTTCTGCTTTTTCCTTTCCTTTTACTGACCTCTCAATCAGATGAATCCACTGTTTAGAGGCTTGTCACAATGAAATTAAGGAGAATGCACTTAGCCTAGAGTCTTCCTGTTGTGTTCTCTTGTCTTGATTGCTCCTAGAAAATTTGAAGTCTGACCCCATGTGAACTAGTATATTCATTTCTAAATCACACCAAGACAACTCAAGCAGCCATTCTAGCAAAATAAAAGCCACTTATTCCATCTGTCATGTTGTGAGCATACTGTTACATTAACAAATCGGATGATTTAAAAATGACTATAGAAGTTTCTTAGATTCTAACATAGCATACGAAGTGCTAGACATTATAGCATACACAGTGGATATTCTCCAACATTTCCAGTAGTAGATGGCAAACTACCGTATCTTAAGGTTCCCAGTCATATACTTAATATGAGGTAAGGTCTACTGACCTGTTTCATAAATTGAATATTTTAACTTAATTTCTCTAGAAGTATATTAATATATTTTTCCTCAATCTTTTAATGACTAATGCAGATCATGTTCACATTTAAAGGTGAGGTTAGTCAATTTCTTATAATTCTGTTTTTACTGACATTAACTGCAGTATGTATGCTCTTTTTCTTCCCCTGTTAGAGTCCATACTGGAAGGAAGCCCTTAATATTTTGAAACTGGTGGTATCTCGATCGGCAAGTCTTGTGGTACCTAATGATATTCCAAAGTCTTACGGTGGTGACATAAGCTCTCCTGAAATCTCATTTACAAAAATATTTAACAATGTCTCCAAAGAACTACCAGGGAAAACGTTAGATTTTCATTTTGACATTTCAGAGGTAAGGGCATATTGAATATAACATCTCTGTGCTTAGAATTTTGTCTTGGGCTGTATTTTGTAAAAACTAAACAAATACTGGGAACTGGTTCACAGTAATGCTTAGGCAAGCCATTACTTAATGCTTATTTTTGGAGTGAGTTTTCTCTTATCCGCACTGCAGTCATCTCCCAGCTTGCTCCATTGCCCACCATTCCTCAGTAAACCATGGTGCAGTGCAGACCCCCCTGCAACGTCACAGAGGAACCTCAGAAGTGATAATGCCAACAGTCCCCATCTCCCCACAAGATGCCTCTTGCCTTGCCTTGCAATACACAATGAAAGTGAGAATTGTAAGGCAGATGTGCTCAGCTGAAGAATTTGTTGTTGTTTAGTCATGTCTGACTCTTCGTGACCCCATGGACCAGAGCACGCCAGGCACTCCTGTCTTCCACTGCCTCCCGCACGTTGGTCAAACTCATGCTGGTAGCTTCAAGAACACTGTCCAACCATCTCGTCCTCTGTTATCCCCTTCTCCTTGTGTCCTCCATCTTTCCCAACATCAGGGTCTTTTCTAGGGAGTTTTCTCATGAGGTGGCCAAAGTATTGGAGTCTCAGCTTCAGGATCTTTCCTTCCAATGAGCACTCAGGGCTGATTTCCTTAAGAATGGAGAGGTTTGAGGTTCTTGCAGTCCATGGATGTTCTTGCACACATTTATATATTTCTTCACTTTATAGACACCAATTATTGGGAACAAGTATGGCGATCAGCACAGTGCAGCTGGCAGAAATGGAAAGCCTAAAGTCATTGCTGTTACAAGGAGCACTTCTTCAACTTCCTCAGGATCAAATTCTAATGGCTTGGTACCTGTCAGCTGGAAGAGGCCACAGTTGTCCCAGGTGAGTTACCTGGAAGTAACATCACATTCCCTAGGTCTTCACAATATTGCGGGGGGAGGGGTGTTATAGCATTTTCTCTAGCAATGGTAATATGCACTATTAACAACAAATATGACTTCAACATTTGGGAATATCAGCTAATTTAATATGATAGCACAGGTGCCCCCCCACACCAACAATCACCTTGTGCATGACATTGTAGACATGTGGCACTGGGAAATAAATAAATAGATTCAAACCAGGAAATGGCGGGAGAGAGCAGGAGAGTCCTCATGGCTTGCAAGGAGACCCTCCCTGGAGCCCAAAGAGGACTGCAGCGAGGGCAGAGGAAGCCCTAAAGAGTTCAGAGGCACAGCGGGGCTTTGTTTAGGCTGCTCAGCGTCCCTGCCTAGCAGTTGACACACACAAAAGCACAGCAGTAGCAGCTTTTCTGTGCGGCCTCCAGTCTCCAGCCCAGCCCCAGAACTTTAAGTCTAGCCAAAGAGAGAGTTGTAGGGAGAGAGGAGAGAAAGGAAAAAACAGGCATTTAGAGGCTTTTTAGAATGTGCTCACACAAAATTCACTTATGCACGTGGGGGTCCAGAACGTAACCCCCGCATAAGTGTGGTGGGGGCACACCTGCATAATCAAAACCCTTTTGTCTCTGATAAGTGACATAGTTTCCATTTTTTCCAGCGGAGAACCAGGGAGAAGCTAATGAATGTACTTTCTCTGTGTGGTCCAGAATCGGGTCTTCCCAAAAACCCATCTGTAAGTAATTGTAGATTCCAGAAGCTGAGGTTTGACATATTATGGTGGCTAATGTGATTTCAAGTTGCCTTGACTCACTCCTAATTTTTCAGGGGTGCATCATTAAGAAAGAAAGCTCCTTCTCTGTATTCTGTTACATTATATTATGGATGTCCTTCTAGGTTGTCTTTTCTTCTAATGAAGACTTGGAAGTTGGGGACCAACAAACTAGTCTTATTTCAGCAACAGAAGAAGTAATTCAGGAAGAGGAAGTGGCTGTAGAAGATAATACCAGTGAACAGCAGTTTGGAGTTTTTAAAGACTTTGACTTTCTAGATGTTGAACTGGAAGATGCAGAGGTAAGTCCATACAGCAGTAGTTCCACTTTGAGACTTTTCCACAAGGCTATCCTTCAAGCAAAGAAAGGTTTGGGGACCTTATTCATTCCATTTTGATGTACTGTATTTAATCAAAGCCTTTGATAAATCTAGCAAATGCCATAGTTTAGCAAAATTGATATATCTTTCTTGGAAGAGCAGGTTGTCCAAGATTCCATGCTCTTTGACATAGCAAGAAAAGTTATTTTCTAAAACTACAGTGTAACTACACAGAGCATGAAGTATAGCCTTTAGTACCATCAACGCCTGAGCGAAAGTTATCCCATTGAACATTTTAAATGAAATGCTATTCTCATGGTATGCTGTAATACTATCTTGGCAAAAGGTTTATGTTGGAATTGCTTTGACCTTTAGCCATTCACACTGTATCTGGTTTCATGGTGCATTTGTCATCTTTATCTGCATTTTTTTCTGTTTTGAAGTAGTAAAACTTAACTGTTCCAGTATGCAAGATAACATTGCAGTGCATGGAAATCATATTTAGAGACCAATGCAATGCTATACTGTAAGCCACATTTTTCTAAAGGTTTCAAAAGTACAGGCAGAAAAAAGAGATAGCAGAATATCTTTTTTATAATTGGACTTGCTATACATAATATTTCTGGCATGGGCTAGTTTCAAATAATAATGCACATTATGGAAGATTAAGGGCAGAGTTGTGTATATTCAGCAATTAGAATAACCAATAGTTCCTTTTTCAAGGAAGGCAGAATCATGTCTCTATATTTTTAAAAAAGCAAAAGTGTATATATTTCTTTATTTGTATAATTTTGCTTCTAATAGAGATGAGGTTGCTATTATCTGGTGTTCATTAGCTATTTCTGCATTTTACAGTGTGATCATGGAATACATACAGCCCTGGTAAAGGGCTGATCCCCACACAGAAGGTTTAAATTACAGGTATAGCCTGTAAGCAATTTTTATTCTAAAATTGTAACGTAAGGATGCTGCAGGACCCAGAGCTTTGCTTCAAGTAGATGTGTATGAACCCTCTTCAATTACATTTTTAGCCAAAGAAGTTATGGAGTTCCTTCACAATTCAGAACTTCATAAACACTCCAGTTTTTATTTAGAACTCTCATGAAAATAGGTTTACCTGCTTGCAGGTAGTTCCACATCTGTGAAGATGTTGCAGGCATAAAGCCATAGTGATACTGAAGCCAGTGAAGGAGCTCTCACTCATGCATTCATCAAAATTCTAGTGAATTTGAAGGGCCCCAAGAGCAGAGAGAACATGGGAAATCGCCTTCCCATAAGTGTCCCAAAGCCTTAATACGAGATGAAATTCTCACTAGCATTATTAATATTGACTCTTAAAGGAAAATTTCGCTTATTTTTCTCACTTTTAAACAAGCCACATGCAAGTGGAAGGTGTTGCAGATATACACACACACACACACACACACACATAAGGAGTAGGAGAGGGAGAAAGAAAAAATGGATATATTTATTTTTACACGCATTTGCAATGGAAGATATTTGCATTATCTTTTATATAAGTACCTCCAAGTTCAGTTGGCTTAGACCAGTCGTACCAGTTGAGTGTAAGAGAACTTATTTCATTAATAGAGCTAGGGGTTCTCAAACTGTGGGAAGGGTACAACTTGTGCATCAGAAACATTGAGGAGCAAACATGGAGGCTTTCCAGCTGCACCATCCGTGATTGAGCAGTTGACCTGTTTTGTTTGTAGGGGACATTCCAGCCTTTCCTGTTAACAGTGAATTTAACAATAGGTTGACTGGTCTCATTTCTAGGACCTCCAAACATCAGGAGCATCACAGTAATGGAAAGGGTGGGGGCTCAGACTCCTTAATACATAAATATTTATAATAATAATGCTACAGGACAGGACAATGTATTGCTGGTGGACCACAGCTTTTGATGAAATACCATACAGTGGTGCCCCGCAAGACGAATGCCTCGCAAGACGAAAAACACGCAAGACGAAAGGGTTTTTCGGGTTTTGCGACGCTTCGCTAGACGATTTTCCCTATGGG
Source organism: Podarcis melisellensis (assembly GCF_964234715.1). Taxonomy (NCBI): domain Eukaryota; kingdom Metazoa; phylum Chordata; class Lepidosauria; order Squamata; family Lacertidae; genus Podarcis; species Podarcis melisellensis. Next base: position 59,344,130 of record NC_138541.1, on the reverse strand, counting down.
CTTGCATCGCAAGACGAAAGCCCATAGGGAAATCTCGGGGACCTTTTTTTAAATGCTGGCGGTGGGGAGCAAAGCCTTTTTCCCCCCTCCGGACTTCAGAAGAGGTCCAGGAAGGCCGGCGGGGGCGAAAGGCTTTGCTCCCCACCGCCAGCATTTTAAAAGCGGTCCGGGATAGCAGGGAAGCGCTTCCCGCTATCCCGGACGGCTTTTGAAGGCAGGCAGGGGGGGCAAAGACTTTTGCCCCCCCGCCCGCCTTGGGAAGAGGTCCTGGACCTCTTCCCAAGGCGGGCGGGGGGCAAAAGTCTTTGCCCCCCCTGCCTGCCTAACCGGGGGCTTTTAAATCGCCCCGGGACTGTCCGGGGCGATTTAAAAGCCCCCGGACGGCTTTTGAAGCCTCCCCCCGCCGCCCGGCATCGGGGCATCGTCCCGATGCCGGGCGACGGGGCGAGAAAGCCTCCCCCCGCCGCCCGGCATCGGAACCATGTCCCGATGCCGGGCGGCGGGGCGGGAAAGCCTCCCCCCGCCGCCCGGCTTCGGGGCATCGTCCCGATGCCGGGTGGCGGGGCGGGAAGGCCTCCCCCCGCCGCCCGGCTTCGGGGCATCGTCCCGATGCCGGGCAACGGGGCGAGAAAGCCTCCCCCCGCCGCCTGGCATCGGAACCATGTCCCGATGCCGGGCGACGGGGCGAGAAAGCCTCCCCCCGCCGCCTGGCATCGGAACCATGTCCCGAAGCTGGGCGGCGGGGCGAGAAAGCCTCCCCCCGCCGCCTGGCATCGGAACCATGTCCCGAAGCCCGGCGGCGGGGCGGGAAAGCCTCCCCCCGCCGCCCGGCTTCGGGGCATCGTCCCGATGCCGGGCGGCCGGGCAGGAACGCCTCCCCCCGCCGCCCGGCTTCGGGGCATCGTCCCGATGCCGGGCGACGGGGCGAGAAAGCCTCCCCCCGCCGCCCGGCATCGGAACGATGTCCCGAAGCCCGGCGGCGGGGCGGGAAAGCCTGGGCGCGCTTGCAACTCTCCGCAAGGAGCGCGCTGCTTGCGGAGAGGTCCGCGCCTGTCCTGGACCTTTTCTGAAGGCAGGCGGGGGGGGGGGCAAAAGTCTTTGTCCCCCCTGCCTGCCTTCCCAGGGGCTTTTTTAATCGCCCCGGACAGCGGAGAATTCATCCGCTGTCCCGGGGCGATTTTAAAATGCTGCCCGCCAGAAGAGGTCGGGGGAAGGCGGTTTCCATAGGAACGCATTAATTGATTTTCAATGCATTCCTATGGAAAACCGTGCATCGCAAGACGAAAAACTCGCAAGACGAAGAGACTTGCGGAACGAATTAATTTCGTCTTGCGAGGCACCACTGTATTTTTCTGTGTATAAGACAGATATTTTTTAAATTGGGGGCCGTCTTATACACGGAATGTTGCAATTTAATATATAAATAAATACATGCCGCCATCTATATTCTTTCCCCCCAGCCTCATGACAAACCCTGGTCTGGTACTCCCCCCCCCATCAGCCCCCACTCCGGACACTGTCCCTTCTACCTGGTTCCCTCAGCCATCCCCTGGCTACCCAGACCCCCCAATTCCCAAGCACACTCACTCAGGCAGCTCTGGCAGTCGCAGCTCCTCGATCAGCATTCGCATCTGCTGGCGCTCGTGGAGTAAATACGGTACATACCGTAAATACCGTGACAAAAGTGCAACACACAGGTGGGAGAGCTGGAGCTGCAGCTACAGTGGAGTTACACTGAGCTGACAGGAGCAGCCGCCATTACACAGCTTGCCTCTCAGTTTGATGTTTAAATATACGGTACTAAATATACCGGTGTTTTGAATATTTAATAAAATATCAAAGTAGTTCTGTTTGGTGTTTAAAATATTTATTTCTTAACTCAAAAAATAGGGGTCGTCTTATACACGGGGGCATCTTATACACGGAAAAATACGGTACATTTCTGGGCTAGGGGAACCTGTGGCCCTCCAGATGTTGTTGGACTCCCATCTCCCAGCAGCCTCAGTCAGCATGACCCAGGGGTCAGGGATGATGGTTTGTAATCCAGCAACCTTTGAAGAGTCAAAGGTTAGCCACCTTTGACATAGGGGTAGCATTCAAAGAGGCCCGTAAGCAAGCTGCTATTAAAACACATTCCCATTCCTAGCAAGGAATTAAAAAGTTCTTTACTTCAGGATTGAAGAAAACATTCATGTTTTGAGGACATGAATAATCATAACACTATCTAAAAACATTTATGCTTTCCTGCACTGTGAGTAAAATTTATGCATTCTATAGTTTGTCCTGTAAATGTAGATAAAGTCAATTTAAAATCTCATCTGTGTTACCCTCAAACAATTCGCTAAATTTGTTTTAATATATGTTACACCAAGAAAATGTACCATAGCCATCTTGTTTTCAGTGTTTGTCTCATAATGTTTTTTTAGCTGATTTTACTGCAATGTGGAGAAAATGAAATGTTAGGGTTTTTTGGCAAAAGCTTTTCCAGAGCTTGAATCAGTCTTCTACTGTTGGCAAGCATACAGTATAGAAAATGCCCCCATTATAAAGTATCTTTAAGTGTTTGTCCTCGTTCTAATTATGTGTGTTTTTCTTTTTGCGAACCAGGAGCTGCAGGTAAGTTGCAGCCTGGTGCAGTGGCTTGTTTCATCTCTTGTCATCTGTGATGTATTTGTCTGTCTGTGCTTGGTAGTCAGATACCTTGTATTGCTAAGGATATATGGCTACAGAAAATAATACACTGAGCTATTGCCATCCAGACACAAGGTATCTGCAAGGGAACATTAAGGAAATTGTTTTTGCCATGTATTAAAACACTTTGAATACAAACAACATTAATTGAATTTATATATCCAATTAACTTGAAGGGCTGATTGAAACTCTGCTCCCAATTAATTCAGTATTTGTGTGGCTTTGTTTTGCTGTGTTCATTTCAGTATTATGTGTATTCTGAGAGCTTTAGAATAAACATTACCTTTATTACAGGGTGAAAGTATGGACAACTTCAATTGGGGAGTCCGCAGGCGTTCCCTGGATAGTATTGACAAGGGAGACACACCATCACTCCAAGAATATCAGTATTCTGGTAGTACCCCAAGCTTAAACTTGACCAATCAGGAAGATACTGATGAATCTTCAGAGGAAGAAGCCCTGACCGCAAGTCAGATATTATCACGATCACAGATGGTAAAACATTTATTCTCAGATAATAATCGGGTTTCTCCTTGTTTTAACCTTCGAATGGTACTATCAAGTGTGTAAATTATTCAGAGTTTTGACTTGGTCTCTCTTCTGCAGAAGGCATGTAGAAGTGTGGTGTTTTAAGTACAGCAGTATATATTTATTTAAAACATTTCTGTACTGCCTTCTATAAAAATCTCAAGTTAGCATTACAGTGGCTAACTTGGCTGTGGCTTCCGATTGACTGCAGGAGCTTCCTGCACTCAAATTGGGAGCCGCATCGAACTTTCAGCTTCCAAAAAACCTTTGCGAGCTGGAACACTCACTTCCGGGTTTGCGTTGTTTGGGAGCCAATTTGTTTGGGAGGCAAGCCGTTTGACAACCAAGGTACTGGTTGTCAACAGAGTTAACAAGAACACACAATAATTAACACAGATGTACAAAACAGGAGCAACCAACCCAAGGCAAATTGAAACCAGTCTATATTAAAAGCTAGATGTAGTTTGCTATTGGGAAGCAAGCGCTGCCGCTTGGATCAAGCTGCTTCTGGCTTTGGCACCTGCCTCAATTCAGAGAGACGATTCCATAAAGAGGGCACCAAAAAGACCCTGGTTTCCACCAGATGCAGGCTGTGTCACGTCCAGGATGGCTTGATCAGCTGACCCCAGTGACTGGATAAGTTGGTATGCAGCCTCTTGCTCTCCTCCTCCTAGTTGCCTGAATGACAGCTAACAGGAGTGATCCGCTGAATGCTGCTCTGGCATAACTTGCTCACCCCTTGCCAACTGAGATATGTCAGGCTACAACAACATGGCTCTTGTAAAAGACTTTCGGTTAAATATTCTGTGGTTCCTGCTCATTTTAATACCTGCCCAATTCTCACTAGTGGTCCCACTAATTATTGTTCAGTTGCAATGGTAATATTGAAGTTTTATTACCCTGTTTTTTAGTACAGTGGTACCTCCGGTTGTGGACGGGATCTGTTCCGGAGCTCCGATTGGATCCTGAGGTTTCCGCAACTGGGGGTGCCACTTCTGCGCATGTGCTCAGCATGTAGAGCACTTCTGCGCATGTGTGAGTGGCAAAACCCGGAAATATACTTCCAGGCTTGCCGCTTTCATAACCCAAAGTTTACGTTACTCGAGGATAACATAAGCCGAGGTTTTACTGTAATGGGGTGTGTGAGAGAGAAATTTTAAAAAATAATTATTTAGTTGGTTTTTCAGATTAATATTTTACAATCCATATCCAAGATACAACATAAAAACAAGATTCCAAAGAATCCCCTGGACCTCCCTCCTTCCCTCTGTGGGTCCTATTGTTAATCAGTTTCCTCCTGCATATTTTATAATAATCCAAATCTTTTCCATCTCCATTATATCCAAAATTCAACTTTAAGCTACAAGTGTTATTCCAGTCCTACTAATGATTTTAACTGTTTACAATGGTTTTTATGATAAATCATAAATTTCCCCCACTCCTTATTACAATTTTGGTCCTCCTGATTTCTGAGAGAAATATTTTAAATATTGTATGATATTTCTGATTTTCAGCCATCTTGAGTTCCTTTTTGGATATAAGATTTTTTAAAAATAAATAAAAATGGAAAGTGCGTTTCCATTGTGTTTTATCAATGGAAATGTGCCTTTTGCTTTAAGAATAAAAAATTTCCAATCCTCAATACGTGTTTCCAATGTGGTAGATATACACAAGGTGGTAACTGAATTCATTAGTGCAAATTTTTGCCTGTATTTTGCTTTGTAATTAGCTGGAGGTGTTTGTGTTTATTTTTTCTGCTGATCCTTCTTTTATTTTTGTCTCCTTAGGTAAACAGTGACTCAGCTGCTGATGACACAGCACTAGATAATTCTGGGTCGCTGTTACAGTCTCAAGATTCCACTAGCAGCGTTGGAACAGAAGAAGTGCTTCAAATCAGAGCTGAGACCCCAAGTTTGGAGGTTTCCCCTCTAGATAATGCTAGCAACCAGCTGCCTGAGGTGGGGAATAATGTGGGCTGCTGGTGCATGGCTGATTTGGGCTCTTTCTAGCACTGTATAGTATCTCTTTGCTTCCTTTCCGAAACCATTTTCTTCTGTAATTGATTGTTTAATTGAACCGGTTGTGGTGGCATAAGGGAACGAGAATGTTTTCTGGAAACCAATAATTTCCTTCATGAACTAAAGATGTTCACCAAAGATTAAAAATAGGTTTGAGGGCTAATAATGGATATTTTGTGGTGCAGAACAATAATTGAATAAGCAAGATGGTTTTCTGGATGCAGCAATTATCTTCCTGTGGTCTTCCCTCCCCCCCTTCCTCCTTCCCCCATTTTTGCTTTGTCTTTGTGATTGGGTGCTTTAATTGAAATTTGAACCTCAGGCCAGCTGTGTTAGCAACTGGTTGATTCAGCTAGTCCATTTGAACAGGAGATCTATATGCTAGCGGCATTTTTTTCTCTTAATGGAAATGCCTATATGGAGTAAGCCAGATTCCCAGCTGGTAGCTGATAAGAAATCAGTGAGTATTTTAAGTTTGTGTTTGCCATTGCAAACATTTTTTTTAAATATGCAATAACTTCAAAGATGAAGCAGTCCATCTCTGATCTCTCGTTCTTACTGGAAAAACTAATAGTTAATAGTTAAACTAATGTGTACAAGAATAGTTAATGCCATATTGTTTTTCCTCATTTCCTGAGCCACTCAGAGCCATCATAAGACAGCTCTGTCTAGATAGATAGATAGATAGATAGATGATAGATAGATAGATAGATAGATAGATAGATAGATAGATAGATAGACAGACAGACAGACAGACAGACAGACAGACTTTATTTGCATTAGCCAACGGCCGTAGCAACATAAAACAAGCAATATATACAATTAAAAAACAATAACAATGGATAAAAAGGACCATCAAATGACCAAGACCATCGTTCAAATAGTGGCCCGTAATCTCATTGCACCCTCGATAAACCTAGCAACCTTTGCTGTTGTCTGATCATTCTGGTCTGACAACAGGAAGAACAATGTGACCTCAGATGGGTGGCCTGGGATGGTAAGTAGGAGTGGGGTGATGATCTCATTCCTCAGTTCTTTATAAAGGGGGCAAGACAGGAGAACATGAGCCACTGTTTGCAGCTTACCATCTCCACAGGGGCAGAGTCGCTTTTCAGGTGGAATCCTTTGGTATCTGCCCTCAAGTACGGCAGAGGGCATCACAGCCAATCTGGCCAATGTGAAGGCACGCCTGTATTTTGGGATGGTTAATTTATACAAATATGGTGCCAGGGAGTCAAACTGAGGGTGGAGGGAACAGCTCTGGAGAGAAAACTAAGCAATCAACTGCTGCTCATGGCCTCTTAAGGTAGAGGTGGGGAACTGGATCCAGCCACTGTATTTAGGCCTAGGTTCCCCACCTTCCATAGGCCAGTTTTGACAGATGGATGTGGCCACCCACTAGTCAATCACCTGGCATCATAATGGCATCAGATGATGACACCTGTCAAAGTTTGGCTGATGGGCAGTTGCAGTGGCCTTCTTTGAAGGTGTGGAGTCAAAGGGGGTTCCCCCATTAGCACAGAGTGGTTTGCATTGAAACGGCTTGTGCAAACTAGAGCTCCCTCCCATTTCAGCAAGCCGTTTCAATGCAAACCGCTTTGCACTAGTGGAGCAATGCCTCGCAGCAACAAGCTGCTTTGCAGAGGAAGAAAGCTGTGTTTTAGCAAATGGTTTCCATGCATCCTAATTCAGAAGAGCTGCCTTGACTGCACTGGGGAGTTCCCAGGGCCAAATTGTCGAGTGCAGCTGATCCTAATGGATCTCTCTAGATAGCTGCACTTACAAGGAACAATCTCACTTTAGAATCCTGCTTCATTGGAGCTATTTCCATACCTGTCACACCTCACATTACATATGCTATCAGTTATGGGGTTAGGTGGCCATGATTTGGGGAAAACGGTGTTGTGGGCCAAGTTAGGATCCCTGTCAGTCCAAATGAAGCCCCCAGGCTAGAACTTCCCTACCCCTCTTTTAGAGGGTCAGATCAAATGGGCCCCTTCAACTTGACATATTTGCTTAACCTGCAGGTGATAGGGCCTTTAATTCATTCTGATGTTTCCAGGCAGTTGCAAAGAGCTTATTTGCCCCTTTTATCAGCCTTTGATCAGATGCAGTCACGAACTGCACTAGCAGCAGTAACTGGGATGAAGGTAAGTGATAGCACAGCAGTCTCCCTAAAACAATTGGAGAGGAATAAGGGAGCTTGTGAGAGGGCGCTGCCCTACAGAGCTAGTATTTAGGAGCTTTAACTTTGCTACATTGCATGATGAGCAGTGCCATTTACAAAAAGTCTGATATATACAGGGCAGATTCTAATGTTGCAAGAGTTAAGTTCCACTTGTGCAACAGGACTTTATCTGCCTCTTCTTCCCCCTTGCAGTACCCAGCCCCCCCATCTGCTCTGTAGGGTTACTTTACCCTCCAAAACAGATTTTGAAGGCCGACAAGGGACTGCAAGGGAAGAAGAGGGAGTCCCATTACCGTTGGGCAAGCAGGTGTCAGTTCCACTTCAGCACAGATAGCTCTGGATACAACCCACAATCTTTTTGTTGAATCCTTCAAAAATCTTTAGCCATCATATTCAGGGCTTTTTCCCGCTGGCCTTTGCAATAAGTACTTTGATTCTTAAATTGTCATGTGTGAAGAATCCTGTTTTGATACAGGGTAAACATAATGTGTGTGTTCTGTGTGGGGAAATTGCACTTACCATTTAAAAATATAGGCTGTTTGAAGACAGTAGATGTCATTATTCTTGGAGAACAAAAAATGACAGTCATCATCAAAATATTTGGTATCTTTGGTTAAGTGAGCTTGTATCTTGTTGCCTGAACTAAAGCATGGTTGCATTCCATTGTGCATACTGTGAGAGACCATTCATGCACCCCTTATCCTGCCAGTTTCTTCTTTGTAGCCTCGGTACAATCAGTAAGGCACATCTGTTAGAAGCTGCAGACGTAATTTCTGTTGAATGATGCTAAAAGGAACAAAGTCCTATCCTCAGGATTTTACTCTTTTTTGCATTTAGCTGTCTAGTTTCACAATTCAGTTTATATACGGAAAGTTGAAGTCTTCTAACAAGAGAAGCTTGCTGTTGACAGCAGAAGATTGTTTTCCTCTGCTTACTAAGCAACAAAGATATTGGGAATATGTTTTTTGTGAGCAATATTTTGATACATTAAATATAATTAGTTACCTTAGAATACGGTGGGGAAGGTTTGCATTGCCTACTTTTGTTAATTTTTTTGACTGATAAACTTTGCTGAGTTTTAGAATATTCTTTCTCTGTCAAGAAATAATGCAATTTAACATTTTGGGATTTTGAGACACTGCTCCTTAGCAGTATTGGATGAACCCATTTTACTTCTACGTGAGTTATAAGACTTCGCTGCTTGCTTTGCAGGATGGCAGTTCACCAATAAAGGATGAACAAGTTAGTACAGCTAGTGAAGATACTGGATCGTTTGCGTTGCAAGAGCAGCAAGAGTCCTTGATCTGTCAAGAACCCCTGGAACTAGAAGAAACTCCTGAAATTCCAGAGCACCCCACTGCTGATAGTTATACTGAATCGATCTGTGAAGATGATGTTACCCTTGCCTTGAAAGAGTTAGATGAAAGATGTGAAGAAGAAGAAGCTGACTTCTCTGGTTTGTCTAGGTAAAATTGATTTGAAACCATATGTATTTTCTTTCATTAAAGTAATATCAGTATTGACTTATACACTATTGCCTTAGAGACCAGTTTATTTGCAGTAACGCAAGAAGATACATAGGTACCGCTCCAGCGGGAAGGTAGATGGTGTTTCCATGTGCTGCTCTGGTTCACCAGAAATGGCTTAGTCATGCTGGCCACAAGACCTGGAAGCTGTACGCTGGCTCCCTCGGCCAATAAAGCGAGATGAGCGCCGCAACCCCAGAGTCATCCATGACTGGAGATGGTCAGGGGTCCCTTTCCCTTTATGCTGCCAGTGGCATTCCAAGCCTCTAATTTCTGTGATGCTTTGGGGTTGTTTTACTGCTGGTCCGTGCTGCTGAAAAGTTCACACATTGTCTGCACCTTCCCCACTCCTACTGCTGCTGCACTGCCAGGAAAAAAGCCAGTATATGGCTTCTCATGATGCCCAAACCCTGGGTTCATGGTTTGCTTCCCCAAACAAATCACAAGTGGTAAGCCAAACGTCTTGTGGCTGATTAGAGAAACCAACCACAAGCCCAGGTTTGGATCTCATGGCAAGCAAACTGTGGCTTGTTTCGTGGCAGCAGCTGGAGTGCACACTGTGCATTCACATTACCCATTGTTTGTTTTTAACTAGGGTTGAATATGACATGAGAACTGGGCTCATGACATGACAATGGCATCATCATTCTTTCCTAAACTGCTTTCAGATAAAGTCCTAAAATAATTAATCAAGGGTTTCCTCCCCAGATGTCACTAGGTGGGGGGAGACTAACCTACGGCTTGGAAGAATTTATTCAGTTTCTGTGAATCCTTGTTAAGTTGAACAACATTCTTCTAAAATTCTGCTCTGTAGAATCTGCTGTATGTTTGAAACTTCAGATAATTAAGTTAGCAAAACAGCAACTTGCTCTTTGTTTTTGGCCCTGCTTTTGACATCATTTCAAACTGATCTACAGGCCCGTTTTAGAACACCTTGCACAATGCCAAGGGCAATAAATCAAAAGATCTGAAACAGCATTTACTTAGCATGCTTGTTTTCGCTTTATTTACAGTCAAGATGAAGAACAGGATGGTTTCCCAGAAGTCCAGACATCTCCACCACCTTCCCCATTTCTTTCTGCCATATTGGCAGCTTTTCAGCCACAGGCATATGATGATGAAGAGGAAGCTTGGCGCTGCCACGTTAATCAGATGCTCTCGGACACTGATGGATCTTCTGCTGTCTATACATTTCATGTGTTCTCCAGGTTGTTTCAGGTAACTATCCGCAATCTCTGTTTTCAATTTTTATTTTGGAACATCTAGTACTGAAACATTTGTGTTGGTGTGTATCTGATGGGGGGGCAGGGATGTTAAATTGTCACTGTTTACAATTCCTCTGTTAGAAAGCTACTTGTTTCCCTTAGCCACCATCAGAGGGATAGCCGTCTCTAGGGGTGAGACTTTCCACATCATGTATTATCAGGTGACTGTGGTATTGTTCCTGCACATCTCCATGTATAAGAGTTGGCTATCACTACCTAGTCCTAGAACTATTACCATGTTGACCATAGAATCATAGAACTGTAGAGCTGGAAGGGAACCTGAGGATCATCTAGTCCAACCCCCTGCAATGCAGGAATATGCAGCTGTCCCAGATGGGGATTGAACCTGCAACCTTGGCATTATTGACACTACAGTGGTACCTCTGGTTACAAACGGGATCCATTCCGGAGGCCCGACCGTATCCCAAAAATTCCATAACTGGAGGACCGCTTGTGCGCACACACGCGGTGCCGCAGAGCGCTTCTGCACATGCACGAAGCGGCAAACCCACTCCTGGGTTTGTCCCATTCACAACCCGAAAGTTACGTAACCCGGGGGTCCACTGTACACTCAAACAACCATTCCCCTTTTAATGCAGCATTAGAAGAGTGCTTCAGAAGATATTCTCAGTGTAATATGGTGATAGCTCTACCCTAGGATAAACTGATTTGCCCTGTCCCATCTGTTAAGACTGCACAATCCCACCCCCAAGCACAGGAAAAAGGGAAATTTAGGCTTACATGTGAACTCCCATTTAGCAATGTTGCCTGCCACGCTGAAGAAAAGGAAGTGAAAATATTTCTCTATCTTTCTAATATTCCCATGTCTAGAACATTCAAAGGAAGTTTGGGGCTATAACACATGAATCCATCAGTTTTCTTGGGGAGAATCTACAGCGAATTGGAACAAAATTCAAAAGTTCACTGGACGTTATGATGATGTGTTCTGAATGCCCAACAGTTTTTGTGGATGCAGAGACGGTAATATCTTACGTTTATTAACACATGCTGAGCCTATGTCTAGTGAGCTTTGCTACTAAGGTACAGAATGTTCTGTGTTTTGAGATGTGCAAAGAATCACTCCCCTTAAAAATATTATAATGTTAGCTTCAGTGCATAAACTGGCTGAAGGTGACTTGGCTTCCTAAATTCTCTGTGGTTGCTTCAAGTACATTTTTCCTTTCAAATATCTAGAACTTTGTCATCTATCTGAATAATGTTTGAGAGTTAAAAGGTTGAAAGTCAAGTCTCAAATTCAGTGGATCTCTGATTATGAAGATTATGAAGATATTTAGTACCAAAATTATAAGTGTGTATGTGTTCTATTCCTGTAACATCTGTAGCAGCACCTGTCCTTTGGAACTGCTTCCCATTACGCTTCAGGCAGATGCCGTATCTGTTGTGTTTTCAGTGCATATTGAATACCATTCTTTTTTCCAACCTGCTTTTTAAGTGAAGATCTTTATCCCAGTCTGAAACTGTGTTGGATCTGAAATTAAAAACAACTTCATATGTAAAAATAATGGTTTTTACTGTTGAAATTGCTTTGGGATACTTTATGGGAAGTGATTCATAAGTGGAATACATAGCAATAATTAAGGCTATTTTTATATCACAGCTGATGTCCTATGGCTTATTGGAAACCTTGAAATTCAGTGTGCTCGAGCTTCAAGAACACCTGGATACGTACAATGCTAAAAGAGAGGCAGCAGAGCAGGTAAATGTATTGTGGTACCTGGCTTGTTGCGTTGTGTTGAAAGAGGAAAAAGCTGAAAATTGCAGTTTTCTCAAGCCACACCCAGCTGCCCCACACTAGATTCATATTAGCTATTGCTATCTTCCTTCCCCACCAGGCCAAAAAGGTTGCCCACCTCTGCTCTAATAGATGGAGCACAATAACAAAAAATTGCAGTGTAGAGTGCTTCTCTTCCGGGTTTGAGCCACTCCACTACATTCTCGTTCCCTCTGCTTTTCTTTTCCTCCTTCCAACACTCAGTAAGCTTTCCACTCCCACTGAGTATGCTCAGTTCTTACTCACTTTGGGGGGAGGGGATGCTCCATGCTAAGGTTGGGGGGGGGTTAGTAGGGTGTGCCCAACATACAACATTAAAATATTTGATTTCACCGTTAATGTCTCTGGAGCTCTCACATACATCCTTGGAGACATTTTAAAATACTGTAGGTTATCACTGTAAACCAGGAATGACTCTATCCATACAAAGAGATGTATATCTATATCTTGTCTTTTCTATATCTTGTCAAACCATACGATTTTTAATATTGAATATTACATTTTACATCCTGGTATCAGGTAGGAGTACTGCTCTCCCTAGGTGTTGAAGGCAGAAATCGTTGCTCTAATTGCAAAAAACTGAAGTGTTACCATGACAACCCCATCCAGTTCCAATTTCTGCCTCACCTTGCTCTGTTGTTGGCTTCACTCCCTCCCCTTGTCATCAGCTCAGGCCTGTTAATTTTTTGCCTTTTGTGCCTGTGAATGTTGGAAACCTTTATCCCCCTCCTCTATCTGGCTCTGTGGCTTTTTGCCCTTTGTTTTTTGCTGCACTGTTCCCTCAGAGCCTCTCCTGCCACCAGCCACCATGTTTTCTCTCTCACCTTTTCTCTTTGTTCCCTTCCTTATTTAAAACTGTAAAAAAAAGTCTCATCTTCAGGTGCTCCCATTTGCTCCGGGCAAGACACCGCACACCTATGGGCAAATACTGTATTACCCTTTGCTGTCTACCTGCCAAGACGCAGGCCTCTGCTATGGCCCCTGTGTCAGATCCCCAGAGAGGAATGGCTGCTTCTTCCGTTACATCCACCTCTTTTGTGCTAACTGCTGGCTCCTTGTCATTTCATCATGCCTGGTCAGAGCCCTTGGTTGAACTGGAGATTGGCGGCTCTAGCAGTGGTAGGGGCTCTGAGCCCACTCAGCGTTTGGTGCACAGGCAGCAGAAAGTGGCTGATAATCTTTGTGATGAGGAAGGAAGCCAGGCAATCCTTGGTCAGCTTTTTACTAGGGATGCTCCCCATAGGAGTTCTCCAGGTTTCAGGACTCTTCCTGTGGAGCCACACTGCAGGGTATCAGCAGTCTCTGCCTGTTTCTACTACGCAGCTGCTCCTGTGAATGCCTTACAGGTTGATCTCCGGGTTCTTCATCTGTCGAAGGAAGCTTTTCTGGCAGATCTAGCTAAGCCTTCATCTCCTCCTGCCCAGCCTGCCTCGGCTCCTCTTCCTTGAGTTGCCTCTGAAGGTCTTTGTTGCTTGTACCAAGCCTATCCATCAGTCTCAGTCCTTTTTCATTTCATTTTCCCCTGTCTTTCTGGGCAAGAAAGTATCCTCTGCCATTTTAACAATGGTTGAAAGCCTGTATTACTTTGGCATATAATTGTTTCTTCTTTTTTTAAAAAAAATTAAATTAACAATTTCAACATAACAAATTATCAAAACATCTCATATTCATTTCCCCCCTTTCCCCCCACCTCCCCATCAAACCCTCCCTCCTTCCCTCCCCCCCCAAGACTTCCCTCAGCTCCTCTCTCTGATTTCTCAACTCATATTATTCTCTGCATACTGTAAAATTGTATAAATCAGGCATATAATTGTTTCCATTTGACTCCTCCAACCAAAATCATGACCCATTTGACTAGAGCAGCATCTGTTTGAACAGTGTTTTCCTTGAATGCTCCCTGGGTTAGTCTCAATACCTTTACTGAACCCTATAAGGCAAAAGGTCTGTGCTTTTGCAGAGGCAGCCTTTGGGAGCCATGTCCTCCTGGACCAATAGGGAGCACCTCATTCTCTCAATTGTTTGCCGCCCTATACAGGTCAAATTGGGTATGTCCCACCTGATGTCATGACATACGTGGAAAAGATACTACTGGTACTTACCCTTGAATGGTTCCTCTACATGCATGTAGCATGACATAAGGGCTTCACCATTTTTCTAGGCTGCCTTTCTCCATGTGATTGGTGACCCATTTTCAGTGTTACTTTGTGTTTCCTGGATAGGGAGTGTCACATGTTGGGTTTTTTTTTTTGTCATGCCACTGTTCTGTTTTTGGCACTTACTATCTTGGCTTATCACAATAAAAACTGGCGGAGGTCATCATGGTAAGGTCTCAGGTTTTTGCAATTGGAGCAGCAATTTCCACCTTAAACCACTAGGTGGAGCATTACTCCTACCTGATGACATGTTACATACATGCAAGAGAACCCTTCATGGCAAGTACCAATAGTATCATAAGACTTTTAAAAAGTAACAATGTTAAAGGCAAACAACTTTGAGCTTTGAAATATTTTCAGAATGTTAGATGATTCTGATACAATGGAGAATTCTTGTAAATGATAGCGTTGGGAGGACATAGGCTTTGCATTAAGAACGGAGGTTGTTTTTCTGGGTGAAACATTGAAATTAATTCAAACCTGAAGGCTTTCTGTTGCTTCAAAAATATTCCTGCGACCCACTCAAACCTTTGCCCTGCCCTAATCACTCACCATTTCTTCACTGAAAAACAGGCAGAATACAGGAATAGATCCACAGGCAATCTTTTGACACCATCACTACAGAAACCTCATGTTGAGAGCTTCTGGTACACCAGGATGACAGAGGTCATTCTGAAGTTACCAGCCACCAGACACTCTGTGCATGAACAATACACAGATGACTTGGATACTGTCAGTTAATAGCAATGCACAGAAAATAACAATGCCCCAAACCTAGTTGTGCTAGAATGCAAGTATTACTAGGAAAGTATCTCTGAAATACTGTTTTCGCTACGGTTGAACTGTTAACCCAGTTCAGAGGCTGCTTAAACAGGTAGGAAGATAGATGTATACAGGGAACTGCTATGTATGCAAGCACTTCCATTGTGTTGGGCAGATCTGTGAGAGGACACACACAGCTGCCTCCAGCATTAAAGATCATGGCAAAGCCTCTTCATTGACCAACTCCATGGGCGTTTCAGCTGGGGCAAACAGAGTGTCTTGGATTGCAACCATGAAATGCCCACTAGTGTGAAAATGCAGTATTGCGTTCTGGTATATTAAAGTGGAGGAAGTAGTTTAACTGCAGCTGGCACTACTGCTTGTCCCCTCCTATTTCTATCACTTTTACTTGGGCAGGCTGAGATTCAGCCAAGACCCCCCTGTGCAAGCTCTCCAACTCAGCCTAATGTTCAGAAGTGGAGCAGGTGCTTTCAAAATCTAATATGCCTCTGACTAGGAGTCAGCTATGTCAGAGAATCCTGTCTGCCTCTTGAGGTCAGCTTCAAGCTCACTTGCCATTAGGCTCTTTTGGATTGTGTATGGCAGATATTTTCTTCTCTTTTATAGCTTTCACTTTATACTTCGGAGATCAGTAAGAAACCAATATTACATTGGCTCATTGTCAACACTCCCACTGGAGGAAGAAGGGGTGGGCATTCTTTTGCAAATTCCTTTCCCCTATGCAGCCCCCCTGTACCCAGAGATGTACCTGATGGGGGGAGAGACAGGGAGATGAGAGTCAAAAGGTGTTTGCAAGAGCGGGTTGGCAAAAGTTGGTTTCTGCAAAGCCCTGTCTGCTACTCTGCTAACCTTTCCTTCACCCCCATTAATAAATATCTCAAATATGAAACAGTTAGTTAGTTAGTTAGATTTATTACGGCCATTGGCCCATATCTAAAACAATACATCAAAATTTATCCATAAACAATACAGTTTAAACAGTTCCAAGATTAAAACACCCATATAAAACCAAATATGAAAGAATAAGGATGTTATCTGACAAGACGTCCAATGTCCATTATATCAGCAGGCTGTATTTATGGTAATTTTGTGGTCCACACAAAATACAATCTCTCTGTTCTTCAGGCTCTTACAAACATCACTGGGTGGTTGTTTTTTTTTGTAATCATGCTTGTGTTTTATTTTGTAGTGGCTGAAAGATTGCAAGAGGACATTTGGTACAGATGATGGTATTCATGGAACCACTACAGATGCTCAGGTAGGTGTCGGGCCCTGGTCACTGGGTCCATTTTATGCCATTCATTAATATGAACACCTTGTGTATGCCACAGTAGCAGTCATATTCCCAGACTGATTAAAGATTACTTGTAAAGGTTTTCATTTCAGTTATCACAGTTATCACAACTATCTGAGGAATTTTATGAAGCATTGGCCTGAGAATAATGGATTCTCCATTTTATTGAAGTGAGGAGCCAGGCTCTGGGTCTGGGCTTAATAACACTGAGCAGATAAGCAGGACAGATAGCATCTGCGTACCAAAACACGTCTGCCTTTTATGCAGTTGCTGTTGCAAGCGAGAGAATTGGTATGCTGCATCTCTGCTCATCAGATAAATTACTGTCTGGACCAGAAGCCGTGCTGGATCTAATCTGATTAGTCCTGGGCACATACCTATGACCCGTCTAGAAGGGTACATTTAAAACAATTACTGGAGTGATGAAAATCTTGCCTGTTGTTTTTGCAAAGGGCTTTCCAGAACAATACAGCTGTAGTACTTGGAGCTAATAGGTGCATGAAAGAAAGCAATACAGGAACATCTTTGCTAAGGCTTAATACTTAATACCACAATATTACCAAGTATGCAACAAGAACAATATTTCAAGTAAATGCTTGCAACTGTCATGGTATTACGAGGATAGTGCTGTTTAGCACCCTGATGGTTACACTGTGGGGTGCTGCCAATGGTATTTAATATCGATATGAATCAGCTGGGCGTAGT
The DNA here is from genome assembly GCF_964234715.1 of Podarcis melisellensis. NCBI lineage: Eukaryota > Metazoa > Chordata > Lepidosauria > Squamata > Lacertidae > Podarcis > Podarcis melisellensis. Next base: position 59,327,187 of record NC_138541.1, on the reverse strand, counting down.
TTGGGGGCAAGATGCCATCAGTAGGTAGATGACGCTTGGTGATATTTCTCTAGTGTTTGACTCAAGAAAGGATATGCAGTGCCTGGATGCAATGGTGGGATGAATGAGGGGAAATAAGTTGAGGTTGAATCCTGGCAAGATGGTTGCACTGTGAGTGAGCTGTTCCCACGTCTAAGAAATTGGTTGACTGCCTGCCATGGACAGGGCTGCTCTCCTTCTGAAGGAGCAGCTACACAGCCTGGCGGTGCTTCTGGATCCAGCCTTATCACTGGAGGCCCAAGTAGCCTCAGTGCCTAGAAGGGCCTTTTACCAGCTGCACTTGGCATGACAGCTTCAGCCATTCCTGGACTGGGAGAGCTTTACCACCATAGTTCAGGCACTAGGCAAGATTTAATTATTGCAAGGCACTCTATATGGGGCTTCCCTTGTGCTTGGGCCAAAAAAATGTAGGTAGAAGCAGGGTTTTTGTAGAGCTACTCGGAGCTCTGTTTTCAGCAGACTTCTCAATTTTTTACTTTAACTTCATACCTTCTGGTTTTTTCCCCTTCTTCTCCCCTTATTAATGAATGTATTTATTATTTAATTGTATTTGTTGACTATTTGCTAAAAAGAAGAAAATCACGAAGTGGTTTCCACTGCAAATAAAACCTGAGATATATCAATACAATATAAAAATAGCTACATACATTAAAACCCAAATAATACATAATCACAAAGTGGTAGCAAAATGAGAAACAAATGGCCCAGCACCTGGCATTAGAAAACCCCCAAAGCCAGGATAAATAAATATAACTTAAGCTGACGATGAAAGTGGAATACCGGTGGTGCATAGAGCATAATTGCATCAGGGTGATGAAACTGCTTGTGACAGTATTGTCTTCTGTGCTTATCCTCTAACATTTGTGGGGTTGGACCAAAGGTTAATGTACGGAAGTTTCTAAAGAGCCTGTACTCTGGAAGGTTTTGCTTTATCACCCTCCCCAACTTTTATTGAAAAACACTTGTTGCAAAAAAAATGTATTGGGATGATACTCTGCATCTTTTGCAAGGGGAGGACACCTTGCCCCATTCCTCTGGCCAAAATATTTCTTGGATGAAGGGGGGCAATTGGTCTCTAGGGACCATTCATCCTCTAAGGTCAATTCTCCACATACACCATGGGATTCCATTATTCTGTATTAAAAGATCCTTTGGAAGTGAAACTTTTTGGCCAAGAGAACACTTGCTCTATGGTGCACAGCCTCCAAGCCAAACCTTCCCCCCTCCTTCCTGTTAGGGCTCCAAGCAGGTTTTCTTGCTTCCTCTCAGCCTGGCCAGTTAAAAGTAGGATATATACATTGCCCTTAGCCCCAGTTGTTGTTTTTTGTATGTGTGTGTTTCAGGGGAAAGGGGGGGGGATCCCTCCCCAGTATTTCTTTCTGCAAGGATGAATACTTGCTGTCTCGTAGAAAACCTATCCTGCCTTTCCCTCTCCCTCCATTTTGGGTCCCAGTCTATCTGCACATAAACTCTGTAGTCTGCTAATATAGGAAATCATTTGGCTGTGTTGATATGCCTTAAAATGCATGAGGTTTCTTTTTTTATCTTTTTAATGAATATATGCATGCAGCTCTTTCCTTTCCAATTACCGTATTTTTCACTCTATAAGACAGACAGTTTCCCCTTCAAAAATTAAGAGGAAATGTGTGTGCGTTTTATGGAGCGAATGCAGGCTCCTTGGCTTCAGCGATAGCAACGCGAAGCTTCCGAAGCGCAGTGGGAGCGCTCCCTCCGAGCTCCGGAGGTTTTGGGTTCCTTTCACTGAAGGGTAGGTGCCCCTTCAGCTAAGCAGGAGGAGAAATGGAAGGGGCTCCGTTTCTCCTGCCGCTTCGCTGAAGGGGCGCTGCGCAGAGAGGGGGAGGTTTTTTCCCCTTGTTCTCCCCCTCTAAAACAAGGTGCGTCCTATGGTCGGGTGCGTCCTGTAGAGCAAAAAAATCGGTAAATGTGAGAATTTTACAAATACCCTCTACTTTACGCTATATAATTTTGTCATATTGCATGAAAGCAAGACAAGTAGTACATCTACAAATTCAGTTATCTTTGAATTCTGCCTAGACTTTTTACACACAGTGAAGCTTTCTTTGAACGTTATTCTTCTTTTAGTTTATATGGGACATCTGAGACCCTATTTAAAATGATCTTCTATACTAATTCATGATCTTTTTTCCTTTTTGTATTTTTGTGACCTGCTCACGTTCTTGCTTAGCATTTGGAAATTCTAGCAGTAAGTGATGGCTCTTGATTTATCAAATATTTAACCATGCCAGTAAAGAAACTGGTGTCATTTTTGTCTCTTGTCCATTTGTGATATAGCTGTGTCTCATTTAGATTACAGAAATAGTGTTTGCTTCACTTACCTATATAGTTCTAACTCTTAAAATGCCAGCCCCTTTTAGATGGTAGATTAGTAGCAAGTGATTCCATTACCATTTGCTTTGCTGCTTTGGTGTAAAACAATCTTAACACCCATCTCCCCTGTGATACATACATGTGAAAATATGCAATTTTGTTCAGGAATTTATTGCTTTTACAGTTGTCATGCTACTGTAGAGCTGGAAAGCTAAGAGTGTATATTTTAATAAATGTATTAACTGTGGGAAGAAACAATGTGCTTGAACATAAATACCATATTTTGATATGTGGCCCAGAATTAAAACTGACATCACCAGTAGAAATAGAAGCAATTTCTTCCCTGCTAGAGCATGGCATTTCTGAAATGTCATGAGAATCCCTTTCTGTTTTCTTTGTTGTAAATACAATTGCCCTTCTTAAAAGGTAAAGTTATAAGGGCAACACCACTTTTTAATTATACATCTACAGCTTTCATCAGCTTCTTACTGCATTAGCTTGTGCAAATAGCTATTTTTTATATTGCAAATTATTCACTAAACAAGCAGTGTGTTTATTGTCTGATTATTATATAGTTGATTAATATACTGAATTTAAGGTAACAACCTTGTTTTTTTCATTTATAGGAGTTGGAGTTGTGCCGGAGGCTATATAAATTGCATTTCCAGTTGTTGCTTCTCTTCCAAGCATATTGTAAACTTATCAGCCAAGTGGATGTAGTTAAAAAAGAGGCAGAGGTAAAGAAAATGCCACAACGTTTTTAATAGTGTTTGTTAAAAGTGAACTGCTTGAGATTGTCAATTTTGTTTTAAGAGGATAAAACAATCTGACTTACAAGGTTAATCGCATTTGTAAAGGACATCAGTATCCATTATGAGCATTCTGTACTCTGTCTTCTAATGCATATTTAATGGTACATAACCAATTGTCACTTTATAATTTCAACCATCACCCAGCTGCAGTTGGATTGATGTCAAAGTTTCTGATACACATATACCAAAATCGCCAAGATTATATTCTGAGCAGTTAAGAGTTGGAAGGGATCCCGAGGGTCATCTAGTCCAGCCCCATGCAATGCAGGAATCCCAATGAAAGCATCCATTACAGATGGCCATCCAACCTCTGTTTTAAAAACTCGATTCCACCGTCAAATAGCTCCTACTGACACTTAGTCAGAATCTTCTTTCTTGTAACTTGAAGCCAGTGGTTTGGGTCCTATGCTCCAGAGCAGGAGAAAACAAGCTTGCTCCATCCTCCGTGCGACAGCCTTTTAGATAGATGGCTGCCAGTCTCCTCTTATCCAGGCCAAACATGCTCAACCATTCCTCTTAAGGCTTGGTTTCCAGACCCTTGACCATCTTGGTCACTCTCCTCTATATACCTTACAGCTTGTCAATATCCTTCTTAAATTTTGGTGCCCAGAAATGGACACAGTACTCCAGGTGTGGTCTGATCAAGGCAGAATAAAGTGCTTGAGGTACTTCTGTGAGCAAGCATTTAACCCGAAATATGCCCTAATTACGTATTTTTAAAAAATAACCCTCTGTCCCCATTGCTTAAATTGCTTTTAGTACAAAAACTTAAGTTTATCTTCTTTTGTTTTAGGTAATAAACATGTCAGAGGAACTTGCACAGCTAGAAGCCTTTCTGAAGGAAGCAGAGTCTGCTTCCGACAGTGGTATTGAAGAAATGGAAATTCCAGAAGCTTCCCAAGCCAACACTGAGACTGCCATTCATTCTCTCATTGAAACTTTGAGGAATAAAGAGTTTATGTCTGCTATAGTACAGGTCAAAGCTTTCAGGTACAGTTTGCTAATATTCTCATTTGAAAAGGATAAAATTGAGAGGGACCTTTATGCAATGGCCTACTTACATCAGTATATTTCTTATTTTATCAATACAATTGTAAGGTAACTCCAAACATGGAGTTAAGTTCTCTCATAACTGTAAGGTATAATAGTTTTTAACCTAGAATTTTGAAGCAAGCCTACTTTATTTAAAAAAATGGAAATATGATAAACTTCTTTATAAGACATTAAATGCATCTTTTCTGTTTTTCCAGATGTATTTGGCCCAATGACATATTTGGCAGTTCTGAAGATGACCCAGTACAAACATTGTTGCAGATATATTTCCGTCATCAGACCCTGGGCCAGACTGGCAGTTTTGCAGTAGTTGGCTCAAAACAAGACATGTCAGAAGCCAGCTCAAAACTAATGGAACTAAATTTAGAGATCCGGGAGTCACTGCGCATGGTGCAGTCTTATCAGCTTCTGGCAAAACATACAGCAGTGGGAAGTTTGAGCACTGGATTTTAAAAACTACTGTCCCACAGAGAAGAACTGAAATGGTCTCAATATTATCAAGCACCTTTTCATATCTGTTGAAACTTGCTGTTTGTGACAGAAACCATACCTGTGATGACCAGTGAAGTACTGGGAGCAAGCTATGTTATTCAGAAATGAAGGTTTTTGAAACCTCATAGCCATCATCTTAACCTTTTCTTAAACAGTAGCTGTGTATGGACAGTATGAACACTTTTTGAAAATAACTATATACAAACTGCATTAGAAGAAAAGGGCTAAAAACAATGCCTACAAATGCATTATTATCTTCAAAAACAGAAATGTAAGACTTGTTGCAATAATGGCCTCTTGATACTGAGACAATTAAAAGCAGGTAAATGAGGCTAAAAATCAAGGCTGGTTATTTTGGCTGAAGACCTGCGAGGCTTCTTCGCTTTCAAGCAGCAAATAAATCATCAGGTGATGCCAAATTAATACACTTGGCAATGTCATGAGGAATGTGCTGTCATACTGGAGCTGAAAAGACTGCAGACTCCATTGATTTATCAATGTTGTATTTACTCTACCTTCGTCTATAATGGTGAATTATGTGTGAAAGTAGGAATGAATGGATATCTGACAATTGCATTTTGAAGGTATGGATGTTTGATATGGTCTGAGCATGCCTAAAAAAAGCACTGCAAGATTATTTTTGGAAGAAAAAAATATTTTATTAGATTTAACTCCTTAGTCTGTAAATGTTATGGCATTTAATATTTTAAACTGGAATTATCCAGTTTTCAAAAAGAAATAATATATCTAACTCGTTTGGAATGCTGCTCAGTTCTCTGATCAGCGCTTATTACAAATATTGATAACGACTAACCAAAAAGTAGCTGCCTGCAGAGACTTTAAACTGTATATTAAAAGATATATGTTGCTCCTCAGCAACTCATTAGAAAAGTTAACTTATTTTATTCTGTACATACTCTAGAAATTGTATAGTGTAAAATCCAGTATTTTTCTTGTACAATTGTGCAATGCACTGTTACATGAGAATAGTGTATAAAGCTGGGGGGAGGGGGGGAGAATAGTGGCTGTTAATAGAATACATGATCTACATCTGTGTATTCTAGAGTTCAATAAAAGGTGTAAACTTGCTTGTATTTTCATGATAAAACGCTTAGAAGGGAGAGACCACTGACTACCAAAACCTACAATATACTTTAGAATTCCTTGTTAAAATCTTGTAGCACAAAATAAACTGGATTCTATTGGAACCAAAACTTTTTTAGAAGCAAAAAAGTATGAATGTCTCATGATTCCTGAAGGAACAAATGCCCTGTATTTTATGCATCTCTCCTACCCACTGTGATTGATGTTAAAGCAAAAAAAAATGGGCTCTGAAATGTCAGGGTGTAGAATGTAGACATGAAATCTCTTAGCATGGCCTTTTTTCCACTGGGGAAATGGAGTAGACATGTAATTATGCTGAAATACATTAAATTAAGGCACTGTGCATACCATTGGACTGCTGACACAAGTTCTGTTACTTTTCAAAATCCGCACATTCATAATCACTGTATTATTTTTTACCCTGATATAATTTAATTATTTTGAAGGCTCTGTGGTACTGTAGATTATGTTCCTAATTATTTAATACACTTTTAAAAGGGGTGTGTGTAGTTTTTAGTGGTGTATTATACTTTTTACATCTTCTATTGGCCTTTTTGTGTTTCTTTTTGCTTTGGGGAGGGTTGGTAAAATAAAATCTCATATCTGCTACCTTGTGTATTTTCTGAAAAGGATTGTGGGGTATGTGTGCAAACATTTAAATAGGAATATCACTTTTATGCTTTATTCTAAGACAACCTTAGCATGCTTAAAAATAGACTAGCTATAAGTGACAAAGATACAATACACATCCTCTAACCAAACATACATGTTGTATGCAGTGCTGTAATTGCACTGCATGACTTGCTAGGTGTAAGTGTAGATAATAAATAAAAGTACAGTGGTGCCTCGCAAGACGAAATTAATTTGTTCCGCAAGTTTTTTCGTCTTGCGAGTTTTTCGTCTTGCGAAGCACGGTTTCCCATAGGAATGCATTGAAAATCAATTAATGCGTTCCTAGGGAGACCGCCTTCAGACCAGGTCTGGGGACAGTCTGTCCCCGGACCTCTTCTGAAGGCTGGTGGGGGGGGAGGACTTTTCTCCCCACCGCCAGGCTTCAGAACAGCCTTCTGAAGGCTGGCGGTGGAAAGAAAAGCCCTTCTCCCGCCGCCAGCCTTCAGAAGAGTTCCTGCAGGGCTGCCTAGGCTGCAGATAGCAGCCTGCTGCCCGGTGCGAGGGAGCTCTGAAGCAGAGCGCCCCTCGTGCGGGGCAGACATCTGCAGCTTGGGGAGCCCTTCAGGACTTCCCCGCGGGGCTCTCCAAGCTGCGGATAGCAGCCTGCTGCCCCGCACGAGGGGCGCTCTTAAGCAGAGCACCCCTCGCGCAGGGCAGACATCTGCAGCTTGGGGAGCCCTTCAGGACTTCCCCACAGGGCTCTCCAAGCTGTGGATAGCAGCCTGCTGCCCCGCACGAGGGGCGCTCTTAAGCAGGGCAGACATCTGCAGCTTGGGGAGCCCCAAGCCTTGGGGAGCCCACCGCAAGCCTTCAGGACTGGTCCGGGAACAGAGGGGAAGGCGCACAGCTTCTCTCTTCCCGGGGCTTGCGGTGGGAGGAGGGTTCCCCGCTGTCCCGGAGATTTCCCTATGGGCTTTCGTCTTGCGAAGCAAGCCCATAGGGAAATTCGTCTTGCGAAGCCACTAAAAAATCGGAAAACCCTTTCGTCTTGTGGGTTTTTCGTTTAGCGAGGCATTCGTCTTGCGGCGCACCACTGTAGAGGGGGAGCTGCTGCAAAACTCTACATGATGTGGTGGTTCTCCTAAGTTATTTGTATATGTTACTGATAGTTCAGAATTGAGCCAAACTCATTTTTGTGCTAATGGGGGGGGGGGGGAAGAGATCCATAGCTCATTGGTAGAATATATAAGATAAATCCATTGCAGTACAAATTCAGTCTCTGGTACCTCCATTTAAAGGATCTCCATAACCTTGGGAGCCTGGAGTGCTAGTTCAAACGCAGGCAAGGTGAGTAAGATGTATAAGGTGGATCTGCATGCAAGTACTTGGAACAATCAGTGAGATAACAATAAACTTATTATTTTCATTGATAAGTTTCTCCCACTGAAATCACTGGGACTTCAGAGATGCTTTTCATTGGATTGGGCCTAAGGCGATGCTACTACACAGAATAGTAGGGATTCTGAAGGGATCATTAGCAGTAGGACAAGGCCTTGACTATTGAGAAATCTCCCATCCCTTTGTGAATTCAATATCCCACCATCCCCACTCCCGTTGCTGACCAGGCTTGATGGGAGGTATTAAAGAGGAGGTGGAGTGTGCCCAGTTAACACTACAACCTATTTTCTTGCAATCATACTAGCTTCTATCCAGAAGCAAGCCCTGGGTAAAGTGTATCAATCAAGCCATTTGAAACTTCAGAACCTTAGCACTTAAAGTTGATACTTAGAAAGCAGGTATTTAGCAATACACAACAATTTGGAAGTATAAACAACACTACATATTAGTATTTAAAATAACTGCAGCACAGACCATGTAGTTCTAGTAATATGGCCAGTGACAGTTTCAGCTGCCTCTGATAAGCTTAAATTGCTTTAACCAAACAATAAATCCCTATCCCTCCAAAAAAAAATAGTTATACTATATCAACTATACTGACATAGTATAGTATGTAACAGTTATAACAGCAAAGCATGGTTCCCATTTGAGAATGTGCAACAGTGAGCCTTAGGCTCATATGCTGTCCAAGTACAGTGGTACCTTGGGTTACGTACTTAATTCGTTCCGGAGGTCCGTTCTTAACCTGAAGCACCCTTTGGCTAATGGGGCCTCCTGCTGCTGCTGCACCGCTGGACCACAATTTCTGTTCTCATCCTGAAGCAAAGTTCTTAACCCGAGGTACTATTTCTGGGTTAGCGGAGTCTGTAACCTGAAGCATATGTAACCCGAGGTACCACTGTACTAGAAGAGAAAGTTTAAAGTTTCCATTTGCAACCACCAACAGCCTCCTGTATTCAGATGTAATGGGAAACAATGGCAAATTGAAGCTTTAAGCTTCACTTCCTAACAGGAGTGGTGGCATGGAAGCCCAGGGATCACTGCAGGTCCATTCATCTAATGCCAACTCCCAAGAGACTGATCTGCTTTCAGAATTAAAATCTGCAAATGGTCTACCCCTGGGTGTGTTTTTTTTTTGGGGGGGGGGTTCAAGTCAAAGTTGTTGAGCTTTAGGGAGGAGAAAAGCCCTGTTTTTATACAAATACTGTCTTAGTTCCATTTCGGGGGGGGGGCGTTAAAGGCAAGGGTCAAAGGAAAACGTCACTCACAATAATAACGCTTTGAATGAAAACACCCACAGAGAGAAATGAAATAGTTACAAGGCGTGATGAAGCATCACAATCCCTTTATTTATACATTCACTCAGATAGCGCCTCATCATCATGAAAGTTGTAGGTAATATTTAGAAGCATGTCATTCACTGTCTTGGCTCAAGACAGTGAATCTTAATCTCTCAATTTTGGATGATGGCCAGCCATTAGACATATCCTGCCACTCACCTACAAACTTAAACTGGCATTGGTCAGAAGTACCAAATACTGTACCCACTGTACCCATCAATATTCAGTTATGCATACAACTTAGATCCAGAACAATTGTCTAGTTTTTACCCAGCACCATTCAAGTACATCTCAGTTGAAGAAATCTAAAGGACTATACATCACTGCCTCCTACTTCTAGCATTAAACAATTCACTGCTATTCCACCCCTTTTCATTTCAGTTATATATTTGATTCTCCATAAATTTTAACTATTTCCCATAACTTTACTTGCCCTATATAGAGCAATTGTCAATGTGAAACTCATACGTACAATTACATTTCCCAGTTTGGAGCCACTTAAGTGCGCATTAGGTTCTACACAGAAGCATTTCATAGCAAGAGGGTAACAAGGAAGAAGACTGGTACACATTCCTCCACACAGATGGGAAGGAGGGTTTAAATAAGGCTCTCCCATCACCAGCAACACCCCCCCTCTTTTTTTGCTGAACTTGCTTTTCAAGTCTTCTTCTCTCCAAAAAAAATCTAGCTGAGTCACAGTATGCCAGGCAGAGTCCCTCCCCCTTAATACAATTACAAAAAATGAAGTGGGCATTAGGTTGCATTAGGATTCACAATTGCTTTACTACAGCTTCATTGGCAGGCTTTCCACTGCTGCAGCCTGCTGTTTCCAAACAAAATATCTGCGTCATTGCAAATCTATATTAAGGATTCTTTCGCTACTATCCTGCTCAAATAATATATTTAAAACTAAATGTGCTATCACAAGAGAGACGTTTGCCTTTGCACCTTCCACAGAGATCCTGACGATGGGGTCTCTTGGGATCTACATGGCGCAATTTCACAGGACAGACGCACCGTGTCTGCTTGCAACTCTGAAATGGGACAGAAAGAGGCACAGTATCTGAAACTACTACAAGCATCCATGTACAAGTTCCGCAGATAAAATATGCTTTAGGAGCCTGCATAGGTATAAGGTTCACAGGTTCCGTGACTTTTTTAAACTCCAACCTAAGCACCGCTTTCTGTTTGGGGGCCTCTTCAGTGACTGGAAGACTCATGCACAATAGGATGCAACAACAACTACTAAAGCAAACTGTTAACGCTACTATTATTGTTGCATCTCCATCACACACACACCGACTACAGAAGCACAGTTCCCCTCTAGGTAGAACAAGGAAGATCAATTCCAAGTACTGTATAAGACTCCCTAAGAAGTGGTGAATGCCATTAAGAAGATGAGACAAATTCATGGAGGTAAGGCTGTCAGCTGATAGTAACCACCATGGTTATATGTCTTACCCCTACCTCCACTATCGGAGGCTGTACATCTCTCGATATCAGCTGCTGTCAGGAACTACAAGTGGGAAGAGTTCAGGCTTTGCACAAGGCAGCTGGGTTGGCCTCTGGAAGAACATGATGCTAGACTAGGTGGGCCTGATCCAATAGGCTCTTAAGACTGCCCATTGGGGAAATGATGCATCTTGAACTTTAACCCTACATATGTCTACATATGTAGCAGGATGCACACCTGGGGATCAGATATTTAAATTTCTCACATAAAAATAATAATAATTAAAACTCCATTTCTGATTGCAAGCAAATTGAGAGCAAGCAAAGGGCTGGACTATATTTGTAACAATTACACGGGGAGCATTCCAAAGTCCTCCATATGTCTGAAGCAACAGTTCATTCTACCACCCCATGTAGAACATGCCTCCATTAAACCTAAACTACTCCACAAAGTATCCAAAATTGAACCAATCATGGGGCCGCATTAACTAAAGATATACGCCATGGCCTAGTTTGGACTTCAATCACCCACCCAGCTTCAATTAAAATATCCTGGTTTCTTAAGCCAGTGTTTCACATGACCTCTGAACCAAGAAACTGATTTGAGTTCACTCAAAACCACTATAAGATCACCAACACTGTACAACAGATTAAGAGTATTTTCAATGAACAATTAATTTTCCCCATCCTTCCAATTTACTTATCCTTCCTATTAGCCATTCTGGTGCAATTAAAGTTAAAGGGTAATTAAATTATCATTAAATTCAGGTATCACCACTAGTGAGAACTGATCTTGCACAGGAAAGAGAACCAATTAAATCTACATACTCAAGTACAGAATGTGCATGTGCTGTGCAGAATGTACACGTTAAACTATAAATGCTGTTCTAGTGGGTTTAGAGGGTTTTCATGCTCTTCATGACTAAGTGCACATCTCAAAATCTGATAGGGGATAGGCAAGGGCCAACTGAGCAGGATGCTGCATCTGGTTCTATATAAGCACACCTGTTTTTCACAGGGGCACAAGCATTCTATACTGCAGTATGGCTATCCAAATACAAGCAGTAGAAGAGACAGAGACAGAGAGATATCCAATGCCTGAAAACAGTATGTTTGGACAGTATTTTGCCTTCAATGGCCTCCTAAGAGTTGCTTACTTGGCAGGTGATATCCTCCACACGGTAGGGATTGTAGGATTTCTGGCAAGTTCGGCAGAACTGCCTAAAATAAACCTGAGGGTGGGTGGGGAGAAGGAAAAAAGCATGAGGGCAACTCCTTACCAAAGGGCAAGACCACCACCCTCCACTGCTCTAATGACAATACTCACCTTGTTTGTGCCCTGCACACACCATACATAGGCACTCTCCCAGCGGATGTTGCAGTCCTTGCAGTGGTAATAGCCATACTTCTGCTCTAGGAACTAGAGAGCATAAACCAAACAGTAAGGGAACTGACATCTCAAGTTGAGCAGCCTGTTGCAAGCCCTGACCTTGTGTGCCTTAAGAGCAACTGGCAGCAGCTTCCCTCACAAGCTTGAAGAATCAGAAGAATCTCTATTTGCACCAACCACTAGCCACAGCAATAAAACAAAACACAATGTGTTGAAGACAGAGGTATAAACTTAGCTATACAAAATACATTCTGGAGGTTTACATCAATAATCAAATAATGGATCTTTTTCTAATTGCTTGAGGCAGCGTCCATAATTCACCAGGCGCATTTTGCACCCAGCTATCGGCCACTTGTGACCAAGTGAAGATGCCCAGGTGCCAGGAGGGCATATCCCGTATCCACCTTCCATAGGTGCATGCCTGGGGGTCACTGGATCATGACTTTTCATAACCCATCCTCTAGAATTCTATCCATTGCATTGTATTTTATCTACACAATCGGAATGAATTTCAGGAACCAAAAAGTTGTATTGAAAAATACAATTTTTCAGATTTCTGGCCCAAAAATGGCAACTAGACATTTCGGTTTGGTGACTAACCCTGGTTTAAGGAGCCATTTGGCACCAAGCTTATGAGTTTCTAACACTGCCTTGAAGAACAGTAACCAACTAACCACCAACTTAAGCAACACTTTCAATCAAAGTCCAGAGAGTTTCGTCTCTCTTCAATGCCTTCTATATTGAAGGTAAGTACTGGCCAATCTTCTCCCTGCAATATTTTCTTCACACTCTTTAATAAAGCAACACTATTATTTCACTAGGAGGTGGAGAGTGTCAGTGCCCCATAGCAATGTAGGTAGTTCTATGAACTGAGCTTCCTATTCATTAACTCAGCCAGACCTGGCCTGCGTCTTCCATACCCTAATCACCTCTAGGTTAATTACTGTAATACACTTCTAATGGGCCTGCCTGGAGCTTCTGAAATCATATCCAGGTTGTTAAACTACAGCTACCAGGATTCTGACTAGAGGCAGTAGATCAAGTCACATTACTCCAATTTTATACAAATTTAAGTTGGTAACCAATTTATTTGTTGTTTATTTATTTATAAAGCATCTTAAAGACCAGCTTCTTTCACATAAACCTGCCTAAGGCCTGCTCCAACCTCCCCACCCTGAGAAATAGCAAGCAGGCAGGCCCTCCCAGCCCCATTTTTATTCCTACAGTGCCCAGAAACTGGCATAGCCTTCCCAAAGATGTTTGGCTCCATTTCCACCCACTGGAACACAAGCAAAGACTTGCGTTCAGTGAGCTTCTTGGACACTGCTTTTTGGTACACGCGTCTTCTGCCATTTTGATTGCATAGGCTGCATTTTAGGCTTTTTGGTATTGTCTTGATAAACTACTGCCAGCCACCTTGACTGCTCACCACAGGAAGAAAGGGTGTCACAGCTTGAAACAAGTTTCTGCAAAGGGGAAAACAAACCAGTCATTTCTGCTCTCCATTCCATCCACATGTTCTCAGGATGTGGTGGGCCAATCCACACCAGAGGAGTAGTGGGGATGCAGTGGTATGCAGAGGCAGGGAGAGTGTACTAAATGGAACTTTTGGGTCTCCCCACCAACCCCACAATCCTATGTCTCCCGGCTAGTCTAGTTTCTCCATACACAATAATGCATGAGGCTCAGAGCCCAGCCACAAATAACTATGAAGGGATTCTTTCAATTAACTGCATTTCTGTGCTCCTTCTTGCACATGAGCAACTGTTAAAAGTCAGGGGTGAGTGTGGCCCTCCAGATGTTTTGATCTCCCACCAGTCGCAACCAGCATTACCTGTGCTCAGCAACATCTGAAGAGTCACAGGTTCCCCACCACTGGCCCAAGCCAACAACCCACAAAGCACAAAAAGCTCCTACAAAACCAACACCACTGGGTCTACTCTACGCCAATATTCAACTTTGCTCCCTTTGCCATAAGCAGGTAATTCCTCTGCTCTTCTGAATCAGATACTTTAATTATCCAAGGATTCTCGTTATGCCTGCATGAAGAGCCTAGGACAGCTTGCCTTTGCCCAATGAAGCACATCACAACCGGCCTCATGCCAAAACGGACAGTGCAGGTGCCAAACTTGTACAAGTCTTACAAGACTAAAATTGATGCATAGCATACAGCCTTGTGCATTCTGTTTAACCTGAAGGCACCTGCAGGTAACTCCCCACCCCCCACAACAAGTCCCAGCGTGGGAGAGAAAATGGTTAAGCCATCCTACCCCACGGGGGGGGGGGGGCAACTTGAATAAAATATTGGGGAGGCAGATAAACCCCAACCCATATAATCAATCACATGACACCATTTGAATGGCAATGCCCATCAACCGGGGGGGGGGCTGACACCCTCAAATATTTTATTTTATTGCGGGGGGGGGGGGGGGAGAGAGAAAGGCCCTTTGGCATTGGCTCCTACAGTGTAAACTTTTGCCCAGACTTTAAAGCCCCCCACAGGCTGCTTCTGGTTTTAAGCAAACATGTCCAAGAAGAGTTATGTACAAAAATGCACAACCTGTTGTTGGGCCCTTAGGCTCTCTAAAACTCAAGTTTTCACTTACAAGAGCGGAAGGATAGCTCTATTCTTCATTCAGGAAAGTAAGGCTTGTTCCAGCTACACAATTTGGCCAAGCCTGGCCTAAACAGACTAACTACCACCCCACAAATAAGGTCTCCCACAGGAGCCCCAGATACCATAGGGCAGAAGGGGCTGATTAAGTTTCATCCACTCAGCTGAATTTTTATGTCCTTTTTTATGCCTTCCTTTGTCCATTTTTATGCCTTCCTGCTTTGTTTTATTGTTCTGCACATAGGCCTGCGGTTATAGGGCGGTATAAAAATTCAAGGAATAAATAAACGTGGTTTCACCATATTCTTGACTGCCACCCTGAGACTTTCACTGAAGCGCAGCAAAAAATAAAATAAAATAAAGCAATCCTGTTTAGGGAAGTTTTTATATTTGATGTTTTATGGTGTTTTTAGTGTTCTGCTGGGAGCAGCCCAGAATGGCTGGGGAAACCCAACCAGGTGGGCAGGTATAATTAATAAAAAAAAAAATATTTTATATTATTATTATTCAAAAAAAATTATTTGTTTTCTCAACATTATAAACCAACACATAAAACAAACATAACTCATAGCCTTATTAAAAGGCTTATTAAATTACACTTTTTAACTTTGTTAATTGATTTCCTCGCTTCCCCTTGGTTGAATTTCATTGCATGTCCTTTTAACGGTTTTCCAAATCACAGTTCTTATAAAATTTAACTTAAACATTAGCATCCTTAGTATTATTATTATTAAAAAGAAAACCCAACCCTCCGCTTGCGCACAAGGGAAATAAGGAAGAGCGAGTCTCCCGAAGAAGCAAGAAAAAGGCGGGAAGCTGAGGGAGACCCACCTGGAAGCGCACGCGGGCCTTGCTTTCCTCTCGAGGCCCCTCCGAGGGCTTCTCCGCGGCCTCGTCTCCCCGCTTCTCCTCTGGCTGGGGCGGCGCCTCCTCGCCGTCCTCCCGAGGCTTCTCCGGCTGTTCCAGGCCGCCCTCGGGTGCTGGGCCCGAGCCCTCCTTCCTCTCGGCTTTGGGGCGCGGCGGCGGCCGCTGCTCCTCCTGCAGGTCGGCGGGGCCCTCAGCCTTCTCCCCGCCGCCGCGCGCCTCGTCGGCTTTCGGCGGCGGCGTCGAGGCCGCGGCGGGGCCGTCGGGGGGCTCGGTTTCCTCCAGGAAGGTGGTGAGGCGCCGCGGAGCCACGGGCGAGTAGACGGCGATGGTCCTGGGGAAGCGCACGGAGCGGCAGGCGCCGCTGACGGGGCTGCCTTGCTCCTGCTCGACGGCGCGGCGGCGCAAGAAGAGCGGCCGCGGCCCGAGCGAGCACTGCACCGAGGCGTCCTGGCGCGGGTTGACTTGCACGCCCACCTCCTTGGTGTTGGCCTTGCGCAGGCGGGGAGTCAGGTTGGGGTTCACCTGGGACAGGATGGCTTTCAGCTGCGCCCGCTGGTAGTTGTCGAAGTACTCGGCCGCCGCGGCCGCCACCGCCGCCGTCTCGCCATAACCGGAGAAGTAGCCGCCCCGCTGCCTCCACGGACCCTGCCCGCCTTTGCCTCTCGGGTAGCGGTAGGAGTAAGGGTTGTAGGAAGGGTACGACGAGTAGCTCTCCATGGCGTCGTCCACCAAAGCGGCCATTGCCCCGGGCTGCGCTCATCACGGACGAGGCTTAAATAGCCCGCTGGGCGGGCCGCCTCCTCTCCCGGGAGACCCAAACGAGAGTCACTCGACACAGCTGTGCGGGTCCCGTGGAGCGAGCTTTGCAAGCCTATGAGCGCTTACTTCGGAGCAAGCGCCAATTAACGTCGGGTGCTTTCCTTGGAGGAAGCATGCCTGCATGCACGCGCGCGGCCCGCTCTGTTGTTGCAGCAGCAGGTGGTTTACTCTGCAACAAAAGGCCCCTCGTTTTAGCGGCGCGTTCTTGTCATGAGTGTCCGCAGGATTGCAGCCTCACTGCGGAATGAACACCGCCGAACGCTGTAGGGTTTTCTCCCGAGTAAGCATGCAGAGGACTCGGCTGTTAACCGGTTTTCTGATGTCATAGACAAATAATAATAGAAAGTAGCAGAAATGGTTAAGCGCCCTGCGTTAAAATTCCCATGTGGTCAACAAATATGCATTGAAAGGGGACAGTAAACTTAACTTGGCTGTAATCCTAGGCCGGTTTACATGGAAGTAAGAACCACTGAACTCAGCAGAATTTACTTCTCAGTAAATGTACTAAAGGTCCGCCTGTAAACGGGGAAAAGTTACTTTGAAATCAGTGCTGTTCAAACCATTCAGGACTGCAATCCTGCACTCACTTATCTGGGAGTAAACTGACTGAAACTCAATGGGTTTATTTCTGAATGGGCATGTACTGGATTGTGCTATATGTATACCAAGTACTGTATATTATTTATTAATCTCGCTGCTAGGCCACATTCCACACGTGATTTATTTTACCTTGGTTACCTCTGAAGTGGTCCCACAAACTTTAATGCTATGGCATTTCAGACTTTAGTAATATTTTACAATATACACATAGTACGTTCCCATTTAGTCTAATACTAAACATAGTTAATTGAGTAAATCCCACTAAATTCAGTAGAACTTACTTTCCGGTAAATATGTTTGGGATTACAAGCTTGGTGAACCAATGAAATCTTAGCTTTGATTCCCAAGCAAGTCCACATGACCTACAGAAATAGGAGGGCACATATTGTATTCAGTGATGCATGCTTTGCATGCAAACAGAACAGAATTCAGTTCCTGGCTTCTCTGGTTAAAGGGTTAAGAAATACCCTTACTTGGCATCTTAGATAATGGTTACAATAGATCTGCATCACAGGTCCACCTCCTTTGTTAAAACAGATTGCAGATTTTTGCTCCCAGGTATCTACCCTGAAGAGTTAATAATGCCAAGGAGCATTCGGTTTTTAAAAAGGCCCCCACTCATTCGGAAGAGAGTTTCTCTTGACTACCACTTAGTGGGAGGGAGATCTTGTTGCTCTTCTGTCTGTGAAAAGAGTGACAGCTTTGATATCAACAAGATGAAGCAGACAGTGTCTCATAAGTCCTCTTAATGGCTTGGTATCTTCAGAAGAAATTTAATCAGTGGTAAATATACAACATGAGTTCAACCTTTCCACATACACAGAAGCTGAATAATGTAAAACAGACACAAAGCTTTTAAACAGCAATTGTTGGTGACATTCAGTTACACAAGAACAAATACTATCAGCATTAATCCCCCCGTTCTTCTCTTCCCTCCCTCTCATACTAGTCTTTAAAATTACCTTATAAAACCCCTCTCTTCAGCATGCAGCCTTCCTGCTTGCTTGCATTTCAGTATACTTTATTGTGATGGCTCATATTGATTCTTTGTGGTAGCTGAGGAGGTGGTCACAGGTGACTTGCTATTCGTGGACAAAAATATTGGCATTTTTACAAACCATATATGCTGAGGGAATCAAGATTACAGCAACTGCTTTGTGCCATCATCTCCCTGCCTCCCGCTTTGGCTGAACAGTTTGCTACATTATCCCACAACAGGATTTCCAGTTCAGGTCCTCCCTTCCTCTAGAGGGCAGTCTGCATCGGTTCCATGAGCACTGAGGCATGGCCCTCGGCAGTCACAGTGCCATAGGAGGTATCTGGCATTTCCTCTTCCTTCAGTTTTTTGTAGGAAATGTTTGTATCTTCTTCTTCTTCCCCTACCAGAGGCTCTTGTTTGTAGGAATCCTTGCCGTACACCTTATAGACCAATACAAACAGACCAGCTTCTGCAGCTTGGAAGAGAGCATAGAGCAAGGGGAACATGTACATGCTCCCAATAAGCTCCGGAGGGAAGGTCAGTTTGAGTATAGCGGTGCAGAGCTGTACGTTTTGGCAGCCGGTCTCCAGTGACACTGTCCTCTTGCAGTGAGGTGGCAAATGAAATAAGGTTGCTATGCCATAACCACAGCCATAGCCAGCCAAGGGCATCAGCACAGCTACTACATAGACAGTAGCAGGGATAGTAGCCAGCAGATCAGGTCCCAACATGGTACCGGTTAGAATGAAAAGGATCACCAGGGATACCAGGAGGGACCACAATGAAACCTAGCAAAGAAAGCATTGGATTAGATAGAGTAGGATTTTGGAGGACCGCTGCTTTTAATTACGTATTACTATATCAATAAGCATACAGGTTATTTAAAATATATTTCTAGCATCAAGGAAAGCACGGAATCTGTTAAAACAGACACATAAGACTGCTTCATTTGCCAAAGCATATGAATGTGTATTGGTGCTGTTATATAAATAAATGGCGTATATTTGGTGATCACAGACAGAACTAGCAGGATTAACAGTAGAACTGCTTGTTCTGTTTCAATTTCTTATTATTTATTCCAATTTATTTATATACTGGTTTGGGGGTTCCCCCCCCCCCGAAGCAATGAATGATATACTAAAACAAAATATACAGTAGAGTTCAGTGAAATGCCATAACAATATAAGACAGCAAGATTGCAACATAGGTGGGCCGAATGAAAGCCTTCTCTAGCTAGAGAATTAATGGGCACTCTTAACAACCTCATATACCACATGCTTTGGGGTGAGAAATACTAAAAAAAACTTACCCCAGTATAGAAGAATTAAGGGTGCTCTCACCACCTCCCCATTCTAATTATGCAGAGGTGCACAAGCAATCTATGTAATTAACGCAAAAGCATTTTTAAAACAAAAATGGATGGTCATGGTGGATCAGTTGCAGGAATTGCTGGAGAAAACTGATCATCTGAGCACATCTCAGTCTTGGTTCAGGCCTGGTAGCTTTCTGACAGTATATAACACCCGTGCTCCAGGAACTGCACTCCTTGCCTGTATGCTACCAGGCCATGTTCAGGGTTTTGGTACTAGTGTACAAAGGCCTAAACAACTTGGGATCAGAGTTCTTTACTCTCAGTTGGCCAACTAGATCACTGATATCATAAGGAGCTGAGCTTTCAGAGGTACCTTGTGCCTCAGAAATCAAATATCTTTGCACCCAGCTCAGTAACCCCTGCAATATGGAACATTCAGTGAAAGCGAGGCAGATGATGGCATTGTGTGACTCCTATGTGCCCTAAGAACATTTTTATTTAAGCAAACATTTCTAGAATGCCAATTTTATCTAGTCACGTTTAATACTCTACTGTTTTTATGATGTATATTATTCTATATTTTAATCTGTTGTTAAATTGCCTAGAGAGCAATGGTTGTATGTGATTCTTAAATAATTAAAAATAAATAAAATATTCAGGATAAATTGCAAATTACTAGTGTGGCCCTCATCTGCTACCAATTTATTTATTTATTTTTACTGAAGCGGTACCTTTTGCTACTCCAAATCAAATTCCAGTGTATCCTGGGGTGGTAAAATACCCCCTGAGAAAACCATACTATGGGGCATTTATTTTACTCCACCCTTTTTATACTGGGGGGGGGGGGAAGCACCACGATGGCAAAAAAAACACAACACACATTTTATGTCACAAGACACTTATTCTTTTTCCCAGAAAGAAAACTGCAAGCGGCTGAAATTTATAAATATTGTTTACTACTATACATATGGCAATGTCGTAGGAGGACTACTGTGTGTGAATTCCCTCTGTAACAACAAAAAATTGCTCTCAAGGCAGGATTTCATCTCGCAATACTGGATGGGGGATCATTGGTTGCAGTTTACACTGTTGGTCCCTCTAGCTTAGCGTTGCCTGCTTTGACAACGACTCTGCAAGACCTCAGATACCGGCAGCCCTGCTAGAGCGGTTCTTCACTTGGAAAGCAAACATGGCACTCGGCAAATAATGCAAAGGGATCCTGTGCCTTCAGGACATATATGCTCTCCCACTGTCTCACTGGAGTAACACTTTAATTTCTTTGTTAAAATTTCATTGTTACATTCATATACAGTGGTACCCCGGGTTACAGACTCTGCTAACCCAGAAATAGTACCTCGGGTTAAGAACTTTGCTTCAGGATGAGAACAGAAATCATGCTCTGGTGGTGCGGCGGCAGCAGGAGGCCCCACTAGCTAAAGTGGCGTCTCAGGTTAAGAACAGTTTCAGGTTAAGAACGCACCTCCAGAATGAATTAAGTTCTTAACCTGAGATACCACTGTATACCACTTTAGCTCCAAGGAGCTGAAAGTGGTATATTCCTCCTAATTTTTTTTTATCACAACATCCTTGTGAGAAAGAGGAGGCTGAGAGGCAATCACCCAATGAGCTTTGTGGCTAATTGGGGATTTGAACCCAGGTCTCCATGACCCTATAGTTTGACACTCTAATTACACCACTGCTCTTGGTTCTAGCTAGATGTAGTCTGTGCCTGCATTAGGGTTCCTCCCTGTATCCCCTGTATAGATGGGTATCTGGGGCCTGGCTTACCTTCAGCAGGATGTCTGCCACCCTGGTGAACCTGTATCGGATGAAGACCCCAATGCCGATGGGGAGCAGAGTGCTGCATAAGGTCATGGTGACGGCGCCCAGGGGCAACAGGCGCACTAACGGGGTGTTGATCCAGGCTCGGCTGTAGACCCACAGGCAAAGAGGCATCAAGACCAGAGCAAGCAACGTAGACGATGTGGTCATGATTATACTGCCAGAGACGAGAGAAAACAGAATTCCCAGAGGGAAAAATACGTGATGTACTGAAGATCCTTCCACCACCCCATTCACTTTCCACGGGCTGCTCAGACGGCACATTTTATTGCAGAAGCCTCTTCCCTTTAGTCTTTCCAACCTCACACTGTCAGTGGGAACCTCCTGCTCGGCTGCTAATTTTATACGGGTGATTTCTGCCTTTTACACTCTGTGTGTGTGTGTTGTAGAAGCAAAAGCCGGTAGTTTTGAAAGAGAAAGGCACCCTTCCCAATTCGTTACAATGCACTGTTCTCGCCATGGCATGATGTGCTGCTGTCTCTCATCTGCCCAGTGCAGGCTTTACTTAAACACATTATCTCTCTTCCCCACAGTCCACACTTTTCTCCCCTCCCTCCCCATCGTTAAAAACTTCCTCCCCGCACACACCCCAAACGCTGTTTTTCAGCACTGCTGCCTGCAGGGCGTGTCTGGCTATCAAGGTTCACAGCGCACACTGGCAGCACAGCTCTCTCTCTTCTTTGTGCCGGCTTGCAAGTGAAACTAGAGGGTCTCGGAAAGCGGGGAGAGAAGCAAGAGCTTAGCGGCTTACAAAAATATGTACTGTGCAAAAGGAGAAGGCTGCCCACATTGTCTGGCTGTACCCCATAGCCCTGTCTTGCCTCCCCCCCCCAATTAATTCTTAATTCATAGAAACAGCTGGTGGGGATTAAAGCCTGCAGGGAAAGTTCTTCCCCAAGCCCAAATGCACAGGTCTGTGGGTGATTCCTGGCAGAGCCCCTGCGCCTTTCACGGGTGTGTAACAGACAGACATTCAACAGGTGCATCTTTCCTGAGGCTGGAGATGCAGCGACGGGCGAAACTTCCATTAGGAAAGGCAGATAACTCCAGTGCAGGCACTCTGCACTTGCTCAGTGGCACTTGCCTCTTTGCCCCACCCTCTGGGAACAGGGCATCCATAACAACTCATCTGACGTTTGCTCGGGAGTTTTACATTTCATCTCTCCGTTCCTTTTCCTCGCAGGACCTCCGTGCCTTGAGCAGGTGTTGTGACGGATAAGATATTCTACGGGTGGATTTGGCTTCCGTCGTGGTGGTGGTGGGGGGAGAGATAGGAGGGCGCTACACCTGTTGAATGTCTGCTCGCCGTCCCAATGTGAATGGAGTTGGAGCTCTGCCAGGAAACAATGCAACTTTAGACAGTGCGTTAAAGCGAAAATAACCAATTTCAGACAGAAGCACCCACAATCTTGTTCCTCCCCGCTTCCTCCTGCAGGAGAAATGCCCTCAGTCTCGCTGCCACCCTTTCCCCTAGAAATTCGCTGCCCCAGAGATGGGTGGGGTATAAATAATAAGATTTATGTATGTATGTATGATGTATGTATTTGTATTAGTAGCAGCAGCAGCATTGTTATTAGTAGCATTATTATTATTGTATTTTAATCAGCTTGGTTTTATTATTGGTTGTTAGCTGCCCTGAGCCCGGTCTTGGGGAGGGCGGGGTATAAATAATAAATTATTATTATTATTAGTAGTAGTATTAGCAGTAGTATTGTTACTAGCCCGTTTGGCTCTTCTTGCCCCACCCGGCCTCCAGCTTGGCCCTCCCTTCCCTTCCCCTTCGGGTACCTGAGGTTCATGTCCCCGTTGACCAGGAGCGACATGATGTTGGAGAGGTTCCCCCCGGGGCAGCACCCGCACAGCAGGACGGTGACGGCTGCCACCTCGTCGAGGGCGAAGACCAGCGCCATGAGGAAAGCCACGAAGGGCATGAGCCCGAACTGGCACAGCAGCGCCAGCAGCAAGCCCAGGGGCCGCCTCAGCTGCGCGCCCAGCTGGCTCAGCTCCACCGTGCAGCCCAAGCCCAGCATGGCCACGAAGAGAGCCAGCGCCACGAAGACGCTCAGAGCCTGGTTCAAAGGGGTGTTCCAGAAAGACGCAGAGCCGCTGTCTTCCCGGGGCGCCAAGCCGTCCGTGGGCGCCCACGACGCCGCCGGGCTGGGGACGGGGCTCTCGCTCGCGCTGCCTGAGGGGACCGTCAGGTTCCCGCGCTCTTCCCAGGAGCTGTCCATGGCCCCAGGCGCGCTCTCCAGGCGTGCGTCTCCCTCGGACGCTGAGCTTCAAGTGAGGCGAGAAGTGAGGCGCGCCTGTGGAGCCCCCGTCAGTTGGGGACAGACAGACAGACAGACGGGTGGACGAATGAGAGGGGGAAGCAGCTGAGGAGGCTGTCTGTGCGTCTGTCAGTCACTGCAACAGGCGCCCTCCGCCGCGTCTTCGGGACCTTGCCTCGCTCGCCGGCGGCCGCATCCTTGGGAAGCTCTGGCGCGCCAAACTCACCGCTTTATTGGCTCTTTCCCGCCGCCGGCGGCGGATGGATTTCTTCCATCGCATCACGTGTCAGTGAGTACCTTGCGCTCCTTCTCTACAAAGGACAGGCGCCTTCTTCCCAATCTCCTTCCCAAACTGCGGTTTTTGTTCTATTTCGTTTTCAAAATTAAAACACACACACACAGAAATCCATGGCTGATGGCTAAGGGTGGCTGAAACCCTCCAGAGAAATTCCCGCTTGAGAATAAAACTTAGTGCCACTCCCCTGAAAAACCTTCAAATTCTTTGCACCTCCTGGTTACAAATGCAGGCGAAATTCAGACGATATTTCATCCCTCTCCCCTGCCTTTCTCCCCCCCCCAAAAAAAATTATTATTCAGGCATCTTGGCGGAGCAGGACTATCCAAATTTTCTTTGGATGTTTCACTTTTTTTGGCATCTTGGCCGAGCAGGACCATCCAAATTTGCTTGGGACATTTCACCCTTTTTTGGCAAAACTTGACAGCGATTCCAACTATTAACAGCACAAGTCCTAACCATGACTTCTCAGAAGTCCTGTCGAATTTGATAGGGCTTACTCGCAGGTGAACAGCTAGTATTGCAGCCTAATCGATTCAAGGGTCCTCCTCTCTGTGACAGGGAGAGTGCATGTTCTCCATCCTTCAGCTGTAGTATTTTTATACAAGGGGTGGGGGAATCAGTAATTCCATCCGACAGTGTCACGACAGCCGTGAGAAATGAGGTTCCGCGAGTGCGCAAGCCCCATTAGTGGCTCTGCAAGAGCACTTAGCGCCTGGCAGATTGGGCGCATAAAAACAGGGACCAATTGCACACACTCGCGCTCTGCCATTTTCTGAGCCTTTCTTAAAATTATCCTTTAAGGCTGAATGCCACCTGAGCACAGGAATAAAATGCATGAATGCCAGTGATGCTACCTATCTGCCCCAACCTCAGAAAAAGACTATATATATATATATTAGGTGTGGATTAGTTGCTAAAGTCTTTGTGTCTTGACCTCTTGAACTTTGTGAAGAGTTTTTCTGAGAAGATGGCTGTACTGCACTTAGTTGTGCTCTGGCTTGGCTTCGTGTATAGGGGCGAGCTGTGGTTTTGTGGCCTGTGTCAGCCAGATCTGTGTAGGGATTGCAGGGGGGTGCAGCATCCGGAGGTGCCACCATGGTTTGGCTACTGGATGGTGTCTGTAATTTATCTGTGGAGAGGGTCTGGGTTTGGGTCTGGTGTGGTTGATTGGTGATGGCGTTCTGTGTGCCTCTGGATCTGGTGTCAGTTTTTGTGGGGAGGGCTAATTTCCAGATGTCTGGCAAGCGGGATGTGTCGTCACGCTTGTTCATGTTGTGAGGGTGTTTCTCTATCTCGATGGCTTCCATGATTATTCTCTTGTGGTGATGTTCCATGTTAAAGAGCAATTTGGAATCTGCAAAATTAATTTCGTGTCCTGTTTCTTTCATGTGTTGGCTGACACAGGCCACAAAACCACAGCTCGCCCCTATACACGAAGCCAAGCCAGAGCACAACTAAGTGCAGTACAGCCATCTTCTCAGAAAAACTCTTCACAAAGTTCAAGAGGTCAAGACACAAAGACTTTAGCAACTAATCCACACCTAATGACCCACCTAAGTGGTACTCAGGATATCACTCAAGAAATCACTCAAGATATCCCTCAAGTAATTAAGGAACAAAAGAAGAAAAGGCACGCTAGCCTGGGAACTTCCTCTCTGCCCAGAACATTGGAGGCTATACACCACACCCCCTCAACAGTATTTATAGGAACTCAAACACTGAGATCCTGCTCTGTTCCAGTAACAAGAAGCCGAAAGCACCAGCCTGAAGATGACGAGTGAGACCTCGTCGAAACGTCGCCTAGACACCCCAACTTTTACACGGGAAGACACCCGAGGACACCAAAACCTGCATTCCTGTACCCGTGAAAATCTACGAAAGCATATATATATATATATATATATATATATATATATATATATATATATATATTCTTCCGAATCCATGCTCTCCCTGCCCCCATCCATTACAAGAAATAGTGCTATTGTCTCTTTAAATAAATGCATGGCACTACAACCTTAAGCGTAAAGCATATTAAGAGCTCACAACACAGACATGGATGAAGGCTTCCTCCTGCACATGGGCTGGAAAAAGGAGCGGGTGGCAATAGCTTGTTGGTGTAATAGCATATGCTTTGCATGCAGACAGTCTTGGGGTCAGACACTGTAGGCAGTAAGTCTTGGGAGAGACCCATTGCTGCTTGAGATCCTGGAGATCTGCTGGTGGTTAAAGTAGCCAAGATGGGGCGACATGGGCAATGTCTGACAGCTGGCATAAGGCATCAGTCATCCTTCAGTCATCCTTGCACACAAACAGTCCCAACTCCTGGCCTGACTGAGTAAAGCCTTCTTCCTGAAATCCTGGACAGCTACTGCAGTTAGTGTAGACCATGGGTAGACAACCTAAGCCCCGGGGGCCGGATCTGGCCCAATCACCTTCTCAATCCAGCCCTCAGACAATCCAGGAATCAGCGTAGTTTTTACATGAGTAGAACGTGTGCTTTTATTTAAAATGCATCTCTGGGTAAATAACCAGGGGCATAGGAATTAATTCATTCCCCCCCACCACCAAAATATAGTCCAGCCCCCAAGGTCTGAGGGACAGTGGACCGGCCCCCTGCTGAAAAAGTTTGCTGACCCCTGGTGTGTAGACATACTGGGACTAGATGAATCAATGGGTCTGAGAATATAAGAAATATGACAGCATGCCCAGGAAAGACGGGGGGGGGGGGAGCAAATTAAGCACGAAATGATGTGGGCGGATGTTGCTCTTTGTCATACAGGCATGATCCAATCGGTGCCTGTCAAGCAGTGATCTTCCGTTATGTCAACGGCAATAAATAATTATCATGTTTGCTGGGCTGCTGGATGAGAAAGGAGAAGATTGCTTTTTCAAGCCAGCAACATACAGTGGTACCTCGGGTTAAATACTTAATTCGTTCCGGAGGTCCATTCTTAACCTGAAACTGTTCTTAACTTGAAGCACCACTTTAGCTAATGGGGCCTCCTGCTGCTGCCGTGCCGCCGGAGCACGATTTCTGTTCTTATCCTGAAACAAAGTTCTTAACCCGAGGTATTTTTTCTGGGTTAGCAGAGTCTGTAACCTGAAGCGTATGTAACCTGAAGCATATGTAACCTGAAGCGTATGTAACCCGAGGTACCACTGTATTGCTGTGAGATTTGCTGGGGAAACTGGATGATATTCCCAAAACTGAATCACTACAGGAAGTAAAGTTGCAAGTTTTCCACACAATATATTTAGTGTGGAAGAAACATTAGCAGACAAAAATATTTCTATTTGGTGATGCACATAGCTATCCTTGTTTTATAGACACCAATTGAACCTGTCTTTTCTAAGCCTCCCTCCTGTAATTTACACCTACTGTTATTAGCCCTCTCCTCTACTATTTCTTTCTGATAATCTTTTAGATATTGACCCATCTCCTGCCCTCCTCCCTCCACTTAATCTTTGTTTCTTCAGGCTAAACATGTTCAGTTCCTTCAGTTTTCCCTGAGGGCAAGATAAGTGTACAGTCCTTTTTATCTACGAATGTAACTTCTGAAATGTGGGCTGGTGTTAGAGATATTTGCACAGCCGTATTCTGCAGAATTTGCTATAGAGGAACTTTTACACTCAATTTTAGCGAGGACAGCTTTGCACAGAGTAAATAAAATTGTTCCTTTCACTCCAGTTTCTAACCTACCTTTTATTATTTGCAGTAGGGTAAATGTTATGTTGAAGGGGGGCGGAAGTAACTCAGCTGTGAGAGCACATTTGCAAGTATAATAACAGAACATTTGTGAAATTGATATGCCCTAAAGGACAAAAAGCACAAAGAGGAGGGACGCAGGTGGCGCTGTGGGTTAAACCACAGAGTCTAGGACTTGCCGATCAGAAGGTCGGCGGTTCGAATCCCTGCAATGGGGTGAGCTCCCGTTGCTCGGTCCCCGCTCCTGCCAACCTAGCAGTTCAAAAGCACGTCAAAGTGCAAGTAAATAAATAGGAACCGCTCTGGCGGGAAGGTAAATGGCGTTTCCGTGCACTGCTTAGCCATGCTGAGCACATGACCCGGAAGCTGTACACTGACTCCCTTGGCCAATAAAGCGAGATGAGCGTAACAACCCCAGAGTTGGCCACAACTGGACCTAATGGCCAGGGGTCCCTTTACCTTTTTAAAGGACAAAGTTACATAGTGATTCAATCATCACTATACCACCCTGAGTATTCAGTTCTTAACCAGTGTAGTAAACTATCACAAAAAGGGTATGCTAATCAAACAGGCAATGTTGTGCAACAGGCAGCCTGTGAGCCAAATCTGGTCCAAAGCCAGCCACTATTCTGCAATGCTGTTTTATTAGCATTTTTAGCTCTGGTTAATCTTTTCAGTTCTGGTAAATCAGCTGTCCTTAGAAAGCAGAACTGGCTGAAACAAATCGGTTGTGCTGCTGTCTGTGCAATCTCTTTCCAAGAACAGTCACTGCAGCACTGGTTCTTTCAGTATAGATCAAACATGGCCCCCACTGAAAGAAGCAAATCGAAATGAAAAGAACAAGGCAGTCTTGCCCTGTTAGATCTAATAAGCCAAGCAGGGTAAGGGTTGAGCCATCAGGGGATAGGGAACATCTCCCTAAGGAAAGCGCTCTGTACATTGACAGGTAACAATACAACTGAAGCTGATCAGTTGGTAAGACAATGTCCTGGACCACTCTACCCTAGACTATGTGGCAAAAAGCAATATACGTCAGATTGGAAGTGAGCAATTTTTGTCAGCAAACACAGCACATTAAGCTTGCAAGGGTTCTCTGGCAACACCCTGGGTTGAATTAGCTCTCTAACTATTAAAATACAGTGGTACCTCAGGTTACATACACTTCAGGTTACAGACTCCGCTAACACAGAAATATTACCTCGGGTTATGAACTTTGCTTCAGGATGAGAACAGAAATCGTGCAGCGGCAATGGGAGGCCCCAGTAGCTAAAGTGGTGCTTCAGGTTAAGAACAGTTTCAGGTTAAGAACAGACCTCCAGAACGAATTAAGTTTTAACCTGAGGTACCACTGTACTGTATGTTCTAAACTACATTTGTGTTCTGCAGTAGGCAAACCTTCACAGGCAAACTTTCCAAACTCTGCCTTGTGTTGAAATTTGAGGGTCCAACTTGTGAATGAGATCTCATCCCTCTTTCTTTCTTTCTTTCTTTCTTTCTTTCTTTCTTTCTTTCTTTCTTTCTTTCTTTCTTTCTCTCCCTTCCCAAAGAGAATAATTTAAAAGGAGTATGAAAAAGGGATAAGAGGGAGAGACAGTAAATATGCATAGTCAGGAGGAAAACACACTGGCTCTGAGCAGCCAACTGCAGGAGTTACATATAGCCTAGAAAGTGGGCATAATACTTTTTGAGGGCTTGGAGAGAAAGTGACCAGGGTGTCACTGACAAGGAAATATGTTACTGTCAGAGGGTTAGCAAACGTTCTTCCATTTGTGTACTAAGATTTGGTGGATGCCATGTAGTCTGTCCGCCTCTAGGGAATGTAAGCTGAGTGGAACTGCAGGTTTTAAAAAAGACAGGTTGAGGGGAGGCCAGAACTGTGCCACAGAGAGATGTAGGAAAATATTAATGAGCCAGCTGGAGTTGTGGTATTAACTGGGGGGAAACGAGGTTTCTGCAAAGGAAAAGAAATAAAAAGTCTCTCAGGGAAAAAAGTAATGTAAAATGACTGATTTATTAGCTGCAGGTTGACAATTTAGAAGACCAAGCAAGGCAAAGTTATGGCAATGGATGTAAACTAAATTAGGTTGATGAGATAGATGTCAGGGGCTGAAACTGGGATTGAAAGCAACTACACTGGCCAAGGAAAGTCAACAGAGTATGGAACAGTATTCTGAAATGTGCAAAGAGCTGTCTGATCTTCATTGCACCTGCTGAGGTTGGCTACAACAATTTACCTTCTATAGTTAGGGGACCTGAAGCTGAGAGATGGTGACTTTTCAAAACAAGAGAGTTCAGGAGGGAGGTAGGACTCCCATATCCAAGGTCTACCATACCTAAGTTGAATTCTCCATCCACTATAAGCAATACATTGGCTAGATTGGTTATTTAGCTCTGCCACTCCCCCCGCCCAGCACCCTCCTTCCTTCCTCTGCTCCTATTTCCTGGTTCCATGAAACTGGCTGTGGGAACAGCCACTGCAGGCAATATGCTTGAGCTAAGAAGTATCCAGAATCAAGTAGAGGGGCTGTGCCAGTCTCTGTGAAAACCTTGATCCATGCTCTCCCCCAGGAGTCTTGCCTGGCCCCTTCATTACATGTCTTTAGGCACCAGGCAAAAATGTTTCTGTATAACCAGGCCTTTGGCTGATTGAATAAGCTATGGTGTTTTAAAAATGATTTTTTTGCGGGGGGGGGGTTGTTATTGGTTTGTTATTGGTTATGGAATTTGTGTTCTCATTTTGTATTTTTATGCTGTGAACCAACCTGTGATTTTCAGATGAAGGGCAGTCTACAAATCAATCAATCAATCAAACAAAGGCAGCCAGTTCTGATGACAAGCTGAACTGAAGGCTGCAGTGGTAGCTGTCCTTAACACCAGTAAGGAAGTGTTAACTGGCTTGGGATGAAGAGAGGTTACAGGTTGGCTGTCCAGCTTGCACTTCACCACACACGATGGCTTCAGGGGCTGAAACATATGTGGGAAATTGATTCTACCTCACCCTTTTGCCCAAAACAATCATAGACACTTGTTCTGAGTTGAGAGCTCAGGGGATACACTAGCGTAAGGTCCCTTAATACCCTGAGCTTTGGACAGTCAAGCCCTGCCCTTGAAATTTATTTAGTTGCTGAGTTGAAGTTAGAGAGGGAATTGGGTTCAGAGCACACACATCCCCTCAAGCTGTTGCCCTCATAGCTTCAAGAAGCTTATTGGGGCATTTGATTCTTTCTCCAGCACCAATTTTCTGAGGGCTGCAACCTCTTAAATCCCTCTTCCTTTTTAACAGGGAGGGTGTTAACCATGTCTGGTGTGCAACATTTATATTGGGCCTTAACTAAAAATGGTGGAAAGGGAGATTGCAGCAGTGACAGAAGTTGGGCTCTCAAATTTATTTTTTAAAGATAAATTTAATTATTTGGTTTTTTCAACATAAAGTTTTACAGAGATGTATCAAACTTAAATAATAAAAACAAGATCCCAAGGAATCTCCTGGACTTCCATCCTCCCCTTTGTGGGTCCTTTTATTAATCATTTCCTCCCAAATCTTTTATGGGATCTCAAATTTCAGTGGTGCACTGTGCAGCGCTAAAATCTGTCCCCCGCCTCTCACGCTCCATTCTGCAGCACTGTTTTGGCACCCCCGGCAGCATGGGACGCAGTGCCAACAGGCTGGTCGTGCCACCTTGAAACTGCCTCCGATTATGGACAAACATTCAGAAGATGTCCATACGCACAGCTAACCAACAGCAGTGTGGTAGCTTGACACTTAGAAATGCCCAATATTCTCTCATGCCTCCCTTTTTAAGAGCAGAGGAAGGACCCTATTCTCATTCATCACTCGCAGTCCCTAATGTGCCGTTGGCTCGTTATCCATATGCAGCCACTAAGAATGGCTGTCACGTATTTAAGGGTTTCCTGATATATTATATATATAGTAGGATTTTTTTAAAATCCTACTATTAATCAGCAAATGAGAACACAGTGACTCAGGAGGACTCGGTGTTCTAAAAACTGTTCGTCAGTTCTTCCCATTACATCCATGGCCACCTGCCCAATACTGTTCTTGGGCACAGGACTTTTGTCAGGCCCACGAAAGGGCAATATATGACACCTTTTACCTTGTGAAGGATCCACAATGATAAAGGAAATCTCATTTCCAAACAAGATGTGGTGTAATGCTCCCAGTTATGGAGAGTGGGTAGGACTTGTGTTTAACAGCAAAAAGGCTGTGTGTGTGTGTGTGTGTGTGTGTGTGTGTGGAGCATAGAGCATTTCAGCCATTCATGGAATAGTATTATTACCTGCCCTTCACTAGAAGGTCCTCAGGTGGGTTCCAGCAATATAAAATACAGGATTAATATATTTTGAAACAAATTACAGGGGTACCTCGGGTTACAGACGCTTCAGGTTTCAGACGCTTCAGGTTACAGACTCTGCTAAGCCAGAAATAGTACCTCTGGTTAAGAACTTTGCTTCAGGATGAAAACAGAAATCGTGCGGTGGTAGCAGGAGGCCCCATTAGCTAAAGTGTTACCTCAGGTTAAGAACAGTTTCAGGTTAAGAACGGACCTCCAGAACGAATTAAGTTCTTAACCTGAGGTACCACTGTACAATGGCAACTAGATTGGGTCTTATATGTGTATGCAGGGGCAAAATTAGGCTTTATTTCACCTGGGTCAAAGACCCGTTTTGGCATCCCCTCACACACATTTGTGTACACACACACAGAGAGACTGGGAGCCTCAGTGGCACCCCTCTGGAGGCTCCCCCCGGTGCAAAAAACTCGGCTAGCCCCCCTGTAGCGATGGCACTGCTGTCTGGGTAAGCTGGGAGAAGACCATGCAGAAAATGTGAAGAATATGCTTAATTTATATAATATAATATAATATAATAATGGCTCACGTTATTAGGTATTATAATGTAA
This sequence comes from Podarcis melisellensis, assembly GCF_964234715.1. NCBI lineage: Eukaryota > Metazoa > Chordata > Lepidosauria > Squamata > Lacertidae > Podarcis > Podarcis melisellensis. Next base: position 59,294,915 of record NC_138541.1, on the reverse strand, counting down.
CTTGATATTTACAGAAATATCCATAGTTTAGGATTATATCCTCTCTTTTTGAGAGGGAATTTTTAATATTTATATACACACACCTCCCCATGCACACAGTATAATAAATGGCTCAAGGACAAAGCACAATATCCTTTTCCTTAAGATACTACATGTGTGCTAATTCCTTCTAGCCACTGGGCATGAAATATGCTCTGTACATGCTCCAAGTAACTCTTTTTATTACTACCGAGTATGTCCTTGGTGGAAGAAGTCTGGCACTGGAAACAGGCTCTGGAGCTGAGCTTTGATGACTCTTGGCTCAAAGGAAAGCCTTGAGCCAGCAAAGCCATTGATGAATCAGGAGGTCTGAAGGAGAGGCTTATCAAATCAAGGAAGAGGGGCATGATTTGATGAATAGTGAGGATGCACAGGATGTAGCACCGAAGAACAGCGCGGAGCGTGCCTTTTTAATTAAGGAGATGTGTTTAGTCCAAAGCACATGTTCCTTGCCCATTGTTGTTTTGCCATCCAAAAGTCCTGTTGAGACTGGGGACATTGAAATGCTAGGAACAAAACGTCAAAAACAGAAAGACTGTAGAGGGACAAGTCATACTGACGCACAGATCAGTATCGGACCACTTTATCAAGGCAAGCTTCTTTGTCCCCAAGTAACCCTTTCCATTTTTCTTTCCTGTGAATTTCTACAGAATTCCCCTTGATGGATTCTCACTGCTCATCCCTCCATTACTTCTAATTTCCTCTCCTGTAAGGTTCGATACAGCCTTCTCTCAACTTGCCAAAGATCCAGGATATACGTTGGTTCACCTTTAAAATAAACTAGCATTGCTGCTCTCAAAGCATTGCATGTATGATATTACTGGCTGGGCAACATGGAATTTGTGCATAAAGCACTGTTCTAAATGTTATGCTGGCTGCGTGGAGCATGCTTATAAACATGTGGGCGATCATTAATTTGTGTAGAATATTATTAAATATAGATACATACACCCCAATGAAGTTGTAAGAGAAGGAACTAACAGGCACTGCTGCTTTCAAGGGGGCATTTAAGGGACATTTAAATTTAATGCCATTTTAGAGAACAGTCAGTTTCCTGCCTGTTCTAATCTGTCAGGCTACTTTTTACAATTCTACTGGGAAAAGTAAAACTAGCTTGTGTTTAGTCTGCATGTTCAGGTTAATTACCATCTGTTAAGAACACGCAACAGAACCCAGTGATAAAAACTGGCAGGCTGTGTTCTCAGAGGTGCATGTTAATATTATTATTAATAAAACCCTAAGAAGACCATCCTATTTCTTTGCCAAATCCGAAATTTAAAGATGGTATGATTCTTTTAAGCTGATGCCTGGGTGAAAACGTGATTATCACCAACATTGCTGTTAGTCCATGGCAGAACATTCAGCTTCAGAAATCTTGAGACATTTGGTCAAGAGATCATCAGCAGGCTCCTTAGGAGCAGCAAGGGGAAGACAATGGGATATGTAAATGGGGTGGTATCCTTTCACCTAAAAGCAACAGCAGTTTAGGTATAACTAAAGAGGATGTAAAGATAACGTGGTGCTTTAACAGGCTTTGTAGTGTGTTTCTGCCTCATGTGAGATTAATAATGCACCTCTAGGATGGAAATAATTCTGACACTGCTGTTGAAGTAAAAGTAAGTGGCAAAGTTTAAAACATGGGGAGGGGAGATACAACATGAACACTTGATGCACAAGACAGTGCCCAACATCTGAAAAACTGAAACAAAGAAGTCTCTGTAACTCAACCAGAAATCTAGAGATTACAAAAGGAAAGCAATAGCTCCCTCTGTTGTGTCCTTTCCCAAAGCACACGTACCTAATGGGGAAAGAGACGGAACGAGAGTATACAAGCCAAATATACCATAAAATGAACATCAGAATCTCTGTGTTCATATGTTCAGAATAGAATTATATGGCTGTAGGCCTGGGAGGGACGAGTAATATTTCATCTGAGTTATTTTTAATTGCTTGCTTATGCCTTACTGTAAAGCTTGCATTTGGGGATAAATATTTATTTGCTTCTATATTAAAAATGACTTCAGAGATTAGTTTTTTTTCCAAAGGAAAATAATCTGCACCCAGGAAAATTAGGAGCCAGCCATAATAATTGATATATTTATGTTGCAAAAGTAATTGCACAGTTCAACATTACATTCAACTTTTATTCTCCTCTGCAAAGGTATCTTCATATACAAAAATGTTATTGTGAAGCAGGGTTCTATGTTAATGTCTGTATGAATTAGATTAAAAGCCAAGAGCTAATGAGGAGTGTGAGATGCTCTTAAACTCCACTGAAACCCGAGTTTGTGAGAGCAGATGTTACATGAGATTTATTTGCAGATAAGGGTGGCTTCTTTCTCCCCGCCCCCAAAATAAACTCCATTTCTCTAAGAAGGCCTAGGCATTTTGGAGAATAGGTGAAAAATCTGGATTCGACTAGGAGCCAGCAAGCAACCTGTGACTGCTGCTATATAAAAATAAAAGGCTAGCTCCAGAGAATGCTGTCCCTCACCCCCTTTGAATTTATGAAGACAGCTTGATGACCCTTGTTCTAATTCAAATCTGTGTTAAGAATGAACAGGAATGGGAAGTTATGATCAAAACGTTACGGAGCTCTGGAGAAAACCTTTAATCCATCACTGCCAAAATGTCACTCAGGTGCCATCAAAACCTATAGCCTCATTATTGGCTCAAGATGACACATTGATCCATCTTCTAACAGGAGCCACCATGCCAAATAGTTCTAACAGATTAAAATCCAGGGGTGGGGAACCTATAGCCACCCAGATGTTGCTGGACTCTCTCATCAGTTGCTCTAGCAAATGATCAGGGATGAAGAGAGTTGGAATCCAACAACATCTGGAGGGGTGCAGGTTTTCCCACCCCTGGATTAGGTCATCAGCTACAATCACTGAGCCTAGTTGGTCTGGGCCACTTAAAGGTAAAGAGACCCCTGACCATTAGGTCCAGTCGTGGCCAACTCTGGGGTTGCGGCGCTCATCTCGCTTTATTGGCCCAGGGAGCTGGCGTACAGCTTCCGGGTCATGTGGCCAGCATGACTAAGTCGCTTCTGGTGAACCAGAGCAGTGCACAAAAACGTCGTTTACCTTTCTGCTGGAGCGTTACCTATTTATCTACTTGCACTTTGATGAGCAGGGACCGAGCTATGGGAGCTCACCTCGTCACGAGGATTCGAACCGCCGACCTTCTTATCAGCAAGTCCTAGGCTCTGTGGTTTAACCCACAACGCCACCAAACAGAGAAAGTCCCACGAAAGATTTCCCTTTACATTCTTCTGGGTTTCTTGTCTCCTACACCAGCGTGGCAAAAACATCTCAATACTCTGTGCAGGAAGGTAAAACAGTACTGCACACAAATGACATTCAGATGAGAGATTTCTGCATAAATGCCAAAGGGAAAGGAAGAGCCTGTCCTCCTTTCCACCTGAAAAGGAAAGCCGCCATATGGCCACTGGATTCAATGTACTACCTGACATGTTGACTCAGTGCATCAGTGCATTGCAGACTGCTCCCTCTTGACCTCACTGCTGAGAGCTATGACTAACCTTTCCCATTCCTTTGTTCCTTTAGAAATACAGCACTCTGTCCTTAATTGCTCCTGTCTTTCTAGTAATAAATTATAACAATAGTCTCAAGGGACGTTAGGCTTGCTGGGATGTGTAACAGTGCTGATGTCACTAAGAGCTTTCCAGTGCATTCAGATGCACCGGAATTACTATTAACTCCTTTGGTTCTGCACCAAACTGTTGAACTATTACTACAGAACTGGTTACGATGGCAAAACAAAAAGCTGCATTATATCCCCATGATACAATACTTCTAAAATGCTGTGAATCTTGAAGCATACGCTGCAATATTTCACAGCATGTGCTAAAATCAAAGCCAATTATTGGTTTATATAGCAAGCATACCATCTGCTGTTGTGTGCATTTACTTTGTGTTCAGTGGGTCTCACTGCCTGGTAAATATGCATGACATCTTGCCTTAATTGTTCAGCTGCAATTAATATAAGCCCTGAAAAGATATTGTATCAGGGAAAATGTTTAGAAGGGGTCAGAGTTGTCTCCATTGGCCTTGCCTTGACCCAGACCCACTGCCGCAGACTGTTGGGACATTCATCCAACATTATGCTCGGCAACTCTACAAATAGGTCACAAGTTGCACGGTTTGAATGTGAACTGACCCATACATCTTTGCTGGGTACAGAAACTATACAACTCCTTTTTAAAAAGGCAGATTAATGTGCGAGTGTAATCTCAACCCCCTTCCCCATTCCGTTCTTTCATTAACTGTCGAAGGCTACTGTTAGGTTGTCGGTGAACATATCATATACGACACAGCGATTCTTCAAACAGCTCTTGTTCATTCAGAGGCCAGAACAGAACTGAGCTGAAGGGCTCTGTCAGCCTGCTTTTATAGAGCTCCAGTACAACGTTACTGTAGCAACTTTCTAAAACTATCCAATCACTGAACGTCACTTTCGATCCTTCATTTGCATAACTATCTACAGTATCCCTCTGCTGGCCCAGGGTGAGAACTTCAGTACATAACAGCTACCTTAGACAGTTTCAGGTTTTTATTTTTTTCAAAATCCATGCCACTTGTTTGCATTTCTATGTATCATAGCCAATGGAACACATGGCCACTAATACCATATTAAACAGATGCGTAACTTTTTTCTGTGGCATTTCGATTCACCTTTTCTATAGCACTTTAACGCCCCAAAGTGGCCTATTCTCCAGTTTGCTTGTCATCACAACCATCTTTTAAGCAACAGCAAACTGAGGCACAGTGACACAACTATTTCTAGTGCCTTTACATCTAAGTATCAATTTGAGCTCATATTGCCAAAGCCCTTTAGTTTCTAGACAAACTCTGGGTATGTGTGCAACACTTGTTTTACATTTCTGCTCTCATTTTATCTACTCAGCCCAATAAGATTTTGGCCGCCGACGTTCATCCTTTTTCTTATTTTGTTGACTGAAGACCTTGCAAGCATCCCTGGATGCACACAGCTCCACGCAGGCCAGAATTATAAGGTGTCTTCCCCCAATGAAAACAAATGGGATGTTCAAGTTCCCTGTTGTCCTGAGCACACTCAGCCCAAGGAGGAAAAGGCTGGTAGTTTTATTCTTTATCGACAAAGCATGAGCTTACAGTAGCTCCAAAGGGGCACAGAACACACACATGCTTCTGGTAACTAAGTATCAGGCAAAAATGCTGAGAAAATAAGATAATGGCATTTTTAGAAGGCAGTATGGTCACCTATTGACCAACACCAGAGGAGATTCCCAAGGGATCTGTATTTTGTGAACTGGGAAATACAGCTGTTGTTGGAAACCTTATCTCAGAGTTAAAGGCAAGGCTATTATAGAGTGGCTAGGTTTAGCTGCATATACATTTGTGGACAGGTACAGGGGAGGAAAGGGACGCAGGTGGCGCTGTGGGTTAAAGCCTCAGCGCCTAGGACTTGCCGATCGAAAGGTCGGCAGTTCGAATCCCTGCGGCGGGGTGCGCTCCCGCTGCTCGGTCCCAGCGCCTGCCAACCTAGCAGTTCGAAAGCACCTCCGGGTGCAAGTAGATAAATAGGGACCGCTTACCAGCGGGAAGGTAAACGGTGTTTCCGTGTGCGGCTCTGGCTCGCCAGAGCAGCGATGTCACGCTGGCCACGTGACCCGGAAGTGTCTCCGGACAGCGCTGGCCCCTGGCCTCTTAAGTGAGATGGGTCTCACTTAAGTCTGTAAAGACTGGCCCGTACGGGCAGGAGTACCTTTCCCTTTACCTTTACAGGGGAGGAAAAGGCACTACCGAAGAGATGGCAAAGGGTGGTTAACTTACCCTGGAACTTCTTGTACCTGAAGCACAGCAGTTTCATCTTCTGAAGCAGGTAAGAGCTACGAGGCCCCATTTCAGGCAATAGTTTACATGGTGCTGTATAACAGCGGCTGTGAAAGGCTCACATTTTAAACAATTCCCAATAACCCTTAAATCAGTACCATGTGGTACATTGCACATTAGGATTTGAGAGAGATGGCTACAATGTTCTTACCTTCACCCCAATAGATTGTGCTATGTATGGAGGGAAGAATTTCGATCTTTTCACCCACTGAAAACCTACAGGTCCACAAAATCATCTTCATACTCGAGACATCTTAACATTTGGTTAGTTTCTTCACTTGGTGAATTATTTCAGACATAGTTCTACAATTCTTTTTTTCTTAAATCCAGTGCTTTACTATTACTTGTCTTGCTGCTACCAATAAAAAGATTAACATTTTTGTATAGTATAGTTTTGTTTGTTAACCAATTTGCTACATTTCACCCACAAGTTATCCCAAAAAAACTTGAATCTTTGGGCAACCCCACCACATATGGTAGTATATTCCCAAAGCAGCATGGTTCTTTCTTCAGCACTCAGTGCAGAGTACATTCGTTAAGTCTATTTGATAAAGGTTCTTTTCCCACTATTAAGATTTTAGCCTGGTTGTGAGGTATGGAAGTCAGATAAAATACGAACAATTGTTGTCGGCTGAAATTGTGCATTCTCACTGAAGGTTCCTTCTCCTGTAAATGTATTGCTTAAAATGAGGCCTACAAAAGGAACACAGTATTTATATTCTGGCTGCAAACATATTGTAGGCAGAAAATGTGAAATTTTCATTGTTGCTTCTTCCATCTTCTGAAACTAAGTACTGTACCGGCAGTGTTACTACTGATTGTACATTTCCCTTCACTCAAGTTTTTCAAATAATGAAGAATCAAAAGTAGTTGCCTTTTCTAAGCAATCCTCTGGGCCAGCTATGTGGAAACACTGAAATGTTTGACTGTTAACAAATCAACTGAATGCTGGTAATTTAACCAGAAGTGCCTTTGAATTCTAATTAACATTGCTTAAAATGCACCATTACAAATATTATCAGCATCTGTTTCAGTTGGGCACAATCTAATTTTCACAGACACATAGTGGCTATTTCAAACAGACACTTCTAACTGACAACATTAACCAATTGAGGAAAAATACTTGAATCGAAACAAGCTCTGTATAGGCAAAGGCAAATGCAGCTGTTTAGGTGAATAAGGGAAGCAGATGTGAATCTGCCTGCTTAATTCTGACATGCAACCATGTGTGGGCCTTTTTTTCTTTACACAGAAAGGAAGATAAACATCGCCAGTAGATGTCGTTCTAAAGCTATGTGTGTTCTCTTGTTAAAAGAACCATTGCCATGTAGAATTGTTTCTCCTACCCACACACCTATACAGAAACACACACACACACACACACACATGCATATACACACACAAACATACACAAAAGGCAAAGCAGCAACTTTCCCCCCAATAAAATCAGATACAATATATACAGGTTCTTTGATGTGAATTTGCAATGCTTTCCTTTTTTAAAACACAGTTAGGGGAAGACCAAAGTGGCAAGTAGGGAGGGGGAGTTTAACCTACCCATTAGAAATCCCTCCTACAAAGCTATTTGGTCCAACCAGCAAAATGAACAAGCACAACCCTGTGTGCCTGTAAGTTTTTACTCCTGTTTTGCTGCTTAGCCCTAAATCACAGATGTCCAATAGTAAGTACATTTCTAAAGAATGAAGATGACCAGAGTAATTAAATTAACTTCAAATGCTGAATTGTATATACAGATTTTATTTTATTTTTTAAAAAGAGTCAAAGAATGCTGTGGTAAGAATATTTATATTTTTCCATTTTTTTTTACTTTTTTATTAACACTTACAAAAACATTCAAACACTGAGAAAAAAATTAAATAACTTTGGAAGCAGAATTCCTTTCTTTTCTGCCTACATACATACAACAATTCTGAGCTGTTGGCACTAAAAATAATCCACATTCATAAAACCCTTACTACTATTATCAAACATAAATTAAGAAAATCATAGGCACTAGTTTATCAAATTCATGTTTCCACACTTCTTCAATATACCCAAACCTCTAAACACATAAAGCCCTAGGATGTCCTGGTAATCAAATAAACTGGTAATGCACAAAATCTCCCCTAGTAAACTGGCAGTTTTCTTCTTTCAGGAATTTGTATTTGCTGGATTTTTATTACGATGTAGCAGCAGGATGTTTCCAGAACTTAATACACCTTCAAAATGATTGAACAGCTGAGTTTGATTTTTAAAAAGTGGTTTATAAAATAAGGCGATGCACCTTGGTTAAAAAGGTAACATCTGAATTTCTGAACAACATAAAATAAACATTTTCCTAATAAAAGCAAAAATTAGAATTTCCTCACTTCTGAAGATTGCAACATCTACTTCATTAGAGCCAAGTTTGAAAAATGAAGCCCGACAAGTTTTACCTAAAATATTTTGGTACCTCGCTTTTTTTTTGCTCAACATCACATGTGTTGGATTAACAGTACAACACTATTAATCCTGCCTCAGGTTTCCCACAGGTTACTGGCTACTTTGATTTCAGAAGACACACTAGATCAGCAGATTTCATCCAGGCAGACTTTTATCTGGATGTAAAGATCAGGGGAAGTATTTTTTAATTACAATGAATTTCCAGACTGTGCTTATGATTCGCAGTGCGTATCATTCCACCATATAAAAAAAGTAGCATTGGAAAGAATTGTGAATAAATCTACTTAGAAGACCTGTTTAAACCGAGAATCGGAAAGAATGCCCAGTCTTTTTGGGTACTTGGACCTGTTCATAAACCTTTCTCCCCATAATGTGTCTTTAGAAATCAGCATCCTAAAAATTCCTGCAGTAAGAATCCCGTGACTTAAACCTGGCAAAATGAAGGGCCTCTTGTTTAACCAATAAAGACTGCCCGCGGATTGCGAAACTGCTGGATCAGAGATCTGGTCCTAGTCTGTCTTGTTCACTTATCCAATTCAAGTAAAAGTTGCATGGCTTATAATCCACTAAGCTAATAAAACTAAAAATCCGAGGACTGTGAAATTCTAGGATGAATTACTATTTGCTGCAAAACTCAAAACACACATATTATGAGGCAGGCATGAATGAGGTTAAAAGGCAACCTACCACACAATCCAACAGAGCCTGTTGGATTCTTCAGTCATTACATAAAAAGTATCCTGGCTGCCTTTTTTTAACAAGTACTTCATGAGTGCTGCAGACTCATAGCGGATGTCATACTGAGAGACTGCCCCATCCATAGAGACATTTACAACGGACCTGCTCCCAACTTGCTGTTTTCACATCTTCAGTCGTTCAACGCAGCAAAAAACAAAAACATTTTTTTAAAGGTATGTATGTGTGTGAAGGGAGGGAAATAGGGTGTCAATAGCAGCAGGGTTTTGTTTTGTATTTTAACTGAGCAGGGAACCCTGCAAACAAGTAAAAATAGTGATAAGTATTGGTTAGTCTGACAGCCACTAGAGGAACTAAATACCTTGTAAACATATATGGCTGGGTTGTTTTTTTCATTTTCGTTTTTTAAACTCTTACCAACAATGTAAAATACAGGTGTAAGGCAAAGTACATAGTTAAAATACTAACATGGGCAATAACTTCGGAAGAAGTATTTACAATTAAACACAAATTAGTTTAGGAAGCTAATCATTTTTTTCTTTAAAAAAAGATAAAGAAAACTCCCGCATACCATGAAACATTACCCACATGAATATAATCATTTGGTATCAACAGTACAACTCATTTCCTTAGTATCTCTAGGGCTTAAGTGCATAGTCATCTTTTCTTTATGTTAACTCTACGCATGTTCAGTTGAGTTCCAGGCTGCAAGCACTGAGGTGTGATTTTAATGGACAATTTCTCCCTTTTCAAGGAAATTTCATCTGAAAAAGGACTTCTCAAAATTGTGTGAGCTGTGTTTTTCAAAATGTCGTTTGCGATAGCAAAGGCCATCTTCCTGAGCCAGGAACTGCTAAGTTTAGAAAGATTGTACAGTTGATACTAAGCCCTTTTGGCAATCCAAATGAAACAACACAAAACCAGTTTGGGTCAAGAAATCAACATAAAAAGATGCAACCTATCCAACCCAGATAAATGAGGTCTGCTGCATCTAGACTGCTCAAAAAGATAAAAACAGTGACATGGCTTCCCTACCACTCCCAACTGAGACTCCAGATAAAATGGTTCTGCTGTGACTCAGCAATTTCTCCATTCAAATCTTCCACAATTGTTTAAAAGGATTTCACTACCACAGTAGCACTTGGCAAGCCGTTTCCCCCCTTTGATTAATATGTTAATGTTTAGATACTACAGCTCCAGAAAATTATTTTCCTTAAATCAAATCAAGTCACATATGGATGTTTTAGATTTTATTTTTAATTTTATTTTTACGATTTTACATGCTGTTTTTCAGGATAGATGTTTCTTTGGCATTGTGTTAGGTGTTTGCCCAGATGTTGACCACTGTATCCATGAGAGCATTTATAACAATTTTTAGGTAGCAGAGGAGAGAAAGCTCCGGAGGTGAAAAGTGATTCATGTAAAAGTGATTTGAGTGATCACCAAGTATCTGATGTTAATGTCATTAAAGTGCTGTTTTATAATCTCTGCCAGCTTGTGCTAATTAAGGACAGAGGTCTGGGGATTTGCAAACCCCCAAAGTCTTATCTGATCAGTCTGCATATTGATCTGTCATTTAGCCTGGGGAAGGAGTACCTACTGAACAATGTTGCTTTGCACTTCAGTAGCAGCCGTCCTTCCAACTCTCATCTTTCACATTGCTATAGGTTTTGGGAGCTGGCAATGTTCTGAAACACAAAAATACATTCCCACAAAAGTCTTAGACCATAATACACAAGTGCAACTGCTTCTTTAAAATTACAGTTCACTGAAGGTATTAGCACCAACTATTGTTCATTTTAAGAAGTTATCCCCAATATTAGATTAACTTTTAACAATATACACTTAGAGTAACTAACAGACAACATTAACATTTAAACAGTTTTAGCATTTCAGATACATCCGGCTTGCTGCTATTGGGAACAGATGCTGGACTAGATAAGACCTTAGCCTGATCCAGGAAGGCAACTATCATAAATATGGCCTGATCTTTTTTTCATTTCACTTTGTTTAGGCAGGTCAGGTTTCAGAAAAGACTGCGCCAATTGTTTTCTCTTAAATTAAACCTAGTACCAAAATGAATCCAAACTGACCCACCCACAAATAGAACATTCTACTGGGGCTTTTGTGCTGTGCAAGCTATCTTGAAATGAACAAGAACTGCATTAAAACACAAGAGTTCCAAAGGAGTGGCTTCTGGTGAGCTGTGCCCAGTGAAAATAACAAAGCGTAAGCTTGGCTGTACCTCTGTGTTGAAGTTAATTGTGGCAACAGCAACCTCTTTAGCTCAAAAGCCACTTACATTCAACTGAGAGAGAAGAAGTAAATGCTTGGTGTTAATACTGAACTCAGTGAGGGCTAGCAAATGGGAACTGCAGTACCTCTGTGTCTGTGGAATGCTCTTCCTAGGGAAGTTCGCCTGGTGCCTTCAATTATTCCTTTAGGCACCAAGCAAAAATGTTCCTTTTTAACCAGGGCTTTGGTTGACCTGATCAACATCCCATACCTTTAAAAATGTAGCCCTTTTGTGGTGAGGTATTAGTGGGTTATTGCTTTTATTTTTATATTATATACTGTGATCTTTTTATGTGAACCGCCCTGAGACCTTCAGGTATAGGGTGGTATGTAAATTCAATTAATAAACAACAACAACAACTATGTGAAACAGCAAATGGCTTCAATTTGGATGTTCATCCAGCATTTAAAGTGACTGAACTCCCACAGAAAAGGCAGGATTCACAGTTTGCAGGTGAATTCAACCCAGTCTTATACCTGGATTTTAGGGCCGTAGCCTTCTTTTATACAATTAAGATGGGTGCACCAGCTGAGCTGCGTGCCTTTCTGAAACTACCTAATGCTGCTACAGGATCCCTTCCTTAGTCATCTCTTATCTTGAGGTAGGGCTGCCTTTGAAAACAGTTTGGAAAGTTGGACAAGTTCAGAATGCTGCAACCGGGCTTCTTATGGGAGTGAAATCTAATGCTCATATTCCTCCCCTTTTGTATCACCCACATTGGCTGCCAATTCTCTTAGATTGCGAGTGCAATTCAAAGTGATGGTTTTGTCCTATAAAGCTCTAAATGGCTTGCAACCAGGTTACCTGAAAGATGCCTTTCCCTGGTTTTCCATAGCCCACCCCACTTCAGCCAGCATTCTGTGACCATTGAGAACACTCATTCTCAGTCTTTAGGTCCTGTACCCGACCCCCCTGCAAATACCTCTGTCTTGTGGGTCAGTGGTGCCTTTCTGACTACATAAAAACAGAACCATGAGAACTGGGGTTGCTATTAGCGCACAGCACAAATGATACACTATTGGAGTTTGAGACATGCAAGCACTTGTATGGAAGACTGCTTCTGCAGTACGAAACCTTAAAATGAAAGCAAGACTCACCTGCGAACAGGCTGTGCAAGTTTGCTACGAGGCACTGGTATGCCCCCAGCGGAGGGGGCACTAGGTCTTGGCAAACCACTCCTCATCCCTGGTGTCCCTGTGGGTCTTGTAAGCGTAGCACTGTTGATGTTGCTGGCTGGGCTTGGAGAGACTGAATTGGGAGCTGCTAAAGGCCCTGGTGAAGAGCTGCTATGTGAAAGCTGGACAGCTTCTGGAACAGCAGAGCTAGGTCCATGGTTACTAAACGCTTTTACCGGCTGTCTCAGAGCCAGAGGAGATGGTGCTGCTGGGGACCGGAATTTACTGGGAGAAGGAACTGGAAAATCAGCAAAACAAGAATGTCATTTTCCATGACGAAGAAACAACAAAACGCAGCTTAAAAAATAGGCAGAAACTGTTTCAGCACCTGCAATGTACTACAGATTCACACAACACAACACAGAGGTATTGATGTTTTAGACATCTTTTTATAAGGTCAGAGTTTGTGTATACACACTCACAATGTTCTACTGAAGGAGATTGACATTTGATGTGTGGCAGTATAAAAATGGACACCTATCATCAGTTGTGCTAACAGACTGAGAAGTACGGTAGTTTTGTACCTATTTTGGTCTGACCATTTTCAACACTTTCTTTGGGGGTAGATATGTGTTATGCATACAGTCCTTCTCATTCAAATTATTCATAAGATGATGTAGCAAACCTAGCCAAGTTTGTAATGCACTGCAGATTTTTTAAAAAACATGCATTTAGTATGAGAAATGCCCATTACTACTGAATTTGTTCTGTACACTGTGAAAATACATTTATTAGGGAGTATACCATAAATATGAGGCAATGTCTGAGTGTTAAAAGCACCCCAATGGAGAAGGTTTTAATCACAGACAATATAAGATGCTATTCCTTTAAGAAATCTAGGAAGTATAACTATAGTTCACAGACAGTGTGGCTAGACCTTTTGTTTCACGGAGGTGCATTACATGCTGGAATCAATATGATGAAGGCAGGGTTTATAAATTAAAAAAAATACAAACTCACACTAGAAGTTATTGGAATCTAAATTCACATAACTGTGCACATCAGAACCAAGTCTGAATTGCTCTTAAAGCTCTGAAAACTCCCATGACCCTCAAATTACACAGGCTACAGCATCTTGAGAAAAGATAAAGGTGTATAGAGAATCCTTATTGGCATGTTTCTGGGGGAACATTCCACAGTGGCATTATGGAACAAGACATGCCAATGATCAGACAATGAACAAACACCCTAGGCAGCAAAAAAGCCAAAAGCAAGTGAGCTGTTTCAGAAGAGACCAATAACTACAAAAACTCCTAAATAAGGAAAGTAAAATGTACAAAAAACCTCAAATATAATCACAGGATTTATAAGGCATTGAACCTGTATTGAAATAATGGATGCAGTTTCAGAAAAAGGTTTTTGGAACAACTGAACAATGTTTATCACATGAGCTTTATGTATAAAACTGAAGATGAATTTTTTTGGAGATTCTTATAGTCTCACATACCCTTTAAAATAAAACAAAAACTAGATTCCCTAGTCCTTTCTATTCAAATTATAAGAAAGACCATCCAAGCTCACTTTATACAATATTTCAGTTTCCAACACCCCACTCTGCCCACTTACTGCACACAGCTGTGAATTTTGCTATAACAAAAGGTCCTTTACAAGAGGAAGCATGTGGCTGAAAAAGAATTTCTTTGTTTGAGCTCCAAACTATGACCAGCTTTATGTAATTATTAATAGACTGCCTAGTTAATTCCATTACACAGAAGCCTTTTGCTTACAAAACATCTATGAACATCCACACTTCTAGAGAGTCTCTCCACACTGATACTTTTCAATATTAATGACCTCAAGGCAAAACCGAATGGTCTCCAGTATATGCCATAATAATGGCCCTTCACTTAAGGCAAGCATTGCAAAAATAATAATAATGGAGGAATATGTAGTAACAAACAACACGTGTGTTGAGAATAAATACCTTGCGTAATCTTAGCCCTATAGGTATAATCTATCTGTGTCTACCGACCGACCCACCCAGAGTATTGATCAGCAAGCAACATCCTGATATAAGAAGGAAAGGAGAATTATAGCTTCTTGTAAATAACTGCAGTGAAGTATGCCACACAACCTAAACTTGTCATTTCCTGCTTTAAAAAGGAATTTACAGTATTCTAAAACAAATGCAAGAGATTGTTAGAGGTATTTTATGAGGCCAGAGAAGTAGCATATTGTTGAACTTAGGTGAAAGAAGACATTTAGGTTATCCATCCATTAACCATTCTAAGCATAAAAAGGACTGGTGTTTCAGGAGTAAGGACACAGAAAGCCCTAAAGTCCAAAATAAAATTCTGAGACAAAATGTGCTTTGTGAATAATCAAATAGTCTGGACTGCTATTGAGTGTATCACAAAATATCAATAAATAATTAGAACAAGGCTATGGTCCAAGAACAAAAAGAACTGGGCTTCAAGACCTTGCGTCTAAAGAAATCATTCTTTCAAAAAACTATTGTAACAAATCACATAAATTCTGAACTGACTAGCTTTACACTGTACCCACAAAAACTTTTTACATACCTAGTCATAGCGACATGAACATGAAGAAGCCTCTCCAAAGATAATTTGGATAAGATTATCAACTTTTAATAGGGAGCCAGAGCAAAATGACATGAATAATAGACATAAGGCAGAATTCTTTGAAAATGCTACAGTTGTATTGTGCAAGTGCACTGCACTTGGCAAATGTTTCTGCTTCAAAATACTTAGAAAAAAATGTTCTTTAAAATATCTCATTTAGCAATGACAAATGCAAGCTATATTTTGAAATTATGTATTATGAACCAAAGTATTAAGATGTTTTAAATGATGTGTGCTCATTTTATACAAAGATTATTGAAGTTAAAGGCAACACAATGGGATAGATAGATGAGCAGTTGTTAATTTCTGGAAAGTATCCAAGTTTTCCAGGCTTGAAGAATTTGGTTCAGCTATCCCAAACAGCTTAGAAAGAAGACTGAATAAAAATGACAACTAAGGAACCAATAATGAAAGGTCTATCTGGAGAGTGTTAGGCAACCTTAGAATTGTTCTGAATATGCCTGCTACTTTAAAATAAAGAAGAAGGCAACTTGAATTAAACAGTTGTTCTCTTTAGAATTTAGCTAGCACTAACTTTTCTTGAATTGTAAAACCATTAAGAGGTAAGAGTAATCAATGAATTCTTTAAAATCATACCCAGTCTTTTGAGAACTCCAAGACAGTGGGCAGTGCTATTGCCCAAAATAAAGGTATAGGCACCATCTCTAAACCTAGAAAACACAAGTTTGCTCTAACTTAATATAACCTACTCTTATGCTTCTAAAGCAGAACATAGGATAAATTCTAACATGACTGATTATTTTATAAGTTAAGGTATTTAAGCAAACCTAAAGCAGTGCTGATAATAAGTTTTAAGATCAAAGCTTGCTAAAACTTAGCATTTATTTTCATAAGAAGCATATGAAGGAAGATCACAACAGTCAACAGCTAGCTCAATGCTGAAATGTTCTATAAAGGAGCATTTATGCCATTACATTCACCAATAAAAGCACTTGCTGTTAGACTCCAGTTGCATTATTTCAACTGCATAAGTCTAAGCACAAGGGAACAATTTTCTGAATTTAACTGGATTTCATTAAATGGCTGTAAGCTAATTTACCTCCTTTGGTAGCTGGAGTAGGAAGTAGCTGTTTGGTTTTGAAGGCAACACGGGGCATTTTTTTCTGCCTTTGCAGAGCTGTTGAAACAAAGACATGTCATATCTGTCTAAAGAGAGAAGATAATGAATTCAAAGTTCACTTAAGATTTTAGGACCTTATCTACCTAGGAAAAATCAGGAAGCAAAAAAAGCATAACAGTTTTCAAAAGCTGTTACGGCTCCAGTAGTAGTAGTAGTAGTGGAGGAGGAGTGCTTTGCTTTGCTTTACAGAAGTGATGCTTACTAAGGAGGATTGCAAAGGTAAATGTCAAATGCTTCATGGTACAAAGTGTGTTAAGCGTTTTAGCAGGCAAAGAGCTTCTTGCAGGCCAAAGCCCAAGGAGGCAAAAATAATCCACACGCCCAGAAGTGAAAACAAACCACCAGCCAGACATGCCACAGCCAAATCAGTGCAAGGTTAAATTCAGAACACAACGGTCACATTTAACTCAACAAAAGACACAACATTTCAGCTCCAAATAGTCAATTCAGGAACAGAGCTTCTGTCTTCTGAAGTTGAAGAAAATGTTTCATAATATGTATGTATGTACATATATATGCATATTTATACACAGGAATTCACTCAAGACTGATCGCTTATTGAAGCTAGTATTTCTCCTTTAATCAAAAACTGTAATTCTGACCTATGAAGAAGAGTCAGGAACAAGCTCAAACAACAAAATGCCATCTAAAGCCAGCTGCTGTATCTAAGAGGTCTCTTGTAAACTAATGCCTGCCACAGATAGAGAGGACCATATAGGCAAATCAATGCTTGAAAAGTATTCAAGTATGGCTGAGAATTCAACACAATATGGTGGTCCTCTGCAACTGTCATCCTCAGACACAGTTCTAACTTAAGTCAAAATAAATATATATATTTGAGTCACATATACTATAAAGAAACTTAAGTGACTTGAAGGGAAGAAACATGGAGCTCAGCCAAGCCTTCCCCCTCTTCCTTGTGTGTGAAATATGTCGTACCCTATTACCAAGGATCAGTGTTGCACTCGGCAATTGCTAATCCAGGTTAAAACAAAATAAGATATGCCTGCTTGGATTTTAAGGATTCTGATTAAAGCCAGGTTCTCAGCAGTTTACTAGCACATTGAGTTTTGTTTTAACTCAGCTTGGCAAATAATAAAATTCAGATAGATGAATACAAAGGGGGGGGGGGAAATCATGCAAGAATTGAGACACTGCAGAAGAATTTAGATCCTGTAGCCTTCTCCTTAAACACAGATCAAGTCAAAAGCAGGTTTCTCAAGAACCTGCCCTGCGCTTCTCTAGGTTTATGACTATGCTTAGCAACATGGCATTGAGAACTAGAATGAGAATTACCGTACCTAGATAAAAGTGTAACCGAGGAAATGGTGTTCTACTACTGCTGCATTGAATTGTTAATACACACCAAGCAGCACTTATTTATCCTTGATTCCCCATCTCCCTTCCCTTCAGCAAGGAGAAATGCGTTCTTTTTGCTTTGGATAAATGGATGTGCCCACTTTATCTGACGGTACAAACTTAAGCATGGCTATTCAGAAGTCAATTCTGTGGTGAGGAATTGAATGTTGCACTGTTGCCAATGTTCCACCAGCGTAAGCATTTCTGCTCCCCCGATGGAACAATCTCTCCTCCCCCCCCCCACTGTTTTCTCCTGAACTCCCCTTACAGAGGCAAGGGGGGTTGTATTTGATTCCACTATTAAGTCACATATATAAATCTAATAAACAACAACAATAATGCCATGAAAAAGTGTGGCTTACTTAAAAAAGAAACTGAAAAAACTATTTAAATATAAATATTAGTCCTTAAAATATAGTCCAGCCCACAACCTTCTATAGCGGATAGATAAGACATGTAGGATATACTGTTTCCTTTAATGCTGTATAAAAAGCCACGGGTATGTTACCCGACCAACACTTTCTCTGACAAGTAACATCAAAATACAGTTTCAAATCAAGTATTTACTCATGGCAAGAACTGCCTTGTTAAACAATGCCAGAAAAAGCCCACCTAGTATCTGCCTTCAGTGATGGTGAGAGGCATTTAGGAATCTCACAAAAAAGGTATGTCTTGGTTCAGAAAGAGACATCTTGTGACCATTCCACAGACTGCATTAATATATGCTTCCTCTGTATATTCTAAACCAACTGGGAATTTAATTGGATGATCCCAGTTCTAGTGTTCGAGATAATTTCTCTTTTCACACACATGCTGCTCCATACTTGTTCCAGCCCCCAATCATCTTTGCCACACGTTTTCTGTGGCATTTCTAGAATTAAGATATCCTTCTGGAGACTGAGTGACCAGTGACCAGAATAAGACACAGTATTTCAAATACTGGTGCACTACCAACTTGTACAGCTATTTTATTTCCAACCCTTTAGAGATTCCTAACCTTCAATTTGCCACACCTCCTTGAGCTTTCTGTTTTAACTTCACAATCTGTTTCCCAGGTAGTTGGAATCAATTCGATGTATACGTCAAGTTATAATTAAAAGCTGCTTTGCGCACGATCAAACACCTGCCACTGTACTGCTAACTAATTCAGTTGCAGAGTTCCACAGAATCTGCTTAAGCATTTACCATTTGAAATAGCTTGGCGTAATATGCAAAACGTCCAAATAAGTTTGGAACAAGTTAAATACTACTGACCCCAATATAAACATTTTGTTTTACACTGGCAATTTTCCAATCCTTTGGAAAGGAGGGTGATTTTAGTAGCGAGTTGTGCGTTGTAATTAATAAATCAGAAATTTAACATTTTGAGTCTAAGAACTTACAGATGAATGTCACTCTGCTATGGTGGCATTTCCTGTGCATGACTTATGTCTTCAGTAATACATTTGTTGATAAAGTTGCTCACATTGATTCCACTGTATCAGTCAATAGCTAAATTAACACCTTTTTCATTCTACAATTTGTTTGGTAGAAGACTGCAAAATTTGCCTTCTGTGCTACTTAATAGTTTAAAACAAGGTTTCAGAATAAACCACACTTAAGAAAATGGAACCATAAGGAGGTTACTAACTTGTACGAGAGGTATAGAATGTTCAGGTGACCATTTTTCATGAGCTAGAACAAGCCTTAAACAGGACAAAAAATGAAGCCAAACAAATCCCAAATTCCACCTTACATTTGCAAAGGTTTGAAATAATTTTCATCAAGACTTCTACAGGTATGTTAATGAAATATATTTATGTTTATACAAGCTTAAACTGCACTGATACACTGCCAACATACTTTTCATTACCACCACCCATACGTTAGGTATTGCAGCTTGTGAAAGTATAAATTAGGGAGTGAACTAAAAGCAAGAAAAGGCAGAAATCAAAGCAACCCTCCCAAGTTAAGCTCATGCAGCGCAACCAACCTGAGGAAAGAGTGAGAAGACCACTGCAAGTGTACAGTAGTATTTTGCAAAAATAAGCAAATAAAAACCAGTAAATACAGGAAAACCCCAAAGAGCAGAACCTCCATATGCAAAATTATA
Source organism: Podarcis melisellensis (assembly GCF_964234715.1). Taxonomy (NCBI): domain Eukaryota; kingdom Metazoa; phylum Chordata; class Lepidosauria; order Squamata; family Lacertidae; genus Podarcis; species Podarcis melisellensis. The sequence continues at coordinate 59,275,193 of NC_138541.1, read as the reverse complement.
TATACACAGGGATGCAGAAACTGCGGCCCTACAGATGTCAACTCCTATAAATACCAGCCACAAGGTCAACTAACAGGTACCCCATCCTTTATCAACACAAAAACGATACGCGACATGCTGTTTTTTAAAAAAACAGAGAAGCTTCCATTAACACTTAGAGAAGTTTCCCTTGGGATGAAAATAAAAGTTTTTTTGGGGAATTTTCATGAGGACTAGGGAGGGTGATTAAGCTCCCTCTCTCTACCAACCATAGGCCAAATACTGACTAGGCCACCTGAGTGGTTGCTACTGCAGTTAAACAAAGGTACACACAATGTTAAACCATGTATTTGTGTGTAATTTGGCTATAGGCTTCCAGGAAAGCATTTGTTAGTTTTTCAAAAGGGAAGGAGAATGCAAATTTCAGTTCCAAAATAGGGACCAGATTCATATCCTTCCTTACAAACAAGGAAATTATGATCAGGAATTGAAAAATCAGCTCTCCATTTATATAGGCACACCTTTCAGACAAGTTCCATTAAGGGAGAGGCTGATTCTTTGGCAACATGGATGTGTAAACACTTACTCCTCAACTTCTATTAATAAAAGAACCTGTTCATACAAGACCTTATTACTCTTTGATCCCATAGTTCTATTACTATATTCAGGTTGTTGCATTATGTATAGTAATTTACAATTTATCATTTGCAGAAAGGAGTGCCAACTTTGTTCAAACGGGCATTTTCCTTTGGTGAATATTTTTATATTTTCTACATAAAATTATTGTTTCAAAACAATTCAGGAGACAAGCTTATGGCTATAAAAGTGTATGCCTCTGAAAATGTTTATGTATGCAGCTGATCCAAGTAATTCCGTTATGAATACTGAAAAGTGAAAATAACAATATGAAAATGCAACTTCTTTCTTTTAAAATTTATAATCCATCTTTCAGGCTGGCAGGCACTTTCGAGTTTGATGTCATAATTTTCAGTCATTCATCTGTTGGAGGTAACAGAAATCCTGACTCTCATTTCATATCCACTTCAACTGCTTGATACTCACTGAAATTTGTACCAAGGCAGAATGGCAAAAGATGGGAATGGGGACCATTAGTACACTTTTTACTATCACTCTACGGGAATCAACAGTGTGTAGCTGCAAATTGCAACACAGCTAGGGGCAATTCAGAAGACTTTATAATTCCTTGCTTAGGAATGTTATATGATAATGAATGCAAGCTAAATATAAAAAATGCAAGTTACACTTGATTAGCAAATCATAAGAGTTAGAAGGCATCCTGAGGGTGATCTAGTTCAACTCCCAGCAATGCAGGAATTCTGAACACAGCCGTCCCTGGGTGGGCTTGAACCACCAATTTTCTGGTTAACAGCCAGACCCACTGACCCACTGCACCACAGAGACCAAGCTTATGGAATGTTCAAGATAGACCGTTGCAGAAAAGGCTTCCTATTCAGGACAGCAGACATTAAGGAAACCATCAATATTGAGAAGTAATGTGGGATGGCAATGTACACATACTTCATTGTTAAGTGCTGTACTTTGAAATGCTCGTTTGCCCATCATACATCAGATCTGAACAAGCTTGCATTATCTGCATGAAATGTCTAATCCCTTTACCATGAAACTGTAAACACGCTGCTAATTGTTTTCAGCCGACTCTCAGAAGCTGTGTTTACAGCATCACTGTAAAGATACTTACTGGCTGAGGGTTGAGGTTGAATACGAGATATTCCTCCATTTGGCACTTGAAAGTTTGAGTCACTTCTACTGTTTTTCACAGACTCAACTTGGATGTTAGATGTCCTGGACAGGTTTGGAAGACTACGCCTTAGTTTCTCTGTATTAAGGAAAGATAACAAGAACACCACAACATACCATCTGATGCAGGAGACTCAAAAATCATGGCAACCTGAAACCCGGAGGACGAGAGGGGGCAAAGTTTGCTACAAAATCTGCATAAAACAAATGGTATCTGCCCAATGTTACATTATCAAAATGACATCTACGAAATTTTAAATCTAGTAAGATATAAAATTACGAGATTTTAAAAATGTAAAAAGAGAAAGACAGAGATGGAGAAAGCAAGTACAATTTGTCTATTTTTTTCACCCAGAGCAAAACTTACTTAACCATTGCTGTCTGGTAGGAGCAACAATTTAAGGTATAGAAGTAAGAAAACTGCTGGTCTACTCCATTCTAATATCTCAACATAACCATGGTGAGCAAATGTGTACCAAGAAAGCCCAAAACACATACGGTAGTATGCATACAGACTCCCTGTAGATAGGTCAGGGTCTGCCCTTTCATCTTCTCCCCATCATTTGCTCATGACAGTTATTTCATGAGAATATGACCAATGAAAGGAGAGACAAGGAAAGAAATATGTCTAAAAAAGAATATCTTTTTGCACATAAAACACATGTCACTGTTGTTTTGGGAAAGTAAACAAACATTTTATCTATATATCTGATTTATACTCTGGTTTTTGAAGAAATATTCCACAAAGTGGCTTACAATATTTAAAAATAGAATGCATCTTGCTTTATCAGCTAAATGGGACTTCACTGGAAAATTTCAGGTTTTACAGGTCCCACCATGAAGCGATATCACTAATATTCACCTTCACGATGGCATAAAACTATTATTTAAGCACCACATTAAAATTGTGAGAGATTCTACTGTCCTCAAATGAAATCTGAGTTTAGACATGAAGAATCCAATAAATTAACATTATTTTAGTTTCAACTTAACATAGACGTTTAAGTCTTTGCTCGTGCTAATCAACTCTATGGTTGGTATCTAATCAACCTGCACTTTGATCCTTCAAGATATTTACTGTTAACATTAGGTAAGATTCACATTTGAAAGGAACAGTTTCAACAAGCATAGTTATATTCTTTTCTGACTTTTTCCTAAAAGGAAACATGCTTTCAAAACAACAGCACATGCTGGTTTATGTTAACTTTTGCTTTCTCCAAAAGGCAAATTCTTCTAATTGTTGTTGTGGTTGTTTTACATTAAAGTGAACAGTGCACAACTATATCCCTATGTCTGAAAATTCTTGGAAAGTAAATTGAAGTGCAAACTTGAATATGTAGAATAGTCTCTGGCCATGTGCTGAATTGGTCATCAGAACATTGAAAAAGTCAACCGTTACTGGCCAACTGAGTAAAATAAAGCCATGGAATTAGACGTAAGACTGGGCTGACATAACATTCAACAACTTCCTTGAATGACCTCTTAAATTTAACAGACTTGGGAATAAAGAAGTCAAGCTCCCTTGGCTGCTTTGGAGGCATGTCTGTCTCCTTACGATTTACATCATTCAAATACATTTTATTCCACAAGTTTTCATGTGTGGCACACCCATTTCCCATCTACTTTGTGGGATTTCTTTAAGACAGATAGCAAAATTTCTTGTTGGTTGTTGGTGTGTCCCTGCTTTTGAGGGCAGTATAGGAGAAACAAATGGAAAAGTTCAAAAGCAAGAAAAATAATGCAAGTAAGGGGGAAAGAAAAGATTAGCAGGACTGTTCAAAGAAGCTTGGTTCATCCTGTCCAAAAATTATACCAGAAATAGATTTCAAAAGCTGCATTTATTTGCCTAACATATATAAAAATAAATTCCACCCCTGCAGACGGACTCCCACCACATGCAGTTGTATTGCTATAGTGTTGGAAAGGACTGGACAGGATCCCTTGCCACACAAGCTATGGCAGCGCACTATCAGGGAAATGTGGGGCAGCATCGCCATGGACACTCTGACATCTCTATGGACAGACAACTGTAGCAGCAGTCAGCTTTTCCCTAGCTCCCAAGTCCACTACTGTAGAAAGCAGACGAGGGCCCTTAACTCAGCACTGAGAACATTAGGCATTTCTTGAACCAAAGTAAAAAATGTAGCAGCAACATGCATTTCATTTGTACCGAGGAAACACACTGTCTAGTCAGACTTGGGAGAAGGAAACAGACGATTGTCTGAACCAGATTTCAGAATTGTCTGATTCTTTCAACCAGCAGCATGGTGCATGGGTATATGCGCATGCAAGAAAGCATGGGATATGCTAGGAGAACGTGAAAAGAAATGAGGGAAAGCTTTTGTTTTTTCCAGCCACGCTATGACTTTTGCTATATCAGGAGTGTCAAGAGTCACAAGGTGCAACAAGCAAACATGGCACTGACCACATGCTTTGATGAACTCTGCAGAACAGAAATACAATTATCTGCCTCCCCTCCCCGTTCAACACATCACAACCTGATCTTGTGCCTCAGCACCACTGCTGCTACTCACTTTTCTAGAGTCCATCTCAGTTTTCTTTCTGGCTCCCTATTCTACCCACCCTGAACAGTCAATAGCAGGCAGCACATTTGATAATGATTGCAAAGAGCGGATTGCAAAAGGATGAAGTAGAACCCCAGCGCAGAAAGTGGAATAGAAACCTTCTCCAGAAGCTGGAGACTTTAACCAGTATTTTCTCCTAAATGGATAGCTTTTCCAGGTTCGATTTTTAAAAGCATGTGCAAGGAAAAGGTTAGCAAGGTGCCAGTGTCAAAGCACATCCCTCCCCTCTGAGAATTGTAAATTCTTTTCTACTGGACTTCTGCAATAGGACTTCTGTTACATTTTATAAAGTTGACCCATTCTGGGCTTAGAGCATCTGCAGGAGATAGTGGCAAAACCTGTTTAGACAGATACCACAGGGAGAGAACGTGTGTATTGTGAGCAATCATGTTTCTATATTTTATAACCTTCAAGCTTTGGGGAAAAGGTACCATCTGTACATAGCCACAGGATTATTTTGATTATTTAAAGAAAAAACAAATGACCGATAACTAATGGGCATGGGTAAAGGGACTGGGAGGACAAGACAAAATAACCCATCTGTCTTCACCAGGCCTCAATTTCTAAAGCTGTGCCCTGAACATAGGTCCTAAAGAACATGCAATTCAGCTACGGCAGCATTAGCAAGGATTGTGATGCAGAGGATGTACAGAACTCAAAGCTTTAAAAACAAGGAACTGAAGGGAGTGAACAGGAACATGAAAGCTTTAAAGAGCTGAGTTAATGGATCCATTTACAGGCAAACTTACTTTATAGTGAACTGGTCTTACCCCTCCCCTTCCACAAAGCAGAGTTTGCAGTGCACGATATCTGAAGGCATGCCTCAAGATATCGAAAGCAATTGAAAAGCTGAGGAACAGGAACATCCAACAACAACAGAAAAATAACACTGCCAAATATTGTTTGTGGGATCTCCTAGCACAGGCTCAGGGTAGAGCTCTCCGTAATAAGTGAGAAGCCAAGCTGAGTGATCATCAAGCAAGTGCCGGTTCTACATACCTCGTCAAACTCCATTCAAAATGGTAACATCCTTTAAAATGGAAATGCTGACGCAACAAACATCTTGGCGACCTTTTTCTTCTGTAATGAACTTATGGTTTGGGGAACATACACAGACAGCTCTATCTAACCAATATTTATTCTATTGTGTCCTTTGGAGAAAATGACTTGAGAAATGTTGTTACTAGAAAAATGTCAGGAATGTGTGTTTTTTTATGAATCTTATTATTGTATTTTGTAAAACCGACCATACTAGAATGCTCATGTTCCTCTCACAAGTTTACCTTCTACATTTCCAGATGTTAGAAACAGAGTTTTAAGAATCAAATTAAGCTGCCCTATTTAAATCCTCATGCAATGTTTCCCATACGTTAGATCAGCCAAAAGCCAAGCGTACGTTGAACTTGTTGCTTTAATTCACGGATGGGGAACCTCAGGGCCAGGAAACTCTCAGGAGCGCCAAACCCTTCACTGGCCCTGTTTTGCATCCTCCTTGAATGTTTGTGCCTTGCTAGAAGGTATCCTTGAACTCTAATAATGAATCCTGCTTGTCTGGATGGAGTCCAGAGAGGGAAGTATGTGTAAACAAGCCTATTGTATAAAGGTAAAAATAGTATTTATTACTCTACCCACTTTGGCTTCTATCCCCACCCACATAGTCATGTGGCCTAGAAGAGATTACAGCCTCTAGGCAGACAATGGTTCACCATCCCTGCTTGAAAATATATACTATTCTTTCGTATGTTCTAATACTAAACTGTAGTTTAGTATTAACTATGGTTTAATGTACTTAAAAGGGACGCGGGTGGCGCTGTGGGTTAAACCACAGAGCCTAAGACTTGCCGATCAGAAGGTTGGCAGTTCGAATACCCGTGACGGGTGAGCTTCCATTGCTTGGTCCCTGCTCCTGCCAACCTAGCAGTTCGAAAGCACGTCAAAGTAGATAAATAGGTACCACTCCGTGCACTGCTCTGGTTTGCCAGAAGCAGCTTAGTCATGGTGGCCACATGACCTGGAAGCTGTACGCCGGCTCCGTCGGCCAATAAAGTGAGATGAGCGCCACAACCCCAGAGTCGATCACAACTGGACCTAATGGTCAGGGGTCCCTTTACCTTTAATGTACTTAAGCATCTTGCTCCTCTCCTACTCCCGACTGTGCAGCGGGAGGGGAGAAAACAAGCCCGGGTCTGGATTGTCTTGATGTGAACTGGGCTTGTGATTTGTTTTGTCCACATAAACCATAAACAGTAAGCCAAGAACAAACCTTAGCTTCCTTTTGTGGTTTTGTTTACAGAAGGAAAAAAACGAGTCCAGCTTTGCATGTCACAACAAGCCAAAATGTCTTGTTTCAAGCTTGTTTCCTTCCATGCATGGCACTGTCAAAAGCAGGAGAGAAGCAAGTACTTCTGGTGCATTAAACCAAAGTTTATTTTAAAAGGTGGTTTCATGTCGAGTGTGGACCAGGCTAATGACTGAATGGCAAGGGGCAGGCCCTTTTCAGATCTGACATCAATCCTGTAGTATTCCTTCCACAGGTAAGCCCAGCTAGGTCTCATTCTGTCATCTAGTTTGAAAACAGCATTTTAGGGAAGCATTTGTATGTGTTTTTCTTTGCTAAAGCATTCCAACGCAGACTTTCTATTTATCTGTCATTCTGTTGCTTCTTTTTGTCTTTTATCACATTAACTGTGCTTATTTTGCCATTTTATGTGTAGTAAATATTTTATATTTGCATTGGTTTTGTGTCACTCTTCTTCTAGATATTCTGCCTTTCTGAGAAACTGCTCAGCACTAGAGAAATTTGAAAACTATGCAGCCACAGAATGACAATAATCTATATCTACCAAAAACTCAATTAGCTCAATTACATTCTAAGCTTATTGATTTCTAGTCGTCCTAATGAAAAGAATGGTCAAGATGCTTATTATACATGTTCTTGCATGACTCTCAGCAGATTCAGCAGAAACGCCACACCATTTAGTTGGTTTTAAATACTACCTACTGTGCAACTTCCTAGGGCGCTCAACACACAAAATTCGAGACCAGGCCCTTTACCTTCGTTTTTGACATTGCTAGTCTGTAAATCTGTGGGGTGGCCTTGAAGTGAAAGACGAGGCTGCTGCAAACGAGTAATCATAGGCTGAGGTGACACTCTGCTGTACTCCATCCCTCTGGCAGGTGATCGAGAGCGAGGAGAATTCCGTGGGGACTGCTTTGGTGAAGGCCGCGGTGAATTGCGTGGTGATGGAGAGAACCGGTTAACAGCTGGGTGCACCGCATGATGGCAGCTGTCTTCTTCATCTTCTAAGCTCTGCGCATCAAGTTCCTGGTCGCTAAATGTACCTCGCCTCATAGAACTGCACGAAGAGCCGGAACTACGCCGAGAAGCAGTAGCTGCATATTCTTGCCGGAGACCTAACAACAGTAAGGACATTGTCTGAACTCAAGTTCTATTTGCTTGTCCAATCCCATTTGATTCTAAAGTCACTCTAAGTTAGTACAGTGTTACCTCGGGTTACATACGCTTCAGGTTACATACACTTCAGGTTACACACTCCCCTAACCTAGAAATAGTGCTTCAGGTTAAGAACTTTGCTTCAGGATGAGAACAGAAATCGCGTGGAGGCGGCGCAGCGGCAGCGGGAGGCCCCATTAGCTAAAGTGGTGCTTCAGGTTAAGAATTTTGTTGTTTAGTTGTGTCCGACTCTTCGTGACCTCATGGACCAGAGCACGTCAGGTTAAGAATAGTTTCAGGTTAAGAACGGACCTCCGGAACGAATTAAGTTCTTAACCCGAGGTACCACTGTATAAACAAAGAGCTTCTCTTCCTCAAAGGAAGGCGGGCATCTAACTTGGAAATTATTTATTTTAAAATTTTATTTTCTGCTTTTCCTCATAAAATAAACCAAAAGCCGCTAACAAAAAAAATACAAACCCCCCCGCAAGAACAGTTCAAACAACAAAACAAAACAAAACAAAACTGTTCAAATAACTAACATCAGTTTTCATTATTGAAACCAAGAGTAATGTAAAACAATTCAGCATAAAACCAGGAGTAAGTAGTTTGACCCAAATTAAAAACTCAGTAAAATAAAAAGGCCTTCTTAGCTCACGATTTAAAAGAGAGGGACAACTGAAACTGGATTTTGTCCAATAATGAAATGGAAACCAGTGCAGCTGAAACAAAACTGGGGTGATGTGATAAAGCAGATTCAGAAATTAATCTGGCCACCATATTTTGCACAACCTAATATTTGCAAATTATTTGCAGAAGAAGCCCTATGTAATATGTGTCACAACAGTTCAATTTGGATGTGACCAGGGCATGCATGTCAGTGGCTGGAAGACAGGTGGATCAGTCAAGAATAATTCAGACTGCTGAAGAGAGGAGTAAGAAATTGGATCTGGCCATTGGGCCAATCCTGCATTCTTCCACCCTTGGTAGGCCATTTTAACACTGTTACTATACCACCGGTTGACCCATCTTTCCTTTGTAGCGTGACAAGCTGTGCCAGAAAGAAAAATTAAAACCAAGATGTTTCCGACAATTAGCTCTGACTTCAAGCTCTGCTTTTCTGCTGTGATTGGCTGGCTGTGGACTCCAAAGCCAGCTGATCCCAGCAAAAAAGTGTGAAGTCTGTGCATATCTGTGGAAAAGTGCTGACTTCAAGCTCTGCTTTCTGCTGGGATCAGGTGTGCTACAGAGTTCTCAGGGAATACAGCAAATCTCAGTGTGTGTTGAAATCAGCACCAATCAGCTTATTAGCAAAGGAGATTTGCTGTCAATTCAAATGCACAACCAGGAGTGCCCTTTAAGGCTCCCGGTTATGTACTGGCAAATTCAACTCCACCTGCCCCTTTGGGTATTCCACCTTTCCTGCCATGATAGATGTCTCTTTCAAAGGATCTGCCCCACCTTCAGAGATTCCTTGCTTTAAAAAATGCAGTTAGGAACCATTCTTGCATCAGTGGAAAGCCCATCACAGGTCTGACAGTGATAAATAAAAGAAAGCAGGGATCCAGATTTTGGGGATTGAAACCTATGTATGTGGCAGTCAGGGTTGGAGCTCTAGGTCTAAGTGGCCATTCACACTGGATGATGTTGTTTCCAGACACCCCAAAAAATATTTTCTTGGCCTATTTGTTTCCAAGATCCCTCACTTTCCTCTGCTCAGTCTCTGAAATAGGTAGACATTAGGACAGCTCAGATAATAACTTTATGGATTATGATACATATACATTTCATACGAAATGAAGAGCAAGAATCAGTTCTCCAAAAATCTAAGTCAAGATTGGTGACTGAAATGACCGACAAACATACTTACTTTCCTCTTGCATCCGTGCTAAAATTTGCACATCTGTTAAGTCATTTAGTTTGTAATTTGAACCAATTGAATCTTCATCCATTTCTGAAGCACTTAATTCACTATCTATAGAGGATTGTGGGCTCAACGGAGGATTTCTATCTGCTGAATTTTTGTAATGACCTATAAGAAAAGGAAAAAATAGAAAAAAATCTAAAACTGTTTTGTACTATATTACTTGTCTCAGTAATTTAATTGGTGGTGGGGATTGTGCTAGAAAAAGCAACTTAAGCTAGCTGACCCACAAATTCGCTTTTCCTTTGTTTAGGTGCAGATCAATTTACAATGAGTCAAATGGCATTAACCTTGCTTAGTGCAGATGAAGAACACTTCACTGAGCTGTCACTGAAGAAACAGAATTAAGTTGGATGAAACACTGAAATATTTTTACAGTGTCATTAATTTATGTAATCAATTCAGGCTTCAATTCAATTCAATTCACCATTCTGAAAGTGTATTCGGGTTCCATTAATTTACACTCCATTCCTTGATATTAAGTAAACCATGGGATAACCACAAAGTAAGCTGTCCTGCCAGCCTTAACTAGGTTGGGGGGGGAAGGTAACCAAACCTATTGTTCATCTTCAGTCTACCTGAGAAGTACAGCCTTTAAAGAGGTGTGAGCTGGTTGCTCCAAACTCAAGACCACATGGCTCTAACAAGCCTTTCTTATATTCCTGAACCAATAACTTAGAAACTTTCGCAACTGTAACAAAGCCAAGTTTTGCTGCCTGTGTTTCTGAAAGCTGTATGGAAAAGCACATAATCTGACCTCTGGAGAAATTGTAATTAAGCAGTTTTAAATTTACCAGACATGTGGTCTTTTTCTGTGCTACAGAAGCGGGAACTTCGGAAGGAAATTAGACATATTTTAAGAGAATGATATACAGCTTTGCCATGCTGCATATTTTGTGATTTTAAATCTCTGCCAAGGTTCTCTCACCAAAGAGTACTTGCCCCTAACTTGGATCTGGGCATCCAGTCACAAAAATGATCATTCAAGATTATGCTTCCAGGGTTTCAGAAGAATGAATTTGTAAGAATCAAATACCCCACCCATTGCCCAAATAAAAGAAATAGTGTGACCCACCTAGAACACATTTGTACTGTCTCTGGAATGTTGGGTGTGGACATGCTCAGGTTTGTAGGAAGTTCATGGCTCACCTTAGAATCATAGTACTCACATCCACATATCTCACACACAATTTGCATGAAGTGGAACAAGCCAGAGAGAACATTGAATTCAAGCATTCCCCCCTCCCTCTCCTCTCATGTGGCCAGACAGCAGCTTATGCAAAATTTACTTTCACTTTTCTTTAAAGTTGCCTTATTAGTGCACCCAAACTCAGGACCATGGTTTATCACCAACTACAGTTTAGTTTAAACAAGTGATCTTCATAGCTCATGGGTTGAGGGTGGCATGTTTTGAAACTGACCATAGCTGTTCAGAAATAGCAATGGCACGGAACACAAAAATATGACTTTAAAGGAAACTTTAAATAAATGTTGCCCAAGCTGTCTTTCTGGCCATATGGAAGGGACCGCTTGTTGTGGTCTAAGGTAGCCTTATATATTTCACAGGACTATTGCAAGAATAAAGCAAAACAGGAATTATACAGTTGTTTTACAATCTGATCATTGTTTTTGAGACCCTTACCTGAGTTGCCAGGAAGTATGAGCTGTTTTACTAAAGGAGGTTTCACTGGTGTGGAGGAAGGAGAGTTGAAGCTACTGCTGTAGGGACTGCCAGCATTTGGACTATGGGAGTTTGCATAATTGACAGTGCTGAACGGATTACTATAAAGGCTGTGTCTCTTGAGAGCTGTATAAAAGAGAGGGCGGAAAACAGTGTTCCAGTGCTAATTGTTTACTTTAAATGTCATAAGGCTGTAAGCCTTAATCTCATGTAGTATTAAGAGAACCACAAACCATTTTGAGCTCAGTGGAGGAAGATCAAAGGAAAAAGGAATAAATAAAAAGTAACAAGTACTGAGCTACTTCAGTTTGAACAGTTGTGACAGTAAGGGAGGGAAAAGAATTAAGGGTCCTGGGCCAATGAGGTTTCAACCATTTTCATAATGAAAATCAAGAAGCTTGATATTAGAAATGTACCATAATTTCGCTCTATAAGACACACTTTTCCCGTCCTAAAAAGTAAGGGGAAATGTGTGTGCGTCTTATGGAGAGAATGCAGACAGGAGGCACTGCTCAGCGCTCCCATTAAAGAGCTGCGTGGAGCGTGTGTGCAGCTCTTGGGAGCTTTTCCCCGAGGAGGGAGAAGGGCAGAAGGGCAGCACACGTTCCGCGCACCCTTTAAAGGGAGCGCGACTCTTGGGGGAGCCTTCATCCTGCTGCCCGGGAGAGGCTGCACACGGCTATCCCATAAGCCAGGACAGCAAGAGGAATTACTGTGCAATGATCCCGCTTGCTGTCCTGGGTTCTGGTTTAGCACACGGCTCTTGCGGGAGATGGGGGAAGGAACAGAGCGCGCGGCTCTGTCCCTTCCCCCACCTCCTGCAAAAGCCCCCAAGAGCTGCGCTCCCTTTAAAGAGCTGAGTGGAGCGTGTGTGCGGCTCTTGGGGGCTTTTCCCCAAGGAGGGAGAAGGGCAGCCCATGAATGACGGGCTGCCCTTCTCTCTCCTTGGGGAAAAGCCTGCAAGCGCCGCACACACGCTCCAAGCGGCTCGTTAAAGGGAGCGCTGAGCAGAGCCTGGGATGCATACAGGCTCTGCTCAGCGCTTCCTTTAAATAATATTGTTTCTCTTGGATTCCCCCTCTAAAAACTAGGTGCGTCTTATGGTCAGGTGCGTCTTATAGAGCAAAAAATGCGTGCTGCAGAGTATAGAACATCTTCAAATATTTGGAAAATCAATGCAATGTGGGATTCTGGCAAGCATCTCCCTCCTGCAACGTGGTGGCAAGGGTTTTGCTCAACACAGCCCCCAACCCCTCTTGCTTTTTTATGTACAGTGGTGCCTCGCAAGACGAAATTAATCCGTTCCGTGAGGCTCTTCGTATAGCGGTTTTTTCGTCTTGCGAAGCAAGCCCATTGACAGCTTAGCGGATTAGCGCTACAGCTGTCAAGCGGCTTCCAGCGATCAGCTGTTAAGCGGCTTATCAGCGGAACAGCTGATAAGCAGCTTAGCGGCTTAAGAAAAGGGCAAAAAAAGCAAAAAAAACCCGCGGGGGGGATGCAAGATTTTTTTCGTCTTGCGAAGCAACCCCATAGGGGAATTCGTTTTGCGAAGCGCCTCCAAAACGGAAAACCCTTTCGTCTAGCGGGTTTTTCGTCTTGCGAGGCGTTCGTCTTGCGGGGCACCACTGTACTCCAGATTCATCTTCTGCAGCATGTCAATTAAACTGGTCTATGTTTGGAAACACCAGATAAAGAAATAAACTGACATATGAAAGTACAGAAGCTCGTTTCAATCTGGGCAAACCTTCGGTTTTTAGAAGTCCATGGTAAATATGTTGGCAAATATGAAGTAACAAACCAATAGTGACAGCTTAGAGAGAGATTTTTTTCAGAGCAAATAATATATTTTTAACTATAATGTTGGTCGTTTTTGCCTGCTCCTCATAAACTGGCAAAACCACAGAGATGCTAGGTTCCTTATGCTTCAGCACCCTACAGCTCCATTTATAACAAAAACCTTAAAAAGAGATTCCATTTGTAATTTTTTTCTAAATAAACTATACCGGTTTTTGTTTTTTTTAAACTGGAAAAATTTCCAGAAATTTTACATTACTACAAGTACTTCAAGTATATATTCCCCCTGAAGTCAACTGAATTTAAAACTAACTCTCACAGGATCATAACTATTTTAAAAAATCAAGTTCTGATATTATTTTGTATATTTTATTAGTATAACGCTTATTCACAAACTCACCTGACATTGTCTGTTCAAGCCTATGGATCAATGATTTTTTAGCACATTCAATATCTGGAGTTGGATAATCCAATATCTGTCTGCACCAAACCAGTGGGCTAATACATTTATGCAATGGAGTCACTTTCTTCTTTGGCGAAGCATACAACCTAATGAAGATAGAAACACCACAATATTAAATGAAAATACATAAATTAAAATCTTGGAACTTGAATGATTTTTCTTTCTTTAAGAAGGGAACAGAGGTCAAGTACTGTGCTTTCCTCAGTACTCCTGAAAACAAGTCAACAGGTGAATAACCAACAGCAGATACACTACTGAATGACAATAGGAATCTAAGCAAGAAAATGTGTATCAGATTGTGGTAACATGGCCTCAAAAGACAATATAAAATAAGGAAAATTCCCATTCCAACACAATGTCCAGATATGGTTGGCCAATGAAGTACCTATGAATTTCTGATTGTAGGTGACTTTCAATAGATATATAACAAGGAAAAGCCTATGGCTTCTGCTTCCAAAAAGATTCAAATCGATCAAAAGAGTCTACATTTAAGGAGTACTTTCTGTATATTTCAGCATCTCTAGCTGCCTTTAAAAAAGTGGGTAGCACTGTGGTCTAAACCACTGAGTCTCTTGGGCTAGCTGACTGGAAGGTTGGTGGTTCGAATCCACGTGACAAGGTGATCTCCTGTTGCTTCTGCCAACCTAGCAGTTCAAAAGCACACCAGTGCAAGTAGATAAATAGGTACTGTAGTGGCAGGAAGGTAAATGGTGTTTCCGTGTGCTCTAGCTTCTGTCACTGTGTTCTGTGGGCCAGTAGCGGTTTAGTCCTGCTGGCCACATGACCCGGAAAGCTGTCTGTGGACAAACACCAGCTCCCTTGGCCTGAAAAGCAAGATAAGTGCCGCACTCCATAGTCACCTTTACTGCACTTAACCATCCAGGGGTCCTTTACCGTTTCTTTTTTTATATACCTTATCTCCTTAATGTCAGTTCTGTCCCACCAGTGGGGCGGGCTATTTCCTGGGAGCACCATCTTTGTTGTGATTTTGGTTTTTTAAAACCAACAACAATCAGATCTGTGTAATACAGGAAAACCATTATTTCTCCAGATCTCCCTGCTTCATTCCCTCTCCCCTTGATTTCACTGCATGGATTTCTCCCACAACCATTTTACTGTTTTGGAAAGGGAAATACTTGCCGTTTTAGAACTGAACATAAGGTAAACCGACGACATACCAAATTTGTATGGAACTAGAAATTCCCATGTGGGTGCTACTGTGCAATTCCTAGGTGGGCACAATTTTTTTTTTAAAAAAAGGTGTGCAAACTGCTCTGCTAATTCATGAACACACAGCCGTTTTTTGTCAGATTTACGTATTTGAATCAACAATCTGGAATGCAGGGATAAAGGCAGAAGGGAATACCCATTGGTATGGGTGAGAACAAGCTTCAGCTTCAAGTGTGTGTGTGTGTGAATGAGGTCAAATCTGAATGAAGAAAATGTGGATTCCAAACACAAGCAGGAATCTGTTCACATCACAGGGCTTCCCTGCCTCCTGCTTCCTGCTGCTGCCTCTAGCACACACACCCAAGTCTCTCCTGAGGGTTAGGAAATTATCAGGAATGGCATGGGAGGTGGTTTGAGATGGTACAGCAGGAATGGAGGAAATGGCTAAAATGAGTTGAGGCCGAATGTGTTAATGGAGCTCCTAATGGAGCTCCGTGTATGCCACATCACATGCAAGTCCCCACCCCCCTGCTCAGGAGAGGGATTTAAGGAGTGGAAGAGGGAGAAGGTGGCGAGAAAAGCTATACTGCACAGATAGGACTTCCACATGTGCAAGTATAGAAACAGCCCAACATGCTGTAAACCCAAATATTTACATCTGTGAAATATATGATTTTTAACTAGTCCAAAAAAACCCCCAATAAACCAAGCAATAGCTACAACACTAAGCACTGCATGCATCAAGTATTCATAACATGCTAAAAATGGAGCACAGAAACTATATTTGGGCCTCTTACAGCTTCAAACTTTTAATCTGGAACATTTATATGAAAGCAGCTTAAACAGAAAAAGCCACATAAAATCTCATTAAGTAAAAGCCGGAACTTCCCAGCAATGAATCCTCAAACATTTAACAAGTTAGGCAGAGGGTCAGACACACACATATCTGAGCTAACTTCGAAGAATATATTGGTGATTAATACCAATTATAAAAGTGACAGGATCATATTAGGAGCTAAATTACAACATTAAATAGACCTTCTCAGTATACTGAGGGCTCCAAATACTGGGACAGAAAGATAAACCATAGAATGAGGCTTTGTTTAATCTAATTACACTCTTTGCAGCATAAATGAAAAAAATCAAATGTTAAGAATGTTATGAATTTGGGGAGGGGGGTAGGCTGTATGCTTGAGCAACCTTCTAATTCAGCATGGATTCAATTCCTGGAATAGCCATGCTAACTTCCTGCTGAAGTAATGGCCCTCCAAGTATGGGCCACTAAGGTAACAAAGGAAAAGGCTCTGTGCCAGATACAAAATATGTGCCCGACCCTCCCTCAACTGGCTGGTAGTTAGAAAGAAAAAGGCCAGAGCTGAATGTTGTTATGTGAGCTAGAAGCCAGGAGGCTACAAGCTGGGCAGCTGGGAGATGCCTGATTTTTGTTGAAAACTAAGGCTGTGGCTATGAGATAAGCAAGAGCCTTTTAGGGTGTTAATACTATGAACCCTTCCATCATAGGGTCAGATTGTATAGATGTGCAAGTAAACCATTTAGCATAAAGACTCCACAGTCTCCGCTGTGCCTCATTCCAAAGGAAACATGAACCCTAGGTAAGTGCCTGGAAACCTTGAAATCTCGCACTGCTCAGAGATTTGGGTGGCATGCAATAATATGCCTGACCCCCAAAAAATCTATTTTGGCTGCTGCCTCACTACATCAGATTTAGGAAAGGCAGCAGCAAGAAGAGAGGAGGACTTCTTTGTTTTCCAGCATTCTTACCAAGCATCTCTGTTGCTTGGTGAGAAATTTGGGCAGGGTAATGAAATTAACCACTCTTAAGATGGTCCCCATGCTCACATGCACCACCAAACCACAGTTAAGGTCAGTAAGCCAACAAACTTTGGCTTATTTTCACTAACAAACCATAGTTAAAGCACTGAGCTGTGTTCAGATGTAATGGTAAGCCATGGTTTAATGTGATCTATGAACCAGGTCTAAGTGTCACAGGCTGTGGGAGACAAATAAGTGCTTAACCTTTCACTTGCCACTAACTTTCATCCTGAAATTTACTACCTAAGTTCCAGCCCCATGTTTGTAAAATAAACATTGGGCTGAAACCAACAACCGGGAAACATCTTGGGAGTAGCAAACCTCTGTGGAAAAGCAGTTAGTGGGGAAATAGATGAGCAAGCTGTCCTTGTCCACAACTTTTTCCGGCTACAAATAACCTCTGAGGGTTTCTATAGCTATTTAAAGACCAAAACAACAGAATGGGAAGTCACTCACTTCCACTAAACTGTAGTTAGTTGATAAAAATGTGATCTACTTTTTTTCTTTTTAAAGGTACATATATTACAATCTGTACCTGGGTCCTCCCAAAATTAACATTCAAGACTTTAAACTGGGTTTTAATTATCCAGTTTCTTGGCTTGCTAATATTTCTTTCGATATACTTTTTAGCATGATGATAACATAGCTTGATGGTGATACCTGACAAGCTGGTGCAAATGTCTTCTAGTTACATCATGAGTGAAAACACCCTGGAGTGAAAGAAAAGGTAAACAACATTTCCAGAGCATTTATGTCAGGTAAAACGGGAAGGAGGACTACATTAATGGCAGAAAGATGCATACTTTATAAAATGTCTTTAAAGATACAGACACTAGTGCTGCTGCAAGGTATTTTTGAATCAGCATGGCCATACAACTAAATAGCAGCTCGTAAAAATAAATAAAACTTGCAAGTCACCGAATGGCATGGACCAATTAAATTTCCAAACTATCCCTCACTGCCAATGAAGGATCAGTGTTGACATTGCCTGTCATTTGCTCTTTATGTAATAAGTTTCCACCCATTCCTTAGTAACATTATGGTGTATTAATATCTGGAATGTTACAGCCATTTTGAAACATGGATAATATGTCTGGCTTATGCGGAACTTAAGTCACTAGGAAGTAAACCTGGATGAGCCCATGTTTATGTGGCATATTTAAGGGATTTCTCTACTGCTCCTTCAGCAGAAAGTTCCCAGAACAGTTCCCAAAAGACAACACCAACGAAAACACAGGCTAATGTGAGGATGAAATGGGGAGGCGGAGAACCATTTACATCACCTCGAGCTCATTGTGGTACAGCAAGGCCAATATTTCAGTTTTGCTTTTTATGATGACTAAAATCAAAACAAAGAAGTTAAGGACAGTATTTGCTATTGAATACAATTACTTGGGTGTTTCTACTAGTGTGATGATATCAAGGCTTAGATCATGCTTTGAGAGAAATCTGCATGACAGTGTTAGACTGAGTCACTATTGCATTCATGGGACAGAAGTTTTATCTAAGACCAACCTAGGTTAAAATCCCACATGGCAATTGGTTATGGACTTGGTGCTGCTAATGCATGTGGTTTTGTGCAGTGTCACAGATGATAGACCTCAACCAAATGCCATCCCATATTTTCCTATTTAACCTGACTTTACTGTTTACCCGGAAAAGGCAGTAAGTGAAATAAACCTCCTGAAACAATAAATCCGAATTAAATTGGAAAGCACGGGATGGCACTTTGATGAAGACACTATTCTGTGGCACTGCAAGAAACATGCATGTTCAATGAGTACACAGTCCATAGAAAACTGCTATGTGAAAGCACCCCCAGCTGCAACCACAAGGATTTGTGGTTCTGTATGAGAAAAGATTTTGGTCAAGAGTGTAGAAGTTGGCATAATGAAGACATTGACTTCAAGCAAATAACATCCTCTACAGTTCTTCCCCATAGGATGATAGTGCTAATGGATAGGAGATGAATGATGAAATCTCAGAAGCTGACTAGCAAGTAGACACATACTCACCTAATAAGTGCAATATGCTCAGTGATGTGTAGTAATGTATTTCATGATTCCTGCTTGCCTTGTGCTCCTCCCCCTCCTAGGAGAAGAGCAATCTCCACAAGGGAAGTCTGTTTCTCTTAGAGATATTACTTCCTATTCTTCAGCTTCTAGTCTAGAAGTGCTTGAAGACAGGCAGATATTTAAAATGCCTCTCTTTCCAAGGAGTTACATCTCTCTTTTTCACTCTCTCTTGTGGTTAAATATCAGTGTTAGGGCTTTTTCGGTTGTAGCATCCCACTTTCGGAATTCTCTTACCAGAGAGACTTAACTTTGGCCTATGTTACTTTTCAATGCCAGGTGAAAACATTTGTACTCTCCCAGGCCTTATTTATTTATTACATTTATATACAGTGCTACCTTTTCTTCCAAAGTGGGACCCCAAAACAGTTAACAAACAGTTTAATATGTAAGAATAAAACAAGTTACATAAATAACCTAAATAAAACAAGGAATGATGGAACAGAGCCACATCATAAAATGAGGAGCCAACACTTTTCAGTTAAGCTTGTCAAAGGCACATTGGAACAAGACAATCTTAGATGTCAAAATGTCAGAGAAATATCTGCCTTGCACTGGAGTGGCTCATTTCACAATGAGCATTCAAAACACATAGTGAGTTTGTTAGAAAATAAAGTTAGAACAAGCTCACCCACAAACTGCTTCACAATCACTAAATTAGTCTAGTGATTCATCTTTGCTGTTAACTGAGACAGCACAGTTGCTCTAATACCTCAACTATAAGCATGTCAGTCTAATTAAAAGGTTGTACCCATTTAAAATGAATGCAATATTTTAAGAGGACAGCAGAGTTGTATGCCTGAAAAGCTACTTACACACACACACACACACGTGTGTGATGTGGTTTAATTAGTTTGAAATGAGGTAAAGATACCAAAAAAAATGCAATTTGCATTCAGGCAGTCCACATGACTAAATTAATTAAAACTGATAAATGCTGCTTACCAAAATTGTGCTTTGGTCTAAGCAACACAGAAAGAAAGGTGGAACTAATTTCAGGTACAATATATACTTCCAAGGATACTTGTTGCCTATTATGACTGAGGAAGACTTCCTGGTGTTGAAAAATAAAGAAGGCTGCCTTATACCAAATCAGACCATCAGTCAATCTAGCCCAGTACTCTACACTGAATGGCAGCAGTTCATGAAGGTTTCAGGCTGGGGACACTCCCAGCTCTACCTGGAGAGGTCAGGAATCAAGGACCTTTCCTCCCACTGGACTACGGGCTCATCTTTGTGTTTTCACATTCGGAAACACACCACTGTCAGGCATGCTTATCAGAGTAATTGACACCTACAACTCTGCATAGCAATCATGGAAGCACCCGGCAGCAGCAGTACCAAACTGCTGAGATGAGAGATATCTGAATTACAGGCAATCTCCGATTTGTGCTGGGATTGCATTCTGGGTCAACACATGTGACTGTGGAGTATGCAGAAGCCCGCCCCGTCCCACCCACTTTTCCTGCCACTTCTGGGCTTGTGGCGATGCGCCTGTGCATTATTTGAACACGTGCAAAATGGTCGCTGCCTGTACTTCCTACTTTGTCACTATATTCACCATTATCTAGAAATTTTAAAGAAAATGAGAATAAGAACTTCAAGTGTATTGAAGATAATAAAATGGATATAAATAGCACCTGGTTAGTCTCTCTCTTAAGGAGCGCGGGTGGCACTGTGGGTTAAACCACAGAGCCTAGAACTTGCCGATCAGAAGGCTGGGAGTTTGAATCCCCGCGACAGGGTGAGCTCCCGTTGCTCGGTCCCTGCTCCTTTCAACCTAGCAGTTTGAAAGCACGTCAAAGTGCAAGTAGATAAATAGGTACCGCTCCAGCGGGAAGGTAAACGGCGTTTCCGTGCGCTGCTCTGGTTCGCAAGAAGTGGCTTAGTCATGCTGGCCACATGACCCGGAAGCTGTACGCTGGCTCCCTCGGCCAATAAAGCGAGATGAGTGCGACAACCACAGAGTCGGTCACAACTTGACCTAATGGTCAGGGGTCCCTTTATCTTTAGTCTCCCTCTTGATCAGGTAAGGTAGTCCAAGGGAAAAAGGGGCGGGGAAACAGCCATGTGATTCAAGAGAAAGACACAGCAGGAGCAGAAAGAGGTCTGGTTATTTCAGTGTCCCTCAAAAACAAGCAACCTCATCATCCTTCAGTGGCTGAGGAAAGGGGAGAAGGAGATTTACACTGTCTCCTGGCTGGATAAAGACATACAAGAACAATTCACATGCCATGCTAATTCAAACCATGACTTAGCACAAACATGTACGTTCTGAGAGAGAAGATCATGGTCACTTCACTTCTCCACAGGTCTTGCTGTTGCTGCTGCAAGCTAAGCCATGGTTTGGCAGTATTATGTCTGAACTTAGGCTCATGGTTTGTCTCACTCAGATAAAGTACTAGTGGGAAACCAAAGAACAAACTTTCACTGCATGTCATAGTTTTACTGGATCAAGATAAACAAGTCCGGATTTGGACCAAAATATAAGTCAAACCACAACTTTGCTTGCAGCAGTGTGGCAGTAGCAGGACAAGCAGAGGAGCAAAGAGCCCACGACCTTGTCTCCAGGAATCTACACATTTACTTGTTCATGCTAAGCCATGGTTAAGCTTAGTATTACATGCAATAGGAGGGGCTTGGAAAGAACCCAAGAATCAATGAACTAGTTGGATTTCCATTTTAAGCCACTCTTAGCTATGACTAAATTGACAAGTAATTAAAACAACACAATTTATGAATCATGTTTACATGTGTTTCAAGGCAATTTACAAACATAACATAAACCAACTGTTTTTGTAATATACTACACAATCCTGAAGGTTCTCCTTTATCATGCAGCCTAGCTCCTTTATCATGCAGCCTAGCTCCAAAAAC
The DNA here is from genome assembly GCF_964234715.1 of Podarcis melisellensis. Classification (NCBI taxonomy): domain Eukaryota; kingdom Metazoa; phylum Chordata; class Lepidosauria; order Squamata; family Lacertidae; genus Podarcis; species Podarcis melisellensis. The sequence continues at coordinate 59,253,582 of NC_138541.1, read as the reverse complement.
TTTTCATAGAAGTGATGCCCCAGAAGCTGAAGCTTTGTTTTAAAAAATACTTCTCTGTTTAAGAAGAAGCAACTCCCTCTTGCACTGCATCACACACTGCATCACACATAAGGATCGGTTCTTATAAAAGAACTTTGTACACAACTGCAAAATGCATGTATATCCACACATTATGAGGGGGACGACCTGTACAAACTAGCTTAATATATACACAAGAAGTGAGCAAGAAAGGAGAGTTATCCCGTACATCTCCTTTAAAGGGAAAAGGCATGATTTCATGTGTACATAGATCTTTGATAATCACATAGTATTTTGTAGCCAGGTAGTTTGCTTTGGTAGCCTGCCCATGAGATTTCATTCATATACCTATCAGTTCTAAGCCACCATTTTGGGAATCACTAAAATATATACACATGTGTACACGTGTGTGTGTGTGTGTGTGTGTGTGTGTATAAAGGATTCAAAAAGTCTTAAAGAATATTGATCTGTCTTCTTGGTCTATCTTCCGTATCCTTTGCAGGCATATTCTGAGTTCGCTTCAAGAATTCTTTTCATTAAAATGAAATGTCGAGCATCTTCGCTCAAGAAGAATGAGAACGCCAATTCAGAAAGGACACAAATGCCTGTAACTTTTAAAGTGAGATAGCTTAGGGGCCCAAAGCACTAAACCTCACTACGATCCTGGAATATGTAACACATCCCTAGTTACCTAGAACACGTACCGGTAATTCCAGCATGCCCATGAATAAAGAATTTAATTACCTTTCCCTGGAACGTGTAGAAATAAGAGTGAGAATTTATGGACTTGTGAATTTGTGACTACAGAAGCAGAAGCTAAACGCTCAAGTGGGGATCTCATCATTTAGAAATCTGAAGATCCCCAGTGCACCGCCCAACAAAAAAATCTGAATGGGTGTCCTTTGCTGCTGTGGTTCTGGGTTGCTATAACAAAAGTACCCTGAAGCCGCCGCTTGCCGGAGAAAGGACAAAGGGATTCTCCACCCCTCGGGAGTATTGGGTAGATTTCCCTTCCCTTCTTTAGAAAGGAACCAAAACAAGGCTCTCCTCCAAGAGAAGGTTAAGGTCTGCAACTCCCAGATTTGTGCGGAGCCTCCCAGGTGCAAGAAACCACGCCAAGAGCCCCGTAGGGAAGCTGCTTCTCTCGGGCCCCTTGGGCTGCGCCAGCACCGGGAACCATGGCTCTCCTCCGGGAGATCCCGCAAGGCAAGGCCTTCGATCTTGGGGGTCGCCGATCTGAGAGGCAGCGTGCGATCCTAACCCTCCCAAGCGCAAAACAGGGAGCCTTCGCGGCCCAACTGCGTGCAAGCTGGAGGAGGCACCGCATTTGAACCGGAATAAGTCAACCCAGCCCCGCGTCCCACTCCTCCTCACCAGCCGGTCTCGTCTTCCCCGCAGCCGGCCAGCCGCTCCAGCTCGTCGGGCTTCAGCGGCTCCACTTCGTCCAGGAGGCTGGCGTTCTCCCCGGCTCCCCCCGACACCTCCGAGCCGCTTCCTCCGGCTCCTTCCTCGCTCGGCGGAGGCCGCCTGGGCCCGGCCTTGTTGGGGCCGAGGCAGCGGCTCTCGAGCCCCAGCAGCAGAGGGCTGCTCCTGGCAGCGGCGGCGGGCGACGGCGGTGAAGGCGACTGCGGGGCGCCGGTAGCCGCGGAGGCCAGAGGCGGCGTGCAGGCTCCCGACCCTCCGCCGCCGCCGTGGTTGTTGCCCAGCAGCCGTTTGGGGCTGCCTCCCGGAGCCCCGGCGGCGCTGCGAATGCGGAGCTGCTCGTTCTGCTTCTCCAGCTTCTTCACCAGCTCCTGCAGCTTCCGCACTTCGGCGTCGGCGTTCACGTTGGAGTTAATGTCCTCCATGGCGCCCCGCGGCTCCACCCAACCCCCGCGACCCTCTCGCCTCACAAGGCAGCGCGGCTCCTGCTGCCGCCGCCGCCGCCTTCTCGTCCCTCCCTCTGTCAGGCGAAGCTTCCCCCCCCTTCCTTCTTTCCCCTCACGCTGAGGCGGCCGGCTGTCTCCTGAGCTGGCCTAAGCAAGGCGGGCCCCCTCTACATGGCCGGGCGGGGAAGCGCAGCCTCGCCTCTCTCGGCTCCTGCTCGGCAGGCTGGGCTGGGCCGAGTCAGCTGCGCCGGTGGCGGCCCACAGCGGAGGGAGGCGTACACGCATATCCGGCCGCGGCCTCCCTGAAGACAGCGGCCGTCGCCATGTCCGCCCTTCCCTCTCCGTTCTCTCCGTGTGTTGGCAGGGGGGGGGGAGGAGCTTTTCCTTCCACAGCCCCGAGCTTCGGGCCGGCGGGCGGCCTGGCTGGGCTTGAGGCGCGAAGACCGGGCCGAGCCGTGAGGGGCTGAGCCGTGAGGGCGGCGCGCAGGGCGGCGCTTGGACAATAGTGGCGGGCGATGATTTCATACTCGTACAAAGTCCTCGAGTCACTGCTGATGCCGCTTCAGGAGCCGTTAATGGCAGCCGTAGCCTTCCCCCTACCGGCTGGGAAAGCGCCCCCGGACTTTAAATGTCATGAAGGTGCCTTCCCGCGCCTACCCACATTTATTTAGAAATAACTCCTAGGCGCTCTCGGCACCTGGTCCTATTTTTGGCGATAAGGTGGTCTCAGAGCATGTGCCGAGTTTCTTCCCCTTTACCACAAGGCCAGCCCAGCCCATCCCAGCTCTAGTCAGGGGCGGATTTTGGTAATATGGCACACACAGAGGGGACAAAATGGGGCGCCCTCCCCAACTTGGAGTAGGTACCAGTATAAATATTGGGGTGGTGTTTTTTTTTATAAAAAATGTTTGTTTGCACCCTCTTGGCTTGGCACCCTGTGCAGGGGAACCGCTTGCACCATCCATAACCCGACACTGCTCTATAAAATGCGGAATTACAGGTTTAGAGCTCGTAGGGTGTAGTAGTACTACTACTACCAATAATAATATAATAATAATTTTATTATTTATACCCTACCTATCAGGCTGGGTTTCCCCAGCCACTGGGTGGCTTCCAGCAAAATATTAAAATACAATAATTCATCGAATATTAAAAGCTTCCCTAAACAGGGCTGCCTTCCAATGTCTTCTAAAAGTCCGATAGTTGTTTTATTTCCTTGACATCTGATGGGAGGGCATTCCACAGGGTGCACGTGTATGGGCTTTTCCTTGTTTTTTTACTTCTCTTTTTACAGACTAACCCCTGAGGAAGCCCCACCAATTAAAGCTGCATTCAGTCCTACAAGCACATTAGAAGCAAGCCCTCTTGACAATACTGTACAGGGTTTTGTTCTTTTTGAGCACTAATAAAGGATGGAACTCTTAATATGAAGATAATCCAGCCTTCTGTTTTCAACAGTACTGCTTTCTCCTAATACAGTCAAACCTCACTTCTGGAACAGCCCCATTTTCAAATGTTTTCCCCCAACGCCAAAAACCCAGAAGTAACTGCTCCAGTTTTTGAATGATGTTCAGAAGCCTAACATGCTACGCAGCTTCTGTTTTGAGTTTCCACTTTCAGTTTTTGGTTGTCGAATGTTTCGGAAATTGAATGGTCTTCTGGAACAGATTATGTTCGACAACTGAGGTTTGACTATAGTGAAATTGTGTGATTGATGATGCATTTCTGTACTTGTCTACTCAGGAGTGAGCACCCTCAAGCGCAATGGGTCCTTTCCCATAGGTAAACGGATACAGGATAGCAGCATCAATGCCTTATCAATTCAGATGCAAAACAGGATTATCCCAAACCAAGGTAGTGATTTCTGTATCATTAGGGATCTCCTGGGCAAACAAGTATTCAAGTAAATTAAAAGAAATAAGCCAAAAAGGACTGTGAGCTTCCTGAATTTATTATACACTGTTGACAGTTGAACCTGGAGGTATAAAACTTTATTGAGTAACTCAGACCATTGTTTGGAGATACAGTATAATTACCAGTATCACACCAAATGCCAAATAATGGAATTCTGTGGTTGCTGCTAACTTTTGTTGGAGTAAGGCAAACAGCCCTCTACCAAATCACAGTCATGCTAAAATTCTGAATTTCTCCATTATTTTCCATAGGGAAGTTTCACAAAGTAAGTAAGGCAGAAAGACTCCAATCAACTTAAGTTTATGGACGAGAGCAGTTGAAACTTGAGATGTTAAGACTAAGAGTGTCAGTTGAAGTTGGGAGTAAGGAAGAAGAATTGGTCTGCTGAAACCCCTTACAAGCTCTAGTAAGTATTTCTGGAGGGGAATGCAGGAGGAATGATTTCCCTGAGTTAAAAAAACCTCTTCCTACACTATAGATTAGAATAATGGTTCAGTAGGGAGAATAAAGAAACTGGAGCTATTTCCTACTCTTCTATACAGCAATAAAGTTTGGGGTTTGCATCCAGCTCTAAATTTGATCTATCTAACTCTATATAGCACATTGGGAAGGGTGGGGAGAAATGGGTGTCCTTTCTTCCTCTCTCTCCCCTTCTGAAACCCGCTCCCCAGGGTCCAGAACAGTGCTGTAAGGTTCCTATTCTGGCTGGCTGGAGTCTAGAAAAAGAATGTTCCTCTTCTGCAAATGTTCTAGATCAGGCTGATACAGGGCATACCGTAAATTGATGGGTTTGTATTTGGGAAATCCTACTTTGTTTAGGACTGGATGTCCAAGGCAGATATGGATCTCTCTCCATACTCTTTAACATGACATACAGTCTATTGCATTGAGCTCTTGTGTGAATAAATGTGAAAAAGATTATAAATGCTGTGAATGATCATTGGCGGTAATTGTATTCAATGATATACGTACAGTCTACTTTTCTGTGATGTATGTCCTCCTAGAAGGAAGGGAATGGATGAAATGTTACAGAGAAAGAGTTCCTCAGTTGTATACACCCCTGGCAAAGTATAGTCTGGAGACTGCACAAGATACAAATAATTAGTGAATGACAGACATGTTAAGTTAGAACTATCCATCTTCATCCAGCTAAATTGAATTACTTTCCTTGGATCATGTTTCCATATTTCAAAATAGCCAAGAAGAACAGGACAATGTGCACACTAGCTGTATCATTTGGTTGACTTGGATCATGTTTCCATATTTCAAAATAGCCAAGAAGAACAGGACAATGTGCACGCTAGCTGTATCATTTGGTTGACTGTGCACATTATCCATCTGACTTAAATAGAAAGAAATTGATTTTTCTAACTTTGGTCATGTTCCTAACCCCCGTATAATTTCCAAAATTGTCAATATAATGTGGCTATAATTGGCCACAATTTATTGTTATATCATTTTAATCTCCCTTCAGACAGATTGCAATGGGGTGTGTATAACTAGCTTTATAAATAAGCAAAAATAACTGCCACATATTAGCATAGATTTTGGCTACAATAGTATAGCTGCAGAGTAATTTTTTAAAATAGGAACTTAACAGTAGTTTAAAAGCCCCAGTTGATTGATCTGCTGATTTGACACAGCTATCACACCTTATTGGATCACCTCAGAATTCATGTGTGTGAGTTGGACCACTTGTTTGAAATTACTCCCATATCACAACATATATCCTGCATGAAAAAGTTGGCTATCGGGATGAAAGCTAGGCTACAAATTCTCTTAATCTTTCCCTAATGACACAATGCTACCATTTTTACATGAGTGCACTTTCAAACAAACTGCACCCACATATATCTTGAGGTCATACAGCCATGTAAGAGGACTATATCAAAAGTTTGTTTAGCTTCCCAAATAGGAAACTGTTGCCTCCCAACTCTCCAGACACAAGTTATCAACATGTCTAAACATGCTCTTTTATGCATTCAAGTGTTTAGCTAAACCCTTAAATAAAGTCTTTTATGAGTTACAGAATTTGGTACATACCGGTAAGTACCTTCAGTGGTGAATTAACTGATAAATTGACATTCAGACCTTTAAAAATTAGCGCTATTTCAATATACTTTTTTAATAAATTGTTTTGTATTACATACACTGCACACAAGGAAGCGGGGGGGGGGGGGGAGGATAAATAGTCCCCTCTGGAATTTCAATAAGTATCCTTTCAAAAAACACAACTCTGTTTTTAAGAAGGAAATGCTTCGGTGCTCACTGGATGTGGTGCTTGTTCTATTCCCATGTTTTTAAAAGTTATGTAAACTTTGCAGGGTTGTTCAGCTTAAATGTTTAACCACGAGTGTACAAACCTTTTGTAAATATGCAGTATAATTCAGGTTCTTAACCGTTTCTGTTCTTTCTGACTCTTTTTTCTCATGCGCTGGTGATGGAGCATGACTGATACGCTGATCTCAGTCTAAATATGTATGTTCTTGTTCAGAAGCTCTTAGTTCCTGGTAGCTGGACATTCCTTAATCAATAGTTGTAATCTATTCTACAGAGCTGACTCAGGCTGTTGAAGCATTTCAAATCATCTTTTGCTGTCCAAAGCTCAGTTGGCTGCTTGGATTACCAATGAGCTTGGAGCTATGAAGAAGGAAGGGATGCTGGAAGCACAAGTGTCAGAAACCTTGATACAAATACAGTCATACATATGTAAGAGTTCATTATTGAGCTTATTCTGTGTTGGTGAGTAGCAGCAACTTCTTTCTTCTTTGGCGATCACTCGTAGCTGAAATTGTCTTCCATGAATACGGTTTTAACAATGAGTCCGTAGATGACTGTGGAAGCCTATTCTGGATCCACACATCCTTCCACAGTGGGGACACAGTAGTAGCAACACTGTGTTGGTCATAGTATATCTATTGTGTCCTTGCAGTGTTGCCCAGTGGGCCACTTCCAAATGTTTCAGGAGTTTTAGAGCTTTGTCCACAAGGGGAGATACACGAGGGGGGCATACAAATAGGTCTGCTAAGCATTTGAAGGATAAAAATCACCTCTATCTGCCTTATCTTGGACACCACATTTTACATTTGAATCCAGGGAGGATCCACAGCCCACACTAGTCATTCCTCATTTAGATTGCTGCAGCATGTTCTACATAGGGTTGCCCTTGATGTGTACATATTAGGAAAGTGTAACTTGTGCAAAATGCTGCAGCCAGATTGTTGTTTGGTGTGCAATTTACAGACAATATAACACTGAGCTTATTCAACTGTATTAGCTTCAAATGTGTTTCTGGGCTAGGCTCAACTCACGAGTGTTGCTCATTTGTTGTTTAGTCGTTTAGTCGTGTCCGACCCTTTGTGACCCCATGGACCAGAGCATGCCAGGCACACCTGTCTTCCACTGCCTCCCACAGTTTGGTCAAACTCATGCTGGTAGCTTTGAGAACACTGTCCAACCATCTCGTCCTCTGTTGTCCCCTTCTCCTTGTGCCCTCCGTCTTTCCCAACATCAAGGTCTTTTCCAGGGAGTCTTCTCTTCTCATGAGGTGGCCAAATTATTGGAGCCTCAGCTTCACGATCTCTCCTTCTAGTGAGCACTCAGGGCTGATTTCCTTAAGGATGGATAGGTTTGATCTTCTTGCAGTCCATGGGACTCTCAAGCGTCTCCTCCAGCACCATGATTCAAAAGCATCAATTCTTCGGCGATATGTTGCTCATATATATATATATATATATATATATATATATATATATATCACTAAAAGGCTTGGGGCCAGGATATCTGAAAGACCGCCGCTTCCTATGTTAACCTGCCTATATTATCTATGTCTGAGGTTCTAAGAGGCCAGACTGATAAGAATGCAGGACAGGGTCTTTTGTGTTGCAGTTCTTTGACTGTGGATAGTGCTACCACAGTCCATTCTGCTTTACTTTCAGGTAGACGGTAAAAAGCCCCTTCACTGGTGAAGGAAGTGCCTGCCATTTCAAACCCCCCCTCCCCACTTGAACAAAACAAGAGCAATTAGATTGACACTCACTGCATGAAGCTGATGGGGAAGGTTATCCAGGCATTTGGACTGAAGTGTTGTCAAAACAACTGATTAGCTTTTGCATCGTTGTTCAGTGGAAGTGCTGAACAGGTGCCTGTAAATAGTAATACGTAGTTAGGATGGAGGACCAATGAACAGAGGCTCAATCCCAGCAAGATTAAGGTACGTTGAAAGGTGATTGGTCAGACCAGGGAAGTGGTGTTCAACATGTTCTGGATCAGATTTGCAGTCTGGAGGTTCTCCTTGGTCCTGCTTAATTTTTAGAAGTTGAATTTCTTCGTTCAGTAAAGATTGACACACCAGCGTGGCCTTTCCTCCATAGAGATAACCCAACAACAGTTATACATGTCCTGATAACCTCCTGGTTATATTGCTGCAATGTTTTGTACATGGAACTGGTTTTGAAAACTCTTCAAATATTTCAGCTAGTTTAAAATACAGCTGCAAGGTTTTTGAACAGGATCAGCAGGTGTGAACATTGATATACTGTAGTTGTCTTAAATATAATTGATTATCAACTGTCCATGGCTTCATTTCCTTGCACAATTCAAAGCCTGTATGGGTTGTTAACCAGGATGCTTGAAGGAAAACCTTTTTCTACATAGGCCTGCTGGGCACTGCGATCATAATCTGATGCTCTCCTGCAATGTCTCCTAGCACCAGGTATAATATGGGTGTTGACTGGTGATAGGGTCTTCTTAATTGTGCTGCTTTGTTTATGTATTATATTTATTGTTTGTACTGTCTAAGGCACCCTGATAATATTTACATTGAAGGAAGTATGGAATTTTGAGAGAGAGAAAATGTTAAGTTGGGATGTGGTGATGAATCTCAATACGGCTAAATTTTCAGGACATGGTGATTAATTAGACCTAATCTGCATCTTACCTGATGGTCTTTAAACGGCTAACAATAAAAGTGCTTTATAGACCTGTATTTTGAATAGAAAGGATTGATTTGTATTTCTTTCCAAAATTAATTGTTCAGCAGCATCATGGGTAATTATTGTGGCTTTCTCTATTTTTTTTAAAAAATACATTGAAGACAACAAAATTTAAAAAGAAATGAAGAGAATTTTAAAATATGTTCTTACGATAGCAGTATTAACCTGGTTGTATAGTCGAATTACAAGTGATCAGAATTGTTGGCACTAAATCCACAGCTGAGCTGTTAAAAAAGATTTATAGCTTCGTTTATATAATTTCATTTGCTGATGTACTAAGCACTAGAACCCCACCCATATGAGGCAACTTTACGATCTAAGATTCCACCCTTCCCAGGCCTCCATAGCTGTGAGAATATTTTGCTCCACCTTTGTGGATGTTGGCAACTTCATTAATAAAAGACCAGTTTTACTGCATTTTTCTGTAATTAAAATACTGTATATCTAAATAAACGCACGTGCATCTACCTGGAAATGAACTCATTTCAGGATCACACTGTAAAAAAGGCATTTATCCATAAATTCCTGCATTAACAAAAAATTATCCACATTGAAAATTGTGTGAATACTTTCTATGTAATAATAAATGGCTAAAAATAGTTCAAATTCAATATATTATATCTCTGGTGTGCTTCTTAAGAATTGTGGTTAATTCTGTTAGCCTTTCATTAGGCTCCTCTTTCAACTCAAGGTTGTGCATTCTTTTCACAGGGCCATCTCTAGTACAGGGAAACACACAGTGTTTCAGATCCCATATGATTATCAGGAGCATTCATTTTTGTGGCCACTTCACTGGTTCTATATACTAGATGACTATTAATAAAACAGTTATATGGGCTGAATGTAAGAGTTGTATTCAAAGTTGTTCATAGAGTGGTAGACCCATTGAAATTAATACAAGTGACTAGTAATTTAAGTGGGTCAACCCTAAGTATGACTAACATCAGATGCAATCCTAAATGTGCATGCCCAAGGCCCTTTGCTTGAATTTATGTTTAACTTATTTAAGATATTTTTCTTCTACCCTTCAATAGAAACAACAGCACAGGTTATTGCCCTGGGTGGATTACTTTGCTATATTTATTACACCGTTTGCCAACTAAATACAACAAATTCCATTACTATGTATGGGCTGATGGGTTTTTAAAAACAAATAAATTAATGTTGAATATATGCAAGGCAGGACCCTTGAACCTTGTTGCAAATTTGGCCATGAAAATATCTTCCCTTGCTGTAAACGACAATGTTACCACCTACCTTACAGCACTGTAGCCCCCAGGATCCAGCCATTTCCACTCAGATTCCAAAAGTACATCCTTGCACATGATGTAGTAATCTGCCCACTTTACAGCAGTGTGCCATGTCTTTCCTCCTCCTCCCCCTTCTTACCGTCTTGCAGCAGCCAGGTGATCCAGCTACAGCATTACAGTCTAGGCTTTGAGGGAAGATTGAGACATTTCTGTGCAGATACATTGTTAATACATCATAAGGTATCATTTGGACACGGGTGGTGCTGTGGTCTAAACCATTGAGCCTCTTGGGCTTGCCAATTTGAAGGTCGACAGTTCAAATCCCCACAACAGGGTGAGCTTCCGTTGCTCTGTCCCAGCTCCTGCCAACCTAGCAGTTCGAAAGCACACCTGTGATGGCCTGGGACTCCGATTCAGAGGCTGAACCGGAGGAATCCCAGCCTGCACAGGAGTCCCCGCCTCCAGGGCCGGCTGAACTGGGGCAGGGCCTTGATTCTGAAGCGCCTGCACCTGTGCCGGATCCTCAGGAGCAGGCACCAGGTGAACCCACTCTGGCTCCAGAGGTGGTTGAGGACTCAGTGCCTACAGGTGAGTCTCCCCCTGGGCCCAGTAACCCTTCGGCCTCTCCTGAACTGCAGAGGCTCAGGGCAGAGAGGCGAAGGGAACTGGTTTCTCCCAGGAGGAGTGCTCGCCTTAAGGCCAGGAGAGGCGGGTCTCCTGGGGGTCGGGACCGCCCCTGGCCTCAGAGAAGATAAAGGCCAGTCAGCCCGGTCCCAGGTTGCGGGAGCAACGTCGTTGTTGAGTACCTGTTCCTGCCCGGACCCAGACCTGACCCTCCAGTGTTCCTGTCCCCGCCCGGCTTCCTGCTTTGGACCTCGCCCCGCTCCTTGTGAACTGTTTCCAGGCTAGTGACCCAGGACCGGACTTTGACTACGCCAACGGTAACCTTCCCCCTGGGACCAGCACAACACCAGTACAAGTAGATAAATAGGTATCACTGTGGCGGGAAGGTAAACAGCGTTTCCATGTGCTCTGGTTTCCATCATGATGTTCCGTTGCGCCAGAAGTGGTTTAGTCATGCTGGCCACATGACCCAGAAAGCTGCCTGCTTGCTTGGCCTGAAGCGAGATGAGCGCTGCAACCCCATAGTCACCTTTGACTGGGCTTAACCATCCAGGGGTCCTTTACCTTTTTACCTAATACGTCATAAGCACACATGGATCCTAATTTATAAAGGTGTTGCATTTTTAATATATAACTTCATAGAAGGTACAGTGGTATCTCGGGTTAAGAACTTAATTCGTTCTGGAGGTCCGTTCTTAACCTGAAACTGTTCTTAACCTGAAGTACCACTTTAGCTAATGGGGCCTCCTGCTGCCGCCGCGCTGATGGCGCACAATTTCTGTTCTCATCCTGAAGCAAAGTTCTTAACCCAAGGAACTATTTCTGGGTAATCTGAAGCGTCTATAACCTGAAAAGTCTGTAACCCAAGGTACCACTGTATACAGTACTAAACAACCTATATTGTTGTGCAGCTTTTCCTTACAACCTAGAAATACCTGAGGATGCTAAATTATACATTTGCATTTGTACTCATATTTTTGTGTAGAAAATGTGACAACCATAGTAATCAAGCACCATCTAGTGGCAAGTGTTCATAATGTAATTTACTTGGAATTAGTAATAAGGTGTACAGTAAATCCTTATGTTACTCGAACACAAGCCATTTTCTAGTTTGATTACAAAAATTGTATAGTTTGGTAATATTAATTTAGCTGTAGCAGCATATGAAATGATCTTCAGGGGCTTAATTGCTAGACTAGGACCTGCTCCCATTCTCTTGCTGTCACATACCACCATTACAGCAGAGCCATTTATTTTTCAGATTAAAAGGGTGAGTTGGAATGAATGTATTATAGACTTTGAAAATATTGTTGCTATAGAAGACATCAAAATTGTTACACACTTTTGTTCTAAGCTTTAAAAATAAACACAATACTCTGTGTGAGAGTGTGTCTATGTTAGGAAGCGGGGAGCCCTGGATTTTGGAGTTTTAAATATCAATCTCAGTAACCTATATATGTGTGTATATAGTATAAGTTACCTATAGTTATACCATCAATTTTAAAGGTGCAATCGGTCTGTAAAGAGGGGCTATAAAGACCACGGACCTGTTTTTGAACTCCAAATGTCCATTTAAAATAATTAAAATGTGACAATATCCCTGTGAATATACAGCAATCCCAAGAAGTCCCTTGGTTTTCTACTTTCTTTACCCCATTGACATGATATATAGCAGAATTATCATTGCTTTGCCTTGTAAACAGATGACAACCCTAAACCTTAAATGAAATGTTATCAATGCAGGCAAGCAGGTGTCTCTTCAACATAAACTAGATGTTTTCTTTATCTCTAAACAGTGGCGTAGCATGGGTTGTCAGCACCCGGGGCAAGGCAAGTAATTTGTGCCCCCTAACCCGTGGATTTGCGCCCCCTAACCCCCAGATGTTGCGCCCGGTGCGGCCGGGCCCCCCTGCACCCCCACGCTATGCCACTGTCTCTAAATGATAGAAGAATTAATGGTTTCTTTCTTAAGAGAGTACACTTTTGGGCTTCCTCTTTCCTCTTACCTCACTGGCCCCATTAGTGTCTTGCTTCATGACAAATGAAGATCAAGATAGATCATGATTTTTAAATAATTACCCAAGGAGAATGAGAGGGATATTCACAACCATCTGGCATTGAACATTTGACCAGACAAAACTTACATTACAAGACCTTTTGAGACATCTGGGGATAAAAAGTAGAAATTCAATTATTGGAGACATAATTATATACAGATCACTTTTTCCTCAATTATAGTATTTCATGTCAGATAAGATGAATGGTAATGTTAAGCAGGTCTGTTTGACATTACAGATGGCGAAAAGTTTTTCTAAGGAGGTTTCCCCTATTTATCATGCAAGTGTTTTCATTTTGTTCTCTGAAAAGCTAATGAGAGCTAAAGTTAATGTGAGCTTTATATGAGGCAAAAGATCATGAACAGGTTTAGTTGTCAATTGGTGATGTATTATATGTTTCTGATGCTTTCCTGCAACCTTCTAAAATCTAGACCAATGTCTGAAAGTGGAATTTTATATCATGTATTACGGGATGAAATCTATGTATTTATAGAAAAATGTCATATATAAACAGGATCCAGCATAATTTTAATTATAATTTTGTAACACAGTCCTAAACAGGAACCTCTTTGCTTGCAGAGACAAAGGATCTATGATGTGCATGCAATGTTTTTGAGTTTGTCAACTGCTTCCTTTAACCCTTTATGTTACCTGTAGCTCTTAAATGTGACACAATCGTTTTATAGCTTTGGGGGGGTCAGTCTGGATGACACTCAAGGGTTCCTTCCAGATATATGATCCTGTAGAGGGGATGGTAAGCTCTATAAGAGGACACCAGCCAAACCAGTTTCCTTTGTTAAGGCAATAGAATAACCTTAGCCAGCCAGTTAAGTATTTCCATTAACATTAGAAAGAGGCTGTCCTGTTGCCATAGAGTCAAATGGGAGTAACCCCTGCTCAACTAGTAGGAAACTACCTCAACTTGAAAGGTAGAAGAATACTAGCCAGTGTTGTGTGTGAGGTTGGGCTGCAGCTGGAAGCTGGAGACAAGAGGTGTGTCTGCTCTGTGCTGTACCCAAAGCTGAGTTTGGGCTTCCCTGGAAACTTAAGGGGGAAGCAAGATCAGCTGGAGTGTGATTGCTGTGAACCCCTATATCCTATGCTCAGGTTGTATATATGTGTAAAGCAAGACATATATCCTAAAGGTAGCACAGTCTCCACTGAACTTCATTCCAAGGAAACCAAACATGGGGTAAACACAGGAACCCCTGGAGTCTCTCACTGGTCTGAGATCGGGATGCACAAATCAATATACAGTGGTACCTTGGTTGTCAAACTTAATCCGTTCAGGGAGTCCGTTTGACTTCCAGAACCATTCGAAAACCACGGCACAACTTCCAATTGGCTGCAGGAGCTTCCTGCACTCAATTGGAAGCTGCGTCAGATGTTCAGCTTCCTCAAAATATTAGGAAACCGGAACAGTCACTTCCGGGTTTGCGGCATTCGGGAGCTGATTTGTTCTGGAGCTAAGTCATTCAACAACCAAGGTACCACTGTAAATGTCTATCGAGCCTGTTGTCCTGGCAAGTACTACACTTCTGTCACTAGAGGTCAGATTATACATAGTTATGCATACTTGAAAGTACACAGGGGAAAAAAATCCTCAATATAAAACCATTTGTGTGTGTTAACTAACTCTGAAAATATCACAAAGTTTCCTAAATTTATTCATGAATTTAAGCTCCCAGGATGGAGAGAAGTATTTGACAAGGATATAGTGGCATAGTAGCATCACTTTCAGTTTTCCTTTGGCAGTCGTGTGACATACTGTTGAACCATGTCTAGATTATTGTTACATTCCCCCAATCTTTGAGTGGTGAGGGATTTCAGAGGGTGACAGCGGGTTTGGTTGCTGTAGAATGAAGGCCGCTGGAGATGGTTGTGTCCTTCCGATGGCTGAGTTCAAATAATGTGGGCTGGTTTCTGCTAAAAGGTTGGGGGGTTTTTTGAGCTTATGAAATTATTATAGACACCTTGCTGAACATGTACTTTCACCCTAATAGATGTGATATGCACTTAGTCATTCCTGTGATTCCATCCAGATTTGGGTACTATAAAGTGCTTTATGTGGACATGCCTTTAAAAGAGTGTTAGGAAAGTTCATCTGGTTCTAGGCTGAGAATCTGAAGAAGGAAGAAATGATTGTATCTCACCAATACTTAAGTAATGTCATTGGCTTCCACTTTGTTTCCAGGCTCAAGTTAAAATGTTGGTTCTGAGCTATAAACAATCCTCAATTTCCCACCACTGATAGTAAAGGAGTTGCAGCCTGGGCCACTATTCTTGCTTCTCCAGACCCCCATCTCATGCTTGGCCCTTGTTCTAAGGCAGGTGTAGGGAACCTCTAGCCCTCCCGTCATCCCTGGCCCATTGGCCATACTGGCTGGAGCTGACAGTTGTACTTCAACATCTGGAGGAACAAAGCTGAAGTTAGTAGCACCTTTTAGGCTTTGGATGAACTCATTTTTAGTAGGCTAGATATTTAATGGCTATTTAACTTGATTAGTCAGTCTATTTAATTGTGATACTCCTTTTAGTCTTAATGATTTTAACTACTGTTATGTTTCTTTGGTTCTTATTTGATGGTTTTATTAAGTCATATAATCATTTTAACTATATTAAAAGCAGCCTTGATTGGCTTTGTTGAATAGCAAGGTATAAATATTTTAAATGAAATCACTGATAATGAAAGTGTTGAAGAGCGTCTGGGAAGAAGAAAATGTTAGGTTAATTTTTTAATATAGTTTGGAGAGGAGAATATCAAATTATTATTAATAATAATAAATATTCAATTGTTCAAGTAGCCAGACAAGTACCATAAGTATGGGTTCTTAGTATAAGAAATAAAGCTGCTCTGTTCCAGAAGGTAAATGGATGAGACGCCCACCCATAGTTAGAACAAAAGTCAGAACCTCTGTGTGTATGTGTGTGCGCACGTGCGTGAGAGAGAGAGAGAGAGCGCGCACTGTGCTAGAAGCAGGCTGCAGGGAGAAGCCTAAGAAGGAAAGACATGCTTGAATCCAAGGCTGTAGCTATGGGAGAAGCAAGACCTTCTGGGCTGTTAATGCTGTGAGCCCCTCCACAGACTCAGGTTGTATATATGTGTAAAAAAGCCATATATCATAAGACTACCACTGTCTTGGTGGTCCCTCATTCTGAGCGCTTGGCAGCTTGCACCTCTTTAATGAAATCCAAGCCTTCATACACAGTTCCCCATCTAGAATTATAGCACAGAAAGGATCACAGAATGCAGCACAGACTGAATCTTTTGTGAAATTATAAAGAATGTGGCTAAATACTGACCTCAACACACCTAAATTTACTTCTTGGCTCTGAAATGATGGAATACAGCTGATGTGGGAAAGAGAATATAACATTCTGTTTACTAGGATTTATGAACATGTTCTGTTGTTGTACAGCATGATGGGAACAAAAGCATTGTATTCCTGTGATTGTACACATCTTAAAATGCTATGCCAAAATGATCAAGAAAGCCAAACCCTTGGTGGAAGAATCAAAGGCAGAGCTTGCTTTTATTTTTAGTGAAGAATGTTGCCATATTTTCCTTACAAGATTTCCCAGCAGAAACAATGTGGGTTGGCTGGCAGGAATTAGGTGTTTCCTCTGGGTTAGGTTCCTACTATTGTTAAGGAGTGAACTGTTAATGGAGTGATCCATTTCTTGTCATGCTACAGATATCTGCTACCAAACACATGCCTGTGTTTAAAAACACAAGGACAGGACTGTTCATTACAGACTTCTTCATTTCTCATAACATTGTAGCATAAAGACGCAAGAGCCATCCATACATTTCTCAATAAAGTTCTTGTTAGCTTATTAAAGCTTTTATAGGGTGCCAAGTATAGAAATATTTTCCCATTTAAAAGCTCTCTCTCTCCTTCCCTGCGAGTTTTGTGTGCATGTGTGCATGTCCTAGCAGCAGGGTTAAATTATACTCATAATTTCGACATACATAAAAGTGAATACCAAAATTCCAATGCCTTTCAATTTATTGCTCAAAACACTGAAAGGCAGGAGCATATTTACTTGATAGAATGCAACAAAAAAACCTACAGACCGCATCTCTATGGCTCTGCATATGTTGCTAGACTACAGCTCCCATCATTCCTGAGCAGCGGTTATGCTGGGAAGCATAGAAATTAGGCATTAAAGCCTTGTTTTGAGCAAGTCCAGCTATGAAGTAAGCTGGCTCTGCTTTCTTAAGAAACAGGCAACAACTTGGGAAGTAAGTTTTAAAATGTATAATTTTTGTACTTACCGTATATTCATGCATTGGTTCACAACCATGGCAGCAGCAAATCTATGCAGACAAAATACTTATATTTACTGTCTAACCAGCTTCAGGCTGGTGATGGGTTTCTCTGAAGCATGGGAAAACCAGCCCCTCAGCTGAATATGACTCACCAGCTGCAGTCCCTGGTTTGGTGGGTTCAGTTCAAGGGTGTCAAGGAGACTCAGTGGGTTCCTTGTTTTGGTGTTGGGGTCCAGCCCAGTGCTTTTACAATCTGCATTCTTGGACCTCCTAAGTTGGCCATTTGCCCACTTTGTCAGGCTACCCAGGAAAGGGTTCCCAAAGGTGTATGAGCTTCCACCCTGCCCTCTCCCAGGGCCTATTTTGACACCTCAATGGTCCATGTTTATTGTGCCCACTTTTCAATTATAGTGAGCAATCTATCCAGTTTAGGGTGAGAAATGCCAAATCCTCCTTATCCTCAAAGGAACATGCCGCCACAACCACAAAAGCACAAAAGTCTGCTCTGATGTGAGCAAAATTACATCATAGCTTAAGTGGTACCGACTACCACATTTGGGGGCTCTTGAATCACAATCCTAGGATCAAGGATGAACTACAGTGGTACCTCGGGTTACATACGCTTCAGGTTACATACGCTTCAGATTACAGACTCCGCTAACCCAGAAATAGTGCTTCAGGTTAAGAACTTTGCTTCAGGATAAGAACAGAAATTGTGCTCTGGCGGTGCTGCAGCAGCAGGAGGCCCCATTAGCTAAAGTGGTGCTTCAGGTTAAGAACAGTTTCAGGTTAAGTACGGATTTCCGGAACGAATTAAGTACTTAACCCGAAGTACCACTGTATAAATAGGTGGCCGTTGTTTGAGGAGGTGAAAATCTAATGGAAAGGGTTATGAGTTTGGACTGTTCCAGAGAGTGGGCCAACTGATGGTTCGGATAGGCCAGCTTGTGTGAGTTGCATCCTCTTCCTCTTCCATCCTTTCAGGCCCAAGACCACACAATTTGAAGCAGCTTTACTCCACATCTTACTCTACACCCACACCAGAGGTGCCAACTTGAAAAACATGGGATGGGGGGGGGTAGGCAATCCCTGCCCCACATAATCGATCACACACACACACACACACAAAATTTAAATGGCAATGCCCATCAACTTTGGGGGGGGGGTTCTAGTCCCCTCAAATATTTTATTGGGGGAGCACGAAAGGACCTCGGGCCCCTAGGGGTCGGCTCCTATGACCCGCACCATCCGCACGCGCGAAACGCTCTTTGCGCGGAGCACCTCCAGGAGGCGCCATGACTGCGCCGGCGGGAAACCCAAGCGCTCGCTTTCGGCAACCTGCAAGCGCGGCGAGCGAAGACCTCGTAGCCGCCGCCGCCGCCGCTTCCTTTTTCCTACGCTTCAAGAAACCTCCTCCTCCTCCTTCCTCCTCCTCCTCCAGCTGCTCGGACGGCGTGCGCAAGGGAGAGGGCGAGGGGAAGGGAGGAAAGCGGCTGCCCACTTCGGTGAGCTGAGGGGGGCGGACACGGCGGAGCTCCCTCGCCCACGCCCGCCTTCCACCTCTCTCAGGAGCCGCACTTTCGGCTCCCCGTCGCGGGCGCCGGCCGGAGCCATCTTCGGGTAAGAGCAGCTCGACGGCGGGGCTCGGCTCCTCCCCTTTCGCAACTGCTTCTTAGCGCTGCAAGTCGGCGAGGAGACCGGTCGGCTTCGGGTTGCCGCCTCGGACCGGCGTCGGGCAGCGGCTCTGTAAGTCGGAAGTCTTCACCTGTTACCTCAGGTCCTCCTTTTTTAAAGTGTGTGTTTGTGTGTTAAATAAGTACCAGCAGAACAGTGTTTCCTAAATTTGGGTCTCCAGATTTTTTTGGGGGGGGAGAGAAGGGAACACGACTACAATTCCCATGATCCCTAACCCTTGGTCATACTAGCTAGGGATGATGGGAGTTGTAGTCCAAAAAAAACAACAACAACCCAGCGGGAGACCCGAGTTCGGGGAAACCCTGGACTAGAGGGAAGTTCTGCTGATCAGAGGAAGGAAAACTCTAAGGAGATCAGTCATATCACCTATTTTCATCCTCGCTATCTGTGTCGCTCAAGATCCTCCCTCTTCGCCTGAGAGAGATTGAATTCACAAGTTACGTGCCTGACTCGGCTTGCGAAACGAGAGCGGGATAGTGAAGTAACTGCGGGCGCAACCTTGGGGATAGTAGGACGTTCTGCTCCTCCGTTCGCGTTTATTATCCCCGTGGCTCCGATGCAGAAATTCGGTGGCATTTAATATCCGGCCTGGGGTTCATTCGAGGGCTGGGCTGTGTGGAAGGGCAGCAGGGCGCAGGAGTGGTGAGGATGTTTGAGAAAGGGCTGGGGAGACCAAGGTTCAGTTCCCTAGCTGGCTAGGAAGCTCAATGGGTCACTCGCAAGCTCTTGGCCCAAACCTGTCTCACAGGATTGTTGTGAAGATAAAAGGGGGTGGGGAGACAATGTCAGGAATGGGACCTCCAAATGTTCGCTGGACTCCCGAAGTACCACCATTCCCAGCCAGTATGGTGAATGATCAGGGGTGATGTGAGTTAGCATTGTCCTTTCAGCCCCAGGTTGCAAATTCTTTCCTGGCATTTTTGGAGTTTTAAGCAAGGCAAGTGGGCTAGTGCGTTGTTTTTTTCTGGGAGTACTCAAGGGTTTGCAGTACCAGTACCTTTCCACCCCCCTTGTTAAAAGAGTGGCACTTAACTATAACAACTTCATGGTGAGTACCAATACCTTTTTAAAAAAGAAAGCACTGCAAGTGGCTCTTTACAAACCTGATGCAACGACATTTTGGGACTTTGTGTGTGTGTGTTTAGGTCTTCTATACCTTCCTGACATGGCTGCCCCGGCTTTCCACCTCGACTAGGGAAGCTATACAAGTGGTACCTTGGGTTAAGTACTTAATTCGTTCCGGAGGTCCGTTCTTAACCTGAAACTGTTCTTAACCTGAAGCACCAGTTTAGCTCATGGGGCCTCCCGCTGCCACCGCGCTGCCGCTGTTCTCATCCTGAAGCAAAGTTCTTAACCTGAGGTACTATTTCTGGGTTAGCGGAGTCTGTAACCTGAAGTGTATGTAACCCGAGGTACCACTGTACTTTGCTGCCACAATATTCTGGGAGGGGCTTTCATATGAGAGCTCAAGACGGACATTATACATGGTATGGAGAAAGCAGTGTTAGAAACTGAGATATGAAAACTAGGAGCTAAATGGCACCTTAAACCTATGTTATGAGCGTCGCAACAGAATGTCTAGGCACGCTTTTTAAATAACCAGACTACAAAGCTGAAAATGAATGAACTGCAGCTAAAATCTTATATTCATTTTTCACATGGTTTAGTCCTCATCTGCAAAAACAAAGCCATACTTCCCCTGCCCGCCCCCTAATATTCTTATGAGGGTCCCTTCTTAGGCACAGTACTGCTCCCAGAGCTCAAAAACTGCTCGCATTAATGAAATTCCCTGTCTAGAACGGGCCTAGAACAATGGGAGTTTCTAATGCTGGGAGAAAGTGAAGAGAGAGATTTTTTCCTTCTTTCATAATGCTGGAACACAGGACTACCCAATCAAGCTGAATGTTAGAAGATTCAAAACAAGCAAATGAAAGTACAGCACAAAGTTAAAACTGTAAAATTCACTCCCACCAACTTGATTAGCTTTAGAAAAGGATTATACAACTTCATGGAGGATAAGCCTACCAGTGGTGACTAGCCACAACAGCTATACAGTGGTACCTCGGGTTACATATGCTTCAGGTTACATACGCTTCAGGTTACAGACTCCGCTAACCCAGAAATAGTGCCTCGGGTTAAGAGCTTTGCTTCAGGATAAGAACAGAAATCGCGCTCCGGCGGCGCGGTGGCAGCAGGAGATCCCATTAGTTAAAGTGGAGCTTCAGGTTAAGAACAGTTTCAGGTTAAGTACGGACCTCCGGAACGAATTAAGTACTTAACCCGAGGTACCACTGTATTATGTTTCCATTAGATGTATAAATGACCTGATTCAGTATAAGGCAGCTTTCTTTGCACTGTTGGAGGCATTATGCTTCTGCATGCCAGTTTATGGGAGTCACAAGTTGGGAGAATACAGTGCCAGTGTTATCCTTCCATCCCAAACCGGTTTTTTTGCCACATGGCATATTGTGGCCCATCTTTCACTTTCTGCCATATTAAAGTGGCAGCAGCTGCTGCAGGAAGAAGTGCTGAAAAGTCCATCTTGGCTTCTCCAGAAAAGTTGTGACAATGTTTTTCAATATAATATTAAAGGCTGCAATTTAAAGAAGCAATATGCATGCACAGGAAAACTGCAAATACAACTACAACTTTTACCACAGCAGTTTCCACTGCTGATGAGACAAGTTAGCTTTAAAAGGCAGTTTGGCTTTTAGTAGCAGTAAGTGCTGACCTGACAGTGTCAAACACAGTTTCAGTTATCTTCACAGTACTCCCTTCTCGTGTGCAAATTGCCTCTATTGGTTGCTGTAAAAATGCTCTGACAATTCAGCTACTAATGGGTTTATATGTCACTAATAAGTTGCTAAAGCATTCTTTGACCAGTTTCATCTAAGAAACTGGCTTAATCTTTCTTAGCATACCAGCCCACATATTTCTTTGTCAATCATTTATGATCTACAAGGAAAAGGAAAATAACAAACTTTTCTAAAGCTAGCCCTAACCACTGAAAAGGGTGTTGGTTTCTCATGTATCTCATGTATACTTTTTGTTTTAGAATTTACACAGTAGATCACTCTACTGGCAGCTAACATATTGAGGTTGGGAGACAGGAGGCGGGCGGGTGTGGAGGACTCCCTGGTCCTAAATGGGGTAACTATGCCCCTGAAGGACCAGGTGTGCAGCCTGGGAGTCATTTTGGACTTGCAGCTGTCTATGGAGGCGCAGGTCAATTCTGTGTCCAGGGCAGCTGTTTACCAGCTCCATCTGGTACACAGGCTGAGACCCTATCTGCCTGCGGACTGTCTCGCCAGAGTGGTGCATGCTCTGGTTATCTCTCGCTTGGACTACTGCAATGCACTCTGTGTGGGGCTACGTTTGAAGGTGACCCGGAAACTACAAATAATCCAGAATGCGGCAGCTAGACTGGTGACTGGGAGCGGCCACCGAGACCACATAACACCGGTCTTGAAAGACCTACATTGGCTCCCAGTACATTTCCGAGCACAATTCAAAGTGCTGGTGCTGACCTTTAAAGCCCTAAACGGCCTCGGTCCAGCATATCTGAAGGAGCGTCTTCACCCCCTCATTCTACCTGGACCCTGAGGTCCAGCGCCAATGGCCTTCTGGCAGTTCCCTCACTGCGAGAAGCCAAGTTACAGGGAACCAGGCAGAGGGCCTTCTCGGTAGTGGCAGCCACCCTATGGAACGCCCTCCTACCAGATGTCAAAGAGAACAACAACTACCAGACTTTTAGAAGACATCTGAAGGCAGCCCTGTTTAGGGAAGCTTTAAATGTTTGATACATTACTGTATTTTAATATTTTGTTGGAAGCCGCCCAGAGTGGCTGGGGAAGTCCAGCCAGATGGGTGGGGTATAAATATATTTTTTATTATTTATTTATTTATTTATTTATTTATTTATTTATTTATTTATTTATTTATTTATTCCTACCTACTCTGTAGTTCTTTTATAATAGTGTCACCTGCACAGTGGTGAACAATGTCCCCAAATTTATCCGATTTCTGCCACTTACCATTTACAGCACTGTGGGTGGCAGGAAGAACCATGGAAAATCAAATGAATCTTTCACATGGGATCCTTTGTTGCCCTAACAGTTGTTAACTTGTTGGCATAAAAGAGGTGCTAAGCAAAAACTGACCCAGAGAAACAGATAAAATACCTTTCTTATGGCACATCATTTATGGCTTCTCAGACACATTGTCACGTATGATGCAGTTGAGATTCCTGCTTTACAGGGGTTGGACTGGATAACTGTCCCTCCCAACTCTACAACTCTACAATTCTATGATTAATTTGAATTTGGGTTGAGGTAGAAAAATATTCCATAAAACTTCCTCCATCCATTTTTAAATTTCTTTTTAAGAATTACCATATTGGGATAAAAAAGTGCTTATACATAATATATGCAGGCTGATTTGGGGCATTCTTCAACACTGGAATTCATCTTGGAGTGAAAAAATAAACCATAAAATTGCCCAGGTTTCTTTTTCTTGAAGAAATAGAGGGAGTTGTAGAGGGAATAGATCTCCCTGTGATTGATGGGGTTCTAAATCTCCCTAACAGAAAAGGTTGAAAGTCTGGGAGTTGTTTTTGCTTTTGTTCCAACCCTGCTCTTTGGTAAGTTGGTTGCCAGAGCAGCTAAAATGCTTTCTTTCTGCTCTGTTTGTTGCAATGCCTTGACCTTTCTTGAGTAGAGAGGAACTTGCAATACTAATCTATGCTTTCTTAACTTCCAAGCAACGCACTCTGTATGGGGCCATTCTTGAAAACAACTCAGAGGTTTTAGCTAGTGCAAAATGTTGCCACACATTTCCTTACATATAGGGAACAGCACAGTCGTATACAGTCACACTTGCTTTAGCAGCACTAACTGGCACTATGGTTCAGTTCAAGTTGCTGCTGCTTAGCTATAAAACCTTTCATGGTTGGCATCCAATGGATGGTGCCACCTGTCCCCTACTGCAACTTCAGTCCACCCGTTAGCGATGCTGTTGCTTTTGATTGTACCTTCAAAATCTATTATTGTTCTCAGGCTCTTCTCTGAGTCCGTAAAGGTAAAGGGACCCCTGACCATTAGGTCTAGTCGTGACCGACTCTGGGGTTGCGGCGCTCATCTCGCTTTATTGGCAGAGGGAGCTGGCGTACAGCTTCTGGGTCATGTGGCCGGCATGACTAAGCCGCTTCTGGCGAACCAGAGCAGCACACAGAAACGCTGTTTACCTTCCCGCCGGAGCGGTACCTATTTATCTACTTGCACTTTGACGTGCTTTCGAACTGCTAGGTGGGCAGGAGCTGGGATGGAGCAACAGGAGCTCACCCCGTTGCGGGGATTTGAACCGCTGACCTTCTGATCAGCAAGTCTTAGGCTCTGTGGTTTAACCAACAGCGCCACCCACGTCTGAGTCCTTACTCCGCATGAAATGGAATTTGTTGTGGAGACTTTTACTCTGGGAAGGGAACTCAGGCAGGGGCAGATCAAGTGACAGTACTTTTTCTGTGCTGGCCTCACCACTATAGAGATCTCTCCCCTGAGATATATTATCAGCTTCTCAGTGCTTCTGGAGAACCAGAGCAGCACATGGAAATGCTGTTTACCTTCCCGCCGGAGCGGTACCTATTTATCTACTTGCACTTGACGTGCTTTCGAACTGCTAGGTTGGCAGGAGCTGGGACCGAACAACAGGAGCTCACCCCATTGCAGGGATTTGAACTGCCTACCTTCCGAATGGCAAGCCTAAGGCTCAGTGGTTTAGACCACACATGTATTTTTAGGCTTTATTTTAATGAGATAGTTTTATAAGCAGTAGACGCAGTAGTCCTAGTTGTCTGTGATATATTGATCTGAAGTGTTTTAACTGCTGCTTCTGTAACTATGATTATGTTGTTTATATATTGTATGGTTTTAAACTGATTTAATTTGTATAAGCTGCTATTCTCAGAAGCACCTTTCTTTCCAAACTGGCCTGCCAGCAAGTTTTAATACCACAGATACTACTTCTTTCACCTCTCTTGGCCTCTGGATTGTTAGTTTCTGGACCAAAAAGTACATCTGCAGGATCATCTTTGGCCCAGAGGCCTCTATTTGCTGAGCCAAATTTAGGTTTTATTTTCACATGACTACAGACGGAATTAAGAAAGTGCTGATTTAAGCCTCATGCACAAAAAGGCTCCATGTCCATTTTTTGGTGGTAAATCATGTACAGTAAATCTAGCTTCCAAACAAAACCATTTCAAAATTAAAGGCATAGTGTATGCTGCTACAGTGATACCCTGGAAGTCAAATGAAATCCGTTCCAGAAGTCCGTTTGACTTCCAAAACGTTCAGAAACCAAGGCGTGGCTTCCAGTTGGCTACAGGAAGCTCCTGCAGCCCATCAGAAGCCACGGAAGCCCCATCAGATGTTCGGGTTCCAAAGAACATTTGCAAACCAGAACACTCCCAGGTTTTCGACGTTCGGAAGCCAAAACATTCAACTCGCAAGGTGTTTGGGATCCAAGGTATGACTGTATCATTGTTGAATCTAATGCCATACAAGAAAATCCACATTCTACCAACCAAGTACAGTGGTACCTTGGGTTACATACACTTCAGGTTACATATGCTTCAGGTTACAGACTGCTAACCCAGAAATAGTGCTTCAGGTTAAGAACTTTGCTTCAGGATGAGAACAGAAATTGTGCTCCGGCGGCACTGCGGCAGCAGGAGCCCCCATTAGCTAAAGTGGTGCTTCAGGTTAAGAACAGTTTCAGATTAAGAACGGACCTCCGGAACAAATTAAGTACTTAACCCGAGGTACCACTGTATGTAGTGACCAGTGTCGAAGTAGGATTTGGCTGCCACTATAGTTTGCTTCCGTATATGAAGGGGTGGGTGGGTGGCATCTTATCCTTGGCTTCAGGTGCTAAAATGTGAGCCAACAGGGCCTGCCCAAGACATATCCCACTAGAGGCCACTGTCCCTGTGTCTCAGTCCAGCACTGTCCACTGCTTGCACCCTCCCTCCACAAAAGCAGATTTATAGTCCCATTGTCATCATGGTTGTTTAAAAAAAGAAGCCAACCTTTCACTTGACTACAGTGGTACCTCGGGTTAAGTACTTAATTTGTTCTGGAGGTCCGTTCTTAAGCTGAAACTATTCTTAACCTGAAGCACCACTTTATCTAATGGGGCCTCCTGCTGCCGCTGCCATGCAATTTCTGTTCTCATCCTGAAGCAAAGTTCTTAACCTGAGGTACTATTTCTGGGTTAGCGGAGTCTGTAACCTGAAGCGTCTGTAAACTGAAGCATATGTAACCCAAGATACCACTGTATTGTATGTGGGGGGTGGGTAGGCACCTACTGCAGGTGGTGGTCCAGAGCTGAGCAGGAACATCATTAGCGAGACGTGCTGCAACTCATCCCCGTGTTGCCAAGCCCAGACACTTTAAATATTTTCAATATGTCATTTTGTATTCTACGAAAGGAGGGGAGGTAAACTTTTAAAGCCTGTTGCTGCCCTGCCACGCTTCTGGAGTGTGGGAGAATGTTGTTGTAGTCCTTTAATACCTCCAAAACACATGAGTGTAAGAAGAGTCTGCTGGGTCAGACTAATGATCTGTCTAGTCCAACATCTTGTTCCCCCCAGTGGCCTCTGGGAAGCCTGCAAACGGAACACGAAGCCCAAGCCTCCCCCTGTTTTTCTCCCATCGCAGCAGCTGGAGGTTGGATAGAGCCATCATGAATAAGACTGTTTGATCCTATATGGGTTTCTCAACTCCATCTTTAATGACTGCTAAACTTATGGCAGCCAGTTCCATAATTCATACCTGTGTGAAGAAATACTTCCACCAGTCTGTCTTGAATCACCTGTGCAATGAATTCAATTAAATATCCAGAGTATTAGGTATTAAATATTTCTCTCTAGTCAGTTTCTTCAAGCTGTCCTTCCTCATTTTGGTTCCCCTTTTCTTTACCTTTTGTGGTTCCACTACTAGAACTGTATGCAGTATTCCAAATGTGGCCATACCAAAGATTCATATAAAGATATTAAAATACTGGCAGTTTTATTCCTGATCCTCTTCCAAAAATGCCAGCAAGATAATCCCCTTTCCCTGTAGGGCTCTACAACCCTTTCCTCATCTTTTCCTTGTTTTGTATATTCATTCTTCCATCATTTAGTAACTTGCCACACAGATTGGGTAGTGAGTGATTTTTCTGCATAATACTGCTAACTGTGTGAGGGTAAGGCTCTTGCTGGTGGTGCAGATCAAATTTAGCCCAAATGCCGCACAGTGGCCTTAAACAGGTTTTTTTTTTAAATACATCTGGAAAGGCACATAGGTATGTAGGTATTTTGTGGATATTCTTATGATTATGTAGTGTCTGAAGCATATACCGTAACCAGAAAGGTTCAAATGCTAATATTTACAGTATTTTTTGCTCTATAAGATGCACCAGGCCACAAGATGCACCTAGTTTTTGAAGGAGGAAAGCAAGAAAAAAATTATTCTGAATCTCAGAAGCCAGAACAGCAAAAGGGATCGCTGCTCAGTGAAAGCAGCAATCTCTCTTGCTGTTCTGGCTTCTGGGATAGCTGCACAGCCTGCATTCGCTCCATAAGACGCACACACATTTCCCCTTACTTTTTAGGAGGGAAAAAGTGAGTCTTATAGAGCAAAAAATACTGTAGTTAACAAAATTAATATATAGTCGTACCTCGGAAGTTGAACGCCTTGCGAGTCGAACGTTTTGGCTCCCAAACGTCGCAAACCCGGAAGTGAGTATTCGGGTTTGTGAATGTTCTTTGGAACCCGAATGTCTGATGGGGCTTCCATTGCTTCTGATTGGCTGCAGGGGCCACGCCTTGTTTTCTGAACATTTTGGAAGTCAAACAGACTTCCGGAACGGATTTCATTTGACTTCTGAGGTATGACTGTACTGCTTGATTGTAGTAACACCCCTAACTAAGCATTTACAAGAAATATTAAAATTGCCAGTAAAAACAACTAATTTTTTTTAAAATAATTAAAACAAACAGTAAAAGAAATTAACATGCATCATCATTTACATATATGGTTTGGCTAAGCAGGCACCTTATTCTGAAGTTTAAATTTTGTGTTTTTCTTAGTTTTTGAGCTTTCAAAGGAACCATGCTTGGATTTGTGCATTATTAATATGCCGCTATCATTTGTTGATATATTATTGTCTTGCCTATCAAAAAAAAAAAGAAAAAGAAATCCAAGCTTGATATGTTGAATATTAGCACAAAACGTAACCAACATACCCAACTATACTCTAAGCTTGGAATGAAAGATTTGGCTGGTTATTAATTTACAATCCATATGCAGTTTGTTGACTGGTTTGTTTCTATGTTTCATCCCTTTCTTGACTACTGTCTTTCTCATTCTCTCTCCTTCAACTCATCTCTTTGATTTTCTGTTATTTGCATCTCTCTGGACCATCCCTTCTTCCATCTCTTTGTTCCTGTTCCCACCGCACACCCCCTATCTATTGATTCATTAAAATTATATGCTTCCCTTCCTTTGAAAAGTTTGAGGTAAGCTAAGGTAACACCTAGGACTTGCTGATCGAAAGGTCGGCGGTTCGAATCCCTGCGGCGGGGTGCGCTCCCGCTGCTCGGTCCCAGCGCCTGCCAACCTAGCAGTTCGAAAGCACCTCCGGGTGCAAGTAGATAAATAGGGACCGCTTACCAGCGGGAAGGTAAACGGCGTTTCCGTGTGCGGCTCTGGCTCGCCAGAGCAGCGATGTCACACTGGCCATGTGACCCGGAAGTGTCTCCGGACAGCGCTGGCCCCTGGCCTCTTAAGTGAGATGGGCGCACAACCCCAGAGTCTGTCAAGACTGGCCCGTACGGGCAGGGGTACCTTTACCTTTACCTTGTAAGCTAAAATCAATGCACTAGAACAGCATAATATACAAAGATACAATGCAGCCACTGAAAGAATTAGGCAATAGAAACAATTCTCATTGTGTTCATTATGCAGCAAGTTTAAAACAACAGTGATGCAGTACAGGAAATGAGAACTATTCATGGGCATCCTAAACAGGTAGCTTTTAGCAACCGTTAAAGAGGGAGCAAGGGACGCAGGTGGCGCTGTGGGTTAAAGCCTCAGCGCCTAGGACTTGCCAATCAAAAGGTCGGCGGTTCGAATCCCTGCGGCGGGGTGCGCTCCCGCTGCTCGGTCCCAGCGCCTGCCAACCTAGCAGTTCGAAAGCACCTCCGGGTGCAAGTAGATAAATAGGGACCGCTTGCCAGCGGGAAGGTAAACGGCGTTTCTGTGTGCAGCTCTGGCTCGCCAGAGCAGCGATGTCACACTGGCCACGTGACCCGGAAGTATCTTCGGACAGCGCTGGCCCCTGGCCTCTTGAGTGAGATGGGCGCACAACCCCAGAGTCTGTCAAGACTGGCCCGTACGGGCAGGGGTACCTTTACCTTTACCTTTTAAAGAGGGAGCAAGATGAGCTTCATTAATGGAGGGGATCCTAACTTTTGGTGTTTGCAGCTAATGAAGCTAGCCTGGCAAGATGTATGGGGGAATTTTCAAAGATAAAATCCCCCCCCCCCATATTTCTTATATTCACAATATTTTTATTTTGCATTTTTAAACAGATCTTCTCAGTAGGTATCTGTAGAAATATAGGAGGTGGTGGTGGTGGTGGTTTTGTGTCCCCTGTGTATGGGAATCACCCGCACCTCCCTAAATTGGCACTGTTGGTCTCAACTAAGAATACACACACTGGGTCTGTGGAGAAGAACTTAGCAGGCTCAAATGGGAGAAATATCCCATTCAAATATCCCGGTTCCAAGCCATGAAGGACTTTAAAGATCATCACCATTTCTGATATGAACCTGGAAACAAATTGGAACTTGAGCAGTTGTTTCAGTAAGGAAGTCACACACTTATTTTTTTAAAAATAACATTAATAGGTGTGTTCCTGATTAACAACCCAGACTCTGCATTTGGAGCCAATGGACACCCTTCAGAGGCAACTCTATGGAGAGTACACAACAGCAGTCCTGATGTGCTATTAATTACAAGGGTGTGTTAGCCACCTTGCCAGATTTGCAGTCCTCAGAAATAAGCATACTTGGTACATTGCAGTTAAGCAAAGGCTCCCTTGGTCACAGCTGACGCCTGGGCATTTAGGGACAATGCTACGTCCCGAAGAACCCCACATTCCTTTCTATGATCTCTTAGACCATGGGTTCTTCCAGCTTTTTTCTCTCTAGGCCCTTTGATTTGCATCACCTTCTATAGGATCTGAACAGTCAATGGCAACTGGAGATCTGACTGCTTACATTACTCTCTTGTAGCACCAGAACATCACAACCAATCACTTCTTACAACCATCTCAGGAAAACCCCTTAGCATATTATAGTGGAGATGGCATTCTATAAACTTTTTGTTCTTGGCCAGTTTTTCCACAGATAGGTTTTGTATGAATGAAATAAAGGCATATGAATTGGGGGTGGGGAGGGGAACGCCGCACAATAATTTTAAATTGGCATATATTTTGCATGTTGTAGATTTGGACTTCTGAAATTTCACTTCAGCATATGGAGGTTAAAATGCTGCTGTTTGTAACAATCTAAATACAACATTTTATATGTTCCTATTTAAGAGATTAGCAAATAGTTAGATGCTGAGCCATCACAGGCAGTTTTCATATGGGCGCTCAGATAGCTAAACCACTGGTGTCCGTCTTGAGAAGGGCTTCCTCCCTCTACTGCTTGCTACTTCCTCTTTCTCATAGTCACAGGGTATGCTGGTGGTTTCCCCCCTCCTCCTCCTCTGTGGTTTTTTCTTCTTCTTACTCCCTGTTTTTTCCTGATTGTCTTTCATCTCAGTCTCGGTTCCCTTGAGGCTTGATCCTCTTTGTCCATGTGCTTCGTCTCTTGGTCACTTTATGGAGTGAGCTGAAGAAGAATAATTTCATGAGACTGACTTCCTGCTAGAGAGAGCCATCCTATTCCATGTAGTTTCCTGCAGTGGGCACAGAATCGCCCCTCCATTTGTGCAGCTGCCATGACGTGCTGGATCAGAGACCAATGGAAGAGAAAAAGGGCAGGCAAAAAGGTGGGTGAGGCAGCAGTGGTATTACAATAGCGATTTTTAAAATCTGGCCCGTACAATTACTGTGCATTCCTATAAGCATTTTATGTTCTTTTCTCTCTTTCAGTAACAAAAGCTTGGCCAGATCATCATGGCCAAACTAGACATGCTGGGGCCATCATTTGTGTGTCTACTTATAAAGTGGGGTGAAGGCTCAAGTCTGGATACACACCATAAGCTTAAAGTAAATCTGTCCCCCCCAAATAGTCCTGAAACTGTAATTTATCCCCCAGAGCTACAGTTCCCAGCACCCTTAACCAACCGTTCTCAGGATTCTTACAGCGTGTGTATGGTCTGTATGTAACTTAATGACATACTTAAAACAGTTAAACGAGGGCAGGGACACTGAGCTCCCATGTGTGCACAAATTACTTAATACGCCTCTCAGTCCATTTCGCCAATCATGTTTTTCTCTTCCTTGGCTCTGATACAAGTGAGCTAGGAATTTAGAACTGTGACTGGAGCAATGGACTAACTGAGGAGACGTAAAATGCAGGAGCGGGGGGAAGGTTTAACGACTTTCTCCTACAGGCTACTTTTACTGTTAAAAATAAAACATAGGCACTGCTTTATTTGTGAGTAGGAGAGATACACGGATGAAAAGAACAAGGGGTTTGTCGCTGTCATGTCCGCTTTGATCCTGAAACTCCTACATGCATCTGACTTTTGGTAAAATGAATTCCTATATTTTCCAACATAATGTCACTGGAATCAGGGACATATAATGGCTGAAGCATGTAACAATGGAAACTGTTTTACTTTCTGAAAGTGTTTTGAATATATTTCTAGTTACAGGTAGGTAGCCGTGTTGGTCTGCCGTAGGTAAAACAAAACAAAATAATAAATAAATAAATCCTTCCAGTAGCACCTTAGAGACCAACTAAGTTAGTTATTGGTATGAGCTTTGGTGTGCATGCACATTTATTATCATTATTTTTTGTTTTGTTTTGTTTTGAATATATTGCATTAGTAAATTTTATAGCTAATGGTTGGATCCAAAGTAAGTTGGCCAGATTTGGGTTACTGGACCTACATGCAAACTTTATGAATTTCCCCCCTTTTCTTTAGTCTAGAAATACCCAATATCTCTTGAAACTGCATGCCCATATACTATATTCTGCATTTGCTCTGGACACTTCCTCTATTTGCAGACAAATTTAGTGTTCCATAAAGTGTGACGAGACTTTGCGTGGGTGGTTGCTCCATTAAGTTTATTTTCAAGCAATATATAGTTGCACGTGCTTGGCACAGCTGCCTCCAGCAAGCAAAAAATACCACAATTTCAGTCACCTAGGAATAATGTGCCACGCTACAGAAGCTCATTTGGGGAGACAAGTATGAAAACAAGTCAAAAGATCTTGTAAAATGGCTGCCTTAATCTTATCCTGCACCTACATACTGTGGTAGACAGCATTCTCTGAAGAAGAACTCAGATTAAGATCTCCTGATTAATTTCAACCAGAGGAATTGATGATGCAGTTTTCACAGAAGACTCTAGTCTTTTCCTTTCCCCTTCTTCTTCTGGTCTCAGCTGGTTGTGGAAGATCTAGCATAAATAACTGTTTATTGGTAGGTAACATGAGCTGTTGTCAGGAATTTATCTTAGATTTTGATACGATTAGAGGTTGGCATGGAGGAACCTGGTGCTTGCAAATGCCATATATGGGGAAAAAGTTAAGCAGATTTTATGATATGGCATTGCCTCACCCTGCAATAGGATTCTAATCAGTGTGTGAAATGTCACATGCCACCTTCTGAGTCCGTAGTCAGACTAGAATGTAACTTCTTTTAACGACACAATAATTTTGTGTTGCAGTTATTCTAGTCAAGTTCCAGATCTGCCTTAAGCCCCAATGGTTTCATTTGGAAAGGTAAGCAGGTACCTACTTGAAGCCCATGGAACTTAAGGAACAGTTTCAGTGAACATAGAGGGACTTATGTCCGTGTAAACATGCATGGAATGTGAGAGAGTTCTTTTTGTATTTTCCTATATCATATCCTGATGGAATGGAAAACTGGGACCCAGAACCTCAGCGTCTGAGGAGAGATATCCAGGGCTGCATACCCTCCAAGTGTCCCCATTTTCCAGGGACAGTTCTGGAATTACAGAAGCCATCCTGGTTTCTGATCTGATCCTGGAATTTCCTGGTTTTCTTTTTCCCTTTCCCCCAAATCTCAGGAATACAATTAAAAGTGGTGGAGAGAGAGATCACACACACACACACACACACACCACACCACACCCGTCCTTATTGGAAACAGAAGCCTTTGCTGTGTGTAGGTGCAAAAACGGGAGTCCTGTTTATCCTGAAAATAAAATACCTGCACTAAATGAAGCTGGCATACAAAGCCTTTTTTATTTTTAAAGGAAAATCTAACAAATCCACTTTAAATCCTTTAATTGCAAGGCTTCAGCAGCCAACATTTTTTAAAAGGAAATATGTGGAGTGTTTATATTGTAAATTGAGCCTTACACTGCAAGCCTTTACATGTCTACTCAGATGTAAATCCCATAGTATTCAATAGTGTTTACTCCCAGGTAACTGGGTAAAGACTGTGCAGTTTTACACTAAGCATTTTTACTCAGAGGTGCGTTCCACTGAGTTCAATCGGATTTACTCTCTGGTATGTTCCTTATCATTCTCAGTTTCTATTACAGTGGAACCTTGGTTTTCGAACGTAATCTGTTCCGGAAGTCCGTTCGACTTCCAAAACATTCAGAAGCCGAGGATCAAAGGGCTGTCAGCAAGTTCAATGGGGGAAATTGAGAAACGCGCTTCGGAAGCTGTTCAACTTCCAAGGCGCGTTCAGAAACAGAAGCATTCATTTCCGGGTTTTTGGCGTTCGGCTTCCAAAACGTTTGGCAGCCAAGACGTTTGAAAACCGAGGTTTGACTGTATTATTATTAGTAGTAGTAGCAGCAGCAGTATTTCCTGCCTTTCCCCGACTCAAGGCTGATTACAGCTAAAATTTTATTTCATCCCATTTATCTGTTGAAGGTGTTGTACCCGATGCCTTCCCTCACATATTTTTAAATTACAACATTCCTGCGATGTAGGTTAGGCTGAGAGGTTATAATTGGCTCAGGGTAACAGATGTATATGTGTATATGATATGTGTGTGGGGGAGATCAAACGCAGGAGAAGCTTCCTGATGTAGAATAGAACATTCCTATTTTCATCTGAGAAAATTTGGAGAGTATGGGACTGTGTGTGTTCAGGAATAATTGGTAATACACAGGAGCAGTGTGCTTCAAAAATCCAGTATCAACGAAGGCCAGATAATGCAAGAAGCACTGAATACTGTAATATATATGTTGTTGCTTAGTCGTTTATTCGTGTCCGACTCTTCGTGACCCCATGGACCAGAGCATGCCAGGCACTCCTGTCTTCCACTGCCTCCCGCAGTTTGGTCAAACTCATGCTGGTAGCTTCGAGAACACTATCCAACCATCTCGTCCTCTGTCGTCCCCTTCTCCTTGTGCCCTCCATCTTTCCCAACATCAGGGTCTTTTCCAGGGAGTCTTCTCTTCTCATGAAGTGGCCAAAGTATTGGAGCCTCAGCACATATAAGTTAACATATATAAGTTATGCAAATTAAACAAGCTTTGCGTAATTACTTATCTTTTGCATAATCAGTTTTGATGGTAAAGGACAAAGAGCTATGAGGAAAACTGTAACCACACCTTTAGTCTTTAGACATGCTTTCAAGCATCTGTTTTGCAACATTTGCTCTTTCTAAAAAAGAGATGCAAGATCCTTAGGAAGTCAGATTTTGCAACCAATTCCACAATATTCATATGCTGCTGTTGCTTCTGCAGAATTGTTAACATGCAGGCAGCCTTAAAATAGGGATGGCCAACATCAGCTTCTGATATATATTTATTTATTTCATAAAGTTTATATGCCTCTGGATTGTAAAAAAAAAACCAAGCAAACCCAACTATATCAAAGTGGTTTACGAAAGATAAAACTAAAATCAAGAAAAATTAACATAGGCAAGCAGTTAAAGACCTCTATTTGCTAGGCCCAGTATAAATACCAGAGCCTGGTTATAGCCTTCTGTGTAACTGTTGTGAAATAAGACTCAAGTTCAGCCTTGAAAAGGAGAATTCTTTCTAATGTGTGTAGCGTTTTGTCTAGCTCAACTACATTTGCCTGAGACTTTGAGCTAGTCATTTGGGAACATTGTGGAAACAGAGAAATGTAATTGAGGGGGGATTTGCTAAAGGTGAAGGAAAACAGAGGGTTAAAATCAGGGGTGGGGAACTAGATCCAGACAGCTGGCCAGTTTGTTAAACACGCCCCCCCCCCCCAAGCCAAGCTACCTTTTGGCAAGTTTTATAGACTGGCAGGGGCAGTCACTTGACATCACAATGGTGTCAGGTACTGTAATCCATTTCCTTCTACACAGTATGGAATCAAACGGTGCACACAAAGGCACAGCCTGCAAAGCATAGGCAATAAGCTGATTAATGGATCTTGCAAAGTGCTAGGCATGGGGCTTTGCAAGACAACAGTAAATGTTATATTATAGACTCTTATGTCTTACATTTATTGTGTGAACATGCAAGCATGCAGGCTCCTGGAAGGCAGATCACATTTGCTGTCTTTCTCTGGTCCTGCTGATGCCATGCTACTGATGTCTAAGCTATGATTTTGCTTCGTAGGAGTCACCTGAACTTGAGTTTGTCCTTGGTTTACAGCTTGTGGTTTGTCTGTAGCGAGAGGAACAATGACCTCATGTTCAGATGACATGCTACTAAGCCCCAGGTAGAAAGCAGCAGTAAGACCAGGGAGGAGCTCACCTCTCTGGGAATCAGCACACTTGCATGTTTGTGTGCTAAGCCATGACTTGGCTTTGCATAATGTGTGAACTGAGTTACTGACTCCCAACGCGATTACAGTAAACTAGCATAATTCAACCATAAATATTTCGTGTTTAAATATGAACATCCATGCATACAGGTATTGCATATTCCTGTGTAAAGACATAGACTCATCAAGCCAATTATTCATCTTGTAGGCAAAATACGGCAATCCATTTTAGGGTGGAGCTTGAAGTTCAGAAATTAGAAACATACCTGAAAATGCTTATTTATCATTTCGTCATTCTTTAAAACAGAATAGCATCTGCAAGACAAAGGAGAGCTTCAAAGTCTTATTTCCTTTTGTTAAAAGCAGATTAATGTGTTCTGATCTGACTTCTTCTTTTTAGTGTCCCATAGTGCATTCACATTTTTCCTTTTCGTACATTTTTTTTCCTGTTTCCACTTCATATGACAGTCTTTGCTAGAAATATATTTAAATGACCTTTTTCGGCAGCAGGAGGAGAGTACAAAACACTGGTGGAAATGTATTCAGCACTAAGGTCACATTAGGAGTATATCAGGAATTGGAGGGAAATAGTTATTGAGCCCATATTTTCACCCATGCAATTATATATTTAGCATAATTTGTATAATATACCAACATTATCTGTGTAACTTCCATCAAAAGTTGTTTTCCAATGCCTCAGAAATCAGCAGTCATAACAATGATTTATACTTTTATATGCAGTGAAAAGTTGGTTTCTATACAAGTTGCACAATATTTGAACACCTTGGTTTGTGTGGTGTAGTGGTTAAGAGCGGTAGTCTCGTTATCTGGGGAACCGGGTTCGCGTCTCCGCTCCTCCACATGCAGCTGCTGGGTGACCTTGGGCCAGTCACACTTCTCTGAAGTCTCTCAGTCCCACTCACCTCACAGAGTGTTTGTTGTGGGGGAGGAAGGGAAAAGAGAATGTTAGCCACTTTGAGACTCCTTAAAGGGGGTGAAAGGCGGGATATCAAATCCAAACTCCTCTTCTTCTTCTTCTTCTTCTTCTTCTTCTTCTTCTTGTCCAAAGACCACTGAACATAGCAGATTTTATGCCGATGGCCATTTCTGTAACCAAAACCCACCATTTTTTCCTTACCCATTCTCAGTATAGTTCAGGAATTTGCTCAGCTTGGCAGCGTTTCTGTCCCTAAGGCATGGGGGTGATGGGGATTAGTGCCATGCATAGATTCTTGTCTTTCTTTCTCATCAGTTAGCAGAAGCCGCAAAAATTATGCAGATTGGTAAATAAATTGTAGAAGGCATTATGCAAAACAAGGGAAGTTATTCATCGGTCCCAGATTTGCATGATTCATGCTGGCTATAGGAACAGGTGGCGCTGTGGGTTAAAGCCTCAGCGCCTAGGACTTGCCGATCGAAAGGTCGGCGGTTCGAATCCCTGCGGCGGGGTGCGCTCCCGCTGCTCGGTCCCAGCGCCTGCCAACCTAGCAGTTCGAAAGCACCTCCGGGTGCAAGTAGATAAATAGGGACCGCTTACCAGCGGGAAGGTAAGCGGCGTTTCCGTGTGTGGCTCTGGCTCTCCAGAGCAGCGATGTCACGCTGGCCACGTGACCCGGAAGTGTCTCCGGACAGCGCTGGCCCCTGGCCTCTTAAGTGAGATGGGCGCACAACCCCAGAGTCTGTCAAGACTGGCCCGTATGGGCAGGGGTACCTTTACCTTTATAGGAACATGGGAAGCTTCCTTATAACAGAGTAAATCAATGGACCATCTTGCTCAGTACTGAACGCACCGACTACACAGATTTCGGGCAGGAAATATTCTAAGTTCCACCTAGAGATGCTGAAGATTGAACTAAGGACCTTCTGCATGCAAAGCAGTGAGCTATGGCAGCATCCAGCTTTTGTTGCTAAATCTGACACACTAGTGCAGAGTTTTGCTTCTATGCAGAGAACACAGCAGTAACGTTAAACTAATTTTAAGCTACTTCATTCAGAAGAATTTTTATTTTGCATCAGCCACTAGCCATAGCAATAAAATGAAATGTACTGAAGATAGAGGTGAAAACTTAACTATACAAAATGCATTTTGGAGGTGCACATCAATAATCAAATAATGGATCTTATTCTAATCGCCCCCACTAAAAACCTTGCAGTTTTTGCTGTCACCTGATCATCTGCTAAAAGAAAGGACACAGTTGCAATGGCTGAGCGACCCGGCATGGACAATAATAGAGGGGTAATAACCTCACTCCTCAAATCTTTGTAAAGAGTGCAAGCCAGAAACACATGTGGCACTGACTCAATACTGCCACCTCCGCATAGACATAACCGTTTTTCCAGTGGAATTTTTTGAAATCGGACCTCAAGTACAGCCGAAGGCAGTACATTCAATCTTGCGAAAGTGAAAGTGCGTCTGCATTTTGGAATTGTTAAATTTTGCAGATAGGGTGCCAAAGTGTCAAAATGTCACTCTATCATTGGGCAGGATAATGAGGTCAACCAAATAGCAGAATCTTTGGAAAACTTACCAGACTGGCCTCCAGTATCTCTAACTGAGGTCAATAACCTTATTTCACAGTTTAAAAATAATAATAAAGCACCAGGCTTAGACTATTTGCCCCCAGAACTCTTGAAATCTAACATCGACTGGTGGGCCTCCATGCTGGCAGTAATACTCTCATTTATTTATTCATCTGAGTTATTTCCTGAAGTTTGGGCCACAAAAGGGCTAGTTATATAGACGAATTAGCTTGCTACCTGTAATTAGCAAATTATATGCAAAGTATCTTTACAGTGACCTACTTGATTGGATAACTGGGGAAGCTATTCTTGCCAAAGATCAAGCAGGATTTCGACATGGCAGACCCACTGCTTTGTACTAGCTACTTCTTCTGTTTTGGCTTCCTTCAGCTGGTCTGTTTGCAGTACAGTGGTACCCCGCAAGACGAACGCCTCGCGAGACGAAAAACTCGCAAAACGAAAGGTTTTTTCGTTTTCGAGTTGTCTCGCAAGACGAATTTCCCTATGGGCTTGCTTCGCAAAACGAAGCTTGCCCCGGGGACAGCGGGTCTTCTCTTTTGAAGCAAGGGGCGGCGGGGAGATCGTTTCTCCCCACCGCCCCTTGCTTCAAAAGAGGTCCGGGGGCAGCTCTTCCCGCTGCCCCTGGACCTCTTTTGAAGCAAGCGGCTGCGGGGAGATCGCGTCTCTTCGCAGCCGCTTGCTTCAAAAGAGATCCCGGACCTCTTTTGAAGCAAGCGGCTGCGGGGAGATCGCGTCTCTCCGCAGCCGCTTGCTTCAAAAGAGATCCCGGACCTCTTTTGAAGCAAGCGGCTGCGGGGAGATCGCTTCTCTCCGCAGCCGCTTGCTTCAAAAGAGATCCCGGACCTCTTTTGAAGCAAGCGGCTGCGGGGAGATTGCTTCTCTCCGCAGCCGCTTGCTTCAAAAGAGATCCCGGACACCTGCCCCAGCCGCTGGGCTTCGTAGCGCTGCTGCGAAGCCGGGCGGGGGGGCGGGAACACCTGCCCCAGCCACCCCGCTTCGGAACGCTGCTCCGAAGCGGGGTGGGGGGGCGGGAACACCTGCCCCAGCCGCCGGGCTTCGTAGCGCTGCTGCGAAGCCGGGCGGGGGGCGGGAACACCTGCCCCAGCCACCCCGCTTCGGAACGCTGCTCCGAAGCAGGGGGGGGGCGGGAACACCTGCCCCAGCCGCCGGGCTTCATAGCGCTGCTGCGAAGCCCGCGCCCCCCAGCCTTCAGAAGAGGTCCGGGGACAGACTGTCCCCGGACCTGGTCTGAAGGCGGTTTCCCTAGGAACGCATTAATTGATTTTCAATGCATTCCTATGGGAAACCGTGCTTCGCAAGACGAAAAAACCGCAAGACGAAGAGACTTGCGGAACGAATTAATTTCGTCTTGCGAGGCACCACTGTATAAACGAACCTCTTGGAAGGGGATGTATTGATTTTAGGCATTTTTTCCCCATTTTGGTCACCACAAAGTCATTTTGTATTTAACATCTTCTTAAGGAGAAAGAGAAACATTGTTTTCTGTTGGACTAATCTTATAACAGTGTACCATTTACAGTGGTACCTCGGGTTAAGTACTTAATTCGTTCTGGAGGTTAAGTACTTAATTCGTTCTTAACCTGAAACTGTTCTTAACCTGAAGCACTACTTTAGCTAATGGGGCCTCCTGCTGCTGCTGCGCCGCCAGAGCCCGATTTCTGTTCTTATCCTGAAGCAAAGTTCTTAACCTGAAGCACTATTTCTGGGTTAGCAGAGTGTGTAACCTGAAGTGTATGTAACCCGAGGTACCACTGAATATATTTCTATAGTTGTCTGTGTTCTTATCCCTACAGATATACGAGATTTACGTTAAGAATTAATTATAGGCTTGAACCGTGATTACAGACATCTTCATAGAATCACGGAATTGTAGATTCATCTAATCTAACCTCCTGCAATGCAGGAACTTTCTGCCCAAGGTGGGACTTGAATCCACAACGCTGAGATTAAGTGTCTCATGCTCTACAGACTGAGCTATTCCAGCTATCAACATCCCTTCCTCAACTTTACAATAAGCCTAATCATTTCTAACTTGCGATGGCTACATCCTTCAAGTCAGTCTAATTAAACCTGTGATCAGCAGCAATTTTTCCTGAAGTGCCATTTTGAAAAGGGCGCAAAGGTGGTGGAGTTCTGCTACTTTTATTTTGGTGACTGAGATTTTGCTATCTAATGTCTTTCCATGGGTCAGATCTGGTGCAGAGTTTGCGACTTCAAGATTAAACCTGATTGCAAGTGAGCAAAGGTGCCTTTGCCTATTTGTTTGATAGTGGTTGTAACTGCGGAAAGACACTGAATTTGATGCTGAGCTGGGCTGATTTCTGTGTATTGGTACATGAATTGTAAAGTTCTTCTTCCGTGTTCACAAGCAAGTCTGTTTGATTTTTCTATCATTTCTTTCGCCGCAGTTCATAGATTGCTGAAAGTACTGTAAGAGACAAAAAGAACCGTGTTTTAAGGACCTGAACTGATTTTGCCATTGAGTCATCCTGTGCAGCTCAGATTATTCAGCAGCCCAGTGTTAAAATTTCCTGTGTGGAAAATGAGTGTCCTAAGATTATTTTTGAGGCTTTTAGATGTACAGATGAGAATGTTTGGGTTCATGTAAGCATAACTTACTTTTATATTACTATAAGGTTAATGAAAGGAAGGGGTAGGAGGGAGCGCAGTAGTATTATCTCATTTTGAGAGACTGTGGGTTGTATCCATTGAAGTCACTCTGTTCGCACATGGACTTCTGCAACAAAACTTCCCCTCCCTCTCGCCCCTCTTCCACATGCCTCCAGATCTGTTCTGGGGTTTTCCCCTACCTTCCAGAGCAGATTTTTTGGGCAGGGAAAGAAAAAGGAAGGAAGGAAGGAAGGAAGGAAGGAAGGAAGGAAGGAAGGAAGGAAGGAAGGAAGGAAGGGTAAGTTCCATTAGACAAGTGGAAGCCCTTGCACAGAAGGAATGATTTCATTGGATACAGTAGGGGTGGACTTTGGTCTTTGAAATTTTAGTGGCGCCCTGTGAGAGGCCAAAATTCAGTTCTCCTCACCTCTCGCTTTCCGTTCTGCTCAGTTCACTATGACATAGTTGCAGCACCCTGCAGTGCCCCCTAGGCTCAGCACCCAGTATGGTGAAACTGGTCACGCTGCCCTAAATCGACCTCTGGACACAGCCCTATATAAATCACTTTAGTAAATCCAACTTATTTACATTTGGCAAGCATAGATCTGTGTTACTTGCTGACTCTTTCTCTTGATGCAAGACGGCTGCTGTTGTTTTTCCAAGTGTTCAAGTAGCCTGATGATTACTTTTAAGTATGAAGTGCACGCCTCACTAAGCCCAGATGGATATTCAATACGGTCGTACCTTGGAAATCGAACGGAATCTGTTCCAGAAGTCCATTCAACTTCCAAAACTTTCGAAAACCAAAGTGCGGCTTCTGGTTGGCTGCAGGAAGCCAACTTCCGGGGTTCGATCGTTTGGGAGCCAAAAGGTTTGAGAACTAGGCTCTTTGAAAACCAAGGTATGACTGTATTCAGAATATAGTGGTACCTCACGTTAATTACTTAATTTGTTCCGGAGGTTCGTTCTTAACCTGAAATTGTTCTTAACCTGAAGCACCACCTTAGCTAATGGGGCCTCCTGCTGCCGCCGCGCCACCAGAGCACAATTTCTGTTCTCATCCTGAAGCAAAGTTCTTAACCTGAGGTACTATTTCTGGGTTAGCAAAGTCTGTAACCTGAAGCGTATGTAACCTGAAGCATATGTAACCTGAGGTACCACTGTATCGTGGGCTGAATGCATACCACCTTTCAGTTTTCTTTCTGTTGTATTTTGATACACACATTGGCACACCCAAATGTATTTATGTGTATAACTGATGCTTAACTATTACATTTTCACCTATGGAACTTTCACCAGATATGTGTTCATACTATGCTGCTTTTACAAACAAAATGAAAGTTAAGAGGCATAAATATTCCAACAGCCAGAGAAGCTGAACATCTGAAACTCTCTCTGACGTCTTTAGTTGTGGTTGTAAGTCCTTAGTATCTCATCTAGTCAGACTGGCCAAGCAAGGGCTGGTGGAGCTGGGAATTAAGGAAATTCGGGGCGGGTCACACTCTGAAACTCCCACAGCTATTGCAAATGAGATGAGCCATTCGCCTCTCAGTTTCTATAGGATGTTATTAAAATGTACTGCTGTGTGAGGAGAGCTTTTCAGTAGGGAGCTACACTAAAAGCAGAAATATTAAGACTGGACTCTGTCTATGCAGGTAAGTTTAGCTGCACTGGGTAATCTAAGAAGTAAAAATGTTGTAAATGTTCAGCTCTTTTGACATCAAAAGTTGCAATGGAAGTTGTGGCACTGATTTGATATAAGAATTTGAATGTCAAGATGAATTACTTACCCATTACCTCTGTATTTTGCACTTTAATAGTTGCCAGACAGGATGTTTAGGTGGTTTCATACATAGGTCATGAGATTGATGTCCATTTCCTATTGTCAAAGTGCGAAGTATGGTGGTTAGAAGAGTACTGCTTCCTGATATATTGTGGGTTTGATCGTCATGGCAAACCATTGCTGATAAAGCCATCCAAGTATAATCATAACCTTTTAAGGTTATGAATAATCAGCCATCTTACGGTCATGTGGAAATAAGTTCCATAGGCAAATGCTATATATGGAAAAGAATTTTTTGTTTCGTTTGGGTGGTGTTCCAACTAAATTTTCCTCAGAGTAGATCCATTGAAATTAACAAACATGACTTAAGTTAGGTCCATTTACCCCCAATGCATATACTCTGATTAAAACTTAGTTGAATCCTACACCTTTTATTACATGTAGATGAACCTGAGATTTTTGTTTCAACTGTGTGCATGTGGGGGGGATGACACCTTCATTTAAGCTGTTCTTTTAAGGAAGATGATGATCAGTTCCTCACCTTGTTTAACTATTTTCCCCCTATGTTCTACAGCTCTAGATAATTCTACCTGAGGAGGCAAATATTGCAGACCATATTGTTTAGCAAAATATTATAAATGTATCATAGATGTAATGGAATATAGTATAGGCACTTCTAGCCTGTAGGACATATCTCGCACCCAAAAGTTGATAGAATTAAAACTATATAAATATATAAAATTTATTTAAACCATAAAACTAGGGAAGATTGGTACTGTGTAACAGCATGTCTTCTTTTAAAGAAAGTAGTTTCTGAAAACATTAAAAAAACCTGGAATCATCAAGCAGACTTGTGTGTGGGCTGCATACAAGGGCGAGACAGTCAGACATACACCACCATCTATCTTCTGTCAGTTTCTCTTTTAAAGGAAGCTAATGCTGGCTGGCTCTACATATGCTGCAGAATGAGATGCTGGAATGCTAATAGAGTGGAGTGTATCCAGATTAGAGATGAACAATATGACTTTCAAATTCTCCTCTCTCTCTCTCACACACACACAAATGAATCCCAACAAATAAGACAGTTTTGTGCGATCCCTTTCCTGCCATGACCTCCAGCAGGAAGCTAGCAGATATTCATTTGGGGGCAGAGGTAGGGGGCAGGGAAACAATATTCCATTCTGCCTGAAAACACATTTAATATACAGTGGACACTCCGGTTGCGAATGTGATCCGTGCGGGAGGCACGTTCGCGACCCGCAGTACCGCGTCTGCGCACCCGCGGGTTGCAATTCGGCGCTTCTGCACATGCGCAAAGCATGATTGCCGAAACCTGGAAGTAACCCATTCCGGTACTTCCGGGTTTCGGTGCGTCCGTAACCCAAAAACGTGCAACCTGCAGCGTCTGTAACCCGAGGTATGACTGTAGAGCACATTAAGTCTGTGCTCTCATGTTATATTTTCTACAATACTTTATTAACCTCATCTTCAACACTAAAGCAGCTGAAATGTGCTGTTCTTCATACCCACTGAGTATAGGCCTCCAGTTAGAGGTAACATGCCATTGCAGACCTCTGCTAAGGTAAAAGTTGACCTTTCTGCCTAATGTTTAACTTTTCTAGATTTCTGGGTTACTGTGTCAGAAGAGCAATTTCACTGCATTTTGCATAATGAACTGATAGGTGCGTGGCAGTAAATATAAGGCAAAGTATGTTACAGAAAAATATGACACCAACATAATTCTTTGCTTTCAAATTCTTTTTAACAGGATTGCATCTTCAATGGCTGGAGAAAGATTGATCAAGTGGCTGAAATGAATATGAACACTATCCTGGAAGAGATTCTGATTAAAAGATCACAACAAAAGAAAAGGACATCGCCTTTAAATTACAAAGAAAGGCTATTTGTGCTCACAAAATCCATGTTAGCGTATTATGAAGGTCGTGCAGAGGTAGGAAACCGGGTTTAAATTGCTCGTTTTTTGCCAATTTGTGTATTGGAGGTGGTGATTGCAT
This sequence comes from Podarcis melisellensis, assembly GCF_964234715.1. Taxonomy (NCBI): domain Eukaryota; kingdom Metazoa; phylum Chordata; class Lepidosauria; order Squamata; family Lacertidae; genus Podarcis; species Podarcis melisellensis. The sequence goes on along the minus strand of NC_138541.1, from coordinate 59,208,968 downwards.
GTTTGCTCTGCTGATTTAATATTTATGATGCTGAACTTTGCTACTTGTCATACTGAGTTCATCCAGTTGGTACCGCATGAAAGGATCATAACCTTTATCTTAGTAGTTTACCTTCTGTGTGCAGGGGCATACCTAGGGGTTAGCCAGGTTGCCGCTTACCAAGGATACATGCCCAGTGCAGGCACAAAAAAAGCGCACCTCTACACTCTGGCTTGGAGTGGCTAGAACTCCTACTGCCCACACTTCCGCCCACTCCCTGGGCTGCTACTCCACGGCTCTGGGTGGCCAGGCAAGGTGCACAGGCTCCTCTGGGCACCTTTGTGGAGGAATCCAGTCATTGGTGTGGGCTGTCACAGCAACCCAGCAGGGCCCCCTCTCCATTTGGTCGAAATGTGAGTGGAGCACCCAGGGAGGCTGCACAGCAGAGTAGCACTCCATTGAGGGAAGAAAGATGGAGAGTTGCAGGAGGAGAAAAAAGGAAGGGAGGAGGCAGAAGGAAAAGCAGCGAGTGGAGGGAGAAAAGCAGGAAGGCAGGCAGATGGACTGATGGAGGAGAAGGGTAGGAGGAGCAGACCAGATCTGACCCCAGTGACCATGGAGGAAGTCACTGGCACAAAAGGTGACAAAAAGCAAATGTTTAAAGTTTCTGGTCCATAGTCTCTCCTGGTTTTGGAGGTGCCGATGAGCTCCTTGCCAAGGCACAAGGAAGCTGAGGTATGCCTCTGTCTGTCTGAGATGAGTTAGATTGCACTGACAAAGCTGGAAAATGCTTTGCTTGTTGCAAAATCAGCTGCCCTGAACAAAGGACTGAGCATCGAAATTGTAGCGGGCAGGGGGTAGAATAGGGAAATGGCAAGCTGATCCACTGCATTGTTTTATGGGGGGAAAGAACTAGCTGGAGTTGAATATCATTTTCTTAAAATCATTTTTTTAAAAAGGGGGCTGTAACATTTATGCGTTGTGAAATCACTTTGTATGTGAAGTAGTACAGGTCAGTCGGTGACGCACTTACTGTAAATCCTGCCAGGGTTTGTTGAGAGTCAACATCCCAAATGGGGTAACACGTTAGGAATCCTAAGGTCAGGTAGAAGCAAGCTAGACGAGGGTAAAGGAAAGCAGTGTAGTCTAAGGCCCAAGAGGCAGAGTATGAAGAAAGAGCAGTAAGCAGCCAAGGTAGTTTAAATAATAAAAACAAAGAAGTAAATGTTACAAATTATAGGATAGTTCCCTCAGGAGGACTGGTGGTCCTTTTAGGAACTGATGGCACGGTGTCCCTGGTATGGGCTTATTCACTTCTGCCTTCCATCAGGGCTCAGAAGGTTAGGTAAAGTTAAAGGGACCCCTGACCATTAGGTCCAGTCGTGACCGACTCTGGGGTTGCGGCGCTCATCTCGCTTTATTGGCCGAGGGAGCCGCCATACAGCTTCCGGGTCACGTGGCCAGCATGACTAAGCCGCTTCTGACGAACCAGAGCAGCGCATGGAAACGACATTTACCTTCCCGCCCCGCCTATTTATCTACTTGTACTTTGATGTGCTTTTCAACTGATAGGTTGGCAGGAGCAGGGACCAAGCAACGGGAGCTCACCTTGTCGTGGGGATTCGAACTGCTGACCTTTTGGTCGGCAAGTCCTGGGCTTTGTGGTTTAACCCACAGTGCCACCCGCGTCCCACACAGAAGGTTAAGGGGAGGCTTTTTATAGCCAACTTTAACAGCACTCGCAGATTGTGGGACTTTAAACGCATCACTGGGTAGTACAGTACAGCCTGCAACTCCTTCAGCAGACGTGGTAAGGCACTGGAGAAAAGCATGTCCTGATTCAAAACCCACAGAGCCTTACAAACCCTTATTAACGTTTAAATTGTGGGTTGCGTGGTCTGCGTTGCTATGGAAAGAATAGTGGCAAATGGGCCGTTCCCCCTTCTTCCCCTCCCTGCTTGAACCCTTGTCCCAGGAGGTTTCGTATGCTCTGTACAGGCATGCGAATCCTGCCCACAGAGCTGCTGGGTACCATTCTCCCCCTCTTGTGCTATGCTCCAAAAACAATGGTTGTGATGGGTGTAAGGGGATTCATAACACTTCCAGTAGGGATGCCTGGGGCCTGGCAGTAGCGGGGTCGCTTTTATTCATGAAAATCATTTACACACCATTTCCCACTCAAGGAACCGGAAGCAGTTTACAGAATAAAATTCTAACACTCAAATGTTAAAAACATATAAAATTAAATAATATACATAAATTCAACAGCAAGCAATAAACAACACCAGGGAGATACAGTGTTTAAAATAGGCCAGTAAGCTAGTTGCAAAAAATGTGTTTTTATCCGTGGATGCCTCCTGTATAGCAGAGGCAGCAGAACATTCCAAAGAGTGAGCGTTCCACAGAGAAGAACTGTTTCTGTCTCATCGCCAAGCAACATGTTGTAAAATGTGGCCCCACTAGCAAGGCCTCGTGTGAGGATCTTAACACCCTAGTAGATCTGTATAGCACAGAGGTGATGGTTTATGTACCCTGGTCCCAGGTTTATGACTTCGCAGGCCAGCAAAAAATCCTTGAAAATGGCCCAGTAGAACGGTTGGCCAGCACAGTGCATGACTACGCTGCAGCTTCCAAACCAATCCCAAGGCCAGCCCCATAGAGAGCACACGGGAGCAGTCAAGAAGTTAGATCACCTGTGCTTAGCTGTGCTCTTTGAAAGCTTCTTATTATTCCACAGCGTTCAGGAGTCCATTGGATCCCATAAATTTCTGGGGCAGAAATGGGTTCCCCACCCTAGCAAGGGCAGGGGGACTGGAATCGCAAACCTGAACTTCACCAGATAGTGGTCTGACCATGACAGTGGGGTAATTTGAACCCTTCCACCTAATATCCAGGACTGCTGCCCTTCACATGAGGCATGGAATAAATTGAGGGGATGCTTTTTTCCCCATTGGCCCAATGACCACTTGACATAGCCCCATGGCTGTCATGGAGGCCATGAAGCCCCAAGACAGCCCAGTCAAGACAGCCTCAGTATGAATACTGAAGTACCCCATAACCTATTGATGGCTATACTAGTGGGGCTGATGAACTGGGAATGTTTTGATGTCACCGTGTGAGTGCAGGGGATATACTGTGGGCATCCCTGACACTGTGAGCTCTTGACCTCTCTCCAGTTGTGTATGGTATGTGGACATTGGCACTGGTAATCCCTGATTGGTTGGCACTGGCAGTATTTTCAAGTACAAACTAAGGAAGAAACTGGGGCACTACTGAGACTATAAAGTAAGACAGAAAAAGCAGGGACAACTGGAATACCTACACAGTATTCTTCGTTTGTGCAGCTACATTATTGTATGCAGAATGTGTTTCAAAATAGAAAATGATTACTTAGTACTGAAACTTCACAAGGGCATTGATGTAAGAGCTTGTGCTGAGCAGTGCCTGGTTGGATGGATGCAACCCAAGACCAAGAAACTAAAGCTAAAAATTCACAAGGGATTTACCGTAATTTTTCATGGGGTGGGGAAAGCATTTTAAATTAAATGTGCATAGTATCTTCCAGATGTCAGTAGTTCTGTATTGGGAGGCTGAGGAGCAAGGAAACATGTTTTCTGGAGAATTAAGACAACAAATCCATTTTTAAATTGTGAATAAAAAGAATTGTTATGTCAACTAAGCAGAGCTGTGCTGGTGCAGATGGACTTCTGTGTGTCGTTATAATGTGAGAGCCATTTAAACCAGAGGCTTCAAAGTGATTTTGCAGATTTTGAAAAGGAAATGCTGATTTGAGGGTTCACTCCTATGCCTGCTTTCCTGTATGTAAGGGTGAAACATGCATAGGATTCTGTTGGCTAAAGCATTTCATAGGTCCTGCTTTTCAGAGGATTTAGTGTAGCTAAATCCTTTTCAGAGGATTTAGTGTGGGTTAAACCACAGAGCCTAGGACTTGCTGATCAGAAGGTTGGCGGTTCAAATCCCCACGACAGGGTGAGCTCCTGTTGCTCAGTCCCTGCTCCTGCCAACCTAGCAATTCGAAAGCACGTCAAAGTGCAAGTAGATAAATATGTACCGTTCCAGCAGGAAGGTAAACAGCGTTTCCGTGTGCTGCTCTGGTTCGCCAGAAGCAGCTTAGTCATGCTGGCCACATGACCCAGAAGCTGTATGCCGGCTCCCTCGGCCAATAAAGCGAGATGAGCGCCACAACCCCAGAGTCGGCCACGACTGGACCTAATGGTCAGGGGTCCCTTTACCTTTAGTGCAGCTCAATGAAATGCTGGTGTTTGACAGATGCTGTCCCAGTGCTGGAGTCTCAAAGCCATATGCGTTTTAATCAAAATATTTGGATCCTTCTTTTCTATCCAAGGTGGCAGTCATTGTAGTTTTCTTTAAAAGCAATTCCAGCATGAAATCAAGCACTTTCCCTCTTCTCCAGTAGAAATAACTCCCCGGCAATCAGCACAGCAGATGTAGAGCCTCTGATTTGAAACAGGCCCTCATGCAGTTCTGCATTTGCAGGCAACAGTAAGCCAGACTTTCTGGCCTATCATAGTGTACCAAGAACAAGCGGCATGCTAGGACATGCTGCCCAAACACTCCCTTTTCACACTCCGCTGGTGTAAGTGGGACAAACAAACCTTGATCTGAACCAGTGATTGCGGTTCGTGACTTCCTAACAAGCCATGGTCACTAGCCAACACGAAGCCAGCCGTGGTTTGTTGCTGGCTTTCTGATTTTGGCTTGTTAGGGAGCAACGAACCACAATCTCTGCTTTAGATGTCATGGTAAGCCAAGGCTTCCTGGTTTGTTTAACCTGTTTCCACCAGGGGAGAATTGAAGCTGGAACAGGGCAGCCTGTGGCAGCATGTTGCTCATTCCTGTTAAGCCACAATCAGCCAGAAAATCTGGCTTATCTTAATGTCTGAATGCAGAGTGTGTATACGTAGTCACTTAAAAAATGTCAGCATGTTCAGTGCAGGTTGAGCCAGCTGTCCAATATTTTACTGCCACAAACCTGCTTTTGTTTTGCAAATAGTAATCTGTGCATTTATCTTTCTCATGGTCCTCCTTTGGTCTAGAAGGGGAACTGCTTGGTCTTAGGAAAGGAACAGTGAAGATTCTATGATAATTACCTTGGTAAACAACAACAATAACAAAAGCAGATGGGGAGAAGGCTTTGAAAGGTCTCCATTGCACTGGGTGTGTGGGTTGGTTCTAGTTACCCAGTAACGAGGAAAGGCACTTTGCACAATGCTCAGATACCCTTTGTTTTCTCAGCTTCTTCATTCATTGAAAACAAATGCTGATGCAAAAACTAGAAATCCAGTGCATAGCTAGGAAAATAATACAGATGTTGCTGGGCTCTTTAACTCCCACAATGAGAGCTGGAGACAAGCAGCTTTTGGAGGACCACAGATTCCCTATTTCTGTTTTAAATTAGCAACAAAATCATGGTGGATCTTTTTCAGGGAGCTCCCATGTTTCTTAGTAACCAAAACCACCGGCTTCCCAGAGATGAATAGAAAGCTGCTTTTGTAAATTTTGGCCTAGCAGTCAGTGGTGGGACCCGCATTATGGAGGCCCTGAATCTTGAGCCGTTATGGGGGCTCCTTCACAACCATCAGCGAGGTCTGGGTAACCACCATTATCTTCCTCAGTGGGGTTGTTCGATGACAGATCACTGCATTATTATTTTTTAACGATTAACTACTAGATTTCAGATTTTGATTAGATTTACTGGATTATCTCACATCTCAAAGCCACTGATGTGAATAATTCCTATGCCTTATAGTTTTTGAGTTATGGAGGGGGTGAAAATTAGGGAAATGTTATATATGCATGCATGTTGCATCAAAGAATGATGAAATTGGGTCTACTAGACCCCAAAATTTTAAGTAATGTGGACTAAAGTCACTTCTGGAGGCCGTCTGGAGTTTCAGGGCTCCTAATCTTAAACTTCATTACTTTCATAGTAGATCCGACCCTGCCAGCAGTTAGCAAAAATACTGCAAATGTCAAAGGTAGGATTCAGTGGCTTAGCCAAGCTGCTGTTTTCATAGTACTGGTGACACAAATCCGTTGTAAACACAGCAACATAATTAAGGCAGATATATAATGGGTTTGTATCTCTAGTGCTGGCAAAAGTGGCTGCTCTGTTCTCACTGTCATCTTCTTGTGTTTTCAAAACAGTGCAAAGCCTTGAAATAACAGTAATGTGCATTGTATCTGTCCACTTTCCTCCAAGTTCAGTAATGCTTCAGTACAGCTGAGAGGCTAATAATATCGTTAGACATTCCTGTTCCCAGACAGTGAGGTCTGGGGCAGGCATAGGCAAACTTGACCCTCCAGGTGTTTTGGGACTACAACTCCCATCGTCCCTAGCTAACAGGACCAGTGGTCAGGGATGATGGGAGTTGTAGCCCCAAAACATCTGGAGGGCTGAGTTTGCCTATGCCTGGTCCAGGGCTTTAGTTTTCATTCAGGTGACAGATCACTAGTACTTAATTGTGTCTTTATAATAGCAGTAGATATCTAGTACACCCACCCCAAAGTGAGACCTGGGTTCCCACTTCTTCATTCACTAAGCCCCAGGAATGTTGTACCTAAATCCTGGGTGCCGATCCCCTAGCAGGGTGCCAAATAACTGGGCCAAAACAACCTTGCAAGGTAGAGCTGTTGCGCTGCCCCCCGCCCGCTTGCTTCCCAACCTGAGCCAGGGGAAACTCGTGTTTCTAGAAATCCATGGGATTCATGAAAACAACAGCCAAACAGACAGCCTTCTGAGCTCCAAGCCCACAAATTACTTGGTAGCACTGTACCAGTCAAGTACCAGATTTAGAGCTAGATTTATTTAAGAAGCCACACCAAGATAAACGAAGCAATTTCTTAAGGAGATTATAAGCATAGGAACATAGTACCCATAAAAAGGCGATTAAGAAAAAGGCTAGTAGTATAAAAATACAGTTGAGAATTTAAGTACAGCGGTACCTTGGTTTCGCGAACGGCTTAGTTGTCAAACAAATTGGCTCTCAAATGCCGCAAACCTGGAAGTGTTGCGGTTTGCAAATGTTTTTTTGGAAGCCGAACATCCGACACGGCTTCTGCTTGAGTGCAGGAAGCTCTTGCAGCCAATCGGAAGCCGCGCCTTGGTTTTTGAACGGTTTTGGGAGTCGAACGGACTCCTGGAATGGATTAAGTTCAAGAAACGAGGTACCACTGTACTGTACAGAATGGAAAACAACAAAGCTAGCTTGCCTCACCCTGGCACTAACTGTTAGAGTCACTTAACCAGGAAGCAGCAGAATTTTAAGGTCATATATTTATAATAAATGTTCATAAATATACCAATGTCTGGAGCAGCACAGGAAGACCTTCCTGAAACCATTTTGACTCCCTGAAACCATTTTAACTCCCAAACTGACCAAATGTTTTCTCTGCAAGGAGGGAGGGGGTGGGGAAACTTTCCCATTATCTCAGGAAGTGGGTGATCACCATTTCAGAGGAATGGGCGGACTACCAGGAGAGGCAATCAGATAAGGCATTATCAGAAAACTTGCTAGACAGGAAAAACAACAACACTCAAATTTCTGTTGTAGACCGCCTTTTCCGTGATGTAGGTATGATGTTTGCGGGGGATGGTCTTGGGTTACACCCCTTCTGTGATATATGTATGATGTATGGAGGGGTGGTCTTGAGCTCCAGGGCAGGGAATTTAAAATGTCTATATAAGGGCAGACACACCGTTGTTCTAGGTCCTCTTCCTTTCCTGCGTGTGAGGGGAACACCCTGTTGCAACAGATCAATAAAGATCAGGCTTACTAGCTGCTTTGCTTCTCAATATTCTCTGGTTGGCCTCTGTTATTTTCTCCTACCAATAGGGAACCCACATAAGAACTCTATATGGGCTTTTGGATACCCCATAAGGGAAGAAGGGCAGATTTTGTTTACAACAGATGGCGATGCACGGAGGGACATTTGGTTGCCCGGATTCTGGAAGCGAGGAAGGACTGGTGATCCAGCGTGTGCTAGGCAGTTTGCCAGGAGGAGCCACCAGTCCCCCAGCGATCCCAGGGTCTGGAAATAACTGGAGGTCCACCAGGGTTAACCAGAGGAAGCAAAGCTCAATCAGGCCAGCCTTAAACAACCAGTCAAGAGATCCCAGGATCACCAGGAACAGCGCATGCGGAAGTGATTATAAGTAGGAAACACGGGTAGTGGGTTGGGTTCTCTAAACCACAGCAACCAAAATTCTTATAACAACAACATATAGGTGTTTCAATCCGCAATATCCATACCAAATGGGGCACCTGATCAGTGGCGTAGTGTGGGGGGTGCAGGGGGGCTGGCCGCACCGGGCACAACATCTGGGGGTTATGGTTAGGGGGGCGCAAATCTACGGCTTAGGGGGTGCAAATCCACAGGTTAGGGGATGCAAATTACTTGCCTTGCCCCGGGTGCTGACAACCCACGCTACGCCACTGCACCTGATAGAAGATCAGAACCATTTTTATAAGAAAAGGTCTGGATACAAGAGGCAGTTGTTGCTTAGCCCATCAGTGCCTAAGAATAATTTCTAGTGCTAGAGGGTGTATGTCCTGGTTCACCCCCGAGACACCTGAGTTAATTTCTGCCACAGGGTGGCAAGAAGGAACTAATTAATAGGACTTTCCTCCCCAGTGAGTAAAAGCCATTTTAAAATAGGCATTCTGAATTGGTTTTCCTTTGGCTTGCCTTCACGCTTGCCTTCTGGCCACCGTGGTGAAGCCTGAGTTCATGCTCTTTTCCTTCCCAATCCTCCGTTTTAATGCACCAGAGAAAGAAACTAGAAGTTTATGGTTTTAAACTCACCACAGTTCCTAGCGAAACTAAGCTTTAGCCTTTGTTGGTCTCAAACCAGTATTGAAATAAACTGCTATTTAAATAAGCCACAGTTTTCCAAGATCCAGTGGCACGGAATCTGTAGTTAGTTCAAAATCAGAAACATATTCTTTCAATCCCTTCCTCTTGTGTGCTAATAAGGATTGGTGAGTGTAGATCGTGTAAACAGAGACTCGCAGCTCTTTCAGATAGCAGGGAGCCTTGTCTGAACTGAGCCTTTTATATCTTCTCAAATTAAAATAAAATTATTTTCTCCACCTTCAACTGCGGCACACACATGTTGAAGGTGCATTGCCAGTCATTAAAAAGCTTCATTTGATAACCCCAACCAAGGAAGCATCAACCAACCCACTGTGATTATTAACAAGCTGTCAGTTTAACAATGGATGGTTGCCCAGCATCTGTAATAAAACTAAGAAAAGTTGCTGCCAGTCTGATTGCTCATTCTGAAGTGGTCCATTGATCTTGTGTGGGTCATAATTCACCTGAATTGAATCAGGTGAATCTGCTTTGGAAATTGAATAGGGTGGGTTCCTCCTCCATCTCAAATAATAGCATGTAACTTATTGTATATCGGATGCCATATTGGAAATACTACATGGTGAGGAATTAATCTTCTTTGCTTTCTTGAGAACATTGTGGGTGGCTTGACAATGAGTGGCAGCACCTATGCTGTACAAATTTTACTCTGTTTCTGTTCGTTAATATAATTATCCCTGTAAAATATCCTGGGACTCCTTTGGAGTTCATCAGCAGGAGAAAATCGCTGATTCTTCGTGAGATCAGCTTGCCTGAAATATTTTTTCGTCCACAATCTTCAATATGTAGCTGTCTGGGTGTGCGTTCGGTTTCTGCTGGGATGTGCTTCTTGAATGTGCCTTGGATCACTCCCAGAGTCTTCTCTTCTCATGAGGTGGCCAAAGTATTGGAGTCTCAGCTTCTGGAAGGACAGATGCTGAAGTTGAGACTCCAATACTTTGGCCACCTCCTGAGAAGAGAAGACTCCCTGGAAAGGACCCTGATGTTGGGAAAGATGGAGGGCAGAAGGAGAAGGGGACGACAGAGGACGAGATGGTTGGACAGTGTTCTCGAAGATACCAGCATGAGTTTGACCAAACTGCGGGAGGCAGTGGAAGACAGGAGTACCTGGCGTGCTCTGGTCCATGGGGTCACGAAGAGTCGGACACGACTAAACGACTAAACAACAACAACATAGCCCTCCAGAATTTGCTGAGCTACAGTTCCCATCTTCCCTGACAGCTGGCCATGCTGGTTGGGGCTAATGGCTGTTGGAGCCCAGCGATATCTCAAAAGGGTCACAGGTCCCTTGTGTTGAAAGATGGGTCTGCATAGCCATATATGTGCTCATGTGAGGGAAGAAAACACGTTATTTTCATTGGAGTGAGATTGACTGGACCCCAAACTACTTGTCAAGGGGGGGAAACCTGTAGTAAAACAATCTAAAATAATGCTAACATGCAGAGTTGTTCCTTGACATTTTCCATAAAGTTTGCTGATGCTGATATGTGTGCAACTTGAGGTGTTTTATTCATTTATTTTTAAGAACTGTAGGCTGTGTTTCTCATGCGTATTTTTAGCTTTATCTAGATTCATGCATCCTGACATACTTCCTGGTTCTGAGCAGTGAAGCGAGAACACTGAGTTCACACTTTTTGCTTCTCGGCCTTGCATTGCTCCTAAACGGTTTTATTTGGATTTTCTTGATTGAGCATGCGACAAATGCAGTTTACAAATATTTTCAAAGAGACTTTTCAACGACAATGCTGTAGTGTAGCAGAGTGGAAAGAGAACAGCCTTTCTAAACAGGGAGAAAGTTTTGTCGCTTCAAACAAATGTTTGCTGGGTGTACATTCCCACACAGGAATTGTACTGCAAAGTAATGCAATGCGTCATTGACTGAGGCTGAGGGCTGGGTGTGGCTGGCTGTTATAGCCAGGGAGTCAACCAGAGGGAAGAAGTTTTCCTTCTGGTCCATTGTCTAAATCGTGCCCCAAAGCTTGCCTGTAATTGGCCGCAACCACGGAGGAACCCCAGCAGCCAGCACAGCTGGCAGAGGAGGAGGTTCTGCCCTTCTCTGGCCATGCTGAAGCCAGAATTTCCCCCCAACCACAGCTGCAACCAGGCTACAACCCTCACTCCCCACCAGCCGACAGATAAACAGCTATTCCCACATAGAGTAGGAGTTGTACAACAGACTTTAAATGGTTCCTAAGATTTCAGAGCATTGCTTGCAGGAGGACTTTATTTACAGCCGTTTATCTCTTTAAAATTCTTGCTAGATGTGCATTGGATTTTTAAAAGGGTGAAATGAAATACCCGGGAGCAACGCGTTAAAGCCATGTAAAGTGTATATAGTAAATGGAAAAAAGGTGCACATTTATTGCCACCAACTATTGTGTGGAAAGATTTTGTGTACTGCTCCATTCTTTGTTGTGAACTGGGTATTGACATGTTCACCAACAGCTTTTATTTTCCCTTTCCTCTGGTTTTGGTCCTTTATGACCATATAAATTTACGAATGTTTTGAGGGATGCTTTCCATCTTCATAACTGGACCACTTCCAGAAGACCTGCAAAAGGAACAGTCATCCTGTACTTGTACAAAATTTGTTCCATAGTTATACTATGTCTACTATTTACTGAAGATTCGGTCTAGTTTTTTAATAATAGTTTCTTAATTGAATTTTTCAAAAAGAAACAAAAACAGTCAAACCGTGCAAACTAAATAATTTGTGAGGAACTTCCATGACACTGAACTAAACCATCGTTATTCCATACTTTGGGCCATATTTCCCCCTCACTTTCCTTACTGCAAAAAATTACATTTTGGGGGGGAAAATATTTGTTGGGCTAATTTGCCATGCCCACTTGAATTATGCAACCTTAATTTTCTGGCATGTGATTGAATCCCGCTTGCACGATAGCAACAATCTTAACTTAAACTTAGTTAATATGATTAGACAGCAAATAATATTGTTGCTTAAAATATTGACTTATGAAAGTTTAAGACACGTGGCTAGTTGTGAATCAGACATTGGTATGCAGAAATCTTCTTGACATACTTGTGTCAGTCTCTGAAGAATGAATCATTATAAATTCATTTATGGGAGTCACTTGCAAGAACACTCCTAGTAATGAAAATTGCACAAAGAAATGACTTCAATAATCTGAGTAAGAAATTTAACCCTATGGGGTTTTTTTACTGTGTCTTCTGTAGTCGTTGACTGCTATCAGTAATTATGATGCATTTGTGCTCCACCTTCAGGAATGTCAAAGCCATTGAGCAATGTGTTGTTAAGTTTCACTTGAACAAGAATTGTGCTGTGCCCTCTTCTGGCATAGTCCATAAAATTGAATTTTGCAATATCTCTGAAATTTGTACTGTAATCTCATGCATTTAAAAAATGTGACCTCATTACATATTTGTTTGACATGTTGCAGAAAAAGTACCGAAAAGGATCAGTTGACATTTCCAAAATCAAGTGTGTGGAAATCGTGAAGAATGATGCTTTAGTTATTCCCTGTCAAAATAAATACCCATTTCAGGTAAGTTTCTAGGGTTGAAAACGCAGTCAACTCCATAAATAACTACAAAACAAACTTATTCAGTCTAGTCCAGATGTTTGGACTACAGCTCCAGGAGAGCAAGAGGGTGCGCACCGATCCCTCTTGCCCTCCTGGCTTCAGCGATAGCTGCGCAGCCTGCATTCGCTCCATAAGACGCACACACATTTCCCCTTACTTTTTAGGAGGGGAAAAGTGTGTCTTATGGAGCGAAAAATACGGTATATCAGTGTCACAATAGCATCATACATATCTATGGTGCAACCACAAATTTGAATACTGTGTACACCTTGCCTCAGTAAGGATATGCAGAGCTGGGAAAGGTTCAGAAAAGGAAAACCAAATGATCAAGGAGGTGGGACCACTCCCCTATAAGGAAAAACACAACATTTCCTGTTTGTGAGTTCAAGGGGGAAAGTGAGCAAGGAGAAGGTTGAGAGATGTTTGGGTCACTCATTGAAGCAGTGTATTGGAAGATTCAGGACAGACACAAAGAAGTACTTCACACAACACTTTGTTTAACTATGGAATTGTCTCCCAGAAGATGTAGTGATGGCCATCAACTTGGATGAACACCACCTATCTTGGCAGATGAATGAGACAATCAGAAACAGTACCTTCATCTTGACAGAACTGAGTGTTAGTTTACTGGTCCAGTCTGTTACAGATCCCAAGCACCAATTTTGCACTTATTGAGGAGATATGAGCTGTATAGTAGTCAATAAAGCACAGCCAATATTGCCACTCTTATCTTAACTTTTCTCTTCTTCGTCCTTTCCAGGTTGTGTATGAAAACAGCACACTTTATATTTTTGCTCCCACTGCATACAGTAGAGATCAGTGGGTAAGGAACTTGAAAGAAGGTAACTGCAGCTGTTTATAACATTTGCATATGAGTGGAGAGAAGGAAAGAACCCTGACCGAAAAGGCTAACAAAGAACTTTCTCGCATGTGCATACTGTACATACTGATGCATCCCCAGCCACCATTATTTAAAAACAGAAAATAGCAATTTGCGTCTAGTGATATATTTCTTGGTGAGAGGGAAGAGAAGTCAGTTGAAAACTACGCGGGGTAGAACAGTGGGAAGGGGATCATAACTACTTGTACAAGTCATGTCTTCATAAGAAATAATATTTCAACATCTTCAACACTTATTTCCCTCTTCTTGGGAACCCTAAGAATAGATCTGGATACCATCAAATGCATCTTCCTTAAACACTTCCCTTCTGGTTAATGCTAATGTTGGAGCATGGTACATGCAGGAGATAACAAGCTGCTTAACCCTTCCTGCGTCTACCAGCAAGTGCCTTCTTCAAGGGCAAGCGTTTTCCCTGCAGTCGTCTTATGGTCTTCTTATGATCTTGAAGACTGTCCCAGCGAATTCTTTTTAAAGCTGAAAGGTATTTGCAGGAGAGAATCAGTGGACAAGGGATTAAGCACCTCTACCCATTGATTTTTTTCTCTTGTAGTTCCCCTAGCAGTCCTTGCCCCATGTTTATGTTATGGGGCCAAAATAGGACTCCCAGTGCTATGGTGCTAAGTAATATCTAATTCCATCCTAAGAATAGGCCTGTAAGGGCCTGTATGTGGGCCCGTAAGAAAGTAGGAATCTCTAATGGAGGACTCTCAGTGCCTTACTAAATTGTAATTCCCAGAATCCATTGGGAGAAACTGTGATAGTTTAGTTGATGTAAACTCAGTATAAATTTCAAGTAGAGGTTGAGGCCTAATTTAAGGTCTTTGACTGTGCAGAATCCCCACTTTATCTACTATTTTTTGGATTATGAGATCAGCAAAGCCAAAAAAATAAATAGAACTGTATCCCACACAGTTCTATCCCAAAGTAAGGAAGTATTCAGAGCAAAGCCCAAAACCTCATTTTACCATAGATGACTTGGTCGTTAATGATATGGTAGATCATTTGACATTTAATAATGTCTGAATAATGCCTGTTTGCATAGATGTTTTATATTTCGGTGGCGTCTTTCATGTTCAGGTGTACTTAATCTCTGAAGAGTGGAGATGTGTCAATACAGATGGTTCCCTTAGGCTAAAATATTAACAGTGCTGAATCTAGAAGATTAAATTACTAACAGAACATTAGCATTTTGGCCTGAAATGTTGGCATTTTACTTTTTTGTAGAAATAAAAAACAACAATAATATAATGGTTAAGTATCACCCTAAATTCTGGACAGATGGAATCTACCAGTGCTGCAGACAAACAGAAAAATTAGCGCCTGGATGTGAAAAATATAACCTCTTTGAAAACGGTAAGTGCTTGTATTCATTGTACCAGGGTAGCCAGTCTTCAGGCTTGCACAATCTGCAGCCTCATATCCCGGAACCCTAAAGTACACCAACTGGAGCTAGGTTGCAAACTAGTGGCTCAGGTAGGTAGACATACACTAAGAATTAAGAGTCAAAAGCTCTGAGCACATTTTCAGCCCAAGACTTTTTGATCCATATCAGAACCAAGCTCACCAGGCCAAGCATTCTGCTTCAGCAATTTAATGTGGTAGTGGGGAAGCTTTTTAGTTGCTGCTGTTGTGTTGGAATCTAACCCCACCTGTGTGTATCTGAAGAAGTGTGCATGCACACGAAAGCTTATACCCAGAACAAACTTAGTTGGTCTCTAAGGTGCTACTGGACAATTTTTTAATTTTTTTAATTTATCCCATCTCTTCGGTTTCCCTCCTCACAGCCTCCCAGATTGCTCCCCTTCCTCTCCTCTCAGTTGTTTCTCTTTATGTTCAGCTGCTCTGGTTCCAATATGAACTTTCAAAAAATGAAAGAGGAAATGGGAAGCGTGTCCTTCAACGTACTTTTGGAGGCAGGTAGATGGTAATGATCCTTGCCAGCTTATAATGAAAGCCAAGAGCACCAACTCTATGGGGCTGAGGTGTATTCACCCCATAGCATGTGGTGTAGTGGTTAAGAGCGGTGGACTTGTAATCTGGTGAACTGGGTTCGATTCCCTGCTCCTCCACGTGCAGCTGCTGGGTGACCCTGGGTGACCTTGGGCCAGTCACACTTCTCTGAAGTCTCAGCCTCACTCACCTCACATAGTGTTTGTTGTGGGGAAGGAAGGGAAAAGGAGATTGTTAGCCGCTTTGAGACTCCTTAGGGTAGTGATAAAGCGGGATATCAAATCCAACCCCCCCTCCTCTTCTTCTTCGTCTTCTTCTTCTACTACTACTTCTTCCCTCATATCTGTTGAAGGGACAGAAGAGGCTGAGTGCAGAGACTTTGTGGCCATGCATAAGGATGCAGCTTTGGCAACCCTTGTGTTTAATAATTGCCAGTCTTGTGCAAATCACCCAGAGATATGTCAGCAGATCCCAATCTACCTTAAGGTCATCCCTGTTGTGTACTATTTATGGACCTACTTAGACTCATACTATAACCAGGGTGATTGCTGCCACCTCCATGAAGGTTCCTATTCCTGTTTAAATGCTTCTGCCTGTGGTGGTTGTTGTTGTTTGAATTTATATACCATCCTATACCCAGGGGTCTCGGTGACCTTGGTGGCCCTTCCAACTCTATGATTCTACAATTCTTCTGACAGCATGGTCAGCACACCAAACCATACAGTGTCACCATACACATTTTCAGATTCTGTTTTGAACCACAATGATGGTTAATATTGATGCCAAATTAACTTAATGGGTTAGACCCAGTGTGGAAAATTTGCACATCGGAAAGGGGGGGGGAGAGAAATTAACTTAATGGGTTAGACCCAGTGTGGAAAATTTGCACATCAGAAAGGGGGGGGGGGAAGAATGCGTGAAATCCTGTGGCTCGCTTCCATCTGTGTTGGTTAATCCATAACCATTTCTAATGGTTAATCAATCAGCAGCATGATATGATTAGGGGAAGTGCAACCATTCTGATCTTTCAGAAATATTGATGTTATATACTTAAGCTTTTAACAGATACCTCTAAATTCAGACTCTGTGATTTCTATGGTTTGTTTTAGGTATGAAGGCTTTGCCTCCATCAATGCCGGATAAAAGTAAGGTAAGGAGAGAATTCAGAGCACTAAGGAGCTATAGCTGATAAGAGTTAATGGGTGCTAGTGTATCAGAGGGGGTTTATCTCTGAGTTACTGGGGATCACAAGTAAAAAAGTGTTGTGCTCAGGTACTGCTTGAGCTTCCTATTGGCACCTGGCTGTTCACTGATTTTATGGGTCTTTGCTCTGATTCAGCAGGGGTTGTCTTATGCTTTTAACTTACATTCAGTTCTGTACTATTATAATTGGAACTATATATTTCAGGTTGTAATACAACCTGAAATATAGGTAATCCAAATGCAATGGGGGTCTGAGTAAAAGCTCCAACTCCACGGCCTAGGACCCTCGTACCTACGGTATGCCCCACAGAGGAACTTAAGGTCCATAAATAGCAACACCCTAGAGGTCCCGGGCCCTAAGGAAGTTAGATTAGCCTCAACCAGAGCCAGGGCCTTTTCAACATTGGCTCCAGCCTGGTGGAACGCTCTGTCTCATGAGACCAGGGCCCTGCGGGATCTGATTTCTTTCCGCAGGGCCTGTAAGACAGAGTTGTTCTGCCTGGCCTTTGGCTTGGAATCAATTTGATTCCCTCCCCCTCTTTCTTTTTACTTTCTCCTCCTGTTGATGAGGCTGCTTTTTAATGTTTTAATGTTGTATTTTAATCTTGTTTTTAAGTTGTATTCATTCAACTTGTTTTTATTATTGTTTGTTAGCCTCCCTGAGCCCGGCCTTGGCTGGGGAGGGCGGGGTATAAATAATTTTTTATTTTTTATTATTATTAATGGACTCAGCAAACACATGCTTGGAAACATGTATCTGCTGAGGCAACATATCATTATAACCCGACTGTCATGTACTGTACCGTATGCTATGCTTAATTATTCTACTGAGATCAGTATTTGTATTTCCATACAAATGCTAGTATTCACAGGCATATGCTTATGCTAGATCTGTGCAAACAGGTTTCTGTCTCTTCTGTCAAAACTCCCAAGCCAATTCTTAGCAACCAAACACCCACACCCTGCAGCTTGCCTCCCTGCCCCCCCCCCCCGCAAAAAAGAAAGGGCACATCCTACCTGTTCTAAACTTGCTAACCTAAGCCCAGGTCTTTTGTAACACAGTTGTGCTAACCTTCTGTTTTCTTAATGGCTTGCTCCCCCCATGAGGTTTCCTCCCAGGTAAATTGGTTGTGACTTAATTAACACTTAACTCATGTTAATTTTCTAGGATCAAGAGGTGTCTCCATTTAAGATGTCTGCCTGACTTAATTAGTTTTTACTTACGCTAATTCCAAGGGCTTTGAGGTTGGTCTCACACAAGACCCACTGATCTGTCTTAAGTCAGAAGGATCTGACATCCTGTTTTAACATATCAGTTCCAATTAAAGTCTGACATTTATTAAACACTTAATTAAATACAACGATTAGAATCTTTAAGTAAAATAGTTCTAATACCTTGTTTCATTTTCAGAGAAGGCCCCCACCCCCTGTTCCCCAGGAAGAAGAGGAGGAAGAGGAAGAAATAGTAGTAGCCATGTATGACTTTCAGCCCACGGAACCTCATGACTTGAGATTGGAAAGAGGTCAAGAATATACCATCCTTGAAAAAAATGACATTCACTGGTGGAAAGCAAGAGATAAATACGGGTAAGGAATCTTAAAAAGCAGAGACATCACCTTGCCAACAAAGGTCCGTATAGTTAAAACTATGGTTTTCCCAGTAGTGATGTATGGAAGTGAGAGCTGGACCATAAAGAAGGCTGATCGCCGAAGAATTGATGCTTTTGAATTATGGTGCGGAGGAGACTCTTGAGAGTCCCATGGACTGCAAGAAGATCAAACCTATCCATTCTGAAGGAAATCAGCCCTGAGTGCTCACTGGAAGGACAGATCCTGAAGCTGAGGCTCCAATACTTTGGCCACCTCATGAGAAGAGAAGACTCCCTGGAAAAGACCCTGACGTTGGGAAAGATGGAGGGCACAAGGAGAAGGGGACGACAGAGGACGAGATGGTTGGACAGTGTTCTCGAAGCTACCAGCATGAGTTTGACCAAACTGCGGGAGGCAGTGGAAGACAGAAGTGCCTGGCGTGCTCTGGTCCATGGGGTCACGAAGAGTCGGACACGACTAAACGACTAAACAACAACAAAGGAATGTGACCATTGTTTCAGCTTTTTAATACTGCCAGAAATGGATGGTACAATGCTTCCAATAGATGTAACTACATTATGATGGTCATTACTAACATTTTAATTGTTGCTGAATGGGTGTCCAACCTTTTTTCGCTCAAGAGCCAGCACCTCTCCAAAGGTTGTGTGCCAGCATGTCTGTGTACACATTTGCATGCATGCATTTCAGGAACTTGCCTGAAGGCAGCCACCACCTAAGAATGGATTCATGTTTGCTGATGCGCTGGCACAAAGAAGATTTCTATCACATGATGCAGAAAGCAGCTTCATACACACCACTCCTTGCTTGCAATACACATGCAAGAGAGAGGGAAGATCTTCTGCTCTTCTTCCTGTAGTTTCCCTTCAATGCCTGATAAAGTGATAATGATCTATAACTGCTGTTCTCACCACTTTGCCTTCTCTCTAGAATGATACTTAGAGATTGTATATCTTCGTAAGGCATTGGCCTGAAGCTTCTGGAAGCACAGAAACTTTTTAAAACAAACAAACAAACTATAATTTTTTAATAAACAACTGTGGCACAAATAGGGACGTGGGTGGCGCTGTGGGTTAAACCACAGAGCCTAGGACTTGCCGATCAGAAGGTTGGCGGTTCGAATCCCCGCAACGGGGTGAGCTCCCATTGCTCGATCCCTGCTCCTGCCAACCTAGTAGTTCGAAGGCACGTCAAAGTGCAAGTAGATAAATAGGTACCGCTCCAGCGGGAAGGTAAACGGTGTTTCCGTGCGCTGCTCTGGTTCGCCAGAAGCGGCTTAGTCATGACCCGGAAGCTGTACGCCAGCTCCCTTCCCTCAGCCAGTAAAGCGAGATGAGTGCCACAACCCCAGAGTCGATCACGACTGGACCTAATGGTCCGGGGTCCCTTTACCTTTACCTTTATGGCACAAATGTCAGGGGATGGCGTCTCCAGATATGACTAAAAATGTCTCCTGAGGGAGGGGCGTATGTGTCCATAGTTTCCATTTATCTACTGCTTAATATTTAAAAATCTCCTAAGTGAAGTAAAACATAGAAATAATACCGCTAAAATAGAAATACAGCATAAAACAGTGAACAGTAGTAGAAAAGCAGGAATTCAGACACATAAAACAGTCGAGTCTGATCGTATGGGTAAGGGAAATCCTGGAGAAAAAGATATGTATTTCCAATACATCTGAAGCAACTTAACAGGCAGAGGGAAGGGCATTCCATAGTATAGGGGCAACGGCAGAAAATACCTGCTTTCAGGTCACTATCCTGTCATATTCAGCAGGGTGTGGTACCACAAGTAGAATTTCCCCATATGATTTAAGCATCTCTAAAGGGACAGGTGGTCTTTCAGATGACTTGGTCCTGAGTTATTTAGGGCTTTTTGTGTTAGCAACCAGACTTTGAACATGTACCAGTTCCTTCAGCAAAAGTGTAATATGTGCAATAAGTGCTCCACTCAACATGCTGCCTTCTGTGTTTATCATGAAGATTAAATAGATGGATCCAGAATTTGATTGGTGCACCTTCAACATGCTGTAAAGAATATATTTTAAAAGATGCTGAGAATAAGAGTTTGGATTAATTTCTTGATTTATAATGAGAATGAGCACTGGTTAAGAAAAATGTTAGTAGCACTAATACGTATGTTGAAAGCAAGCATATATATATATATATATATATATATGCTTTCGTAGATTTTCACGGGTACAGGAATGCAGGTTTTGGTGTCCTCGGGTGTCTTCCCGTGTAAAAGTTGGGGTGTCTAGGCGACGTTTCGACGAGGTCTCACTCGTCATCTCGTTTGCACCAGCCTGAAGATGACGAGTGAGACCTCGTCGAAACGTCGCCTAGACACCCCAACTTTTACACGGGAAGACACCCGAGGACACCAAAACCTGCATATATATATATATATATATATATATATATATATATATATATATGTTCTTTATTATCCTGTGCATTGCTTTGAGTACCCTGTGTGGGCTAGATAGATGACTGTGGAATTTATAAATGCAAGTTTATTACTCTGACATTGTTATAATATGTGTTTTCTAAGCATGGGTTTCTTTTGGTCACTTCTAGAAGCAAAGGATATATTCCAAGCAACTATGTAACAGGAAAGAAGTCCAACAGTCTAGATCAATATGAGTAAGTAAATACTTAAATGTAATACCCAGGAGAAAATTCTTCTGTATGTATTTTGGCAACTGCATAAAAATAATTGGCTGAATAAAGTGAGCTCTGACACCCACATCTACAGTATTCTTCTTTCACCAGTTTGAGAGTAAGCTAGCATTTAAAAAAGCACTCCTGACCAGTTCCAAAACTTCATAAAAGCTGTTGTTCTGTAAAACACCTACTGATACCTACCCTCTTTATTCACAGAAAATCAACATTGTAGAGTAGCTAAGGGCCACTTCACATTTTACATTAACAAAAATTGATATATGCATATATGAGTACACATCACAAGGAAATAAAACTAATTCAGAACTCCTTGTGACTTGTTACAGACATAACGCCGCTATTTTATTTACCATGATTAAGATATTAAAAGCAGTTTGTGGTTTTGAGCTCCCCCTTCACACCTCTTCAGCACAAACATTCCCACACATTTTCCTTGTCTGTCTTAATCATGCTCCTTTATTAACAGAGAGAATCTGGTTAGCATTAACGTTTTCTAACAATGCAGATATTCAACACTAAACCATGGTAAACAGAAATGTGGTGTGTGTATTTCTGTATGCATTTATAGGGAATAAACACAGAAGAGAGAATAATGGCATGGGCGAAGGAGCTTATAACCTATTCCCAAATTCTTAAGCATGGTTAAGGGATCAGCAGGATGTCTGAAGTGGATCTATTCCCTGTTATGCTTTAGTATAAACATGGCCATACTACAGATGTCACATCCAAAGTCAGCAGCCTAACATATTACAGCTTTTGATTTTCTCCCCTTTCTCTTTAGATGGTACTGTCGAAATCTAAACAGAAGCAAAGCTGAACAACTCCTAAGAAACGAAGTGAGCATTTGCTTTATAACATTTCTAAGTACAACATAAAAACTTAAACCAACATAATTTCATATGCTTGAGTGAATCATAAATCATACAAATAGGAAAAGCTTGATGAATGAAGTTTTCATTTTTTTATTGGATTTTAGGATAAAGAAGGTGGTTTCATGGTGAGGGACTCCAGCCAACCAGGTTTATATACAGTATCCCTTTATGCAAAATTTGGAGGGTAAGTTGCTCATTCCACAGACACCCCCTGACAATTTTGTTGCTTGTATGTATGTAAACATCTGTCTTCCTCTTTTAAGACAAATCACACATATTTTATCATCAAACTTTTTCTGTATAAGTAAGCTGAAACGTGTGCCTCCACTCAATTATCCAAACAGGTCATTGTGTCAACTAAATTAGATCAAATGATGTCCTAGGATTGGTTTTATTATCCTAGCTAGTTGGAATTGGCCTCTTCTTTGGTAAAGGAAGTTTAGAATAATTAAGAAGGTGGGAACAGTCTCTAAATTAATTTCTGATGGGCTATATGACCACCCACATTAAAGTCAGAGCTTCTCTCGACTTCAGTCCAAAGTCTCATCCACATCTGTAAAGGCTGGCATTTGCTGACTTCAAATTCCCATAAAACTGTGAGGCAGCCCCTCAGCCCCTCGCCTCCATTTTCATGAGGAACTCTCCTTGTTCACTTAAGCCTCAGAATGGATCCTGTGCATTGCCTTTGCACATACCAACTTTATGTAAGTTGCTGAAACTATCATCAGAAATACATATGTAGCTGTAAAGTTCACCAGAAATGTATTTGTTTGTTTTCTCTAACGTTGCTTCTTATTCTTCCTTCTCTCTCAATTTGAATTTTTAAAATGCTGGTATTGCAAGCCTGGGGTAGACTAAATAACTTTACTAGCTTGTAGGGTTGGTCTCACACATGTGTGAGTGCTTGGGCTTAAGCTACCTGCCTACTTCTACTGTAGCTGCATGCACTAGGTTTTCACAATTGTTGTGAACAAAAGAGGCAAAGACTGTGTTTTTTAGCAGCTCACTTCAGTTAACAGTTTCAGGGCAAAGTTTGTTCCTCAATTACTCTACTGATTGAAAAACACCTGTAAATGTTTTAGTAAAATACTTTATTAGCAAGATACGTAACATAATTATGTCTAGTGCAAATGAAAAACCAAATTATTCTTATTGTTATTTTTAGAGAAGGGTTATCTGGAATAAGACACTACCATATTAAAGAAACGATGACATCACAAAAGCAGTACTACCTAGCTGAAAAACATTTATTTGACTCCATTCCTGAGCTAATTGAGTATCATAAACACAACGCTGCAGGTAAATGAGTCCAAGTTTCTTATCACTTGATTGAATGCGGCTTAACAATCTAGTTGCATAACTTTGGGAGACAAGTACATCTTACTAGCTAGAGAGCCTGTCGCCCACTGCATAGGTCTGTACTTTCAAGCTCTGTGTCTGAGCACTCCCCACCCCTGACGCTTTCTGTAGGAAAACCCACTCTTTAATGCTAAATCGGAACAAATGGCAATTCGGGTTTTCCACGGATTGTTGTTTGCTCCAGTTCAGCAGCAAAGAGTGGGTTTTCATGGGGAAAGTGCTGGGGCAAGTGTGGATGTGTGCCTAGAAATGCGATCCAAAAGGAAGTCCAGATGAACCCTGCGTACCCACTGGGGTTTTTGGATTTGTTTTACGGTAATATTCCATGCTATATCACATCTTGCCCCTAAAACTCCCTTCAGTTTCAAAAAAGAATTTGCGGTTCAGTCTTGGGGTGGTCTGCTGCTCGAGAAACAAGTTAGATGTACACTTTTAGTTTCTAAATAATAACTGGGGTGTTTTCCCTGGATACTATACCTTTGGTATTTGCGCAAGAAAGCAAACTATTATTCTGTACCCCTCCTGTGCTCCCCCTTTTATTTGCCTTTTTTATAACCTTCGTGGTTCCAAATTATCCTTGTAATGTATGCTATACCCTTGAACATTTTTAACTGCAGGCTGCTCCTAATTTTTTAAGCTTCTGAGAACACTTATTTTATTCTATCTTAACATATTTGACAGCAAAGTGAATGATTATTAATTAACAAAAATGTGGCAACCCAGTATCCTGGTAAGCACTAATAATAGCAGGACTACATTACTACCCGTCCAAATTCCTGATGTAGTCTCCTTATGGATTTCCCCCAAACTTTCAGGTCTTGTAACAAGGTTACGATACCCAGTGACTCCAAAGGTGAAGCCCTCCCCAACCACGGCAGGATTCAGTTATGGTACGTATGGTATATTTATTTTGAAAGTGTAAATCAACGAAAAGGCTATTTTGTTTGAAATTGAGTATCTTCTTATGTTCTTGGTAACAGATAGTTCAGCATCTGCAGTGTTGAAAAGCCTTCTCAACACTGTAAGCCAACAACTGATGAAATTAGACATGACAGTCATGTGATGGCCCTTACATGCTTGTTTTTAATTGACTAAATAACAGCTGTGGGATGCGGCAATCTGGAAGAGGACCACTGCCTGAAGGGTGGGGGTTTTTGCCCCTGCCACGGTCCTGATTTAGATCCTCACCTCCATGGTTGCTATTTGCCCCAGGGAAGTTGACATTGGCACTTATAATGTTAGCCCAGAGCAACTAGCAGCCACAGGAACAAAGTGTTAAAAGATCCCCCTCCCTACACTTCTTGGAAAAGAGCCTTCTAATAAATGCAGAGACATCACCTTGCCAACAAAGGTCCGTATAGTTAAAGCTATGATTTCCCAGTAGTGGTTTATGGAAGCGAGAGCTGGACCATAAAGAAGGCTGATCGCCGAAGAATTGATGCTTTTGAATTATGGTGCTGGAGGAGACTTTTGAGAGTCCCATGGACTGCAAGAAGATCAAACCTATCCATTCTGAAGGAAATCAGCCCTGAGTGCTCACTGGAAGGGCAGATCCTGAATCTGAGGGTCCAATACTTTGGCCACCTCATGAGAAGAGAAGACTCCCTGGAAAAGACCCTGATGTTGGGAAAGATGGAGGGCACAAGGAGAAGGGGACGACAGAGGACGAGATGGTTGGACAGTGTTCTCGAAGCTACCAGCATGAGTTTGACCAAACTGTGGGAGGCAGTGGAATTCAGGAGTGCCTGGTGTGCTCTGGTCCATGGGGTCACGAAGAGTCGGACACGACTAAGCAACAAATAACAACAAAGAAGAAAACAAACACACGAGCACCAATCCTGTGATTGGGGTTGTGTCTCGTTTAGGCCTTAAAATAGCCTTTCCCAGGACAATATAGTAGGAGCTACTCTTCCCCTACTCTGATTATTATGATAGGTTAGGTCCAACAGTAATTCATATGAAATATAATAGAGTGTATTTAGACTAAGGGGGAAAGGGGAAATATTGGCACTAGACTGAAAGATGCTGGAACAAGAATTAATCACCATGTTAACGGCAGATGGGATGTGGAGTAATGTCTTAAACTACAAAAGCATAATCTGACACATTAGGGGTTGAAGCTTTCTTGAGAAGTGACACAAGCGGCCCAGAGAACTACCAGATCGCAGTGCTTATATTTTATCAAACAAAGGCTGGGTTGGCTTCTGTCAAGTGTGAGAAGCATGAAAGATATTGCTTCAGAAGGGGCAAGTGGATTACAGTACACAATCTACATTTTGTTTGTTGGGGCCTATCCACACCTTCCTCTTGTCACGCTCCGGGTTTTCTCTTGATTGACGTTTGCTCTGATTTAGAACCGAATACAGTGGTACCTCGGGTTACATACGCTTCAGGTTACATACGCTTCAGGTTACAGACTCCGCTAACCCAGAAATAGTACCTTGGGTTAAGAACTTTTCTTCAGGATGAGAACAGAAATCGTGCTCTGGCGGCACGGCGGCAGCGGGACGCCCCATTAGCTAAAGTGGTGCTTCAGGTTAAGAACAGTTTCAGGTTAAGAACGGACCTCCGGAACAAATTAAGTACTTAACCCGAGGTACCACTGTAGTGGGTTTTCCATGGGAAAAACAGCAGGGACAAGAGGGGATACCGCTTGGAACCCTGCCTAAAAAGCGTCAGTCAAGCAAAAAACTGCTTGGACGAGCCCTCAATAAAATGATTTGTCTGTATCAGAAAGTTGGGAGCTTAGGTATAAAAAGTTTTAGATTATTTTTTTTAAAAAAACCTACAAGAACCTGTTGAGTGGAGAGGATTCCTGCAGATCCAGTTGCTGTGGAGTCATCTTCTTTGAGAAAGATGTCCCAACTATCCATTTTTTAAGGAAGGCTTTGAGAATGAGAAGTGGGGATTCTGCAGCGAGTGGGAAAGGATGGATAATGGTTTTGGCTGGGTCTCTTTCAGAAAAAGAAACGGGGGGGCATAAGCATTGTCTTCCTCTGAACACCTTCATTTTATTTTCCTCCCTTGTAGAGAAATGGGAGATCAATCCTGCCGAGCTCACTTTCATGAGAGAGTTGGGCAGCGGCCTTTTTGGCGTGGTGCGCCTTGGCAAATGGAGAGCGCAATATAAAGTGGCTATCAAAGCAATCCGAGAAGGTGCAATGTACGAAGAGGACTTCATAGAAGAAGCTAAAGTGATGATGTAAGTAACGTGTACAGGTGCTAGGCTTTGCTTTTAAAATCCTGAAGAGCCTGGTCCTTATGTATCTTCTCCCTAGGGTATTTGCCTGCAGCTTTATTTATTTAAAGGGACGTGGGTGGTGCTGTGGGTTAAACCACAGAGCCTAGGACTTGCCGATCAGAAGGTCAGCGGTTCGAATCCCTGCGACGTGGTGAGTCAAAGTGCAAGTAGATAAATAGGTACCACTCCAGCGGGAAGGTAAACCGTGTTTCTGTGCGCTGCTCTGGTTCGCCAGAAGCAGCTTAGTCATGCTGGCCACATGACTCGGAAGCTGTATGCCGGCTCCCTCGGCCAATAAAGCAAGATGAGCGCCGCAACCCCAGAGTCGGCCACAACTAGACCTAATGGTCAGGAGTCCCTTTACCTTTACCTTATTTATTTAAAGTACAGTGGTACCTCAGGTTACAGATGCTTCAGGTTACAGACACTTCAGGTTAGAGACTCCGTTACCCCAGAAATATTACCTCGGGTTAAGAACTTTGCTTCAGGATTAGAACAGAAATCATGCAGCGGCAGTGCACTGGCAGCAGGAGGCCCCATTAGCTAAAGTGGTGCTTCAGGTTAAGAACAGCTTCAGGTTAAGAACGGACCTCCGGAACGAATTAAGTACTTAACCCGAGGTACCACTGTATTTTTATTCCACCCTTTGGCTGAAAAAGCTCTCAGAGTATATTTGGTGTTTTGTTGGAGGGGATGCCAGGGAACAGGGAATTATGTTCACATGTGGTGGGGGTTTAAATATGTACAATTTTTCTGACAAAGGGTCTTTAAGGAGATAATAGAAATCACTGGGTTAAACCTGACTGAAAGTCCAGAGGTAGCATTCTTATCAATTTACGATGGAGTGGAAGGTTCGCAGGCTATGAAGGACTTGTTCACAAAATTATTGACAGCTGCACACATTATTATAGCTGGGAAGAGGAAGGGGCAGGCAGAATATAATATCGAAGAATGGTATAAAGAGGTGTGGGGTGTAGCTATTAATGATAACTTAACATGTGCCATTAAGGTAAGATGGGGACAAAGCAGGAGAAATTATTTTGAGGAGATATGGAGGGTGTTTGTAGAATTTGTACTGTTAAATACAGAAAGGGGTCAAACTATCGCAAGAGGTGTTGAAATATTGGAAGCTTGGATAGTTACAATAGAATGGTCTTGGTGGTGGGGTGCACATTTTTTTTTCTTATTTATTTATGATTATTACTTTGTCAAAATAAATAAAATAATTTAAAAATAATTTTAAAAAGACTCTCATAGTGTCCCACAAATATCAGGAGTCAAACCCTCAGCTCAGTCTTTTAGACATGATGTGCACGAAAAAGCAAATGGAGGGAGTAGGAAAAATCTAACTCAGACACAATTCTTAAAAGCCATAGTGATAAGTCTTATAAATGACCAGCTTGGATAGAAATAGTTTGGGCAGCTTTAGGGAATGGCCAAAGACAGCTGGTCGTTCAGCAGAGGCAATTAAATATATGGATTTTAATTCCTTTCAGGAAGTTGACGCATCCAAAATTAGTCCAGCTGTATGGTGTCTGCACCCAGCAGAGACCTATTTACATAGTGACAGAGTTCATGGAGCACGGCTGCCTTCTGAATTACCTTCGGCAAAGACGTGGACACTTTACAAAAGACCACCTGCTGACAATGTGCCAGGATGTTTGTGAAGGGATGGAGTACCTGGAGAGAAACAGCTTTATTCACAGAGATCTGGTAAATAATATACTGAAGAGTCTTTATATTTTGCTTCGTGTAGAAAACGTAATTATTAAAGAAACAGTGTTCAAAATGAAAGAGGAACAGAGGCCAGTGTTGCCCACAGCACCCTTGACCATCATTCAAGGCACCCCAGGGTGCCATAGCACACTGGTTAGACTGGGGACTAATTTCAGACAGGTGTATTCCCATGTGAGAATGAGGCACCAAAACTACCTATTATTTTTAGCCACCCCAAATATGAGTATGTGATGTTCAAGTTGGCTTAAATATTTTATGAAAGCCACTTCAGTCCTAGCTGAACTTGGGATCTGGCCAATGAGAGCTTATTATGCAATAAATTTGTTAAGGTCTACAATCCCTTTTTGTAATCTTTGCTACAGCTCCTGTCCCTTGAAAATATGCCTGCCTCTCATTCTGCTGCCCTCAATGGCATCCAAAATATGCCTCCACCTGAGGCAACCACTTGAGGTGTGCTACACGTGGGTAACACTTTGGTCTAAACCACTGAGCCTAGGGCTTGCCTAGGGTGAGTTCCCGTTGTTTGGTCCCAGCTCTTGCCCACCTAGCAGTTCAAGAGCACATCAAAGTGCAAGTAGATAACTAGGTATTGCTCCACAGGAAGGTAAACGGCATTTCTGGCTCGCCAGAAGCGGCTTAGTCATGCTGGCCACATGACCCGGAAGCTGTCTGCGGACAAATGCTGGCTCCCTTGGCCTATAGAGCGAGATGAGCGCGCAACCCCTGAGTCGTCCGCAACTGGACCTAATGGTCAGGGGTCCCTTTACCTTTAGGGTTGCCTCTGCACCGTTGCAGTTTTCAAAATTTAAGCTTAGCACATTCTTATCCGGCTGTATCGTCACTGTAAATAATAACATGCCTATGTTTTCCCTCAGGCTGCTAGAAACTGCTTAGTGAATGAATCAGGGGTGGTGAAAGTGTCTGACTTCGGAATGACAAGGTACTGGCCTCTGGAATTTAAGTGGAACTAATGTATTTTGCATGGGCAAGTGTGAAAATTACAAGGGGACTGGAATTTGTACCTAGACTGAGCCTGCAGAAGCCAAATGCAGCTTTGAAAGGGACTTCTGAAGACTCCCGGGGGCGGGGGGGGGGATAAGATGATGTCATTGTGATTGGTGGATTCAGAAGTCTTTCCACTCATAGATGGAGGCCTGCCGCAGCTGCATACCTGAAACTGCAAAAAACAAACAAACCCAAAGAGTTGCGGTTGTCAGATTCCTGACAGCTCCTAATACATGTGACCAATAAATGCGAGTACAAGTACAGATTACAAGCTCTTGCAGATTTAAATATTAGTTCCATAGTTAATACTTTCAAATGATGTTTGTGAAGTTTACAAGTAGCCACTAGATGGAGGTGTGAACACTTACCTCTTGATGGGCTTCTAGGGCTGGTTTCAGACTGGAGGAATCATATAGTGTTTTCCTTTTTTAGGTATGTGCTTGATGACCAGTACACAAGCTCTTCAGGTGCTAAGTTTCCTGTGAAGTGGTGCCCCCCAGAGGTTTTCAATTATAGCAGGTTCAGCAGCAAGTCAGATGTCTGGTCTTTTGGTAAGCTGGCTATGTTTTTATTCTATTTTAAATGTGGAGGTATTATTACTATTGGCTACAAACCGCCCACATAATTTGTATTTACTCTTTAGAACTGGGGTGGAGAACACTTTGGCTAGTGGGCCAGATTCTTATCTCACCTACCCCTTGTGGACCAGGTTTGACAGGTGGGCAGAACCGGCCATTTCTCAATCACCTGACATTTTTTACCTTCAAGGGTCTCAGCCCCTTTCAAAGCACTCTTTGAGAGGGGTTTCTGAAGATCTGATAAGCCGGAGCATCATGTGATAGTCATGGTTGCATGAATAGGCCATCAAACCTTCTCTTAGATGTTACACATAATTTATCTCTTCAGTCCAACTAATTTTTCTCTATATGGTTTATTCTCAGTCTTACTGTTCCAGTGTCAGTTCTAAATTATCTTAGAAGACTTGGGACCAGCAGGCATAAGGGACAAGAAGCAACTTTAAAGGAATTATTTCCTGTTAACATATTTGCCATTACAGATACACGTATGTTCTAGTTTAGATAACATCTCTCTGGTAATCAGCCAATGGTCTTTTTGTGTCTCTTCAATTTTTCAGGTGTTCTCATGTGGGAAGTATTTACTGAAGGCAAAATGCCCTTTGAGACAAACACGAACTATGAAGTAGTGACTATGGTTAGCCAAGGACACCGTCTATTTCGGCCAAAGTTAGCATCTAAGAATATTTACGATGTGATGTTGTTGTGCTGGCATGAGGTACAGTACCTTATCTTTTAGTTGTACATCTCCATGTGATCCCTGATATACAATATAGGAATGCTTTATACTTAACTATGAAGACAGAGAACAATCAAGGCTAAAGAACAGAGCAAAAAAAGAAGTCAGGATAGCTCAGTCGGTAAAAGCATGAGACTCTGAATCTCAGGGTTGTGGGTTTGAGCCCCACATTGGGTAAAAAAATTGCTGGGGGTTGGACTAGATGACCCTCGGGATTCCTTCCAACTCCAAAATCCTGATTCTATATCATTTGAAAGGAGAAATCTAGTACAGACCCAGGGTTTCTGTACACTGGAGCAAACTGGATTTGCACCAACTTGTTTCCCCATTAATGTAGGGGCATCCCATGGTTTTCCCAGACCTTCCCCTCCTTAAATGCTATTCCCCCCCCCCCAATCGTTGGAAAGTCCAAAGGGGCCAGGATCAAAGAACCCTGCATTTACAGGGGGGAAAGGTGAAACAGGGAAGGCATCATGCTCCAGTGTGGACAAGCCTTTTGAGTGGAATTTGCATGGTTCCTGAATTGTAAAAATGAGCAGTCCCTACTTGATGGAATCACTATGGAGGCACAGGTGAGAGAGATGCCATCAAAAAATAGAAAGGGGGAAGTAATTAGAGAACCCGTGACACCAAGAAGTGACTGGCCTTCTTACAGGACAGTGCACCTTCTTTTTTTGGGGGGGGGGAATTGAGTAGAATTGTTTACATTAGATACATGCAAAAGATTTCCCTCTAACAAAATAAAACCTTTATCGTTGTTAGCAAATCCATCCTGATACTTCTAAAGTCTGGGCTCAGTTGGAGGATGGACTATATGATTTAGTAATAGCAGGGAAGAATGAGAAATTATTTGCTTCTGTTCTAAAAAAATAAATAAAAATCCCCATACTTTTTACCCATTTATTTTCCCTCGGTAACTCGGGTTGGGCTGAAGGTCTCTAATGTTATTTTGAAAATATTTATTTTATTCATTTGCAATTGCCCCCCCCCCAATTATTTGTGATTCATCTAATTCACCAGGTGAATTAATGGAAAGGTAGTAGCGGTGGAACAATCCTCTCTACTACTGAATTATTAGCTTTTACCTGCTTTTTTGTTGTTGTGTTAATAAAGATATTGTTTTAATCAGAGTTAAAGAATCGGCAGCTCACAATAATACTATCTATTAATTTCTAGAAACCGGAGGGACGCCCTACATTTCAGGATTTGCTGCAGATGATTGATACCATAGCAGAGGATGCTTCCTGAAAAGGCACGAGAGGAACAAAGTTGTTCACAGCAGAGACAGCATTCTGAAAAGCCATGCTCTTGGATGTTGCTTCGAAGGGCCACACACAGAGAGAGGACAACAACGCAGAGTTTCCTTCTCCTTAAAAGGAAGTGTTTTACCAAGATAGCCATAGTTTGCTCAGCCATTTAAACTGTCTGTGAAGTAGACACTGATGAGGGTTGATGAGGTGGAAAACATGGTTCTTGGCTGGGGGAAGAAACAGGACGGAACCACACTTTGAGCCCTAAATTGCAGAGCAGTAACTGGATTTTATAAAAGTCTCTTCCCACTTCTATCAACCAAATGTTGAGGAGTGGCAAGAACTAGATTCTTCAGCATCAATGTTTCCAAGGCTTTCCTGAAAATGCAGTGTAACATTGGCTCACCAAAGCTCTAAATATTGCCATTCGCTCATGATCTTGCAGTGCTCTTTTGTTTTGCTTCCTTTAATAGTTGGCACTGCAGCACCTCTCAGCTGTGCCACCTCAAATGAAGGGCCGTGTTCTTTTAATCTTCTCACCTGGACTTTTTCTACAGAATAACTGTAGAGGCAGACCAGAAGCTGGTCTACGACTACTGCTACTCTGGTCATTGTAGCACTTAGCAGATAGAGAACTGGTGATTGGATAGTGCGCTATATTAGCAGAGGCTAGATTCCAAATCCCTCTTCACCAATGAAACCCTTATGGGGATTGTGGGCCAATTGCTATCTTTCAACCTAACCTACCTCACAGGGTTGTTGAGAGGTCAAAGAGAGAGAGGCCAAGAGATTCTCTTGAGTTTCTTAGAGGAAGGGTGGGATAAAAATATGTAGAAGTTCTAGTGGATGACAAGCTGCTGCAATTCACCCTGAGCCTATGGATTAGGAAAATGTATTAAATAAAGAAGGAAACCTGCTTAGGGGGGACTTTGACACAGCATTCATATTTATATATATATATATATAGTTCACATCCTGTAAATATATACACTGCACACATGTATTTATATGAATGGGACTTTAGGTTTTCTTGAAAGATTTGAAAAGTACAACTTGTTGAATCCTTTTTATGTTGCACATGTAGTTGAACACATCGCCAAGAGCTAAAGAGTAAAGTTTCAGCGTTATTATAAACTGAAGAGTTCTTGGTCAGTGTGCTGCAGTTGATAAAATGCTCTTCGCAACCCTCAAAAAATACTGTACCAAAAATGTGTCTAATAAATAATTTGCATATTGTTTGAAATCTTGATAAAGGCTGTCCCACTGATTTTTATTTCCATACTTGTCTGGAACTAATTTTAACACTTTCGCATTAGGATTCCCCCAAGATGTTTCGCTGCTCTGTTCTGCTGTGCTACACAGTGTGACATTACAAGGAACATTCAAGCCTTCTGCAACATTCTACCTCTGGGATCATGTGCTGCCTTACTAGACACCCTTAGATGCAGGAGAGAAACTATAACTCAAAAAGGTAGGCCTCCTGACAGATTTCATCAAATTATGACTCCTTGTAACCATGAGCTCCATATTATCCAAATTATATCCCCAAGCATAGCAGAATTACCTGCATAAATTGAAGCAGATGGCATCTGAATAACTGCTATTTTACATAATACAGTGGTACCTCGGTTTTCGAGTGTCTCAGAAGCCAAACGTTTCGGAACCCAAACGCCGAAAACCTGGAAGTGAATGCTTCCGTTTTCAAACGTGCCTCGGAAGTTGAACGGCTTCTGAGGCACGTTCCGCAATTTTCTCAACTGAATTTGCCGACCGCCCACTGTGCTTCGGTTGCCAAACGTTTCGGAAGTCGAACGTTCTTCCAGAACAGATTATGTTCAACAACAGAGGTACTGCTGTATTATCTTAGAAAAATTCTAGTCATAGGAAGAGGTGAGACATTTTTTTCAGCTACCTTGCTGGCTTCTAAAATCTGTGTCCACGCAAACTTTCAAGTGTATCTCTAGCACAGCTAGAAAGCAGCTCTTCTTAAAATACATATTTTCAAGATGCTGAATGCTATCCACTACCAGCTTTTTCCAAAACCTGCAAACTTGCACCATAGGGCTTGTCCCATCTTCTGCTT
Organism: Podarcis melisellensis; assembly: GCF_964234715.1. Classification (NCBI taxonomy): domain Eukaryota; kingdom Metazoa; phylum Chordata; class Lepidosauria; order Squamata; family Lacertidae; genus Podarcis; species Podarcis melisellensis. The sequence goes on along the minus strand of NC_138541.1, from coordinate 59,175,300 downwards.
GTCCCAAGCATAGAAAGCCTGGGTCTGAGAGGTTTGCTGCTTGTCTTATGCTTTCTAGGCACAGACGCAGGAGGCTTTGCCTTTGCCCTGCCCTCCCCCCCCCCCGGAAAACCCACTTTTAAGCACTAAATCAGAACAATTGGCAGTTCACACAAAACCCAATTACTGTTTTCTGATTCAGCACTAAACCATGCAAAAGCTCTCTTCATAAGAGTGATATCACGGCAGCAAAGTGGTTTTTTATGTTCCGTATTTTTCGCTCTATAAGATGCACCAGGCCACAAGACGCACCTAGTTTTTGGAGAAAAAAAATATTCTGAATCTCAGAAGCCAGAACAGCAAGAGTGATCGCTGCGCAGTGAAAGCAACAATCCCTCTTGCTATTCTGGCTTCTGGGATCGCATGCGCAACCTGCATTCGCTCCATAAGACGCACACACATTTCCCCTTACTTTTTTTGGGGGGGGGGGGAGTGAGTCTTATAGAGCAAAAAATACGGTATTCTCCACGTTAACTCGCGAAAAAGAGAATTGCCAAGATAAGCCTTCTCCAAATTTTCTCAGTTCAGGTTTTCGTAGACAAGGAAAGGCTACTTTATTGTTGTATGAAAAATACTCCCATATCTGTTTATTTGCTTCATTCAAAAACAACTATGCCAGGTCATATGGAACCAGACCTTCCACCTCTTTGCTCATCAATCCCATTGCTAGAAGTTCCTACAGGAACCAACATAAATTCCCCAAAACACTTCTCTCTCTCATTAAAAAGAAGAAGTGGGCACAAACACATTTTATTGAAACAATATAATCCTCCCCCTTGTTCGGACACCACAGTATCAAACTTTAAATCTTTATATCAGAAAGTTAACATCTTAAAAATAAGTTTTATTCAAATGTATCAAGTCAAAATTTTTGTACACACACAAAAAATCCTGAATGACATTAAAGACTTCCCTGCACATAAAAGTATGCTTCTCTGATAAACATTTTAAAATACGTTTGCTCATTTCAAAAAGAAGGTTAACACTGGGTAAATAAGAGCGTGAACGAATAAGGTATTTCCTCTGATTTTTTTAAAAAAAGGTTTAAGTAATAAAAAAAAATTTTAACATGGACACATGCCATACCTTACAAAAATAAATAAATTTTAATCTACGGCATCTACTCTGCATGTAAAGGACTCGTTTTCAGATAACTTACGTTATCTTTAGTCACCTTTAGTTGGCACACTTTGTAGAAAATGATCATACATATTATGAAAAAATGGAATTAGTGCTCAAGTAGGAATGTAGCCTGAGGTTTTTCCTGAAACTACTAAAAAAGGTTATCTTGTCTGTTCTCCAGTAATGTGTAATTGATTCCCCATCTCTCTTACTGCCTCCTTCATGTGCGAACAAATTAAAGCTTTGAAGATGTCGGTAAGTGAAAATATGCTTCTATACGAGTTCATTCAGTGCTATGCTAACTGGCATATGAGACCTCTTTCATCAACATGCAAGAATTTTGAAAACTAGATACTTTTTTCACCCCTTTTGGACATTTGCTGAAAAACTCTGAATAATAAACATCCACTATGCTTAGGTGACAACATTCAGGGAAGTCATGATTTTTACACACAGCAGCAACTTGGCCAAGAAAACCACTATTTCCCCCCAATGCAATGAAACCATAAAGTGCTATCTGTGAAAATATGTTATGTATACAATTCAGTTCTCTTTACCAAGAGCACAACATTTGTCACTGAAGTTCATATGTTGCCAAAGTTGGGAAGTGCACACACACAAAATCATTATTTCATTTTCTGATCATTGAGGACACCATCACAACCACTTTCTGTCCTTCCGAGTACCCTAAGAGGTGCTTTGGTATAGGTTTTCCAAAGATGACTTAGTGGTGGCCACCCCTTTGTTCATTTCCTCGACTGAACAGAGTGTTATCCTCATCACATGTCAACGCTGGAGCCTCCATATTCTCCAATAAAGTATGATGAGCCTCATAACCATGGAGAGGCAAGATTGGCTCCTTTTTAACAGAAGACGTCAACTGGCTCCAGGTGGTGCTGACGTTTTTAAAAGCATGCAGAAAGAAGATGCCTATAATTATGGTGAAGAAGCCACTCAAGGTCCCAATGATATCACCAAGCTCCATGCTATTCCATTCCTTGAAGAGGATGACAGAGCAGATCACCACCATGGTTGTGAAGCACACATAATAAATGGGTGTCACTAGAGATGTATGAAACACATCCAGTGATTTATTGAGGTAGTTAATCTGAGTACTGATAGACACCACCAAAACAGCTGCCAAAATATAAACCAATGGATGTCGGAAGACGGGCTTCTGATAAAGCATGTCTTTAATAGCAATGCCCAGACCCTTGACAGAGGAGACTGAGAACACACCAATCACTGAACAAATGGAAATGTACACCAGTATATTGCTCTGGCCGAGTCTTGGAGCAACACCAAAAATGAGGACCAGTGAGATCACAATTACGATAGTGGCAAATGCAACAAACACTGTTTGAGAGAAAGAGAAAGGAATATAATTAATGTGTGTGAAGAAGCAATTAAAATCACAATCGGGTCACTTCAGAGGGCTGGATCCAGATACCCATGAGCTCACAGAATATTCCTATTCTTGGTGATGGGGTTGGGAGGGCCATTTCTGCTTATTCCCCCAACAGCTCTCAAAAACCTGCTCCATAACAATTTTCAGACAGCATGGAAAGCAATGTTGATGGAACTTTATCACTTCCTCCTCCTCCTCTTCCACGAGTGATTCATTTTAGCTCTGGATTCAAGTCAGCATGAAAATCACAAATTAAAGACAGCATAGCTCCTCTCACTTTGGTGTGGAAATGTAGTTCCATGTATACATTTAAAACCTCTCCATTATCCTCTGCAGACCGACGAAAGGGCTCTTGTGTACAGAGGTGTGCAAACTTAACACTCCTGCAGTGGGAGTTGTATGCACTCATCGGGCTCTAGATCAGAGGGAAATATATTTCACCTTCCAAGACTCTATGGAACTCTGCTTTGCTTTTGCAAAAAACTAAATTTAGTTCTACACGCAGGGTCATGGCTGCAGGAGAAGCCACCTTTCGCAAAGGGGCTCCACACTGCATTCTAACACTAAGAAGAAAGCTGATTACCATTTTCCTGTGCTCCAAATGGATTCCAGTACTCTACGGCAGACTGGATGCTCTGGCTCCCCAAACCCTATGGCCCATTTTGTCAGGTGGGGACAGTCACCCACCTATCATCACCATGAAGTCAGATGAAGCATTTTTGTTTGCCCGCGCAGGCAAAGACGTAGAGCTTTGCAACTGTCAACGATCAGCTGACAGGCAGTGGCAGCAAACACCACTTCTGGCAGAGAGCCATGTCCTTACCTGTGACATGATGTCAAAGGTAGGTCTGGCTCAAGGGCTGGAGGTTCCTATCTGCTGTTCTATGCAAACAGCAAATGCACAATGGATTTCTCAGCCAAGGGAAGTTCAAGAGAAAGCTCAGCAGCCAGGAATGCACTTTGAACCCAACAATTCAGGGTCCAAAAGAACCTTAGGCATGATGAGGGCTGGGAAAGCGCTCTGGAGGAGCCACAATAAACAGTACAGGGTTTAATGGGCCAAATTGCTTTGGTATAAGGGTGCTTCGCATGTCCAACATTGCCTCAGAAGCAGGAGAAAGCCACTGTGTGCCTCCACCCCTCAATTCCTTCAGAGCCAAAGTGCAAGGATATTTGCTCAAGCAATTAAACGGGCAGAGTACACAGTAATGTCAAGCTTGACTGCCTAACAAAATTAGTTTCCTGATCTCTGCAAAGCTACACACCCCTGCACCTGTCTGCATGGCAGAAAAGAATATGCGTCCCACCCAACGTTTACCTTCCCCTGCTTTTATTGTTTGGTACTAGCAGCAGAGAGGGTGAAAGGACAACGTCGTGATACCAATGTCTGATCTGAGCATTCACAGATCACAACTGCAAAGAGCTTGGGAGCAGCGGGGAAACAGGATGTATCCACCTAGTGGGGTTGCCAGTCTAGAATCCAGGCCCATCTAACATCCTATATTGGAGGTAACATGGCAATGGGGGTCTCTGCATTGTAGAGTACAATATGCACAGCCCACAATCCATCAACCCTATGAATGAGCAGGTTCTGCAGTAAAGCAGAAACTCCAACAAGGTACGCATTGCATTTACTTGTCCCAAGCCAATCATCTGAATGACATACCTGGGTCTTTTAGCTTTATCTCCATTTCATCCAATGATGTAACCTGTTCCTCTTCAGGTGCATGAATCACCATCACAGTGGACCCCAAAATGCTCAATACGCAGCCCAGCTTCCCATGAATATTGAGCTCTTCATTCAAAAAATAGGAAGATAATATGGCGCTATTTGGATTTAAACGAAAAGAACACCACCTTAAATATAGCATGTAACAATATCTAGAAGGTCGAAACTATAAATATGACAAATCGAAAAAGTGAAGTTCAGAACAACCACGATGAATCAGAACAAAGGAAAATACAATGCATATTTGCAAAGTAAGATAAGGCTAGTTCGTGTACATATCGTTGGCACCACACCCTAAAGAATATTGTAGGGCAGTGACCTGAAATTGGGCATTTCCTGCTCTTGCCGATTCCGTGGAATGCCATTCCCTCTGCCATATATGAACTAGCAACCATCAGCTGCACCCGTCTTATAAAGACTTATCTTTTCCCCCACTTTCCCTGACCCATAAGAATGGGCTCTGCTTTATATTTATGAATCCCTTCAATCTATGTTCCTTTCCGTTTAAAGAAAGGGGGGAGACTATACAAAGGATGTGTCTTTTCATGCCGGCATCACATGCACCTGTTCTACAGCACAGAAGTGTGTGTGTTTGGATTTGATATCCCACTTTATCACTACCCTAAGGAGTCTCAAAGCGGCTAACATTCTCCTTTCCCTTCCTCCCCCACAACAAACACTCTGTGAGGTGAGTGGGGCTGAGAGACTTCAGAGAAGTGTGACTAGCCCAAGGTCACCCAGCAGCTGCATGTGGAGGAGCGGGGAAGCGAACCCGGTTCACCAGATTACGAGTTTACCGCTCTTAACCACTACAGCACACGGCTCTCATATGAAAGGGTTGGACAGGTGCAGGTGTACACTAGCTCTCCTAAAAGGCAAGTCGTCGTCTCATCTGGATTAGCACCCATAATTTGTTCATCGACTCACTGTTTCCGAAGCACAGAATTTCAAAAATCACCTAGTGAAATCAAAAGCTTGATGCCACTGGGCTTAATGAGGAATTTAATGCGATATGTGGTAAAATATCAAATTACGAAGAAAGGCACTTGGTTCTGCAGAAAACATGGGGTTATTTCCATTTGTTTCAGCTGATTTTTAAGCAGTTGACAATATGTTCTTCTCAGAAGAAATATTGTGTATTTTACGTATGAAATGTAAAAAGGAAGCTGCTCTCAGCTGTATCAGATTCAGACTGTAAAACCACTGCCACCGCTTTGGCCTTCCCCAGATGGACAATTGCAGACCATTTAAACCACTGGAGTCGCCTGGCGCCTGCCAATGAAATTTTTATGCTAGGCAAAATCCTTTTTTTTCAGTTGTTACAATTTAATATTTTCATCATGCTGCTTTTAGTATGTTACCTGTACACTTATAACCATTCTCTTTTCTATTTCGAAAGACTGTCTAAATAGACTTTTGCTCTGGTTCAGAGAGGCTGCTCTTATTTTTGTTGCTTCTGGGGCAAGGCGCCCCAAGAACTTGCCTGAAAGACGTGGTAGAAATATCCACAATAAAACAAGAGTGTAAGAGCTGGCAACTTGGTAACTTGCTTTCGGCCCAGTCAAATGACAGATTTCAGAGTGCTTAATAGAGTGTACTGGATGTTGCTATGAGGAAAATAAATTTGTACTGACCTTATGAGAACACTCAGTGCACCCAAAGGGGTGACCAAAGTGGCTGGTGCAAAGGCATAGGCGGCAAAGTTTGCTGCTTCCCCTATTCCCACTGCAAAAGAAACTGTTGTTAGCAAGGCAACTGAGATTTCCCGACAGTTGCAAGAACCTTGTTGTAAATGTGTGCTAACAGTTCCAACCTAGAAAGAATTTATACGTCCAGTGACAACTTTGAAGCATGAAGTACTGCAATACTTCAAGGACCGCCTCTTTCCATATGAACCTACCCGGATCCTGAGATCATCTACTGAGGCCCTTCTTCATGTGCCTCCTCCTCAAGAGGACCGGAGGGTGGCAACACAAGAACGGGGCCTTCTCTGCAGTGGCTCCCTGTCTGTGGAATGCTCTCCCCAGGGAAGTTAGCCTGGCACCTTTATTATATACCTTTAGGCGCCAGGCAAAAATGTTCCTTTTTAACCAGGCCTTTGGTTGACGTGAACGACATCCTGTACCCTTTTAAAATGCGTCTCTTTTTTGGTGGGGAGATTATTGGGTTATTGTTTTTATTTTGATTTCGTATATTGTGATCTTTTCTGTGAACCGCCCTGAGACCTCCGGGTGTAGGGTGGTATATAAATTCAATCACTCAATCAATAAGTTGAGAAAGATCTTAAAATATATGTGCAAAGAGCGTTTGTCGGAAACAAAAGTGTTGCGCCTTTCAAAAGTAGCCCCTAAGTTATAACCTCATTGACTCTAAACAAATGAAGTTATTGCTCTGTTCTAAGAGTGCCTCATCCTTACTTAGATCCTCGGGGTGAGGATTAAGAGGTCACAGGTTCCCCATCATCTAATTGTAATACCTTGCTGCTGGGAGATATGAACGCTGCCAGAGTTATTTATGGAAGACCTCTGCTGTGGGAACAACCGGGAGAGATTTCTCTAATCATCTTACCCAGCACCCATCTTAAGTGAGGGTGTCTGCTGCACCATCTAGAAAATCTGGCAAAATCGTGGGCTGAGGAAACACCATATATTTAAAACACATCACCTTGCTCCCCGCTCCAGCAAGGAATCCTGGGAGCTATAGCTTAACCCTCACAGAGCTACAATTCCCAGCGTCTTTAAGCTACAGCTTCCAGGAAGTGTGCTTTTAAACAACTTTAAATGTATGGTGTGTGCACAGTCATGGTTTGCAAACAAGTATATGCACATAAGCTTTAAACACCAGTGCATTCCTACAAGAAAAAACTGCCATTTGGCAGTGTGTGGAGCTGCCTGTATACTTTTAAAACAAATAAAGAAGCTCTTTAATACTCACTTGAAAGCAGTCCTGCCCACCACAGCCATTCCTTCAGGTAAGAGTGCCCACCCTGTCCTTAAAAGAGAGATAAAGGCACTATTTTCAGTGAAAAGAATCAAGGAAAAGCCATAAAATATTTGAGGTATACCTTCTTGCTTGTTTTCATATTTTTAAAAAGTGCTCTCTTATCCAAGTAAACCTCTAAGCCAGGCATCCCCAAACTCGGCCCTTCAGATGTTTTGGGACTACAACTCCCATTATCCCTAGCTAACAGGACCAGTGGTCAGGGATGGTGGGAGTTGTAGTCCCAAAACATCTGGAGGGCCGAGTTTGCCTATGCTTGCTCTAAGCAGTTTTTTACTCCATTACTCTACCTGGCAATGCCAAAGAGAAAAGCTGGATGGTAAAACAATCCAAAGTCTAGGGAAGTTATTTTAATGTATAGTCATTCTACTGTGTGCCAACATTGAAATGTAGTAATAATAACAGTAACAAAGATTTACATTTTGTATTAATTTCATGCTGCGTCAATAACTTATATAGTCAATATTGCAAGCTCCCAAAACAAACTACTCACAAATTCATAACACAGAAGTTGTTATCTTCTCTTCACAGCACTCCAACTATGACTATTTGGACTACTGCAATGCGCTCTACACGGGCTACCTTTGAAGGTGACCTGGAAACTACAACTAATCCAGAATGTGGTAGCTAGACTGGTGACTGGGAGCGGCCACCGAGACTACATAACACCGGTCTTGAAAGACCTACATTGGCTCCCAGTATGTTTCCAAGCACAATTCAAAGTGTTGGTGCTGACCTTTAAAGCCGTAAATGGCCTCGGCCCAGTATATCTGAAGGAGTGTCTCCACCCCCATCGTTCAGCCCGGACACTGAGGTCCAGCACCGAGGGCCTTCTGGTGGTTCTCCCACTGCGAGAAGTGAGGTTACAGGGAATCAGGCAGAGGGCCTTCTCGGTAGTGGCACCTGCCCTGTGGAACGCCCTCCCATCAGATGTCAAAGAAATTAACGACTATCTGATGTTTAGAAGACATCTGAAGGCAGCTCTGTTTAGGGAAGATTTTAATGACTGATGTTTTAATGTATTTTTAATCTTTTGTTGGAAGCCGCCCAGATGGCAGGGTATAAATATTATTATAATTATAATTATATTATGACAGTTTCAAATACACATTTCAGAAATACAAGCCGTGCTTTTGGACTTGAGCTTTTGAACATTTAAGTAGAGGCTGGTTACAACTTTTAATGTTATAAAGTGCAGTGCTATTTTTTTTCTGGAAAAAGAGGTGCGAGAACTCACCACAAACGCCTCCCTTGTTCTGATAACAGCAATGGCACCCACCTGAGAGGTGCTAGAACTGAGGTCTGGCAAATTCCAGCTTTTAAAAAAGCCCTGTATAAAAGAATAAGTATTTCTTACCTGCTCTAGTGAACCCCTTTTCAGCCAACTGTAAAAGGCCCTTCTTTTTCAATATAAAGCTGGAACCAACAAAGATACTTGAGCCTATAGCCAAGGCGACACCTACATACAAGCTGTATTTGCTTCCTGTGGGCACCGAAACACTCAGCTCGGTTTCGTTGGAATATCTGCCGGAATAGGCAAAGAAAGAAGCTTCTAGCTTTGATACATTGAGGATTTGACACCAGGCATGATGAGAGTTGGGGCAGACCAGAGGAAACACGTCACCTGGGAAAAGAAGAAAATTATATATATGACTGAAGCACATCAAAACCACACACACAAAAGACTAAAAGCAACTATGCACATCTGTAACAAATGAAAACTCTTGCCCCCGCTCCAGGTTTTTGTAGAGCTTATTACTACATTGAGAAGCCCATCTTCTAATACTGCCGCTTCCAAGGCAGGAAGCAATTAATAATCACTGAAAACATCCATTAAAAATGAAAGCGAAGAATAATGCGATACTTAACAATGCATAAGAAGGCCGTAACTACGTCAAGCCTCTGGAATTTGTCTTTATATCCCACTTGGAGCAAAGGAACAAAACAAGGAAAGTTTTCCCAATTTTGAATTTGGCTTGACAACAAAGCAAAACAGTTCTAAATTTGAAGACGAGGGGAAAAGATTGATGAGAGATTCCTAGTTTTCAGAAGCAGCTTCTAGAATACCACAGTGATGCACTGATACAGATAGCATTGAATTGGCAATTGCCAGTCTGCATCTGCTCAACCTATGTATTTCTATAAACAAAAACAACAGTATGCATGTAGTTTCTCACAAAAAATAAAAACCTGACCCAGTAATACCATCCCTGGAATTAACACTGGGGAGATATTTAAACAGCCCTGGGATAAATATTATGGATGGTAGATAAAATACATTAATAAATAAAATAATCAATATGAACATATTTTCCTAACAGATTACTCCTCGCCGAAAGAGAATATTTTACTTCTAAGAGTCTTTTTTAGAATGCACAGGAATATAAAAGAGGGCCTCAAACCGATTTGGACCACTTGTCCATCTCACCCCATGTCAAGTACTCTGACTGGCAACCGGTTCCCAGGGTCTCTAGCATGCAGCAGAGTGACGTTGACAGGCAGCTGGGAGGGGGAGGTGTGCGGAGGAAACTAGCTGAAGGCAGAATTTGTGTCTGACTAGTGTGGGGAGACTTTTTAGAGGGCTGTCCCAGAGAGGCAGGCACCCCAAGAGATGCGTAAGACTAAACAGGGAGCTAAATAATCAGCAGAGTCCTAGGTTACTTTCAGAAGAGCATTGCATCAGACACCGGCTCCGTTGCCAAATCTCGCATTAGTTGAATTTCATGCAAACTAATATGGGTCCATATAGTTAAAGTTATGGTTTCCCCAGTAGTGATGTATGGAAGTGAGAGCTGGACCACAAAGAAGGCTGGTCGCCGAAGAATTGATGCTTTTGAACTATGGTGCTGGAGGAGACTCTTGAGAGTCCCATGGACTGCAAGAAGATCAAACCTCTCCATTCCGAAGGAAATCAGCCCTGAGTGCTCACTGGAAGGACAGATCCTGAAGCTGAGGCTCCAGTACTTTGGCCACATCATGAGAAGAGAAGACTCCCTGGAAAAGACCCTGATGCTGGGAAAGATGGAGGGCACAAGGAGAAGGGGACGACAGAGGACGAGATGGCTGGACAGTGTTCTCGAAGCTACTAACATGAGTTTGACCAAACTGCGGGAGGCAGTGGAAGACAGGAGTGCCTGACGTGCTCTGGTCCATGGGGTCACGAAGAGTCGGACACGACTAGACGACAACAATATGGGCTTTACTTAGTCTGGAGGGGAAAAGTTAATTGGCACCGGGTGGGTGGGCCCTTCATGAATATACATTCCCCGGAAGAAAGTCATTCATTCATGAAGTTTTCATCATGATCCCCTGCCATCCAAGTACCGGGGGTGGGGTGGGGAATGGGAGGCAGCGGGAAACAGATGGTCCCTTCATTTCAGCAAGGACTTGAGCGTAAACCAGATTCCCTTTTTTTTAAGCAAATGGTTTTAGTGACAGACGGACAACAACACGATGTCCGGGTGGTGGTTTAAGAGCTAGAGGAGATTGCAGACCACAGTGCTGCTCGTTCCAATTTTTCAAATGCTACCTACGTCTAGCGATGCAATTTTTTAAAAAAATTATATATATATATTTTAAGCTAGCGATGCAATTCTTGGCACAACGAAGGGATGAAAAACACATTGGCGGAGGGGGGGGAAATACCACCACAACTTACAGTGCATATTCTTGGTTGTGGAGAGAGAGGTCCCCTTAAAAGAGGAGAAGCAGGCTCTGCATTAATAGTTGTCAAAAAAAGTTAAATAATGAAGTTATTGCTCCTCTTTAAAGAGGAGTCCAGAATCCAGTTTCTTCCTTCTCTCAGGTGCTCGGAGGTGAACAGCATGAGTCAAGGAGCACTGATAGATGGACAAAGGCACTCAAATACTAAATACATACTAATGTCGCCACAAGAAGCCTCCTCAGCAATCTTTCTCCACATGCTATTCCTTTGAATATATCTCATTTCTGAAGCAAGATTGCTTCATCACATGCACAGGTCCCCTCAATGCCCAAGGTATAAAGTGCTATTTATTCATCATTTCTGAGGTAAAGTTATTTACCATTCAGAAGTCAAATACACATTTATTTGTATCTGCAGGGCAAAAGATTGCATCTAAAAAAAAGGAACTGTAGTCTGGAGTAACACACACAGAAAGAGACAGAGAGAGGAATATTGGTTGTTGCTGGCGGCAGTAGAAAAATCCTATTAGACCAGTGGTCTCTCAATAGTCTTCTGAAATGAATACATAAACGGAAAGTATTAAGTGGAGATCAGCTGGGTAGCAGCTTAATTTTTGTGTGTTGTTTTTGTTTAAATGTCTTTGTTATGTCTTTGGTTACTCCTCTTTTCTCACAAAGACTGTAATTAAATAAGTTAAGCTTTTATATTATTGCTATAGATTTGAATCCTTGAATATCTTGTCTTGTGAAGAATACAGAAGTTTTAATATTAAAATGCTATTGAAGTCACAAAGCAGATCTTCTGGAAGTGGTAGGACAAGGTTTTTATTTGAGCAGATATTTCAGCTAGGAATTCAACATAAGTCTAATTTACCGTGTACATGTGTGACAGAAACCAAGGACAGCGTAAAAAACCATTTTCTTCTTCTACACTAAAATTTGATATAAAATCCAAATTTCACTCATCACAATAGCAGACTTCAATTGTTGTGTAAAAAAAGAAAATGATACCCGGTAAAACAACAGCAGTGTTTTGGTGCTTTCAAAAGGGGGCTTATTATTATACATGGCCTGTTCAGATATCACTGGCAGCATATTAGCTTTAACATCAGATTTTCCTCAGAAAGGGTAAATAGCAGACAAAGTTAGCAATGGTTGATGTACTCCTTCCCTTCTTAATGGAAATAAATACTTCAAATAAAGTCCTGTAATGTGCAATTATCCGCTCAAAACTAGAAGGGCAGATAAAGAAAGATTTTCCTCATGAGCACCTCCATCTCACATTCCCGCCAAAAACCGAGAGACAAAATTGCAGCCCGTCAAGTTCTATTCAAAGCAGCCTGCAAGTTGAACTACCTGCCACCTAGAACCTCAGAGGTTAATGGGCAGACTGCAGTGAGCACCTGCAAAGCACTTTTGCAAAATGGAGAAAGGGGTGGGAAAACATCCATGCAAAAGGAGATAATCATCAACCAAACTACATGATTGATAGCTAACTTTTGATATGTATACAAGAGGAGGGAGATGAAGGGATGAGTAAGAAGCAAACAACGGGACAATGACTCGCAGTGTTTACATATTTCAGAATGCTGCTGTTTCACTGACAGAAGGGCCGCATTGCTTAAATTGCTTTGATGACTACTCTCAATTTCAACAGAAAATAACTGTGCGTGCATGCCCAGGCAGATTGAGTCAGATCAGATTTTCATTTCAATGAGACTTATCTTACTTTCGGTGCCAGACATTTGCCAACTCACTTCCTATGAAACACACGGCTCTCATTTGATAGAATCAACACAGCAACACTGCTTCAAATATACATTCTGTGCGGCTTTAAATCGAGGGCTTATAACCTAGTCACATGAGCTTTTTTGTGGAACAACTGCAGTTATAGAATCACAGAATTGTAGAATTGGAAAGGACCCCGAGGGTCACAGAGTCCAACCCCCTGCAATGCAGAAATCTCAACTAAAACATCCATGACCCATGACTATCCAACCTCTGCTTAAAAGTCTCAGATCAGAAATCACACATCGTTTTCACATCACTTGAGCGCTGTGCCCCACAGTGGAAGAAGCCATTAGCTCCAAAGTGGTTCTGCCAGTGCTTTATAGAGATGTTCATGTGTTCAGTTCAATTGACAACACCCATCATGTGACCTGCTATCATGCTTTCAATGGATGCCTCCCTGACGAGGTAAGAATAAAAGGTAATTTAATAAGTGGCAAACCTTTCACTAGGTAATCATGCAATTCTGAAAGTTAGCACGTGAACTACATCCATTATATTGCTGATATAAATATCAAAGGGCAGTAGCTTTCCACCTGGTAATAAATTACATCAGATTATACCATTTCCCCACCCTGTGACAAACATCACCCTATGTAGTTTCTTGTACAGTCATACCTCGGGTTGAATGTGCTTCAGAATGATCGCTTTCGGGTTGTGCTCCGTGGCAACCCGAAAGTAACGGAGTGCGTTACTTCCAGGTTTCGCTGCTCACACATGCACAGATGCTCAAAATGACGTCATGTGCATGCGCGGAAGCGGCAAAACGCAACCCACACACACGCAGACGCACTGTCGCATCTTACGTTCTATTCAGGATGCGAACAGGGCCCTGGAACGGATCCCGTTCACATCCCAAGGTACCGCTTTACAGAAGAACCTTGGTTTTCAAACGTAATATGTTCCGGAAGTCTGTTCAACTTCCAAGGCATGTTCGAAAACGGAAGCATTCAATTCTGGGTTTTCAGTTTTCGGCTTCTGAAAAGTTTGGCACAGTGCCAGATTTACGTATAAGTTAAACAAGCTATAGCTTAGGGCCCCACTCTCTTGCCCCGCCCCCAAATTTAAAGGAATAAAACCTGGATGTACATTTCCAAAATATAAGATAAAAAACAAAATAAAACCTACACACAGCAACAGTGTTTTGTGTTGTGTAGGCTCCTGTGATGTAAGTAATGGGCCCTGCCTGCTAGCCTGCTCCCTAAAATATCGCTGGTTTGCTCATTTCTATATATAGGGTGCCTGAATTCTGCATGGAATATATTTCAGTTCAACAATTACTTTGATAAAAACATATTCTGTTATGTGCAAATGGCTTTAGATACCTATTAGGTCCATAAATTACCATATAGCATATATTCAACACAAAAAAGTGACAATGTGTTGTTGACAAAGGACAGCTGGACATATAAAGGGCCCCATTACCTTCAGTAGCTTAGGGCCTCATCAAACCTAAATCCGGCCCTGGTTCAGCAGCCGAGATGTTCAAAAACTGAGGTTTGACTGTACAGTGTATTGAGCAAAACCACTTCTGTCCTCTCATTATCCTATTTCATCCTTTTTACTATGATCCCACACTCAAGGAACTACATTTTTATTCAAGCCCTACTCTTGCAGGGCCTTTCTACCATAAGTGTAAATAAACCATCTATCATAAAGACACTGCAGTTTCTGCTGCCTCATTCCTAAGGGAACACGAACCCCGAATCAGTGGAGGACCTTGGGGTCTCCAATTTCAGTGGCGCACTGCCAAAACTGGGCACCCTGCTGCTCTCACGCTTCATTCTAAATAGCTGTGCAGCTGAACTGGTCGCACTCCCCTAAATTTGCCTCTGCCTAGGTATGTGGCCAGAAACCCTGAAATTTCACACTGCTCATAGACTGGTGTGGCACAAAACAATATAATACAGCTGAAATATGGCTATCCATACAATCTTTGGTATGCATTATTTCACTGCAGTTGAAACAGAGGTGCTTTATTCAAACTTTAAGGGTATTGCTTTATTAGTGGTTGGGCTCATGCGTTTCATTATTATTACTTGCAAGCTGCTCTTTGATTCCCCCCCCCCCAAATTATAGTGGTGTACTGTGTAAATACAACAAATAATCTATAATGCTGCCCACGACCCTTTTTATAGAGACACCCAATCAACAGGGACAGCTTTCCCACCACTGCACCACACACCAGAGGGAAGTTTAACCTGTTGCATTTCTGCTCCCAGCTGAGCAGTGTTAGAAACTGAGATATGAAAGCTAGGAGCTAAATGGCTCCTTAAACCTAGGTTATGGGCGCCACAATGGAATGTCTAGGCACATTTTTTTAAATAACAATACAAGGCTGAAAATGAATGAACTGCAGCTAAAATCTTATGTTCATTTTTCACATGGGCTAGTCCTTCCTCTGCCAACCCCCCAAAAATAGTCTTAAGAGGGTCTCTTCTCCAGCCTCCAGAGAGTAGCTGAAAGTGGGGAGGCAGAAAAAGGTCCTCCTTTCCTTCCACTCTGCCGTTTTAATCTGATATTTTAGGCATCTGAAGGCAGCCCTGTTCAGGGAAGTCTTTAATGTGTCGTATTTTAATGTATTTTTAATCTTCGTTGGAAGCTGCCCAGAGTGGCTGGGGAAACCCAGCCAGATGGGCGGGGTACAAATAATAATATTATTATTATTATTATTATTATTAGTGCCAACTCCCTGGGGCCCTGAACACCAAAAAGTTTCCCATGAAAGTGTAAGGCACCCACAAATTTCGGTGCCTGGCCCTCACGGCCTCGGGCACCCAAGTTGGCACTCCTGGCAGAGACCATGCTGCCTCCAAAACCTCGAGCAACTCGCAGATTTAGGGCTTCTAACCAAAAAGAAAGAACTTTCCCTGGCTGGAGCAGAATATCCTCAGGTGTTCACCCCCCCCCCTCCACCTCTCGATGTGCAAATGAGGCATCAACAAGGGGATGGTATGCGATTTCGGGGGGGGGGTTACCCCGCGCGACAGCTACTGACCTTCGCGGCACGCGCTCCGGAGGGACGCCGCTTTCTCCCCCATGGCACTTTCTCCAAAGGCGCGCTGCGCCAGAATCGCGTCCCCTTACGCACGGCTCTCGCAACCGTGCCAAACGCAGAAAGCTCTCGCCGCTTCCAAGGCGAGCCCGCCCCCTTTCCGCTTGGAAGAAGGAGCACTTTCTCGCCGCCTCTCCCTCGCCGGCCAATCGCAGCCCCAGGGCGGGAGTGGAGGGCAGAGCGCGCCGACCTCCCAAGCGCCTCTCGCTCATCCTCCTCCTCCGCCTCGCCGGTCCATTGTGACACAACAATGGCGAGTTGGCCGGCGAGGGAACTCCGCGCTAGCCCGCGTTCTTGGTATGGCGAAGCTCCTTGCATAAGTGACATGAGCCTCGCCTCATTTCCATTACCCACTTCCATCATTCGGAGCGGGTAAAGTTCTTCAAGGCTGAGGCATCCGAGCCGCTACCCAAAACCAGTTTCTCCAGAGTCATGGAGGATAAACCTTTCTCTTCAACCAGGCTGATTAACACACTCATATGTGTTTGGGGCAGGGGGGCGCTTATTGGTTCGTTTTGGTTTAATTATGTACTTTGTATTCTCATTTTGTGTCTTTCTGTTGTGAACGGCGCCCGCGATCATTGGCCAAAGGGCAGTATACAAATTTAATAAATAATACTATTCTTGTTTACTAATCTGAATTACTTTCTCTTAATGTTCTAGCTCAAGAGCAATGGAGAAGACGCATCCACACCACAACCATACCGTTTGTATTCTGCTCAGTGGCGTAGCGTGGGTTGTCAACACCCGGGGCAAGGCAAGTAATTTGCGCCCCCTAACCTGTGGATTTGCGCCCCCTAACCCGTGGATTTGCGCCCCCTAACCCATGGATTTGCGCCCCTAACCCTAACCCCCAGATGTTGCGCCTGGCCCCCCCTGCACCCCCCACGCTACGCCACTGATTCTGCTATTTTTCTAGGGAAAGAAGTGCTCACCATGAACACCTCCCTTGTTCTCTTAGAATGGCAGTGGCGCCCACCTGGGGGGGAAAAGCCCTGACTATTACTCCGTGTGGGACGCGGGTGGCGCTGTGGGTTAAACCACAGAGCCTAGGACTTGCCGATCAGAAGGTTGGTGGTTTGAATCCCTACCACGGGGTGAGCTCCCGTTGTTCGGTCCCTGCTCCTGCCAACCTAGCAGATTGAAAGCACATCAAAGTGCAAGTAGATAATAAGGTTCTGCTCTGGCGGGAAGGTAAACGGTGTTTCCATGCGCTGCTCTGGTTTGCCGGAAGCGGCTTAGTCATGCTGGCCACATGACCCGGAAGCTGTACGCCGGCTCCCTCCGCCAATAAAGTGAGATGAGCGCCGCAACCCCAGAGTCGGCCACGACTGGACCTAATGGTCAGGGGTCCCTTTACCTTTACCTTATTACTCCGTAGTCAGGCCACTCCAACTACGCTTAAACACACACAGGCAGGTTTGTTCTGTGTGTAAATGTCATCAGTGTGGGAAGGACTGCTGAGGCTGCTGGAATCCTGCACCCTTTACCAAGGGAGTAAACTCAATTTAACTTAATAAAAATATACTGTTGTGTATACAGAGTTGCACAGTCAATAGAGGCTTTCCACTTGTGTTAGTAATCCAGTAGGCAAACACCACTTTAAGCTTCTCTGCCACCAGCAGGGATTAGTATCAATGCTGTCTTAAGTCTGCCTTCAGAAAGTGAAAAGGAGCCATGATCCCTGAGCATCCTTACTTTGTTCTGAGTACAAACAGGTGGTTAATTTGTGTTGGAAGCAATGAATCCATTCTAACTAAACAGGATTGTAAACAGATTGAGGAGAGGGAGCCTTGGCTTTTCACAACCCAAGAGATAAGCGTTACCACCTAAGTTCCAACTGTTCTTAAAGGCACAAAGGTCAGTAAAAAAAAAAAAGTCAGCAAATTTCTGTGAGTTGCATCTGTGTGCACCTTTAGTCTTTTAACATGTAGGATTTCCAGGGGAATAGCAATATTAATTTATTGTGGTGGGGGAGAGGCTTTTGGCACCTTAAAGGGCAACACATTCATTATGGTACAGACTAATTAATCAGAAGCATGAAGTTAGGAGAATATGATCACATGGTGGAGGCAAATTGTGATCAGGTCAGAATGAAGTGAAATACAGAAAGTGCATTAGGTGATGATTATACTATTAACTGTGGCCATTCACAAAAACCTGTTGTCAGTTGATAACCGACTTTAAGAAGGCCAGTTAACAGATGTAGCGCAAGACGCCCTTCAGTCCAAAAGTGATAGCACTGAAACTCTTGAGCAACAGTAATTTGTGGTTTCATGTTGCAGTCTTCGTTTAAAGTACCTATCTCAAAGGCTGAAATGTTTCTCTGCTGGTTTTGGATATTGCCATTTTGGATATCGGATTGTGTTAATATTGTGTGTGTGTAGAGACAACGGTAGCATAAACTAGTAAACTGAAACTGTGTATTCCTTTTATATTTACTGATTCCTCTCCTTTTAATTTTCCCAGTAATAATTTAGACTATAAACTTGTTGAGGCAGAGATGTATCCTATTGCCCACTGTCAGGTGTCATACATACTAATGGTACTTACATTATATTATTTATTATTATTAGTCTGGTACAGTGAGTTAACTTTACAATGTGCCTTTTTAACTACAGAGCAGACTTAAACTTCATTTGATTCACAAACCACCATGGGGGCCTCTGCCCAGAACCATATACAGTATAACTTTGTTTTATCTGTTATCAGTTAACAACACAACCACATCCATGTCTGTTTAGAAATACCATAAGTCCCGTGGAATTCAATGGAGTTAAGTCCCATGTATTGCTAACTGGTAAGTCGAGACCAAATTCAACAATGAAGGCTCAGCAAATAATACATAGTTCATACATATTGAGTATTATTGAAGAAGATTCTGGGGTCCAGGAGGAAAAAAGGGCATATTATTAGGACTGTTGTTTATTTTGAACTATGCTGCCATTGGGGAGCAGAGTAGTACACGCCTGTGTCTTTCGTAATTCTAAAACTAGTTGATCATCTGTAATTGGTTTTGGGATTGTGGTCTTGTTTCTGGTTCTGGAGGTTTGTTTTGAAGGTTACTTACTTGGGCCTCAGTAACTCATAAAATGGCTATTACAGCTCTGTGTAGTTGGCTGTTTTAAGCACAAACCCATAAGTGAAACCTGACTTGTTGCAACAATTGACATAAAGGTAAAGGGACCCCTGAGCATTAGGTCCAGTTGTGGCCAACTCTGGGGTTGCGGCGCTCATCTCGCTTTATTGGCCGAGGAAGCCGGTGTACAGCTTCTGGGTCATGTGGCCAGCATGACTAAGCCACTTCTGGTGAACCAGAGCAGCGCACGGAAACGATTGACATATTTGCCTATAAATGTAGGAGAAATGTCCATCTCCTTACTAGGAAAATATGTAGCTCTATGATAACCAAGGCAGGCGGTGAATATGAAACAATCATTATTTAAGTTCTAAGTTGTTGAATATAATGTTGAATATATGTTGAAGTGCATCCCACACCAGCTCAGAGTAGTTTTCCTGGTCCTGGCAGTGGAAAGCCTTAAATAATATTCCCTTCCTCTCCTGCTATGCTACACAATGCTTGATGGCTACTAGCCCCTAACCCATTTAAAAACTATATAGTGGGAGTCATGCAATTGGAAGTATACCCTGCTACCTGAATACCCCCTCAAAGCATTAATAGCAGTGCTTTTTTCTGGCGACATACACAGGTACGCATACCCCTAAACATTTTGTGAATCTAAGTTTGGCTTCATTGAGGGGCAGTATTTCAATATGAGTAGGAAAATGAGAGAAGCACTGATTAATAGTACATAGGAAGATAACAAATGTAGAGCTCTATTCTCAGAACCAAATGTAGCAACAGGAGCACTATTCAAACTAATGTTTCCAGGAACAACACAATACTTTTAAAGTTCATATTTTGATAAGTGGAGTGGGAATTGCTTCATTAAATTTTTAAGTGGTTTGTAGATGTCATAATTTTTATGCAACTACTGATTTAGGCAAATATTTTTTTTTTAATATAATTTTTATTAAGGTTTTCCAAATTAAAAACAAATTAGATCCAATTCATACACTTTCTTCCAAAACCAAAGCCAGGACTTCCCCTTCCCGCCCCCAATTGCGTTCCAAATCTTCCGAATAAGCAATTAAATTCAACAAGTTTTTATCCCATGACTCACTTAACATCAATAACCCAATTTTTCCAAATTCCCATCCCCTAAGATCGATTTTTTCCCTTCCACGAGTTCCCCCTTTCAAAATTTTATAAAAAAAGAAAAAAAGATATAAAGATAAAAAAATAATTTTACAACCTTTGGATTCCAAATTTCCCTCCCCCCTTTCTCTGTTGTGTTCCTTCTATCCCTTCATCCTAATGTCTTCCTGAAGTTCCTACCCGCTTAATCCATATCCCTCTAGTAGTTTGCCAGTCATATTTAATTACAAATGTCCAATCTTGGAAGGAGTCTGTCTCAAAAAGGGGCCCATTTTTTCTATCCAGATTTTTATATCCAGGAGTAAGAAACTCCCATTTAATTTCCATAAGCTTGTCAAATCTGGATGTCCCAAATGTTCCCAATTCTGTCCAGTTCATGATGTTTCCATATTCTTGTCATTCTCTCTCCTCCTTCTGTTTCCCTGTTTTCCCGCAAAAATGTTCTTTTTCCATGACCTTCTTATTTTCTGCAGAGGCTTGTTATTCAGAAGCAAAACATTATGTCATGTCCCTTTCGTTTTCCAACTAAAGAATCCATTGTTTCCTGTAGTTTGTAGCCCTCTGTAGACAAAACAATGTTCCATTTCTGCAGTTCCCAAGAGATTAAAAGTTACAACTGTTCAGGTTTCCTGAGAAAAACACATGCAATGTCGCTCAGCTCCTCTAGGTGGATCGCAGTAACTAAGTTCCCTTCCAGATCGAATCCATTAGTCCAAATAGTTTGTAAATCCTTATTTGAAACAATTTGTATACAATTTAGAACAAATGTAACCGGCAAAGTCCTCAAAGCAAAGTCCCTGCTTTATTCTTCCGTTTTGACAGCCTTTGACAGCTGTCAAAACTCCCGATGCTCTTCCCCAGGTAGTTTCGCGGATCACTCCAGGGATTCCGGGGGGGGGGGTTGTTTTTTTAATACAAATTCCACTTTTCTCCTCCAGCACAGTCTTATAATTTTCCCTCGCAAAGTTGCTAATTCATGAAGATAGAGATACGCTCGATCTTAGTCGTTAAGTCCTTTGTTTTGGCTCTTCTACAATTAAGGGGTAGGCTGACTTCCTTTTTTCCACCTCCCCCGTTCGCTCCAGATTTTAAAAATTTATCCCTCTTTTTTAATCCATAATCCAATTACTCACGGGTTCTTCTTTTAGGTCCAGATTTTCAATAGAAGAAGTCAGCGCTCTCCGCCGGATGGCATGCGGCTGCGCTCGGCAGGGATAGCAGAGAACTCAAAGCACCACGCTTCTCCCCGGCGCCCGATCCGTAGCCTTTAAAAAGGCTCCTTCACGAGCCGGGAGGGCGCTAACGGTGCCAGCCGAGTCTCCATGTCCACGGCCTCACTCTGGCCGTGGTTTTTGAGGGTCCCCGCATCGCCGGTGCGGTAGGACCCAGCCCCTGCCGAGCAGGCTCCCTCCGGAGCTCGGAGGGAGCCCGCCATTCGGCGATGGCGCCGACCCGGAAGTGGATTTAGGCAAATAAAGATAATATGAGAGAGAACTCCTGGTTAAGAGGGTAGCATGAGTAGAGAAATAATCTGCAATTTACTCAGAGAAATAACAGAAAGCTGCAGGTTTGCAGCATCTCCAGTAATTGACTGTAAGTAACTCAGCTTCTATGCATGGGTAGGTGTGTGTGAAATCCATATGATCTATGCTTCCTCTCCCTAAAGAAATTGACTGGGAATTAATACTACAGCCCTAATCCTGCTTTACCTGGGAGTAAGCACCATTGAATTCAACGGAACTTTCTCCTCCAGCAGATATAATTAGGATGGCACCGTTAGTAAATGTTGCATGAGTTGTGTTGCTTCCAAATGTCTTGTTAATCACTATGAATTTTATATTGTTTACCTCCGTCTATCCACCAGAAACTCACAACTTGTTTTTCTGGTTTAAGAATGGTTATGAAATAGCAAAAGTAATTTCCCCAAGCTTTAACAATCCAGACAAAGCCACCTTCAACTGTATAATTGTCTGCCAATTTGCTGCCTGATTCCGCAACACTTCCATTTCACAAGCCTTAAGCCAGAGTTACCAGGCTCCAGTTCAAACTACTGGTTAAATGGAAGACAAAGCGACCAAGTCCTTCATCAGCCCCCTCTTGCACCTGCTGTAGTGAACAGGGCTCCAGGCATCATAGACAGCAAATAGGAAGGCAGCAGATGCATGGAAAAAGGCTATGTATGTGTTTTACAGTAAAGGTAAAGGGACCCCTGACCATTAGGTCCAGTCGTGGTGACTCTGGGATTGTGGCACTCATCTCGCTTTATTGGCCAAGGGAGCCAGCGTACAGCTTCCAGGTCATGTGGCCAGCATGACTAAGTCACTTCTGGCGAACCAGAGCAGCGTATGGAAACACTGTTTACCTTCCTGCCGGAGCGGTACCTATTTATCTACTTGCACTTTTTGGTTGATGCTTTTGAACTGCTAGGTTGGCAGGAGCAGGGACCGAGCAACGGGAGCTCACCCCGTCGCGGGGATTCGAACCGCCAACCTTCAGATCGGCAAGTCCTAGGCTCTGGTTTAACCCACAGCGCCACCCGCGTCCCTTCTGTTTTTACAGTACAAGCCTGTAAATGTCTACTCACAAACAAGTCCCATTGCATCCTTAATTTCCACCTTGCATTCGAGTTCCAGTTGTGACAGAGGCAGAAAACATAGCCACGCATTTTGCTCCAAATCAATATTCTACGCTAGTTTTAACACAAGACATTGTTTCAGAGGCATAAATTGTGTAATTTTAAAAGCAAAGAGCTACAAACCTAGCAAAATCAATGGGCATAAGTGTGGCCTTTGTTCTAGAGTTCATGTACATACTGAATGAGAATTAAGATGACCACTTGAAAAAGGGATCTGGGAAGGCCAAGCCATATGGAGGATTGCAGTCGCTGGTATTGGCTCAGGACACTGGGTTACAGATGCCGTACATGAATATTCTTGTGTCTATAAACTGAGGCAGCTGTGTTGGCAAACCAATAAAACAGAATGCTTGATTTTAATGTGATTGTAACAAGGGAGGATTGTTTTCCTTCTCTCGCAGCAGCAGCAGCCCATTGTTCTGTCAAGTAGCTTTTTAAAAACATAGGCACTTTTGCCTGTATTGACAGTTCCTTGTTCCAGATGCTGTCAGAGAGAGAAACATAAGATGCTATCGCATCTTGCTGGATGCTATAGCAAACCACTCCAGGGAGCCCCTAGCAGAGCAGGAAGTCAAAAGCCCTCTCCTGCTGTTGCTGCTGCTCAACTCAGCTGGAAGGAAGCCAAGAGCAAGCCAATTCAGCTTTAAGGTAAAAACTTGACATTTACTGTATTTCCCAGTACTTCAGGATGAAAGTCTCATGCTGGCCACTAGCCTCAGGGAGGGAGAATACAGTACTTAGGAGGGTGGCTGAAATGGGTGGTTGCCTGGAGAGACCCACCCCTCTCCCTGAGGTTTATAGTTTAAAGGGGAGTTGAAGAGGTGGAACTGGGCCTGTGAATTCTGACCAGCATTGAGAGGGGAAAAGCAACTTCTAGAATTTTGATGTCCGCTCGGAAGCCTCTCCAGGAATTTTCTCAGCCAGAGCTGGCTGCCCTAATTGTGGTCAGCTTCATGGTGGAGGGGGGGGGGAGCAAGATCTGGGTTCAGAAAGGAGGGAACTTCTAGACGGAACTTCTATAGGCTTCCTTCTGGCATTTGAAAGATTTGACTAACTCACAAGGAAGCATTAGATATTTTTCCCTTTTACAAATGGCAGTTCTGATATCCAACAAGAAAAAAAATAACATCTATTCTGAACACATTAGCATAAACTATTCTATTTCTTCTTCCCCTCAGCTAAGGTTTTCAAGATACCCAATGCTGAGCTCCGATTGACAAGGAAGCAAGTTTAGAAAAGTCTCGTTTTCTGTCCCAATATGGGGTGGTTCTGTCCTCAGGCTCAGTATTTCTGGAACAGTGTCTGTCAAGAAAATGGTTTTCCTGTTGCAAGAAAATTGTTCCCGTGCTCAGCCCTCTGGGTAAAAAGCTGGCCTCAGAGAAAATGTTCTTTTTTCTGGTAATTGGAGATGAACTCATGAGTGCCAGCACCTGCATTAACTGAAGTCTGCCATGGGCATAGCCAGAATTTTTGTTGGGGGAAGGACAGACCCTTTTTTAGGGGGGAGCAAAACCTCAGCTATGTATTTTTACTGATTTTTTAAATGAGGGGCAGCTGCCCCCCCCCCCGGCTATGCCCATGAAGTCTACTGCTCAAACCTTTGAGGCAAACAAATTGACAAGTTCTGGGCTGAACTGCATGTTCGCCATGGTACAACTTCTGGCCTAGAAGTTTTCTGATAGCAAGCTCAAGTCATCTCTGTGTGCTATTTAGGAAAAAAACTATGCATAACCCGTTGTCTTTTGCCTCACATCTTTGTTGTTGACATCAGCAACACCTCTTTGGGGTCAGTTGCTCTGGTGGTTTGTACAGTGGTACCTCAGGTTACAGACGCTTCAGGTTACAGACTCCGCTAACCCAGAAATAGTGCTTCAGATTAAGAACTTTGCTTCAGGATGGGAACAGAAATCATGTTCCAGCGGCGCGGCGGTAGCGGGAGGACCCATTAGCTAAAGTGGTGCTTCAGGTTAAGAACAGTTTCAGGTTAAGAACGGACCTCCAGAATGAATTAAGTTCTTAACCCGAGGTACCACTGTATTAGGGTGTCTTAGCTCCCACTCTGAGATGCAGTACTCAGACCCTGCTCAATTGTTACCAAAGGTTTTATCCTCCAAATCATTACACGGCCTAAACATAGAACAGGTTACAAAGTTAAAACATTCAAAGCAGAGCTCTGCAGTACTTGACTAGGCCCATACTAAGACAACACCTGATGCGCACCCTCTTTGGAAAAGGGAGGCAGGCACAGTCATTGGTGCAGTTTGTGTACTGAGTTATGGGACCTGACAACCTACCTGCAGGTAGGTTGGGACTATTTGTGCTGGCGCACTTGTCAACCAGGGTAGAATCTGTCCAACCAGCTCATTATCCAATACGAGCCCAGATTGCAGGGGGTAGGACTAGATCAGGGTTTCCCAAATTTGGGTCTCCAGCTGTTTTTGGACTACAACTCCCATCATCCATAGCTAGCAGGACCAGTGGTCAGGAATGATGGGCATTGTAGTCCGAAAACAGCTGGAGATCCAAGTTTGGGAAACCCTAGACTAGACGGTCCTCATGGTCCCTCCCCACTCTATGGTTCTAGGATTCTATGCTTCCCTGGTTGCTAGGGAGATCACACTAATAGGGAGCAGGGCCTGGTTGAGGTAGCAATCCCTTCTCTGCTGGAACATTAGGGCTGGGAGGTCTTTTTCCATCCACTCAGCCACTCCCTACTGCAAAGCTCAGCACTCCCAGATGTTATCCAGCTGTTCTCCAGCATCCAGCACTCTCATCCCTTTCCTCCTGCTCCATTCCCCCCTCTCTTTTGGAGTACTTTATATTGAGATGTATTTGTTGGGCTATACGAGATGAAAATCGATAAAAGAATATTTAAAAGAGTGATGGTGTATTTTTTGGTTGTACACATAGACATTTAATTAACAGTCAGGCGTAAGGAGTGTGTGAAATGAAGGCGTTTTCTACAATTACACCCCTTCAATACCTTTAGGAATTGTTCTAAGTCAAACGTCAAAACATTTAGGATCTGTCCAGGAGCACAGAACAATTTGGAGTTCTGCCTTCTCGCAAATGCCTAGAAGCTTCTGAATGGTGGCAGCCTTAATGAGATTTAGAGGAATTAGAAAAGACCTGACTAAGCGAGATGTAAGAAGAGATTAAAGATAGCTTTAAATAAAAACAAAAATCTGCTGCTGCTATCCTTCTCCAGTTCATCCAAGATTACAAGCTTCATGATGTGTGCATGGCAGGTGGAGGAGCATTTAGTTTTAATTTTTTTTGCAGAGATGTTGACTAGTCCTGGAAGTTTTAATTTCCTTTTGTCCTGGACTCCTCTGCCAAAGGCACATGGATGTTATATTCAGAGTAACACAAACACTGACGTTCATAGCTCACACTCCTGTGAGGAGTGCCACTGATCACCACATTTCCTTCCCCACTACGGCTGATACATGTGTTTGTGTATGCACGCATATGCTCTACCAGGTGCTTCTGCTGCTGTGGGAAAGAATGATGTGTTCAGTGAAATCACATGTGAATTGGAGACTCATTCATTACGGAGGCAATATGAGAGTAAACTACAAAGAATTGGCTTTTCAGAGGCTACTTCTGTGACTCCAAGTAGGAGTCACATCCAAAGGGATAAGTACCCCAATCTTACATTGAGTCAGGTGCTTCAAAAGAAAGATGTACAGCAGTGGTTTTCAAGCAAAGTGCCATGGCACCCTGGGGTGCCTTGAATGATGGTCAGGGGTGCTGTGGGCAACACTGGCCTTTGTCCCTCTTCCCTTCCCACCTCTGATGCCCTTTCACGTCTCTTCCCCCTAAAGGCTTGCACAGCTGTTTGTTGCAGCAGCCCTGGCTACAAGCTCCTCAGGCAAACAATGCCTCTGGGGCTGGCCAGGGGGTGTTGGTTGCCAGGAGCTGAGGTGGCATCAAAGTAAGCAAGGAAGCGGGCATGGGAGCCCAACCAGCCAGTCCGCCAACCCTATAAAGTTTCTGAGTCCAGCTCTGTTCCAAGAGAACTCAAGAGTGATGATACCTTGTTTTTTAAAAGCCAAATAACAATGATAGAAAAACAAAATATAAAACAGCACTAACAGATACCTTAGAGAATAAGTCTTTAGCTGCTGGTGGAAGCTAAACAAGGTATGAGCTGGTCTCTGTTTCCTGGATAGAGTGTCCCAAAGGGTGGTTAAACCTGTTGGGTCAAGCCTTCAACCTCTGATGGATGATTTAGAAGGATTGGGTCTGGCATCACTTTCTCTGAGTGTGTGTGCCAGTATCTATACTCAGTAGAGTTACATCTCAACATATCTCCTTCCTTGGAAGCATCTTCAGGGTTGAAGGTATATACAGTAGGCAATAAACATTCATGGAAGCCTTAAAGATTCAGTCAAGTGTAGGGATTTACTTGACGGACATACAGTGGTACCTCAGGTTACATACTCTTCAGGTTACATATGCTTCAGGTTACACACTCCGCTAACCCAGAAATAGTGCTTCAGGATAAGAACAGAAATTGGGCTCCAGTGGCGCGGTGGCAGCAGGAGGCCCCATTAGCTAAAGTGGTGCTTCAGGTTAAGAACAGTTTCAGGTTAAGTACAGACCTCCGGAACGAATTAAGTACTTAACCTGAGGTACCACTGTAATAGCATATTGGTAGCAAATATATACAGACATTCACCACTGCCATGGTCAAGGCAGGCTTAGAGCCTAACAAAGTCCAAGAGTCTCTCTGCTTCTCACACCACAAGACGCAAGCAAGAGACTCACAACAAGTTACACGGAACCATTGTTATCAGCACTTCCTGTCATGCTGCGCATGTCCAAAGAACAGTTCCCACAGAAAATGTCCTTGCACAGACTAAACAATCAGCCTTCTGCTTCTTTTTGAAACTTCTTCTTTGTTCTCTGTTTCTAGAACAAACGATGAGAGAATATCCAATAGAACCAAGTGGGGAATGTCCTATTTTGTATCCCTACTGTTCTGTGCCCTTATTGACCATTATGGGGTGAAGCACAAATCGGAGCTGATAAGATATCTAGAGTTGGATGATAGCTGTCACTTGAGACCGTCCTAAGAACCTTAGCCTTTCACAGTGCCCATGCGTAATATTCATATTATTAATATTCCTAAGGTGATGCTAGGTTGTTATCATTTTCTTAAGGGACACTATGGTTTGTAGCCAGTGCTAATCCTGCTCAGAGTAGACCCAATGAAACTAATGGACAATTAATGAAATGGTTATTAATTTCAGTGGGTCCTCTGTGTCCCTGAAAATTGTATGGCATACAGAAATCTGCAGGTGGAGTTTTCTTTCCTACTCCTGATGGGAAAACACCTGAACGGGTTGAATTTCTGCCTGACACAGCTGCTAGACATACAGAGTGCCTGAGGGGTGGTGTGGTGAGTGACAGCTATAAATAAAGGTGTTTATCGTTTTTTTCTAGCTCAAAATCTCAATCAACAATGGGGTCAAATATGTTTTACTAGGTTTTTGTGTTCTGCCTTTGGAATGTTGCTACTTACCGTATTTTTCCATGTATGCGACTAGTGTTTTTTTTAACCAAAAAATTAGGTTTAAAATTGGGGCTCGTCTTATACACGGGTCGTGCTGAGGGGTGTTTTCTTACTTTGGAGCCCCCCAAAATAGGGGGCGTCTTATACATGGGGGCATCTTATACACGGAAAAATACGGTACATTGCATATTTTGAAAGTACGTACTGCACTTCAAAAGGGTAATTTGTTCCCAGCTTCATTTTGGATTTTCATTATGGCAACGGCTGCTAGAGTGAGGCGATTTAAGGGATTGCCTTCATTACACAGAACAGCAGATTATGTTTCCAAGGTGAGCACACGCAAGCGCTGTAATACCATCTTATTGCAACCATATTGCTGGCATCCTCTTCACTAGAGTTAATTTATTCCCTCCTTCCCCTCTTCTTCGTTTTGTTCTAGATATACACTTTCCTTGGAAAGCGAAGAATTTCATTACCGTTCAGGATTTACTGCAGCACATGGAATGAATAGAATGAGGTTGGTATGTGTTATTTACATTGCTCAGTTTTGTTTAAAAGTCACAAATGAAAGTGGTGGTGGGTTATTAGTAGATGAAAGTTTGCCTAGGAATGCTACATGGAATTCAAGGAGTGGGCAATATTGAAATGCCGTTTTGCTGAAGTTGGCAACTTCCTGGAAGGAACACGCGCAAACTATGCATTACAAAATAAGAAACAATGTGCGTTTATTTTGCAATATATTGTGCAAAAAAACCCCAAAAAGCCCTCTCTGAGGCTGTTGATCATTGTGAAGCAATCACTATGCCTATACTGCGAGAAATTGCTGTTTTCTTTTCAAGATGCATAACAGATTAGTTGTAGAGAAACCAGATCAGTGATCAAATTGGTTTGATCCAAGTAAACATAAGCACAGTTTCCAACATGGGGCTTAATCCCTATTAAGGGTGTAACTCCTAATTGTCTACATCCCCCTGATTTCAGGGGTTGAGGGAGAGTTAAGCATGTATTTCACTAAACTATAGCAATCAATAGGATGTATGTGTGCTTAGATTTTGCTGGATCATACGCATAAGTCCTTTTTCTTTCTATTTTCTGATTATTTTTCTGTTATTCACTCTAGATAAAACCAGTCATGATGCAGCCTCACAAACTCTTTTAAATCCCATTGGTTTTAAGGGGAGGGTGTTTGAAATCAATGAGACATGGTTCTTTTCTCTGGATCATGCCTATGCAGATTGAAATCAAGCTTTGTTTTAATGTCTGAATTTCAATCTTGGATCCATTTTGCAGTCCTCTCCCAGATAACACCTTTCAATTATGACCACAAAGACCAAAGAGGCGATCAAAACCCATCACTCACATTCAGATGTTCACAGCTTGCCTATCCAGGGCGAAAACGAAAGTACAAAAGGAGTGGAAGATGGTGAAAGCAGGTGAGTAGTGTGAACCAGTTGACCGGTTTTTAATTTATTCATGGAGGATCTGCATGTGAATGACCTGCCTTCTTAAGTCCTTCGCTAATATTGCTATCACATTTTACTGTCGCAATTTTGTTAAATGTGTACTTAGCTATAAGCAATGCAATCCAAAACATATTTAGCCACTAAGTCCCATTACGTTCAGTGAAATATACTTCCTAGTGTGTTTAGGATTGCAGCCTTTTTAACATGGGGCACAATCCAGCAATTGAAATTAGGAGGGCTTATAATGGTTTAACATCAGCTGAACTTTGTTTTTTACTTGGCTAGACCATGCCATGCCACCTTATATATTGAACATCCTTTAATTGTAACTGTATGATTGCTGAAAACGCTCTTTAGTTTTGTGACTCTTCTTGTCTTGTTGACACAACACCAATAAGAACTTGGGAAACTGCCTATACAGAGTACATCTTCCTCAGATGTATACTTACTAGCAGAGAGGATGCGGGTGGCGCTGTGGTCTCTAAACCACAGATTTGCTGATGAGAAGGTCGGCGGTTCGAATCACCGCGATGGGGTGAGCTCCTGTTGCTCGGTTCCTGGTGTAGGATAAATTATGTAGATTGAAAATTCCTTTGAAAACAATACCGTTTCCATCCCATCAAAGTAAATGGCAAATTTTGGTTGATTTTAATGGATTTGGATAGACCTGCAAAGCGTATAGCTTTTCATAAACAAATAACCTTCGCTTTTTCGTATAGCTATGTAGATGAAAGGTGTTTTTAATTTTTATTCCAGTGCAGAGCACTAGTTGTTAAAAACAGCTGAGACCTTGCTGCCATCTGCAGGACGGCTGGATAAATGCTGCCGACTGCTGCTTTATAGAGTACAGTATAATTTGCCATAGGTTGAAACAGACCTTTGGGAGAACCATATACATGACACCTGCCTACAGAAGGAGCAAATCATTCTGCCTTGCCCATTTGCTTCAGCCATTATTGCTGGTTACTATAGTGGAACTCATCAGAGTTTAACAAGAAATGTCTTTACTATTGAATTATGGTGTTGGAGGAGACTCTTGAGAGTCCCATGGACTGCAAGAAGATCAAACCTCTCCATTCTGAAGGAAATCAGCCCTGAGTGCTCACTGGAAGGACAGATCCTGAAGCTGAGGCTCCAATACTTTGGCCACCTCATGAGAAGAGAAGACTCCCTGGAAAAGACCCTGATGTTGGGAAAGATTTGAGGGCACAAGGAAAAGGGGACGACAGAGGCCGAGATGGTTGGACAGTGTTCTTGAAGCTACCAGCATGAGTTTGACCAAACTGCAGGAGACAGTGGAAGACAGGAGTGCCTGGCGTGCTCTGGTCCAGGGGGTCACGAAGAGTCGGACACGACTAAACGACTAAAGAACAACAAATAGTGGAACTCATCAGAGTTTAACAAGAAATGTCTTTACTAGGCCAAGAGAATGCCAAGAGAATCTGGGGACAGATCTAGGGAATGATTTTTTTTTTTAATGTGGGGAAATTGGCCATCATTGAGTATAAACTGAAACCTGCATGGCAGCTAGGCGAGCCTGATAGTTTTGTTGTTTCTACCTACACTCCACCTATCCAAAATATAAATGTTATTTTTTAATATGATTGCAGCAGAAAATCTCCTATATGCCAACAACACACCTATTTCCCCTCCCCCCGTTACAATAATAGTGGCAAATATCAGTTTTTTAAATGTATTCCACAATTGATTGTAAAGGTGTTTCTTTGGTACAAAGAAATGGGGGGGAAAGGTAAGAGAATTAAATATACACTGCGATATGTAATAAGACTTTTCTGAAGGGATGGTTCTACTTTTATTGTAAAAGTCATATAATTTCCATCAATCTTTCAGCAAATCTGATGGCAAAAAGGAAAAAGAAAAGGACACAGTGGCCAAGGAAAATAAGGACAGCCAAGAGAGACAGAAAGATAAAGCTGAGAAGAAAAATAAGGAAGAGGAGTAAGTGTTTTTCAGGGCTGAAAATACGTTATAATTTTCACTTGGCTGGGCCTCACAGTGCACTAGTGACACTACTATATAGAATGGGTAGTGTTATGTGCTGAAGTTCTCACCCTGGGTCAGCAGGGGGATACTGTAGATAGTTCAGGTCCACATATGCAAATAAGGGATCGAAAGTGACGTTCAGTGATTGGATAGTTACAGAAAATGGTTACTGTTGCATTCTAGTGGAGCTCTATATAAGCAGGCTGGCTGAACCCTTCAGTTCAGTTCTGTTCTGGCCTGTGAATAAACAAGAGCTGTTTGAAGAATCGCTGTGTCATTGGATATGTTCACCCACAACCTAACAGGTAGCCTATAGGGTGTCCTCCAGATGCTGTGGACTACAACTCCCATCATCTATGACTGTTGGTCATACTGGTTGGAACTGATGAGACTTGTAGTTCACAACATCTGGAAGGAAATGTGTCAGCTCCCCTTGCTACCCAGGAACATGTGGGCTGGGCCGATGGCATGCTTATGGGCTACCATAGGAAGTTACCATACTATTTTTCACTTGACCCTGTTGCCTCTTCAGCTTCCAGACCTCCTCCTCCCAGTCTGCTCCCTCTTCTCCCTCTGACAATGCATCGTTGTCCCACCACCAATCCCCTGACTCTGTGCCTGCTTTCTCTGGGGGTTCACCAGCTGGTGCCCCCTCACCATTCTTCTTCTTCCAGCCAGCCCAAGACAAGACATTTGCCCACTAAAGAATCTGGCCGTTGGTCTGAAAAAGATTTGCCACCCCTGAATTGGGGAAAGCATGATGATCCATCCAACGTTAAGTACTTTTTATAGTGTAGTTATGCCTGTCTGCTCAGAAGTACCGTATTTTTCGCTTTATTGGACGCACTGGACCATAGGAGGGGGAGAACAGGGGGGAAAAATTCCCCCTTGTTCTCCCCCTCTAAAACAAGGTGTGTTCTGGGCATTCAAGGTGCGTTCACCCGAAGCCTCCAGAGGGTTCCTTTCGACCTGCTCTTTAGGGCTGGCGGGGGGGGGGGGGAGCTCTGCTTTCCCCCACCGCCAGCCCCAAAGACCAGGTCGGGGAACAGCGGGAAGGTGGCACTCCGCCTCCCCGCTGTCCCTTGAGCTTGTGGGGCTGGTGGTGGGGAGAAGCACTGCTTTCCCCCACCAGCAGCCTCCAAACCAGGTCAGGTTTGGAGGCTGCTACCCGCAAGCCTTGGGAGCCCGGCGGGAACTCCCGCCGGGCTCCCAAGGCTTGCAGATATCTGCTTGAAGCCCGGGCCGCGCTGCGCAGCTCCCCAGGCTTCGGGCTGCAGGCTGCTATCCGCAAGCCTTCCCGCTGCGCTCCGAAGGCTTGCAGATAGCTTCCTGAAACCTGGAGAGCGAGAGGGGTCGGTGTGCACTGACCCCTCTCGCTCTCCAGGCTTCAGCGAAAGCGTGCATTCGCTCCATAGGACGCACACACATTTCCCCTTCATTTTTGGAGGGGGAAAAGTGCGTCCTATAGAGCGAAAAATATGGTAAGTCCGGTTAGTTTGATGGCATTTACTCTCAGAGAAGTGTGTACTAGACTGCAGCATATGTTTCAGTAAACTCCTTAAAATCAATAGGAAAATGCTGCTGGCTTTCATTTATTATGGCTGTTATGTACCGCTTGCTTCTTAATATATTAATTTCCTTCTGCTTGCTGTTTAGGGAGAAGAAAGAGGTATTTGTTATTGATCCCTCGGGAAACTTGTATTACAACTGGCTGTTTTGCATCACTCTGCCTGTCATGTACAATTGGATAATGATCATTGCTAGGTACTTTAAAACAACACAGCGCTGCAGCATATTGATCTATATTAGGTATTTTGCTCTATCTTAAACAGAGAAATGAAAGGAAGCAAGACCCTTTCAACAGTAAAACAATTCTGCAGTGTCTAAAGGGGAAACCCATTAGATGGTTCAGCAGCTAACTAATGTGTTTGGCTAATCTGAGCTGTGAACAAGGAAGTCCTCAGCTCAAAATGTTACATCCGACTTGAAACTTAGGCAGGCCACAATAAACATCGGTGCCATTTCTCCCCTCACTTATTGCAGTGTGGAGAAAGCAGTGCTTACTTGTCTGTAATGATTGCAGATATAATGTAAGCAAACAGCTTTGGACATTCGGGAAATGTATACAAATGTTGATGATTTGCTGAACCATATTGTGATAAATTTAGATGCAGAGCTTCTCTGTGTAATGAGTGTTGCCCTAAATTTGATTTAGCCTCAGCTGCATGTGGGATGAGAGAATTTTGATTTGAGCCAGGCGGACAGCGAAAAGATGATGCGATTGCTCTGCTATCCATTCCATCAGCATATCATAATTTGGTTATTTTAAACCTAAGCACTGATGAGCAAGCAGATCAAGATACAAAGAATACGCTTCAACTAGTTCTCACAGATACTTTGACCTGTGCTGGGAGACGCTAATATTACTTTAACCAATGTTGGGATTCATTTGATTTTTAAACCTCTTTTTGGCTGCATTTTGCCATTTCCCCTAGAAGCTCAGACCACAAATGAGCAAAACATCGTAAACTTTGGGGAAGTGTTCTTTTGCATTGGCATGGTATGGGTTTGTAGTGGAATATATACAAACACTTAACACTGAACAAGAGCGAAGTAAAAAGGTCACTCATTGTGTACAAATCATGGGAAATATAAACTGAGAGTCTTCCTTCAGTCCCACTTAATTGCCTAATACTGATGGAAGTAGATTTCTATAGATCACCCGAATGCCCTTTGTTCTTTTGTGTAGGACAGAGGTAAGGAAACTGTGGCCCTCCAGATGTTGTTGGACAACAGTTTCCATCATCCCTGATGCTGGGCCATGCTGGCTGGGGCTTTTTGAAAGTTGCAATTCAACAACATCGGGGTGAGGGGGTGGCAACACAGGTTCGTTATCCCTAGTTTAAGGCCTGCATTGCCAAAATGCTTACTTCCAAATTCTAAATTTTGAAATTCTGTTTCCTTTCTTACCCAGAGCCTGCTTTGATGAACTTCAAAGCAACCATCTAGAGATGTGGTTCATTTTTGACTATATATCAGACATTCTCTATGTTGCTGACATGTTTGTACGTACAAGGACAGGTAAGAGTATGCTCTGCTGAATCATATGGTCAGTAATTTTTTTGTCTGTTATACTACCTTGTTAAAAAGAATAGCAAAGACAAGGTAACCTAGTAAGCTTTCTTTAGGGAGGGTTGTGCAAGACATTGAAAGTGTCTATGTGGAAAATGGCCCATCTTAAAAAGTCACCTATTTCATCACCAGAACTTATGTATCATATTCTGATAATAACATCCCACTTTGCCTTATCCAGCCAACTTAAGGCTGTCTCTTTATATAGTTCTAGATAGCCGGTAGGTAGCCATGTTGGTCTGCCATAGTCGAAACAAAATAAAAAAATTCCTCCCATTAGCACCTTAGGGACCAACTAAGTTTGTTATTGGTATGAGCTTTCGTGTGCATGCACACTTCTTCAGATACGCTGAAACAGAAGCCACCAGACCCTTTATATAGCGTTTATTGGAAGAATGATATTTTGGTTGCTCTCATTAATAAGTGACAATGCATATTAAGGCAGGATAGGAGTACCACCTTATTTATTTTAGAAAATGTATAGTCTGCTTTTAAGGCTTAAGTGATTAAAATGACTGTGTGGGCAAACAATAGTTTAAACCACCAAAGGCGAAATGCAACAATCAAATAAAATCAAGCAGCCCTAGTAAATTCTTAACAGCAGCTGCTTAGAATGCAGCAGATCTCCAGCTCAGCCAGCTGATTCCTGGCGCAGCCAGTGTATGGTCGCCAACATTAGCTCAGCTGAAGATAGGCTAGTATAACTTGCACATCCTGACTCAGCTTGCTGAGCTGAGGCTGGATTAAGTTCAAAAACAGGAAATTCCAGGGGTGTGGGGCGGGCAGCACTGGCTGGGGGTGGGATTTAGATTGGCCCCTAAGCCTGTTCAGCCCAGTCATGGATGTGGCAACCCAATGTAAAACACTATTTTAAAAGCTCATTTCCCCTCTGCCAGACTCAAGCACAGCAGCAGCCACCCCACAGCTGAATGAAGTTTGGATTTGGTCGGATTCCATCAGATACTGGTGAATTTGGGTTGCAGAGTTATACTTGATTGCACAATAACCCCACTTTCCCAAAAACACTGGTTTTCTTGTGATTAAGGAAGTGATGGAGCAAACATGCACTGGAAAGTGTGGGATAACACATGCTTTGATGAGCAGGATGAACTCTCAATAAACGGGTAATCAAGCAGTGCCCACAATTTCGTGATCTACATGTCATGGAAAAACTGTGAGGTTTTCCAAACCAAATGAGTTTCTTCTGCCATCTGGAGAAGTGAGGACAGGAGAGAGCACTTGAACTTGTCACTACTTCCTTCTTCCAACTAACCGCAGGGTTGGACCAGGAGCATTCCATTTGAACCAACTCCTTTCTTCTGTTTGACCGTCCTCAGGATGTTTGTAAAGATAAACGAAAGGGGCACTAAGTTTGCCATCTCATCTCCTAAGCAAGGATTCTGTACACCTTGATACAGTGGTAAAGGTAAAGGGACCCCTGACCATTAGGTCCAGTTGTGGCCGACTCTGGGGTTGCGGCGTTCATCTCGCTTTATTGGCCGAGGGACCCAGTGTACAGCTTCTGGGTCATGTGGCCAGCATGACTAAGCCGCTTCTGGCGAACCAGAGCAGTGCACGGAAACGCCGTTTACCTTCCCGCTGGAGTGGTACCTATTTATCTACTTGCACCTTGACGTGCTTTTGAACTGCTAGGTTGGCAGGAGCAGGGACTGAGCAACAGGAGCTCACTCCGTGGTGGGGATTCGAACCGCCGACTTTCTGATCGGCAAGTCCTAGGCTCTGGTTTAACCCACAGCGCCATCCGCGTCCCATTGATACAGTGGTACCTTGGGTTAAGAACCTAAAACGTTCTGGAGGTCCGTTCTTAACCTGAAAGTGTTCTTAACCTGAGGTACCACTTTAGCTAATGGGGCCTCCCACTGCTGCCGCACCGCCGTCATGCAATTTCTGTTCTTATCCTGAAGCAAAGTTCTTAACCCGAGATACTATTTCTGGGTTAGTGGAGTCTGTAAGCTGACGCATCTGTAAGCTGACGCATCTGTAAGCTGAAGCATCTGTAACCCAAGGTACCACTGTAGTACTGGTGACAGGAAAAACAGAATAGTTCAGTATTTTCACCCAGTTATGGTTCCATTGGAGTTCACAGTATTATGAAAAAAATGGGGGGGGTGAATACTGGTGTCCGTTTACCAAATTATGTCATTTACCTGCTTCTAGATTCCTGATTTGGTGTGGAACTGGAAATACTGTATGATAAAATTCTCAGCACTTGGCAGGATAATACAGATAACTGGTTTACCAAGGAGTTACTAAATTATCATATATATTTGCCCTTTGCCATGTCAGTAAAAATAAAACAAAACTGCATCACAAAGTTATTTCTGCATTTTATTTTAGGTTACCTGGAACAAGGTTTGTTGGTGAAAGAAGAACTTAAACTTAAGAAAAAATATAAGGGAATGGTACAATTTAAATTAGATGTACTTTCCATCATTCCAACTGATCTACTTTACTTCAGGTTAGGCTTGAACTATCCAGAAATACGAATAAACAGATTACTTAGAATATCACGTATGTTTGAATTCTTCCAGCAAACAGAAACAAGAACAAGTTACCCAAATATATTCAGAATTTCAAATCTTGTCATGTATATTATAATTATTATCCACTGGAATGCATGTATGTATTTTTCAATCTCCAAAGCTATAGGCTTTGGAACAGACACATGGGTCTATCCCAATATTAGCCACCCTGAATTTGGCCGGCTGGCTAGAAAGTATCTTTACAGCCTTTACTGGTCAACACTGACCTTGACAACTATTGGTGAAACACCACCTCCTGTGAGAGATGCTGAGTATTTCTTTGTCGTTGTTGACTTCTTAGTTGGTATATTAATTTTTGCTACCATTGTTGGTAATATTGGTTCTATGATCTCCAATATGAATGCCGCCAGGGAAGAGTTTCAAGCAAGGATTGATGCTATAAAACAGTACATGCAATTTCGGAATGTGAGCAAAGACTTAGAAAACAGAGTTATCAAGTGGTTTGATTATTTGTGGACAAATAAGAAGGCAGTAGATGAAAGAAAAGTCTTGAAGTATCTCCCAGATAAATTACGAGCAGAAATTGCCATCAATGTTCATCTGGAAACTTTAAAGAAAGTCCAGATTTTTGCAGACTGTGAAGCTGGGTTACTGGTTGAGCTAGTCTTAAAACTACAGCCTCAGGTGTACAGTCCTGGAGATTATATCTGTCGGAAAGGTGACATTGGGCGAGAAATGTACATCATCAAAGAAGGGAAACTTGCTGTGGTTGCTGATGATGGAGTTACTCAATATGTGGTCCTAAGTGATGGCAGCTACTTTGGGGAGATTAGCATTCTTAACATTAAAGGTAGCAAAGCTGGAAATCGGAGAACAGCTAACATTAGAAGCATTGGTTATTCAGATTTGTTTTGTCTGTCTAAAGACGACCTAATGGAGGCTTTAACAGAATACCCAGATGCAAAGGCCTTGTTGGAAGAGAAGGGAAAGCAAGTCCTTATGAAAGATGGACTGCTGGATTTAGATGTTGCAAACGCAGGAAGAGATCCTGAAGATATCGAGGAAAAGGTCAACCGAATAGAAGTAATGCTTGACTGTTTACAAACAAGGTTTGCCAGACT
This sequence comes from Podarcis melisellensis, assembly GCF_964234715.1. Classification (NCBI taxonomy): domain Eukaryota; kingdom Metazoa; phylum Chordata; class Lepidosauria; order Squamata; family Lacertidae; genus Podarcis; species Podarcis melisellensis. Next base: position 59,136,897 of record NC_138541.1, on the reverse strand, counting down.
TTTGGCTGAATATGGTGCTGCACAGCAAAAATTGAAAATAAGGCTAACACAAGTTGAGAGCATCATCAAAGCGCCTATGGATTTTGATTTATCAAATTTAGAAGAAACTGAAGAATGAAAAGAATAGAAATGTAGATAATGTAAGCACTGTCGAATCTGTAATAAAGAGTCTAATAAAAGACAAAATAAGAAGGCTTCATTGAACATGGAATCTGTTAATCTTGACTGATTTTCTTTTTAAGCCAAGCATGAAGGGTATTTTCAATAATTTACATTTTATCTGTTATGTGACTTCAGAAAATATCACTTAATCTAGATGATAAATATTCTAAAATCCCAATGGATCAAATTTTAGGTTAATTTGAACAGGAATCATTTTGTACAGTTGTATTGCATGATTACATTTTATATAGTGCCCTGTACAATGCACCTAGTATCAAGATAGTTGGCTGGACTCCTCAGCAGTCATTTTGATTTACAGATGATAAGTTTGCTGCACTTTCCACTCAGAACAAAGTCACCGCTGAGAGAACGTCTTTGTTTTGTAGCAACAGCCCAGAAAATTAGCAGTAATTATAAACAGTCAGTTACAAGTTATCGGGAGAATGTGATGCGATAAAATTCCACACTGTTTAATAAAATATTTAATTAAATCCTTGTGAAAAAATTTGCCGTTTGTATTGACTGCCTACAAATAACCTCTGAGGATCGTGTGCCTAAAGGGGTTTCTTGAGATGCAGCTATAAATTCTTACCAGGAGACCTCGTATTCTGTGATTATCAACAGTTTTAAACATAGAGCTAAATTATTTCTAGACTGCATATGGTGACTAGGTACAGTAGATTAAAATATAGGCATATTCCCTGCCCAAAGGTAGCAAGATTGACTCCGTAAAAAATGGATGAGATGGAAGAAAGATATGGCAGCAGGAAGAGGTATATTTTGGAACATGTACATTTCAAAATGCAGCACTGTTCTGTCAGTCTGCTAATAAAGCAAGGCTTTCCATTCAGCAGTCTTGATCTGGAAATTCATATAAAGGTCATGTGGTTTTTTAACCCTGTGTTCTTTCCTTGGACTGTGGTTGGGAAGCTGTGCAGGTACAACTGCTTCCTGGGTCCTTCTGGTCAGTAGTTTGGACCAGGCTGATCTTCTCTCGGTAGGTGACCTTGATGTGGGGAGGTGATGTAATCTCTCAGCAGCCCTTAGTGTTCTGCAACCTCTTGATAAGCACATTCCATGTCTCAGTTCTGTTTTGGCAAAACATGTTGTGTATATTTAATATTTGTGCTCTCGCTGGTCTGTATAGGCATCCCAAAAATAGGAGGAAAAAAATTATTAACTCTTGGTTTACACAGAAAAAAGAACTTGTACTGCAACAATTAGTGACTATTCTTTGTAGTACACTAGCATTTTGTGTTTAAAGAAGAAAATATCAGTTAGCTACAGTCTGGATTAGGTCGCCTGATTTTAAAAAAGGGGCTTGGGGGATTTGCTTGCTTTTTTCAGTCCTTGGGAGAGACTGCTGAAACCTGAAAAACAGCACTTTTGAAGTACCAAAATGTGTATGCACACACAAAAAAGTTTTTTTCAACTGTCCTCAAAACTTTTCCTTCTGCATGTTGCTTTTCTTCTTCTTTTGCCATGGGACTTTTTTTATTCTGAAGAAGCCTGACATGCAAATTGATTGTCTGAATGTGATTAATGTCAAGTGGTTTTGCTAAGTAACACAAACTGGAGGGGTGGGCTGGGGAGTCCAGAGAGCATAAACTCCCAGAAACATTTCGCTGAGCAAATCTGGAACAAAACTTAGCTGTAGTAACTAATGGCAACATAGTAGTAGTAGTAGTAGTAGTAGTAATAAAATTGTCTACTGCCCTTCATAAAAAATAAACCAATAACTTCCCCTCCCACAAACACATTTTAAAAACCACAGAATGTTAATCAGCCAAACGCCTGGTTGTGGAGAAATACTTTTATTATGTATTAAATTTGTATAGACCAAAGTGACCCTGCAGGAAAAACACTGAAATATCTGAGCCTGGGCGAATGAGACCTTGCACAGTTCCCTGTCGGGGGGAAACAGGCGGGGTCTAAATACCAGATGGGCGTGGAATAATAATAATAATAATAATAATAATAATAATAATAATAATAATAATAATAATTTAAAATATATTACTATATGTATAATAATAAATTATGCATATAATTGCGCAAAACGGAAGCGCTCGACGGCACTCCTTCTGATGCATTCTGGGTGCTGTAGTTCTCCGTGGATCACTTCGGAGGCCGCCGGTTCTTTATGCGCCGCACAGAAAGAGAGGGGGGAGGAGTCCTGCCACACCACGGTTCCGGTGTTTGCACTTCCCACTTCCGATTCTCTGCCGCGAGGGATGCCGGGAGTTGTAGTTTAGGCGCCGGCACGCCGCGAGCTGCCGAGGAAGGGCGAAGCGCTACGTCGGCTACACCTGGATCCTTCCAGCTGCTGCGCCTCATCCTCTGAAAGCGGGCGGGCGGCGACGGGCTGCTCCGTCCCGGCTCTGAGCGAGCGACGGGCCTTGCGGCGGGGAGGGAGGTGGAGGAAGAAGGATGGAGGGGGCTTGGCGCCAGGGCGGCCGTGGCCGGGGAAGGGGCAGAGCCGGAGCTGGCGGGGTCCCTGCAGGCAGCGGACCTGGCGGCCGGGGAAGGGGAAGGGGAGGCGCCTCCCCGGCCGCCGGGGCTTGTAGTAATAACGCCGCAGGAGCCCGCGGTGAGTATTTTCACAACCTCACACACCTACCGTAGGGGGGGGGGACACCCCCTCATACTCCACTTGGGGCCCAGGTGAAATAGGAAAGGCATGAGGCGGTGTGTTTAAAAATAATAATAAAATAAAATGTATTGAAGGGAGAGCAAGAATGCAGCTTTCCTGCAGCTGCCTCAAGAATGAGTGCATTTAATTTATTATTTTACACTGTGTGTATATGTGTGTGTGTGTGTATATATATATTTATATTTCCAAAAAGGCTTCTTGGTATGGTGGGATAGGAGGCTTAGATACACCCTTGCATAGCTTCTAATCGCCCTGAGCAGAAGCTGAAATCTTGTTTGAAGTGTAGGTATCTCCATCAGGATACAAAACAGTTCATAATAGGGACCATTTTTATCTAAGGTGGACTCTCTTAAGCTCTGTGTTTTTAACATGTACAATGTACGCTTGTTTTGATCCGTATCAAGGTTAATGTTACTATGTTTTATACCCTGCCTTTCTCCCTAACAGGGACTCGAGGCACCTTACAATAAGAGCAGTTGAAAACTGTTGGGCGGGGAATCATTTAAAACAACGACCAATTAAGCATTGGTAGAATTAAGGCAAATATAAAATGTATTAAAAACATAATTACAATAAAAAGGCACCAGCCCTTCACTAAAAACAATCGGTTTCCCAAAGCCTGCTCAGTTATTTGATACATTGGAGCTGAGAAGTGGGAGCATGCCTGATTTGTGTGGCTGCTGCTGTAATTATTGAACATTTAGGTCATTTGCGATATTGTTGCTGTGTTTGACATGGCTGAACTTATTTGAAAACTAGACAAGTATTTATATGCAAATGTGCTTACATGACGCTCATTGACTTCCCCCAAAAGAATCCTGGAACTGTAGTTTACCCCTCACAAAGCTAGAAGCCCCAGCACCCTTAAAACTGCAGTTCCCAGAATTCTTGGGGAGAAGCAATGACCTTTAAATGTATGGATGTGGAGAATAGAAGCAGCTATTTGGAATAGATAGGCAGCCAATGGGTGTATGAAGACTTAGGCATTCCCTTCCACTGCTGCTTTGCTCCAAAATGGCCCCTTCTGAAGCAGGAAAGAAAGCTGTTAAGGGTTTGATTATCCACATTTATGTGTAACTCTAAGTTGGGCCCTTAGATACAAGCCATTGTATGCCTTCTTCACCTTTGCAACAGAAGTGCAGGTGTAAATGAGCTTGTATGCATTGCTTATGCAGTAAGAACCAGGGAAGTATAGGCTGTGTTTCAAGAAAATACTGAAACCAGCTGTGAAGAGTCATGTGCCCCTTCCAAGAATGCCAGAAGATAATCGAAACCGTGCCAGGGTGTGGCCTTTGTAAAAAAATCTTCCTTTTAAAGCATCTAATGTTTGCCTTGTTGGTTAGATATTTAAACAGAGTTTTTATTAGTTGCATTTATTTTTCTGAAAGATGCTGTCACATTTTAAACTCTGTTTAAACTTTGTTCCCCTAACAGAGCTAACCTCTCAGAAAAAATTTGATGAAATTAAGAAGGCTAACCAAGCTGCAGCTAGAAAGCTTGTTGAAGATCAATTTAGTTCCTCCTCTGAAGAAGAAGATGAAGATATCAAAGGAAAACATGGAAAAATATTGGCCAAGACATTTACCACTTATACAAATCAAACTGGTAAAGCTTTTATTTATTTATTTCACATGCCCTTGCCTTATGAAGACCTACCTATCACTACACTGAGATCATTATTCAGATAATGATTTCTATAATTGGGGTAGTAACACATTAATGAATGTTTATATTATAGGAACCATACAGTATGTATGTATGCTCAGAATTATAGCTCAATCTATCACAAAAGTGTAACAGTAAATACAGCAGCTGTAGGAGACCGTATAACACTGTTCTTAAAAGATCTGCACTGGTTGCCTATTCACTACCAAGCCCAATTTAAGCCTAAATGGCTTGGGACCTAGTTAACAGAGGGAGCCCTTCTCCCTGTATCATTCAGCCTGTGAGTTGAGATTCACTGGAGATTTGGGTGACTGAAACTTTGAAAAGTACCTACTCTTTGATAGTCCCCTGATTACGAAACAGTCTTCCCACAGACATTAGTCTCTTAGTAGTCATTATATGTTGGGGTTTAGAGAGGAATGGCCTTGATTCATGTATGGGTTCCATTCCAGACCATCAGTAAATGTTAGCGTGGCATTTTGTTTTACATGGAAATAAGAGCTTCACAAATAAGCTTTTGATTTATCCTTTGGCACCGGTCCTCTAACATTAGGATAAAATAGCACTGACTACTGCTTTGTACAAAAAACAAAATTGTCTTCCTGTCTTGTTCAAAGATGGAGATGCAAGTGAACTGGAACGCACAAGGCAGTACATGAATGATGCTTTTCAGTCTGGGGCAATGACGTGCTTGATATGTATTGCTTCAATTAAGAGAAACCAAGCGGTAAGCATCTTACACTATAGAGTATTGTAACAGTACCACTTCTTCAACATTTGCTGTTTAGTTGGAATGTATTTGCTCTTCAGTTAGAGAGGGCATATAAAGAAGTATGCTTTCGACTGCGCTGTCACTTCATCTTTGGAATTCCTTTCAAAATGATGTTGATAGCTTCAGAAAGTGATCAAAAGCCTCTCATTTTTCAGACATTCGTATTGTGGCTGGGCATGAAAAAGTAATTTTGTTTTATTACTTTTGACTGCCTGAATTGGGTCCAGCTGCAGAAATCCAACCTGTTGTCTGCATCCCGTTACATTTATTTAGGGAATCATCAACACATCCCCCCCCTCCCCCACCTAAGAAACCACAGTAAGAGCTAGTGGTACAATTGAAATTACTACTTCTGATACTAAAATTGCCACGTGTTGAAATCATCAGTCAAGCTCTGGCCTTCAGCACTCTCTCACTTGTGCACTCTTGCTCAGAATGGGATGGATCCTAGCCAGGACATGCATACTCTGAAAGGGGTCAGGTCCAAGGAAGAGTGACTTCTTTGAAGGACAAATGGGAGAAGAGATACTTACCTTTCTTGCACTCTGAGCTTGTTTGCACATCACAGTAAAGCAAACTATGGCTTACCAGAACTTTGAGAATGTGTTGGCTCCCAGAAAGGCTCCTCTCCTGGTCTTTTTAGTGCAATGGAAACAATGCCTTATGAGGAACGGCTAAGGGAGCTGGGCATGTTTAGCCTGGAGAAGAGGAAGTTAAGGGGTGAGATGATAGCCATGTTCAAATATATAAAAGGATGTCACATAGAGGAGGGAGAAAGGTTGTTTTCTGCTGCTCCAGAGAAGCGGACACGGAGCAATGGATCCAAACTACAAGAAAGAAGATTCCACCTAAACATTAGGAAGAACTTCCTGACAGTAAGAGCTGTTTGACAGTGGAATTTGCTGCCAAGGAATGTGGTGGAGTCTCCTTCTTTGGAGGTCTTTAAGCAGAGGCTTGACAACCATATGTCAGGAGTGCTCTGATGGTGTTTCCTGCTTGGCAGAGGGTTGCACTCGATGGCCCTTGTGGTCTCTTCCAACTCTATGATTCTATGATTCAATGCAAGATTGGTTTAGTGTGTCATCTGAACCTAGGATCATGGTTAAGGTATTTCCTCCTTAACCACTGCCTGTACCAAGGTTTGTCCTCTGGTTAATGGCTAAGGAGGAGAGACCTTAACCACAATCCTGTGTTTGGATGACACACTAAGCCAAACCTTTGCTTATCTGCTTCATTGCACTATGCTTAATAATAATAATAATAATCATTAATAATTATATTATTTGTACCCTGCCCACCTGACTGGGTAACCCCAGTGACTCTGGGCAGCTTCCAACAAATATAAAAGCATAATAAAACATCAAATATTTAAAACTTCACTATAGAGAGCTGCCTTCAGATGTCTTCTAAAAGTTGTATAGTTATTTATCTCCTTGACACCTTGGGGGGGGGTGCATTCCAGAAGGTGTAAGGCACTCTGCCTGGTTCCTGTAACCTCACTTCTTGTAGTGAGGGAACCACTAGAAGGCCCTTGGAGCTGGAACTCACTGTCCAGGCTGAATGATGGGGGTGGAGATGCCCCTTCATGTATACAGGACCGAGGTCATTTAGGGCTTTAAAGGTCAGCACCAACACTTCGATGAACACGGTGGGCTCAAGATGCTCTCCAGGAGTCAGTATGGCCACGTGGTCTTGGTAAACTATAGTGTGAAATACAGAAATTGTGAAATTGTGTCTGTCATGCTTTGACCACATTTTTTAAAAACTACTAATAAGTCTGTACTCCATTTGTTTAAACTCTATAACATACCCTGTATTCAAATACCGTATTTATTTGAATGCAATATGCACCTTTTTTGGCCAAATTACATTGCGAAAATTAGGGTGCGCGTTAAATTCAACGGAGCATTCGATTCATGTAAATACGCTAACAATATATATATTTTGGGGAATAAATAAAATGCTGCTTTACACAGCCTGATAACAGGATCTACATCAGGACATAGCACAATAAATAAAACCCAATATTCACCTTAGGTTTTTTTTTGCGGTGGTGGGAGAGGAGGATTGTTGCATATGTGTGTTGAATTTTATACGCTCCAAATCAGCATGTTTACTTGGAAAGGCCTTTGAAACATCTTTATCTGCCTTCTAGGTCTGGAGTTGTTCTGGATGTTTCTGCATATTTCACATGCCTTGCATACAGAAGTGGGCTAAGGATAGCCTTTTTCTAATATCTTCTCCATTGACAGATGATGATTTCGGAAAGAGGGATTATCCATGGCCTTGGTAGGCTTTTACGGTTTTATTTTGAAAGCTCCTTTATGTGGTGGGAAAACAGTACTTAAAAGAAGAGCCAGACAGCTGCAAAATGTGTGCTCTAATGTTGCATTTAATGAAAAAATTCCTTTGCATTTAAGTATCTTTAGCAATCCCAGGGTACGTTGGTGTTGTGTGCATGAAAAATACCATCTCCGTGACGGAGGACTCGGCTGCTCTGTGAGCACAGCCAACTAAAGTTAAACACGTTTAAGTAGTAATGGGTCAACTTAAAACATTGTAAATCAGTTGAGTCCCACACCATTTGCTCAGATGAAAGTTCTCTGCTTCAAGAACTTTTAGTATATACAGCTTTAAAGCTGGGGAAATGCTCCTGTTGAAACATAACATAACCAAAAATAAAATAATGTCTGAGGACAGAAAGCCTAATTTCCTCCTCCTCTTTGCTACCCTGATTGGTATAATCTGCCCTTTTGATCTTCCCTTGCATTTTGACCTGAATTCTTTTCGCCTCTAGCCTTGTTTAATGGCAAATGTGATCCTGTTTTGTTCTTTTGAGTGGTGCTTAGGGTTAAGCAGTTGCACAGCAGCAGCAGAGTGGAAATGTGAAATTTCCCTGTGAGAATTTTGATCTCTAACCTCTTCATTCAGTGCACAGTTGTAATCATAATGTTAGTTGAAGTATCAGAAAAAAGTCTTATTTGGGTACAATATGGATGGAAGCCCATACACTGAACAAGACAGCAGTTCTTTTGAATGAGTAGGTTTTTTTTTTGGTTTTTTTTTTTTTTAAGAAATAGTGTTTTGCTTCCTCCCCGTGGGATGGATATCTCTGCATCCTGTTATATCACTGGGGGGTCAAGTGACCTTGGTGGTGCAGAGTCCTTTTCACCAGCTTAGGCAACCTCTTTGGGATAGAGAGAGCCTGACAACTTTCATCTGTGGGTTGATAACTTTATTGTTAGACTATTCTTATATGGGACAGCTCTTGAAGATGGTAGAAACTCATTTTCGGTCCAGAATAGAGCTGCTCTGGTAGGATCAAGGACCAGTTGCTGGGAAAACATCTCATAGATATTGAAAGAACTCCATTGGCTTCCAGTCTGTTGCAAAACACAACTCAAGGGCTTCACTTTTGAAATCCCTACGTGGCTTTGACCTTAGCTACCTGAAGGGACACCTGCTTCCATGTCAAGCTTCCATGAACTAAGACAATCTGCTAAGTGAGGCAGCTGGCAGCCAGGGAGAACTCTTTCCTCAGAGAGGTTCACCTGGTGCTTATGCTGGTATCTTTTTGGCATCAGGTAAATACTTTTATTCTCTGGAGCTGCTTAAACCGTTTTCTCTCTTTAATGCTGCTTTGACTTAGGATCATAGAAGTGTAGAGTTGGACTTGGTCATCTAGTCTAATAATAATAATAATAATAATAATAATAATAATAATAATAATAATAATACATTTTTCTTTATACCCCATCCTCCCTGGCCAGAGCCAGGCTCAGGGCGGCTAACACCAATAAAATCGCAGTACAAACATAATAGGGGGAAAAAACAAGTTAAAATACAAGTTAAAATGCAATTTAAAATGCAGCCTCATTTTAAAAGTAGCCGATAAATTGAGACCATAAGGGGAGCAAAACATAAGGGTCAGATTGAGTCCAAACCAAAGGCCAGGCGGAACAGCTCTGTCTTGCAGGCCCTGCAGAAAGATGTCAAGTCCCGCAGGGCCCTAGTCTCTTGTGACAGAGCGTTCCACCAAGTCGGGGCCAGTACTGAAAAGACCCTGGCCCTAGTTGAGACCAGTCTAACCACCTTGTGACCTGGGACCTCCAAAATGTTGTCATTTGTGGACCTTAAGGTCCTCCGCGGGGCATACCAGGAGAGGCGGTCCCGTAGGACCAAGCCACTGCAATGCAGGAATCTTTGGCACAATGTGGCTCTCAAACGCATGACCCTGAGATTAAGAGTCTCGTGCTCTACTGACTGAGCTATTTGTTTAAGAATGCATTTGGATGGAACCTGTATTTTTAATACTATGTTTTTACATGCATCTCTGTAAATTTCCTGGAAACCCATTTTTGAAAGGCAGTGTTAAAAATCCTGTAAATAAATCTATTTCAGTTGCTAATGGTTGATGTTATAGTGTCACAGTTTTCCCCCCCATTGTTGGTAAACACTGGACTTTGAATCGGCATTTAGCATCCATAATTGTGGCTGCATCACTGTTGCGGTTGCAGTAAAGTTGTATACTTCAGCTGAACTTTACCAAAGTCTCTGTGAATTTTTCATCTGATCTTTCAGTCCAAAGTGCAGATTTGAGTACAAGCGATCGGAGACTCCCACTCGCTACTACTGCTACTGCAGAAAGGTAGAGGACCCGCCACTTGATCCCTGGCTAGTTCCACATTCCTGTGGCCAAGTATGTGAAAGAGATTTCAAGCCTCCCTGTGGACACAGGTGCCTGCTACTTTGTCACCCAGGTATGTGATGTTAATGTAACTGTACGTAAGCTATACAGTCATACCCTGGAAGTCGAACGGAATCCGTTCTGGAAGTCCATTCGACTTCCAAAACGTTCGGAAACCGAAGTGTGGCTTCTGATTGGCTGCAGGAAGCTCCTGCAGCCAATCGGAAGCTGTGGATGCCCCGTCAGACATTCGGCTTCCAAAAATAGTTTGCAAACTGGAACAGCAACTTCCAGGTTTGCGGCGTTCGGGAGCCAAAACATTCGGGAACTAAGCTGTTCCAGAACCAAGGAATGATTGTAATTAAAAGCCTAGGATGGTGCGGATTAAAAAATATAATATGGTTACTAATATGGTTACATGTGAGTGACCTGAATTTTTACATCAGGTGGCACATTAAAAAGTTGCCAATAAGTGAAAGCTTTGAGATACTAGCCACTACTTACTGTATAACTAACATGCCACATACTAAATACAATATAATACAATCTCACACATGGATTTCTCAATGCGTCATCGCAATAGCTTTGTGAGGTAGCTTAGGCTGCCCTAAGTTAACCAGCAAATTTCAGGACAGAGGGGGGATTCGAATCAAGGTCTCCCCAGTCCCTGTTGATTCTGACTCGACAGCTCGTATGTTCTGTGCTGGAATATCATTTCTGTGATAACCTTCCTTTTTCTTATTTCTAGGTCCTTGCCCGCCTTGTCCAAAGATGGTCACAATAACCTGCTACTGCAAGAAGGTTAAGCCTGTGCCACGAAGATGCAGCACAAAAGAGTGGTCGTGTCAGCTGCCCTGTGGGCGAAAGCTGCCTTGTGGACAGCACAACTGTGAGAAACCTTGTCATCCAGGTAGATGTTTCTGTGTTGGATGTTACTTCAGGTTGACTCTCATTTTTGTCAGCAGGATCAGTTTTCTCTTGCTCCTCTTCTCACATTCCCAGCTGGGTGAAGAAATTAAAACAATCTCTGTCCAAGCTGTATTCTAATATTTAACTCTGCCTTACCTTTAGGAGAATGCCAGCCCTGTCCAAGAGTCAGTAAACAAGCTTGCATCTGTGGTAGGCAAGTAGCAGAGAGGCTTTGTGCATGTCCTGTATGGCAGTGCGATCAGGTAAGTTTCCATAAATGTTGCCATGTTTTGTCATCACATATAGGGTTTTGTTATATAAGAAGGGTGGCGGGTGTTACCAGCGTTGACTCTGTCCCCCGCCCCAACCTATAGCAAGAAATCTTATGTGTTAACATGAAGAAGTATAAGGGGTTTATGGCGTCATTTGGAAAAACAGCAATTTTGGTCTCACTTTATACAATTAAGCAAGGAGATTTGTTTTGCAGCACCTCTCTGCCCACTGAGCCTCTTCATTCCTACAGAAGCAGTAGTGTGTGCTTAATTTTTCACACATGGCTTCTCCACTTTATTTATGTTAAATAAATCATGGCAATACGCCATGTGTTGTTGTTCAGCAGAGGTTGTATTTACCTTATTTTAGGACCTGCTAAGGACCTATTTACCTTATTTTAGGACCTGCTAAGGAGCAGGTGGTTGTTATTATGTCCTGACAGGTAAAACCACAGAGTTCAAAGAGCACCTTCTTCCTTCTTAACATGACTGTATGTGGTCTAAACCACAGAGCCTAGGGCTTGCCGATTGGAAGGTCAGCAGTTCGAATCCCCGCGATGGGGTGAGCTCCCATTGCTCGGTCCCTATAGGAAGGTAAACAGCGTTTCCGTGTGCTGCTCTGGTTCGCCAGAAGCGGCTTAGTCATGCTGGCCACATGGCCCGGAAGCTGTACACCGGCTCCCTCGGCCAATAAAGCAAGATGAGCGCCGCAACCCCAGAGTCGTTCGTGACTGGACCTAACGGTCAGGGGTCTCTTTACCTCTTTACCTTTATGGTTAGCAGCAGACCTGCCAGCAGGCTTGCAACTCAGCTGGGATTACAGGCTGGGGTATAGGTGTGCTGGTTGTCTGAATCATCGCTTCTGTGCTGCAGCCACTTCGTGTTGCTTTGGTTGCAAATGCTGCTACACGTGGATCCCAAGGGTATCCATGCTATGCGCTGGAGCTTTCCTGGCCCTTCCTCATCACCACAGCTCCCTGTTGATCCCACCCTCACCCCTTGAAAACCCTATTACTCAGGGAATGGGGATTACTTATGGTGTAGGGTACTTCTTCTTTGGGAAGGAGAAATTGGGAGACTGCCCTCTGTGACCAGAAGAACCTTCAGCTTCTAGAACAGTTCTGGATCCATGCCATAGCTTCTGGTCTGTGGCCACATTTTATGTAAGTTACTATGAATAAAAGGTTTTACAAGAGAGCCCAATAATTCCTCGTTTAGCGTGCGTTTGACGCAGTGGTTGTTACAAAATACAGTCGGTTGCATTCAGCAGTGTCCTCTTGTTGACGGAACGCTCCTTGATCCAGTGTAGGCTTCCGTCATCAGCACACGAAGAAGCGTCTTCTTTTTGTTGATCTTCCTCCCCCTCTGCAGCTTCCCACACATGAACCCAGTTCTGTTCAACAGTTGCGGACGGTGATCTGCAGCTGCTGAGGGGAAAGGAATTGGTGAAAATGACCTCCCTCCCTGTTATGCTGACTGACTGAAGTATCCACTGAATCAAAGAGCCTTCTGTCAGCAGAGGGACGTCATTGGATGTAACCCAATATTTATACGTCTCAAAGCCCCTTTGAGGGCCTAGACCTGCTCGTTTTATGGCATAAAAATGCGAAAATAAACACCTCTCTCTTTTTCTGTTGTCTCCTTCGTGGCATGGTTACACATGAAGGAGGACGGGGAAATTTCAGCACGTTCAGCTTCTCTCGGCCTCCGCAGGTGAAATTTCTTCACCTGCAGAAATTTTCCTTTTTGCCGCACTTGTTACAAAACAAGAGGACGGCTCCTTGTAGGCTTCCCCCCCCTGAGAGTTTGAAAGTTTTAGTTTATATCTTTGTGCTGTATTACTTTTGTTGAATATTAAATAAATAATTTTGGTCATGCAGTCCATGGCAGTGAACAGTCTTGCCTCTGCAAAGGGCTGTGTGTACAGTGCAGTTTTCTGCCTGTAGAGCTGAAATGCATTTTACATTTGCAGTCTACAGTTCCCTCCCTGAGCTGTTTCAATGATGAGAGCTTCACTAGCGAAATATGAAAGCTGCATCATTCATTTTTTTTTTTTTTTGCAAAATAGCCAACTTTCGTTGCTCTGTGATTAAACTGTAACGTCACAGAAAAATTACCCTCAGTGGCCAAACATCATACTAAAAAACATCATACTAAACCGGTGGTGTCCAAACTTTTTCAAAGAGGGCCAGATTTGATGAAGTGAACAAAGTTGTTGAGCTTTTTTAAAGGATTTTCACCCAAAGTTGCAGAGCTTTTTTTAAGGATTAAAGTCGTTGGCGGACTTATTCCTTTGGGGGAGGCAGCTCTCCGTCGATGTGTTGGCTCCTGGGCAGAATGAGCCGAACAGCAGGCACTCGGGGGCTGCAACAGATTCATTTCTCAGAATTGCTTGGGGGAGCAGATTAAATTGACCAGGGGGCTGGATTTGGCCCCCGGCTGGACTTTGGACATGCCTGCACTAAACCATAGTTTGGTGTGACCAGAAGAAACTGGAATGAGGTTCAATGAACTTTGAGTTCGGAAGCTTCCATGCCTCCAAACTGATTTATTCTAGAGTTTGTTGGTTCTGATGAAACTACAAACTGTGGTTAAGTAAAAGCTTCCAAACTCCTCCCAGCCACACAGGAAGGAAGAGTGAACTTGCACGCTCACAGCTGATACATACACATTGCACTAAATTGTGGCTTAGCATGTTGCTGGAATATGGCCAGTCTGTAATTGCTTGTCGTCTTTTCTTGCTGAATAAGGCTGATGTAACTTGAACAAAGCTTTGCTCCAAAAGATGTTTAATTCTTATAACAATATGGTTCAGGAAGAGTTCACCTATTCCTTTTTATTAACATGGAATTCAGGGAGCGAGCACCTTTTTCCTTCTTGCATTCCATTGGATTTTTGTATTTCATTGCTTTGTTAAATTCCTCACTTGCATGTGCTGTATGTGTTTTCCCAACAGGTGTGTGGCAAAACATTGCCTTGTGGTTATCATGCCTGTGAGCAGATTTGTCATGCTGGCTCTTGTGGAGAGTGTCCCCGATCTGGCAAAAGGAGTTGTCCATGTGGAAAGTCAAGTAAGAATGCGTTTCTTTTTTGCCTATCTAGCATGCATCCAGTTCACCAATATAGCTAAGCTTCCTAAAATCTAAACTGCATTCAAGTACAAGTTAAAGTAATACAATAGCAGACTTTTGTTAAATTTAAAGTTTTCCCAGAATGAGTTAAGGGCTTAATTAAATTGGGCCCTTTGTATATAAAAACTTTAACTCCTTTTCTTGACATAAAGCCTTATTTTTCATGAAACAAGAGAGACAAAAATGTAGCTTTCATTTTTTCAATTGTGTATAATAAATGACAGAAGGTTTGCTGTTTTGTTTTGACTTAGAATTTTCTTTACCATGTACGGAGGATGTGCCTACATGTGGAGACAGTTGTGACAAAGCTCTTGACTGTGGGATTCATAGATGTTCCCAGCGCTGCCACCGAGGTCCCTGTGAAATCTGTAGACAGGTTAGCATTTCTCTTCCAGTTCAGTCACATGTTTTTGAATAACTTTTAATTATTTCAGGACTTCTGAAGGACTTTATCTCCAATGAGCTTCCTTGAGGCAGAGAAAATAAATATGTGTTTCTTCTTTTAGCCGTCCTCTCCCTCTCTGAGCTCAGGAAACATGATGTCTCCACTGCTTTGTGTCCTCAACCAAAAAAAATAAGCTACCACAACCTCTAGCTTCTGTCCTTCAAATTTGGGGAATAGATAAAGTTCCTGTATTGGCTTGGATTTTTGTGTGGGAACATGCTTAAATGTGGCCTGTTTTTATAGGCTTATCTGCTTTTTGTTGTGAGGATTCAAAATGTCCTTGCCTTAAACAATCCCTTTGAAGAGTGTCCTTCAGAATAAGCTTGATGATTATAACAACTGAAGCAGGAAAGGTAAACTTTCCCAAAGTCTGTCATCCACTTGGATAGTTCTAAGAGGACATTGCGAGATTCCATGTTCTGCAGGCCCACTGGTAGCTGCTGCCCCTAATTTCAACCTCTGCTAGCTCCTCTACCTCTTAAGTTTCCTTTTTCTGATGGTATAGGCTTGTATCACCATCATTTTGGCTGCTACTTGCATATTCTAAACTACAGTTTCTTCTTCTGAAAACGGTGGCCTTCCCAACAATCTCATGTTTCTTTCCTCCTGCATTTTCTACTGTCTCTTCTTGGGCCTAGTTCATACAAGCAGATGAGAAGGTAAACAGTTTTTCTGAGGTCAGGTCAAATTAAGTTGTTGTTTCCATGAGGACGTGCCACATCTTTTTGATTCTAGTTATTCCTGTTATCATGAAGGGGCCTGTACAGATACTCTAGCCTGTGAAAGAGTTTCTTTCCGGCCTCTTGTCACACAACATGCTAGACTCTTCTATGCAGCTTAATTTCCACCATTGAATTCTTTTATATGCTACTTTTCCCCCTCCTGAATTTTAATCTGTGATGAGTTCCATGCATTTTTGCTATCAGTTATGTGCCTTAATTTTAACATGCTGAAATTTTAACATGGAAAGATCACGAGGCTCCAAAAATAACAGATTGGCAAATCAAATTACAGGAATTGGTGGGGACGGTTCAACTGACTAGTAAACTCAGAGGAAACTCAAAGCAAAATTTTGCAGAAAAATGGGATGGTTATAGAAGATATGTTCAAAAATACAATAATAGTTTTGACTCCGTGCTAGCATTTGAGTGATAAAGGAACTAAAAGGAGGTGGACAACAATTAAGGACTTACCGGTATTATGTTTTCAGAATGCATTGGAAAAATTATATAGAAAGGTTTATTGTTTTGTGTACATTCAAATGTAAGATAAAATATATGCAAAGGGACTTGATAGGAAGTCAAAGTTGAAGAAATGAAGAAAAGATTTTGGAAGATAAAAGGGGAAAAAATATTTACTTCCTATATCATTTTGGGGCGCAGGTGTGGGTGTTTGGGTGTCTGCACATATGTGTGTTTTTGTATGCAATGTTTGGGAGGAAATAACATGGTAAATAACAAATAACAAATAACAAACTAAAGATTGATGTATGTAATTTTTATTTCTTAATTATATTTAGTGGTAGTATGGCTGTATTGTTTTTTGTAACAAAATCATTCAATAAAAATTATTTATATAAATAATAATTTTAACATGCTGAAAGTACAACTCATAGCTTTAGTTTCCTTCCATTTGTATCTTAACAGGAAGTTGAAAAGCAGTGCCGCTGTGGAAAGCATACAAAACAGATGCCCTGCCATAAGCCATACCTTTGCGAAACAAAGTGTGCCAAAATCCGGGACTGTCAAAAACACCAGTGCAAGAGGAAGGTGAGTAGGTATTGAGGATGCATCGCCATCCTTTTGTAGCTAGAATCATTTGGGAAAGTTTGGTTCAGCTCCCAAAAATGCTTCTGTTTCTGAGACACACAGCCTGTAAGCATGTGGGGGCAGCTGAGAAAGCCACAGCGGTTTTCAGCTTGCAGTGGCCTGGCTTGCACATCACGCTAAGCGCAAACTATGGCTTACTGAGACCAGGCAAACATACTGGCTCAAGAGAGGAGCTTGCACCAGCTTCATATCGCTGTACAGTGGTACCTCAGGTTACATATGCTTCAGCTTAAATACGCTTCAGGTTATGTTGTGCCGCCGGAGCAAGATTTCTGTTCTCATCCTGAAGCAAAGTTCATAACCTGAAGCGCTATTTCTGGGTTAGCGGAGTCTGTAACCTGAAGTGTATGTAACCTGAAGCGTATGTAACCCGAGGTACCACTGTATTGCCATTCCACTCACAGAGAAAGAAATCAGGTTACAGTGGTACCTCGGGTTAAGTACTTTATTCGTTCTGGAGGTCCGTTCTTAATCTGAAGCACCACTTTAGCCAATGGGGCTTCCCACTGCTGCCTCGCCGCCGGAGCACAATTTCTGTTCTCATCCTGAAGCAAAGTTCTTAACCCGAAGTACTATTTTTGGGTTAGCGGAGTCTGTAACCTGAAGCGTATGTAACCCGAGGTACCACTGTATTTAAGAATGGTCTAATTCAAAACTGATGCTCTTACAACATCTACACTGTGAAATACCTGCAGAAGGTGGCAGTAGTGATTCTTATTGGACTAGCTTGTTGGAGCAGTCAGAGAAAGAAAATATACTAGTTCTCTGATATGTATGATCTTCCTTCAGGCAGAGATGAAATAGCTTTCAAAGGCTTAAAGGAGCAAGGGGGTGGGGAGTAATGAAGAAGAGATGTTCTTTTTAGGTGCTGAATGAATGTAGTAGTTCAAATCCAATAATCCAATATACAGGAGAAACTTGAAGGGGTGAAGTAGTTGGTGCTGGAAAGCTTTATTTGCTGGAGCATTGCTTTTTATATTCCATTTATTCCCACCCCTTTTCCTGGAGCACTTTTCCTTACTCGTTTATTTCATTTACAGTATATGTATCCCTCTCCATGCTCTCTGGATGGCTCACAAGAAAACATTTAACACTGGTCTCTCATTGGTCCTTACCTCTGTCTTGTCCTTGTTGTATTTAAGAGATGTCTTCATTTTTTCCTTCTTTTTACTCCCAACCTTTTTCAGATGAACCATTTTCCTGAGCTTTGTTAGCCTGTCCCTCCCCATGTCTTTTATGTGTCTGAGATTATAGGTTTTTGAAGAAGAACTGTTTTTAGAGGTAGAAAGGAAGCTGATTAACTCAAATGTATTCAAGGTAAAATGCAAAATATAATTGCAGTTTCATCAAAACCGTGCTAAAACAGGTGCTTAGTTGTAGGTGCTATAAAAATAGTAATAGCAAAGTCTTCATTTTGGGCCAAGAATAGAAAGAAATGTAGTTAAGAGAGATTGAGCTGTATATAGGAATGTGCTTTGTGTTAGGGCCAAACTAAAGAGGTTTTTCAAAAGCAAGAAGGAGATGAATGTGCTGAGACTGAAAATCCACTGTTTGAAGCTGCTGTAGGTGCTGGTGAGGTAGAATTGTTGAAGCAGAATAGTAGATCTGCATGTAGAATCTGTGAGGTCTTTTTGGAGTACAATATACACAGGTCAAACAAAATGCTTAACAATACAGTGGTACCTCGGGTTAAGTATTTCCTTGTTCCGGAGGTCCATTCTTAACCTGAAACTGTTCTTAACCTGAAGCACCACTTCAGCTAATGGGGCCTCCTGCTGCTGCCGCGCCGCCGGAGTACAATTTCTGTTCTCATCCTGAAGCAAAGTTCTTAACCCGAGGTACTATTTCTGGGTTAGCGGAGTCTGTAACCTGAAGCGTATGTAACCCAAGGTACCACTGTAATACTTAGCCCTTAGATTGTTGAGGTGCTTGACATGAATCACCTTGGTAATATTTACAACACCCTTGTGACGTAACTCTGTGTTTCCACCATAATGAAGTTATGGAGCTCAAGTTGAAATAATAGTAGCTCAAAACCATCTAGCGCAGTGTTTCCCAAACTTGGGACTTCAGCTGTTTTCAGACTACGATTCTCATCATTTTCTGACCAGTGGTGTTGCTAGCTAGGGACGATGGGAATTGTAGTCCAAAAACAATTGGGAAACACTTACTAGCTAGTTATTAGCCAAGGCAAGATTTGGACTATCCAGCTTTATGCTTTTAGCTCCTACTTGCCACCTGCCCTTACTTGGGACTTTCCTATCAGTTTCTTGTCAGAAAATGGTTATCCCTGCTTTAAAATGGACAAACACTCTATCTTCCTGCGTGAAACTGCTGAAATGCTTTAGAAGTGGCAGAGAATATTCTGAAGGCGCTTCCTTAAGAAAGGGACATTTCAACATGTTTATTTTTCTTCGATACTTTATCATTTTAAAAACAAACTGTTATGGTTTTCTTCTCGACAGTATAATCCTTTGTGTGCTTACTCATTAGGGCTCACTCCCAAGTAATTCATAGGCATGCCACTTTAGCTAAAGTTTCTGTACTTCAAAACACTTGCGTGTGTGTTTCAGTGTTGTTCTGGAAATTGCCCACCGTGTGATCAAGCATGTGGACGAACTTTAGGATGTCGGAATCACAAGTGTCCTTCGGTGTGCCACAGAGGTAAGACTGAGCAGGCAATCTTGCTTGAAGTCTTTCATCCTGAATGGTACTTTAAACTTTATGCAGTTGGGTCTTTGTTGGTAATTGTTATAAAAAGGAATATTGTAATCTCTGATTACAGCCAATAGCTTTAATGTTCAAATCATAGCATTTCTGAACCTATATATATATTTGAGGGTCCAATTCAGGACATTAATGTTTTTTTTTCTTCAAAAAAACAGAGTGTAATGTGTTGATTAGCACTAGTCATGGTGGTAGAAATTATACCTTGAATTAAATAATCAGTTGTTACTCTTTGGCTTCTTGAGCACTTGAACTGTTTGGGGATGAATCAGTTGTCCATCTCTGTCTAAAGTGTGATAAAAAATTCTTTTTCTTTGCTATATATGCTTTATCAGTTCCACCTACTCCACATTTTTCATATTATGAAAGGATATTCATATTTGTTCCTACATACTCAAATACAGATGTTGAGCCTTTGTGTGGGCAAGGGAAATGTTTGCATCCCTGCAGTGTAATTTCTTTTCTTTTTTTAAAAATGGCTTCTTATAAATGTCAGAAATCTGATGCTCACTTCTGACCTTTCAGAAAGTAGAGAAAGGCATTAACTCTTTTGACATTCAAAACAGATTCGGGGAACATAAGTAGCATGTTCTCTGGGTGGAGTTTGTCCAGACCGATGCCTCCTGAATTCATAATACCATTGTTCATTTTATTTGTACTAAATGGATAACTTCTTATTTGGATCCAGTCTAATTAATTGCAAAGTAGTTTTGCTGTTGTAGATTGCGTCTAAAAATCTGTTAAGTTTTTCCAAGGTTGGCTACTTGTATTGCTTGTCTTCATTGTAGGTAGCTGCTATCCATGTCCCGAGACTGTAGATGTGAAGTGCAATTGCGGCAAAACTGCTCTCAAAGTGCCGTGTGGTAGAGAACGTACCACCAAGGCTCCCAAGTGCAAGGAGCCATGCAGGTTAGTATTAAATAACAATCTAATGCAAATAATTTTTTACTCCCCCTGAATATCAGACCACCGTGTGATATCGCAAACCGCTTTGAAAGTCCCTTAGCTTTTGAAACTAGTGTTGGAAACGGTCTAATTCTGTAATGGCGTAATTAGGTCTTTTGAGATTATTGGCTTCTCAGCAGGTGGAGCTACATTAATACAGTTTAGTGTTTTGAAAGAAGTATGCAGTGCACTGTAAGACTGCAACTTGCAACTCTTGAGAGGTGTTTCAAAGGCTGGTGTTGCCATAGGAAGGTGCTGCTTTGAGTTCCAAATAGTTTTACAAGAGCAGTAGAACTTGAAGCAAGCTTCCCTTAGTATCTTGCAGCACAGCGGGGTGGGCGATGGGGTGTCAAGGTCGGCTTCCTTTGTAGTGGAGAGGGAGCAATTGAATTTAAAGCTTTCATAATAATATGCTTGGGCAGGAAGTGGTATGGTAAGGCTGTTAGTCCCAAAGCTGAATTATTCCCGTAGTAATAGCAGCACCCCTAAAGTTCCAAGGCACCTTGTTCATTCCAGCTCTGAAAAACCACCAGTGTAAAGAATCTACATTGGCTCCCAGTTTGTTTACGAGCACAATTCAAAGTTTTGGTATTGACCTTTAGAGCCCTAGATGGCCTCGGCCTTGTATACTTGAAGGAGCGTCTTCTTGACTGTTTCCTCACTGTGAGACATGAAGCTACAGGGAACCAGGCAGAGAGCCTTCTCGGTAGTGGCGCCCTCCCTGTGGAACGCCCTTCCATCAGATGTCAAAGAGATAAGCAACTATTTGACTTTCAGAAGACATCTGAAGGCAACCCTGTTCAGGGAACTTTTTAATGGTTGATGCTTTATTGTGTTTTTAAGATTTTGTTGGGAGCCGCCCAGAGTGGCTGGAGCAACCCAGTCAGATGGATGGCATATAAATAATGAAATTATTATGATTATTTGTCCAAATTCAAGCATTCTCTTGGGGCACAACTTTATGTGGTTATAGTGTCAACGCTAAAGCCACACCAAGACTATATAAGAGAACATGCCTATAGCAATAGGGAAAACATCAAATCGAACTGTTTGATGCTAATATAATCCAAGCTGCCAAAAGCAAGCCCCGAAATGAACTTTGTACTGCTTCTGAGAGAGGGCTTTATTAGTATCTGGGAGAAGTCATCTTCGTAGAAAAGACTCAATAAGAGCTACCCTCTCACAGACTTGGCATCCATGCATTACAAGTGCATCCTTGGCTGGATGCTCCAGCTCGTGTGATTTAATAGAGTGGGCAATCCACCAAGCATGTTTGAATCTGTCCCAGCAAATCCTACACTTATTTGAAGATATGGTTGTAAGTTTAAAGCTTGCTAAATCTAACTGTTTTAATTTTAAAACAATTGAGAAGCGGTGTGTTTTGTCTGTTGCTTTCTTTTATTTTCATTTGTTTTCTATAAGTAAACTGTAGTGAAATACAGTCACCATTGCCAGAGGAGAGAGCTTCTTTGCCGGCTGCTGTTTACCACGTAGGCTAGGTTTCACCTAGTCCGTGCTATAGACTCTGCGGTTCTTTAAGAGTTCATTCTCCTGCTGCCGTTCTGGATGCTACTGCCTCCTAAGCCAGAAATGAGTTATTCTTCTCCCGCTAGAACCGAGCTATTCTCATAGGTTACTTGATTATGAATGTTATGAAACCATTTTTTAAAAATTTGGTTTTCTATGGAGATAATATGGATAGCGATATGCTTATGTATCTTTTCATTCCATCATGCCTGGAGCATAACACGTTTGGAAAAGAGATACACAAAGCAAGCAACTGTGTATACGACTGCTGTAAACCACTTAGAGCTCTTTTGTTCTAGTAAGTTGTTTTGTTAAATAAATGACTATAAACCAGTTTTTGTAGCAATAATAGACAGTTCCTGTTTTCGTTTTAGGCAGCCACCTACCTGCCATCATCCTGCTCGAGAGAAACACAGCTGCCACTTCGGCCCTTGTCCTCCTTGCCGCCAGCCCTGCAAGAAAACCTTTGAGAAGTGTGGTCACTCCTGCCCTGCTCCTTGCCATGATGAAGCACTTATAAAACAGACTGGTTCGGTGAGAGAACCATGTGATTGCTCCCCATAGCAGTGTCACCACTTTCAGGGAGAAGTGCTCTGATTCCACAGGAATCAGTCAGTTGGTATAGCTCAGCTGGTAGAGCAAGAGACTGTTAATCTCAAGCCCCACTTTGGGCAAAAGATTCCTGCATTGCAAGGGGCTTCGACTCGATGACCCTCGCGGTCTCTTCCAACTCTATGATTCTGTGATTATTCCTTTCCATATAATCTTCCCACTTGAGATGTTGCTGGAACCCCTCCAAAAGTGACAGCTTGTCAGGGGCTGGACTGAGGAGGAATGGTGGGAGCCTCCCCCCCTTTCTGAACCTTCCCAAGAGCAGGAGGACAGTATTGATTTATAACAGTGGTTTGCAGAGGCGCATAATCCAGAGGGGAAAAACTGGGTGAGGAACAGCTAGAAGAGGAAACACCAGGAGAGAGACAGCTGGCAGATTCAGTGGACAGCTTTCCTGACCCTCCCCCTTCACCTAAGACTAGATGGGCTTTGAGAGTGATAGAACAGAAAGCACAGAGGTAACAAGCTCAGATTACCAGATGTAGGAGTGACGTAGATAAATGGGGACGGAGGGGGTGAACCTTAACTGGGAGCAACGCCATTTCTGGAGAGAGATGCATTCCTTTGTCTCTCGCTGTGATTGTTAAAGAAACTAACTGGTAAGAATGCTCCTTCTGTTTGATCTGCCTATTTACTGCCTGACATAGCCGTACTGCTATCATTAAGAACTGGTGATTGGTTTTCACGACTTTAATGGTTGTGGTGCGTTGAGTTCTAATAAGTAAAGGATGTTTGTTGAGATTGGGGGTATGAGTAACCCTAGACCATTTAGGCATGTTTAGCCTTTATAATATGTGCTATATAACAACAAATTTCTTTCATCCCAGCATCAGCCAGCAGGCCCTTGGGAACAGTCAACTGAGCCTACATTTATTCAGACAGCATTGCCTTGCCCTCCATGTCAAGTCCCTATTCCAACGTGAGTATGAAAATATGCATTGAAATGACATATTACTATGTGTTCGGGTGGCATGGCCCTGTGCTGTGACTTGCTGTTATGCATTTTCTTTAAAGCTGTTTCCAGAGGTAAAGCCAGATCAGTTAAAAAGACTAAATAGTTGGAGATCCGTAGTCTAGTACAGTCATACCTTGGTTTTCAAATAGTTTGGTTCTCGAATGTTTTGGCTTCCAAACGCCACAAACCTGGAAGTGACTGTTCCGGTTTGCGAACTATTTTTGGAAGCCAGATGTCCAATGGGGCAGCTTCCGATTGGCTGTAGGAGCTTCCTGCAGCCAATCAGAAGCCGCACTTTGGGTTCCGAATGTTTTGGAAGTCAAACAGACTTCCGGAATGGATTTTGTTCGACTTCCAAGGTACGACTGTACATGTTTGGCTGTCAGCTGCAAAATTTGCTCACGGTAATCCAGCAGAGTTCGTGTTGACTTGGTGGAGCTTGCGCAGAGGAACTTCCCAGTGGATTGTGCCTGTTTGAGAGTGCCTAAGTTGTGTGCAAAGTTCAGCATTACTGGACTTTGCCCACAACCTGTGAATTGCGTTGGTTGCATATTTATACACACGAAGTATATCTGAGAGTTTTCTATTCACTAAACAAAAGAGAGTACCACTCCAACAGCTCGCTTATCTGTCTGATAGCTACAATAGATTTATTTTTGACATTTATCGTACCTTTCTTCCGTTATATATCCCAAGGGATCGTTCATGTGGTTCCCAGGTGGTCACTCATCCAGATACTGACCAGAGTCAGACCCGCTTAGCTACAGCATCGTGGTGGCCTCCTTTGCCTTCAGACCATACCATGTCAGCCCCCCACCACAACCCTGGCCAATCCTTCATCTGTCTATGTAGCATGCCAGGGACAAGTAGACTAAGTAAATAAATAAGAGTTTTCTAAATTTCTCAGATGTACTTGCATCTGAGGGAGTTGGGAAGAGGAGAGGAAATTACAACACTGGAGCCTGCCACCATGTAACGAGTTTGGGTGTGAAATCAGACCCTGTTGTGCTTTCAGTGACATAACTGGGAGCTCATACTTGGTTGTCGAGAGACCACCTTCCAGGGGTTTTTGGGGGGTTGGAGTGGGGAGCCCAGTTATGAATGTAACTGGGTCAACCATCACTACGTACAATTTACTTAGTACAGTGGTGCTTCAGGTTACATACGCTTCAGGTTACAGACTCCACTAACCCAGAAATAATGCTTCAGGTTAAGAACTTTGCTTCAGGATGAGAACAGAAATTGTGCTCCGGCGGCGCGGCAGCAGCAGGAGGCGGCCCCATTAGCTAAAGTGGTGCTTCAGGTTAAGAACAGTTTCAGGTTAAGAACGGACCTCCAGAACGAATTAAGTACTTAACCCGAGGTACCACTGTACTGTAAAAGCTATAGCTCACTGTGAGAAGAAAACACATCTTTTCTTTCACTTGACATTGTAACAAATGGCCACATTCTGATGGCCATACTTGCAGCTTCTAATTGGCCAATGAATTTCAGGTGGTTGATTAATTCAGGGAGTGATATTCAAATTGTTTGGCCTTTTATTTATTTATTTCCTTTATTTTGTTCTTGTGTATTTACAGGCAATGCCTTGGGAAACATGAGGTGAGTCATAAAAACAGTGTAATATTCTGAAATCTGAAAAATGCATAATTTGGTTTTAATCGGAGGTTTCGAAATGAAGTGTTTGCATTTAATTGGTTTGCCATGAGGTTCGTTTGCAACTGGAAGTATTCTGCTTTCCCCCCTTGAAAGCGACAAATTGTTTTGTCATTTGAGATCTGCTGGGATTTCTATCAAGACTATTGCAAAATTGTTTTAGGAAATTTATAAGAGTGAACTACTTATTAACCTTGATGAAACTTTAAACTTTTGACATCGCATTTCAAGAAATGTGGAATGCTAGCAAAATGTTCTTCTGTTCGTGTTTACTGGGATGATTTAGGATGAGCTCTGGTTTTATAGCGCTTGCTATTTTATGGCTTTTCCAAAATGTTTGGAAATGTTTAAACGATCTCTTCTCATGCAGTTTATATCGCTGGCCTGATACCTTCTGTTGCTGTTTGAGGAACATCTGCGAAATATGTTTTGTAAATTGATATTAACTATCACCTACGCTAGTATGATGCCGAAAGTGGAATATGAGAGCTCGAATTGTAAGGCAGGGATGTTATGACTTTCAGCTGAATGTTACACAGTGAGGCCCTGTGGTGATCTGAGAGCTTTGTCTGAAGTTATTTTAACATTTGGTAGTATAAATGAAAACAAGCATGAACACTGTCTTGAATTAAGCAATGGTAATAATTTTCTATGGGAAGTTACAAAACAATGAAGATCTGAGTGGATTTATGGTTTTTGTGCAGAGGAGAAGTGACTTGACAATCTAGGCACAACAAATACATTAGAAAAATAATAATTTTGGGGGAAATCTATACTTTTTCATTGTTAATGTAGAGATGGTATCCAGTTTGAACCACGACTTATTCTGATGTGGCGATAGCTACTGAAGCCTAAAAATGTGTGTACATAAATGAAATTTCTTGAGGCAACTTTATAAAAGTGCAATTAATTTTTTAAGTATATTTTGCTAACTTAAGTTCTTTCAGTAGTTAACATAAAAATGGTTAAAGTACAATATGCATGGTAAAAGAAAAATTAACAGTATAAAACCAATTTCAGCAGTAAAATTAAATATAAATAGGTCTTAACTTTAAAAAGGCCAAAACCTCAGAATGGTTGAGCTAAAATGAAAATCTGTTCCCTTTTTGAAATGCATTTATGTGATGAGAATGAGATTGACAGGCTTTTGATCTGGTGAAGTAGTTGTTATTGGCTTCTGAACAATGCAGTTTGTGCAAGCCAGGTGAGCTAGCCCGTATGAATGAAAGATTGAGTAAACCATAATTGTGATAAAAAAGTGAGGACTTCACTAAAACATTGTCGTGTATCCTCCTTCCTAATGGAGTTTCCCGTTCAGGGTTCCAGCTAGGTATTTCCTCCGATCAGGACACCCCACTCTTTTCTCACCCTGATTAATCACATGATTAATGGATTGTGTAAGGGTTGTTGTCTCGTTCTTCTCTCTCCCCTCCCACCCCCACCCCCCAATGTGTGTTATGTTTCTGCAAGCCTTAAGGTTCTTCCCAAGCATGCTGATATTTCCCTTTTGTTTTTAGTTGCCTGATTTGGGCCACAATGCCGGCAGCTCTCTCAACCTCAATTAGTTGTTAGGAGGAGTGATTTATTAGACTTCCAAGTAGTCCAATGTAACAGAAATGAATTTAAGTGAACTCTTTAACAGTTATACACAATTGTACAGTCTTTTGAGCAGTGGACCATGTGATTTCAGATGACTTGGGGGAATTTAGAAAACTGAAAGTTTATTTAATACAAACTAGTATTGGCTTGGACACGGGTGGCGCTGTCGGTTAAACCACAGAGCCTAGGGCTTGCCGATCAGAAGGTCGGCGGTTCGAATCCCCATGACGGGGTGAACTCCCGTTGCTTGGTCCCTGCTCCTGTCAACCTAGCAGTTCAAAAGCACGTCAAGTGCAAGTAGATAAATAGGTACCGCTCCGGCGGGAAGGTAAACGGCGTTTCCATGCGCTGCTCTGGTTCGCCAGAAGCGGCTTAGTCATGCTGGCCACATGACCTGGAAGCTGTACGCCGGCTTCCTTGGCCAATAAAGCGAGATGAGCGCCGCAACCCCAGAGTCGGTCACGACTGGACCTCATGGTCAGGGGTCCCATTACCTTTACCTAGTATTGGCTTAGGCTGTAGATTTCTTCAAGCTCTACTAGAAGTGAATTCAGGAATGCCATGTGGCTATAACATCTTCTAAAATCATGTGTTAGATCTCATCAGCTAATGTGTAGGACTCAAACAAAATATTTATCCTCTTGTGCTTTGTTCAAGTCATGTAATACTCCATGCTTTGAAACGAATGCTTAGATGGAACAGTCTGAAAGTAATTGACCAGCCACTTAGAAGGCTAGTATTCTAAATGTCACGTTAGTGGGTCTGCAAGTGTTGTAAGCTACATTGGTCCGCTACAGAGAATACCATTTGTGTACAAGCTCATCCTTAAACAAGTGTGGGTGGATTGATATGGACCTACTAGTCTTGTCATATTACCCCATTCTTGTCGAGAAAGTCAAGGTAGCTGTGTTGACTCATGAGACAGATGTCAAAATCTGTGTTAGAGCAATGTGTTTATTAGGCAGACAATATAATGTAAACGTTCAAGTTCTCCAGAATTTTTCATCGGGATAGATGGTAAACAGACTGAGACAAGGGAGGAAAAAGTTGGCCGTTGATGGAGTCTGCATCTGAAAAATAGTCTTAAAATGGACGATGGGAGGAAGCAGCAGGCTCTGTTGGTACAAGGCAGGGTTCAGGTTGCATTTGTGGATGTTGGGAAGAAGGAACATCCATCCATATTAGAGAATATAATATTCAGCTGTTACTCAGATCTGTCTCTATCCTTAGATGAAACTTACACCTTTCTTATTCCTATTTTTCTCCTACCAAAGAACCTGTGTGTTTCACTGGACTCAAGCTATCTTGGTGTCATTTTAAGTACTACAACAGTAGCTTCCTATGGATGTCATTAATACTAACAGTAACATTTGATTCAGTGCATTTTGATTACATAATTATGATTCTTTATGGGTCACTTTGCTATCATATTGAAATTACTATCAAATTCTAATGTTCTGTAAATGCCTATGATTTATTTTCCTCTTTGGCATCAATTGCACCTCTTAGGATGCTGGTTTATAACGTCTTCATTTTCCGATTTCTAAGAATGCAAAGAAAGCATACCAATTTTAATTATCAGCCTATAAGCCAGTAATGAAGTTACCAAATCATAAATGCTGCCAGAGGGGATGCTTTGCTTCCATGGTGGTTGCTTTTAATTTTGATTTGGTCAAAAACCCAATTTCTCATAGATGTATAATAGTGTGCATATCAACTTAGTGGGGTTTGACAAACTTATTTTCTAAATTTATACTTTAAAAAATGCAGATTTTTAAAAAAGCCCTTCTTGGTACAAGGGAAAGAAATGAGTTGTATATTTCTTAGCTAGATAGCCTCAGACTACTTTCTTGTTCAATGTTGTTTACATTTCTTGGCACAGAGTATGGCCTTTCATTTTTATTCCAGACTTCAGCAAGAAACTTCATGTTTTTTTAATTACTTTTCTGTTACACAAACATACAAACAAGAAGGAGAAGACATAACATGCAGTGCAGACCATATTGGCAATTGCAATGTTTTGAAAAAGTTTAACATCAAATACGGAGCTGTGGTTGACTCATCTCTGTGTCAGTTATTCCAGTGAATATATATATATACAAAAGGGAATCTGGGAACTTTTATAAAATCGGGGGAAGTTTGCACAACCTTGAAAAAACTTATCATTCTAGATTGTGATTTACTGCTAATTTGTCACTAGAGCCAAGTAATGCTAAACTGCTACCTCTGTATTCATTACCTTGCACATTATTCCTTCTTTTGTCTTTTGGTTCTGTTACAATCCTCCATAATACCTTATACAGTGGTACCTCGGGTTAAGTACTTAATTCGTTCCGGAGGTCCGTTCTTAACCTGAAACTGTTCTTAACCTGAAGCACCACTTTAGCTAATGGGGCCTCCTGCTGCTGCCGCGCCGCCGGAGCACGATTTCTGTTCTCACCCTGAAGCAAAGTTCTTAACCTGAAGCGCTATTTCTGGGTTAGCAGAGTCTGTAACCTGAAGCGTATGTAACCCAAGGTACCACTGTAACCTTTCCACTGCCATCTTGATTGAAGCCTTCATCTCCCTTCTCTCTCTCTCTCTCCCTCTCTCCTACTAAGACTTAAAATTAGCACTCGTCTGGATAATAGCAGCAAGCTTGTTTTGTATCTTCTGATTTCTCATCTGCATCCTCTTAACACCTGTTCTACCTTCTGTTGTTCATCTTCCTTGTTCTGGTCATGATTTTGATGTGTTGCCTTTTGCTGCTCCCTCTTTTCCATTGCTTTTCTTTTCCTCCAGTGAGTTCACATTTTCAAGACATTACCTTTCTTCTTCCCTGCTTCTGTTTTGCTGTGACATCACCAGTATTTCAAGCAGGGATAACCAACATGGTGCCCTCCAGATGTTGCTGAATTCCAACTCTCATCAGCCCCAGCCCGCGTGACCTGTATTCAAGGATGATGGGAGTCGTAGTCTTTATGCAGAAATAGGTGCCAAAACTGTAGCCGCCCTTGTCCATTTCAAACAACAAAAAAGCTACACTTCAGTAACATGCTATCTAGTTTGCATAAATTATTCCCCATTCCTGAACACTTGTGTTGTAATATCATGCTGAAATGTCATTAATTCCACATCTTTTCAGAACAATTTGCTGGCACAGTAAATTTCAATGTTAGGCTGTAAACATTCCAGTAGAAGTCATTTTTTATACTGCTTTCTCATTATAATAGGATTATTCTTGCTATCCTGCTGCTTATATAGAGCCAGGCTTTTTTGTTCGTTAGCTGAAAAGCTATTCTGAGTGATGTTTTAATTCAAACTTCTGAGCGTGTTCCAGGATGCTGACTCCAATACGTTGTTGCAGCCAATGTGTGGCTGTTGCAAAAAGCAGTAGCGTTATGTTTCGTCCTTTTTCTTCACCTGGTAGTATTTAGTAATATTAAGTATGTGACGTGTTGTTAGTTTCCAGATTTTACAAATGACCATTTAAGTGGAGAGGTGTCAGCTGAAGGCCAGGAAAACCCCCCAACCACTATTGTCTGTGAAGTTAGCTCTTTATTCAAAGAAACCAAATCAAAGCAGGCCTCGTGAGCCCAGCAACTCTTCCCCAAAGGTCTTGCCTCAATGAGGCAGTTGCAGGGACTGAAGGTCCCAACTTTCCCACCACTCTCTAAGACTCTTTCCCTGGGTCCTTCCCCAGCAACCTGAGGCTCCTTTGCCTTGCTTTTCTTTGCTCCACCCCTCTCATGGGAAACCAGGGGGGAGCTGCCTGCCTCCATTCTGCCTCTTGACCCCCCCTTCTTTCTAGCCTCCACCTCTGATTCAGCCCTTTCCCACTCACTAAACCCTGTTTTCAGCTTCTGACACTTCCTCCGGTCTGTCTGCTCCCTCTTCTCATTCTCATTGTTGTTCCAAGACCAATCCCCTGGCTCTGAGCCTTCTTCCCCTGGGGGGTTCCTCGGCTGTTGCCTCACACCACTGCTCTGCATCCAGCCAGTCCGTAAAAAGAAGGTGCAGGAAAGCTTGCAATGAGATGATGTTGCATTACTAAGCATTATGTCAGGGGTTAGGACACGGGTGGCGCTGTGGGTTAAACCACAGAGCCTAGGACTTGCCGATCAGAAGGTTGGCGGTTCGAATCCCCACGATGGGATGAGCTCCCGTTGTTCGGTCCCTGCTCCTGCCAACCTAGAAATTCAAAAGCACAACAAAAAGTGCAAGTAGATAAATAGGTACCGCTCCGGCGGGAAGGTAAACGGCGTGCGCTGCTCTGGTTCACCAGAAGCGGCTTGGTCATGCTGGCCACATGACCCGGAAACTGTACACCAGCTCCCTCGGCCAGTAAAGCGAGATGAGCACCACAACCCCAGAGTTGGCCATGAATGGACCTAATGGTCAGGGGTCCCTTTACCCCTTTACCTTTATGACACATCAGGTCCAGGAACCAAAGTGACTCTTGAGGGCTCTGTCTGGCCCTTGGGGACTCACCCAAGGCCAGACACCTTCTTGAACCACACCCCTTGCACTTGAAGTTGCTGTCCATCTAGCATTTCAATTTTCTTCGTAAGGAAACCAGGAACTTAATTTGTATCTCAAGGTAAACCCAAATTTTGGAATGGAAACTTAAGTCTTTTTTAAAAAGTACGCTGTAACTTACAGTGGTACCTCGGGTTACATACGCTTCAGGTTACAGGCGCTTCAGGTTACAGACTCCGCTAACCCAGAAATATTACCTGATGTTAAGAACTTTGCTTCAGGATGAGAACAGAAATCGTGCAGTGGCGGCACAGCAGCAGCAGGAGGCCCCATTAGCTAAAGTGGTGCTTCAGGTTAAGAATAGTTTCAGGTTAAGAACAGACCTCCAGAATGAATTAAGCACTTAACCCGAGGTACCACTGTATTTTTCTATGGTTGTTCTCTCTCTCTCTCTCCCTCCCTCCCTCCCTCCCCCCCTCTCTCAAATTGGACATAAAGTCCAAGAGTTCCTGACTTCATTTTGTTGTCACCTTCCACTGCCAGTGTCGTTGGATTATAACAAGCCTAATGTTTGCTGAAAGAGGAACATATAAATTTATATTGGAGGAGGAAGTATTATTTATATGAACGTGGGGTTCCCCCCCCCCTGCAATCTGTCTCCTGAAGGAAACATTTTCTTCAGTTTTGTTGCTAATTCTCACCTCTCCCTAAATGGATGTTGGCTGGTTCCTCTGTTCTACCTCTTATGGTCCTTCTGTGAGTTACCTTGATGTTTTGGATTTGTGGAAATGTTTGTTTTTAGCGGAAGTAATAATTTGAAGAAATTGCAGCTAAGCATAAGATACTGGAACTTCAAAGCATTCCTTACATGCTGTTCTTTCAGGCATGGAAATGGATTTGGTGTTAGAAGCTAACAGCAGAAAGTCTGACACAGCCCAGTCGCTTGTGCTCTTGGTGGATGTGACTGTACACAATTCTCTGACTAAAAAGCAGATTCTGAGGGGAATTGCATATGTAGTTTGGAGGAAGCCAGCCATCTAGTTACACCTTAATTTATTTTTTTAGCAGGAGAGTTTTGTGTAGCTCCTTCCGTGACTTGATTTCTCTATTTTACCTCCTCCTTAGACCCCTCTACAGTCTAATCCAAACTGGTGCCCTTCCATCGACCCCATACATCATGGCCAATGGTTAAGGATGGTGGCCATTACAGTACAATATATGGAGGACACCAGTTTGGGGAAGGCTGAACTACATGTTCCTGAGACAATGCAGTCGATTCTGACCTTCAAGCTTTCTCACCTGTATGTTCCAGGAGCTGTGGTTCAATATCTTCTCATGGCTTTTCAGCATGTTTCTTAACATGCTCTAAAGTAAAAGCACATGTAGAAGTTTTCATATGTTCCTGGAACCTCATGGGACCAAACCCAAAGTTATTTTCTGACACATCACTGAAGGTCTAAGCAAAGTAGATTTAGCATCTTGTCCTATTCCAGTGTAGGGCTAAATAAATAAGCTGAACATTTTCCCCTGGCAGGACCCTAATGTATAGAGTGATTTTTTAAAAAGCCACTATGCCCATCAACTACAGAAGTAGGTATTAATTGGAAATCCAGAGCGGTGTAATGAATAGGGTATAAGACTAGGAACAGGGAAATCCAGGTTCAAATACCCACTAAGCCTTGAAACCCACTGGGTTTGGACAGTCACTACTTCTCAGCTTTACTACCAAAGAATATAGTTTGTGGAATGCTCTCCCCAGAGAGGCTCGCCTGGTGCCTTCATTTCTTATATTTAGGCACCCGGCAAAAACATTCATCTTCTCCTAGGCCTTTGGCTAATTAAACAATCATTGGCCTGTTAAACTGTGTTGTGGGGTGGTGTTTTTGTTTGTTACTATGTTTTTCTGTTTTATATTGCAAATTACCTTGTGATATTCAGATAAAGGGAGATATAAAATGTAATAAATAATAATAATAATAATAATAATAATAATAATAATAATAATAGCAATAGGGGCATGTATGCTGCCTTGAGCTCCTTGGAGAAAAGTGCCATGTTTTTGTTGGATTTTTTTTTAGAATATAAACTTTTAAGAATGTAGCTGATAAAAGAGGCAATGTATACCCAAATGTGTACATCTGGAGGATTTTCTTAATTCTGATTGGACTTAACTGCCTGATGCAGAATCATCCCACACTAACAAGTTTCACTTGTCCCATGGCAAATTGAACTGATGGATGTTGTGTTATCTACTGGCTTTTATGGGATAGTCATTGCTAAGGTTTGTAACTAGGGCTGCAATCCTATACCTGGGAGTACCTCCAACTGAACTCAGTTTGACTTACTTCCGAGTAGACAAGTATAAAATTGTATTTTGCCTGTTCAAGCTTATTTTATCATGTATTATTATGGATTTTAAAACCTATAATGGGACACGGGTGGCACTGTGGGTTAAACCACAGAGCCTAGGACTTGCCGATCAGAAGGTCGGCAGTTCGAAGCCCCTCGACGGGGTGAGCTCCCGTTGCTCAGTCCCTGCTCCTGGCAACCTAGCAGTTCGAAAGCACGTCAAAGTGCAAGTAGATAAATAGGTACTGCTCCAGCGAGAAGGTAAATGGCATTTCCGTGCACTGCTCTGGTTTGCCAGAAGCGGCTTAGTCATGCTGGCCATATGATCTGGAAGCTGTACGCCGGCTCCCTTGGCCAATAAAGTGAGATGAGCACCGCAACCCTAGAGTCGGTCACGACTGGACCTAATGGTCCAGTCACCTTTACCTTTATTATGGATTTTAAAACTTATAATGCAACATGTAAGCTAGTGACAGTTTTGAAGGGAATATTTTTCCAGGGTTTCAGTTGCACAGCTTCCAATAATACAACCTTATACCAAAACGAGTTATCAGAGGGCAAACTCTAGAATGTGTATTTCATCATAATCACTGATCTCCAGCAGTATATCTGCCACACTTTAGAAAACCTTTGAGGAGTCCACTTATTGTCAGCATTACTTAAATGTCAAGTTCACCCCAGTGCATGTTTCTGTACTTTTCCTTCTGTCTCAAAAAGATAGAGAGAGAATTATGGATTGTCTGCCTTGTCTGGAGTATCTTTAGTTCTGATTTGGATGCTTATTGAAAGCAGAATTGATACGGCGTTTTCATATTCTGTTTCGTAATTCTGTTGTGCCCATGTGCATATGGTCAAGTTTTTTTAAAAAAAAATATTAAAGATTTTCTTGTTTTATAGAAGTAAGTGTAATGTCTCTCATATTTTTTCCACGTAACATTTTTACAAATCCATTTCATTTGTTGAGACATTAGGGGGAGAAAAAAAAAAGAAGGGGTGGAAGGAGGGAAGATGGGTGGGGTGGGGTCAAGTTTTAATTCTTATTTTATGGAAACTGTTGAAAGTTGTCCACAGTGGTCCCCATATAAGTTGTCTTCCATCTTTCAGGTGAGTCCATTGGCATGTCATGCTGTGGGACCCTACTCCTGCAAAAGGTTGTGTGGAAGACTCCTTGACTGCCAGAATCATACTTGCACAAAGGAATGCCATAAAGTTACTGAAACAGATAGTAACAACGATGTCCATAAGGTAAGCTTGACTTTTCTTGCAGCAGAGCAAAAACACCTTGCTCTCAGGTGCTGCAAAATGCAACCAGCTCAGGTGCTTTTAAATGTTTTTGGTGTATGGTTCAGTTAAGTTTGACTTTCCATATTAAATGGTGATGGGTGTGCATGAGAAAGCACCTGGTTGTACATTAAATAATAAAATATGCCCATTCTTCCGTGGATTGTGGAGTTAAAATTTTATCCAGAAATAATATGTAACAGTCTTGCATGGTTTCTGTTCTTCATGGAAGTTTATTGATGGAATTTTAATAGTGTGAGTCAGTTGATAATGCCAAGCAAAATATATGAAATGGAAAGCAATAGCACTTCATATTACCATTGTGACAATTATTTCTTATACCATTATTGCTCTACTTTTTAAACTCTTGACCGGAGAGATGTCAGGTATCCACCACAACCCATAAGACCTCTTTCCTCAGCAACAATTGCCAGTTCAGACATCATCAGTGTACATGTGAAGTCAGTTTTTTTTAAAAAAATTGGAAGCCCTTTTTGTTCATTATAAAGATAAAGACATGGATATGACTTTATTCTTCTAATATTTTATCATTATTTAGCTTCTGACAGTTTAAACTACAAATACCGAAACAAAATAAACACAGCACAAGTTTCTGATACCCATTTTTGTTTTTATTACTGATCTGGTATTGATTTAGATCATTTTTGTTTCACGTAATATTTACAAATATGTGTACAGTATAGAAAACTATTCAGGGATAGCTGCGCAGCCTCTTCAGGGCAGCGGGATGAAGGCTCCCTGCTGCCCTGAAGTGGCTGCGCGCGGCGAAGCCAGAAGCTAGAACAGCGAGAGGGAGCGGTGTGCAGTGATCCCTCTCGCTGTTCTGGCTTCTGGGATAGCTGTGCAGCCTGCATTCACGCCATAAGACGCACACACATTTCCCCTTACTTTGTAGGAGGGTAAAAGTGTGTCTTATGGAGCGAAAAACACGGTAACAATCAAATTTTTGACTATAGCTTGTGGTTAGTAAAGAGAGTGAAACCACGACCCCAGGTTTGGGCAAAACACTATGACAAACTTTGGCTTACCTCAGCGTGGTGTGGGAATGAAAAGAACCAAGGGGGAGCAAAGTGCCTGTGAGCCTCCCCCCCCCCTGGAGCCCCCACATTCTCATGGTCCCAGTAAACCAGGCATGGCCAAACTTGGTCCTCCAGCTGTTTTGGGACTACAATTCCCATCATCCCTGACCACTGGTCCTGATAGCTAGGGATGAGGGGAGCTGTAGTCCCAAAACAGCTGGAGGGCCAAGTTTGGCCATGCCTGCAGTAAACCATAGTTTGTCTTAACGTGACATATGAGCCAGGTCAGTCACTGTTTTTCAGCCTGACCTTATCTCATAGGGTTGTTATGAAGATAATATGATGAGAGGGGAGAGTCAGTTGCTGGGGAGAGGGGGGTGCGCAAGACTTTGGCAAACCCACCTAATGGAATGAATGCTGGCAAGCAACTTCACTTCCTTTATGTCTGTGTGACTCTAAATAACTGTCATTCTCTAATGAGGTTTTTTCTTTTAATTGAACCACTTGTGGAAACAGACTTGTTTCCTGGACACTGTGCTAAAGGAGGCTAAAATCTCTTAAGTAAATTGCCCCGTTGAAATAATGTTATACCTAGTTACAGTGGTTACAAATAAAGATATTTAACCTTTAAAGATTGTCCTCTTATCTGTGGTGAGGAATATGCAGCCATCCCTCTAACATGCTCCTTTTTCAGCTGTTTGTCGAATAGATTCCTGTCTCGAAAAATTATTTGTTGCTAA
Organism: Podarcis melisellensis; assembly: GCF_964234715.1. Lineage (NCBI taxonomy): Eukaryota > Metazoa > Chordata > Lepidosauria > Squamata > Lacertidae > Podarcis > Podarcis melisellensis. The sequence continues at coordinate 59,100,483 of NC_138541.1, read as the reverse complement.
GAAGACTATAAAAGTACAGAAATCATACTGATGAATGATGTGTGTTGTGCTGTCATTCACTGCCCTTGATACTATGTACTTTATGGCAGAAACTAAAAACAGAAGGCTTTCTTGAGTAGTAATTTTTGGCTTTCTGTGGTGTGTTTTTTTTAACTTCTTGAATCCAATATATATTTGAACAGGGACGCCTTAATGACTCAAATGAATGTCTTTTAGTACTGTGCAGGTGAAAAGCAAGAAAAAGTTTTGCTTTGTGCTCAAATGCCATAGTTACAATCACATAACAATTTTGTTCGTTTTAACCTTTCCGAGATTGACATTTGGTGGCATTAAATGTCATTTGCTTAGTCTCCACCTTTACTTCAGCTCTTGTTCTAATTCCCCTTTTGAAATTCAGTGCAGACTAGCTCAGCTACTTGTGACTGACAAGAGGGTCCTGTGTGGTGTTGTAGTGGTTTCGTATATAATACTGCATGCATATGTAATAATAGAGTAATTAAGGTAAATGCAACTTAGTAGAGGAATTAAGCTAAATGCTTGGGGGGGGGGCTGAGTTTGGAATGGTAGTGAGAGGATGAGAGTTTAAAGGGGAGTTTGATGGTGGGACAGTTTGAGTTCATTTGAGAGTTGCATGGAGAGTGGAGTTTGGGAGTCTGTGGTCGATGGTGTAAGAGCAGGGTTAGTTTATTAATAGAGCACCTGTGTTACAGTAACCATTGCTGTCTGTTTAATAAAGTGACAAATACAGAGCCTAGGACTTGCCGATCAGAAGGTTGGCGGTTCGAATCCCCGCGACGGGGTGAGCTCCCGTTGCTCGGTCCCTGCTCCTGCCAACCTTGCAGTTTGAAAGCACGTCAAAGTGCAAGTAGACAAATAGGTACTGCTCTGGTGGGAAGGTAAACAGCGTTTCCATGCGCTGCTCTGGTTCGCCAGAAGCGGCTTAGTCATGCTGGCCACATGACCTGTGGCCTGTACGCCAGCTCCCTCTGCCAATAAAGCGAGATGAGCACCACAACCCAGAGTCGGTCACAACTGGACCTAATGGTCAGGGGTCCCTTTACCTTTACCTATTACAGTAACCATTGCTGTCTATTTAATAAAGTGACAAATAAGATAAAGGCTGAAACCATACGTTTATGTACACCCAAGTAATCAGACAGCCCTTGTTGGTAATTTCCATTTAATAAATTATTGCATTATACCACACACCATTTATTTAGGTACACTAGGGTGGAGGAGTCAGATAAATATTATCTGTGGTGGCAGCAGGAATAAAGGGGAGTTTTAGAAATACCCATCAAAAACCCAGCTCAGACCTATGCATCCTCTTAACAGGGAGTGTGGGGAGTGCCTGAGCATCTCACGGCAGAGGCAGGATTTGGGGTGGGTGGGTGGCATGACAACCTGCAACAAAACGTTGCAGTATTTAATTGCCTCCTAATAGGTGTGCTCCTGTTTAGGGTGCTAGCCAGCCAGCCATGCTTTCCCTCAGCAGACCATCCCCTCCAGTTTTCAGTTTTTCTGTTCCACATTCTGTGGCTGCTGAGCATGCTCAGTCCTCGCGGGCTGTTTTTGGAAGGTGGTTTTTTTTAAAAAAATGTACTTCTGAAAACTCTGCATTTCCCAGTTGCATCCTCCAAATGTTTTGATGTTTCCCTCTTGTTTCTGAGTTTCTTGGGGCTGCAGTCCTATTGGCATTTGGTACCTGAGTTCGCCGTGAGAAGGTGCAATGACAGGGTAATTCTGTATTACCTTTAACTTGCTGTTCAGTTGCATTTTTTAAAACTTGTATTCTAGCCAAATGCAGAAGCCACAGTTAGCAACAGGGAAAGGATCTTGCAGGTATATTTTGCTATGATTTGGGGGGGGGGCTTCACATGTAACAAGGAATCACTGCCAGATGACCGTGAAAGAGAGTGCTGTTAGTTGCCTGCAGTTCTAAGTAACCTATGAAGCTGCTCTGTGTGACTCCTAGAAACGAGAATAGTGTGCTATTTTTATACCCTTGTTTTTTGTGTACTTTTGAAACATTGCAGCTTGATTTTGTGATTTGTCTTCCTTTTTTAAAAAAAAGGGGTAATTAGGTTTGTTTACTTAACCAACTGCAACCATGGTTAAAAAAAAAGAAGGGTTATTGAACGAATAAATTGTCCAAAGAACAAATAATTCCACCACTTCATTTTCCCATGTTACTAGGCAAGTCAAGAATGTTCTCAGTGTGAAGAAGAATGCTCCAAGCCACGACCACCTGGGTGCCCTCATTCATGCCCCCTGCCTTGCCACCCTGGAGATTGCCCACCGTGTGCCCAGATGATACGGATGAAGTGTCACTGCAAACTCACAAGCTTGTACATTGAATGCATGTAAGTAATTAAAGGGGATTCTGCTTCAGTTTTGAAAATGTAAAATACTATGCAGTGTGTATGCTGCCTTAGGGAAGAGCTTTTCTCCCCCCTGCCTTTCTTCTGGGATGTTGGATAATAATAATAATTTTTATTTATACCCTGCCCTCCCCAGCCAAGGCCGGGCTCAGGGCAGCTAACAAACAATAATAAAAACAAGTTGAATGAACACAACTTAAAAACAAGATTAAAATACAACATTAAAATATTGAAACATTAATATATTAAAATGCAGCCTCATCACAGGGAAAGGAAAAAGAAAAAAGAAAGAAGGGAAGGCAATCAAATTGGCTCCAAGCCAAAGCCCAGGCGGAGCAACTCTGTCTTACACGCCCTGCGGAAAAAAAATCGGATCCTGCAGGGCCCTGGTCTCATGAGGCAGAACGTTCCACCAGGCCGGAGCCAGTGTTGAAAAGGCCCTGGCTCTGGTTGAAGCTAATCTAACTTCCTTAGGGCCGGGGACCACTAGGGTGTTGCTATTTATGGACCTTGAGGCTCTCCGTGGGGCATACCGAGAGAGGCGGTCCCGTAGGTACGAGGGTCCTAGGCCGGTGCAGCAAAAAGCCTGTTTAAACTGGCTTGGAGGCAACTGTGTTTGCCTGCTTGGTTCCAACATCTGCACATGATATAGGGGCCCATATCCATAGCGTTCCTGTGCTGGCAGGCTGGTTTTAGCGACTGCCTTGCCGCATGCAGTTAGAGCCATTCCTGAAGGGGATTCTGCAGACTACCTACTGGGATGCTGGGAAGAGAAACCCTGAGAAACTGGTGCAACCTGAGGCTTGTTTGAGCAATTCTAACCAAGAGAGAAAGACACAAGGAGGTGTGGGAAATGTTTGCCCTGGAGATCATGCTAGCCAGTAAAGTAGCAGGGACCTTTGGCCCATTGGACAGCCAGCTTGTAGGATCTTGCTCTACATCCATGTTGCTGGCATATCTTGGCATGGTGTTGAACAACAGTGGCAGACTTTGGGCTTTCAAATTTCCGTGGTGCCCTGTGCGATACCAACATTTGCCCCTCCCACCTTCCCTTTTCTGAGTCATTGTTGTGATGTTCCCTCCTGTGCCCTCTCTGCTTTGCGCCCAGTGAGCGCAAACCAGTTGCCCTCCCCTAAATCTGCATCTGTGAAGAAGCCCAGATGTTGACATAAGCACCACATATGCTAACCGTTCTGAGATAATGTGCTTTCCCCCTGCCATAAGAGCGTATTCACTGAACACACATTGGCCTCATTCACATGTAACACTAAACCAAACCATGGTTTAATGCAAGCATCTTGGCTCCTGATGGGGAGATTGCAGCTACTTTGCTCTGGTTGTTCTGCTATGCTAAGCAAAGCTATGATTTGGCTTTGCATGTTGTTTGATCCTGGGCTCATGGTTTAGTTTACTCCAGACAAACCATGGGCCGTAACCAAAGTTACAGCTTATGGTTTCTCTGAAGAGAGCGAAACCACAAGCCTGGGTTCAGTGAATCTCCTCAGTTTTTCTCCCTCCTGCCTTGGTAAAAGCAGTTTGTTCCTCCCAGCTCTCTCTGTTCTTCTGTCAGTTAAGTGTTTCTCTTCTGCAGTCATTCCCTATTTCTATTTGTTGCCACAGTGTGTTTGTACTAACACACTGTGTCTGTGTCTTGTCATCTTGCTTTCCCTGCTTTGCTGGAAAAAAACAAAACAAAACTCGCTTGTCTTTCTTTCTCTGCTTTCTCCTTAGTTGTATTGTGCCTTTCTGTTTCTGTGTATACAGTGGTACCTCGGGATGCGAACGGGATCCGTTCCAGAGCCCCGTTCGTATCCCAAATGGAACGTAAGATGCGACAGGTCGCATTTCGCCGCTTCTGCGCATGCGCGTGACGTCATTTTCAGCATCTGCGCATGCACGAGTGGCAAAACCCGGAAGTAACACGCTCTGTTACTTCCGGGTTGCCGCAGAGCGCAACTAAAATGCGCTCAACCCAAAGCACATTCAACTCGAGGTATGACTGTAATTCCTTCTTTGCTTTGCTGTATTTTCTACTGGCCGTCCCTTTCCTATACTTCCTGAGGAGACAGTTGCCAGTTGGGAGAAGCCGCTGGCCGTTTTCTTCTCGTCCACCATTGCCATCAACGGAGCAGCGGCGCGGACAAAATTTGATTGGTTGCGGCATATAGTGGCTGCGCATCAGCTGCTGCTCTACCGCACGCCATCTTTACTGCCTCAGATTGCTCCTGCATGAGCCCGCAATCGGCTCTGGCCATGAGACAGCTGTTAGGGGACTTTCCGCCTCCATTTCAAACAGCTGATCCCGCTACTTTAAAGTGCAACAGCCACTTTCCGCTTCCTGGGGCTGGATTACACAATGGTTTCCAGCGTAAACTATTGCCACTCAACAGTTAAGCCGAAAAGGTCGCCTTCTGCTGACAGCTTCTGCTATTTACTTCCTACTTCCAACAGCACTCCGAGAGTGTGTGTGTGTGTGTGTGTGTGTGTGTGTGTGTGTGTGAGAGAGAGAGAGAGAGAGAGAGAGAGAGAGAGAGAGACACCTGGGTGTGCTGCATGGCTGCAGCTAATTATTGCCTATTGTGTTCATTGGGGGATCGGCGGTGCCTGTTTCAGTGGGTGTCTTCCCGCATTCTAAGTGCAATATTTTTATTTTGCCACCTGTGCTCTATAACTGACTTCTTTCTAGTGCCTAGGGAACCGGGCCAGCCTGCACCTAAGGAAGCAAAGCAAAAGTCTAAGCTTTTCCAACCCACGAGCTATGCTGCCATCACATTTGGTTTGGGGGCTAAGTGACACATACATGGCATGCAAGCCATTTTTTTCATTAGAAGAAATCATTTAGTAAACATTGGGTTGCTAATGAGCCCCGTTCAGCTGCTGGCAAAGTGGCAAGAGCAATAATAGCATGCATTAGTGTTGTGCTTCAACGTCCCCCAATATAATGCAGACTTTTAAGAACAAAGTACTGCCGTTTTTATGAGCTACTTAACAAAGATGAAAACAACCGAGTTTGGTGGCATCTTAAAATACTAACAAATGTATTACAGCATAATCTTTTGTTTATTAAAACCCACTTTCTCAGATGCGTGACATGTTGCCTTTATTTGACAGGATGTGCTCTCTACCCCTCTCTCTCTCACGCACTTTGTAAACAGTGTGTACTTGTTCATTTTAACTCCTTTTTAAATGTTTTTGTTTTTCTCGATTTAACTCTTATTTCTTCAGAAAAATCACCTGTGCTGACTTAAAGGAGAAAGATGAGCTGAGTTCCTGCAAAAATCAGTGTCCAAAAGAGGTAAGTTATATATGAATTAAAAATATTTGGAGAATATTTAATAATTACTGCAATCCCCCCCCCACTTCTTAAAAATTATTTTTTGTGGGTTTTTTTACTTGTTAAACACTGGCAAAATCACATGAGGTACTTAAGTGTGTATTCCCATTTGCAAGTGTGCTTTTATACCACAATTTTCACTGTGCAAAACTCTGGTGGTGGTTTGTTGTTGTTGCTGTTGTTGTTCTTTAAACTGGTAGGGAAGAATAGAGAAAAAGTATATTATCCTGATATATGTGTTATGCAAGATGAATAAAAAATGATTTAATAACATAAAAAGCTTGTAGATACTAATTTCCTCTTAAGTAATAACTTGGATAATATTGGGTCATTTGGATGTAAGCATGCTGCCTAGCTTGTAAAAGGGAGGCGGATGGTGCTGTGGTCTAAACCACTGATCCTCTTGGGCTTGCCGATCAGAAGGTCAGCAGTTCGAATCCCTGCAACAGAGGGAGCTCCCATTGCTCTGTCCCAGCTGCTGCCAATCTAGCAGTTTGAAAGCATGCCAGTGCAAGTAGATAAATATGTACCACTGCAGCAGGAAGGTAAACAGCGTTTCTGTTCGTTCTGGCACTCGCCACAGTGTTCTGTTGCGCCAGAAGCGGCTTAGTCATGCTGGCCACATGACCCGGAAAGCTGTCTGTGGACAAACGCCGGCTCCCTTGGCCTGAAAGCGAGATGAGCGCCACAACCCCATAGTCACCTTTGACTGGACTTAACCATCCAGGTGTCCTTTACCTTTACTTTACTTAGCTTGTGTAATTAAGAACTAGCCTTGTAACAACAGGCAATCAGGAATTCCAGGCAGGTGCGTGAGGATGAGGGATGGAGTGCTTTGTCCTACCTTCACCAGCACCCAGCAGGCCATTATTATTATTATTATTATTATTATTATTATTATTATTATTATTATTGACAAATAACCTTTGGGGGCTTATTAGAAGGGTACATTAACCCTACTGTTAACCTCTAAATGGGAATTGCAGAACGCACAGAAAAGTGTACATTTCTTACAAAATGGAAGAGTTTAAGGCCAGAACATGCAGGGTTTATTTTCTCTTTCTTGTTGGCAAGGGGAAATTAACTCTTCCCATTAGGGCTTGGGGAGAAAAGCAAAACGCTTGTTAATCTCTAAACCAGAGGTCACCAACCTTTTTGGGGCTCATGGGCAGATTTACAAACCAGAGAAACGGTCATGGTCACCAAGCACACACGCGTACACACACACACACACACTTCCCTGTCCCTGGCAATTAGGCTTGGACAAATTAAAGGGGTTAGATCTTAAAGCCTGGGGAAATAAATAAGGTAGACCCTTTTCCTACTAGCCACGGTTTTTCCCTCGCCCGCCAGTAAAATCACCCACCTCTGTAACAACTAGGCTACAATAGGCGGCTTTCCTCCTTAAGCCTATTGGAGCCATCACTTCCTCCACTAACACGCTCACGTAGCTGCATGCAATTACTGGCTCCCTATAGCTACGAGGCTAGCGTTTAAAAGCAAGAGTGGTCTAACAAGTTTATTTCCATGTTATTTAAAATTAACTTAGTTTTAAGTTTTAAAACTTAGCATTTACATTTTTATTTATTTAAACAATCCAATTAAATTTTTAATAATAATAATAATTCTTTAAAAATGTGAGGTTTTGAGACATTTGTTTGGCTACAGTAGTACTAAGCACAGAAGGAGCTTTCACTGTCTGGTGCAAGTGATACCTTTTTAGTGTCCCTCTCCTTTTCGCTTTAGGGATCAAGCAAACTTTGATGCTGCCAGAGGCAAAACTTTCAGTGTCCTCTAACAGAAAGTTTATAGAAATAGCAACTAATGCTGACATTTTGCTATTATGGAATTCAAGGCAGTGTAATGTAAATTTAATTAGATGGTATTATGTTTTGTAAGTATTTTGCATTTTATGACATTTTGTCCCATCACCTTAAATGGGCAATTGCACCCTAAAATGCAGCGTATAAATTATTAAATAGAAATAGGCAGTAGTTGTGTTCCAGTGTTATGAGAATCAGCCTAGTCTCTCTCCATGTTTGCATTTTACTCTCTACTCTTTCTGTTGTGGCTGCAAAGAGATTTGAAGCTTGCATTTTAGATTAACCACATTTTTAATGCGTTGTCTGAACCCTAAACTGTGTTTATTCTTAACTGTGGTTAGTAAAAAAGCAAGTATCTTCATAAAATATTGTTTGAAGTTGGATTGTTTGTCTGCATTCAGGGATAGGGTAGACAGAGAGGTTTAAAACTCAGCACCCTCATGGAAAACCAAATCACCCTCTCCCCATCATCAGATGGTTCAAATACAAATGTGGGGGATGTGTAAGCCTCAAGGGAGCCTCGGCTCATGGTCATATTGTTGAGCTATGGTTTAGTGTGGCATCTGAACCAGCCTACTGCTAAGTTATTAGACATTGAGCTCTTTCATAGTATTTAATTTGCTTTTTATCACTTTGATGTAAAGCTATAAAAATATACTGTATAAGGCACACAGTATGTCAGAGAAATGCTTGTTTCTTGAGCAGTGAATAGAATATTGTTTTGACGGGCAGAATGTGGCATGTGATTTGAGTCATATTATTTTATGCTTAAGTTCCAAACAATGTGAATTAAAGCTTCCTATAAGAAAATGTTAGCATTACATTTTTTTTTAAAAAAACAAAACCACACACAAAAACCACTGCTCACTTAGAAAGTCATGGTGAAATATTTGAGAATGATGCTTGATGTTTACTGGTTTATTTTGTTTTTATATTTTGCTGGAAGCTGCCCAGAGTGGCAGCATATTAATAATATAAATAATACAATTAATTTAATATAATGTAATACTGAGGTCCAGCGCCGAGGGCCTTCTGATGGTTCCCTCCCTGCAAGAAGTGAGGTTACAGGGAACCAGGCAGAGGGCCTTCTCAGTAGTGGCACCCACCCTGTGGAACACCCTCCCATCAGATATCAAGGAAATAAACAACTATCTGACTTTTAGAAGACATCTGAAGACAGCCCTGTTTAGGGAAGTTTTTAATGTTTGCTGTTTTATTGTGCTTTTAATATTCTGTTGGGAGCCACCCAGAGTGGCTGGGGAAAGCCAGCCAGGTGGGTGGGGTATAAATAATAAATTATTATTACTTTTACTCATGCAACTCAGCTCAAATTAATTGCTCCCAAGAAGTCATGGATGGTTTAAAAATCCTAGGAGAATAGAAAGGTCTTTCTTTATCTGGTGACAAAAAGATGCTAACTTAAGTACAAGGCAAGCCACACTGGGGATGATATCCCATAATCCCTGTTGGCTACCCACTTTACCTCTCAGTGCAGGAGGAGTCTGTCCTGGTTTTACATGAACTATGTGGGAACATGTTGAGCTGAATTCTGGGTGCTCCACTGTGTCCACCTGACTATTGCATATATGCTCAGCACCATGTTTGAATCGGCCACGGAAGCGAAAATCACTGTATTAAAAACTTGTTGGACAAATGTGCAGATGCTGATACCTAAACATAAATTTGAACTTGAAAGCATTTATATACCCCCATCTGGTTATACATTTGGTTATATCATGTATTGTATAATGCAAGTAGTCTTCTTGATTTATTAACGTAAAAATACATTTACTAGCAAACTGAAAATGTCAAAAACAGACATCCTAAATATTAAAATAATTATGGCCCCTGTGACATTACCCCCCCCCCCAAGAGCAGTCTGCAGAAGCAAATTCACATTAAAAATGAGGTTCTCCAGATAAAAAAAATCCCCCCAACCTACTGGAAACAAAAGTATCTCTATAAATCATGAACTCCAATGCAGAGTTTAGGTCCGTGCTTCTGAGTTTGTTTGTTTTTAAAAAATACTCTTTAAAAAGTATCTGAAAGTGAAACTTGTTACTTCAGTTTTTGAAAAAGCATACGGGAAATAATGGATGTTTTATCGGAATCCTCCCAGAATGGCCATGTTCAGGCATTTGGGGCGAACATGTGTAGGTTTAAGGAACATTAGAAGCCCTTTCGGTCCTTCTCACTGAATTCAGGAACTCCTGAATCATGCCATGGTGTGGGGAGACACCAGGGGCTTCCTGCAGCCAATCAGAAGCCGTTCTTTGGTTTCCAAACGTTTTGGAAGTCAAACGGGCTTCAGGAAAGGATTCCGTTTCACTTCCAAGGTACAACTGCATAGGTTAGACATGTTTGAGGTGGGTGCAGAACTGGGAGCTGGATTGCTTATCTTTGATATTGGAATCCAGTAGACGTTTGCAACATTTGAGCAACTACATTCTGAACAGCGGTCATGCTAGATAAAGCATGACAAATGACAAGACAGGAATGTAATTGTTGCATTAATTGTATAGAAGATATCTTTGCATCATAGCTTCCAAAATCTTCAAGGATTAGGAGCAGAATAAATATGTAAGGAGCGAATGCAAGTCAACAGTAACAAAGCATTTATTTAGCAGTCTTGAAATGCCACTCAAGAGTCGTACTGGTGCTCCATTTCAGAGTATCATTTTCTTTCCACCACCCCATGTTATAGTTGTCCTGTGGTCATCGATGTAAAGAGATCTGTCATTCTTCCGACTGTCCTCAGAATTGCAACCAGAAGGTTAAAGTCAGGTGTCCTTGCAAGAGACTCAAAAAGGTAATTTCACACTCTTCTGAAATCTGTACTTTTCTATTAAAATATTTGCTTGATATTTTTATTCAATTTTTTTAAAAAAATTATGGTATTGTTATACCACTCTTCATAATATCTGACCCAGGATGGATTTGTGGTATGTGTTAAAGCAGTAAGTTATATAGGATAAAACTATTAAAATCAATAAACTGAGGGCGCAAATTGTGTATCAGTTAAATGGCAGAATGAAAACTTTCTGGTGTTTAAGACGCAACATCCTTCCAGTTTTTTAAATATCTGAGAAAATAAAAATGTCTTTACCTGACGCCTAAGCTATAACAGTGGGTGCTAGTTCCATATAACTTTTGCTAGTTTTTTACATTTTAGATATTGAAATTATTTAAAAATCATTTAACATTTAATGTGAGCCACCTTGATAAATCGTCTCTGAAAAATGGATAAATAAAAATTTTCTCTAATGTGAATTCCAAAATTCCCATGAACTGCAGTGATGCAAATATAATTCTGAAATGGGGCAAATACTGTGGAATATCTACCTTTATAACACAAGGGGATTTTAGAGTGAAGATGGTTGCTTAGATATCATAGCCTTAAAAGAAATCATCACACAGTTAATTGAATTAAATGTGTTCAGACTTCAGAATTATCCTGGGAAATATATGGTATAGTTTAGCTCAAGTATGGCTAGTCCAGAGTAAGAAGAGGAAATACGTTTTCCTGGCCAGAATCAGAAAAAAGCATATTTAATTACATAAAAAACTGGACCAAGAACAGTTGTTAAACTTGTGAATCCCTAATGCATTTTACAGAAGACTTTCTCGTAGTCTCAGTGCAACTGTGGTGTCATCATCACCCCTGAAGCAGACAGTATAATGGACAAATGACTTCCTCTTACATGACATTATTAATTTTTTTGCCAGAAAGCAATAAGTTTCATTCTTAATAACACTTTTCTGAAAAAGAAGAATTGCTTGGCACAAGTAGTGTCTGGCTTTTTGAGGAAACGCAATTTATAAATGTAACAAACAAATAGTGTATAACGTCATCTTTTGGGATCTGAGATGCTCACATAATCCATGCCTGCAACATGGGACCCATCTTTCTCTCTCTCTTACATATATGTCTGCTTTCATTTTCCTCTATCTTTTTTTGTATGCATACCTGATTAGAGCGAGTCCCTAAAACATTTTGTGTTAATTGCAGCACCTTCTATCAAATATAATGCTCATTTAGGAAATGCTGGAAAGTCATCTTAAGAAATCAGCTGTTTGGTTAATGCACTATAAAGAACACAAAATGTTAGTCCATTTCAGTGTTGGAGAATTTAAGTTTAGCTTTGCCACTGAAATCAATGCGACACAGAAGTGTTGAACACTGGCTGGATCAACCCAAAGAGATGTGGGCATTTTAGACCCGTGTTACCAAGGAAAGGGGAGAGACAAAGAAGGTGAAATGGCATTTGTGAGGGTGAGACACCTAACAAAGACACTAGTCCAAGCTTCTCACCCACAAAAAAGTATTAAATCTCTTTATTAGTGTTTGTAACAAGGCTAATGGAATATTCTGAATTTGGCTTGTTTATCCACTTCAGTGAGAAAAGCATATATGTGGCTGGAGTTGTGAAGCAAAGAGTTGTGTAATTTCAGTATGTGAGGAGAAGAGTTTCTTATTCAAAGAAGGAGCACCAACATGACATACAAAAAAAAGAATAAAATCTAAAAAATAAATCAATAGGGAAACCTTTAACCTCTTAGTCTTTGTAGTACAATTATTGCTTTCACTTGGTTATCAAGGTTAAACTGAATACATGCCTTGAAAAATGTATTTTTTGGATGTAAATTCCCCAGTCCAAGAAATCATGAAGACGAGCTCAAGCACTCCCTTCATGCCCAAATTTAGACCAGGCTTCCTGATTAAAGTCCAAGTTTCCCAATTTGGACGTCGGGAGAAATGTGGTTTAAAAAATGAGCAAGTCTGTTCTGAAGCCAGGCAGCAATGAAGAGAAAGCTCATTGCTCATTAGCACTTCAACAAACTCTGCTTGGTTAGAAAGACAACTGGGCTGTTGCTTTGTGTTATGTGAATAGTCAGTTACCATGTATTAAATCTTCAGTGGTGAGAAGTACATTTTGGAAAAGTCTACTTTACCTTTGCTTTCCTACCCAGCAGACTCACAGGGCGGCTTACAAATTTCCATCTAAAACAATCTGAACTAGATATCAGATGCTTAACTAATTTCATTTATTATTGAAAGAAAAGCAGCTATTCAAATCTCAATGAAATGTAGGATTGTGCTGAATTTTATAACCATCTGATTTATGTAATTCGTAACCTAAAGCGTTAAAGTCTTGTGACAGAGAGAAAAGATTCCTTGGCACTCCCCCCCCTTAAGTCCTATTTTGGGTATCAAAATTGATGAGATAGTACTTATAGTAGGGCTTTTTCTTAATGTAGTGTGTTCTCATGAATGCAGAGACTATTAAAAAGCAACATAAGATGTATCCTAGCTACATCTTAACTGTGGTAAATATTCCTGTAGGTTTATAATTTAACTGTATACTGGTTCAATTCATTCCAAGAAGGAAACGTACAAACGAGTCCTTTAACTGGTTTGTTGTTGTTTTGTGCAAGAACATCAAGGTTTAGTGTCTGTGCTACTTCAAGAAATGACTTCACACATAAAAGTAATTTTTTGTTGTGTTCTTTGGGCTCTTACTATACTACATCCAGGGACGCGGGTGGCGCTTTGGTCTAAACCACTGAGCCTCTTGGGCTTGCCAAATGTAAGGTCGCCAGTTCGAATCCATGTGATGGGGTGAGCTCCTGCTGCTCTGTCCCAGCTTCTGCCAACCTAGTAGTTCGAAAGCATACCAATGCAAATAGATAAATAGGTACCGCTGCAGCGGGAAGGTAAACAGTGTTTCCGTGTGCTCTGGCTTCTGTCACAGTGTCCCATTGCGCCAGAAGTGGTTTAGTCATGCTGGCCACAGGACCTAGAAAGCTGGCTGTAGAAAAACGCCAGCTCCCTCAGCCTGAAAGCGAGATGAGCGCTGCAACCCCATAGTCACCTTTGACTGGACTCAACCATCCAGGGGTCCTTTACTTTTACCTTTATTGCTTCTACGTTTGCCCTCCTCTTCCACTTCTTTTAAGGTATAGTTGCCTTGTTCCCTTAACATCTGGGGGGCAGTAACTTCCCACCACCTGAGCTTATTTTGAAGTTATTCATTTGTCCACCTCCAAAAGTAGAGTGTATGTCGTATTTACAAAACACTTGTCACATAAATGTTGGTTATGGTTTGAACGTATCTCGTGATGAGTGTTTTTATTTGTAATTCATTTACTACGGGAAGAAAATGGTTTGCAAGCTAAATGGCAGGAGAAGGATTCTTCGGTTATATAGGGAACAGTGTTTAGGCGTGTGTGTTTCGCGATCAGGCTAATGAAGAAAAATAATATATTTTGTTTGGACCCTTCTTCTAGGAGCTGCCGTGCAGTAAGGTTCGAGGAGACCTAGTTACGTTAGAATGTGACACTGTGTGCAAGGAAATGAAACGGAAAGCTTCTGAGGTAATTTTCCTTTTGTGGTTGCAATATATCCTCACTGCTTCAAGAGGCTCATGCAGAGTTATTTTCTAAAATTATTGTGCAAGAAATAGAATGCAATTAAATCCGATGTTCCCTGTTCAACAGCTGTTACATGTTAAACTTTGCTTTTTATGTATTGTGGAAAGTTTGTCATCTTGCCTTGCTGTTTATGATAAACTCTTAATACTATGAGCCTCTACACGTGCTGTATTAGAATAATGTTGCTTATGTCCCTTGCTTCCTACCTTTCCCCCCCCCAGTTTGGAATGTTTCTTGAAGAAGGTACACATTCATTCAGTTGGGGCCTAGGGGGCATGAAATGAGTTGCCCTGCCTTGTTCAGTTTGTTAATTTGAAGTTAGGATAGTGTAATGAATACATCTATTTAAAGTTCCAAAAATCTGATAACTAGTTTAATGCTCATGTGTGCGCACATGCTTCCCTTGATCTCTTACCACTTGATGACTACTTGGCTGGATATGAGAGCAAGTTGCATCAAAAAGAACAAGGAGTTTTGTGGCACTTTAATGAAATTTGTTTTGGCGTAAGCAGACTGCAGTCCACTTCATTAGATACATGGTGTTATCCTGAGTTGGGGAGAGGGGTTGCAAACAGCGGGGTCAACTAGAAACAACATGCAGAAAAGAGTAGACAACGAAGGTTTTATAATTAACAGTGGAAATTCACAAAGCAGCTGCTGATAAACACAGACATCCTGTCATCAGTAAGCAAATACACTTAGTGTGCCAAAATATTTTTGTCTGTGTTCAGTCCAGAAGTGATCACATTGAACGACGTGGTGTATTATAATTAAGTTGTTTCATATTGCCATGTCCCTTTTACTTCCTTGACCCAGGATAACTAGTCAAAGGTCACTTACAGGGTGTCCTGGGAAATTGACATGTTTCACCACTTTTGATTATTGCCATTTCTGATGCCAATTTTGCATGTTGTTGTTGTTGTTGTTATACCCCGCCCATCTGACTGGGTTGCCCCAGCCACTCCAGGTAGCTTCAAACATACATAAAAACATAAAAAATTACACATTAAAGTAAGGAACTCTGTTAAGGGATGGAAGAATTGGCATCTTCAGGAGGCATTGGGCCGAAAGCCACATGTGCTTACACAGATAAGAGCATGTGCAACACAGATAAAACATAATATGCAAAGAATGTAATAAGATTTCCACCTGACTTTTCGGTAATGCAAAGGGAAAAGAAAGCCATAGATCTGGTGAGGCAACGTATTCTGGATTTAGATTTCCACAAATTGTTTGCGGACTTTAATGTACATATAACATGTCTCCCCTCTACTCAAGACTGGATGTTGAAAGTTCTCTTCCGCATACGTAACAAAACTTAATTACCCAAAGTGTAAAAGAGTGATTCCCTTAACAGGAATGAATACCTTTCCTTCTGCAGTTAGATCATGATGATTCAGAGGGCAGTTGACTTGGAGGAGCACTGGTATCAGTGTGGACAGCCAGAGTGCTGAAGTGCAGTTCTGTATAGCTATCCAGGATAGGAATGTATGTATAGTAAAGGGCTGAGATACAAAAAAAGACTGGGGAGAATAAGATATATTGGTCTTCCTACTGACAACCCAGACCCATCAAATCATATTTTATTTAGCCAGCTTCCTAGCTGCAGTCCTTTCTATTAAAAAGTAATGGGCCAAATCTCACATGGTTGACTGCCAATGTGATGAATATGGGGATGAAAGAAAGAGGATGGGGGGGGGGGAGCTGGAGGCTAAGTCTGAGTTAAAAGTACAGAGTTAAACTACAAATATTTGTAGCATTTCCTTTCCTTTGTGTAATGTGCTATTGTTTGTTAGTATTGGTGTAGTGTAGAAAGCTGGGTGTATAGTTTTTTATCATGTTTTTGAACAATTTATTATGCCCAGTTGATGGCCATTGGCTAACTTAAAAAGACTGGGCAAAAAGTCGCGTGTATAATTTTGGCTACCTGAGCATGGGTGAGGGAAAAACGGAAAAAATGCAAATTATGCATGAATGGAGGGGAGTCCTACTACAGGTGTATGACGAGAGACTGTCAGTATTTTGTAGATGGAAAAGAGTTGGAATGTGAAAACGGAAATGTTTCAATTTGTCTGCAAGCATAGCATTAGTTTGGTTTGGAAAGAGGGCGACAGATATGACAATGATGATGAATTAATTTTTTTTACCACTCTTCATCTGAGCAATATAGGGTGGTTCACAACTTAAAAAGTCAAAATGAGAACTCAAAATGCATAATAAAACAAAGCAAAACAATTATACCCCACTCCCACAAACACTTCATAAAGGCCATAGAATGTTAATCAGCCCAAGGCATGGTGATAGAGAAACCTTTTTGTCTGATGCCTAAAGGTATGTAATGAAGGAGAACGATGAGACACAAGGAGAATGTGAGGGAAAGTTTTGGAAGTCAATACAGTGGTACCTTGGTTTACGAACTTAATCCATTCCAGAAGTCCGTTCTTAAACCAAGGCATGCTTTCCCATAGCAGCGGGGGACTCAATTTACAAATGGAACACACTCAACAGGAAGCGAAACATGTTCTTATTCCAAGGCAAAGTTCACAAACCAAAACACCTACTTCCGGGTTTGCAGCGTTCTTCATCCAAGTTGTTCATAAGCTAAGCTGTTCTTAGACCAAGGTACCACTGTACTATTCATGGCTTTTTATAGCACACAATTGTGCTCTTGTTTCTGCTTGTGTACAGTTTGCTTCTGTTCAGTTAAGTTGGAATTACTGAAACCCAAAGGTGCTTTCAGTTCCTGTGTGAAGTATATGGTACTTGAAATACAATATATAATTGACCACTAAACGAGCTTCCTTGCCAGAGGACGGGCAGATCTTTTCTCTTTATTTACTACTGTTAATGTTGAACTGCTCAATATATGTGGTTCCTAAGTGGTTTACAAAAGATGTTAAAAACCAAAATATGAGTACTTACCACAAAATAAAGCAATGGAAAAGTTTCTGCACACTAGCAAAAACAAGAGAGTGTGGTAAATCTCCAGGGAAATCCTGCGTAAAAAGGGGCATGGGAAGGGAAGTACCGTTACGCCCTCCAAAAAACTGCACATGGAAAGGTGTTTCAGAGGCTGGATTATACCACTGAGATGGCCCACTTCCTTGATGTCATTATGTGATATTTCACTGATTGTATCCTGAAGATCTTGATGATTGGCTTGGGATGTATAAGGGGAGGCAACAAGTCTCTAAATATTATTGTGTCTGTGAAGCTGGGCAGGGAATTTTCAGTTGTGTAAAATAACATGCCCACCATTTAAAATACTGTGTGGTTTAATTTAAGCTATTTAATTTAAAAGTGTCTTCACCGTACTGTATTCAGCTCCTGCTGAAAACAATTCTTGTAAGCCTACCCAGATGCTTAGAAAGTTGAGGTGAATTTTAATTTGTTTTTTTGGTATTTTAACATTTTGCATGTTTCAAAGTATTGGAATTCCCCCCCCCCCCGATTTTCTTGTTTTGTGAACCACTTTGGGGTTTGGTTGTTTTTTAATCAAGCGGTGCATAGATTTTATGGAACAGAAATAGACAAAATACCACGCACCACTTATAATACTGTGCATTTTTTTATTTTAAAAAACCCACACCCCTAACTGCTTTACAGTGTCTGTCTCAAAGTAGTTAAGAGCTTGGTGACTTTCTCCTGGCCACTTAATGAGGTTCCTGGTCAACTGGCCTCTGTTCCTTACAAATTTCATGACTCAAAATTCCATCAAGTGCACCACAATGAGTTCTTGAAGGAGTAAGAGTCCATAATATAGTGGTAACAACATGCTTCAGAATATTCGGGATCTCAAGTAGCGTGACCGGGGAAAACCTCCACATGCACCTTTGAGGAGCTGTTTGTGGACTACACAATGCAAGTCTCAGTATAGGGACATCTCATATATTCACATGAACCCCAGGGAATAGCATATGTTCCAGTTCATATAAATAACAGGTACAAGAGAGGGGGCTTTTTTTAATGGCAGCCCTATCACTTTGGAGTTCCCTTCAGAGATGTGCAGCTGGGCCCCCTTTGGATGTGTTCAACCGCATCGTAAGTATTTGCCTGTTCCACACTGCCTTTATTTGAATCCAGATGCTGTCCTATATTTGATCCGTGGTGTTGTGTGGGATCGTTTCATAGCGTTGAATCCTAGGTTTTAAATTGCTTTTACGATTTTAATTGTGAACAGCCTTAAGAGGGTCAAGGCCTTGAAAGGCAGTGTAAGAATAACTAAATAAATGAACAAAAGTGTAATGATGCTTCCGGCAATTAACAGGGGAGCAAATTTGGGTGCCCAGTGCGTGTGACCTCATGACGTCATGTTGTGGTGTGACCTCATGTGCACCCTCCGCCTCAGAACATAACTTCTTGGCACTGGAAGTCAGGTTCCAAGGTCTAGTGAGTTGCATCAGGGGCCCTGTGTTTGGGTGCTGAGCACCCACAACAATTTTTTTCTGGGTGCTCAGGCACCCCTGTAGTTGGTGCTCCTGGCAATTAGTAAGTTGTAGCTTATTATGTGCTAAGCATTATTCTTTTTATATTCACACAGATTAAAGAGGCCGAGGCCAGAGCTGCCCTTGAAGAGGAAAAACGAAGACAACAGGTACCCACCAACTTAGTCTTCTCTTAAAGTGCAGAAAACTCTAGGACTGTAATCCTACATGTACCTAGTTTGGGCTGCTTAAATTTCAGTGAAGGCAACTGAATACAGAATGATGAGCTCACAAAATTCTAGTTACAGTACTATTGTACCATGCACATAAAGTTTTAATATGCATTATTTTAAGACACAGTTGAAAAAAGATGACACCCCCCCCAACTTTTTTACCACATTTATTTTTATAACTTTCTGCTTTCTTCCTATCCAGGCTGAGCTGGAGGCTTTTGAGAACAGGCTTAAAGGTCGTCGGAAGAACAAGAGAAAAAAGGACGAGGTTGAAGTTGAACTATCTGCATGGCAAAAATATAAGAACATGATTGTATTGCCAGTATGTGGAGCTGCTGTCGTAATGCTTGCGTGGTTCATAGCCTACAATGACTAAACTATTCCATTTCAAAACACATCAATATGATTATAGAAAGCTAACTGCTAAGATGCTGTGATATAAATTAGGATTTAATGTTCAGTTGTATAGGTAGTGACTGATTGGCACGTCAGCGGGGCCCACGTAAGGCCGCCCCACCCTGTTGAACCCTTGTTGTGATGTTTTTGGGTCAGTTCAGGATTGGCACAATACGGTTGTGCACATATCGGACGCACCTGATATGGTTGCTGCCTGTAGTTCGTTATAATTTTCCTGTTCATTTAGAGAAAGCTAGAACCAACCCCAGATCCTATACTTTGCTCCCAAATCAATTTAAAATACTGAGGTGACTCAATTGAAAGTTCTACAGTATAGTTGGTTGAACTATGCTAAGCGATTGTGCCAGATTATATTTTTAAAGTCTAATTTGAGAACCACCGAGTACCATTCTTGTCTACATCCATTTGTTTTGTTCCACGTGTGCACCAGATGAGCACTTGGTTTGTGTAGTCATTTTTAACCTCTTGGCAGATGGAAGCAGGAAATGGATGGTTTGATACTGTCACAGATGACCATGCCTACCATCTGTTGGAGGATGCTTGAAACTCTGATCCCTTAAGATGTAGTTCCTATAGCACACATGCACACTACAGCGCAGTCTTGCATGAAAAAGCACCCTTGTTTGGTTCAGATCATATGCAAGGACTGGGTTGTGAATCATGCTGTTATTTGAATAGAAGACAATGTTTTAATGTTTTCATTTTAGCTATATTAATGTGGGTCTTCAGAATAAAACATTAAACCGTTCTTGATGCTGAGCAGTCCTAGTCATACTTTGTCAAACGTATCTATTAAAATACAATACGGGTGTTCTGTACCTCCAAGATACATTTTTGTTGAATAACATATTTCTAAAGGGAAGTTGTCAGATTTTTCTCCAGAGCCTCTTGCAAAACTGGTCATATGCAAGTTGTCAATTTCATTTACCTTTTATTTCAAGTTCTGTTTTTTTTTGCTAGTAAAAAGAAAATAGTATTTAAGGATATTGTTCTCCCTCTGAAATGTAGCTTTCTCGAAGAAAATTTACATCAAATAAATTCGTAGCTGTTTTTGCTGTGTGTAAAGTGGCATTCACAATTTAGAAAACAGTGTATGTACATGTGGCAAGTTCATTATTAGTTCAGGTGTGCAGATACATAGAAAAATATGAAATGTTGTCTTAAGCAGATGCTCTCAGAGCTGGAATTTAAATATCAAATCAAGTAGCAAATGTCCCAGCTAACCTGTTCATTGTTTCCGTTTACAAATTGACACCCCTGCTTTCACCCCTTCAAAAGTGAACAATAAACTTTACTCCTGAACTACTTTTGTATTTAATTATATAGTGACTATTGTCACATCAAATGAGGGAGTGCAAGTTCTTCTGACTTGCTTGCTAGTGCTTAAAATGCTAAATAAATATTACTGATTATTAATTTCCTGTCTAAATTTGGTCTTTGTAAGAATTACCTAAATCCAAGCCCCGAATCTTGGGCAAACATCCCAGGTGAAGTCTGGTAGGAATGCCTTTTGGATACCTTCAAATAATCTGAAATTGATATTTTCACATATTTCCAGCAGTGGGTCTTATCTACTTATGACGGTTACACATAAGATAAATATATCTACTGTTCAGGGATATTTTGATCAGATGTATGCTGGCAGATTCTAAAATGTTCTTTGGAAAGGAAAAACCACAAAATATTGTAACTTTGGACTTGTTATATTTACTAAAGAGTACAGTTATTTTTGTTTTTCCATTGATTTAAGAAAGTAACTTGAAGAAATCCATCCTGCAATTGTACATTTTAAGAATTCCAACTTGGTCAGTAGCTTACTTCCTAGCCACATGAATAATTGATACTAATATCACCTTAGGTTGTCAGATTTCACTTTTAGGATATTTTAGCATGAGTCATTTATTTTTGTACTGTTATAACAAAAAAGAGAAAATCCGTCTGTCAATGTAGATAAATAGTGTGAAAACTGATACCTGTTTGAGTCTTACTATGTATTAAGTGTGTTAGTAAATCAGCATTCTCTTGGTTTGAATGTTGATGAGCTTCTCAACACAACTGGAAAGCTAAAAGGTTTTCGCTACTTCAGCACTTGTATTAAAACATTTGTCTTTGTTTATGTGTAAATGTACCTTCATTTGAAAGAGAGTTGCTCCTTTAATGTTTTGGATGCTCAGCTGAGTGGAAGATGAGAAAAGCAGGCACAATTTCAGTGTGGGGTAAGGCCTTCAGAATCACTTGCCAATTCTTGATATGAATGAGAGGGGAGCATAGCTCAGTTAGCAGAGTTATATACTTTGCACACAGAACATACCAGGTTTGGTCTCTGGCATCACCAGTTGGAAAGATCCCAGTTTGCACAGGATATGAAAGACCACTTCCTGAGATTCTGGAGTAGCAGATTTCCATGTTATGGCTGCCACCAGGTCTTCCGCACCATGAAATAACATATTTTTGTACTGGGCATTCAGTTTAATATAGCATCTAGAAAATCTCAGCTTTCATTTTTTGATAACGTTTCTAAGCTACAGTATATGACTATAAAGTTCAGAGTTGAAAGTGTGTGAACAGTGCTGGTGAAATCATAGGAATTGTAGAGTTGGGAGGGACTACAAGGGCCACCTAGTCCAGCCCGCAGCAGTCCAGGATAAGAGTCTCATGCTCTACTGTATGAGCTATGCTATCTTTGGGCAGTGGTGGTGAGCTGACTGGATAGATTTAGATGGGGTTTCCCTTTTACAGAAGTAGCTCTTTTGCTTCTCAAAGCTAGCAGAATAAATTCTATGAAAAGAAGTAAATATAAATGTGTTTATAATTTTACACATCTCAGAATTCCGTTTTTCTAAATTTAGGAATCTCCTGTGTTAGAGCTGGATAAGCAGAAGCTAAGAGGAAATCAGTAGTCTTGAAGGTATTGTATTGTGTGTTTGCCAGTTGTATGCTTCACATACCTAAATAAGAATAAAAGATAGGCCTGTGATGAGTTTTCAAGAAAGTGGGGGAGGGAGGTAGTAATTCACAACACAGTAAGCATGGCCAATAGTCTAAACTGGAAAGAGAGCTCAGTCCAAATATTCCACATTAGTCCTAAATCCAACTTGGCTACCCCTATACTTACTTGTGACATCACTTTTTATTCAAAAACACTTAGAACTAAAGGTTGAATCATTTAGGCTTATATAGATTATTCAGTTTTTCATTCAGTAAACATGCACATCTGCAGATTTTCCAGATGACTTTGCCTGTATTCACACGTTATTTCTTTATTGGACTTATTAGTCACTTTTGTTTACATAATGTAAAGAATGACTTGCAATATAATACAGAAATTTTAACAAAGTAAAAGCTAAACACACACACGTATATAAGAACCCATTGAAAGAGGCTGCATGTATAAACTTTCCAAGTTAAAGGTGAAAGGCCTGGCTGAAAAGAAACATTTTTCTCTCACACCTGAAAATAGCCAGGAATGGTGCCAGGCATCCCTCCCTGTGGAGAGCATTCCGTAAGCAGGGAGCAACTATTGAAACAGTTTTATTCCTGTGTTGCTACCTCTGGATAAAGTTTGGAGAGGGCAAACAGAATGCAGGATCCAGATTGTTTCATGTGGGGATATGTGGTCCTTGAGGTATCGAGGGCCAGAGCCGCCTAACACTTTATAAATCAAAACCAGCCCTTTGAATTGAGCCCGGAAACTAATTGGTAGACAATACAGTCTTGCCAGAATTGGTTTTCTATGCTTAGACCGTCTTGCATTGTCCTCAGTCTGTCAAATGCTGCACCGCCTGCAGTTTCTGAACCATCATCAAAGTTGGCCCAATGTACGACACATGACAACAGAGGTTGGGCTGCCCCTGTCCAGATGAGTGCAGATTAGGTAACTGTTAGGTCCAGTCACGGACGACTCTGGGGTTGCGGCACTCATCTCGCTTTACTGGCTGAGGGAGTTGGCGTACAGCTTCCGGGTCATGTTGCCAGCATGACTAAGCTGCTTCTGGCGAAACAGAGCAGCGCACGGAAACGCCGTTTACCTTCCTGCTGGAGCAGTACCTATTTATCTACTTGCACTTTGACGTGCTTTCGAACTGCTAGGTTGACAGGAGCAGGGACCGAGCAACGGGAGCTCACCCTGTCATGGGGATTCGAACCGCCGACCTTCTGATCAGCAAGCCCTAGGCTGTCTGGTTTAGACCACAGCGCCACCCGCATCCACCAGCTAAAGCGGATGCAGGGGTTTTGCATCATGGAAGCCACTTGAGCCTCAGATGACAGTAATGGATCCAGCAGTACACCCAAACTGCACACTTGCTACTAGAGAAGAAGTATAACCCCATGCAGAGCAGGGCACTTCCTACACATCTAGTCTACAGATCCACCCACTTACAGTGCCTCAGTCTTGTCTGGATTGAGCTTCAGTTTACTGGCTCTCATAAAGTCCACTGTTGAGGAAAGACATTGTTTCAGCATTTCCACTGATGGCCACACCTGTAGATGTAAAGGAGAAGGAACAGCTGTGTGTTGTCAGCATATTGCTGATAACATACTCCAAAACTCCAGCTGACACCACTTAGCAGTTTCATGTAGATGTTGTATATTGGTTATATATGCTTCAGCATTTTAACTTGACTCTCTTGTCCCAGCCAGAAGTTCAGGTCTCCTCTTCAGCTTATGAACCTCTTGCAATAGTAAGTATTTGAAATGTGATTATGCCAACTGTCTTCTTTACCTGTTGTTTACTGATGTATCATTCTCTCCCAATTGTGAATTCAGTGGTCAAGTATCTACTGGTTTAGGAACAGAACAGGGCCACCCAAAAACAAAGTAGTAGTTTGCACATTGTTGGAGTATGCTAGATATGCAGAAGTATATGACTTTGCAGACTAACAGAAAAACTCAACAGGAGGCTGATAAGAAGCTGTGAGCTTCCAGGGTATCTGGCAGGAGTGAGGAACTCAGTGGCTGGAAGTTATAGTTCAGCAATGTCAGAAGGCTAAAGGCTCCCCACACTTTAGAATCAGAATTGTAGAGTTGGAAGGCACCCCAAGGGTGATCTAGTCTAACCCTCTGCAATGTAGGAATCTCAGCTAAAGCATCCATGATGTCTGCAAATTTGATGAACATTCCTTCAATTCCTTCGCCCAAATCGTTTTATAAAGATGTTGAACAACAACAACAGGCCCAGGACAGAACCCTGCGGCACCCCACTTATCTCTTTTTTCCAGGATGAGGAGGAACAGGATCAGTCAGAGGGAGCAACACATTGCAACATATATTTGGCAGGCCCCACCATATTTATGTGCTGTCTCCTCAAAATAGGCTTGAGGCAGCTTTAAGAAAAATAGTCAAAACAACATCTTGGTATAATATATCGCCATGGCAGTTCTTGCCTCATTTACAAACATGCATTATAAAAGGCTCGGTTGTACAGTGGTACCTCTACTTACGAACTTAATTTGTTCCGGAGGTCTGTTCTTAACCTGAAACTGTTCTTAACTAGAAGCGTGCTTTTGCTAATGGGGCCTCTTGCTGCCGCTGCGCTGGCGGCACACAATTTCCGTTCTCATCCTGGGGCAAAGTTCTCAACTCGGGGTAACTCTTCCAGGTTAGCGGAGTTTGTAACCTGAAGCGTTTGTAACCTGAGGCGTTTGTAACTCTAGGTACCGCTGTATTTTGGAATGGCAAAGCATTGTAGTTTTGCCAGACAGTTGAAAGCTGGAGTACAGAACTATTAGAAAATTGTAAGGGTGGAACCAATAACCGCAGGTACAAAAGAGGCAGCATAGTCCAAGTAGAGGAGGAATGCTTAATCGAAGGCCTACGGGGTATTAGTGCTGATGGACCTGGTTATTTGTCTTGACTGTGAATTATCTGCCTTTTGATAGAATCCTAGAATACTGAATTATGGCAGATTGTTTTGTAGTGGTTTTATATTGTGCCGTTGTGCCCCACCCTAAGGCCGCTTGTTGATGAAGAGTGGGCTAAAAATATTTTAAATAAATGTGACTAACTAACTCTAAAATGGGGCTGGAGAATCTAGAGGTACAATTAAATAGAAATGCTTTCCATTGGCAGAATTAAGTTGAAATTATAATGATTCTGTTAGAATTCCATGCCGCTTGTTTAAAAAAGAGAAAGACCTAAAACACATTCTTTAATTTTGCTTTTTTTTCTTCCTGAAGAAGTAGTGGTGCTGATGTTCAGTATTTGGATTTGTATGCAGTAAACGTTGAAGGTTTTAGCCTCTTTTAGAGAGCAATATCTCTGTGAAGGGAATTCCAGATAGTTGGCACCCACAAGGGTGGAGTGCATCATAAGGCAACCTGGGGAAGGCTTTTCCAGCTGTTCTTAATAGAATGGGTTAGTTCCTATGGGGGACATGTTTAAATATAGGGGGCTTGAGATGTAAAGGTGAAAAACAACACCTTGAATGGCCTGTCAATGCCAACATAGTGAAGTGATGACTGGGTGGTTGTTTTTTAAACTTCCCATTTATGGAGAGTTGAGCTTGGCAATGTCACACGGCTACACAAATTCCAAGCACTTTGTGGTTTTAATTGGTGACATCAGTACTAGAAAATGCTACTCCCTTCCCCAGTATGCTTTAAAGTTATATTGGTTAATGTTCCTACCAAAAAAAAAAGTGATTACAACATAATTTATTAATACACGTTGTTTGTTATTGGTTATCTGGAGCCAGAAATACAATTGCATTCTACCTGTAAAGTAGCTGTGTTGGTTCGGTTCCAATTCGATGAGCCCTGGAAATTGAATATCTTTTAAATGTGGGTGCTTCTGAAAAATAAATAAAATGGTACATTAATAAGTCATCTTGTGTTTTACTGCTGGTGTTGTTGTAGAGCTCAAAGGTCAGAACAGTGTATTATCCCACTACAACCGTAGGAGGCATTATTTACTTGAGAGCATGGGAATGTCCTAGCTTTGGGTGCATGCAAAGAAGTTATCACTGTAATGCCAGAAGTGATGTGCAGTATGAGTACCGAGTCAGTAACACTACTACAGTATCTACTGTGACCACAACATTCTTCCTGTACTTTCTGTTGTCTCCTTCTCCTATGACTCATTCATTGTAGGTAAGCAGAGCATGTAGACAGTGACTACAGTGGTACCTCGGGTTACATACGCTTCAGGTTACAGACTCCGCTAACCCAGAAATAGTACCTCACGTTAAGAACTTTGCTTCAGGATGAGAACAGAAATCGTGCTCCGGCGGCAGCAGGAGGCCCCATTAGCTAAAGTGGTGCTTCAGGTTAAGAACAGTTTCAGGTTAAGAACGGACCTCCGGAACGAATTAAGTACTTAACCCAAGGTACAACTGTAATTCTAAAGAGCATACTCATAATCTAAAAACAGTTGTTTTAGAAACCAGATCTTTTTTTTTTTCATGGTTTGAAGGCCATGTTTGGATCCTTTACAGCAGTGTTTCCCAACCTTGGGCCTCCAGATGTTTTTGGCCTACAACTCCCATCATCCCTAGCTAGCAAGACCAGTGGTCAGGGATGATGGGAATTGTAGTTCAAAAACAGCTGGAGGCCCAAGGTTGGGAAACACTGCTTTACAGGCTGCATGTGCCCTGCAGACTAGCTGTTTCCCAACCCTGAGAACCAATATGGTGGTTGTGAACTCTCAAGCCCTTGCTTTCTACAGCCATGTAACTTACTGTATACCAAATTATCTAAGGATTACATGCTGGTTAGGATTATAAAATGGTCAACACTGCTCCATATGGGGTTTATAGAAGAGCAAAGTGAACAAGATGGATAATCCAGAAGTCATCTCAGATTACTAAAGCGCTTCCTCCTGTTAAGTGTTATCCTGTACGATTTTAGTTCTTGACATTTTTGTCAACAGTTCTGACAGGGAAGAAAAATGATGCAGAGAATAAAGTCAGAAACTATGTTAATAAATGACATTTTTTCCCCATGAGCATTTTCAAAGTCAATATTTATCCTTCTCTTAAGGAGTCTCCAAAGGACAAAAAGAATCGTTCAAGATTAATGTGGCTGATTTTCCCTGTGGAACTATATTGTAAAAGGGGACAGATCCTTATTCTCCATGTCATATTGAAGCCTACCACTGTACCTTTTAAAATTTGGGGTAGAAGCTGGGTCACTACAGTAAGATACCCCATTCATGAGTGTATGTTCTCTAGGAGGTGTGAAGAAACAGGCATGCCACTTCAGATTTTAATATGATAGCACAGTTGCAATCAGGGGTACCAACTTAAATAAAACAGGGGCAAGTAAGCCCTGCCCTGCATAATTGGATCACATGACGCAGTGCACAGACACAATTTGAATGGCAGTGCCCTTCAACTTTGGGGGCCCCCGCCCCCTCAAATGTTTTATTGGCGGGTGGGGGGCAAATACCCCTTGGCCCCTAGGAGTTGGCTCCTATGGTTACAATGTTCAAATTTTCACTCTTAGATATATTCAAGTTTACATTGCAATACAGGCAAACCACAATTTACACAGGGGTTACGTTCCAAGGCATTGCGAG
Source organism: Podarcis melisellensis (assembly GCF_964234715.1). Lineage (NCBI taxonomy): Eukaryota > Metazoa > Chordata > Lepidosauria > Squamata > Lacertidae > Podarcis > Podarcis melisellensis. Next base: position 59,072,925 of record NC_138541.1, on the reverse strand, counting down.
TTTAAGTGAAATCACGTAAATTTGAAACTCCATTGAGAAAGCCTGCAAACACTCCATTCCGCCTCTTTTTGTGATGTTTCCGGGTCACTTCCAGGTTCAGTGTGAATCACACGTGCACAGTTGTGCACATAATTAAGGTTTAAGGTGCTGGTTTTAACCTTTAAAGCCCTATACGGCCTAGGACCCTCATACCTACAGGACCACCTCTCCTGGTATGCCCCACAGAGGAACTTACGGTCTTCAAACAAAAACATCTTGAAGTTCCCAGGCCACAGAGAGGTTAGGCTGACCTCAACTAGAGCCAGGGCCTTCTCGGCTGTGGCTCCAATCTGGTGGAACGCTCTGTCACAAGAGACTAGGGCCCTGCAGGACTTGACATCTTTCCGCAGGGCCTGCAAGACAGCTGTTCCACCAGGCCTTTGGCCAAGGCACAGCCTGACCCCCTCCTCTGGCAATCCTCACAGAACTCTAGCCCAATGGTTGCCATCAATTTGATTTGAATTAATGTTATAATGAAATGATTTTAGAATGTTGCATTATTTTATTGTTGTTAGCCGCCCTGAGCCCGGCTTTGGCTGGGGAGGGCGGGATATAAATAATTTATTATTATTATTATTATTATTATTATTATTATTATTATTATTATTATTATTATTAGACATGCCTAAAATGGTTGCTGCCTGTACTGCAATGTAACTTTAAAAGCATTTGAAATGTTTATTAGAGTCGTTTCCTGATGCCATGAATGGGTTGGTATTATCTTGTCATGTGACCGAGGCAGGAGAGCAAAGAGTTCTGGGAGGCAGGTGCGGTCACTCCTCAGTTTTTTATTTCATACAACCATCATAATGCAAGGTTAAAGCAGTTGTTGTATGTGCCTTTGGCCTGTATACCTTCTGTATTATTGTCACGCTGTGTAGCTAGTTCATAGAATTCATCTCATTTGCAGGAGGGTGCTATTCATGAGAGATTTGGACCTATACTTCTGCCTGCCTATCCTTTCATTGGTAAAAGGTAAAGGGACCCCTGACCATTAGGTCCAGTCGTGACCGACTCTGGGGTTGCGGCGCTCATCTCGCTTTATTGGCTGAGGGAGCCGGCATACAGCTTCCTGGTCATGTGGCCAGCATGCCTAAGCCGCTTCTGGCGAACCAGAGCAGCGCACGGAAACGCCATTTACCTTCCCGCTGGAGCGGTACCTATTTATCTACTTGCACTTTGACGTGCTTTCGAACTGCTAGGTTGGCAGGAGCAGGGACTGAGCAACGGGAGCTCACCCCGTTGCGAATTTCATTGGTACTTGCTGCCTAATTCAGTATACAAAAGGCAAAACATTCCAAAGCATAGGGAACTATATATGGTCTTTCACATATGCACAAATAACCCAAGCACTAAGATCTTCCACTGGGACGCAGTGCCACCACCATTGTCATAGGCTAAGAAGGCAGCAACGAACAAGTCTTGCTCATCTGTGGCACTGTGGTTTCATAACTTTATCCTGAATGAGACTCGCCTAGTGCCCACTGCATTATATTTTAAGACACTGGAATTTATTTATGCTTCAGTCACCGTTTCAGTTTGTACTGTTTATTATTTATTTGTTACTTTTAAGTGGCCTATTGTTTTGTTTTGAAGTGTGCCAATGACTGTGGCCTAAATATTATGAAGAGTGGCATACAAATACCTTAAACCAAATGCATACTCATGCTAAACTTTGGATTTAATTTGTGGTACGCCTGTCAAAGAAGTTGTCAGTCACTGTTTTAATCCCATTTGAACTGAGTGTGCAATATGTGCAGGCACTCACCTCTAAGCATCCTAGACCTATTTCATATAGCAACCCCAATAGCAAAGAATTTACTGTGGGGAAGAAAGCTGTGTGGTCCGAAATGTGCTCCCGGCTCTTACAAAAGTGTCAGTAAGCAAGAAAAGGTGTGGATTTTATGCGATTGTTAGGAACCTACTGAGAACTTTAAAAGTGACAATCAAAAACCATGAACAGTCCCATGAGCAGGCATTCACTTTGTAGTTCATCTCCTTATGGTCAGTGAGATCTATCCACTACCTGCGTTCAGAGTATTTTCTCTGCTGCAGCCAAAATCGGAGGCAGCGGCATTCCACCACGGGAGCTGGCTTTTAGAAAGAAAGAAAACTTTTGTTGAAAGAGATTTATATAAGCCTCGCCACGTCCAACTCGTACTAAGTACAACTTAATACTGTTTCATAAGGAGAAGGGGGTGCTGCTGGGCAGGAGGGTATTGAGGAAAGAGTCGTCTCTTTCCGCAGGGTCGCCGGTGGACGAAGGAACAGACAGCTCTCGACAGGCTAGCCGGGGCGAAACTCCTGCTTTCCTGGCGCCGGTGCTTCGAGGTTCAACTTGGCGAGTGAAGACGCCCAAGGCGCGCAGCAGGTACGCGGCAAAGGTGCGAGGGACGGAGGCAGCGAGAGCCCCGTCGCTTTTAAGGCTGATCTGTGACAGCCTCCTGCTCTCCTTTCGCGGGGTCTCTTTTGGGGTGCGGGTGGGTGCGCGCATTGAAGACGGGGTGGCTTCGAGCTCTCCATCTCCGCGCGCCCTTTCTCATCCTTTGCGCCTTTGGCACAGGTTCCCCGGGCTCTCCTCTTCCTCCGAAGCTGGCTGCCTTGCCGAAAGAGAAGGGGCGGGCGGGGGGGGGGCGATGGGTGGCTTTCTCCCGGAGTTGATTTCAATCATCGTTGGGAGGAGTTGGGTGTGGATTGCTGAACGGACAAAATGCCGAGCCACCCCCACTCGGAAGGAGCCTGCCTGCCTACCTACCTACCTACCGTGGGGGCACTCCGCAGCCGTGACGGTGCGCTCTGCAGCCAAGGCGCCCAGAGAGACCCGTAGCCAGCGAAGGAGCCGGAGCATGTTGGCGCTGCAGCCGCTCCCTCCGGAAGAAGAGCGCTACCGGCAAGTCCTTGCCAATCAGCGGGTAAGACAAACGCTTTGGCCACTTGGCGCAGCCCGAGCCCAACGCTGTAGATGGAGGCAGGCAGCCGGGGAAGGAAAACCCTCCTAGAAAAATGCTAGGATCGCAGCCTCGCGCGCTCTGCTGGTGCGCGTACGCGGCAGCGGATGGAAAGGCTCTCCCGGTAGAGCCGAGCCTGAAGCGATGCCCTTTTACTACTGCTGCTTATTTGTGTCCTTCTCTTTTTAAACCTCGCGGGTAAGTTTCTCGCACCTTGGAAGCCGCTCTGACCCCAAGTGGGGTCAACACGTAACGGTGGATTTCCTCCACTCTCTCTCAATTATGCCCAGAGTGGGGTTTTTTAATCGGGTGTGGGGATTGTAGATTATAGAAGCGGGACTTGTTCCAGATTAAAGAAAGATGGCCTTTTGCGCTTTCACACGGTGCAATTGAAGCGCGCGCTTAAAAATTGAAGTGTGAATGCAACGCTGACTGCATGTAGTACTAAAGCTCACTAAGATTGGACGCAGCTTCCTGGAAAGTGGACGCTCGCAGGAAGCCGGAGTTGGCTGCCCGGTAATGTTTGGAATGGGCCCGTGAGAGGAGGAAGAAGCAAGCGATTTTCCGTGGGAGTTATTTGCCTAGAAACGCGCTTTCCCCTAGCCAATCTCTAATTTGAAGCGAGAGGTTACCGTGCCAGTTGCTGGAGACATTATTTATCTTGACTCTGGGAATAAACGCCAAACGCTTGCAAACTAAACAAATATTAATTAATCAGTAGCCTAACGGGAAGTGGTTTCGCTGCGTCGTCCCTAGTTGGTGCGTCTGCCAGTCCATCTAAACACTCAAGCACACGGGTAGGAGGCCTTTGGGGCGCGTTTAAGTATCCAGAAATGACACGGGGCGGTGGTGTAGCCGGCTAGAAGCCGCGATTGGTTCCCGATTCCCCCTCCGTCCTTTCGCTTCTCGTGGGGAGGCAAGTGGCCGCGCGTCTTTTGGTGGTGCTGAAACCAGCAAGCCACCAGGAGGTCCAGTTATTAGCCAAAGCAGTTGGGCAGGTCGCTGTTGGAAAGCTGCGGTCCCTAGGTACGTCTGTCCTGCTACAGCAGTTGCAAACATGGATAGCCTGGTCTGGGAAAAGCGTGGGGAGAAATACGAAACAAACTGATTTTTTACTGTGTCACGGCGAAGTCTCTGGACAAAGTAGCGCCTGCAACAGGTTTGCGCGTTGCGCCCCGGGCTGCGCGGGAGCGGCTGGGACTGCCTTAGGAAAGGGGGACGGGTTTTAAGGAGAATTTAGTGTACTAGTTTGCTGGTTGTAGACAGGAGCCGTGGTGTCTGCACTTTTCCTTTCTTCAGTGGGACAAAGAGATCAGAACAAAACCGATCTGTCCCCTGAGTTAGTTTTTGCTCGTTCTTCCTCTCCAATTCACTTAATTCTTTGGGAGGACTGATCCGCTGAGATACTTGGCTTTTCTTTTGTAGCGTTGTCTTTCCAAAATCGGCCTTTTCTCTTCGAAACCTTCACCCGCAGTGAGCGTGGATCCAGGGTTTAACAAAGCAAAGGGGTTATCGTGTTCCCTATTTCCGTAGCGCCTTCAGAATACAAAGTGAATTATGTAAGTCTTATGTCAGTCCGCTTTTTCTTCTCTCTTTCCAATAGAGAGTCAGCAACAAGGGTAATTCCTAATTTCCTAAGAGGTGAACAGTTACACGTAGCAAAGCAAACTAAAGCGGAAAATGGGTGAGTTTGTTAGCGCTTGTTTTCACCCAGCCGCTTATGTCCAATTAAGTTGGCAAGAGATAGTTCCCGATCAATACCTTAAACCTCATAGGTTGGAAAGGACCTGCAAAGCACCACCTGGTTTTGACATTTAACTGCTTCCAATCACAGTACACTAGTCTAACAGCAATGCTTAAAAACACTCCTAAACCACAAAGGACCTTAAAGAAATATGCAGGCTTCTTCAGTTCCACAGAGTTTGGTGAGGTTGGAACTTAAGTAAGGGAGAAATCCTATTCAGTTACATGGGAGTAAGTTCCACTGAGCGTAATGGCATTTTCTTTTGAGGAGACAAGTATAAGCTTGCACAGAAAGTATGCTCAGGCCACCAACCTACTGCTGCTTTCCTGCATTTGACTGAAACCACTAAACAAGTGGTTTATTCGGATACCCAAATAACGCTTGGATCCACAACTCTTCAAACAATCTGGTCCAACCAACTTCAGTGACAAATGAATCTTCATCAAATCTAAACAGCGTTATGAGATTGTGGGTGCCAGACTCCTATAATCCTAGCAAGTGTTAAAAGCTAATCAAGCCAGGATAGCTTCCTGATGAGGTAATCGCCTGGGTGATCGGGCCATTGAGACAACAGAGGAAAGGGGGCTCTGTGCCAGATGGCAACTGGGTGGGGGCCCTTCTTCAACTTTTAGTTAGGAGGACAAAGCCTGAGTTGGAGGGCAGAGTTTGCTGTGATGTAACCTGGAGGAAAAAGCTGCAGGCTAGAAAGGCAGAGAGAATCTCAGCTGATTTCTGCTTGAATCCAAGGTTGCATCTGTGGGAGGAACAAGACCCTTTTGGGTGTTAATGTCGTCAGCCCCTCCATCATTGGCTCAGGTTGTATATACAGTGGTACTTCGGGTAATTCGTTCCGGAGGTCCGTTCTTAACCTGAAACTGTTCTTAACCTGAAGCACCACTTTAGCTAATGGGGCCTCCCACTGTCGCCGTGCCGCTAGAGCACAATTTCTGTTCTCATCCTGAAGCAAAGTTCTTAATCCGAGGTACTATTTCTGGGTTAGCGGAGTCTGTAACCTGAAGCGTATGTAACCCGAGGTACCACTGTATATGTAAATGAACTGTAAAATACAGGGACCACAGTCACTGCTGTGCCTCATTCACAAAAGGAAACACCAACCCTTGGTGAGTGCCTGGAACCCCGGAATCTCTCACTGCTCTGAGATTGGGGTGGTGTGCAACAATACTTTTGGTCCGTCTGGGGTCTACTGCATAGCACACATAACAAATCCAGATGCTATAATGTTTATGGTAGCAGCAGCAGTACTTGTATAACTGATTTTTCCCATGAAGATATGTTAATAATTATGGGTAAGAGGAGATAAGGGGATACCTTCTTATTGCATCCCATATCTATGTGACTTCCCAATATGGAGGAGCTGCCAATATATTATTTTACCTGCTTCTTTCTACAAAAGTTTCAAAGTGGTGTACAAGAATACTAACTATACAAATGTAAATGATAGCAATGTAGCATTTAAAATTAGCAATAACAAGTTAATTAGGCACTAATAATAATAAATGAATTTATCCTCACCACATACAGCACAAGATTGATCGCCCCAAAATCTTGCTTAAATGATCATAAAACCACAACAGTATTAATACTCAAATGCCTACAGATTTTTTTAAGTACTTCATTGGGCACCTCCCTGGGGTCAGCATTCAACAAATGAGGGGGCTGCCACCCAAAAACTGTTTTCTCTTTGCCGCTCTCTAAACTTCTCTGGGGAGAGGGACATAGAGTTCTTGGAGGTTTATATAAGAAAAGGTAGCCCATGAGGTATTGGGATCCTAAACTGTATAAAGCTTTGTAGGTTAAATCCAACACTTTGAACTGGGCAGTGTGAGCCTTAAAGCTTCATGCACCAAAATAACTTTGGAACAAAGAAGTCATTGGTACCTTTGCTTCATTCTCTACGTGGAATCTTTTCTGTGACTGAATGAAGCTTTCCTATCTTGTTTATTTTTAAAGTATCATTTCTCCTGTAATGGAACCATTCCAATTGATAGCACTCTTTCTTGCAGGAGTATCTTATGAATGACTGAAACAATTTGAATTTTCCAGAACTGAAACGTATGCGATCACTCCAGTTTGATAAAGCCATGTTCTGGAATTTTGCCAGGTCTGGTGTTTTTTTCCAGTCCATCTATTGAGGGAAGTCTGAACTACAGTTGATAAAAAGTAAATTCAAGAGTTATTTGTGCAAGACCTTGATGTTTAGCCCTGCAGTTTATGTCTTTAAACATCACCTCAATCTATTCCCAGTTTTAAATAATCAATATTTTTCTTTCTGGATCAGAATGCTTCTGCAATCTACTCCAGAGGCCAGTATAGTTTTATGGGAAATAAGTAGCCATTCCTCATTGGAGCTGCCCACACTCTTTTTCTCCCAAAGAGGAAACACATTCCTCCTCCCTTGGCCTGGCAATTCAAGCAGTGAAAAACAGCGTTATTCTCTCTTATGCTTCCATAGCAGTTTGCAACTGTAGCATGTTTATTCACTTGGCAGTAGGGAAGTATTTTGTCACTTAGAAGGTGTCGGTAAACAGCATATGGAGGGCTATCCTTGAGCTTGGGTAGTTGCACTGAATGTTGTGGAATTATTCCAGAGTATTGAAGCCAAAATAATATTAATAATCACCTGCTCTGGGATCTGCTGGTGATCTGGCTGCTGCAGTTTGAACCGGCTGAAGTTTCTGAGTGGTCGTCCAGCTGGACCTGTTAACAGTCACTCATAGCCAATAATAATATTCTGGAATATAAAGTCAGTCAATTCCCAATTAAAAATAGCTCATTAAAAAAAAAGACACACACAAGTGCACGAGCATACGCGCACATAGACACATTCCACCACTCTGTATTTATTCAGCCAATTTGTAGCTGAATACTATGGACCTAATGTGGGTTACAAGTGCTACAACAGGAAGGAAGTGGAAAGGAACCATAGGCCGTCATGCAGTAAGGGTGTTAGTAAATGTAAAGGGACCCCTGACCATTAGGTCCAGTCATGCCCGACTCTGGGGTTGCGGCGCTCATCTCACTTTATTGGCCGAGGGAGCCGGCGTACAGCTTCCGGGTCACGTGGCCAGCATGACTATGTCACTTTTGGCGAACCAGAGCAGCGCACGGAAATGCCGTTTACCTTCCCGCCAGAGCGGTACCTATTTATCTACTTGCACTTTGACGTGCTTTTGAACTGCTAGGTTGGCAGGAGCAGGGACCGAGCAACGGGAGCTCACTCCGTCGTGGGGATTTGAACCACCGACCTTCTAGTCGGCAAGTCCTAGGGTCTGTGGTTTAACCCACAGCACCACCCACGTCTCAGTAAGGGTGTTAGCGGGTCACAAAAAGAGAAGATGGACTCTAATTTAGCTCCAAGGGAGAAAACAGTGTACAACTGCATGTAACTGGTGTGACTAATAGGTACATGACTGATAAGGAATAGGTGAGGAAATATCTAGCTACCATAAGTGAGCTGACCACAAGCCAGCAGTGTGATGTGGCTGCAAAAAAAGACGTGCCTATTTAGTCTTCTTTAATAGAAGTTTCCAACGCACAGGAAAAATAGTAGTTCCACGTTACTCTGCACTAGTCATAACTAAACTGGCGTACTGTGCTGAGTTCTGGGCACCACAATTTAAGGAGGATGTAGATAAACTGGAATGGGTTCAGAGGAAGGCAGTGAAGATGGTCAGCAAAGTATGTCCTTTAAGGGAAGGCTTAAGGATCTGTAGATATTTAGCCTAAAAGAAGGCAAGACTGAGGGAGCACACAAAAGCCCTCTTCAAATACTTGGAAGGGCTGTCACTGTAGCAAGAGGACAAATGCTTATTCTTGCCTGTCCCAGAGGGCAAGGCTAGATCTAAAGGACTTGAGTAACATGGATAGGTTGATTGTGGTTGGACATTAGGGAAATACCTTAATGAGCAGCAACAAGACCAGATAACGGGGAGAGTGATGAATTCTCCTTCCCAGGAGGTTCTTTAAAGCTGGGCAGCCATCTGTTTGGGAAACTCTAGCTCTGGATTTCCTGCATTGAGCAGGTGGTTGGGCTACACAGCCTACAACAAGACCCTCCACTCCAACTCCAATTCTATGACCATACAAATTTAGGTACAGATACAGGGATTGATCCTACTGGGTCCCAATCTCACTTCCTCCCTGGACAGAAATCCAGAGTAGCTTTTATAATAAGTGCATGTATGTGTGTCCATTATGCACAGAGCTGGGGGTGTGGGCTGAACCTCAGATGTTTTTGCTCATTCCAAGAAAACAAGATTATTATTTTTAAAAGCCACTGCTTTCCTCTCCTACCACAGTTAACCACAACAAAAAGCCTCCAAGTATCTGATATTGGGGGGGGGGGAGTTTACCTGTCAGAAAAGGGGGTGCCTGCTTGACAAGTTTTCCAGGTTCCCAGTGATTGCCGTAGGATGCACATAAATCTCACAGGTGTGGAAAAAAATTTCCACCTAGGCATCCGTCTCAGTTATTGGGTGGAAGGGGTACATTAATCCGAATTGCAAAATCCAGAGTAGCAGCTGCGTTAGACTGCAAATTTACAAAACCAAGGAAAGCTTGCAGCGCCTCAAAAGGCAGCCAAACCCATGGAGACTTTATTATTATGCAATAATAAATCTGTTGATATTTTTTTTAAGCATCTGCTGCTGTTTCCTGCAGTATTGGCAAACGCACCCCAGACCCTGCTATGCAAAAAGCTTATTTGGGCCGAGGGGTCGCTTTCTCTGGACACTTTTGGGCATCCTAAATAACGTCTATGGAAGTGGGCGCGAACCAGCATACGGAGATAACTCTTGTTATCCAAGCCCCCGTTTAAGTTGTTACCTCAGCAAAAGCGCGGCAACGGGAACAGGAGGCCGGTGGAGGGGGGGGGGGCTGCCGTCGGAAGACGAGAAGGGGATTCCCTCAGAGATGTCGGCTGAAAGAGAGACCTGACCTGTCGGTGGTGTCATATTATTTTTCTCTTCCCTGAGGGGAAAGAAGCGCACAGCAGCCGGCCGGGGCAACCCCGCCGCTATAAATAGCGGGAGCGAAGCTGAGATGTCAGATTCCCGGGGCCTCAGCGCTTCCCCCGCGCAATGGAAAGTCTGAGGTAAAAAATAATAATGAAAAATGTCGCCGTAAAAATAGAGCGCCCGGGGACGCCGGCGCCGCTGAGGGAAGAAGCCTCGCTCCAGTCACGGCCCTCGGGAATCCATGTAGAGGCAGGCTTTTTTGGCAGGCCCTATGTCCCTGCCAAAGCCTGCCGTCGAGTTTTGCCTCAAGTGAGGACGGGGGCATCCAGGGAGGGCAGCCATATTTCTCTCTCCCCGCCCCACCGCCGCGCCTTCTGGGGAATTGAACAACTGCGAGATAGGAAACTTTCCACATAACTTTTTAATTTATTTTTAAAGCTTCGCCTGCTTCATTTCTGCCTGTCAAAGCCCACCGAAGTGACTCCTGTAAGGTTGCCATATTAACCCGACCCCCGCCCACCAGCTAGTAAAACTCTTTCACTATCACCACCACATGGTTTGTAATCTAATGGATTCCATGAGCCATGAGGATTCCATGAGGTCACCAAGTGCCTACCCAGTTGCCCTCTTGTCTGGTAGGTGAAAGAGGGTGGCCAGACCTTTTTTTAAAAAAATTATTGCTTTATGGTAGTTTACTGCTACTTCCTCGTTTTTCTGCATTTGCAAAATCCAAAAGGAAACGTCTCCAAAGGTAAATGTAACTCAGCAAATAGGTTTTTACTCTTCTATTCTCTTTTTTTTAATGCAACAAGTTTTTAGGAATCCCGCCACGCTCGCCTGTTTTTAAGGGGAATTGCCTTTGTTCAGGTTTTGCATGTCTTCTCTTTCCACAATTGCCTCGATATAAAGTTTCACTTTGGAACAAAAATAAAGGCATGTAAGCAAGACTAAACTGAAGAAGGGCTATGCCCAAAATAGATGCGGAGAAATGTTGAGAGGATGTATGTGTTATTGGGGACACATAAGCGTTGTATAAATAATAAACTTACTAAAATGTAATTTCTCAACAATCAGCTGAGAAACACGGTCAGAAACGCTTGTATCTTTTCATAACCTTAGAAAGGAAGAAATAATGTTACTGAGAACAAGCTCATGTTCAGTCATTCAGCATCAATATCTAACAAAATGTAGAGTATCTATAAGTTATTGTTGATTTGAGACTAAAGACACCATGCTAAATTTGAAAATTTCCCCCTCCTCTCCCCTCAACTCTGATTTAAGGGTAATTTTAAACTAGACCCAGTTCAGAGTTATTTCTAGACATTCAAGTATGTGGAATTTCTATGAACCTGTACAACTGACTAGAAACAGAAATCCTTGTTAATTGTTTTAACTTGTATTAGGACAGCTTCAGATACAAATATTTTAACTAATATGTTATTGTGTGTGCCTTGTTAAGCTTTTTTGATACTATGGCAAAACATACATTAAAAATGTGCATGTATCATCAATATTCAGCTGATATTCCCAAGTACATGGGTATCTCAGTTACTGCAGTATTGTACACAACAATAATAATCTGTGGTCATAAATGTTTTTGTCTATTTTAGTTACCACTGTAATTAAGCAGCTTCCATTTCTTCCTTTCCTCCCTGTTAACAATGACGACTGCTTTTGGAGAAAATCAGGATTCATTATAGACATTTAATTCTCCATTATAGGTTGAGTCGTGTAATGGGATTCCCCTTCAAATGTTTGTTGGGATGGTACCAAAAGGGAACTGCACACCAAAGATATTTTCTCTTCCTGGAATCACTGATGTGTAATTCCCTTACTGGCATTATTCCAACTACATACTTGTACAGGAATTCCATGCTGCCAGGAATGAGAAAACATATGTGAATGGGTCCTAATTTAGGCTTCAAGTAGACTATTGCATCCTCTGGAGAATAGAAGGCATAAGAAGATTTGGTTATTCTGCACCAGTGAATTTATTTCTTTTGCTGTTTCCCCTACAGAAATTGAAGTTGAGTATTAGGTCTTACAGAATGAGAACCCTTTCAAAGTCTTGTCAGATACCTACATACCAGAGAACCAAATTTACTGTGGGGACCCAATACCCCAATTAAAAATAATCCTTCACACATTAACAGTATTTAATATTTTCGTGATTTAGCAAACTTAATTGGAACAGTTGTCACTCTCCTTCAAACCCAAATGGTAGTAGCCACAGCACTGGGGTGGGTGAAGTCCAGCGTCATCAGTCATCAGATTGATCATTTGACTGGAGAAGCGTACCTTTGTGTGTATGTGTGAATAGGAGGATGCGGTGGGGGGTGGCCACAACTACTTTTGCATACTTGCTGCTGGCATGTAGCTATTGGAGGGTTAGCGAAGAGGGAATACAGTCCTCTAGACAAAAAAGTTAGCTACCCCTACCTTCTGACATGCCTTATTTTAACATAATTATCTGCTTAATTTGTGCATACTCTGCAAGTGTTGCCAGGTTACAATCCATATACTAATGCCATACATTTTGTCTCTGCCCTCTTCGGGTTAACTACTTCATTTGTTCTGGAGATCTGTTCTTAACCTGAAGCACCACTTTAGCTAATGGGGCCTCCCGCTGCTGCTGCTGCGCCGCTGGAGCATGATTTCTGTTCTCATCCTGAAGCAAAGTTCTTAACCTGAAGTACTATTTCTGGGTTAGCGGAGTCTGTAACCTGAAGCGTATGTAACCTGAAGCATATGTAACCCGAGGTACCACTGTACAAGGAAAAAATTCAGATGGCCTTTCCTAATGTGGAAACAGTTTTGCAGCTATTTCTTAGCTTTATGGTCACTAGCTGCTCAGGAGAGGAGTTTTTCAAGACTAAATGAATTAAGGGCCACAGTGTCTCAAGAGAGGTTGTCCGCCCTGAGCATTCTGTACATTGAAAGTAACAAACTTAGACAAAAAATTTTTTTGGGATGATTTTGCTATAAGGAAGGCTAGGAAAAAACATTTTTAGTCTAACTGTATTTGATGGTTGTAGTTTACTTCTTAATATTTTTTTTTTAAAAAACTGTTTAATAAAAACATAAAGTAGATTCTAAAAGTGCCACACTGTCAGGTAATCATGATCTTATTATTTACATTTCCCAGGCAATATAATTTGTAAACTAAAGTTTTTTTAAAAAAAGAATAACACTACAACTTAATTTTCCTAAAAATTAATGCTTATTCCACAAAAGGTTTACAAAGTTCTGTTATTGCAAAAGTTTTTCAGTGTTAATTTTAACATTTATGCATTTTTTAAAATCACCGTGGCGCTGTGGGTTAAACCACAGAGCCTGAGACTTGCCGATCAGAAGGTTGGCAGTTCATATCCCTGCGACGGGGTGAGTTCCTGTTGCTCTGTCCCTGCTCCTGCCAACCTAGCAGTTCGAAAGCACGTCAAAGAGCAAGTAGATAAATAGGTACTGTTCTGGCAGGAAGGTAAACAGCGTCTCCGTGTGCTGCTCTGGTTCGCCAGAAGCAGCTTAGTCATGCTGGCCACATGACCCGGAAGCTGTACACTGGCTCCCTCAGCCAATAAAGCGAGATGAGCGCCGCAACCCCAGAGTTGGTCACGACTGGACCTAATGGTCAGGGGTCCCTTTACCTTTACCTATTTGACAATAACATCTTATGTCCTTTAGAGGAGAAAATGTGAATTGCAGAATTTTAAATACCTGTCTTCATCCTTGGCTTCACTCAATTTTGGATATAACGTTCTTCCATTTTCTTCCAGTTGTGAGAGTGGGGGATTGGGAGGGGCCTCACAAATGGAGTAGCCTAGGGCCTCTCGTCATTTAAATTCGGGCCTGCAAAAAGCCTAATAGAATGCTCCACCTAGCCCATATTTCCCAGTGGTTTTTCAATTCTGTAGCTCTTTAATTGCTGTGGCCGTTTCATCAAAGAAGATTGCTCTGTTCCAAAATTCACTGTTTTCTGGACTTAAGGGCTCTTTTGTAAGCTATGTCTGTCTGGAGAGTTGTATGTATATAAGCATTCATAGGGGGCTGCAAAGCCTGAACTTAATTGAGCAGATCCTATCAGCTCTTGGTTGTGGGGCAGATCTTATCAGCACTATTTTATTTGTAGTAAGAACATTTTGCTGCTCTAGTTAACAACAGTTGTCCTTGTTTCCAAACTTGAAGCAACTTCTATTTTGGTATATCAATGATTTAATCAGTCTATTCTTGTATGTATATTTGTGGTTATTGTCTTACTGCCTCTGTTGGTTGAGCCAAATGCCTCAGGCAGTTGCATTCAGGGAGAGTTCTCTGTTCAGTGGGGCTATGGTTTGCACTTGTTGGTTTACAGCAAGCTGGGGAACCTGATCAGAAAGTCTATTTTCTTGCACTTCTCTTCTCATTCAGGGACTTCGGATAAGTGAATTTTTTAATAGCAGTTCTGGTCTTGCTAGTCCTTCAGCTTCATCTGAAGTATTGCATCTGTCAGCTTTCCAAGATGGGCCTGGTTTTGCAGCCCCAAGTCCAGCACTTCACTAGCTGTCACTGATGTGTCTGCTGCCTTGCTTGATATATCTTTTATGGAGGCCTCCAGTGGTTTTAGAGCCTTCTCCAACCTTTAAGCAAATCATGTGCAAACTTTTTAATTTGCTTAGCTAGTTCACCTGTCACTATATACTTCACTGAACTGGAGACTAGATTATAATCTCAGTGTTTTGCACCAAGACTGCCAGTTGCTAATCATTGCCCTTACATTTTCTTAATTCTCTTAATCTCAGCAGTTTATAAAAGGTTAACTGTTTACACATCTGTTTATATTTTTAAATGAAAAGCTTGAAATGAATGGAATTATTAATAACAGATGTAAAGATAACAATAGCAGTATGTGAAAACCAGCTTGTCATATAGAATTTCCTCAGCTATTTTCAACTGTACAAAGACATATTTCTTGTTTAATTTATCAACATGGTACTAATTACATTCTCATAACAAACATAACATGTTGTTTATAATTGAGGACTTACTTATTGAAATGATGATTTAGGAAGCAGCAACATTTTGGGACAGCTTCTTTCTGTGATTTTGCTAATGCCAAAAGTGAAAATATACAGTACTTTGTCCCTTTTAGAAATATCTGCCATTTTCTGTGCTATTACAATTTGTAAGGTTTTTCTTAAATAAAGAGAGGACAGAATTATTCTTATGTTCCACATACTGGCAAAAAGTGGAACAACATGGCCAGGTAGGTTATTATATCCAGGTTAGACTTTAGGATTTTAGTCTACATACAACAGCATGCAATACTGCATATGCAGCTTGAGGCAATGATTAGAGATGCACATTCTCATCACTATTGCAATGCAGATGGAAGTGTGCGCCCCCCTCCCCCATGCAGTAAAAATAACACCTGGACACCTCAAATCACCATGCATTTATCTCTTTTTTTCTATTGATATATATATTTATTTATTTCAAGCTTAAAAGTTACATTTTGTTACTCAACACTTATATTAAGTTCTACATATTAATGACTTCCCACTCACTGATCATCAATGCTTATATTCAAGATTATAGACAATGGCATTTTATAATTCCACCATATCCAGTTTCATCCTCTTTAACAGGTTTCTCAATATGTTCTGCTATTTTTTCTTAATATTCAAACCCTGCTGTGGACTTCACCTATGGAAAATAATTCTTTTAAGGGTTTCCAGTCCTCTTTAAAGGATTCTGTTTATTGTGTCTCTTATCAGTGCCGTCAGTTTTGCCATCTCTGTATATTCCAAGGTTTTCACCAGCCATTCTTCTTTTGAGGGTATTCTCTCATCCTTCTGTGCATAGAGATTCCTTACCACAGTGGTTACATAGATAAATACAGTTTAAGCTTTCTTTGGAATTTAACTTTCCAGTATCCCCAGCAGGAAGGCTTTCTTGAGAAAGATCAGTTTGATTTTTTCCCCTATTATATATCATGACCCAAAAGGCCGTGGCCTCCATGCAGGTCAGCCTCATGTGATAGAATGACCTCTTTCAATTCTTACATTTCCAACACTTGTTTGATACATTCTTCTACAATCGAACTAGCTTCTTTGGTGTTAAATACCACCTGTACATCATCTTTCAAGCTATAACATGTTGTAAATTTCATACATGTTTTCCGAAGCTTTCCGCAGGTAGCAATAACTATATTGTGTCCAACATCTTTTGCCCACTTAATCATTTTTTTAATGTTCACCTATTGGTGATATCCATAGGTTTTTTTGTGTTCCAGAAGATCTTTATTCCTCCTCCACACCCCCAACAGACTCCTCCTTATATAATGATTAAGAAAGTCTTTATGTACTTTGACTTTGTCATGCCACAAATAGGAATGCCACCCATATCTTCTATCATTTCTTCCCAAATCCAGTAATCTAATCTTCATTAATGTTACCCACTCTTTTAACCAAGTTAAACATGCTGTTTCATGATGCAGTTTTAAATTTGGTAAGGCTAAGCCTTCTCTTTCTTTTACATCTGTTAAATTATTGAAACTTATTATTGGTCTCTTCCCTTGTCAAATAATTGTAGTAATGTCTGTTTGCCATTGTTTAAAACATACTACTGAATTGATTACTGCCACGGTCTGAAAGAGGAACAATATTTTAGGTAATACATTCTTCTTTACCACCGAAATTCTACCCATGAGGGACAGATGCATTCTTCTCCATCTCTGTAAATCCACTTTAACAGTATTCCATATTTTCACAGAATTGTTTTGAAACAACATTACATTTTTGTCAACCAGACCAGGCTCACAAGGAAATCGGTCTTAATATCTTGCTTCCAAACACATACTGCTCCCTCAGTATAGTCTCCCTCATGTTGTACTCAGGGCTTTGGAATTCACACTATTTTCAGAACTATTTCACCCCCTAAATATTAGCCACATTTATTATATAGGTTATTAATAAAAATGATATCCTGTAATTGGATTTGTTTAAAAAATGAAAAAAATTGGAGTAGTCTTTTAACTCTGCATTACATTTTATAATGCAACAGAAAAAATAATGGAACTTCTGTTCCAAGTTATTTCTTTCTTTCTGAGCATTTTGCCTTTACTCATTTTTTTAAAGCAAATGTTTAATGCAAGGATTAATGCTTGTCCATCATAGATATTTCAGTTCATAAGAATTCCAAAGAACAAAAATAATTTATCCTTTGTGGTTTTTACTGAAGCTATACAACAATGTTTGAAATTTAAGAAAGCAACAGCAGAGTTTACTAAGCCCTAATATTCACCAATAACTATGTTGAGCTTCTGAATATCCTTTCCAATTCTTCAAGGAAGACTCCAATACAATTCTTGTCATTCATTCACTGTTTCCATTGTAATGGACAAACCAAAACAATGAAATCATCTTCAAAACCTGGGCTAAATCCGCACATTCTAAATCAACAGAACCACATGAAGCCTTGTTGTGAGAACAAGATAGCAAGTTGATTTACTGGACTGGGAGAAATGCCCAGATTTTGTGGGTGGTAAGGAGGAGGGGGATAGTATTAGGTTAGTGAAGAGGAATTGGTTTTTAAGGATGAAGGAATACTCACTTCCCAGGTTTGGTTGGTGGATGGCTGGAGTCTGTGAAAACCACTGTATATACATTAGAATGAACCATGTAACTTGAGTCAGTATTGTTGACTTTTATAAGAGTCTTTTATATTGGATTTTATGAGAGATATTGTCCTTATTACATAGAATTTGTCTCCCAAAGAAGGCCTCCATATATTGGGCATTGTTTTGGCAGTGGGTAAATGTGCCCTCTTTTTATCCCATCGCTGTTTGCCTCCAGCTAGTACAAAATAAATTTGTTTAATGTTCTTCTTGTTCCTGCGTCAGAAATTGTATAATTTGAGGAGTTGTATTCAGCAGAGACCCCACCATCTGGGATTAATAATCTTGCTATTCTAATAAACACCTTGTAAAAGGTTGAGCATTTGCCCTACAATCCTAGGAAAAACAAAAAATATAGACTCTTTTTAAAAGGGAAAAATGTATTTTATATTAGCACTTCTAAATCTTTTAGGACAGCTATTTGGCTTTTGAGCCCCTCAATATATAGATTTTTTGTGTTTCCAGAAAAATATTTTCCCTCTCAAGGCTTTCAAAGCATTCCAGACATGTGTTTCCTTAAAAGAGCATGTTGTCCAATCATTGCAAATGCATCATAAATTTATTTAATAAATATATTCTGTTGAGTATATTTTGCTTTAGTGTCACTATCATGTCATGGGGTAGCCATACTTAGATGCAACTTTTATGTTAGAAATTTAAAAACTAGCCTTCTCTATGTTTCAGGCCCTTGTAACAGATGAAGATAACATGGAGGATGGTTGCTCTCAGAAACTTGTCTCTGCCAAGTACCTTCGACTCTTGTTGCTAATATTGATTCCATGCATTTGTGCTCTTATACTTTTGCTGGTGATCCTTCTTACATTTGTGGGTAAGTACTACATTCATATGCAAGGACAAAAAGATCAGTGCAACGGACCTTGCTAGTAATTTAACTTAATAATGTAAAGTAGCACCGATAGCATTCTGTAATTTAAGAGAAAAGATGTTCAGTTATTAATTTCTTCTCTTGGTAGGCAAGAGGAATACTGCATTAATAGTTGTATGGTGAGCATATTTTGGTGTTTCATATCTGTGACCCATGGGTCACTTGATAACCACCTATGCTTGCAATAAGGTCTGAGCTTTAATGTTCATGAGATTCCTGCATTAAAGTTCATCAACCTGGGAAGATAACCCAATCAGGAGAAGGAAAGGTCTGATCCTAAATCTCCACTGCCTTGTGGGAAAACTTTGGGAGGCTACGGAGTAAACCCTACACAAATCTGGAGTGGAGTCCCTAAGATGGTTGGGTGGCGTCTGCTATGGCTCTTTCTGGCAACTCCTGCAGCCAAGCTGGTGCCAAACGTATTTGGGTCACATCAGCAAGGCCAAAGGAGCGTGTGTCTTGATTTCAGGGCAGCCCAGGACCTTGTTTTTAGGGCTCAGCCCAGGAGATGATTTGCAATAAAACATTTTTATAGCCTCTGCATTTTATGTTTAGATGAGCAAAAGAATCCTGCATTGCCGGGGGTTGGACTGGACGACCCTCATGGTCCCATCCAACAGAGTTGCTAAACTGAGACCTGAACTGAATTGGGGAATGACTTGCACTGCCCTATGGTTTACCACTCCTCACCCCCACCCCGGACTGGACGACCCTCATGGTCCCATCCAACAGAGTTGCTAAACTGAGACCTGAACTGAATTGGGGAATGACTTGCACTGCCCTATGGTTTACCACTCCTCACCCCCACCCCGGAATAAAGGGATGTTTTAGAGCAGTGTTTTTCAACCACTGTTCCGCGGCACACTAGTGTGCCGCAAGATGTTGCCTGGTGTGCCATGGGAAAAATTGAAAAATTCGAAAGATTTAAAAATAAAGTATTTTATAATTTTTCATATTTCTGTTTACTTACTATTTCATAATAAAGTAATTATAAAATACATTCTTTGTGTTTATTTGATTCCTATTCAAGAGAATTACTTTATATATAGTCAATATAGGCACAGAGTTAATTTTTTTAACATTTTCTAATGGTGGTGTGCCTCGTGATTTTTTTCATGAAACAAGTGTGCCTTTGCCCCAAAAAGGTTGAAAAACACTGTTTTAGAGAATGTCAATTTTATTTTTTGAAAAAAAGAAAGAAAATAATTTAGAATCTGAAAATGGAAACCCAAATAAGTCTTTTATAGGTTTGAACTTTAAACTGCATAATGCTCTACATAGCAAACAATGTCTGTCTGGCATTTTAAATGTTTTTTTAAAAATAATTTCTATTGGTTTTTAAACAAAAACAAATACAAGAACCATTAAGCACTTATCCAGCAGTACATTGAATGGTGTTTGTTCTATCAATTGACTCTAGATATAAACAATGTTTAAACATACTGCTTAATGTAACCTCTCCACTGAAAATATTGAGCAGTTGATATAACAAGGTCTTGATTTTGGTCATTAACATAATTAAAGAAAGGGTCCACATTTCTTGGAAATCCGTTTCCACATTTCTGTTTGTTATGCCTTTAATTGCCTTTCTGTGTCTGGTGAGATGCTTAGACATTGCTGTATCCCAGATATTATTTTCCCATATGTTCATTTTGAATTTTATTAAGGGGAAGTACATTTGTCTATAGAGCTACAAAGTGTCTTTTAAAAGATACAGATGGCAATGTACACAATGGAAGGAAAATCAGAACACTGATGCCTAGAATTAAACAAACAAAAAACCCTTATCCTCTCCTGCCTTCTATTCTATAGCTTCCAACTACCTACAGGATTCTCTTCCAGTAGGTAGTGTATGGGATGTTCATTCTTGTTCAGTGAATTTTGTCAGGTTCTCTGGTTTATGTTCTATGATTTTTCCTTCCATTCAGGTGTGTTGGGGAAAAAATGCTTACATTCAAATGAAAGCGACTTACTTCACCCTGATGGTGACACTGAAATGCCTGATACTCTTTTTCCAAACATGACTGAAGGTCGTTCAAATGTTGTTCCATCTATGGGGAACAAAATACAACCACCATCTTGGACCACAAACCCATTATTTCACCTTGACCAAATACATAAAAACTTCAGTATACATAAGGGAGCTGCACAGGTTGCCTCACAAACCCCATCACTGAAAACTAGTCCTACAGGTGAAAAGATTTTGACCAAAACTCCTGGAGACAACTCCTGGTCATCAACCAATACAGGAGATGAAACGCTACAGTCCACAGACACATCTTTGAAGATCATAGGCAAGAATTCATCTTTTTCTCTCCTGAAACCTACCAGTCCATCTACTGTGCAGCAAATAGATTTGAAAAAAAGTAAGTTTATATTAATATGGATCCTTAATTAATTATGATGCAAGAAATATAATATAATTTTGTGGTGTTATGATTTGCATACTTCCCAAATCAATAGCTACCAAGGAATATCAGTTTGTTCAGGTAATTCTCATCTTTTTTTGGGGGGGGGGAGTTGTTGACCTTTTTTTGTTACTTTTGCCCAGAGTTGTTGCACAATACGACAAGGGTTGCCATGCGTCTGGAAATTCCAGACATATAAGTCCTTATCTGGACCTTGTTTAATGTTGAACCATTATTTAGCTGGCTAAATAATTGTTCTGAACATGGGCTATTGAAGATCCCTGCCAGTATGGCAGACTAAGCTCTTTAATCAGAAGCAAATACTGTACAGATCACTGCTTAGCAAGATACATTAAACAAGCATGGGTAAGTACATTAAGTACATCATATTAAAGTGATAAGCCTGTTCACTTTTTAAAATTGTCCATTTGTTGACTTGCCTTGTTGGAAGGCTGTTGATAATTCTGTTGTCAATAGCTAAAATCCAAGAAAATTAGTCTCATTTAAATCTCATTTGTAATCAGTAGAACTAGCTGGTTATAAGCCTTGTTGATTTAAATGGTACTTAAGCACAATTGGTTGGATTGAAGTCTTTGTATTGTAGGGGGCATCTCTTCTCAAATGTGAAGATTTTACTTTTATATGTGTCTTGGGCACTTCCTCCATAGTGTGTGTGTGTGTGTGTGTGTGTGTGTGTGTGTGTGTGTGTGTAGAGAGAGAGAGAGAATATATTTAAGGGCGGCTTATAGACTTCAGATGGGACATTCTGAAATGCCCTGAAAACTGGAACTGAAACTGAATAAAATGTCATTCCTTGTTTTACCTTTCGTAGTTTTAGTACATCTAGGTAGTCTACTTAGCATGACAGTTATTTATCAGCGACCATTTTGCTTACACTACATATACCCTGCAAATAAAAGGGTGAAAGTAAGGAACTGCAAACTTAATAAAAATAATATGATGTAAATATCTGATCAAAAACAGATAAAGGTAGATAAAATCTGAGTTGTTCTGCAACTTGACCTCAAAACGTTGCACTAAAGGGAGACTTGGCATGGACACAGTCCTCATTGAAGAGATCAGGGCCAGCTCAAAACAGCTGCCTCACTCTGTTTAAAGGTAGGGCTAGCTCTGGCTGGGATAGTTACTGGTTCTAACATGTACACAGAGGGGGGTATATTCTTTTAATTTCTCATAAGTTAATTGATATTCCTTCCCTATATCCATTGTGTTACATATACATGCATACATACATACATACATACATACATACATACATACATAACTACCAAACAGTTGCTAGCAATTCTCTGTGACCTCTTATTACCTTTCAAAACTGAAGAAACAAAAAGCTCCTTCTATTGCTTCATTCTCAACTGCATGTCTTTCCAACAGCCTGTCAGAACAATACAGTTTTTAAAAGACATCTGAAAGAAAGCAGGAAGGATTCCTGCCAAATTTTGGGGGGCAAGGAGTTCCACAGGGCAGGCCTTGCAACTCTTAACAGCGCAGTCCCTCATTTTTGCAATGGGCTTCTTCTCTTTTGGTGCCTTCATCTTATGTTATACCTTGTTCCTGTATAATTGAAAAACACAATGTTTTTAAAAAACATCTTGGCCCCTGGCAAAGGCCGACTAAACCTAATTTTAGTTAGAGTGAAGTTAACATTTTTTCTATAGTAAACTTAGGGAACAGCTCTGTTATAGAAATATTTGTGGAACATGTGCTTTGTGTGTTTATAGGTTAAAGCAAGCACAAATATTTACTACAGCAGTCTACCTGTAATACTCTATTACCTTCCGAGATAATTTAACTAAGGGAAAGGAAGAAGAGTAGCCATAGCTAAGGTAAAAGGTAAAGGACCCGTGGATGGTTAACTCCAGTCAAATTAGACTATGGGGTCTGGCGCTTATCTCCACTTTTAGGCCAAGGGAGCCGGCGTTTGTCCACAGACAGATTTCTGGGTCATGTGGCCAGCATGACTAAACCACTTCTGGAGCAACAGAACACTGTGATGGATAAATTATCCAAGACAAAGAAAGAAGAGTAGCCATAGGCACACGCAGAGCATGGGGCCGTTGACCTAGACTGTGCAAATCATACCAGCATGTCATTCTTTCTCTTCTGTGTCAAGCGACTAATGTAAGAAATAATAAAAAAGAGTATCCACATATTAAGTTCTTCCCTTACTCACTATTTTAAAGTATGTAGAAAAATTTCTACCCAATGCCCTGAACTCATCATATTGTGCATCTCTGCTACCAAACACTCAGTGAGGTTAGAGGTGGTTCACAATGTCAGATTCCTTCTTGAGATTGTGTATTGCAGGCACAAGGTTGTGTAGAGCCAGTAGCCATTTCCGAGATTGCAGACAGTTGCTTTCCAGCAACCATGAAGACAGAGATGGCTACTGGTTTCCTACATCCTGATATTTTTTCCACACAGTTTTATACCCACATATGATTGCCTGGAATAATGTGACAGCATGAAAAAGCCCTTGAAGTGCAACAGAAGTACCATTAAAAGCAATTTAATGTAAAGAACAAGAGCTCCTTTCAGTCTTGAGCCAATAGTGTTGCATCTATAGTTCAACCTGTTTACTCATAATCTTTCACTTTCCGTAATGTTATATTTTTATTTTTTTGGTGGCTTACTAAGTACATAAACTAAGTGGAATTTAGTTAATTCAGCCTTATAAAATTGTTGACAAAGATTATGGCCTATAGAGTATAAACTCTTATTTGCTGAGACTTGTGTTAAATATAAAAAAAAATTGATTTTTAATAGACCAATTGTAAGTTTTGCATCTCATGAAAGAAAATATTTGCAAATTCAGTGCTGCTGTTTTTCTTGCAAAATGTTTTCTGATCCAGCTGAAGGGGAAGCAGTTTTTGGTAATTTCCTCTCTTGCAGCCTTTGTGCCACTTTCCACATTGCTGGGAAAATATTTTCAGAGGGCACAGAACTGCAGTGGGGAAATTGCTCCCCCTTCTCTTAGGTTAGTGGACACTTCCATTGGATCACAAGTCCTTCTACAGTTGGAATGCATTGGTTTTGCTCCATGTCTGGACTAGAGGCTATGATATGAGAGTGCATTTGTGTTCATTTTATAGTATAGCTTATTGGCTGTCATAACTGATCTAGCAGCCTGTCATGCTTTGTTCTGAAAAAGTGTTTCCAGAAAGAAGCAAATGATATGAAAGAAAATAGTTTCCGATTCCAACAGAGGAACTGAAATGCATACACATTCAAAAATATTTTGGTATTTTTGTAAACACACACCTTTTTAACCAGACACACAGTTTATATGTTAAAAAAATCTGCTCATGGGAAAAGATCATCATTGTGTTTCCATAGAACACATAGGCAGCATAGAAACGCTATAAATAAATTAAAATGAATATAATCTCAAGTGATTATAGGATATCGCATAATCAAATGGAGCTTTGGATGGGTTGTACCAAGTGCTGTTCTGGCATTCTTTGTTACTATAATTTTACACCAAAGGGGAAGATAGGCTGACACTAGTGATATAAAAGCTGGTTTAAAATTTACTTTATATGTGAAAAAAGTATTTTCAAATAACATCAGGGAGGTGGTGGTTTGGTGAAAAGTTGTGGTGTTAGTTTGATTTTTGCATTATCAGCATGTTAGTCACGTGGCACATTATTTGATAATTTGATTGATACTGCAAATCAGAAGACACCTGGATTGTTGGTTGTAGAGACTTTTAGGGGGCTTCTAAACTTAGTATTTCTGTAGGACAGATTCAAGTGCATACTGAAACGTTAGGATTGCACAGTTAAAGAAGATTGGAAAGTGATGGGAAAGTGTATTGAGAAGTGTGAGATGAATAAATTGGAAGACACACACACCCCACAAGCAAATCAGGATGAATGTTAATTGTCATGTAACTACCCCACAAATCAATCAGAACAAATGCTCAATAAAGAGCAGATATAGTCTTTAGTAAGCTTTATGCAAGCAGGGCTTTTTTTCCCAGCCAGAACTTGTCAAAACCTGGTTCTGGCACCTCTCAGGTAGGTGCCATTGCTATGATAAGAGATCAAGAGAAGTATTCATGGTGAGTTCCAGCACCTCTTTTTCTAGAAAATATAGCACTTGGTACAACCCATCCAAAGCTCCATTTGATGATGGAATATCCTATAATCTAGAAATATAGCACTGTGTGCAAGCAAATCAGGGTGACTAGTCCCTAAACAGATTGTCTGGAGAAGTTCTTTGGCTGCATCTATACTACAAATATATTCTGGTTTTGTACCAGTTTAGCTATTTGCTACCCAATAATCCTGAGAACGCGGATTAATAATAATCTGGGACGCGGGTGGCGCTGTGGGTAAAACCTCAGTGCCTAGGACTTGCCGATCGCATGGTCGGCGGTTCGAATCCCCGCGGCGGGGTGAGCTCCCGTCGTTCGGTCCCAGCTCTTGCCCACCTAGCAGTTCGAAAACACCCCTAAGTGCAAGTAGATAAATAGGTACCGCTTTATAGCGGGAAGGTAAACGGCGCTTCTGTGCGCTGCGCTGGTGCTGGCTCGCCAGAGCAGCTTCGTCACGCTGGCCACGTGACCCGGAAGTGTCCTCGGACAGCGCTGGCTCCCGGCCCCTTAAGCGAGATGAGCACGCAACCCCAGAGTCGGTCACGACTGGCCCGTACGGGCAGGGGTACCTTTACCTTTACCTAATCCTGAGAACTATAGTTTGGTGAGGACTAAACTGAAAGGGGAATAGATGACATTCCCCTTTCAGAATTGCTGTTTTCACAATTCTGAAGTGAAGAAGGAATGACTATTGGAAAGTAATACTTTTGTCCCTATGAGGCATGTGTACAGTTCATCTTAGCTTCTGGCGAATAATATTTTTGGAAGCTCCTAGTCCAGAGGATTCCGAATTGTTTCCAATGAGGGTCAGTACAACATGGCTCAGTTTAAGAAATGGAAATTGTGTTTGTGTTTGTAATGCCACATAAAACTTAAGTAATTTATTCCAAAGATTTAGCCACTCCATTATTGAACATTATATAAAATAAATTGGGTTAGCCCCAGAGCTTATTCAGACAGAAGTATCTCCCATTACTCTGCAGAATGGGGTTACAAGCTCATTGGATGGAATCAAAACTAATGGGGATAATCCTGTGCACAGTTTTATTTTTTTACAGTATTTCAAGAATGGGCTGGACCAATGTATGCTTGCACCAAGTGTGGTATTTCTGGATATTAATTAGACATGACTGGCAAATGTCCTTTAGACACTATTCTTTATCTCCTCTGTGTGGTGGTTGTAAAGCCTCAGGTTATGCAGTGGAAAACCCTGTTCTTCCCAGCTTCTGTTCTAACCTCTCAAGAGAAGGGATTTTGAACAGCACATTGCTAGAATATATTAATTGCCAAAGTGTGGGGGTTTATAGTGGAAGAGGTAGTCTCTGAGAATTTAATTGCAAAAATGTGCAACATATAGTATGAAATTGGTTGTTTAAATATATTAACAGAGGCAAAACATGTTGCAATAAATATTGTATCCATGTGTTAGGAATAGCATTGGGGAACCCTTGCATTGTAAAATGCAAGGAACTGCAAAAGCTAAGTGATGTTATTATAAGTTGCTTATTTAATTAAGAGACTCTAATATGTTATGGAAACTTGGACATAAATTAGAGGGAAGATAAAAGAAAGGAACACTGAAAGGAAAATTTAGTTAAGTTGTCACTTTAAAAATAAATAGAATTTGCTACATGCAGCGTAAGAAAAACTCTGGAAAGCAATCAGTGGGAGTCTGCAACATACGACAAGGATTGTTTAAACCCTGAAATGTTAGATGCTTCTAATTAAAATAAGACAGTAATTCTATACC
Organism: Podarcis melisellensis; assembly: GCF_964234715.1. Taxonomy (NCBI): domain Eukaryota; kingdom Metazoa; phylum Chordata; class Lepidosauria; order Squamata; family Lacertidae; genus Podarcis; species Podarcis melisellensis. The sequence continues at coordinate 59,046,403 of NC_138541.1, read as the reverse complement.
ATTTACCTGGGAGTAAATCCCATTGATTCCAACAGGCCTTACTTCTGAGTAGACATTTATAGAACTGTGATATCAATGAATTCTTGACATGACCTACAGAGGCACATGTAAGACAGAGGTCAGAAATATGTACAAATACAAGAATGGGAGATGCTAAATGAAAGCAGAATTTCATACTCTGAAAACAAATGCTGTTGATAGGTACACAAAAAACAAGGTAATTAATACCAGCTCCCACAAGAGGTAGTGAACACTCCTTTCCTTGGAAGTTTTTAAGCAGAGGTTTGATGGCCATCTGTCATGAATGCTTTAGCTGAGATTCCTGCATTGCAGGGCGTTGGAGTAGATGACCCTTGATCTCTTCCAACTCTTAAGATTCTGTGATTCTATAAACAGTGCAATCCTATGTATATCTGCTCATCAAGTGCAGTGGGACTTTCTCCCAGGCATCAGATTGCAATGTGAATCAGACAAGTTCTGACAGATAAGATCAATTTCTGAATGATGAAGGAAGACCTTCATTGGCAAATTACACTAGCTATGTTAATTAAAATATACCCAGGAACTACAGATCATTATTGGAAATGTAAAATACCGGGGACGGGGGTGGGGTATTCCATATTATGTAGTCATGTATAAAGACCTAGATATTTTGGAATTTAGAATTATCAGAAATAAAAAATATAATGGGCTACAACTTCCCAAGAGATCTAATGATAATATTATCTGGATATTGGGGTGGTGGGGTGGTGGTGGTGGGGAATACCAGAAGATATAGATATGACAGCTTATTTGTAAATGGCTGCTATCAACATAATATTTCAGAACTAGAAAAGTACCACCTCTTTGCCTAACTAAAGCCTGGGATGTGATGCATATGGTAAAATTAACAAATCTGCTTAAAATGAGAGAGGGTAGACAATGAGAAAATGTTATAGTATAGAAAAATTGAGGTTTTTTTTAAATATTGGAACAGTAAAGTGCAAGACTCAGTGAATTCATAATATTTGTTGGGGAAAATTTAAGAGTGCAAAGTATAGATGAAATAATTGAGCTGAGGAAGGATTATTATTAGGTTCGTTTTTCCTCTTTAAATGCTTAATGATGTAATTAATTACTGGATACTAAAACTGTATTTATGAAAAATATTTTGTGGGAATTGCACAGTATTAATTATAGTTCTCTACTACTGTAGCATATTGTACATTTCTGTATTCTTATAAAGAATAATAAATACTCTGAATAAACTAAAATGAATGAAGGAAGGACCAACCAATGTTAATTTTGAGTCTGCTTAGGCAGGCTGCAATCCAATACACCCATTGAACTCAGTGGCACTTACTTGTGTTGTAAGTAGGGTTGGAAGGTTGGAAAACAAGGAAAATCCCATATTTGGAATTACAAAGAGAGGGATTGAAAATAAAACTGCTGATACATAATAATACCTTTATGTAAATCCATGGTGTGGCTGAATTTAGTGAACTGGGAAAGCATAGTGCTAGAGAAGGTGTAGAGAACAGCATTCAAATAATGTAGTAGTGATTTGAGCATTTCCCCTTTGACAAAAGCAGAAAACATGTGAAAATTTTTAGTTTAGAAAAAGGTGGCAAAGGGAAAAAATGAGGTAATAAAACTCTTCATAGTGTGGAAAAACTGAATAGATGTTTTCTTTCAATTATAATGCTAGTTCTCCCAATGAAATAGATGTACCAGGACAGACAAATGAAATGACTTCTTCACACAATACATATTATATTTAATTTATGGAATTCACTGCCATATGATGTGGTGATGTCCAGTGGCCTTGATGACTTGAAAAGAATTTTGGAGAGATTCATAGAGTCTCTATCAATGTTTATTAGGCATTATATGTTCGGATGTAGTAAAATCCTGAATGCCAGCTGTTGAAGGGAAGATAATAGAGGAGGGATGTTGCTCCATGTGCCCAGGGGCAAAACAGGAATTGGCAGGGGGTAGAGTGGGCAACAGTATATCAAAAAGAAGGAAATGTAAATGAGGTTTGAAGTGAGAAAAACAACAGCAGAGAAAACAAGAAAGTAGTGAACTAACAGAAGAGGCAGCTAAATGTCACATATTTGTTTGAACTATTCAGCCAATTTTTGCTTTGTAGTATAATAATGTTGTTCATCCTCCGCATATGTTCTTGTTTCACAGGTTCCTGCATAAGTATCACCTACAGCCAGTGCCAAATGCTGCCATATAACCACACCACTTTAACACCAGTCCTTTCCATTGTCAAAAGCATTGAAATGGAAAAATTTCTCAAGTTCTTTGGTTATCTCAACCGCCTCAGCTGCTATCAACACATCATGCTGTTCGGCTGTAGCCTTGCTCTTCCTGAGTGCATCAGTGATGGTGATGACAGGTATTTGGGAACTAAAATGGGGTGATTAGAACTAACTACAACCAAATATTGAATCATGGCAATGCAGCCTAGAGTTAAACCATATGGCCTTTTTTATTGAAATAATTTAGCTGTGGATGACAGTCTCCAACAGATTTTTGCCAAGCTAAACGAGCTCAAAGGAACAAGCTGCAATGTATTACTCAGGGACAAGTAAATAGTATTCTTATAACAGTTTGAACACATTAACTCTTGTGAATGATTTTGTTATAGATTATGGGCCAGTTGGATGCATCTTAATCCACATTTAATTTAGCGGCAGAATTCAATATGCAGCATTTTGAAATGTCCTGTGAAAGCATTTGTCCCCTTCCCGAGAAAATACAGCTCACCTTAAATGTAAATGAATTCTTACCTATCTGATGTAGTTTTTGCCTGATGTGTTGTACTTTGAGTTGCTTTATGCAAAGTATACATTCCATTTCTCCCATCAGTAGCCCTGCAGCTGAATGTTTGGTGGTTTCTATAGTCCTAGATCATGCATGTGGTTTTTAGGCTCTGTGGCGAGGTTTCAGTGGGGCCAGCTACTGCCACCCCCTCCACACATTATTTCACCCTGAATACCTTACAGGTATTCCAGCAAAAGAAGGTTAAGTTTTCCATCGGTGTAGCCAATAAAGACACAGACTTGTTTGAGGCCAGGCACGGGGAACCCTACTCTTGTTATGTTCACATAATTGTGCTTTTCAGTTTAATAAGGACAACACTTGAAAAATACTGTGTTTTGTGTTGACACCACATAATATTGAAGATTATGATTTTTCAAGTCTTAAGCAGAACTAGCAGGCTTACAGTCCTGGATCTATACATTTTGCCACAGGGGGCAGAAGTCTGGACAGTTGCTGGAGCGAAGGGAGAGAAACACAGGAGGATGAATGGGAGCCAGGAGGTCACCCACATGTCCTGAGGCTTAGCCTCCACACCTTACTCTCCCCAATTTCCTTTCCTTCCCAGTGCCAGGGAGTCATCTTGGGGAGGCGGGGAAGTGCACCATGGCCCTTGCCCATGTGCAGAGTGTGCCAACACCAGCCAATCCCCCCCACCACATAGATGGTTCTTTGAAACTCCTCTCTCCTTTCCCTCCTTTGGCTCACCTCTGCAGCATCCTTGGGCTGCTTCTGACACAGATCTCCCCCACTTTAGCTTGCTGCTGGGCACCTCCCTTTTGTCTGCTACAGCTCCATGCTGTGCCATGGTGATGGTAGCTCCACCTCTTCCTCTCTTGGGGCTAGGAGGTTGCTAGAGAGGCAAGGAGGCTCAAGCTGTTCCAGCTTTCCTAGGCTTTTGGTTCCATTGGATGCCACCAGGACTTGAGTGCTCCAAGCCAGCCCTGTGGTTCATGGGTTATTTAGCCAGGCTGGCCCTGCGAGGATGGACAGCATTAAGTGGGAAAACTCTTTCTCCCCTTCTGTCCTGTGCAGGCTTCCTTTTCTTGGTGGCGGTAGTGACAAAGGGATGATGAAGAGGGGAAAGACTATTCATGTTTCCCTGCCACCACCACCACTGAGAGAAGGAAGGCCTTCTTTTCTTTGTGTCTTGGGACACAAAGGGGAGAAATACTTTTTTTGTGGTTCTGGTAAATGTCATTAGGGCAGGGTGCTGTTTGTTTCCCCTCTCACCTGCCGCCTGGGGCACATATCCCCTTTTGCCTCCCCTTGAGCCACGTATGCAGGTTTGCAATCTAAATAGGTGCAGGTGGAAAAGGAAAGAAGGAGTGGGTAAGGTGGGACAGCAAGAGAAAATAGATTGTCAAATTTTTATAATTGGAAAAGTTACATGAAAATGGATATTATTTGAAGCACTTGTTAAAGAGCAGAAGGGTTGAATCAAATGATACTCTGGAGCCAATGAGTTCCAGAGATAAACTACTGCCAAAGCAAATAGGCAGAGGCATGAGAAAAACAGATGTAATCTTTGATCTAAGTAAGAGATTAGTACCAGAGGAACATACAGCTCTAGGAGGAGTATAAAGATTAAACAAGAAATATTAAAAGGAGCAAGGAGGTTCAAGCATTTAGAAGTACAAAGAAATTTAAGTGAATGTGATGAAGGCAAGAATCCAGTGCAAAGGGAAAAGGAGGAGAAAATCACGATCGTTTTTTACAGACAAGAGAGTGAGATGAGCTGCATAATAAAGGATGATGGATACATGATTTTGAAGGGGCTTTGATCTGCAATGAAAAAAGAGACAGTCAAATAATGGTATTGATTCTGGTTACTCTTTGGGCCACCTTGATGTTACAGTCAACAAGTGATGAACATGGATGTGTGGATGAACCCTTATTTTTATGAGCTTCATACATACCTATAGACTTAGAAAGTTTTTCTAAGGAAGTCTAGCAATGTATCCACCGCACTACACTAGCAAACCTAATTCATCCAATTCCAGTCAACCTTATTCCCTATTTAGGCTGCAGTCCCCTTCAGGTTTCCAAATCAGGGTGCTGGCTGCTTTTCTTATTTCAAGGCTATTAAAATTATATTTAAATAGGCTAAAATAAATAAATGTTAATGATTATCGTTTTCCACGTTGTGAATTTTAGTTGCTGCAGGTGTGCTGCTATATATCTGAGTGGAAATCAGTTCAGTATGAAGAAATCTCTTCCTTCACAGAGTGATTAGCATTGATTCACACATAATGTTTCCATGTGATTACACACTAAATCATATGCAGTGCTCATCTGTGCAATGTCGGTGATTGCTTAAAGATGGCAAATGCAGGTACATAGGTATATCATATAAAACCACATTTGATAGCCCTCCATGCCACCATTAGCTCCTGTGGTACTGAGACCCACTAATCATGATTGTTCACTGGACCTAATGGTCAGGGGTCCCTTTACCTTTTTATACCCAAGTGATGGTGCCCTCTCCATGTGGCAGCTGTAGAAAAATATATAGTCTGCCTACATGGAATATGATTGCTTTGTTTTTCTTCAAATCGTTTCCCATGTCCAAGCCTTTTTGTGATTTATATTTATGCGTGTGTATTTTGTTTTAGTGCATTAGCAGTTGAACACTTCTTTGTTGCACCACTCCAGTATGGGAGTGCTCATCAAGACATGAAAAAGAAGTGGCAGATACCAGCAAAGTCACCCTCCCCCACTTGCCCAAAGCAATGTCCCATCATTTTATGAGGTTAATTCATTTAGTTGTTTAAAGGCATGTTTGGGGCTTCCTGCCACTGTTCATCTACACAATCCCTAATATACCTTACGTTGTAACAAAATGAAGAGATAGTAAGGTATTTTATTCCATATTTTTCTTAAAATACTCTTGCAATTTTTTGACATAAAATACCTAAATGTTCACATTTGGAGTCTGATTATATTTGGTTTCAGTTTTTTTAATACTAGACAATTACTTAATTGTTGTATTTAGTAATTGTATTCAGTAAAGACTGCTTACCTCCTTTGGGGACAGCGGCACAGCATGGTGAGCCACAGGGAGAGGGCATTCCATTACCGACATGGCTGGCTGATGTCATCATTGGCTTCAGCTGGCTGCAGGGGCACTTGGAATTGCCTGCTCAGTTTTATTTGAATTGGCCGATCATGGCCTTTGAAGGGAGGAGACAAGACCCTTTAAAGGCTGGGTGCACTGGGAGTGGGCAGCATATTCACCCCATATGTCTGGTCTGCCTGGAGGTACAATTTTTATATATATATTTCGACCAACATGGTTACCTACCCAACTCATTGCTGTGGAGCTAATTGATCATTGTCTTCAGGGCCAGGAAGGAATTTGCCTGTGGACCTATTGAGCCTGTCTGGGCGTTTTGCCTTTTTCATAGCAATTGTCATAACTTTGGCGGAAAAAGACATTGGGTTGGATCCATAGTCTAAGTGTTGGGGTGGGGAGTGGAGCCTTATCCACTCCTAGGTCAGGATCAAAATGCAGGGTACCCCAGTAAAGGAGTCTAGAGGGAGAGTTGTATCTGGTAGTCTAGACACCCTACTGGCAGCCTGGTGGGACTCCTCATTTGGGGAGATACCTGAACCCAGGCTCAACCCTGAAGGAGTAACCAATCAGGATATGCCCACTTGGAAGTAACCTCCAGTTCAGTGGAGCTTAATCCCAGATAAGTATGCATGGCAGGGATGCAGAACTTGTGACTCTCCTAAAGCTGTTGGATTCTAACTCCCATCCCAACTTGAACCATCCTGGCCCATTGGCAGAAATGAAGGGAATTGTAGTCGAAGAACATCAATGATGTATAGGATTGCAGGCTCAATAAATGAATTACTTTTACAGTAAAGAAAGCTCTTGATATCACTTAGTACTGTGAAGTACTAAACCTATGAGTGCTGAAGGGACAGAAGGAAATCACACCAAAGGTATAGCTATTAATAGCTACTAGAATTTAATAGCTGGGAATTTCGTTATGTGTCAAATGAAGAGTGGTAAGAAAGCAGAGGGCTGAGTGATAAGGGCAGCTGACAAGGAGATGAGTGAAAAGAAAACTATTGTTCTTAAGATATGAGGGAATTTGTGGAACACTAATTATGATTGGCAAGTATTAACATATGTATTGTCAAGTGTAAAAACAGTCTAATTTTGACATCTGGTTCAATTATTTAATCTTGATTTTTTAAATATAAAAATGTGTTCTCTGTTATAATTATTTCTTTTGGCATTAGAAATCTGAAACATTTATTGTTTTTATAGCATGATATTAAGCACATGTTCCAGGAGTTTTATTGTCCAAATCACAAGCAGAAAGGTTTGGTCAGGACACATAAAACACCTTTCCTCCATTGTTACAGAGGAAACATGAATTCCAGCACCTATTACAGGGTTGGTGAGGAACATGAATAGTCAGACAGAAGAGGAAAAGAGCATCTAGGTGTGTGTCTCCAGAAATAAATGAGTGGGCCTGGGCAAGCTCTCTAATAAGAATAATAATAGTAGTAGTAGTAGTAATAATTTTACTGATAATTCTAGTCACTAGAAGTGTCTGTAGAAAGAATAGCTCTGACTAAGTGGAGTTAAGAAACCAATGCATTTCATTTGACACAGCAGGTGAAAAGTGTTTTTTGTGGGGTCGGGGGGAGGCCAACTTCAGTCAGCCAGGTGTGTTTCAAACTACATTAACTTTATTTGAGAGGTCAGGATGAGCTAGTCTGATATGCATATTTCCTGCAGAGTGCACCTGGCAATTCTGCCTTTAAATAGACCCCTTGATTACAAGGTTATCGCTGCTGATTGGTGTAAATGTTTTTATGAGATAATGGAGGCCAGTAAATCTTCCATTTTGTATTGCAACTGATTAGGGACTAGGGAGCAAATGTTATAAAAAAGCAAGCTCTGCTAGAAAGGATTTAAGTACATGTTTCATGGAAATGAAATGGCGGGTGCGGGTGGGGGGGCTGCTCTGTGAACAAACTGCACTATGCTGTGCCACAGATCCAAACTTGCTTGTGGCCTGTGCCTGGAAGAAAAACATCAACATGAAGCAGTAATCTCAACCATTCCAGTGGGCACATAGCACTTTCATGCGGATGATTGCCAGAAACCCAGTGATTTTATGTGGGCTGGTGGAAGGCCCGACTGGAGGAATGTGGTGGCTATGCCTATGCAGAAGGAATGCGAAGCAAATTTTCTAGCCTTGAGGCCGCATTCCATAATGGCTTTTCTGAGAACTGCAGTGAACTGGTATCCGGATAAGTAGACGTCATCCTTATGAATGAGTAGTGGACCTTCAGAAAGGCAGGGACCTTTCCCTAATGTGGCTCCTTTCCCTAACTGATTCGTCTTGGAGGAGCGCATCAATCGTGGCTGGCATTTAAAGGGTCCTGGCTCCTCCCGCCAAATGCCAAGATTGGCCAATTCAAACAACATTTAATAGGCTGTACCAAAAGGCCCCACAGTCAGCCAAGACTATGCGGGTGACAGAATGCCCCCCCCCCAGCTCAGCTCACTGAGGATACACAATGTCGCAACCGCCACTGTCCCTGAAGAAGGGAGGTGAACTTTCTGTTGGTGGATATTTGAGGGGAGGCTAGTTGATCAAAGGTAAGCTGTATTCCTTCCTCTGCTGTGAACTTTGGGGTGAGGTGGTGGAAAAGAGAACGGGTAATAGAATCACTCCCTCTCCTCTTCCCTGATCCCCATCTATTCCAGAGTAGGGATGGGGGACAAATTCAATTCCATTTCCATTTTAAGTCAAATTTATCAATTTTGTACTTTCTATAACACATGAGAACTGAAACATAGTCATTCTTTGAAATGCACTTCTCCAACCGACCAATGTTTACAAAAATGCATATATTAGCCACCCAGAGTTGCTGGGGCAGATGGGGTTTTTTTTGTTTGTTTTTGTTTTTGTTTTCCCCCCACAAATAATAAAATTTCATTAGGAGAAATGTGTACCAAAATAGCTAAGAATTTTCATGAGAATTTTTCAAAAGAAATTTTGCAGATTTCTGCAGAAATGTGGAGAACCAAATTTAAGATTGGAAAAACGAGAAACTGAAAGAAACAAAGCTGAAAGAACTTGCCACTCTTATTTCAGAGTACCCAGTGGGCTTTTTACAGATAATTTTTATGCTGCGCTTGTGGATGTGACAGCATGCACATATTAATAGACAGGAAATCATTAGGGCTGAGGTATTTTTTGAGAAAGCTCATGTGGTACGGCTCTGGTAGTCATAGCCCAACGCTCCTGACCCAAGTCTGATATTCAGTCCACTGAACTTTATGAAAGTACTGTAAGTATGAAAGTATTCTATAAGTATGAAAGACTTACAGAAAACACAGACCAGAATTGATGGCATTCTGAAATACTTTTCTCTTGTACAGAAAAACTGTGATAGGCCAGCAATTCCTGATAATTCTTCCGGTTAGAGTCAGCTGCTGAATATTAGAAATGTATTTTCTATGTCCTAACACTTGGCTTTCTGTAATTAACTTGATTCCTCTTAAATATGAGGGCAGAAAACACTCAATGAGCTGTCGTGAGGTCATTTGGCTGAGAAGCAGACAATGATAACTGGTGGCACTCTTTTAGTTATTAAACTCTGAACAAATGGCAGTAATTAGTGTTAACTATGTTCAGTTTGAACAAGAAATTACTTCAGGTATCTAGGAATGTCAACAGAGTACAGCTTTAAAAACTCTTGTCCAGACTTAACAGCAGGCTTCTCCTAAACTTTCAAGCTGTGAAATATGAACCCTAGCATTGCCACATCTTACACACCCTTTCACACACTGAAATACTATGTACAATGTGCATCAAACATATCCCCTCTATTTTTCATCTATTTCTGTCCAGAATTTGCTGCGTGTAGTGTTGTCAACTTCAGTTAGCAGCCTCATTCTCATAGTAGTATGTTTCGACTGATTAAGGCTGTGTACACACCACACTTTTAAAGCACATTTGAAACACATCCTTCCCCTCAAATAATTCTGGGCACTGTAGTTTACCCCTTCCCAGCAACCCTTCACAAACTTCAGAGCTCAGAATCCTCTGAGGAAAATAATGTGTGAAGGAGTGGGGTTCATGCTTGCTGGTTCATCCCCAAGCAATCTGCATACAGTAGGTGTAAAAGGTTTTTTTCCATGTACAGTGCATCCAGTTGTATGCACAGAAGGTATTCCATGTGATTGGAAGCCCTACATGATCTTGAATCCAGTCCTTTTAAGCACCTGCTGAATGCATGGAAATTGATGGCAAGGGCCAGAAGATCCCAGTGGTCTCAGTGCACATGCAGAACACATAATGATAGTCAAACTGAGACTATTTCCCCATCAAGATAACATTCTTGTGACAATGTTTATGATGGAATGAGCTGTGTGAAAATGTGTTACAAGAATAGTGCATTACGGTTATACTATACCAATGTTGGATATGAAAGAGCAAACATTTCAGATAAAGAATAGTTAGTCTACTACCGGTTTGGATCAAGCATTTTAGGTAATGTTCCAAAACCATAGAGCAATTTTAATTATCATTGGATAATACTGGTTACAAGATACCACAGGAGTCATCCTATAAATATCCCTCTTTCACTTTAGGGCATTGATGGCCCAACTTGGTCCTCCAGCTGTTTTGGAACTACAACTCCCATCATCCCTAGCTAACAGGACCAGTGGTCAGGGGTGATGGGAATTGTAGTCCCAAAACAGCTGGAGGGCCAAGTTTGGCCATCACTGCTTTAGAGTCTAAAGAGTGCACTAGTGGTGCATACCTGTCATGCACTCCAGGTGCACGAAGTGTGTTTATGAGTGAAAGCAAGACCTCCTCTATGATACATCCTTGGCATATTATTTTATTTTAGCATAAGTGCAGTATCCCCAGGGTCTGGATTGAGCAGCACATGGTGCTTGCCTGAATAGTCTTCAGGTGATCTTTCACACATCTAGTGCATTCATGCTTCCATCCACATGACACTTGTCAAGGGCAGGATCATGGTCTAGAACAGATCAGGAAGAAAACTGATTTCAGAGAACAATGCTGGCAGGTAGCTCCTTTTTCTGAAGCATTCCACAGGACGGTTTCATAGGAATTTTATCATAGGAATCATTGTGGAACTGATCTTCAGGCAGGGAAAATACCCTGCATTAATGGGTTCCATTTTGGAATGTGCAAAAGATAAGCCACACAGATTTTATTTTATTTTTAAAATCACAGTTGATTTTATCTCATGATCCAAAGAAATTTAGTCAGGGAATACAAGGACATGCTGTGTTACATTATCCTATGTCCTATGATGGCTTTAAAAAAACAAACATAAATGGTAGCACTCATTTATTTTTAACATCTGGTATATAAAGATTAATCAAGATGTAGATGCTTCACCATAATATCATTGTTGACAGGGGGAACAAATAGGCCTGTATTAAATTTGATCACTGCTTCATATTTATTTGCTTTACTGAGCTTAAAGGACCAAATGTAGTTGTGGCAAGTGTTGTGGTAAATGGTATGGCATAGAATTAGCGTTTTCTTGGTTGCTTCCAGACCATAAACTTGGCCAATCTATCTAAGTATCATAAATTTCTCCTTTTATGAGCCCAGTCATTTCTAAATTATTATCAAGTTGTTAGTATAACCCATGTAAGCGTACTGCTGCAAAAGAGACTGATTTATAATAGTTATGCTTGAACTAATTTGCTGAATCTTCCTCCTACACACATAGGTTTTCATTTAGAAAATCTAAACTTATCACTGTGTGGATGTGATCATTGAAACATTAACTCAGTTGATAAAGTGGAGTGGAAAACAGCAATGTCACAAAGCTACAAAGGACCACCCATCCAGAATCCCTGTTCAAATCTAGAAGAAAAAAACACACCAATCCAATAAATGAATTCCAGTTGTGCAGCTTCCCACTCAAAGAATGAATTTATACAACAAAAGAGCCACATGGATTTGTTTACATTTTTAATATTCAGTGTAATTAGTGGGTTTCTAACTGTGCATTAAAAGCAACATGGTGGAAAACCATAGTTTTATTGGATCATTTATTGGAATTTTTGTATTCTGATCTATGGAGTTGAAAAGTCCTTCTGTACCACCCAGAATGAATGAAGGGCCTTCTGTTTTTATTTTATTTTTAAATGTATATATTTTTTTACTGAAGTGTTTGCCTCTACTCATTTTATGAGAACCAAGTGAACTGTTATCAATTTAGTCTTCTGCATTAGTGGAAAAAGTCTCCCCTTTTAAAAAAAGAAGTATGTTTTACATATTTTAAATTAAATGCTTTCTCAAGTTAATTGAAATCCTGCTTATATAATACTGTTGTGGGTTTGCAGGGGGCCAAGGATCCCTTAAAAGTTCTGGGTGCCAGGTTCTCCTCATAATTTCTGAAATTGTCAAATTAGGAAAGGTGGGGTTTGATCAATGGATTTAGCAAGGCTTTAAAAAGTAGGTCAAGCCAGCTTCCTCAGGAGATTGTCTGAGAGAGGTGCCATCAAGGAACAAAACAGGTGATAGCAGAGGCAATGCCATGACCAAAGGTGAACCGTCGGGACATTCAGTGTCAGACAAGAAGGGGGCGGGGAGGGGAGGTTGCCAGCGTTACAAGGGGCATGGTGTCACTACAGGAAAAAGTGTCCTTTTTGCACAAGCTTGAATTGCATTTTAGCAAGGGTTTTTGAGAGAAAGAAGGGTGGGGCTAGAGGCCATGAGGGATGAGGATCATACACGGTGTGTGGAGAAGACACAGAGATAGTGTTTTGGCTACTTTTGAATCCTATGCTGTTCTCCTGTGGGGAGCAAGCCCCTCATAAGATGCAGTGCTCAGAACCCTCTCTACATCCAGACTTGGGTGTAAATATGTGTAAATAAACCATATTCTTCACTGTGCCTCATTTCCCCCAAAAGAAACATAAACTCTGGTTAAGTGCCAAGACCCCTGGAAGGTGGCCGGTAACAATATTAAATGCCCTCTATGCACAACACTGGGGAAATTATCACATATCAGAAAGGTGATGGGTTTATCTTGAGCCTTGCCTAGTACTAATCTCTGACAGCAGCTTACTTGATACTTGGAAAGGGAGCCCTCACATTCCAAAATAGTATCTTTCACCACTATTTTGTGATGTGATGAAAGACAGAAACGTTCCAGAACTGTGTAAAAGGTCTCTGCCAGTAGCAGATGCAATACTGTACCAACAATAAATGACTTGCAAGTTCTCCCACTGACAAGGGCAGCTAGCTATCAGTATATACCCACATTGTTGCCTGCATGCTGTCCTGCCAATTAAAGCCCTGTTATCTGAGCCAGTAACACCTTTTCAGAACAAGTCACCCAATAACTCTTTTCCTGTTTGTGAGGGAGCTTTATTTTTGGAGAGTCAAAGACCTCAGAATATTTTGGAGCCTGTCAGTGTGTAATGTGCAGTTCTGAGGTAGGTCCTGGAAGCCATAGAAGGAAACTAGGCAAGACAAATAGGTGCTTATTTCTCTTCTGTCTCTTTCTTTCTTCTTTCTTTTATAGAGAACTCCTAATCCATAGTAGAATGGAAAAACATCAGTACACAATGATAACATTTTTGGCTTACTGGACACTTACAAATGGATTTTTATATCTAGATTGGATCTATTCACTTACTCATTTTTTAGACTTAATATACTCTCCTATCACATTTGAAGCTTATCCTTTGAACGTTAGCCTGAAACAAACTGAAATATACAACATATCATTCCTTACATATCGGCCATATGCTGCTGCGTTTCAGCAATACATCAACTCACATATGTGTCACCAAGGTGGAACACCATCAACTTACCTGCCAAAAGACTCATTGCTCCTAATCAGCGGGCCAGAAAGAAAGATACTTATCATATTGGGACACTGCGGGGTACAGTGATGTTCAGCTGTCCTGGCTGAGTGGCACCTGTCTCAACGGGGTTTCAGAGCGTATAAGCCTTACCAAGTGGATCGGTTGGCAAGCAGGTCCCACCGTCAACTTCCATGTGGTTTCTTTAGTTTCAAGGTCAGTCAAGCGGAAGCCATGGGTGCCATGAAGGCATTAGCCACCTCAGCTCCATATTATATTTAAGTTGCCAAGGGCCATTGTTCCTTCTAAATCCACAGTGCCTGTGTCTGACTGTCTGGCATTTGAATGCAGCAGACTAAATCGCTAAGGGTAAGATACGATTGTCATTTTACCACATTGACATCACATACACCTCCCATGTTGCGGTTATGTATCGCAACCTGGATTGCCTTTGCAGTGCTGATTTTGCCTGACTTTTGCCACCAGCGGGCATAATTGAGCACATTAAATATGTTTTTATTGTCTTCCTTTCTTCTGAACTTCGCATGAGTCTTCAGTTGCAGGATGCAAATATTTTGTTTAAAAACCATAACTCTAATGCTAAAAGGGTTGCAGGTTGTTTGTGCCAATTTCTTAACTCTTGATGATTTAATGCTTTCAGGAGGATTTTTCTATGTAAATTCCACCAGGGCACATTCCCCCCCCCCTTAGGGAGTTGGTCACAGTGCTTGTGGTGTTGCATAGATCACCCTTTGCACCTTTACACAAGATGTATTGATGCATCTGTTCTTTAAAATTCTATTCTGTGGCTACACATCGAGGCATCTCTCACAAAACATGCGGTGTTCAAACACATCTGCTCCTCAGCCTTTTGCAAGGTATTTTCTCATTTCCATACACAGCAAGAGTTATAGCTACCCTCCTCTTGATGAGATCCAAAGCATCCATGGAGGAAAGTGCAGAATTTCAAGGATGTTTACTATGCTCCGAAGGTGCACTTTGAAATAACAAAGGTCATTAGGTCCACTGCCTGCTTGTTTGTATCCTTTCATTCAGCGGGTATTGGGGAGAAATATCTTCCTTTATCTATGCAGGGTGGATTAAGGTTGGCCAAGCCAACAAAAATATTGGCTCACTCCATCATGTCACCGTCAACAACTGTTATTGTGACTAATTCTCCTTCTCCAAGTACAGTCATACCTCTTGTTACGTTTGCTTCAGGTTAAATCTTTTCAAGTTGTGTCCTGCGGCGACCCGGAAGTACCGGAAAGGGTTACTTCTGGATTTTGCCGCTCGCGCATGTGCAGACGCTCAAAATGATGTCACGTACATGCTCAGAAGCAGCAAATCACGATCCACTGACGCAGGTTGCGTTCTGCTCATGTTGCGAACGGGGCTCCGGAACGGATCCCGTTCGCAACCAGAGGTACCACTGTATATATACCAGGCACTACAGAATGGCCCTGTTGGCTTCAGCTGATGCTGACTTTGGGTGCAAAGTTCATAAATAGGTAGTTTAGTCTCAATAAATGCAGTTGGAACACACCCAGATGGGAATGCTGTGGTATGTCCCAACCCAGTCGGGTCCTTGGTAACCATATCAAATAGGATGCTTGGTATTTGATAGGTTCTGAGGACATGAATGAGGCCCATCCCTAGTACTGGGGTCTGCAGTTCCTTCTCTACGTAAATTCCCTGATGAATTATTACGGGTAATTTTTCCTTTGGTTATTTGAACTGAGCTGAGAGGAAGGGAGGCAGTTGTATAGAGTTTTTCTTTCCAGATATGTTCAACATCTGATGTTGCTTGGTGAATTGGAAAAAACTGAAGGGAACTGTGCCTGCCTCCCAGAGTTCTTTGCTCTCCTGCTTCCATCATGTGACGAGGGTCATAACCCTTGCTGGGCAAACAGATTGTCCTGGGAAACATGGATATAGCTGTTGCTGTCTGAAGGGCCTTATGCTGCAGTTAGGCCCCATTGCAGTCATCTGAAAGAATACCATAAGAAACATCTTTTCCATAACAAGTTATCTCCATTTAGGCGGCAATATTTGCAACAAGTACTGCTCAATACCACACAAATCACCTTCCCCTAATTATGTTATGAATTTTCACACTTCCCAGCAGCCACCAACAATCTGGAGCAGAACTGGTAAAACTGATAATGTGGCATGACGTGTTGAATTCTTACAAGTGTAAGATGCCCAGTGGAAGTTGTTTGCTACTTGCTCCAGGAAGATTGTTCTTGGCAGCTTTTCTCTAGGGACCATAACGTGTGCTCTGGACTACAGATGAAAAAGTTGGAAAGTTATAATAGCCTCTAAGAGCCAAACTAGATGCTTGCATAGTTTAGTGTGAACAAGCAAGTATGCAGGCTTCCAGAGAGGAGATTGCAGTCTTAGCTCTTATCCTCTTGTTTTTCCGAACCTGGGCTCATGGCTTAGCTTTCTCCTAATAGTCTAAGAGCTCATAGTTTGCCTAATAAAACTAAACCACAAGTCCAGATTCAGATGACATGTTAAGTCAAACTGTGGCTTAGCTCAACACAGCACAGCTGCAAAAAGACGGGAGAAGCCAAGTGGCCACAATCTCCTCTCCTGGAGCCCGTTTCTGCTTGTTCATGCAAAGCTAAAATTTCTCTTAGCATTCACTGTGGAATGAAGGCAGTGCACAGGAAGGTGAGATTTTATTTCTTCATTCTCTTATTGAGCTTGGAATGGAGATTGGTCCTTTTTAGGGGGTAGGGTAAAAATTTCACATCTGGCAACCAATACCTGATGTATATTTTGCTCTAGAAGGCTTAGTTTGGTCAGAACTGAGTTTACACTTCCATAGTGAATGCTAAATATATTACTTCTGGTAAATGAGCCACCATAGCTTCTAGAGGGGCGTGAAAATTTGGGTCGTGGGCTTTTTAGACTCGTCTACCTATGTCCTATCTGAAACCAAAGGGCCGCATTGGTTGCCAGATGGGAAATATACTGCCATTATTTTCAGCTCTCCTACCCCACTATAGGAGCCCATTGGGAAATGGGTACAGTGGTACCTCGGGTTACATACACTTCAGATTACATACGCTTCAGGTTACAGACTCTGCTAACCCAGAAATAGTACCTCGGGTTAAGAACTTTGCTTCAGGATAAAAACAGAAATTGTGCTCCAGCGGCGCGGCAGCAGGAGGAGGCCCCATTAGCTAAAGTGATGCTTCAGGTTAAGAACAGTTTGAGGTTAAGAACGGACCTCCGGAACGAAATAAGTACTTAACCCGAGGTACCACTGTACTTTCCCCCCCTAAGTCTCCTAGCTGGGCAAAGGGCAAGGAAGGACAACCTCCATTTGTGCTTTTCGTTTAAAAAGTAAAAATAAATACGCATAGTGGAAGGATAATAATCTTAGAAATATTTGTTTTTCTTTCTAGTCATGGGCTCCTGCCTTGCAGATCATTCTGTGAAGCTGCAAAGGAAGGTTGTGAGCCAGTTCTTGGGATGGTGAATTCTTCATGGCCAGAGTTCCTAGCGTGTTTCCAGTTCCAAAACAAAACTGAAAATAACAACACCACCAGGGTATGCTTCTCCCCAGAACAAGAAAAAGGAAAGCGATGTAAGTTCCCTTTAAATTTTTTGCTAACGTGCTGCAGCTTGTTTCAGGTTCTACATATAATGTCCAAATTGCATGTTACACACAGCCATGTCTTTTTGGGCAATTATTTTAACTGAAATGAATCTCAGAGGTAGCTGTATCTGTTCCACTGTGGGGAGGGAGTATTTTTCAGTGGGATAACTGACTGGAATGGAATGAGATAAACAGTCCCATCCCCAGATGCTCCTCTGCTGAAACATGCAGTCTCAGAAGCTGCTTTTGGGTTACAAAAGAAAAGTAAGAAAGAGGATACATCCAGTTGTGTGTAACATGTTAAAGGCTCATTTCTTTCTCCTACGATTTTGATGCTGCAGTTTTGATAATGTTTTAGTTCAGCTTGTATTCTTTATAGCTTTTATTGCATGATCTAGCCTATGCATTCTTTTAAAGCTCCTGTTTCAAATTGTTTTATATTGTGTTGTAGCAGGTTTTTACAACTGTGATTTCTTTCTTATAAGGATATTTCAACCATATTTGTATGCATGTAAACCACTATGTAAGTGCTATATCCTAAAAATCCCTATTTAAAAATAATTAGCTAAACAAACAAACAAACAAACAAACAGACAAACATGTAGCTTGACCCAGTGATAGGGAAAACCTTAATGAACTTTCAGGTCCCTTAAATAAATCATAGAAAGATTCAGAAGAGGAAAAATGTAAGGTGGGAAAAGGCAAACTATTAGCTGGAGTTGTCCTTCACGCTTAATGCTATTATTTCAAAACAAATATGTTCCATTAATCTTGCTTTTGGAGTTTGAATCTGGAAAGCAATGTTGAAATTCACATTAATGGTACTGTCTCTGAAGCAGAGGTGCCATTTCCTACCCCGCACCTATTTTTGTTGGGAGCCTGAACCCCCCAATGGCTCAGCAGCAGCAGGAGAAGGCCGAACGCCAGAGAAGAGTTGCTGCTGGCCATTGAAGCCTTGCTGGAGCTGTGTTTAGCTCTGCCCCTGGCTTCTCCCAACGTCATGTTGCAGTGTTGTGCATGACTCGCGTTGTGCCCTCTCAATCTTCAGCACAAGTTGGTGCTTCTGCTCTGAAGCCATGAAGTATGTTAGACTTGGTAGCAACTGAAACATTTCCCCCCTGCAGTTTGAAGTAAGTCGGGTTTCATTGGTCCCCATAAGAGTCTATAACAGATGCTGTCTATTATATATCAATTCTAGTGCTGGTATTTGGATGGGGAGGAAGAGGGAGAAAGAGGCTAAAAGCTGTCCTGTGATGAGGGCAGACCTGAGGGCTGAGGCTCTTGGTTCTGTTCTCCTTTTGTGTTTGATAGTGCATTTATGACTGTGGTGTATGTGTGTTGTTTATTGTAAGCTGCTCAGAGAATTATACTAAACAGTAGTCTATAAATGTTACAGATAAATAAATGTCTGCTTTATGAAGTCTGCAAAAGACATCAACTTTCACAAGGGAACAGAATTAACTGAGAATTTAGCTGATTTGGAATAAATATTTCTACAAGTTTCTCTGATGTCAGCATGCAAGGGAGTGAAAGTCAAGCTTTCATCAGTCTTTCCTTCTGCTTGATCCCTTTAACCTATACTCCACCTTCTTCACCGACTTGGAAAAACAGTCTTTAAATGGCATTCCTTTGGGTCAGAAGTGCACCTCCCTAGCAATGAAAATACTTCAGTTATTTTTCTTCTAGTCCTCCCTTCATATCTTTTATATCTTGTGTTATTTTAAGTAGCCAAAGCTGGGGACTGCGTTTAAAACAGCAGTAGATAATATAGAAATCATAAATGAGAAAAGCAGATAAAAGACTAAGGAACAAAATATTTGATTTGCTTTCTGAATCCATTTGATCCATTTTTAGAGCAGTAAATGCCTTGTTGTCATCCCTTGTTGTATTGATTGAGATATTTCCCCTCCATTTCTGCTGCATTTTGCACTGGGGAAAAAATCTGATCATTATATCTCTTCTAATCCATGTCCATTATTATTTTCTGATTGCTGTGTGGCATGTCACTGTGAAAATGATTAAAGCATTTTGCTGGTGGCCCTGGATGTAATGTAATGTAATGCAACACCTGTCAAAATTAGGCAGGCCCCATCTGTGTTGTATAAAATTCCAGATTCAATGTAACGATTTAGAACAGGCATTTTATTAATAAGCAAGCACATATATATGTACAACATCTATTTAACGTTCTCTAACTTACCAAGTTAACTGACAGACTTGTGCTTAAGGATCTATTAATCTTAAATGCCCCCTATCGGTTTCTACAGCCACAGCAGGCACTGTAATTCTTGACTTCACCATGAAGGCACGTACACACACACACCTGAAACTGCCTATCAGATATTTCATGCATCAAAATCCATTAACCATTTTGGTGGTACCCTTTTGAGTGAGGAATGTCTGATTTTTGTCTTTCCATTGTACCTTGTTGCCCTCCCACCTCTTCCTTAATATCAGTAATATATTTTTCAGTCCAGCCCTCTTGACTTTCTAAATAAGTAGGTGGTGACACCAGCTGTAAATATCTCTCCTATATACAATCCCATTGCGTGGACAGGCGGAGTCCCCAGATCCTGCGTGGTCCCCCCGTCATATGGAATAACGACTCAAGACAATGTGCTATGGGATTAAATTGGCCACAACTTTATTAAATTTCAAATGTGGGTAGACCTTGGCTCAGGCATTGGGTGTTCTCCCTCCCCAGTCCCCAGCCGGGGACCTAGGGAGCATCAGGGTTATCCAGTGTGTGTGGGGGGGGGATGGGCCAGCTCTGGAGAACATATGTTCAAGCAGAGATAGCCGCCCCCGTAACGCCGCCGCCGCAGGGGAGAGCAATGACGACCTTCCGGCGTACGGTCAAAGCCTCCCTTCAGAAACCCCTTTAACGGGGAACCCTGGTATCGCCGCCGCAAAGAGGAAGATGGACAAAGGATTCCGCCCAAGGCCTGATACCGCCAAAGTTGTGACGTTTTGCTACGGGAAAGGCGAAACCTGCCAATGCAGGGAAATTCCTTTCCGGCCCTTTAACAGCGACCTTAACGTAGCAGCGCCCGCATACCTGTGAAGAAAAATTAACCTGCAAAACCTGTGAGGAAAATTAACCTGCAACATAAGACATTGACTGAGGGTGGGTAGGGTGGGAGAAGCTCTGGAGCCAAGTGAGAATTCCCAGGTAAGATCCTCCCTCCTTTGTGTGGGCAGGTAATCCCTCCCCTACCTGGCCTGGTCTCCTTGGCAACTCTTCCCCCAGGTGGGATTGGACAACTGACTGAGGTAGGCGGAGACCTCCAGGTATCCCACCTGAGGGAAGGCAAAGCCTAGCCTATGCTGTTGGAGCCGCTCCAGGTCTAGGGGCTGCACGCGTCCACGCAAAGGGCACCCCCCGTTTTAAGCGGGGAGCGGTCATTATCACCTTCTGTCTCAAAAGAGCCACTTGCCTTGTTGCCGTTGCTTTCTTTCTTTAGCATTTACCATTATGCAATCTAACTCTTATCATTTTTACACCATGCTAGTAACACCTTTGGTCCTCATTCATTGCACATTTTTCTACTATGAGAACACAGGCTATTATTTTACTAGGTTGAGGCCAATGTAACTATAGTGTATAAAATTCAGGAATTTTAATAATCTGGGAAAGCCCTCCTAAACTGGACATGGGTGAATGTAACATACCTCTTCCTCCTACGATGACAGTATCTGTAAAGATCCTGTGTATTGAGAAAACAATGTCCTCCCTTGTTAATATATATCCTAATAGACTTGAGACTGTGTGGGTTAGTTAATTCTCACTAATGCTGATTAATTTCATGGGCAATAGTAAGATATTTTTTCTTAGAGATATAATAGTTTCTCATTTTAGTGTTTTTCTCTTTTATTTATCTATTACACATATCTTGCTCTTTACTAATTACTTGGTCCTCCAAAGGAAACACACATCTTGGCACTGACTGGCTGACCTACTTCAGTGAGTAAGATTGATTTGCACAGCCACTTTGGCTATGAAGAGCCACTTATTTTTTCCAGCCACTTTTGTGCCAGTGGTCTTACGGAGTTACACCACTCACAATAGTCTTAGGTTTGCAGTAGTGTAATTACAATAGTGTTAGATGTGGTATCACAAACCTTCAAAAATATGAACTGCACCTTCTCTTGAAGAAAGTCTATCCTCTCTCTTTTAGCCTTTGTTTAAGTCAACAAAGAATGTGTATGCCCTAGTAGTGCTAAAACAATGGTGAGGAAATAATTGCCCATGTTCTAGTGGGACTTGGTTAGCTGTTTAATGCAGAACAAAGATCACAACATTGGTCAAGATAATGTTTTATAGATGAAGTAAGGCAGTCAAATACATCTTAAATCTAGTGTATGCATACCCTCTGGAACATGAAAAAGTATGTGGGAGGATTTGGTTTTCAGTAGAAGAATTAGGCATGTCTTTTGTTATAATACTGGATTATTTTTTTGTACTCTTTGACATGTATTGTATGTCAGGCACATCTGCAAGCCTATTGACAAAAATAATGTCTTTAGATCAATTCCTGCTGAGTTATTCTAATCGGTGGATACAAGGAAAGAAAATTTATATGTGGAAATATTCATTTTAATATATATTGGAAGCCAACTGAGGCCGTGTTGCATGCTAAAAAAATTTGTTTTTTTTAATGTAACTTAAAATCTCGAGGCCCTGCCTTAGCAAGAAGGATTTACAATTTGTTTAAAATTACTACCAGTTTATATCTGGACCTGAAGACTGTTTAGAACTATTTTTCCCAAGCAAACTGGTTTATAAATAAACTGTAAAATACCTTTTTGTTCTTTGAAAAGTTTGTTTGATAGTCTATATGTTGTAACAGTGATGCATAAGCCTGGAAAATATTTAAAGACTTCTGTTCTAACATGTTGCAGCCAGTTGTGTGGATACCAGATGGCTCAGTCTGATAATTAATTTGCTCTCCCTGCATGTATTTCCAATCTGCTGCGTGCAGAAAAGTAGATTTCTTTCTATAACTGTTTGAAAAGTAAAAGTTGTTAACCATGTGAAGGAGACACAGAAATAATTTAATGAAATTCTGTCTGAATGATATATAAGATGTGGGGAGAAGCTTGGATTTTCAATTTTCAATAAGGGAAAGAGCAAAATTCAACCGGGTTTGGACTTTAATTTTTTATTGCCTCAGCTGCACACTCTGTTGTATTTCCTGCAAAACAGCTTCTGATGGCAACTGTAGATATATGGGACAGAAATTGTGTTTTGGTTCTATGCTTTGCTTCTTTTTGTCACTTAAAATAGGTTAGATATCACTATTCAGGAGCTGAACAGCAAAAATGCACATATTTATTAGTAAGGCTTAAGCTCTGAAAAAGGTTTACAAAATGGTGTAGTGTTATCTGCCTTGTGGTGTTTGTCACTCACAAATAATATTCAATAGGTGCCTATGAGACATTTATACTTGCAATCCATATTGCAATCAAAATAGTTTTAAATTCATATATGAGGGACTGATTGTATTTGCATAGCTCATATTTGCATGAATGTTCAACAGTGCACTGTAGATACAATACATGTAGAATATATATAACAAAATGGGGGGAAATTCAATGTCTTGCCAAGTCATCAGTTTGATGCTTTCCTAGAGCTGGGAGACTGCTGGAGCATCATAACAAGAGATGGAAATAGGATGGTGGCTTTGGGGTTGCTCTCATATAGCTGTGTGGGACAGGGGGAGCATAGCATAGCATGAATCCAAAGCTTCCTTTCCACTCATGCATTGCACCCTGAACTATGGTTTGGTGTGTTGTGTGAACATGACCAGGGAGTGAGCAAGGAAAATGTCTGAGTTTCATTCCAGTATACCTACTACATCTTGCCATGGGATCCCTTCAGGGGAGCAGAACACTGGTACAAGATAAGTCTGTGGAATCATTGCTTCTCTGAGCCAAGGACATTGCACTTCTCTGAATCTGAGGACTCCTCCAGAAGCCTTAGTACAGTGGAGAGGGACCTCCAGTCCATGAGATATTCTTGGTGTACTAGAAAGTCCAGTTTACCCATGAGGCAATTTCCCCAAAACCATGTCCATTTGCAATCAGCTGGTGTCACTCTAATGTGAGGGCAATGCTAGCTGAAGTTCATTTCTTAGTTGGTTGCACATACCAGTTCCCACAGGGAACCAAAGCAAAGCAACAGTGTTTAATTCCCATCAGCTAGCAAGTGTATGGGTGGGTTAAACCTTGGCTGCAGAGAGTAGGGTTGAAGTCTCCACTCCAGAGATTTAAAGAGCAGCTGGGAGCTGTTTGAAAGCCCTTTTGCAAACAGCCAGATGTTGCTCTTTGAAATTCTGAAAGTCAGAGCTTTAAAGAGCAGCAAGGGACTGTTTGCAAAAGGGCTTTCAAACAGCCCCATGCTATGCTTTGGAGTCCTAACAACTGGAGCTTCAAAGCACCGGGTCATAGTGACATCAGATGAGCATCCCACCCACCTGTCTAATTTGGCCCACTATAATGATCTGATCTACTACTCAGAAAAGGTTCACCACTCCTCCCTCACCACCCCTGCCTTAGTGGAACCACAATCTCCCCATCTCTGTTTGAATCAATGAATGCAAAAGCAGATGGATACCCTTTCAATAAAGGGGCTCTTCTCATGGAAGGTGGAACTAGATACTGAGATACAATTGCAGTTCCTATTTAAGGTTCTTGAGTAGAACTGCTGCTGAAACAACACTTCTCCTGCTTGAATGGAACTGTCCATGGTGCTTTGTATTCATACAGCTGAGGACATTGCTCAAAACATGTCCCAAGCCCTACCAGCTCACAGCAGGTAAGGCAGAAGGTGGGAGCAATGTGAGTTTTTCACAATATCTTGCCATGCCATCTCCAGGATGGTGTAGCTGAAGAGCAGGGGATCTTGACTGTGAGTCCTGGAAGACCTGCTCCTTGCTGAACAGATTCCTGGGCTGGGGTGTCTTGATTGAGTGAGGGTTGTTGCTGGGGTTTTTTTAACCTTTATTTTAGATCTTCTTGTGATTTATGTGGAAATTCTTCAGTCTAGTTGTGCATTTTTAATGTTTTATTTACTGTCGATGACTACTTTCGTTATGCTGTAGTGGTGTATTTTTTTCAAATTGTAAGCCACCTTGAGCATGGTTTGAGATCTGGGAAGGCAGCATACAAATAAAATTGTGTATGCATTCATGCATGTGTACATGTATGTATGTATCTGTGGGGAATTGGATCCAGTGGACCCAAAGCTGCAAGACCCCTGCCTTCACAGTCCATTCCTGCTTTCCAGTCTCTATCACTGGTGAGGCAACCACTGACTGTAGCTTTCCATCTGCCTGGGTGAACTACAGTATTCACTGTGACAAGGTTTCTCCCACTCGCAATGCTCCTTCTACATGGCATCCTTAACACCCTGCCTTCAATATGCAGGAATGGGAGGGATGGTGCTTTGGGGCTTTTAATTCAGTTAAGGTTTTGTGTATACAAAATTCAGAGTTCCTATGTATTACACAGTGTATCTGCAAATGTGAAGTTTGGTACATATACCCAGACATCCTGATTGGATAAATGTTAGTTGTGAGGTCTGTGACCAGTTCAATACATTGATTGACTGAGCTGTAATAAGCATTTTGAAAGCTGCCAAGCTAGAAAAAGTCTAGGATATCATTCTAATTAGCAACATAATGTTCCTTATGCGTCTAAATCTTGTGGCTGCTCACTTTTGTTGCTCCTGTGTATAACAATAATGCTCAAGAGATGTCAACTGGGAAACTGGAGATTATCTTACTTAATAGGAATAGACATTTCTCCCCTCAAAACACATCTGCTCCATCTTTCAGTAGTTGGAAAGGCCAGTGTGGTGTAGTGGTGAAGAGTAGTGGACTTGTAATCTGGTGAACCTGGTTCAATTCCTCGCTCCTCCACATGCAGCTGCTGGGTGACCTTGGGCCAGTCACACTTCTCTGAAGTCTCTCAGCCCTCATTCACCTCACAGAGTGTTTGTTGTGGGCGAGGAGGGGAAAGGAGATTGTTAGCCACTTTGAGACTCCTTAGGGTAGTGATAAAGCGGGATATCAAATCCAAACACCTCTTCTTCTTCTTCTTGTGTTGGAAACTTGACAGATAGAAAGGCTTGTGTTATAACTTTCATTTAAAACTTCAATGAATGGAGTAAAGGTAAAAGGTAAGTTAAAAAAACCCTGGACGGTTAAGTCCAGTCAAAGGCGACTATGGGATGCGGCGCTCATCTCGCTTTCAGGCCAAGGGAGTTGGTGCTTGTCCACAGACAGCTTTCTGGGTCATGTGGCCAGCATGACTAAACCGCTTCTGGCGCAACGGAACACTGTGCCGGAAACCAAAGCGCACGGAAATGCCATATGCACTGACAAAATGCCAATGCAATAAAGATGGGTTTTCTGAAGAGGTAACTCAGTCTAAAGGAAAGTAGTGCTGGAAGGACAACATATGAGCAGTACACCTAAAGAAGACAAACTTTGTAGGGTTTATGAGTGTTTTCAGGGTAGAGTGGAGAGCCTGGTCCTCTTTGAGCCAGGCTATCAAGACTGGATGAAGCAATGTTTCTGCCTGAGGCAGAGCAGCAAATACTCCCACATCCATCCCCACAAGTCATGGTGCATCATATCCAACTGGGACAGTGCATGAGAATGTGCCACCGGAGCCAGTATTGCTGTGCTGCCCCTCACTCCTTTGCATTCCTCTCTTCCCTCCCTCTGCTGCCCCTCATTCTTTGTTGTATTGGTGCCCCCTCCTCTCCTCTTCCAGCTTTTCCTCCCTTCTTTTGCAGCCAATTTAGCAAGCATCTGGGGTGAGGTCTTCTGCCTCCTCCTTCCCTGTCTCGTTTTTTAGGAAAGACCTAGGTATGTAAATACATGTAAAGAAGACAAGTCTGGAGAAAAGGTGGAATTGGATTCAAACAACAGCAGGATTAAGATTGCCAAAAAATTGAACAGGATTTCAGATTTCATAGAAGCTCTGTGGAGAAGCTACTCTAAGATGCAGTAATAACTTGATCAAATGTTCCCCCTCCTGTTTCAGCCATAGTGGGGCTGTACAGGAGGTCTCATGCAAGAAAGAAATATTGAGACAAGTGAGTATTTCTGCCTGTAATCCTGCCATTGTGATAGGCAGAAATTCACAAGGTGAATTTGACTTGGAATAGAGTTGTGATGATGGAGAAAGCTTTGTGGGTTTAAATTTCTGTGCCTTATGTGACTGTTAAAGCCACAGGGGCCTTTCAAGATAAAGGGTTTTCCACCTGCCACCATGAGGAAACATGAGCACCATTCTATAAGAAGAAGAGCATGAAGAAAGGAACCCTGCTCAAAGGTGATATTTTGCTTTTGGATGAAGTCTTTCATCTCCAGTCACATGGGGCTTGAGGAGAATCATCTGACAGACAGTTTCATCTAGCAACTCCTACAGGGCAAAGAGATGAGATGGGTGGTGGAGAGTTAATGTACTGAATTAAAACAAATAGGCCCTGTTATTGTTTTCTTTAAATATATCTGTGTCATGTTTTCATGTAAAAACCATCTGTCTACTTAAGAAAGGAAAGTCTTGTTCCAGTGTGTCTTTATTAATAAACAGAGGAACAAGCGCCGAAAACTCTGGAATTTGGAAGAATTCAGCTCAATAACGGGTGATTCTGTGAAGAAGTATTTGCTCCATGAAGAAACACCAGACTGAGAGAGGCATATGTACTACAGAATGTCTGGAGCTCATTTATTCTGAGAAAAAGAGCGCTGCTTGTGCAGGACTAAAGCCAGAGTAGTAGTATAATATTTGGGTCTCCAAACAAGAGCTATTTTAATATCTTAAGAAAGGTTTACGGATATCACATTGAGAACAGGTAGATTCAAGAGTCAGAGCTTTGGACAGAGCAGACAAAAGATTATGAAAGCTCTCAATAATATTCCCCCCATTCCTCCAGCAAACATTCACTTCTAATTCCCAGGGTAGGGCTACAGTTTTCTTTCCTAGCTCTTTTCAGAATATATTTATTATCCCTGCCTTGGTGTCTAGCTTTCAGTTTCACTGTCTGCTGCCACAGACAGTATATGGGAGGAAGATACTGAGACTGAAAGAACAGGCTTAAAAAATAGCGAGCTGTTTCAACTTTAGAATCAGAGAGAAGAGTGTGGAACTGATCTGAGGAGAGAAACTTTCCTCTTTTGGCTCCTCATCTTAAGATTTAACTCCTGCCCCATCCCAAAAAAATGCTGAAAAGAAGCCTAATATATTGAAAGCATGGGGAAAACGTTAAGGCTTTGCAGCTCTAACTTTTGCAAACTTTGGCCGGAAAAGGATTACAGGATTTTTGAAAGTATGTTGGTGTCTGATTTTATTAATGTGCAGTATGCCTTATTGACTGGAAAATGTTATCTTTTAGTCATTTATATTCAGGCCTTCTTGTACATTCAGATGAACAGTGGTATTTGAAAAAGCAGTATTCAAATAAGTAAGCTCACTAATATGGCAATGAAATTAATTAAATGAAAAGAAAAGTAGCTTTCATAAATTCACCTCTTTTGAACGGATCAGTTAAGTCATGGGAAATTATAACCAGTTTGTTCAGCTGCTTAAATCTGATAATGTAGGAAGTAATACAGCTGAGTTGCTGGTAAAGACAATCTAGAGATGAAACACGTGTAGATTTGTGGTAGACATTCTTTCTTTTTTTTTTGCATTTTTTCATTATAGTGCACCACGTTATGTGTAATGACTGAAAAGGCTGTTCTATGTTTAGTTGATCTATGTTGTAACTTTAGAAGCAAAGCAAGGTAAATTTTAAGACAAACTTGCAAAAATGAGTATTTGCTATGTGGTGTGATTAATTTGTTAGATGTCTCCTACATTGGCAACCAGGAAGAATAATAGATGAGATAAGTTTTCTTTCTTTCTTTTTAATTGCACAATCTATTTCTCTCTCTCTGATACATTATTTTCCTAATAATTAAAGCCTGTATATTGCACCCTGGAACCTCTGAGCAAAGAGTGAAATATATAAATATTAAAGATAAATTAAATAACCTGAATAATATTTAAAGCAGTATTTAATGTATTTATAAAGAAAATATATTTCACACAAATATTTTTTGGCAAGAATCTGTAGTTACAGATCTATAAAACAGAATTTGTATCTTATTGAGAAAAGTAAGTTCTTTGCCATGTTACAGTCCTTCCAGATACATGTAAGTATTCACTGAAACAACAGGAAAAAAATGTTGATAGAAAAAGTTTGGATGCATAATCTTTTAAAAGAAAATCGATAAAGCCAGTGACTTTCCTCAATTTGCTAAATTCAGAGCGGATACATGCAAGAGGGCAGTGTTGTTATTGCTTTTCCTGACCCCAGAGCAACTCTTTAGCATATGAAAGAATCATGCCATATAAACTGTAACTTATCTTTGACACTGAGGGTGCTTCCTGAGGTGAACAATTAAGCATGACTCGATCATTGCTGTTTTGCTTTAAGGTGCAAGTGGAATAGCAAATCTGCTTCCAGATTTCTGGAATCCAAATAATCATCTTTATCTGGGTGGACAGTTCCCCTTTGCTCAAGCACAAATGCTGTGGTGAAGGGTTTGATGATGTTGATGATAATAATAATAATAAACTGCAGTGTGTGTAGCATTAAATACATCCTGCCCCCTTGCTATGATTCCCAGTCTCTGCATTTGAGGGGAGGAGGGGGGAAAATAGATAGTGTTGCACCCCAGGCTGCCCGCCCTGCCCCAAATCTCTGAGCAGCAAGAGACTCCAGAGTTCCCAGGGTTACCATTTTATTTATACATGTATACAACCTGACCATAGGATGTGGAGACTCACAGCATTAACACTCAAGGAGATCTTGGCTCCCTATTAGGTTTCTTGGGAAGCATAGAGCAAGGCATGTCTCGACATCTCTCGTTTCCAGCATCCAGGGGCGGAGGAAGGGGGCTGCGGTAGGTGCAGGCTGCCCCGGGTGTCACCACTGAGGGGGATAACAATTCCAGGTGGCACTCAACTCGGCACCTGCAGTGTGCCTAAGCCTCACGTCTCTCCTGGGAGAGATGCGCTGGCTTGTGCGCACGCAGGCTCTGCACTTCCCAAACCGGTCCGCCCGCTGCCTCCCCTCCAGCTGTAGGGCAGTTGTGTGGGAGGAGGCAGGCAGACTCCAGAGGCCCTGCGGTGCGCCCTGCCCCAGGCATCTGAGCGGCTTCCTCCTCCGCTGCCAGCATCAGCCCCCAAACTCAGCCAAGGCCATTCATTACCTTAACAAAGGAGACTCAGCTGACTGGTTCAGCAGGTTTCCTCTCATAGATTCTAACCCCCATATACATAGGATCACAGATTTGGAAGGATCCCATGGTTATCATCCAGACTGACATCCCTACTCCCAAACTCATAACAATATAAAGCAGCACAATTTGGAAAGGAAACATCATGGCTGTACTATTCAAGTGAGAATGCTGGGCAGTGATCATACCTCCCTTAAAGCCACATGATAATGTGAAATCGATCAGTGATCTTTAGTCAGCCTTATAGTGTGTTCTCTCCCTAAGTATCTTTGGCTTAAGAGCATTGACCTTGATGCCAGAAATCAAATGTCCTGGGAGACCACAAGGTATTCATCAGCTGGTTTCTCTGTGTTGTCATTTTTAAAGTGTAATTTGCATACATTATGTGTCTGGTTTGCCCTAGGTAAAACACAGAAGGGCATTGTAGAGATATTATGGTAGTTTCTACACATTAGCTATGATCCAATTCTTGTTCTTCAGTCCCCAATAACAATGTGTCTGGACCACTGCTGGTTAAAACCACTTCACAGCAGCTTTAATCAATCTGAAGAAAATGACGTTGTAAAAGAAATGGAGTCTAGAATTTGGTTTTTACTCTGATAAAAATGTCTTTCTACCTTGTTTTTCACCTTTCAGTGCTTTGTGAAGGGGAGGAGAGTTTCTTGTGTACAAGTGGAATTTGCATCCCAAGGAAACTGCAGTGCAATGGCTATAATGACTGTGATGACTGGAGCGACGAGACACATTGCAGTACGTCACTTAAATTTATTATATAACACATGTCTGGCAAGAACAACACTTCAACTGTTTGGATGAGCTTAGAAATAAAAGTCATATATTGTATCAGAATAACAGCTTTGCGTAGGATTTACGTATGCCCATTTCTGTCCTGTCATTCAGAAGTTAATGGGACCTTTTTAACTTTGCCCAACTAGGCCACAGAATGTGCTTGTAGACCTTTAAAAAAGTTTAAAGCATAATTGCATTAGTAGTTCAACAGCTAGAATTTCTGCAAAGACACACAGGGATCTCTACTTGTTTTTTACATGTCTGAGTAATCCACTCACAAAGGCTATCTTTGTAAAGAGATAACCCGCATAACAAGCCCTCGGTTTATAAGCTTTTGGCCATGTATTTGTTGGCACATTATATTACAACACATGCAAAGCAACCTGTTTACAAAATTATATTTGATCTGCCCCTGAGAAGTTGGCCACAAAAATATTTATTAATGGAAGAAGTGCTGTGGAAAAGAACATGTGGTTTCTCTAGTGTATGGTGCGTTCAACCACACCCTTCTTCTCCATGTATATGAGAAGGAGCTAAAGGCTAGAACATACATTCCACACTTAATGACTGACCACATATAAGCAAATCTTCATCTGCCTTTTTTGAAATCCAGAAAGAGAAAGCAAGCTCCATTCCACTGGCTACCCTTACAGGTAGTGAAGACTGGAGAGCACTTGTCTAATCCTCCCCTTTCCTCTTACATACTCACTTTCAGCATGAGCAGCACTCTATCTGGTTGCTTACACAAGTTTGGGAAATTTTGATATAATTCAAGTGATCCTATGTGATCCAAACCTTCCTATTTTACTGAAGCAGCACAAAGCTGGGCAATGAGCAGTAGGGTTAGCATATCACAGGGTAATGAATGAATTGTGCCTGTCTGTCATTCCACACCAGGACTTGGAATTCCTTGGAACAAGAGCAGAAGACCAATTGCAAGAAATAAATCACAGGGAGGCAGATTTATAGAAAAGCAGGAAAGCTGTGGGCTCTCCGATGTGGGAGCAGAGCACTGCTTTGAGCATTTTTGAAGAGGCAGGGGGTGAAAAGGAAGTCTTTTATATTTATTTTCCAGTGTCAAAGGATGGAAAAGTCTATTACAAAACCTTTTCTAGGAGCAAGGTCGGCAGCTTCACAGACATAATACCTCAGGCCAAGGGCATATCAGTCACTTATTTGTTGTGGCTAGGAGTGGAAATAGACATCATGTTAAGTGTGTTGCTGTAGTTTTAAAATGGTTAATAAGTGTAACGAGAGCTGTGGCAGAAGAGGACAGGATTAGCCTCTTCCTGCTTACCATGGTTCTGATAAATATTGGAGGCCCCAGGCAGCTATTACCAATTAAAAAAACAACCACAGCACTTCTAGTGACCTGTTTAGACTCAAGTCCAGTTTAGCTCTGTGATGTACTTATGTAAATAGGATTTCTGAGGGTTCTTCCACACTTCTGCTTGTCTTGTGCCTAGAAAGCATAGGTCTGAGCAGTTTCCCTCTTCCTCTGTTTTATTCCTAGAGAAACCCCACTCTTTAGCTTTAAATAGGGACAAACATTAGTCTGGGGAACACCCAATTGACATTTCTTCTGACTGAGTGTTAAAGATCGGGTTTCCTCAAGGGAAAGCTGCGAGGCAAGCAGAAGCGTGGGTGAGCCCTGAGTGTAGATGCAAACCAGAGTGCAATCTAAGGGCTTATCCACACTTGTTCTATTGCTTTTCTCTGGGGAAAACCACTCTTTAGTGCTTAGTTAGAGCAGTGTTTCCCAACCTTTTTTGGGCAAAGGCACACTTGTTTCATGAAAAAAATCTCGAGGCACACCACCATTAGAAAATGTTTAAAAAATTAACTCTGTGCCTATATTGACTATATATAAAGTAACTCTCTTTAATAGGAATCAAATAAACACAAAGAATGTATTTTATAATTACTTTATTATGAAATAGTAAGTAAACAGAAATATGAAAAATTATAAAATACTTTATTCAGTGCGCAACCTGGGCCTGTTTGGCTGAAAGTAATGCAAAATGGATTAATCCATTCCAGACATTTAAAAACAACCCCTAAAACAGCAATTTAACATGAATTTTACTATCGATAAAGACCATTGATCCATAAAATGAAAGCAATAAACAATGTACTGCAGTCACACAATCAGTCAATCAATCAGTCACAAAAACAAAACAAAAAAGTCAGAAAGACAAACATGCAAAATAAACAGCAAAAGCAGACAGACCGCAAAACAGAAGCATGGCACGCAATATGGAGCACGTTTGGCTTCTGAAAAATGTTCGCAAACCAGAACACCTGTGGCTCAGCCCACCGCCTTCCATAACCAGTCTTCAGCTTCCTTGCCTATAGCGGGGGGGGGGGGGGAATTAGTTTCGGTCACTAACGACTGGAATCGAGCTGCGTGGCTGCTTTGCTTGCAATTCCCAACCGCACTCCTTGCAAAGAGGTGGGCCGGCCATGCAATTTAAAGGAGATGGAATCCCAGCCCGCGCCCCTGCCCCGCGCAGTCCAGTCTCGAGGCGCGCCCACCTGCCCGCCGGCAGCGAAGCAGCGAGCGGGCCTCCTGCGCCGTCCGCCTGCGGCTCAGGCGCTCCTCCAACAGCGGGTGCCGGTAACGTTTCGGGAAGCGGTGCTTCGCCACAGTTGGCCAGCCTAGGAAGAGGCCCCGGTAGACCCGGGCTTCGGCTCCCTGGTGGACCATCTCCAGCCCCGCCATGGGCAGAACAGCCGCTGCCTCGGACTCGGCGCCGCCCGCGCTCCCCTCAGCCAGCACAGCCGCCATCTTGGACGCCAACGGCCGCTCTCTCCGAGGAGGAATGCGCCTGCGCCTTTCCTCGAGAATTCTTACGTACGGCGCGGGATCGGCGAGTTGGGCCGGCGGAAACAGCCGAGTCCGGAATCTGCACTTGCCGGAAACAGCCGAGACCCGAATCCGAACCTGGCAGACTTTGCAATCCATTTGCTTCCTAGCCTCTCGCCGCCCGACTCGCCCGCCTCCCTCCCATGGCACACCAGGCAACGTCTCGCGGCACACTAGTGTGCCGCGGAACACCGGTTGGGAAACACTGAGTTAGAGCAAACAGCAATTTGGGTTTCCCCCAGATTGCCATTTGTTCTGATCTATCATTCAATAACAGATTTTTCCTTGGAAAGGAGCCGAGCAAGGGGGAAACCACCTGGGCTTATGTTTTCTAGGTGGACGAGCCCCAAGTCAGAGGAGTTGTTCCGACAAAACGACAGACTTTCAGCAAAGAAAGGAAAGAAAAACTAATACTGTGCATTAAGGAGTAGCAGTCTTTGATACAACAGAGGGATGGATAAACACTGAGATCTGCCAGGATACCTCATACTGTTCAGATTTTAAACTCAGCTGGGTACCACATTACTCAATATGAAATCATCTATGATCTACAGAGTACACAGATTTTCATTTAGTTTATAATGTTAAGGACTGTATGTCTTTGGTATTTACTGTCCTTTCATTCTTTGTGTTCTTTCAGAGCTAAATATAGATTTCTCTGGAAAATCCAGGATAGTGTGAACTATTGCATTGCTTCCTCTTAAACGGCAGTGGAAGCAAGCTTTGATGTGGTGTACTGGGCACTATCTGAGCTTGGATTTCGGTGACATGGGTTTAAATCCAGTTCAGCCATGAGCATAACTAAAGTGGAAGCTGGTAATCTGGAGTGGAAGAGTGGTTTCACCCCTTCCTTGCCTATCACTCCTTCAAACTACTCTCTCCAAATGTTTCTTTCCACCTGCATTGGGCTTCTTAATGTGTGTTCACTCTTGAAAATACACATTTTGAACACAGCAGGGGAAAAAGTTGCTTGTGGACATCCCACTCTCATATTCTCCAAATGGATTTTTTCCCTGAGCCAGAAAACTTATGACTGCTGAGGTTTTTGTTAAGCACGTTTTTGTTTAGTTAGGTCTTCACTGGATGATGGCAGGCAAGCCATTCTCTTTCCATCCAGCCAACCTTAACAGGTTGCTAAGAGGATTAAATGAGATAGTCCTGTGTAAAATGCTCTGAACTTCTTGGAGTATAGTAGGATAATAATAAAGATGCTATGTATTTTAAATCAGCAGCAGCACTGGCCCAATACATTTTGCTGCCTGAGTTATAGCAGCAAATGTTTCATCCTCCTCTATCTCCAGACAAGGAAAACTGAGTTATTTTGATACCTGAGACTTCTCTCTCTTCTTGGCAGTAAAAACAAAATAAAATTCAGTAACTAAAAATTTGCTGCCCTTTTAAGGCATCCAAAATCTCTTGCCTGAGTTGGCCACCCAACTCTGATGAAATCTTTGAAACTCGGTAGGATACCTAATGGCCAATGAGTGGGATTTCAGAGCCCTTCATGGCTGTTTCCCCCTCCATATAACCAGGAGAAGTTGGATAAATTATAGAAACCAGGAATTTCTATGCAAATGTGTGTAAATTGCCTAATTTATACAGGCAAATTCTCGGTGCAGAATTTTAATCTTTCTTTTTAGCTCAATTAATACGCCCTGGCTTGAGCCATATAGTCTCTTTAAAAGTATGTACCATTTTCATAATTGGCTATTGTTTATGCAACACTGCCCAAGGAGGATTGGATTAAGGGAGTTATATTCTATATGAACAGAGGCTCTGCATAATATTGAGAAATCAACAGGCGATGTTTCCTGTTACTGCAATTCTGTGCTAGAAATTGCTTCACTTGTTACTTCTGCCTATTATGCAGCTTTTGAAAGCACAGAACATTAAAAGGTGGCCAGGGAGATTAACTTGGAATATGGATGCACTGAAACCTGTCTCAAAATAATTTCTGCGATATGGTGTTGTTGTGTATTTAAAGCAAAAGAGAGTTTTAAAATATGTTTGTTTTTCAGACTGTAGCGAAGGAGTTTTCCGCTGCAAGATGGGAAAGTGTCTCAATTACAGCTTTGTATGTGATGGGTATGACGACTGTGGAGATCTAAGTGACGAGCAGAATTGTGGTAAATAAGAAACATAGCTGGGTTATTACGAAATCACAGTTGGTGGAGAGAGACAACTCTGGAGCAAATGGAGGCAAAAATCTAGAGTGTAGTTAGGCACACTTAAGCCTGTTACATTCAATAAGTTTAAGCTTGTCTCTTGCATTGTTGGAGGCCATTTTGCATTTTCCTGTGATGTGGTCTGAGGTGAAATTATTGTTTCAGAAATGTTAAAAAGTTTCATTGTTTTGCTATTTATTACTTATAGAAGTCTTTCAAATGAAACTCCACACATATGATGTGAAAGAATTGGTGAGAAACCTTTCACGTCACCTTTCCACTTTCATCACCCACTTACATAATACGGGTTATACTTACATTCTGATGTGGTACAGGTCTGCGAGGAGAATACCACATCAAAAACAGCATGCTGAATCAGTTCTAGGAAGAATGGCTTACATTCTGGAAAATGGTTTTGCTTGAATGGTTTGGGGGGATGAAAATGTCAAGTCTTCACCAAGGCTAACTTTCCAGACTGGTCCTGCATGGGCCAGAAAAAGCCAGGGAAGTCCCCAAATAGGAGTTCCATCACAGGAGGAGAAAGGAAAAAAAGAATAGGGGGAGGGAATCAAGTTGATTCCAAACTGAAGGCCAGGCGGAACAACTCTGTCTTACAGGCCCTCCAGAAAGAAATCAGATCCTGCAGGGCCCTGGTCTCATGAGACAGAGTGTTCCACCAGGCCAGTGTTGAAACGGCCCTGGCTCTGGTTGAGGCTAATCTGACCAGCCTGCTTGTTCTGCCACCCTCAGAGGTTTGGGAGGGGGCTCATGAGAGGCTAATCTGGAATGTCCTCTCCACAGAGGTGCAACTAGCACTGCCCCTTCACAGCTTTCATTGGCTGCTGAAGATGCACCCCTTTATCCTGACATTTGATAACTGAAAATTAGATTTTGAGTCCTCCTTGTAACATGTTGTATAGAATTGTTGTTTAGATGTTATTGGTGGTCTTGTTGTTTATTGTTTCATTTGCACCGTGTTTTTAATATGCTATAACCCACCCTGGGACCTTCTGTGGAAGGGTGGGTTAGAAATACAATAATGGGATGGGAAAAATTGCTTCCCCTCTCTGGTTTGATAACTGGTGATCCACAGAGCAGTTGTTGTTTTTTACAGTCAGTTGAAAAATTGATTTCCAACAATCCTATAGCAACCATGTTTCATCAATAGCTCTGTCACAAAGTATGTACTCAGTAGTTTAGAGTATGGTATTAAAAAAAGGTCTTTTTTATAATTAAGGAAGGAAGCTTTTCCTTTTGGGGGACTTGTTATTTTCCCAAAGACCACCAGCAGAATAGTATGCATCCAAATAGGTGAGGGACAGTCAAATTAGAGATATGGAGCTACAGATCAGGAAATCCTTGTCTTTGTCATTAACTTAATAGGTGGCTTTAAGCAAGCCATTGTCTCTCACTTTCAGCTTCTCCAATCACAATATGGGTGTCATAATATTGGTGTATTATTTCGATTTAGTAACAATCGCAGTAAGAGATTGTATGCAAAACACTTTTAAAGTGTTCAAAATACTATGTAAATATAACGATGATTTATTCTAATCTGGTTTACAAAAACAACATTTTCTGAGGGAATAAATACAGGATTGGCATTGTCCAGTTCAATTCATCTGAAAAGTTGCTAAAAAAAATGCTTTCAGATTACAAGTGTTAAATCATGTAAATGAAACATTGCGTAGCAGAATGGCTTTGTGTATCAAGAGCCAGGTTTTGGTATGCCTCTTCCTCTGCTAACATAACAGATTATGCTGGATGCATAAAATAGTAAGGAATAGCATTTTCACAAATGCATCAAGATGGTCTCCTGCTGTGAGCTAAAGCAGCAATTGTCCCTAAGAGTCTTTATAAGATTTTCACAGATTTCAACTGATTCCAGCAAACCTTTCTAAATATCCTGGATTTTCTGATATTACCTTTTCCTATTTGAGCCTCTTTGATTTAATTTTATGCAGTGGTTTATCTGCTATTAACCCCACTATAATATATATAAAAATATGTGTGAGTTTTTGTTTGCATCTCCTATTTTACAAATGTCATATTTTTCTCAGACATGTTGTCAGAAACAGTACACAGATAGTAACTGCACTGTTGGTGTTATTTTGTCATCTTTAACCTGCAGCCTAGTGATAAATCTGATGAAAAGGTTAGTGTTAGGACTGCCTTTTTAAATTCTGACAGAGACTTTACACTTCTTTTAAACAACTTTGAGAAAGTCAGAGGTTCAGCAGAGACAACTGTTCTTGGCAGGAAGATGCAACGACTGAGAAGGCTATAGTGAAATTCATGATAAGGGCTATGGCTATCATGTAGCTTTTACATGCATGGAGTCCCTGTCGGGATCAAAGGGAATGATTCCAGTCTTTCTCTGGGAACGAAACATTTGGAAACAGCTTTTTTTGTTTTGTTTGTTTCATGTTCATTTGCAGAACTTCTTGTGAAAGAAGGAGCCAGAATTCCAGGGACTGTGTCTGTTTCTGTTTCTCATGGCCAAGTTACACATGACACAGGAGATCTGTGAAGGAATCTCTGACATCTCTTTTAGTCAGAATACTGACATGGAATGGAAGTCATTTTCCCTTCATAACATTTCCAGATTTAATTTCCCTTAAGGCTGCTATTAAGTTTGGAGGGGAGGAAAACCTAAGAACGATATGAGTACCTTCCTTTCCCCCCTCCGTAACAGGCAGCAGTTTTGTTGGGTTTGTTGGGCTGGAGCTGTGGATTCCTTTGACTCAAATAAAAAGATGTCAGGACAGGAGACAGAGAGCTCATCCACACCTCTAATGGTCCCATGCCTTTAGTGCTAAATGAGAGCAAACAGCAATCTGGAGAAAACCCTGTCAGCTCTGATTGAGTGCAAAATAGCAGTTTTCCCTGGATGGTGGAGGATGGGGGAAAGCAGTGGGACAAGAGGAAGTGTGGATATATTCCTAGTTGCCTGCTGTGGAACATGTACTTTGGCCTTTGAATGGCAGGCCCTCCGGGCTGCATAGTGACCTTCTTTTAAAATGAAATTGAATTCAGAACAATGGTTTTGAAGCACCCTATGGCCTCAAAAGCAGACTGCTTTAGTTTTGGAGAAACACATTTTAAAATTCTCAATGGGATCTGGTGTTGGAAGTATAACACAAGAAATCCTGCCATGCACACCTATAATAGAATTCCGGTCAGGGTTCTTTCCTAGTGCCTTACCTTAATAACTGCAAGAAAGTGAACAATTTGGCAGGCACAACTTCCCTCATCTTGTTGGTGTCAATGACAACCCCCCTCCGTCCCAATTTTCACATGGGTCATTAGTTTGCTGTATACTAAATATTGAATGTGTATTGAATGCAAGGCATTATTTCATTCATTCTCCCTGCTGCTCTTTTTGTCAATGTTCTAATAAAGACTGTGATCCAGTAACTCAGCACCGATGTGGAGATGGGAGATGCATAACAATGGACTGGGTGTGTGATGGTGACCATGACTGCACAGATAAATCGGATGAAGTCAACTGTTGTAAGTTATCTGATTTTGTAAGCCTCTTGAGATCAATACTTTTAAATGCAGTGAAGAACAGTATTACTAGAAATAAAAGGACTGGTCATGCTTGTTGATTTCTGCTAGATTTCCATGTGAAACTTAATTGGAATTTAGAAGCTAATAAATACTGTGTTTATTACTGTGTTATAACTATGTGCATTAAGTGTAGTATTTTCCTCATGTTCGTTATTTTAACCAACCAGCTGATATAAAATTCGTAGGATCTTATTTGTAATCATACCGCTTTTACGATACATTCATTCAAATATAATAATAAATTAAGTTGTGATTTAGCACATATTTTTAGTTTATAGAAAATGGGGAGCCTCTAAAAACTATCAAAATAATTTATTGTTTCCCCCCCCCCCCCAGCATGCCATAGTCAAGGACTGGCAGAATGCAGAAATGGGCAATGTGTTCCCAGTACCTTCCAGTGTGATGGAGACAAAGATTGTAAGGATGGAAGTGATGAAGAGAATTGTGCTGAAAATAAGGGTATGCCACATGTGACTTGCTACCTACCTTATTGAGAAGACCAAATGTGGGGAATAAATTTCCCGTATTTTATGGGAGAGCACTTTTTTAAGGATGATAATTCAGACTGTCCATCTCCCAAATTCCATAATTTTATTAGAAAGTGTCCTCTGTACTGTTCATCTTCTTGGCTTCTGTCTGCCTTTTTATGTTATAAGGCACTATCCACTGAGAGATTATCCTTTGCAGGTTTCATTGCAGAGCTTCCACATGTTTAAATGGGGCTTACGGCCCTAGGGGATTGTAGTCTCACAGTGTCTCCACACCAGAGACCCTCTGCTGCAATTTATTTCAGTTCTGCTGTATTTTGATTGGTTCCTCTTTTTTTTTTTTTGCTTGTATGTGTTCCTCTCTCTAAACATACCCACCCACCCACCCACAGCCGTAGTATTTTTTTTTAAAGAGTATTCTGTCATGCTGCCTCTAAAGGTGGAAGGAAACACAGACCCTGATATGTAAAATGAGCTTCACTGCTTGTGGAAAAGCTAAGTAAGAGAGGCAACTTTGTGCTGCAATTCTGCATGTGTATATGAACAATCAGAGGAGAAGATTAAGTGAGGTAAATGAGTTGGTGGGGATAACTTGGTTGTAAGACGAGAGAGAATTACACTGGGAGTCTGTTTTCCAGGAACTCCTAGAGGACCCTCAGGAAAACACCATTCTAATTGTGTTGCCTCATGATCCTGCTCTTAGACCATGCCCACTTTGGGACTGTATCACTTTGCTTGACCTCAGCTTTTCTTTAAGACTCTGCATTTCTGGATTTCCCTGATATATGACTACTACCTTAACCCTCTGGAGTTGGAAAGCAACCTTTTTCTGGGGAACTAGCTTCCCCTTCACCTCCAGCTCAGTGACCAAGTCTGGACCAGATTGATGGAAGACACAAAGAGGGAGGTAGTTGACCTTCCCCATGTACTGTTTTCTAACAAAAAAATCCTCCCTGAAGCAGCTATTTGCCTCAAAGTTTTCATATGCTAGAATGGCAAATTGCAGGGGGAAATTGGAGTTTGAGGGCAGTTTTCCAAGGAAAGGGCTTGAGAAGAAATGTCAGTCCTGCTCCCACCATGTGTCATGGTCCCAATTCAGATTGCTGCCTCCATGTGGTGGCTGTTTTTAAATATGAACAAACCCAGGAGAGGCAATCACGTACTGCTTATTTATGATGTAGCCGATGTAGGTCACCACTTGATACTGCAGTCAACAAATGATGAACATGTATGTGTTAAGTATGGCTTCACAGTGGTACCTCGGGTTAAGTACTTAATTCGTTCTGGAGGTCCGTTGTTAACCTGAAACTGTTCTTAACCTGAAGCACCACTTTGGCTAATGGGGCCTCCCGCTGCCGCTGCGCTGCCAGAGCACGATTTCTGTCCTCATCCTGAAGCAAAGTTCTTAACCCGAGGTACTATTTCTGGATTAGTGGAGTCTGTAATCTGAAGTGTATGTAACCTGAAGCGTATGTAACCCAAGGTACCACTGTATTTGTATTACACTCCAGGCCCTTGAGATTAGAGCCTGTTTTTAAGAGCTACAATAATGAATCCACTCTAAATGAATAAACAAGAGGTAGAGAGAACTAAAACCTAAATCAAAAAATCTCCTTGATAAATAAATGCATTGGTTCGGTTTTAGAAATGGCGTGGTGGTGGGACAGTGTACATGTGAAACTGTAAGCAGAACTGGAAGGGAGTCCTTTAAGTATTCTAGTATTTCATCTGTGTAATTTGCAAATGAAATTAGCTCACTACATGGTTGAATGAGTAAAGCAGTCTCCTTTCCATAGGGTCCTTAAGGAAATGCAATTAAGGGATAGGCTGAAATAACTGCCGTCATTCATTCTGTGGAAATAGAAATTCAATACAGGGTCCCCATGGCTACGTCAATGAAGTTGTCCAAAGACATGGTGTTTATAGGAATTCTGTTTAGGCTGTGCTATGATTAGGAAAAATCTGTGTGCTGTTTCATGCAGATTCCAGCTCCATAATGAACTGAGAGAGGAGCTCCCATAGGGAAGCAGGGTGAGAGTGAGGGATTAAGTTTTTTCAAAATGAGTTCCATTTCACAGCCTCATGGTATCTAATGAAAGCCTTGCAAATGTAATTTTAGAAATAGATGTGAATTAAAGTAATATATCTCCAAACCTGCCTTTGAAAAGCCTGCACAAATTAGCCAGTGCTTATCTGGCAGTTCATTACACATCCTGAGCTACACAGGCATTACCCTGCAGATATGCCAGCCTCATCCACCCTTTGCAGTGCCAGGAACAGGCTGTGCCACTGAAAATATGGCCATCCAACCAACACAGACATGTAATTATCTACCAGAGGATGCAGTTAGTACTATCCTTTGGGACAGAGAAGGAGAGCCCACAGCCCATCTATGCCCACCTCTCCAGGGGTGTCTCTGGTGATGTTGGGTGGAATTATCTACCTGGGTTTGATTAGGTGTATTAAAGTTCAGGCACACCTCATTTCCCCCAGGCAGAAAATAAGGTTAGGTTTCCTCATAGGGGTTGAAGCAGGTTTGTTCTTGGGATAGGCACAAATACAGGAGCTGCTGCGGAGCTTTCTATCCCCACCCCCCAACATTGGGTTCTTAGCAAGTCCAGGGGTTGCCATCGCTCTTGCTACCACTCCAGTTCATATTGAGGAGACCCATCACCATTATTCTCCTAGCCCTAACCTCAGGGCCTTACACAGAAGGAAGGGGAAGCAACAGTCCAATTCCTCTAGAAGAGTCAGATGCCTCGGTACACTCCATGGCATTGCATTATGGGAATAAAATATGGTATCTGGTCAGAGCCAAATGGCTGTTTCAGTCTGATAGGAAGTGTGCCATCAGCCATTGGGGAAGAACAGACTCAGATGATAGCTGCTGGATAGCAATGCTATCACCAATATGGTCCATATGTGCAGGCAACATAGATACTATCCTGAGAGGCCAGCAAACTTGGCACTAGCCCTATATTCATTACACCACACTAGCTGTCAGTGATACAGTTGTCCCCTTTGGTGTGGGCGGGTGTAGAATTTGGACTTGCAAGCACATAAGTAAAACCTGAGGTGTGGGGTATTGCAGTTAAAGTAGACTGGCATAAGCAGATTTTTTAAAAAGTTAATATATTGGCCAAATTCATTCTCTAATGATATGTGTACTTGAGATAATATGCAAGGCAAGAATGCTGTAATGATATATTTTTCTTTAGAATACATGTTGACAATAAGTTATGATGATGTGTTGGATTGATGAGTTTTTTACGGAATAATTGAGGTTGCTTGCCACCATTCTGTCTCCTGTCACAGCACTCTCATGTACTGTCGAAGTATGCCCTGCCAAGTTATTGGGCATCCTATTAAGTGTGTGGTCTTCTGCCCCTATTTGTGTTTTCTAGTCAGAAGCAATCACAGCCTGGAAGTCAGGTGGCTTAGGGATACCTGATCAACCAATGTCTTCTTCCTGAACCCAAATCCTTTTTTAAAAAATTATTGTCTATCACTAGATAGAGAGTTGGTGGAGGAAGATTGGAAGAAATTTAAAGACTATTTACAGAAGTATTGTAAGATTAATGAATGTTAGAATGATGTTGGAATGAATTTATGTGATTTTAGCAGAAATGTAACAAAGATTTTAAGAAAAATAGACTGTTAATTGGTGAAAGGAGGGAAAGTAAACTTATATTAATATCAAGATAAATTTTCAGGACAAAATTTGAAAAGAGGGAAAGGATTTGCTGAAATGGATAATTGACTTAGAATACAAAAAAGGGAGGTGTGAGGAGGTCAAGGAAATAAGCTAATGAAAGGAAAGTAATGGGAAGATTTGCTGTATTTTTTATTTTTTTCTTGATTCTTCTTTTTGCTTAATGGATTTCAATTCTTTGTTTTTTCCTTTTGATGTCTTTTTTCTTTTTTGTATTTTATATTTTCTTGTTTAAAAGGATGTTTTTCTTGATTTTTCTTTTTGTACTTCTAAAACTTTAATAAATATTATATATATATATATATATATATATATATATATATATATATATATGCTTTCGTAGATTTTCACGGGTACAGGAATGCAGGTTTTGGTGTCCTCGGGTGTCTTCCCGTGTAAAAGTTGGGGTGTCTAGGCGACGTTTCGACGAGGTCTCACTCGTCATCTTCAGGCTGGTGCTTTCGGCTTCTTGTTACTGGAACAGAGCAGGATCTCAGTGTTTGAGTTCCTATAAATACTGTTGAGGGGGTGTGGTGTATAGCCTCCAATGTTCTGGGCAGAGAGGAAGTTCCCAGGCTAGTGTGCCTTTTCTTCTTTTGTTCCTTAATTACTTGAGGGATATCTTGAGTGATTTCTTGAGTGATATCCTGAGATCCTGCTCTGTTCCAGTAACAAGAAGCCGAAAGCACCAGCCTGAAGATGACGAGTGAGACCTCGTCGAAACGTCGCCTAGACACCCCAACTTTTACACGGGAAGACACCCGAGGACACCAAAACCTGCATTCCTGTACCCGTGAAAATCTACGAAAGCATATATATATATATATATATATATATATATAAAGATAGAGTGTATCAGTGAGATGGAATGTTGGGAACAGGCTTTAAGCACTGTCTTGCACTGATGAAAGCATTATCCAATCCGGCAATTATTGTAAGATTTTATTTTGTTATTCCAGG
This sequence comes from Podarcis melisellensis, assembly GCF_964234715.1. Classification (NCBI taxonomy): domain Eukaryota; kingdom Metazoa; phylum Chordata; class Lepidosauria; order Squamata; family Lacertidae; genus Podarcis; species Podarcis melisellensis. The sequence continues at coordinate 59,002,284 of NC_138541.1, read as the reverse complement.
TCAGATGCCATGTCATGAGGGAGATCAGAAATGTACTTCTGCTTCCTGTCCTGATTCCTGTACCCACTCTCCTCTCTGCAACATGAATAATAGCCAAACAAATTGTAGTGAGTAGGGTATTACTTTATATAATTATTATATCGTGTACATATTCCAGTATCTTCCTTGCAAAGATAATGGTGTACTTCAGTATTCAGAAGAAAAGGATCTCCTTGTTTTAGTTACTTCTGATGATTAATCATCACATGTCTCTGTTGAAATGGCTTTGATCAGATCAAACAAAAAACAAAGGTGTTTAGTCATGAGCTTTCATCATGACTACAGATTTAATTACCATTACTTGTTCTTCACATGCTTTCTATCTTTTATATGCCTTCATTGTTACAAATTCTCAAAATATATTGTGAACCCAAGAACAAGCAAGCAAGTGAACTAGAGTTGGCCCATGATCTGCATGGTTGTCCAAACAATAAGATGAAAAGAATGTATAACAGACCAGGGTTTATGTGCATATATTTTGTACTACACAGTGACTTTTTTCATTCATTTTTTATGGTGAACCTCCTCATGGAAATGAGTTGTTGCAAGGTTTGTAGCTCTTGAGTATGAGCACACTCTTGTTTACTCTGCTGGTTTGGGAAGCGGTGTGAACGTGTCATTAGCCACACTATGTATTATTCTGTATCTATCTTATCATGTCTTGTGAAATACTGCATTCCCCTCAAACCAGCTTTGATCCAAAATGAGAAAAAGAAAGACATTGCTTTGTTTTAAGCCAGTAATGTATACACAGCCTCAGTGTAAAGCACATACTTTACCTGTAAAAGGTCCTATGTTCAGCCACTGCCATCCCCAGGTAGGACTAAGGAAAACTTCCACATGAAGGCCAGTGCCAGATAACATTGACAATACTGAACATGATGACTTGATAGGCAGTTTCCCATGTTCCTATTGGAATAATGAGCCCACACAAAGGATGAATTCACTTATTACCTGGTGAGACGGAGAGTCTATCTTTTGCTGATTTTGATGCAGTAAGAAGATCCTACAGTCAAGTTGAAAATGAATTTCCTGGTACCATTGTTGCCTTCTCTTTTCATGATCTGCGATTGAGGAAAGAGAGGGAGATTGGAACATATGAGTCTAACTCCTTTGTAATCTCAGCCTGCATATAATATTAAAGGCCAAATAACTAGTAGATAAGCCCTACTAGATCTATGTGCACGTTAGAGGCTTGAAATGTAGTGAGCTCATTTCCCTGCACTGTGTTGAAAGTTGCTGTTCACACCAGAGAAGGGGCAGGAATGTCTTTTCCCATAACCTGATTTGTTTCCCATGCTAAGCTCTAATTCACTGAAGTTGCCATCAATGGCTGCTTGAAATGTACACACCTCAACTTAATTGCACCTTCCATTTTCTAACTGAATGGAAGCTGGTTTGAGGGAAGCTGTATCAAATAGGAGTATTTCTCTAGAAGCTACAGGAGACCTGTGGAATCTGTTGCTAATGGCATGTGTAAAAAAGATAAAGGTACCCCTGCCCATACGGGCCAGTCGTGTCCGACTCTAGGGTTGTGCGCCCATCTCACTTAAGAGGCCGGGGGCCAGCGCTGTCCGGAGACACTTCCGGGTCACGTGGCCAGCGTGACAAAGCTGCTCTGGCGAGCCAGCACCAGCACAGCACATGGAAACACTGTTTACCTCCCCGCTATAAAGCGGTACCTATTTATCTACTTGCACTTGGGGGTGCTTTCGAACTGCTAGGTGGGCAGGAGCTGGGACCGAAAGACGGGAGCTCACCCCGCCGCGGGGATTCGAACCGCCGACCATGCGATCGGCAAGTCCTAGGCACTGAGGTTTTACCCACAGCGCCACCTGCGTCCCTAATGGCATGTGTACTTGGCTTCAAACATCAGTGGTGAGAGTGTGCCAGAGCTGGAGTATACAGTAATGTGGGCACAGCCTAGGTCTGGAAACTTGATTTTGAAGGTTAGATCCAGTTACATATGGCATGGAGAAGAATTATTAACTGAAAGGGAAACTGATGAAAAAAGACTGGCCAGGCAATACAAAGCTGGAAGAATCTGAGATTGGTAAGAAAGAAAGTGAAATGTTTTGTGGAACAGAATTATACTGCAAGGGTCTTGGGGTGCCCTATCAATTCCCATTGTGAAAAGAGAATATTTACTACCAGACACTTGAAAATTGGTAGAAACAAGGGGATAAATTAAATCTTCCAAGAGAAATGGAAAAGATAGAGCAGTAACAGATGTTCCTGTCTTTGTCTTAACTGAATGCTTTTCATTCTTTAAATAGCTGTAACTTAACCAAAAAAATGCATATCCTTTAATATAACCAGCTCTGAATTAGAACAAAATAGACTTCTGTATATGACTGTAATTGACAACAGAAACATACATATCATTTTGATGTTTCAAAATGGTTTTAGTTTTATAAAATAATACATTTTCAATAAAATAGAAATCCCTCGTGTAAAATTATAATCCAATGTAATAATTGTTTGAAAATGCAGTAATATTTTTTAAGTATTTTAAAACTTTTTTTTTTTTACTTTAACAGGTCAGTGTGAGCCAATTATACTGGAACTCTGCATGAACCTTCCTTATAATTATACTCATTACCCCAACTACTTGGGCCATCGGACACAGAAAGAAGCCTCCATCAGCTGGGAATCCTCTCTGTTCCCAGCCTTGGTTCAAACTAACTGTTACAAATACCTTATGTTTTTTGCCTGCACAATCTTAGTGCCAAAATGTGATCTTCAAACAAATCAGCGCATTCCACCATGCAGGTAACACTTGATAACTAGCTTAAAGCAGGCCACAAAACTTTCAGTGCGACTGTAATTCTGCTTATAGTGTGCTGTAGTATTACCAGTGCAATCCTTATGGTGTAAACTAAAACATGTTGGTTTTATTTAGTTTAGTTATAATAACCCTATGTTCAGCGAACACTAATTTTATTGCTGTTTGTCTTTAAGCAGATTCACAGAAAACTCTTCTCAATGGCCTTTAGTCATGAGAACTAAATAGAACTTCTGTGTTTAGAAGCAATACACAGTTTAAAAGCACCAGATGCTGGAGTCACAACAAAGGAGCATTCTTGTTATATTTGCACTCTGCTCAAGAAGTTGTAGCGTTGTATATGGCTGGTTCCTGTCAGAAACAGGATGCTAGATTAGATAGAATGAAGTTTGATTGAGAAAGGCAATTCTTATCTTTTACTCTTTGAGGTGTTCTTTTTCTTATGGCATTTTAATAGATTTCTTTTATCTTGGTCTTTCTTTAAAATGGACATGCAATTCTCCTTCCTGCTTATCTATCATATATCTATAGACTCTGTTTCAGGCACACCTCTAAACATAACCTGTTACTTTAAGCATCTGGTTGAGCTCTGTGTTAAGGTTTCCTACACTGAGAATCCTCACCCATTTCTGTTTAATAAAACAGTTGTAGAAGGCGATGGGATTTTGACCCTTCACCAAAAAGATAAAATTTGAACGATGACAATACAGGTTCCTATTGCTTATTATTTCCATAAGTTGTTGTTGTTGTTGTTTATTCAATTAATTAGGTACTTTCTAACTAAGATTCACACTGATGTAATTTACACATTTAAAAATCAACAACTTACTCAAAGTGATCACCCACTAAAAGGAATGAATAAACATATACACTCATACCTCTTCTTGCGAACGCTTCATGTTGCGTTTTTTCGGGTTAAGAATGCAAAAACCTGGAAGTGTTTACTTCCAGGTTTTGACATGCGCAGAAGCGTTCTATGCGGTTCGCACATGTGCCGAAACGTTCTGCGCTGTTCGCGCATGCGCAGAAGTGCTCAGTCGAGCTTCGCACATGCACAGAAGCGCTGCTCTGGTTACGGACTTTTCAGGATGTGAACGGCACCCCGGAATGGATCATGTCCGCAACCAGAGGTACCACTGTATACCCTTCCCTACAGAAGGATAATATCCAAACATGCCAGCTAAAATAGCTGTAAGAACCAAAATAAAAACATGAAAAGTTGGCATCAATAATATGTCGGTATCAGGTGAGCTTCCTTGGGGAGAGTATTCACAAGCTGGTGGGTGCCGCTTAAAAAGCTTCTCCTCTCAATATCACCTTGGACTTCTCCTTGAGGGGGCACACAGTTTATCTTAGGGTCTAGCTAGACTTGTATGGGGAAGGTGGTCCATGTAGTATTGGGGTCTTAAGCCATGTAAGGCTTTATAGCTTAAAAATAGCACTTTAAATTAGGCTCAGAAACTAATATTGTGACAAACCAGATTTGGTATTGTATGTTCATCTCATCTGCTCCCTGTTAGCAATCTGGCCACTGAGTTCTGCAGTAGGTGCCATTTCCAAACTGTCTTGAAAGGCAGCCCTATATATGACACATTACATTAATCTAACGTAGAAGTTACCAGAGCATAGCTATTCCTGTTCAAATGGGGCTGCAGCTGGACCACCAACTGATGCTGACAGAGGGTGCTCTGCACCACAGAGACCACATGTGTTTCCAGTGACAATTATAGTTGCAGAAATAACCCCAAATTGTGAACCTAAACCTTCAGTGGAAGTGTATCTCCATCCAGAACTGGTTGCTATCCAGAATCATCTACTAAAAGTGTTTCTGTCTTCTCTATATTGAAGTTTTGTTTGTTGGCTCTCACCCAGTTCATTACTGTGGTCAGACACCAGTTCAGTGCATCCACCACCACACCTTCTTGATGGCAATGTGCTCCAGAATGCTGGATGACCTCACTCAGTGGTTTTATGTAGAAGATGAATAGTTTGGCACGTGGAGAATAGGATCAAACAGGAGAATAGGATCAAATCCTACAGAACCCCATACTGGAGGGTCTATGGGGCTGAACAATACCTCCTCAAGCACCCCCTTCTAGAGTACTATCCAAGTAGTAGTGGAATCACTGCAGAGCAGAACCCCTCACTTCCAACACAATCGGTGCTCCAGAAGGATACTGTGGTTTATGTCATTAAAAGCTGTTGAGAATGAAGAATGATCGACAGGATCACTCTCCTGATAAAAGGACAAGAGTGACCAAGGTGGTCTCAGTGCCAAAACAAGGTATAAACCTTAATTGAAATGGATCAAAAAATCAGTCTCATCCAAGAGTGCCTGAATCTGGTCTGTAACCATCTTCCCAACTTTGCCCAAGAAGTTTTCAGTGCAGATAGAGAAAGTCAGATGCACAGTAACTTAATATTAATTCAGTCCTTACCTGTAGGAAGCTAGTAGCTTTGCCAAGCCCATCATGTCTTCATTTAAGTAAGAGATATTGTTACTGTTAGGGCATGTCTGCATCACAAGTGACATGATTGCTGGTCTGATACTGAGAAAACATAAGTTTGGTTGTCCTTTCCCTAACTGGATAGAGTCAATGGTTGTGAATTGCAGCTTTGTAAAAGAACAGGCTGGCAGCACCCACGTTTGGTCACAAGTATAATTTAAATAATGATAGACATTGGCAATAACTTCAAAGGAATCCGCAAGGCACTCTGGGATGTTATGAACTGGAAGTGTGTGTTTTGTTTAGTTCCTATTATTTCTTGCTGATTTGCAATTGAAATGTGGGGGAAATAATGGTTAAAGTGTTTTAGAGCCTTTATAGGCACTGATGGTATATTGTTCCTAATAACAGTGTGTTCTGTTTCTGGTTACTCCATCTTACATAGTTGTGATGAATAAAGAATAAACCCCATGAAAATAATTATGACTGAAAGAATCTCAAAAAAATCTTAATTTTCTTAACTAGTTTTGCTGGGTTCGGCCAATGGCTTTTTCAAGGAAAGTGTGAATTGATTCAGTCTCTAATTTTCCCATCCAAAATAATTCTTTTCCACACAATCTTTTCAGGGCACTTTGTGAACAGTCCAAAGAACGATGTGAGTCTGTACTTGGAATTGTAGGCTTGCAGTGGCCAGAAGACACTGATTGTTCTCAGTTCCCAGAAGAAAATTCAGACAATCAAACTTGTCTAACACCTGATGAAGATGTAGAAGGTTACTAAATATTTAAACTAGACATTGTATACTTGAGGGGGACTCTGGTATGGAGGGCTAGAATTTCATTGCCTTATGTTTAAATTTATTTTTCTAATCAAATCATATGCATAATAAGTTAATGGAATGAAGGCTGTTATTCTCTTAATTGGGGGTCAGTGCTACTCAGTTTTAGATTGCAGATGGCAGCCAGAGTATAAAGATGTCACTAGATGTGTATGAAAGCAAATCCAGGTATTTATGAAACTTTCATAAGGTCAAAATTCCATGCAATTTTAAAATAATTGAACAGCACTGTAGGAACTCAAAGCAGTATTCAAATTGAACAGCAATAGGCCCTTCTTCATGGCTGTGAGTGCTCTTTTTCTTTTATGTTTCTCTTCATACTAATGATGAAGGCATTTTAATTGACTGGATTTTGTAATTTTCCTGGCAGAGTGCTCTCCCAGCCATTTCAAATGTCGTTCAGGAAGGTGTGTCTTATTTTCCAGAAGATGTGATGGACAAGCAGACTGTGAAGATGATAGTGATGAAGAGAACTGTGGTAAATGATCTTCTATTATTATTGTTGTTGTTGTTAAAAATTGTATACTGCTCTTCATCCGAAGTCCCCAGGGCAGTTCACACACACACACACACACACACAAAATGCAAAATACGTAATAAAACAAAACCCAAAACAAATCAGTTCAACCCTTCTCCCACAAACACATTAAAAAAACCTATAGAATGTTAAACAGCTGAATGCCTGGTTGTTTTCGTCTCATGCCTAAAGAAAGTGCCAGGCGAGCCTCCCTGGGGAGTGTGTTCCACAAACAAGGATCTGCCTCAGAAACGGCCCATTCCTGTGTTGCCAACATCTGGATTTCCTATGGAGAATGCACACAAAGAAGGGACTCAGATGATGATTGCAGGGTCCCAAAAAGTGTTTCCCAGAGCTCAAATCTAGTTTCCCCCCCTCTATCTCTACCTGAGTTTGACTCAAACTGGGTCAGATTTTGTTCCTGTATGCACACACTGAGACCTAAATGACTTCACCCTACCCCTGTGGCTTCCCCTCATTAAGAATAATCAAGGTTCCATCTATTTCCTGGCTATTGGGAGCAATTATCCAGCAATCTCCCTAACAAATTGAAGGTATAGTCAGAATTGGCTGTCAAGTTTGACCAGAAAGGAACATTAAGCAGTCAATATCCCATTTCTGTTACATCTCTGGATTCTATCTTTTCCAGCGATCAGATAGTGAGCTTATAACAATATTATGTGAGTGAACAGTGTGATCCAAATGGATGCTCTCAGTAATTCATTCTTGATTACAACTGTAGTACAGATATACCGTATTTTTCGCTCCATAAGACGCACCTGACCATAAGACACACCTAGTTTTTAGAGGGGGAATGCAAGAAAAAAATTTAATTAAAGGGAGTGCTGAGCAGAGCCTGTATGCATCCCAGGCTCTGCTCAGCGCTCCCTTTCACGAGCCGCTTGGAGCGTGTGTGCGGTGCTTGCAGGCTTTTTCCCAGGAGGAAGAAAAGCCCCCAAGAGCTGCACACATGCTCTGTGTGGCTCTTTAAAGGGAGCGCATCTCTTGGGGGCTTTTCCGGGAGGTGGGGGAAGGGACTGAGGGGCTAAGCCAGAAGCTAGAACAGCAAGAGGGAACGCTGCCTAGGAATCCCTCTTGCTGTTCTGGCTTCTGGGATAGCCGCGCAGAGCCTCCTCAGGGCAGCAGGATGAAGGCTCCCCCTGCCCTGAAGAGGCTTTGCCTCTTGCTGTTCTGGCTTCTGGCTTAGCCGTGCAGCCCGCAATCGCTCCATAAGTTGCACAAACATTTCCCCTTACTTTTTAGGAGGGAAAAAGTGCGTCTTATAGTCCTTCATGAACATGGACATTGCGTTCATCTTCGATAATGAGAACATTATGAATACCCTTCCTGGGGCTATTTGAATATGTTGTTAGTAACTGGAAGAAAGCTTTGTTTCCCAAAGTTACATAATTGACACCAGGGATTGCACCTTTCTTAATTAGCAACAATACATACTGAAATAATCAGCATAGCACACACACCAAGGGCAGTCTAGCTAAAGTTATGCACTACTATATTCCAATTATTTCATATGTGAATGTACATTTCTTTCACATTTCTGTCATTGGCATTGATGAAACTTATTTAGGTTGGATCATTCCCCAAATGTTATACATATTAAATGCTATTTGTAGGACTAATCTAAGTTTCTCTTAACTAGCTAGTCTTCAAATCATTAATTACAACACTGCATATTTGATTCTAAATACTATATTATGAATTACATTTCTGAGGTTTCTCATTACTGGTAGGTTGTTGTGAACATTTTTAAACATGTGCTTTCTTATGAGGGCTGGCACTGGTTGCAAGAAAAGCTGAAGATTGCCTCTGTGTTTGAACAGCAGTGGTGGTAGTTTAGGGAAAGCACATGGCAGCATTAAGCATGTAAATTTTGTGATGATTATGATGGCGACAATGATGATGATGAAAAGGACACCGAAGAAAGGATCAGATTTCCCTCCCCCCCCCCGCACTGCCACCCTGATCCAAACCAGGGCTACCCTTGAGCTGCGACTGCTTTTAGATGTGAAAAATCCTGCAGGAGCTCTAGTCATGGATTTCCCTTTGTCTCATTTAGTTTGGCCTTTAATCTTTCATGAGATAGGCTTCAATACGTCTGGAAAATTCCAGACATATACAGAAATCGGATGCCTAAAATGGTGACTGGGAGGAATTTTTGAATTTTAAGAGATGTCCAGAATTTCCCCCATGCATGGCAACCCGGGGGGTTTTTTTGGTTTTCTGTTGGGGTGTGTGTGTGTGTGTGTGTGTGTGTGTGTCATAGAGGCTTTATGTTCTGCTTCAGCCCCCTTTGGCTTCCCTTTCGGCTCCGCTCTGGCCCTGCCCACCATATTGCTGCCTTTGGAGGGAAAAGAGAGCAATGGATGCATGCAGGCATGGGTGAGGTGAAGCATTAATTGGAGAGGGCCTGCGCCAGGCATGGAGCACCTCCCTTCCTTGGGCACCTCTCTCTCTCTGGGTTCCTGGGGTGTGCAGCGAGGGGGGGGGTCATCTTCCATCCTTGAGGGCCTCTTCGGTTCTTCTTCCCCAGAGGTCTCTGGGTCTACTCCCCACCTTCGCATCTCCATCCAACCTCTGGTGTCACTGCTCTGGCAAGGCCTTTGCTTTCATCCCTTGAACGTGGAGAGGAGGCTGCTGCCTCGGACTGGGCATGGGTTTCTGCTGAGTCCGGGCTGTATTCTGCTGCCCTTCTAGGCTGCCTCACAGCAACAGCAGGAGTAGGAGGGAGTAGCCAATGTCTACACCCGCGACTGAGTTTGAGGCAGGAAATAATTGCCAGCCCTTCACAATACATCTGTATGTGAGGGGCATAACCAGCAGGACAGTGGTTTGGCCATCGGACGATTTTTCCTCTTTGGCTTCTTCCTCTCAGTGCTTCCCCTTGCCCCCGCCGCCATTCTCCAGGTATTCTGAACATGGCTTTGGCCTCACTTCTGGCCCTTCTGTTGGGGCGGATGTGTGAGGTGTCCCGAGGTCTCCTTCATACAACTCTGGCGCAACAATTTTGGTGGTTTCCTAAAAGAAGCTCAACAACTTTGCGGGTATCAGGAATTTTACTTTTGAAATATGGCAAGCCTATCATGAGAGAACATTCTGTTTCTGTATCTGTATCTGAATATCTGCATTGGGAATGAGTTGAATAGAAAACAATGACACTTTGTGTGTTCCTGTTCTATTATTTTTTAAGACAAGAAAGCCCCCCCCCCATTATTAATTTCTTTGCCATCTCAAAATACTATATATATATATATTCCATCTGCAAAATTATTTTTGTTGAAGAGGAAATATAAATGAGCAAAATATTTTTCTAGTGCTTTCTGCTGTTTGACTTTAAGGTATGGAATTCTGTTTAGTTACTACATGAAGTGAATTCCTCTAATACTAAATTGTCTTTGCTCTCTCTGTGTCTCCTAGACAAATGTTTAGTGGTCAACAGAATTCTTATCAGCGCCTATAAATATGGGAGACTGCATCTGCTTGAAAATTACAGCTGTCAGAATGACATTTCTTTGACCATGGCTAATGTTGTTACTGAAGAACAGCCAATGCTTTTAGAGCTCTAGAAAGCTGTTCTGTCCTCATTCATGTTCTTTTTTTAACTGGAGGACAAAAATCAATGGTCTTTGAGAATTATTTCTGTAGATGACATTGTGTAGATGGGCACAATTTGGATAAAGTTCAGTGCAGTAAAATACCATTGAAATCAAGAACACCGACAGCACAATCCTATGCATGTTTACTCAGATATAAGATCCCCATTGACATACTTCCAGGTAACTGTGTATAGGATTGTAGACTCAAGCACTTTATTGCTTGGTGGAGAACTCACTGTATTCTGTTGACTTATATTAGGTCAATTAACAATGGATAGTGTTCTTTCAAAAGTTCTTTCTCTGTTTTGCCAGAATCTGCTGCCACCAATAATATGTGCTAGTTTCATACTGGAGAGATTAAACATTTCAATCCATCAATTGGTGGTCAGGTTTCTGGATTATTTCAGACCATACTGATCAACTAGAAGAGGGTTTGCGCTCGGTAAAATAATTTGAATCTCTTTCTTTAGCTATTAAATAATGTTCAGGGATTATTGTAATATTAATTCAGGCTTGTGGTGACTTCTCAGAAGTATAGGAAAAGAGCGCAAAACAGTGCACACTGCTGATCTATGGATTTGTGTGTGGAAATGACAAATGCTATAATGAAACAGAAGTCAAGTTGTCCTTCGGCCTAATTATATTTGCCACAATTTATTATACCTGCAACCAAAGAATTTGTGAAATCCAGTTCATGTATATGAATTTCTATATGTGTGTGCATGTGAATGTATTCACAGTCCCACACAGAAATACAGATTACGTTCTTATGCCCCTCCATATTGCATGTTTGCTTTACTTAATATTGAGGATATAGTTGGATCATTGGTGTGATTACTTTTAATTTAATATCTCCTGTACTTAGTATTTTTTATACTCCAGGGAATGTGAGAAGCCAAAGTTCTTTGTAAAATGTGTCTTTTGCACAATTACCAGTGTTCTGCTTCAGCAGAGCAGCCCATTCCTACATCTTGATAGTGAACTGAGCTGCTTTAAGAAAACAATATGTATAAAATCTGTAGAGAGATAAATATTTTATAGATCTGTGCTGTGCCTTAATTTCCTCCATATGATGAACCAAGAATTTAATATCAAAAGACTGACACAGTTATACAAGAGTTCATATTGAATTTATTATAAAACCAGTACAGCTGATTAAAGACACTTGGAGGAGACAGTGGCTGTGTTTGTTGAATAATAATGAGCCTCTAGAAAGGTGTATATCATTGTCAGAAAGCTGACATTTCTGCAGTTCAGCTGTGTCAATGATCCATCTCTATGGTTTTTTTGGAGGGTTTTTTCCTATTTCTTTTTCTGTTCTTTAAATGACCATTTATAATATTTTAAGATATTTTAAGGGAAATGCAGAAAATCATTGATGTATTAATCCAAATTCAAGTTCTATTCATCTCAGTGGAAGAATAAAGCATATGAACAAGTCTGTCATTGAAATAATAAAGAATTAAGTTTGGCTAGAAAATACTTAGGGTTTCACACAATTTTTTAACTATTAGCAAGGAAGCAAGGAATCTCTTGACATAGACGGTTTTGAAAACATGTAAAGTGGGTGGTTTTAGTGTACATAATCTTTTTAAAATTTTAAATGAAATGCCAGATTTCAAAGGTTGCTTTCACATGTATAATTTATTTGGAATTTACTGTAGGATTTGTTGCAGGAAGTGACATAAGGTATTCTACTACAATAAAATATACAGATAACTCTCAGAAGATTTTTAATTACTGTAAGGAATTCTTGCAGTAGCCAGAAAGCTTTCCTATTGCAACTTGCAGAAACCTCCACAGAAATCCTTTGAGATGTTGTGGTGAAAGAGTAAAAAAGGGGATACTGTTATGGCATTTCTTCCCTTGCTGCTTGCACTGCCATCTAGAACATGCTATTTTCAGTGTGAGCTGGGCGAAAAGTAATGTGCTGATTATTATGTGGAAAGCTTCTAAATCCTGCTTCTAGATACTGCTCTACACAGTTAATGCTATGCGCATGTATGGGAGTAAGCGTTATTGGACTTAAGTAGGAGTAAAAAATGCATAGGATTGTGCTGTTAAAGAAGTCCATCTGGTTTTTTTCCACGTCTAAATTTGGTTAATAATATAGTTTAATTTCATGTTTCAAAATTATTTGAATGTGTGTTTCTTAAATTTAAGCACATTCCTAAATCTCTCTCTGGACAGAAGTGCTATCTTAAGCTAAATTTGTAATAGGCATATGATGACTGTATGTAAAACACAGGTCAAAGGACAGCAGAGGAAGCCATGCTGACATTTGTGCCTTTGTATTCTCTGTATCTCTTAGTTGTTGAGCCATTCACAACAACCACATGCTCTAACTGATGTGCTGTTGAAGCTAAATGTATTTAATGTCTTTAATTTTGTGCCTCTAGGTTGCCAAGAAAGAGGTCTCTGGGAATGTCCAGCAAGCAAACTGTGTATCAAATATACCATGATATGTGATGGCTTTCCAGACTGTCCTGACAATGTGGATGAAACTAATTGCTGTAAGTGCTTGAGAGGGCAAGACCACAACATTCCCACTCTGGCAGTGGCGTAGCAGGGGGGGGCGGCCACACCGGGCGCAACATCTGGGGGGGGCGTGTGCTCGCACTCACAGCTCTCTGCCCCCTGCTAAAATCCACGGGTTAGGGGGCACAAATTACTTGCCTTGCCCCGGGTGCTGACAACCCACACTACGCCACTGCACTCTGGGCAAAAAGAAAAAAGAAAGAGGCAGGGAGCTCATTATATCCTTCTGGCCCTTTAATTTCCTCTCTTGGATTAGCTGTCCTTCTAGCTCCATTTGCCTCTATTACATACTTCCTTGCTCTTTTCTTCCATTTCTGTACCTCATAATGAATTCATGCCTGGATGTCCCTGTCCCATTCTCATTCACAGAACCATAGAGTTTAGAGTTGGAAGGGACCGAATTGGTTATTTAGTCCAACCCCTCACAATGCATCAATCTCAGCTAAAGAATCCCTGACAGATGACCATCCAACCTCTGTTTAAAAACCTCCAATGAAGATTAGGTTCTCTTCTCCTAACATCAGCACAGCACTTAAGACTCACAGCAGCTGCTTGTTTTCAAGGCAAGGTTGCCAGGCATTAACTGGACCCCTAAAGCTGGCAATATTCAGCCCATTAATGATTTAATGATTATATTCAGCAATATTTAATGATTATGTGATTTAATGATTATATTCAGCAATATTCAGCCCCTTAATGAATTTAATGATTACAGTTACCCTGGAGTGGCAATAGTGACACCAGAACTCTGATCTCTGTAGCATCTATACATCTGTCAAAAGTCTGTCCCTGCTAAAGGGTCCAATAATATGATTTTTGGATGGGTGGGGTTTATAGTTGAATATCTGGTGCGCTACATGCACATACTACTCATATATTCCTGGGTTGCTTAAAATATGTTCTCTCCACTCTCTTGTCCTCTAGACAGATTTCTACAGCTATAACCGTAACATTTATCTCTCTTTAAAACCAATCAATATTATTATTTGTATGCCCTTGGCAGGGAGTTAAGGCAGCTTACAGATAAAAATAAAAGCTAAAAACATAGGGAGGAAAACCAATTAAACATTGATAGAATTAAAACACACATTAAAACCATACAAATATTACAATAAAATTACAATAAAAAACAGCCCTTTTGTTAAAAGCAGTCAGTTCCCCAAAGCATTTCAGAAAGATGCTGTATTGTTTTTAACATTCGATTGGAAGCCACCCAGAGTGGCTGGGGAAACTCAGCCAGATGGGCGGGGTATAAATAATAAATTATTATTATAATTATTATGAAGTCTCTGCCAGTCTAGCTTCCCTAGGGAGGGAGTTCTAAATTCTGGGGACAGCCACCCAAAAGGCTCTCTCCCACGCCCCTAGCAAGTGTGCCAGTGAGGTTGGTGGGACTGAGAAGGGCCTCTCCTTAAGATCTCAGAACCTGGTCATAATCCATATGAAGGAATATGGTCTTTCATATAGCTTGGAACTAAGCTGTATAGGCCATTGTAGGTCATCATAGGCCATAGGTTTTTTACAAAGGACTGTGGATAAAATAGAAAAAAATGGTCAGCTACAACATGCACTGATGACGTTTTGTTTTGCCAGTTGAGTTTTAAAAAGACTGCAGTGGCCAAAATATTAGGAAAAAGACAGAGGAAGTGGGATCTCCAGGTTCAAAGACAGTAGCCAATTACGTTTCTAATTCTATTTACTGAGTAGCAAACAGCAGACAAGAACTATGCTTTCAAATCCTACTTGTGGTATTCATGGAAGCTTTGGGTTGGCCACTCCTGGGAACAAGATGCTCAACTAGATCGATCATCCGAGCTCTTCCTAGGTGCTTATAATGAATCCATGTACTTTATTCCATCTGTGTATCAACTGCAGAACTTGTGTTTCTGGTCACAAAACTGGCATTTTAGATGTACAAAATTACTTTTATTTTCGAGGAGGAGAGACCCAATTCATATTAAGGTCATTTCCACAAGTGATAGAACAGGTATAGCTCTGATCCCTTAAATGCATTTATTTAAGCATTAATGAAACTAACCTGAATCTATCTTTATGTCAATCTTGGTTTTAAAAAAATATTATTCTAGAGAAGACTAGGAGGGTGGAGAGGTCTTTTTCCATGCTTTTGATATTTGTTCCTTTTGCAGTCATCCATGATGATGATGACGATGATTATCCAAAGACTCTCCTCCAATTGTTGTTTTGCTTTGGTTTTGGGCTCTGCTTTTCTTTTATAGTTTTATATGTCACTTAAAGCATTCTGAGCTCATGGATTTGTAATGCCTTTATTGTGGGTTATTTGATAAAAGACATGTCAAGATTTAATGAAGGACTGTCTGCTTTGTTTACCCTGCTCAATTGGTTCTGGAAGAATTCACATTAGCGGGAGGCAATCTTGCACTATTTTTCCTTACTTGGAATTTTGTGTTAGTTTGACTTGTTTGTGAAAAATTTAATTCCACAAAGTTGGAACCATAGCCATAAAGATGTAAACAAGATAATACAGAACTGTTTGTTCCTTTCCATGGCAAATCTTAGAGGGGAATCAGATGAACAGTTCTCCCACCCCACAGCCCATGGAGTGTGGGCACCATGGAACTGTTCTACTTGAAGGGGTACTTTATCAACAGTATGGCAGTTCATAGTGGCAAGAAAACTCATTAGACACCCCTCCCAAAGCAACTCTGGGCATTGTTAAAACAACATTTGTTATTGCTCTCCTTTTCATAGATAATGTCATTCTCAGTCTGCAATGAAGCTATTTCTACTTCTGGACTTACTTATGTCTTTGTCTGCATTTTTCATGGCAGCATTTTGCAAAAAGGATGAACTTCCATGTGCCAACCATGACTGTGTGCCTCGAAAATCATGGTGTGATGGGCAGATAGACTGCACTGACAAATCAGATGAATGGAACTGTGGTAAGTTTTAGCATATGCACAAAAAGTCAGAATATGAGGTTTCCCATCTTAATTTCAGGGAAACCTTTCAACAGTCCTTGAAGTAATTGGCTGGTTGTGGGAATTAGCATGGAAAGGTACATTATCCCTTTTAAGGTGCATCATTGCTCCTTTCCACTTTTATAGATGGAAACCAAAAACCCAGAAATAGAGACAAAAACAGAAAACTCAGAAACAGAAAACTATTTACAGCATGGCCCAAACTCAAAATCTGCTGGGATGAGAGATTTTGGAGATGGCAGATCTTGAGCTGGCTGAGCTGGGGCTATGTTTGTATAAATTCCTCATCCCAGCTGAGCTGAAGATATGTCAGCATAATTCTCTCATTCTGGCTCAGACAACAGAACTTAAGCCACCGTAAGCTGACATAAATCCTCAACCAGGAGTGTTCCAGGGATGTGAATTGGGCAAGGAGAGACTTCCACCTATTTCAGATGTTTTTCAGCTTTATCACATGACCTAGTGGCCCAGCAGAACTTACACTGGCAAAAAAATGGTGGTATAAGTTGAATTCTTCCTGAGCAACGTTTGGAACAGGGGTAACTTATGCCAGCGCAATTTACAATGGCATTCTATAGTTAGCATTGCTCTGTAGATGAGTCCACCATGTCTGTGTGTAGAACGGGTAAACAGATGAACACAGATATGTTCCCTTCTCAGTACATAAGTCCAGAAAACAGGGCTCTCAAGAGTAACAAAACTAATTAAGACCCAAAAATTTCACACAAATCATACCAGTATTGAATGAGTGGTGTTTTAAGGAACAATCTAAACTACAGAAAGCTGGTGTAACATATGCCAACATAAGTTATGTGTTTAAGTACTGGTCTTTACCAATGGATGGGGGTTGGGGGAAGCTTGAAAGAATGGTTTTCATCTGATGTATGTAAAGCAAAACTATTTTTAAACCCATATCTCTTGCGTATCCCTGGAGACAAGCAGGAAACTATTCTGAAACAGTGATTTCTGGCAATGGAAACTGCTTGGTCTTCAAATCAAGCTCATTACATATTTCATAGCTATGGGAATATGGTCCACTGTGGAGTGTTTAATTGTGCCATCACTAAAAGTAATTTTTCTTCTTCAGTCATTGCATATATGATTAATCAGAAATGGAACTAATGACTAATCTTGCTGGTAGAAAGATATCCAGAGTAAAATAGGCCCAGCAGATTGGAGGGGGGTTTGGTCCACGTACCAGTGTGTTCAATTTTTGTCCACATTAAGGAAACAATGCTGGCAACAATTCTTAGATGGCACTCTATGCCTCTAAAACTGTCTCACTCAAATAAAACTTTATCTCTATTATGTTCATGGTGTGAAGAGGACAAAGACTTCCTACTACCGTTAGTGAATCTGTCACATAATGGCAAAATCATGGAGAAAGGTTTTTATAGAAATAAACTGGATTACTAAACAAAACTTTTTGTTAATACCTACACTGGCTCTTCTTAGCAGTTGAGATGGCCTGAATGGAACCAGCAAGGAGTTAGTTAATATTTTGCTTATGGCTGAAAAGGAAGATTTATTTCTTGTTACCTAAAACATCTGAGAGAGGCAATCACAAAATCTTGGTATGACAAAGTCTGGTGCCAGGTGACTTCTGAATAACTGACACAGAAAATCTGTCTAAAGGACAGGCAGAGAAATTCACATGATCCTAACATTATACAGTTGTATGGAACTCAGCTGGGAAAGGTGAATAATTTTTTTGTTTCACTGGTGCAGATGCACCATGGTGTTCATTCTCTCTGCACTCTGCCCAGCAGTACTATAGGCCAAGCTATGCCAAGGTGAAGGTGTACTATAGGCCATGTACTATAGGCCATGTACTATAGGCCAAGCTATGCCAAGGTGAAGGTGTTCATGCTGGGATCGTTTGGTCATTTGTATGACCTCCGTGTGTCACCTGCAAACAATAAGCTTTGCAATTAAGCTAACATTGTCTGATGCTTGTTTTCTGGTAGCAGGGTTCTTTTCTAAGCTAAACATTCATTCCTTGTTCACACAATTTAAAACTGATTCATGTTACACAGGGGGAACTTAAGGGACAGTACTATAGAAATGTTAAGCAAGTTTATACTTAGAAACTTGACTGGAGGCATTAAAAGCTTCATCAAGGAAGAACATACCTAAGTACAATACACTACTTGACACAGAAAGAACATGAATGCATACACCATAAAATAGGCCCATCTTAATAAGAAAGCATAACACGTGTGACAAGAAATCTTTTTATTTACATCCACATGCAAGCCAGCCCACAGACCTCTACAGGCTCAATGAAGTTACATTTCCCTTTTTTTCCTTCACAGTGACCCTGTCTAAAAACAGCAGCTCCTTGATGTTCCTGACTGTTCACAAGTCAGCTTCCAATTACCATGTATGCGCTGATGAATGGGAAGAAAATTTAAGCCATTTGGCATGCAAACAAATGGGTTTAGGGTAAGGTCAGTAGTTTGTAGCATTGATCAACTTTTCCAGGTGTGACTATGAGTCTGGGTGAAGCTGATTGAGTCTGTGACAATTTCTTAATTAGCAAAAATGCTATTTTCTTCCTTTGCTTCTGCTGACTGTTTACTTAAAACAATCTAGACTCTCTGACGTGACCTGGTTTGCGCATCACACCATGCCAAGTGGGGCTGCAAGAGTGGAGCTTATAGCTGTTTTGTTCTTCACTGGACCTTTTTGCTACCATACCATGCTGAGCTAAGCCCAGGGTATGGCTTAACATGGCACCCAAACCTGGGCTTGTGGCTAGGCTTTCTTCAGACTAACCATGAGCTGTAACCAATAATAAATGGGTAGATTAGTAAACTAAAGCTATAGTTGATTAATTGGGAGAAGCCAAATCTAATCAATGAGGCTACAAGTGAAAGGTGCACTTGTTTATTTTATGAGGCAGGTTTGGTATGTTACTGTAATAGTGAATGAAAAAAAAAAAGATTAAGCATTTCTTTTTGACAGTGAGCAGTAGCTTTTTGTTATTAACATGTATGTAATTTCACACTTCCTTCAAAACTGCATAAAGCCATGCAT
Organism: Podarcis melisellensis; assembly: GCF_964234715.1. Classification (NCBI taxonomy): domain Eukaryota; kingdom Metazoa; phylum Chordata; class Lepidosauria; order Squamata; family Lacertidae; genus Podarcis; species Podarcis melisellensis. Next base: position 58,983,507 of record NC_138541.1, on the reverse strand, counting down.
GTTGGGGATTTGATAATAAGCCAGTTTATCTAAATGTAATCAGTTGATTCTATGAAAGGTAAATGATTTACCAGCTAATCAATGTTTTCATAACTTGAGAGGCCTTCTGTGGAGAATCCATAAGCTAGGGTTTTAAGGGGAATTTTGTTGAAAGTGGGAATCTCAGTGCCATCCAAGTTTGTTTGGGGATTATTAGGATTGGTTTGGTTGTGCATGATGAAGTGATCAAGTGAGTCACATTTAATAAATACAGTTCCCCCCCTAATGATAGGGTTATTGACCACTTGTCCTACTTCTGGCCTTCCAAAGGCATCTGGTTCACCAATGTGGGAAAGTAAATACTGGAACAGATAGGGTTTTGGTCTGATCTAGTGGGGCTCTTATTATTATTTTATCCATATGTTTGAAATTATTGCATGCCCATTGTAAACCTGACCTCTGAAGCAGCTGGGAGGACATAAAAGACCCTTTCCGTTTGTTTTGTAAAACTTGAGTGGTTCTCTTCCCTATAAACTGAATTCCTAAAATCTTATGCTGTTGATCCTGATTTAACCACAGTTCTTACAGCATAAAACACATTGGTATAATATTTTGTTGCAGAAAACTCTTTTATGCTAGATGAGGCTCTTTTGTGGAAGTATTGTATGTGTGTGTGGCTTAGATGTACCACTGTTTAATCTAGGCAAGAGGGTTTGGGGTACTTTGTTCTGTGCAGACAGGATATGAAACACTTCTGCTTAGATAACCATACATGCTGAATTCAAGTGGCCAAATATTACATGCTCCTGGTGTAGCATTTTTTAAATATTTTGGTGCTAAAAATTCAAATTGTCCCTCTGTCGTTTAATACATTATTATACAATGTTTACATCTGAGGATGTTTTGGGAACAAAGTGTACCACAAACATGCAGTTTGCTTATTTAACAAAATTTCTATACTGCTGTGCTGTGCTGTGCTGTTGTGTGTAGTTATTATTTTAGTCCCTTTTAAGCTTTGTTATTGTTTTATTATTTTAATTGATTATTGGTTACCTAAAAAACACAGAATATATGAAATAACTGTATTTAAAAATCAATCAATCAATCAATCAATCAATCCATTCCATCTGTCCAGAGTCCCCACTGACACCTCACCAGTCCTCACAGACGTAGACTCAGCTGGTAGTCTCAGTCCCTGGCTGTTTTCTACTCCTATTCTGCATTTCTAGCCTCCTGGAGGAAAGGCTGCCTTTTCCAGGTCACCGTGAAGAGGCAGAAAGGTTGGAAAATGTAGTTCTTATGGTCTTCTTATGGTCTCATTTACAGTCCCATGTGAATTGTTTTGAATGTGTAAAAAAGTAAAGGAACCCCTGCCATTAGGCCAGGACAGACCTCTGCCGGGGCGCTGCGAGACACTTCCGGTCACGTGGCCACGTGACATCGCTGCTTCTGGGCAACCAGAGCCGCACACGGAAACGCCGTTTACCTTCCCGCTGGTAAGCGGTCCCTATTTATCTACTTGCACCCGGAGGTGCTTTCGAACTGCTAGGTTGGCAGGCACTGGGACTGAGCAGCGGGAGCGCACCCCGCCGCAGGGATTCGAACCGCCGACCTTTCGATCGGCAAGTCCTAGGCGCTGAGGCTTTAACCCACAGCGCCACCTGCGTCCATTATTATTATTATTATTATTATTATTATTATTATTATTATTATTATTATTATTATTATTTAAAATCATCCTCATCATTTATAAATATACTGATCTCTCCATCTGTTTCTTATTTTGTTTCTGTAGCTCTCTCTGTTTAAATTCCTGGCCACTTTCCCCACCAGTCTCTCCTCTTTCACGTAAGTACCTCTTTTTCTCTCTCCCAACTTCCCTTCCCCAAATTTTGCTTGTTACCAGTCTTCCTTTTCACACTCTCCAGTATTTCAGCAGCTCTAGAGATGGGCATGCTTTGTAATTGTTTTTCACTCTCCTAATCATTGACAAATGTCATTTTTATTCTCTCCTGGTTAACTAAGGCTGCAATCCAGCAAAGATTTACCTGGGAATAAATTTAGCTGATCTCACCGGGATTGACTTCTGAGTAAATGTGTGTAGTAGGATCGATGCTTTATTTATTTAAAGTGCAATCACTAGTACAGATTATATCACCTCTCTTGAATCCCTTCCCACGTACTCCCTCCTCTTCTCTATGCTCTG